>NC_066321.1:16017108-17242823 GCF_022539315.1 Serinus canaria
CCCAACACAAGATACATATTCTCTAACAGAACGGTTATACCACTGCAACTTGTAAACAAATATCACATAATCAGCTGAGAAGAAACAAGTTTAGATTTAGATTTCCTGCCAGTAAAACTGAGTTTGTAGTGTTGGAGGCGCTAATAGAAGTCTGCAGCCATGGGTCTTTTATGCACATCTTGGTTCTTGTAAGTCACATTTTTAAAAGTAGTTGTTGAGCCTCTGTACAGTGGATTTGTTTCCTAAAAAACACAAAAGCAAAACAAACAAACAAACAAAAACCCCAAACAAAAACAGATTAAATGGGAGTCACACAATGTTTGTATAGGAGCAATGTATCTTTGAGGACTTTAGAATAGCATTTGGTAGCTCACTTGTGTTCCAAGCCACTGAAATCCAGACTGATCTGAATTCAGGCAGCACAAACCAGCCTGGGCTCAGGAACATGCTTCCCTTCACATCAGCCTCCCAGATTAAAGTAATGCACATCATCAAACAATACCTCATCAAATGTGTCCCATAAAATTTGTGTATCAAAGCTGGCAGTAAGACCTTTATAAAACCACAGAGAGTGTCTCAGCAGTTAGGTGTGACTTGTCATGATGCTCTTGTCTCATACAGTACCTACTGTATGCTGGGAGAAGGACAAGTCTCACCTGAGCTTTTCATCCTGGCCTCTCATCAATCACTTCCTATCTTTCCCTCTTGTGACAGAATAGAAAATTGAAATGCTTCTATCAACTGTATCCTTCCCTTCCTTCTTACCATACCTAGCTCTCCTGAAGGATCAAGAAAACATTCTCAGGTTGCCTTGCATGTAAGTTAGTGGTTTTTCCCAGCTCAAAAGCTGAAAGGCTGACAGTGCCCATTCTTGGGAAAAGTTGCAATCACAGGACTTTGTAGGAGAGTGGAGCTGTGTGAGCACATTTTCTGCTTACTCAGCATGTTTTTTTTGAAAAGATTCTCAGAAGCCCTAAAGCTTTTGCAAAAGAGCAAAAATGTCAAGGGCGGAAAAGAAAGAAGAAAAGGGAACATGTGGTGCAAGCTTACATTAGGTGCCCAGAGCTATAGATAGAAAACGAGGCCTGGATTTCTCTGTCCTTTCCCCTGCATTTGGGACAGTTCCATTCACTTCTGCTCGGTGGGAGTGGGCTTGGATCATGACAGAGGCCAGGAACAACCTCCCTTTCCTAAACAGCTCTAAACAGGCAGAGGGCTACACCTTGGATAATCAGACAGGCAGACAACAGCATTGGATTAATGGAAGACTGGCTACTAATTAAAAACTATTAACAAACTATTAACAAAAAACCAGTTATCTTCCACATTCTTACATGTCGAAGAAATTAAACCAGGAGATGAAACACCAGGTAATTTTCATCCATGAAATAATCATTATTTTACTTTATAGAATAGTAAATGTGGCAAAAACCTAGCAGTAAAAATCTATCCATTTAAAAGAGCAAAATCAAGACCCAGAATTTTAAAGGCAGCTGTGCATCATGTAACCAAACTAAAGAACCTTGTATAAAATCAATGTATTTCACATACCGTTTGCCATTTAACTTTTGATTTTTCTGCTTCAAACTTGGCCACCTCTTTTCGGTCTTGAAGTGACACCAGTAATTTCCATATGCAAAGTAAAACAATGCCAATGAGAAGGATAGCAAGGGTGACACCCACCACTATCATTGGGATATTTGGATGCTGTGCACAATCTGGGGAAACAAAACCAGTTATGACTGTAGATAACCAATCAATAAATTTTAGGCAATTAAATACAGTTAAGAGATGTGCTGAGATTCTCATTTGCCATAAGCTGGGCACACCTTTTTCTTCGAGTTCATGTTATTTTTCTTCTGCTAGCTTCCTAAAGGGTTTATGAAACCATCTGAAAAATATTGCAATAAAATGTTTTTTAAATAATTTGTTAACTTATTCCACTGCTCTTTTACCATGACAATTAGCATCTGCTGGATACAGACACAGGTTCTGAAGAAAAAGGTCAGAAAATTGATTTCAGGTCTGTTTCAATATAATTATAAAAAATAGGGCTGAGTTGACAAAATTATGAATTTTACAATGTTATGGTTGGAACTCCATTTCAATTAACTGATATTCAGTGGGTTGCAGAAGAAAAGATTCTAGTAGATCTATGTCAGGGTAAAGTCACCAAAGATATTGATAAAATAGAGGAAACTGCATTTCTCTCATTAAAACAATGAGGAAAAAATTCCTTCCGATTTATTGAAAATGTTGGACGGTACAACTGGAAGTAATTTTGCATTTCCAGTTCTGCAATAAATTTTACAATAAAATATTTCAGAGGGTCAGAATTAAAACTGAAATTTTTGCTTCACCGAAACCCAAAGAAGTTTGATTATTTTGTTATTAGAAAGTACTGTCTATGAAAGTTAGTGAACACTACTGTTTTACAAACTTTTCTTCTGAACCATGGTTCCAGAACATTAAAAAATTCATTTCAGTCTGGCTTGTCTTACATGATTGCATTTTACATTCTGTTTTTGCTTGATGGCCTCAGTTAACTAATTCTGAGGGGCTCTGTTTTGTGCCCTGGGCTGGTGTTCTGGCTACTGGTGCCATATTGACTTCAGTTCCATGAATGAAATTCTATTTCTAGAGAATTTCTTGAGGTCTCATCCCGGTTCACATTTTAAGGTCCAGGAGCAGAAGAGCAGATGACAGTGAAACTGGTTATTGTAGCATTGTGGGAGGGCCATTGCACAGAGGTCAATGAGCTCTCAGAGGTCAGTGAAAAGATATTTCTTCTTCTTCTTTTCCTTCTTCTCCTTTTTTTTTTTTTTTTGGCAAAGCTACTTAAAATACATAATAAAGTGTTTAATAAAGATAAAATCTTCCCTTTAAATCCTTGAATCTTAGGGATTTAGGGATGTAGTTTAAGAGGTGTGCTTCTTTAGTACTACCTTTGTTACAGGCACCTTTGTATATATAATTTCAAAGTGATTTATAGTTTTATCACATAATGCAAATGATGTTTGGTATCATCCTCTTAGAACTGCACAAGCTGTTGAAAAAATTAACTTATTTTTAGAGCCCAAGGATCATTCTGCCTATTTTTTATGAAAGGCCAAGTATTTATGTCACCACTGCATTAAATAAGTACTTGGAGAGATCTTTGGCTGGGCAGAGAAAGGCTACAAACACAAGGAGGAGATGTGCTGCTTTAAAGAGCTCTGCTTCTAGATTGCTAACCTTGTCTGTGGTTTTAAATCAGATTTCCCCTACAAAAAACCAATATTCACTGCTTACCTTTCCGTTCCATGTTGTGAATGACTGTCCTTCCCTGTTCATCCACAGCCAGTAGAAATGTGGTTACACATTCATTTTCCCCCTGCAAAGAGCAGGAAATGGATTTATCCTCTGAATAATCTGCAGAAGGAAGGAAAAAAGTAATTCATCAGATCAAATACAATTTAACCTTTAATAACCAGAGAGACTGCCGGCATCATGTTTGTCACAGCCTTGTCTGCAGATGGTAAAGAGTGAAAGACAAAAGCAGAAATACTGTAAGAATTTCTACTAAATTTAATGGCTTTTCTTCCAATCCCAGTTTTGTTTAGTTTCTGATTTTTCACTTATATTTCCAAAGAAGTGATCCAGATGTTGTCAATCTGCATTGACAATCTATTGCACCTTGTTACTCTAGTGTACTGTAAATTTCAATGAATTGGAAGTGCTCCCAAAAGTCTTAACTGGCAGCTGTCTAGGAAATGTAATAGCCCCAAACGATGGGCAAAGTAACCAGTGGAATCAGTGGAACCTTTGGTTTACAGTTACTCCTGGACCTGTAGATCATGATATCATGTAGATATCATCTCAGGAGTAGATATACATACATCAAGCAGCTGTGGGTGCTGTTAAAAGGGCTGCCATTCATTTCCTACACAACAGGCCCCTCAAAGGTCACTGTGTGTCCAGTAGTGTTACAAGAGTAACAGTAAATAAAGATTAATAACAGGATGATAAAGATTAATAACAGAAAACTGCCAATGTGAGATTTTTGTAACAGGATTCCGGATGAAGCAGATAAAGCGACCTGAGATGACAGTCTGACCCCATTTATTCATCCCTCCACTTACTGTTGATTGCAGAAAAATTTAATCCATTTCTTCCTTCCAGGTTATTCCTAACTGGGGAGCTGAGAAAAATTCATTCAAAGGGAGCAGAGAGACCGAAGGAAGCTGACTTTGAGGGACAATATAAAGCAAATAAGCAATCAGAAAGTGAGAGTACAAGTCCAGAACCATATATGTCATAATTTGGAGTATAACTATGATATAATATTTTACAGAGGAAAAAATACTTTATACCTGTGTGCAATAATACCTCTGGGGATGAATGTTTATGTTTTCATATAGTCCATGATTTGAGATAACACTGGAAATCTAGGTATGCTTTTCAATATATTTTAGTTAAACTTCATAGGATTTATTTTTTAGAAGAAAGAAAAACAAGTAGTTTTTCTTTCTAAAACAAGTAGTAGGCTTCTCAAATATTTCTTTAAAATGATTGTCACTGACCATTGTTTTCTACCCATTAAAAACTCTTAATGAAATTTCATAAGCAATTGTGCTAAAAATCCTAAAGTCCTCAAGCTTTAATATGAAGAGTAATTGAATAGAAATCAGACAAGAATAGAGCATTTTAAAGAAATCTACACTACATTTTAAAAAATGCTTGCTCTATTTTTTCTTCCCCATATTGGTTATTATTACAAGATTTGATCTTATAGAAAGTACTATTAAACACCATAGAAAAAATGGAACTATTGACTACCCCCCACTCCTTTTCTCTGCTTGTTACAAAAAGAGAGCTGGTTGGATTTTGATTTGAGCCTTGTATTTAACCTGTGCTGGCCCTTGGTGGCAGCACCTTATATTATCTGCCAAGGGGACAGGCAGCCTAAACCTGCTGATTTAACAAGATCTGATTTTGTTAGAAGGGCCATGAACTGCAGACTTATGGCTCTTGTTGGCATGTCACAGTTCCAGTAACACTGACAAAAGTTTTGCAATGTTTGTAGTTTCCCAACTCTTTTAAGCAAGCAGACTCAAAATACTAAGTTGCTTACCAAGAGGGAAAAAAAAGGATATGGATAGTTGTTAGCTATCCTGAAAATGGAGAAAAACTTGCAAGCATATACTGAATATCATCTAGAAGGCAGTAACTGCACATAGATTAGTTATTTTTACATGGTAATTTTTTGTTTAATGTCATAATTTGAAAGCAAGGGGAGCAGCATACTGATTATGTGCAATGATGTAGAAATGAAAGCAAAAGTGCCAGTTCAAGCTATTCAGAATCCAGCTTATGGTTAGCATTTTTATTTCTCTGATATTATTTTTAGAATGAGGGATCACTAAAGGGAGACTATTGCATATGTTATTTGCAGTTCATCAGCATAAAAATTTGCCTGCGTAGGTAAATTCCTGTAATTTACATCTGTGTAATCTTCTGCATTCTGCAGTGAATTGTCACACTCCTCTGCAGCCTAATTCTGGTAATATAAATTGTATTTGAAATAACTGGAGTCACACTGGAGGAGAAATCAGGTAACAGTGGCAAGCAGGAGACTCAAAGCATGAAATACTGTTTCATAGCAGATACATTTATACAAGATTCAACACCAAAAATGATGACCATAAATTTAAATGTCATTATGCCCTTTCGTGTTTGCCTTTTGCTCAACAAAATGCCTTTTTTGAGCAGAGTTCACCTCACTCTGACTCATAACAGAGCAGTGCTGACACAGAGGTTTATTCAGCCTCCAGTACCCACTTTGCTGCTGCACTGGGAATTTGTGAGGTGTCAACACTATGGGGTAGGAAAAACTCAGGTTCTCCAAGGAAAGTATAACTGTCCCTGCTGGGCTTGTGGCAGGAGCAGCCTGGTGCCCTGTGGCTGGGGTGCTGGCAGGAGACGCCTTTTACGAATTTTGGTTCCTCTTGCCTAGCGAGTAGAGCAACAAAAGCTCCTCCCACACCTATGTGGCAAACGGGTGATTAGCCTAATTTAAATGTTCAAGTATTAAAAGAGAATGAAAATAGAAGTTTGAAAGTGGTGCCTGCTGTGGAGATAAGCCCAGGAGATGTGGAGCCATCAGCCCCTGCCGAGCTGCTGGACACCCCATGGCCTGGCAGATCCCTGGGCTGACCTCACCTGCTGGTGGGGAGCAGGAGAACAAACCCCTGGCAAACCCAGAACCAAAGCAGAGAGGTGAAAGGCACAACTCAGAGCCTAAAATGGGCACTCCCAGGAAACAGGAAAATGTAAAGCCCACGCTTTTTTGTTGCTTCACGCTTCCAGTCATTGTGTTGCAACATCCATGTACAAAAGAGAAACAAAATTTTTGAAGCGCTAATTTTTTATTTAACTTAGAGCTTTTACTTTTTTCTTTCTCCAAAAGCCTTGAAGCATTAAAGAAACAAAAACATAAACCAGAAAGAAGTATACTACTCCATGAAATTGCTAAATAATCTGTCTTAAATATTATGTGGTATAATACTTATACCACTTCCAGATTGGTGGGTTTTGTTCAGATAATAGCTTTTATTCTATGATTATATTTTAGCTATTATTTTAAAGGTTACTTTTTTCATTCAGGACTTCTTGATGAGGTTACCCAACCATTTCAGATGAAACAGTTTGCAACAGCTGCTGCTTCTTTTTTTTTGTTTTGTTTTGTTTTGCTTTGTTTTGTTTTGTTTTGTTTTGTTTTGTTCAGGCATCTGAATGGGAACATGAAGGTTACAGTAACTGCTGTAAATAATTTTAAATCTAAAGAAGTAGCTGACAGTCCTAATCAGGGAAGGACAGGACATGAAAAAAAGGAAATATGCAGGAATAAGAGATTATATTGCACGTTCATATTCCTGTGACCTCTGTATGTGAACAGAACCATAGAAAAGGCTGTTTCTGCTCTTGATTAGCATTCATTATATTTAAAAGTATAATGTTTTTCATATTCCTAGCTACAAATATTTTCCATCTTACGAAAGCAACCTGAAAGCTTTACTAACTGAAGACATACAATACAAGAGCTTGTATGACTTTTAAGCCTGTAAAGATATTTTTATACATATAAATATATACTGAAGTATTGCCATCAAAAACAAAAGGTGTAACTTTGCTGGAAGGATATACACCAGCGACATTTCTGCATGCACACAGCTCTGGATAGGCTTCCAAGAGCTTGCAGATACAAATCTTAGACATGCACACATGAATGAATGAGGATTCATCTTCATTTTTACATTTGTCTTGTTGAATGCTTATCTGTGATGTGGATATAACTAGCCTATGTCCTGCCTTACTAAAAATTGCTTGTGCCATAGGGGTGGGACTAGAACTGCCACTGGAATAATGACAGTCTGCCTGCTGAGCAGGCACCTTCCTTTACAGGGAAAAAAACCAAAACTGCACTTTTTGATTTTAAGGTTTGTTTTGGTTATTTTTGATTGTGGTGGGCTTTGTTGAGTTTTTTCCTGATAGCACTATTTTACTCAAGATTATTCTCATTCCAGAAATTTCCATTGATGCAGGGCACTTTTGAATTAAAGCAAACAGCTGAAAGATGTTCTTAGCCTTTCAGAACACAAGAAATGTCTTTGCCACTGTTAAAGGGCTGTGTTTAGCCACCAGCTGTAACCAAGAATCTGCCTAAGGACTGGAGTCAGGTTTTGTATTTGTGAGGCTGAAGAAGCCCTGCTGGAACTCATGGTACAGGCATAACTTAAACTCAGGAAATTTCATCTATCACTGATTTGCAGGGACCAGTATCTATTAAATTCCATACTTTCCTGCATAAACTACTTAGAAAATATGCATGATCCAATGAGTTAATTACCTGGAGGGTTATACTGGCCCTGTTCTGCATTTCCTTCTTGCCTCAGAAGAGCCATAGACAGACAGTAATTCCCTTATGACCCATAATATAATTCCACAGCAGAAAAACAAAGCTACTTTCAAATATAAAATTACTGAAAGTGGAACCTCCTGCTAATCACACACACACAAGAGAGGAAGATTGAGTATACCAACCCTTTGCCATGCTGACAGTTGCATCAACCAATTTGCATTTTTCACTGCAATCTCCCAGTGACTTGTCATCAGCAGCCAAGTGACATTCCACACAGCTCCTGTGGAAAATAATTCAGCAGCTCATCAATCTCTGCCTGCCACAAAGCAACAATACAAAAGCCAGCATGTGTGCATCTGCATTTTAAAAAGCAGATAAATAAAACGTCTTCTGCTATAGATACAGTTCTCAGGAATATGATAGGTACTGCCACAAAAAAAAAAAAAAATCCTAACAAAACCAAAGGAGAAGAAAACCCACCTGAATAAAGGTATTGTGGATAAGGTCTGTCTTGTCCTC
Organism: Serinus canaria; assembly: GCF_022539315.1. Taxonomy (NCBI): domain Eukaryota; kingdom Metazoa; phylum Chordata; class Aves; order Passeriformes; family Fringillidae; genus Serinus; species Serinus canaria. Next base: position 16,025,528 of record NC_066321.1, read on the forward strand.
TATTCTCTCCCAGTTTGTTAGCTACCAGACAGAACCCCAGGCAACATTATTCATGTAGGTCTATCAGACATGTGATTACTCACATGTAACATTCCTCTTCAAAAATTAAAAAAAAAAAAAAAATATTCTGAACAGTAAATATTCTCACACTAAATACCAGCTGAAGGAATGCCTATCAGATGAACAATATCTGAAATTGACTTCAAAGAGATCAAGCTGAGGCACCTACTATGAGTTTGCCTTTGTTGCAAGTCTATTGAATAATGCATTAAAACACTTTCCAGGTGTCTCAACAGTTGTCTCTTGAATATGGTTGCTTGTCTCGGGAATTACTTAGATCCTATTCATACTAATGAAACTTACAGGAAAATAATTATTTATTCAGTGGTGGAATGACTGAAATACTATTTAAAAACAGAATCTATACAAATTCCTTTAGAAATCTCCCTGTAAATTCAATGAGGACTTTAATAAATCCAGGGTTTAAAAATGGAAAATAAAACAACAAACAGAATTCATATATGAACATTTCTGATGGCAAATGTGTTTGCTAATTTTTTACAAATAGCTTCAACCAAATTGAGTGGCTGAGACTCTGAGAAGCATCCTGAAGGACTGACTTCATTTAAAAAAAAAGGAAAGAAAGGAGAGGAGAAGAGGGGAGAGAATAGGAGAGAAAAAAGGAAAAGAAAAAGGAAAAAGGAGAACTGCAACAAAACATAAAAACCTCTGGCTATCTCCTGTTGCATTGTGTTACATATATCCATGGGAATAAGCTGAGGCTGCTGAGTTTATCTTCAAGGGGTGGAGGTGACCTTATCCCTTGCTCTGGAAATGGTGAATAGCAAAAGTGAGTGGGTAATGGGATAGCCTCTATCTCATGGAGATAAATTCAGTATTAGTGTGGTTTTGTCATATTCACCATGTTTCTCATGCTACACTCTCTTTCTCAGCTGCCTTGCCATTGATCTCCACCCCCTCTGACCTGGTCTTTCAGCTCTCTCAGTTACCCCACCAGGTATTCCCAGTGTTCTCTCTCTCTTGGCTTTTTGTGCCCTGCATTTCAGCATGGGAAGACACTGAAACAGAAAGAAAAGATCCAACACTGCATACAATATACATGTTTAAACGGGTTAATGTAATGCCTATCATGTAACTTTATATTTCTTATTCTTTGCCAGATTGGGCAGAGCAAAGCAGCAGCATTGTCCTTTTTGTTTAGAGCAGTTGCATGCAGAAATTCTCTTTGGACATACTGAGAGGCTCAGTTTTCTTAAAGCAAATTTAGCACTAACAGAAAGAGATTGATGAATTAATCACTTCATAGAATAGCTTTTCATTCAGATACACTGTAGACTGCAGTGACAGGTATAAAAATACAGTGTTGGAGAGAAATGGGTCTCAGCTCTGGATAAGGAGACAGGACATCGTCATGAACCATGCAACCTAAACTGCTCAGCACTCAGAAAGCAAAGCCAGGGACATTAATAACCTGTGTTCTGTAAAGTCTAATCCAACTTCTAGATTAAATTTTTGCTGAACACTGCTCCATTGAACTGCAGCCCTACAAGAGCTCTAAGTACACCATTGCACATGTAATACAAACATGTGCAATGGTGTACTTATAGTGGTCGTCTTCACAACCTGAGTATTTTTGGTTGCTTTTCCTGTAACACACCATAACAGATACCTTACATCACAGCAGGAAAGCTACATAAATTGAGTGTGCTCGGTGGACAGAAGACATTTCACCATTTACAATCAATTTATCATCAACTTATACATGACATACAGCTACCCACTTACTCATTCCCAGACTATTATCCAGTTTATTATACTTACACCTTTTTAATTTAGCCAAGCTTAACTGAATTTGGACTATGAATTAGGAAATGTGTGAAGCTTGAATGGACAACATGGCCTTACTCATTCATATGTATGAGAATGGTAATACAAATATCAAATTTTTCTGTGAGGACCCATAAGTGTCAGATAAGGCCACCATTCTGATTAGTTGTACAGCCAGGGACAGCAGTTTTACCTGTGCTGCTTGAAGCTGACTTAATTATTTCACATAAAGTCCTTTTGTATGAGAGCAGTGCTCATGAATGGTTGATGTATGAGTTGTGACTACCCACCTCAAAGGACACAGAAGCTCTTGGGTTCTGGTCTGTAAATCCAGTTTACAGACACGGCAGTAAACACACTGCCAAGGCAGTATAGGAAACAGATACCTGGATGATATAAACATCAGAGGTTTAAAGCCATGACATTACCATCTGGAACTGCAGGGGTCACCGCAGAGAGGGCATTTTTCACAAGTTTGGCCTGAAGCCCCTGGATGGGTGCAAGCACACGTCCCACAGATGCATTCACCTCTCCCACTGCACAGTGTCCCATCTTCAGCCATGCAGGTGCTGGTATCAGTTGTGCAATTACAGTATTCACCAGTCCATCCACTGTGGCACCTGCATTCCCCACAGTCACAGTCACCATTGCCTGGAAAAACATTTATTATACTTCAAATCAGTCACTGATAATTCAAAAAGAATCTGGAGGATGATCACTAAAATGATTCACTTTAACAGGAAATATTTTACTCTCTCTAACTCTTTTTTCTAACATCTTTCTTTCTCTCCCAGAACTTTCAGTTTTAAGTCAGAGGAACAGATTTTTGCTTATCCTGGCTGTAAGCAGCTCCATTCTCTTTACTGGAGCCCTCCACGCAGGTCTTGTCTCCTGGCAGCACGCAAGCTCATTTGTAAACACTTCCGATTTATGATGGCATAGCTGAGACTATTTTAAGTCTAAAGACCGTTCCTAACTAGTAACTCTTTAAACTGAATGGATGGCGACTGAGTATATGATGAAAATACAAATTCACAAGCTCCCAGGTGAGGGGAGCCCATGGAGGCCCGAGCGGGGACACCCCAGCAGCCCTGAGGGGCCGTACCTGCGCACTGCAGGCCGCGGTGCCGCACGCACGAGAAGTCATTGCACTCGCAGCGGGGCCCGTAGACCTTGCCGTAGGGGGACGGGTGGCACAGGCACTGCCCGCAGTAGCAGTCGCCTCTCCCGCTGCAGGAGCTCTGCTCGGCCGGGCCCCGGCAGGAGCTGGCACCCAGCGAGCTCTCGTGGCACTCGCAGCGCGGCCCCACGTAGCCGGGGCTGCACACGCACACCCCGCACTCCAGCGAGCCTTTCCCTTGGCTGCACTTCGGGCTCTGCTTCTCGGCCTTGGCCTGGCAGTCGCAGCTGCAGAGGGGATGAATTTCCATCTCCAGCACGTCGCTGAGGCCCACAGGTTTTATCTTGATAAGCCTTCTGGTTTTTTCGCATGAAGAGAGACTAACACTCACATTGAAAGAGACCTGGAAGAGACAACGGGGCTACTGGGAGCACAGGGAACTCTTCAGGGTGCTCAGGAAGTATTGTTGCAAGGTGTCCCCAAGGAAGGGGAGAGAGAATGAGGATGAGGACTCCAGCTTATCTGAAGGCTAATGAATTACTTTATTATACTATACTATGTACATTGTATCTAAACTGAATCTGCCATGCACTCAGTCTTGCTCACAAATGCACAGAACTGCACTCATCTCCGATTCTCTCGGGACTGTCCCGTGACAGTCACACACACAAACACTCCTTGGTCCCGATAGGCCAAGGGTGCAAAACATCCTCACTTTGGGTAAACAATCTCCATTCTGCATTCTACTTTAGCACAACACAGGCACAGCAAACGAGCTAAGAATTGTGTTTTCCTTCTTCTCTATTTGTTTCACAGCTTCTCTCTGTTCAGAGGGCATGTGAATACCACAAGGAAGTGCATGCACAGGACAGAGCAAGAGGGCCATAGATCCTGCCTGCTTTTTGGCGACTTGTCTGGAGGAAGATCATTTAATAAAGAGCAAACTCTACCTTGGTGTCCTAAATTATATGAAGTTCATGTCTTTGGAGAACACGTTCTTCACTTACTGTATCTCCCACTTTCACATGAGAGCATTTCCTCTGATGTGGAAAAAAGGTACCACTGTTGCAGATGGCCGTGAAGGAGAGATTGAGCCCTTCTGTCTCTCCCAGGATCTCCAATTCAACCTCAGACCTCAGCTCCTTCAAGAAAAAAATGTGAGATGAATGGAGTGATAACAGTGCCATGTGCTGCCACTGCTCCACGTCTGAGGAACGTGGACTGTAATTTATCCTGAGTTACACAGGAGCACACTTGTGCTTTGGCACTTTGTTTACAGAACCCTCTATTGCAAGAAAAATGGAGAACGAGCAAAAAAAAAGCAAATGCTGACAGACCCAGCTTTCAGTGGAAAGCAATAGTGGTATCACTTTTTAATATCTGCTGTCACAGGGCTTGTTTCCTGCCCTTCCAGGAGAAAAAACTCAATGTTTTATTAAATCACCTTTCATAACTCTGCTGACTGATGCAGGTCTTAGGGCTGGACTTTCTGAGGAGTGGATTTGCGTCTCTGATTGCATTGCTAGGTCTGGGCTTTTCCTGATTAGCCAAACTGTGTCAATATTGCTCCCTCCCTTCCTATCTTCTCACAATGGAAATTCCTGCTTCATGAGCTCTTTGTGTTATTTTAACCTGTATTCAGCTATATCTCCATTATTTCAATCAATTTGTTCATCAAACTTCCATTTTGTGAGTCACAAACTGTCTTTCTGAAATCGTTTGTACTACGTATTTACATTTTAAGTCTTTAAAATATTTTATAGCAACTTTGCTTACACAACTTTAATCCAAAGCCTATCACAGGCCATGGGGAAATTCCCTATGACTTCATTATTCTGTGGATACAGTAAATGGAAATTTTTTAAAAGTACCTCAGCAACTGCTGAGAAAACATCTCACTGACTTGACTTTGTGCTCATAGAAGTTTAATTGCTTGCAAAATACCCCCTGCCCTTCAATCAGAGCACAGAGAACTTGCTGACCTTACTTCAGTGAGTCATTCTATTCAAGGTAGCAGGATGACTCAATGGAGTAAAGGTCTGGTGGGGTAAATCAAAGTAAAAATAGAATAGGTATAAACCTGCATAGACAGCTCCCTGTCCTATGTACATGTTCTGGATTCCTAGGAAATTTGTGTTAGGGTTGTAAAATTGTGCCCTGGGCATCAAGTTTGTAATGCTGGTAAGTTTGAATATGCCCAAATTTCCATTTCCCGTTGATTTGGAGGTAGGTGCTTGTGTCACTATTGAAGCAATGCAGAGTTGTCAATAATAATTTGTTTGTCACAGCTGGGCTCACCCAAAAGGACCCACACCAGCCAATCTCTAGCTAAAGCTAGGACTGTGGGCATGTGCTTATGTTGCAGGATGTATCACCAGTAGTCCCTCTCCACTAGCTGCAAAATTACAAGGTGCAGAGTGCAACAGAGAGAAAATTAAATACCAAATTGTAATACTTTGAATTCTGGAGTCTCTATTGGGTCATTTGAATGTGCCTTGCTGTTGTGAAAGATCAAATTATTCATCTTACAGCACTGAAAGTGAACACAAACTGTGATAAATTCAAGGTTTTTAGATCCTAATGTATGTCAGTATAATGATGCTTTAAAACTACTAAGCTGTCTGGCCATAGTTTGAGGACAAATAGCAGACAGTTAATAGCAAAGAGCAGCTTTAAGCCATTCACAGAGAAACATTTGTGGTTCAAAAATTTTTCTGAATGGAACAACAGACAAAGAAGTGCTAAATAATTGTGTCCTTGTGTTACCTGTCCTTTCTAATATTATTTCTTTGTTCTCATTTTTATGCAAATGCAGGTATTAGAAACTGAAAAAAGGGTAATTTTTCTGAAATTTTAAATTCTTTGAATGGCTTTAATCAAATGGCCTGCTATCTGTCACAAAGCATTTTAGCCTACAGCTCTGCAACACGAAGTTGTGCAGAGTTCAATGCTAAACAAAGCAGGCAGAAATATGCTTACAGAAGAAAATAAACCATACTTAGAAAGAACATGAGAACTCCTTGCAACAAATATTTTGACAGCTCAGACTTTCTTAACTTGCTTACTTCCTCTCTGAAGCTCTTATATGGCAACACATGGTGAATGGCATTAGCAAACCTTGTGTTTGCACAGCAAGTAAACACTCAAAAAGACTTTAAATGTGTTAAAAGATTTAGCCTAACTTTACTCCCAGGGAGCTAAAAGTTATTTATTCCTTTTCTTGTGAGTGAAGAAGCAGAGACACAGAATTACACTTCTGAGAGTATAATGAAAAGTTTCTAACAAAAGTAGTATTAGTTCTGTTTTGCATGTGATTTTCAGCTGTAGGTCTCCTGTCATTTCCTTCTTCACAGTCAAAAAAAAATTCAGATACCTTTACTGCTGTCAAATAAAAGGGTATTTAGTGCTTCCTGCTTGGAAGATTTTTCAATCACAAAACAATAAGATTGTTAACCTTTGAGGCTAAGTGCAATAAAATGGACTTTGGGAAAATTTGAGTGTGACATGTTGCTGCTTGCACACTTCTTACATCTTGAAAGAAATGTGGGATTTTAAGAACGTACGTGCAGCTCTGCACCGTGTCTGGTGCGTGGTCCAGACACGCTGTGCCTGGATGAGGTTGTGACAAGTTATGGCCCAAAGGCAGGAGCAGCCTTCCTGCAGTCACCTCCCTGCCACTGCTGCAGGGCAGCCAGCACAGAGCTCAGAGCTCCTCCAAACTGTGCCCGTGGAAGAACAGGATCAGCTGGAACAGCTCAGGAGCTGCATTGTGGTCACCACTGCCAACTCTGGGGCCTGCTCTGCTCAAAGCATGCAGCTGCTGAAAAGCAACTAAAAAGCCAACAGAGCCAGGAGGCTGGGGACAAGGCAGAGGACATAACTGTGCCTTAGTATAAACCTTAGTGTGCCCTCACTGTGCACTGCAAGCTCTTGTGGGCTCCCCATCTCAGGAGGCACTCAGGAGAGTCAGGGAGGGTAAACAGATGGTCAGATAAAGTTGTCAAGGGGATAGAGCAGCCAAGGAGAGACTTAAAAGACTGGGAGTCTAATTTGGAGAGAAGATTGGTATGTAGAAGGTGTTTCAGTGAGAGAATATATTGAAATTATGAAGACACAAAGATAAGGTGAATGCAGAGCTGTTATTCACTGAACCTTACAACTCGGGAGCTAAGGTGCACTCAGTGAAAATTTAAAGCACTAGAAGCAGGTTAAAATAGGAATAAGAAAAATGTGCCTTGAGACAGTGGAACTGAACCCCTTCTTGTCATAGAAGGCAACAGAAGCCAAAAATATCATCAGACTCAAAAAGGAGAGTAGGGAAAAAAATCATAGGCCATAGGAATATAAGCAGATGCTAAGAAGAAGAGGCAAAGATTCACTCCTCACATTTTCAATATTCCAGTGAGGCAACTTATGTTACAGCAAAAGCGCCAGGACATAGCACTGGGACAAATTTTGTGTGTTTTTTCCATTACTTACTGACAACAAAATGGTATTTCAGCAATTAAATGTAGAAACTTGTGTCTGTACATTAGACTGCCAGCTTGAAGAAATGCTGATAGGAACCAGATGTGATTAGGAGCAGGTTGGAATCCAGAAATGAAATTCTATTGCCACTCAAAGTTTAGCAATAACTTTGCTCATCAGTAAGTTTCATCATCTGTATTTGTTAAAATTTGTACACTCCCAAGATTAACCCTGAAATTCTCTCCTTATAATTTTTCATTAAATGGAGAAACTCCTGGTATTCTGCACTTCATTTTAAAAAGTTATAATTCAGAAACTGTATTGCCTTCGTTGCTTTTATAAGAGTTAGAAGAATTTGGTTTCCTTCCTATCATTAAGACCAAAGTAATTTAGGCACAGTGATGACTATCTTATTCAAGTGATAGAAAGAAGAGCAGAAAAAAAAGTAAGGAAAGAAACAGAAACTATTTGCAAAGGGTTGTTTGTCATTGTAGACAACTGGTAGAGCAGGTTTTTAATAAAAAAAGGCTGAGACAGAACAGACTAACCTATGGAATATCAGCGTACTTGTAAATTGATTTATCTGTGCAAAGATCTGTACAACTGCCTAAAAACATTCCTCTGATAGAAGAGAACTAGGTGCCCAGGATGCATTTTACAAACAAAACTCTGAAGAGCAGTGCTGTGTTTATCTTCCTGACATAATTAAAGCATTTCTTTGTATAACTTAAACAAACCCATTCAAGTCCTGGCATTACCTAAACAGACCCCAGTTGGCTCCTGTATTGCTCTTTCTGAAAACCTCAGAACAGCCTCACAGAGGCAGCATCAAATTGCTAAAGCAGAGAAGAGCACTAAGCACAGAATATTGTTTTTCCCCCCAGATATTCCTGCAAGACAATTATTTGTCTGCTCTGGTGGCAGCTGCCAACGGGGAGAGACTTGAGTCCCTGTTGAGATGTGGAACTGAGAGACCTGAATATTAAAGAAGCATTAGGAGTAGGTGTAAAACACAGGAATATGAAGAAGGCAATGCAGATGACACAATGATATGAATTCAGCATTCCAGCAGACCTAAGGATTGACAGAAGTTTATAGGTTATATTGATTGACAGAAGGTTATAGGTTATATTTTGTTTCTGTGCTTACTTAATCCTCAGAGTGAACACTTTTCCTGTTAAGGTTTCAGAACCTAAATGATGTAATCATTCAGTTTCATGAAAGGAGTCAGTTCATAAAAGGAATCAAAGACACATCTTTTTACCAAACTGCAAACCAAAGTTGAATATGTAAATGTGAAGGAAGAAGCTGCATTGTACCCATCTTACCTGATATGCAGCAATGATCAGCTGGAGAATATTTCCAGAATCCTTCTGAAGTCGTCCAACAGTAGCTCCAGGAATAAGCTTTGCATAATTCTGGAAATATAAAAAAAACAAAAAACAAAATTGAAGGAGTTGACAACAAAACCAAGTAGATTGAAGCCAAGGGAAATAAATAACAGTAACATTTTCAAGAATTCTTGCAGTCTCCATTGCATGTGTCTTAATTAAAAAGTCAGATGGAGAAGAGCTGGTTTCAGCTGGTTCAAAATGAATTTAAAATTCATTGAACATCTATTGTTAAATCACCTCTATGTAATTGGAAGTTTGATACTATAGTATCCTTCAAGCTCTAATTTTTCAAATTTAGAAGGAAGATATGTTTTATCAACAGTTGTATTTTTCTTAATTAAAAATATCCAGAAACAGATTCAGCTGCTGTACTGTTGTTGCACAGCTCAAGAGTCTTGGACCCTACACTCAGCAGCTGCAGTAACTTTTTTATCTTTGCACAGGTATCTCAGCGCTCTGTGCCTCTGATGGATTTTATGTTGAATTTCTGTGAATAATACAGTGCTAATTTAGCAATTTATTTCAGTGAAGAGTTCTCTTGTCTTTTTGCATTAAATTGCACTATGACACTAACATGATATCTGACAGCTAGATTTTAAATACCATGAATTAAAATTTGCCTTGCCTGATTGTTAACTATGTGAACTTCCCTTGCTGTAAACCATTCCTTTGGAAAACAATGTGTTCATCTTTTAAAAAAGCATTGTAGCACTAGTTTTCCTTTACACATTATCATATCAATGCTGTTATTTTAAATAAAAGGAAAATATCCTGAAAACTATTCATAAATATGGGTAATTTTATACTCTTATATCCTTCTTAACCTTCATATCTCCAAAAGCTCTGTGATTATTTTAGGTATTATGTATGGAATGGTTATCATTCATTAGATTTCTAGTGCTATTGTAGATCAGTGGGATTAACTGCATTTTATGTTACAGCTGGCAACTTTGCATTCCTGACTCCTCCTGTGATTAGTGCCCTTTCAAGTATTCTTGGAATATTTAAACTCTGTTTGGTACATGTGGACCTTCAGAGAGAAACGAGTACAAACCTGGAATTTAAAATACAGTCCCCTTTAATCTGTGGTATGCAAAACAAACAGCAGGGATGTGCTGCTCTGAACACTTTGGTTGATCTCTCCTCCAGGACCAGCATTTTCTGCATGGTGATGCAAGGATGGTATTTCAAGCCCAGGACGAGTGTGTGTCCCCAGTCCATTGGTTAAACCTCATCTCTTAGCAAATGTTTCTGTTCAACCATTGCCAAGCTGAGGCAGACAGATGCTTTTGGGGTGCAGCTATTGCAAAACATCCAAAGGATATGATGGAATTTAGTCCTTTGGCAAATATTCATTAAAAGGTGAACTGCCATTTTATAGGGATACTCTGATTAATTTAAAAGAAATTTGGCTGTTATATATTTGAGCTCAGTGAGGTTATGTCTATATTTTAGCAATGTAAATGATAGAAGAATTTTCATCATAAATAGTGTGCCACACCAAATTCATAAAAATAATTTGAAATTCTGTATGAGTGTGGAGAATAGAGTATTTTTAGTTCAATTTTCAGCAGTGCAATACAGCCTGAAACCCGAATTTTCAATCTATTTCTCCGGTGATATAAAATGAAATAATTAATCCAAAAAAGAGTAATTTTTGTTTTGAAAGAAATGTTGCTTAGTCAGGACTAAAGATGGAGTCTTTTCCTTATCTAAGTTTGAATAACTTTTTAAAGAATTTTGCTTGAAAACAAATAATATCAGCAATAGTAGCAACTACTTCATGAAACCCTAAAGACCAGTGTTTTCTTTTGTACCAAAGTAGGCTTGGTTAAAATATAATTATTATTGCCATATTCCCAGATGCTTTTTGAGTGAATAGCTTCTATAGAATGAAAACATCCCCTGATGCTTGGGCAAGACTCAGCCGAGACTAATGATGCTAGAAGTTAGACATAGATGAATGTATTATAAAATACCTTTTTTAAAGAAAAATCCTTTTAAAAATAATCTCCAATTATCAGGGCTCAATGTAAAGAATTTTCTCTTTTCTCTTGCATCAGATCTAAACAATCTCTTGAGGTTACTGTGCTGTAGTTTTTTTAGCACGGAAGGATCAGAAGCAACACCAGCTGTGTTACAAACATAGGTGTTCTGTGCTTGTGCCAACCCTAAGATTTGTCTTAGATAATACCACACATGTAAGAGGATAAACTGAAAATTCAGTTGAAGAGGATCAAAAATATTACATGACTGAATTATTTTTGGCTAAATTGTTGGGGATTATGCAGGGCTAGAAATACAAAATGTATATTTGACAGTCTAAGCACTGCACTTAAGACTAATGGAATCTATCAAGTCTATTTAAAGAGGTGCTTTTTAAGTCCTCACAGTAATTTTAAGGTAAGCTTGTCCCTGAGAACTCAATTATAAATAGCCTCAGTCAGCATTGGTAGCTGATGTAATTAGAAGCTGAGTTCAAGTAGATTTGAGATAAGATAGTTGGGGAGAATCTTTCCACCTCAAAGGATAAATTGAAGGGTTTTTTGAGGGAGACTACAGAATCTCCACCACTGAAGCTTTTCAAGAGAAGTGAAACACCAAAACTTTTAGAGTTTAGAGTCCTTGCCACCACTCTAGGCTACCTGAGCAGGGACCTTACCACAAGAATAATTCTCATTGTCTTGCTTTGTTCTTTTTATATTCTTAAGCATAGATACTGGTTATTTACATTTATGTTACAAATTTGCATCACAGAGATGAACACACAGCAGTATCTATGTTCCTGTTTTCACACCCTACATAGACCCTTTAAAGGTAATTGCTTTTGGAAAAACTGCACTGTGACCCTTGTGTATGATTTTCACACTAGCTTTGACTGATTTTCCACATCACCTAGAGGACCAAAAGCAGACCATAACAAATACAGCTATCCATTAGTGGAATTAGTGAATATATAATAATATATAATCATATATATAATATATAATAAATATTCCATTAGTGGAAGAAAGCAGTATTAAAAGACAAAATCAGCAGATAGATTATATTCAGTGGGATTTTTATACACCCTGTAAAATAGAAGGCAGTTGTACTTCCTTTTTTCTAACAAAGAAAGCAACAAGAACAAACCATTCCCTAGCTGGGTTAACCATGATTTGTATTTTGTGTTAGCTATAAGCCCTTGTTTAGTGTTCTCTGTTACCAAAGGGTGCCTCTTGGTAACCTTGATACTGACACAGGGATACTGAAATAGAAACAGCTTGATAAGAGTGCTGGTGGCCAGCTTCAAGGGTGACCACAAGCAATTTCCAAGGTAAAACACAGTGCCATCAGCAAGAGAAATATTTCTTTGCACAAAAAAAAGGCTCTGTAAATCAAACAGTTATTTCCTGACTACCTTCCTAGAACAGCCCCTAATCATGAAGCACCTATTAAAAAAAGCACCTATAGGGAAAAATGTTTCACCTGTCAATAATTGGATCTCTATTAAGAAATATTTGAAGCTACTGCATTTGTAAGTGGTTGACTTCTACTGTTATAAATCTAAATTTTCATGATCCAGCTCAGCACTCAATACAGTCTTTAAAAATGTGAGGCAGTCAGTGCTTCAAGACACAGAGTGTTCCTTCCCTTGTCAAGGCTGTAATCTGAGAATCACTTTATGCTGTTTGTAACTCTTGTTACTTTTGTTAAACAGCTGGAGCATCAGCCTTACTCCAAACAGCTCCACTCCTAGAATCAGTTGCAGAAGTACATGGAGGTCTTCCCTGGGTTACACAGAGGATAGGAATAGAAAACCATCCTACTGGGGACTACCTTAAGGACTCAGCTGCTCTCTCTTTTCCTCCTCTCTTTCTTTCCTATCTTCCATGTGGCAACCACAGCAGAGGAGCAACTCTCCTCATTACTGTACTTCTGGTGATAATACAGAATGTTTTGAAAGGGCTTCTTCTTCAGAAAGCCGGTCTCATTGTATCAGCAGGATCATCATTACCATCTTCCTCTCAACCAACCTGAATAAATTTGGGCAAGCAATTACTCTCTGCTTGTCCCCTTTCACACAGCAGGGTGTAGCCAGCCAGCCAAGCTTAGGCTGCAAAACCCTTTCTTACCCGCTATGAACTCTTATCTAGAATATCTTTTAGTGTGTGAAGATTTTTTCCACAGGAGCAGGACTGGACAGAAAATGAAACAAGAATTTAAAGAGTCACAGAAATAAAGAAAAATGAAAAAAATAAAAAACCAAAAACCAACATCTCAGAGCTGAGCATGAAGATAACTGCATGTTTCAGGTATGTTCCCATTTTATAAAAGTGAGAAAAAGTTCAGCTCTCCTCTAACCTTATAAAATACAAAAGGCTAATCCTAATGATGATACTGAACAATTTAGCAATGCATAGTTTGTCAATCCTTGACTTAAAGAATTATTGTGATTCAACTTGAAATCTGATTTAAAAGTTACCTTAGAACACTAAAATCAATACATGAAGAAGGACTTAAGCAGAAGAGCTTTCCTCTAATACACAATTTCCTAGTTATTTTTATCACATAAATACCTTGTAGAATTCAGTCCTTAGTACTAGAATTACTGTATCAACTGTGAAAAAAGGTGAACTTTGAACAAACACTGCCAAACTGAACATTTTAGTTTGCTCACCTCGTATATGTGAACTTGCTCATTTGTTACAGCAAAAATTAATAGAACATTGTTTTGCACAAGTTTTTCAATTAATTGTCCAATCGTTGGATACTCCTGCAAACAAGCAAAAGAGAGGCACATAAATCTGTTTCTCATGTGGTTTCAGTTCCTGTCTCCCGTGAAAGACACATTCAACTGATGATAATGAACACTTAGCTCTCTGTGTAGTATAAACTTTAATTAGGAATACACATATATAAAATAAAAGATAGTGCATATAATTTCCACATGTTGTTTTTAAAGAAACCCCTCTGTGAAAAGTACAGAGCTAGATTCCAAAGTGGGGGTTTTGGCTCAGTAGCATCTGTGTTGTACATTCATATTTAATCCAAAGAACTACACTACACCAGAGCAACGGTATTTGTCCTACAATGAACACCATAGTGTAAATATTCAGTATTTTTGAACACTGATTCTTTAACTGGTAAATTCTCATACAGGAACACTGTCCTGCAAATTCCTGAACTGGTCCTGAATTCACACCCTTTCAGGAAACATAATTAATGTAAATCTTGCCTTCTCTGCAGAAGGAAATACTATTTAGTCTAATTCCATGGATGTTCCTGTTGTAGAAATCATATTTTTCTTTTTTCTTTTCTGGTTATAATCTATGCTGATTCCATACAAACACACTGTTCTCTCTTTATTGAAACAAGCGACTACAAATAACATAGATTACATTAAATATCTGGATTCCCCAGCTTTTACACATTTTAGTGCTAAAAGTGTAATTCACTAATTTTCTAAGTTGTTTGTGTTAGTCTTTAAATGTCCAGAACGTGAGAGTGTACAAAATTTGTAGGTAATTACCTGAACAGTTGACATGGAATATTCATTATTGTGGTCCAAATGACAGTTCCCATCATTAGGAATAACAATCCCTGCCAGTTTACTGTCCATCCCAAAATGGGAATCAGCGTCACTCACAAACACCAGCAAATGTAGAGAATCATTCCTCCAGCCGATTTTTTCCTGTCATTTAAAACACATCAGTTTAGCAAGCTATATTGCATCAAAACATAGGAAAACAGCAAATTGGAGAACAGCGTCTCAAAATGAATCAATAGCATCATTCTCAAGGAAGTATCAATGGCAACACATCTTCTGAGAGATAATGTTCATTCCATTGTCTTTGGCTAACATTTTGTTTCCCCATCCCTGTGTTTAATAACATGGGTTGGCCATGTTCATGTCAATCTGCTTACTACTCTAAACATAGTTAATAAAAAATATTTCAACAGAAAAACACACACAGTAATTATACTGATATTTGGGCTCATTTATCCCTGGCAATGAAAAGGAAACTTAGATTAAAATATTGCAATATGCATGTTTTACTTGTACAGCCAAAAGTATTTTCACAGAAATTTAATGAGGCTCTCGGTTTGTGTTTAAAATTTTTGAGAAAATAATCTGTCACTTTGAAATACCAGCATATAATACTAGAAGAGATAATATTATACCTAGAAGTTTCAATTACCTTGCAAACAGCTGCCTGCATAATTGCATCAAATCCTCCCTCTGGAGTGTCTATATTAGCAGAAATTCGCTGTTCTTTCACAATTTCATTAAATTTTTCAGCATCATTTGTTAGTGGCAAAACATTTTTATATCCAAAGGTGGGTAAACACTCGTAGGGTACACTTCTGCAAGAAAATTGAGACAGCTTATGGATAATAGAGAGTGAAAAATCACTGGAATGACTGCTTCAGAGGGCTGCCTGGATTAGTTTTGGTCTTCTGTCTCTTGTCTCTGCCTGAGAAGAATTAGTGAAAAACCTAAGATAATTAAAGAGCGTTCAGTGTCTTGGGCAATGGAAAAAATCTGCATAAAGGCTGGGAAATGCCTCCTAGAGCAGAGTAATTCAGCCAGTTACCAACGTGCAGCTCTTGCCATGCCTCCTGCTGTGCCTTGATCTCATATTTAGAAGAATATTGGGGTCTGTAGCTCCTTAATGGCAATCAGAGACAACCACCAAGGTGCTGCAGTCCTGCTCCAGGTTGCAGAGCCCAGCTTCTCCTCTATACAGGTTAGCTAAGGGCTAGGCCAGCCAGGGGCTGGGGAGATTGCTAGACCTTACGGGGGAAAAAAGCAGGAGAACAGCATTGATGGCTAAATGAGACTGGTGTTCCATGTTGGGTTTGAGTTTGCAACTCCTCAGAGTAATTAATAAAATTCTTTTATAGATATTCTAGAAAAGGAAAGAAATTAAAGAAAAATATAAAAATACAAGCCCCATTCCGTTTTGTTAACATATTGAGCCCATTTGTAACTGGCAGCAAAAGCTAAAAAGCAGACTCGCCCCCAGATTCCTCTATCCTTAATAACTTAAGACTCAACAGAAGGATGATCAGAAGGTGAAACTAAAAGAACGAAATCTTGTTCCACAAACCAACGCATTTACAACTGGAGGAGGGAGAGTTTCCAGTGAAGCTGCTGAAATTAATTTTAGCCTTAAGATTATGACAGTACTGGCATGCAAACAGATGTTGGGATTTTCCCTGCCTACCTGCAAGGGTTGTTTATTTCTGCGGCTGTAGTTTTGATAAATGGTGAAACTGGTTTTTCAACAAAAGATCCAAACCCCAGTCTAAAGTTGCTTGTCAGTTTTGACATCTCTTTGGAAAGAGTTGAACCCAGTTCTTTGATTGTATTCAGATCATCATCCATGGAAGCTGAAAGATCCATGAGGTAGTAGAGATCAATTGGATAATCCTCAGTCTGGCGAACCTTGATCTGTATTGTCTCTTCATGTCCTATTAGGGTCAGGGGAAAGTGGGATACATATCAGCACTTCTGTGCAGAAAACATGAGCAATACCAATTTCTTCATAAACTTCAGTATGGTGACAATTATCTGGTATTTTAAACCACCAGTAGCATTAACAAAAATATTTCCAAGATTGTCTGTTAGCAAAAAAATCTCAAATAAGGGTCTGAAAAATTAAAAGCAGTTCTAATGTCTGGGGGGTTTTAAACAGTTCTTCAATAGTGCCATAACTACAGAATTAAAATTAATTGCTGCAATTTGAAAAAGTATGAAAACATCTCTTCAGAAGTATGCAGCTTTAGAAAATTTCGATATGAAGCTAATTAAAACTAGAGGTAGCACTTTGGGGTCCTATAATATCCTTTAAAATTTTCAACAAAGTGTACAGAGAGATTTTATTTTCAGTTCCAGCACTATGACCTGGCCTAACTGAATGTCTCTTACTTTTTTTTATTCCAAATTTTCTCCAGGAAAAATTCAAATCTGAGGGACCCCAAGGTGGTTCTGGAATGCTACCATAAATGCCACTGGTATCTTGTAAATCCTCAAAGCAAGATTTTATGTTGTCTCTGAGATACTCTGCCAGACCAGCAGGGGAGAGGCACAGGAGCTCAGCTGGGGGGAGCCAGGGGCTTTCATTCTCTCCCTGCCACCTCACTGGCAAGAGAAGAGAGGAACCAAAAACATATATCCTTTTTTTTTATGATGTACCCAGCACTTCTGAAAATATTCTGAATGCAGCTGAACCTAGTTTTCATGTGAGTCAACAGATAATTTTGGACTCAACACAGGTTTTCATCTTTATTCTGTCAAGATATTTTTGAGCTTGTTCAACCCAAGAAGCTTCAGTTTATCACACTGTCTGAAATAAACCTATGATCTGTGACTTACCTGGTCGCAGCCTCAGAGTTAATTTCTGGGGAGAAATCTGTGTGACATCAGAACTGTTCTTCTGGGATGATGCAGTTAGGGGATCATTTCTGTGAATTTCGACTTCTGAAATGGGAAACTCAATCAAATTCAGCTGGCATCCTTTGGACAAAAGATTTTCCAGGGTATCACACCTCCCATGAATTCCAGATGAGTCTGTGTAATTCTAATGCAAACAAGAGAAGGAAGGGATGAGTTAAATGTTTTTACTGACTAGCCATCAGCACCTGCCCCACAAAAGGTCAGTCCAACTCAGGGAATGGAAATAAAGGTGCATGTTTGTGCAAACTAGTGCAGAACTAGATATAGGTGGCACAGAAACCCAAATTTGCCCTTCATGGGTCATGTCACACAGGTGTATAATTAATGTAACTTACACCGACTTGTTATCCTGGGAGAAACTGCTCTATTGTTGGGGAATGGGAGTTGTGCCACTCACTGCATTTGGCTTCTCACAGTACTGGGAGTGGTAACACAAAGCCCCTCTGATCCACTGGTTTGTCTGTCACAGGATTATGCCACAAATTCATCAGTCTTTCCTCTACAGTTTAGAACTGCTGATTGAAGCACGTCACTCAATAAAAGAAGAGGTCTTGCTGATAATAAACTCCTGGACTCTTGTGACAAACAGATTGTGGGTACTCAGTGTTTACTGGTTCTCTTTTTCTGACCTTCACTTTCTCCTCATCTCTCATTTAGCCTGTTCACTGAAGCAGGCATCAAGTCCTTGTTCCTCTGCCTGGTGGCCAGCAGTGACCACAGCCTGTCCCCACTGTTCCTCAGCACCAGTGGTGCTCTCAGCATCCCCACACCTGAATTTGGCCCAGCATCCTCCTTGACCCTCTACCAGCCAGAGGAAATCAAAAGCTTACAGATATCAATCAGATATCTCGCAGTTTATTGTCACTACTCAATTCAGAGCATTGATATGCATTCCCTCCCACAGCACTGCTACAGGGTGGGTACTAACCTCACACGGTGGTGAAGTTAATGGTTACTTTTACAAAGAGGCTTCTGTGCCTTATTACCATTTCCCAGAGCTATGTCTATAGTTCAGATTCTCAAAATCAGTCAGGTGTGTCCTAGAAACTGCTCTGGCCTGCAAGCCCTTTTGACCAAAGCCTGGGCAATGCCTGGCAGAATCAGCTCTGAAACATTCAGTTCCTGGCAGAGGTTCATGGGCCCATACCATGCATCTGCTCTTTTCTCCTAGGTCTGGGCAAGCAACCCATGGATCAGCCATTAAGCCACAAATATTCTCATTCAGTCACTGAAAAACTTTCCATACAAAACAAAACAAGTTTACTTTAAACCTATTAAAAACAGAACTATGACCTTTTTTCCTACAAAAAATATCACTCTTCATGCCTAAAAATTGTCTGGGATCTTATATATTTTGGTGGAAGTGTTGAGGCACCTGCTAGGAACAGTGCTTTATTATTCTCCAGACTGAACCTGATGCCTTTGCTCAGGCAAAACTCTCACCCACTGCTTCTTGAATACAGCACACATAAATTACATGTACCATTATAAACCTTTCACAGGGAGATCATATAATCTCCTTCAGTTGCACAGTTTGTAACTTTTCAAAATGTGTGAAGAGACAACCTCATCTTTCAAATAATTCAATTACAAAGTGTGCTCTTATCCTACAGAAAACAGTTTCTTTGGAGGTGCTTTTGTTTGCTCTGACACTAAAGCTCCTATGCCTTTTGCACGCTTGATCTGCTGTTTTCTAACAAAGAAATGAATGAGCTATGAACAAAGAAGAAAAATCATGTTTACTACAGTGAAGTTTTCAAGAGTTCCACAGTTTTGTTTGGTTTGGTTTTGGGGCTTTTTAAAATCAATAAATTACATTGGGCTCTTTTTTCCCTGAAAATACATGGCAGTAGTCAAAATTATGTGATCCAATATCAACAAAATCCTGTTTTATAGTACAGATATAAAAACTACTGCAAACACACTAATGTGGGGTCTTTTTTACCTCCATGGTAATATATTTTGCAAATGGCAAAAGATGTCTGTTTAGAATATTTTTTAAAACATGCAGTTTTTTCTTTCTGAGCTATCTCATCAAGAGTATTTTAGTCCCATGCTGTGTCATATTGCTGTACCCAAAGCCAACAAAAACAGTTAGCAGCAAAGGTGCAATCTAGAAACTAAAATGAAAAAGACTTTATTTCTCTAGTATTTCTGTCAAGTTTTTGTTGCAATAGCTGACTATCTTGTTAGAACTAATGAACTGAGAACTAGAATATTTACTGTGAAGTGGGGAGATATTATTTAGCACCATTTATAGGAGAAAGTTTTAAAAGCAGAAACGTGAAGTCACTTCCCCTGGGTTGCACTGAAAACCTGGAACAAAGGTATAGGAAACAAATCCAGATATATTTTTTAAGCCCAATGTTTTAGCCAAAACCCATCTATATCATACGAAGTATAAAGCTGAGATAATTGCCATACTTAAAATCAACCACAGATTAATAATTTCTAGATGGAAGTTTTATGTCTGCAAACTTTTCCTCTGTTGATACCTGCAAACCTTCTGTTTACACTGTCTGGCTTGGCACGTAACCTGTAAGACACAGTCTGGCTTCTGACTTTGTGTCTGGTGCTTCACCATTAGTGCTGGGGGTGAGCCAGCCATCAGGCTGATGACCTGAGACCCCCCTATTTCTGCCTTAAATTTGGAAGGCTGATGTTTTCGTGGTTTTTTTCAAATGAGGAAACAAACAAGCAAACAAACAAACATCCTAACAACCATACAATGAATAACAGATCATGTAGAGTAAATTAAATTCCACTTCTGCTCCCCAGGAAGGCTTCACGAAGCACTGGATGCATTACAAAACCCTGGGCTGACCCAATTAAGTCAATACTTCATCATCACTCAGAGTGACTACAAAGACTTCAAGTCTTACTTTGAAATTTTTTTTTTTTTATCACTCTACCTCTTGCAAACACCAAGCGCAGTGTGGTCCGGAAAGCAAACAATCTTCACAAGTCACTGTGCTTTCCTGAGAACAGGTCCCTGAATTTAAATCCAAGAAGATAAAAGGCTGTTAATATTATGCTGAATCATTCAATTTATGAAGAAACTTGTCATTTAGAGAATGTGGGTGGTGAAAAATGCACATATTGAGGATTACTGATAAAATTTCTTCTTAACAGTAGTTCTATTGGTAAAAGATTAACTCTCCAATAAAGATTAAAACCTCAGAATTGCTGGCAATTAACATACCTCCTTTTGCGCGCTTTATGGGTGGCATTCACTTAGAACATGTTAACCTGTTCCCTCCAGTGCACCTGATAGAGTGTTACATGTGTTTCTGGTATGGTGTAGGTAAGTCATTTCCCACAAAGACAGGGATATTAAAAGAACAGATTTATGCTCAATCTGTATGCTTAATATTGCTTCCCTCAGCTCTGTAGATACTTGATACGATTTTTGTCCATTGTGTAACTACCAGAGAAACACTCAGCCGTATGTTGTAATATGAAAGACTCTTAGCAGATCCAACTGTGATTAGTGAAAACAAAATTGCTCGAATGTTTGTCTCTTTCAAACATGTTGTGCTATGTAATGACCACCAAATTGTAGATGAAATGGCAAGGCAGCCCTACAGCAGTCTGTCAAAGAAAGGTCATTAAACAGAAAGGAAAGATTAAATACAGAAGGCAGAAAGCTATTTCGTGTCAACTTCAAGCAAGAAACAATGCAAAATGGTTTTGAAATGGATCTCCCTGCCCCTGAGCCTTACCTTGCACATAGTTATTTCTTTGCAGAAATAGGAAACAGAGGCAAAGCAATTCAATCCCCATTCGTTTTCAGTGCTGGCTGCATGACAAAAAAATAATAGCTTGTTAATTATCGTCTGCATAAAGGTAGAATGTTGTAAAAACCATGCATTCCTGGAGGGTATGTTTTCAGATGTCACGTACACCGGATCGCGAGGAAACTTCAACCCCAGCGGGTCGGACCATGAACAAAAGTGAAAACAAGGGCTACCTGGGCAGGTAGAGAGGACAAGCTGTGCACACAGTAATGTGAACATGGTTATCACTTCCTTGTTTTCCTGGACTCCTTATAAGGCATACAGGGATAATTCATTCAGGTGAAGTTTTTCTGTCAGTCCCAGTCACTCCGGGTCCTAGAGCAGCCCAGCCCAGAGACCGTGTTTGCGCTGTACAACAACCCTTCTAAAGCTCCTTCAAAAACCACCTTTAATTGTGCCCCGAGGGGAGATGGATCATCAAGATTGCCAAGTGAGTATACCTGGAGAAAAGAAAAAATCCCAGTTTTTCAGATTTCCTAATGTGGACGGAAACTCATAAAGGCAATTGTGAAGGAAAAAACCCCAAACTAATCACAGATTAAAACTGAGGACTTCGCTTCAGTACTTCAAGATACCAAGCACATTGATTTTATTAATATTCCAAACTGAAAGGGAAATGCTGCAGTTGAAGATTTTTTTTAATATATAGAAGGAGAAATAATTTTATTCCCAGTACAGCAACTGACTTGAAAAAATAATCATGTCAGCCTTAACTCTGCCTAATAAGTGGCCAAATGTTCTGCAGCACAGAGAAAACTGCATAACAAGTTATTGCTATCTCTCCTCCAACGTTCCAGCCTGAAATGAACGCAAAATATGTATTTCTCACCACCTTATTGAAAGGAAATAAAATTCCTTATTTTGGGATTTCTTGTCTTCCCATCTTTCATGCTCTGCTATTGCCTGTTTTAAAAATAAATTTTCAAGACAAGTCCTGTTTTTTCATAAGTATTTGCAACAGTCAAAGTAGGGATGGGTCTGTATTAGTTAAATTCAACATGCCTGAAACATTCCTGGGCATTGAGGCCAACTGGCACAGAAAGACCTGAGTTTATGATTGCAAAGTACCTATTGGGACCATTCTAGCAACCAAATTGTGCCCAGAAATTGTTTACAGTGAGTGTTGATTGGAAGAGGTCAAATTCATGCCAGGGAGCATTTTAACAGTCTAATAGCATAGACAATCTCATTCTAGTGCCTGGAAATATTCCCAGGCACATTCAATTTATTAGTGTTTACACAGACTATGGGTAGTTTCAATAGCAAATCACACTGGATTACATCAGGACTACCTTTGCTCTGCCCTTGTGTTCCCACCCCTTTGTTCTCACTAGTCATCGCTCGTGTCCAAACACGCCGCGTCTCAAACTGATCCAAACAAAACCCAATCACCTTCTGTGGGGAAGGTGAAGGGCTGCTTTTCATCTGGCTTTGTCCCTTAAACCCTGTGGCTGCCCAGTCCAGAGTTCAAGCCAGAACTGGCAGGAAAGGTGAGAATATGTTAGGCCAAATTTAGCCCAGTTTAGGCTGTTGTGGAACCATATCTTAACATTTCTATTTACAACAACATTCCTAAATCTCCTTCAACTGCTCTTTATGCCTCAGAGTGCCCTTTGTAAAGGACTTGCTCAGCTACAGCAGTTTTCTGTGGCATGAAAAAGCATTGATTAGATTATGTTCCCTCAGTTTGTGAAGACACAACTCTGTGAGAACACTCTATGTAATCACATAAGGTCAAATAGAAGTGGAATCAACCAAAAGTGTTTGCTCTTGCTAAGAAAAACATCCTCCTGTAATATGCCACTCAAATATCCTGCTTCCCTGGGTCTGACTGACATTTGTGTATGTGTCCTTTAAGACTGTTACTCTGTCTACAGCCTTGCAGTCCCCCAAAACTCAGTGCTTTCTCTCTCAGTGTAGAACATCACCTTGTAGCTCTTACGGGCTACTGACCCCTGGTAACAGCAACACTCCAAAGCACAGGGCTTGGTGGCAGTGCTTCAGCCACCAGCAGTGTCTCAAACTAAGGACCAGCCAGCTGAACAGCTGGCAATTAACAAACAAAACACTTATTCTTGGATTCAAGATATCAAACATTGAAGTAGAGAGATAATTAGTAATACAGCCTACATAAAACTTACAAATTCTATTTGATATTATCAGTTTCCCACTTGCTTGTGAGGTAATATTTTATATAGGTCTTGGCAACAATGGCATGGCTGGAGGCTAAGTGCCTGCCTCTGAGTGAGGGGGCTGCCAAAGACTATCTGAATTAAGCCTTTCCTGAATAAAATAGCTAAGTTTCTGCAAATTATTAGGAATCTATTAGATTATTAAGAGATCTATTAGATCTCCCTGGATTGTCTGGAGAGAGCAGAGGAGGAAAAAAAAAGTAGCAGAACAAACAACAACAAAAACAGACAAGGAAAAAAAATTGAGAGCAGGAGCCTAAGAGAGGTCCTGAAAGAGAGACAGTGTGCACCAAGAGTAAACCTTGGGCAAGGTAAGAACACCCAGACAGGCAGCAGACAGATGATTCTTGTTTTGAAACATCACCTATGAAAATGAAAGGTAAATTGACCAGGAAGTTCCTCTACTAGATCAATGCTTTGTTTGTTTTAATTATCACTAGAAGAGTAGAATCTCAGTCTGGAGTAGCCATGCTGATGTCGGAAGCATGTGTAAAATGCTCTGGGGTCATGGCATTACTTGACTTAACAACAGGGTTCCCGTTCTGCATAAGGTTTTTAATACAAATTAAAGACATTGGTTCAATGAGATACAACAAAAAGGAAGTTTATCGTACAGAAAGAACACAATTATGATTGTTTCTATCAACCACTATATCATTTCAGAGCAATTTCTGGTCTCTATTAAATCAGAGTTACAGTTTTTAAATGACACATCAGAAAACAGCTGTTTATCACTCCATTCCTGGCACAAATACAGCCCTGATCTCTCAGCTTCACACACAAGCCAGCTCTTGATTCCCTGTGATCTAGTCATGCACACTCACACCCTGAAAGCCTGGAAACACATGGAACAATTTAAAACTGAATGTCCCCCAGCTGAGATGGTTCTCAATATTTACAAAGGTGCAGGGAGGCACCTCTTGCGCTTGAGAAAAGTTTGTGAGGTAGAGTCTCCCTTCTCTCCACCCTTTTCCTACTCATCAGTGCATCTGGGAGAGGCAAAGGGCTGCACTCCTTAGGTCAGAGGCAGGTTGGTTGCTTTGTACTTGAACCATCTGGTGACTTTATTCTCTGGCTGGCTGGCTTCCCAATCAAATCCTCAAAGCTCCTGACAATCTCTAGCAGGGAATCAGAGTAGACTTTAAGACTTCAGTCTAACTTTTTAACCTGAAAGGTAGTAAGTGAAGATTCTACAAAAGTCTACAGGTTAAAACACCTCTCTCCCAAAGAAGACATAGGTTCCATAGCTGCGTAGTCAAGTGCTTCCATACTCTTGGGCCAGCAGAAATGGAAAGCATTTTCTATGGAGAGTCTGCACAGAAATATAAGCCCCAGCAGCCCAACAGACCCAGTTCCAAAGAACAGCAATGGCAGATGTTCCAGAGGATGCCTGTCAGTTAGCTAAACAATGAAGGCTGAAAAAAGTTTCTAAGCCAGAACTTTAAGGAGCTAGAGATAATGCAAGTATCCACACAGAGGTGTGAGAGTTCTGCCCACAGGCCAGTCCAGAACAGACAGAAACCACACACAAGTACTGCACAGACACTGCAAGATCTGTCCTGTGCCTGTCTCTGTTGCAGTACAGATCTGACAATGCTTTAGGGAGAGCTGGCAAAAGCATTTCAAGAGGAAGCAACAATCCCTAATGAACAGTTGTATTTAATGGGGAAATTCACAGTGAAGGTGAAAGTAACAAATCAGCAAAATCAGAAACTTTTGCTTCTTTAATTATTTTGCTACTTTTTGTTTTTGCTTTTTTTTTTTAGTTGACATATCTGCTCTCTCTTTCTTTATTCATCATGGTGGGACACGGGTATTGCTACAACAGAAAATGACATCCATTCAAAGAAACTGCTGTAAGCATTTGAGTCCTGTATGAATGACCAGGAGCTTGCTGAAAGCAAAGATCATACATACAGTGATGGAGCTGCTTCATTCCAGCTCCTGTGTTTTGGAGTGTACTAATATCACATCCCATTAGGGGCCTATGACCAAAACTCCTCCACAGAGCCCAGAGAAATGTGGTCTCTCCTACCCTCCAGGTGCTGTTTGCAATCATGGCTACACATGATGGAGTGCAGTTTTGGAAGAATGGGAGGTGTCTGTAGCCTCTTCTGGAGGGTCACAGGAGATGGAGAATCACACAGAGGAGAGGAATTTTTCCCTCCAGCTCTGAGCAAAACAAGGTGTTGGGAATTGGTGACTCAGGTTGTGATTCATGCTCTGGTCTCCTCTTGTTTCCTGAGCAGTGCTGCTGTTAGAGGAGGGCAGGGAGTGAAGTCAACAACCTGTCTCTGAACAAGCAGAGGGGCAGAGGAGGGAGGAGGGACTGCTCTCCAACTGTACAGCGAGCAGCAGGCAGGAAACTCAGGGTGTTTTCAACTTGTATTCACCTTGCCCACAGCTCTGACCTGGCTGTCTCCAGCCAAGGGCGTGAGGAAACCTTTGTTCTCAGTGTTTTTGGCATGGGTGAGCAACGTGAAAGATTTGTTTGCTTTTCAGATTTGAAAACACTCTCACACTCAAAGAGAAACAATCAGACCTCTGAACTGCAGAAAGGCTCAGGTGGAAATCGTAGGAAAACAGAGTGGGACTGCCAACCAGCCCACGACACTCAAATTATGCCAGGGACTTCCACACATCCCACCAAATCTCACTTGGTTTGTGTTTGCTTTTCTTGGTCACATGGCACTCCTTGCTTCCCCTGCACTATAAGAATGTGGGGCAGAGACAGCAGAGCAAGATCAGCGTAGATGGGTGATCAAGCTGGGGATGGGAACTGCACTGAGCTCCACAGCTCCTCAGACCCCTGCACTTTAGCTGAAGAGCTTTTAATAACTTACTTTGTTCAGATTAATGCTAAATTCAAACCAGACCTGCAGACCCCATCACAGAAGGGACAAGGTGATGGCCTTGCTGTTGCAACAGCACCAAGGGAAGGGCAACCCTGTATCCCAGCCCTGCAGCAGGCCAGGCTTGCTTTTGGAAAAGACTGTAAGGCTGGGTAAACACAGTGACTTCAGGCCTGACCACCCTTATGTAAATTCCAAACTGTGTAGCTGAGATTAAATCACTTGAAAAAAAGTGATTCTGCTCTGGTTGTACTCACAGAAAATAATTTTATAGCTGACCTTCCTATGATTAGACAGAGGTATAGTGCTTTGTTAAAACACAGAGTTTGAATAAGGTTATTTTAGAATAACCAAAACAGATAAGAATGCTTAGCCTAGCCAAGCAGCTGCTAAATACTGAGGAGAGTGGGCTCAGGTACTGCATGAAAGCAGCTCCATTTCTGGAGGCTCTGGAGCTGTTCTGGGCTGGGCCAGTTTGGTTCCATTTCCAGACACCCAGCGCTCAGGCTGCGCGTCCTCGCCAGCGGCTGCCGGCTCTTTTTGGGAAAAGAGCAGAATTTACGGTTTCAGAAGCCTTTTGTGCAGAGTGCTGCCATCTTATGGCTACTGTGCTCCTCTGGAGGAGCAAAATGAGCACTCAAACTCACGTGGGAAAAAGGTGATACTGAGAGTCCTATTACCTTTTAACAATATTTTGCTTTGTGACTTTTATAGAAACCTTTGGAGATAGTCACCTCTTTGTAAAACTCTGTATTCACTTACATTAGAATTTTAATTTTTTTGCATCCTTTTTTCAAATTCCATCTCTCACATAAAACACAACATTACTTCCATTGTCTTTGTCATAAGCTTGGGTACAAGCTTCTGAAGTGTCAGGAGTCATTTGCAATATCTTTATCAGTGTAAATTATTACTGCACTTCATAAATCTTGCCTTAATTTTACGTGTTTCTTCTGAAAGCAGGAAGGAAATTTAAACCAACAGTGTCTGCTCACATGCAAACAGGAACATTGGAAAAACAATATTATACAGCAGAATGATTGCTGCTTCTACAATTCTTAAAGTACTCATCAGAACTGCCAATATTAAATACCTAATAAACCCACGCAAAACTAGAAATATGTAAATAGAGCTGCCTCTAAATAAAAATAAAATCAAACTAAATAAATTCCAAGTATTTTGCTGAATAATACCAAATGAGTAAGGCAGAGCAGGTTTTCTTTAACAATGTTTTCCAAGAGTTCAAAATTATTAATCATGTAAATGCTGTCAATAATATTAGATCCACTGATACCTCATCCTTCTTATCTCATGTTTATTGTGCTCTAGTTTGACACTTAACAAACAGATTTATCAAAATTTTAAACCATGGAAATCCATTATAAGTCTTGTCAGACTGCTTGACTCTGGCAGAGAGGCAAAGAGAAAGTGGCTCTACTCACCTTTATGCAAGAGCTACGTGAATTCTATCATCCAATTTGCAAACAAACAACTTCCATTTTACTGTGATACCCACACCTACAGTGGTTTCTCCCTGTCACTCTTACTAGAAGACTGTTTCAGAGGCTTTGGTCTTCTCATGGCTGGAAACTGCCTCAGCTCCAGCCTGGATGGACTAACTTTCAATATATATCCATTTATTTTAATGACAACATTGTCTGGCAACTTAAATAGCTTCTTTCCTCCCTAGTATTTGCCCTGCCCTTCTTTCCCCTCCCCTTGATGTATTTATAGAGAGCAATTGTATATCCATCATTCTTTGTTTTGTGCAGTACTGCTTTTCTGCCCTTCCTTCAATGTACTTTCTTAATTATGGCTGACAGACTGTGCTCAGTACCCAGAGGAGCCTCCTACAATGGTGTTTGTGCCCAGGTATCCCTTTTTTAAGTCTCCTACATGATATCCAAGGAGGATCATTTTAGCTTTTCCCATGTTCAGCTCAGTTCTCTCAGGATCCTTCCATGACTGACCAAGACATTCTGGTGTTTCTCTTACCCAACCAACTCTCCACAATTTACAACAGAAATCATTTCCACCTCAGTCTGGGTGTGATCCAGCACTTGCACTATTAAATTCTACCTGACACCTCCAGGTCCCTGTATAGTTTTCTATATTTTATCTTCATACAATTGTTTATTATTTCTTGCAAAATGCATACAAAATTTCCAGATTACTAAAGTTAGTTATATATAGATGCCAAGTTACTTTTTCCTCTGCCTTTTCTCTCTCCTTTGTTTTGGGAGATCTTTAAAGCAAAACTTGATCCTTCACCTGAAAATTTATTTTTTCTTCTTTGAGCAATTTAGAATGGATAACAAACACCACTTCACTATGAGCCTACTGCACCTTGTTAATAAATTTTTCAAGTTTGTAAATGTTAGCTTTTATTTCTACAGATGCTTCCATTTTTCTCCAAGATCTGGACCATCATCTTCACAGAAAAAAAAGAAAGAGCATTTTTTTTTGGTTTGGGCAGTACATACACAGTCTTTAATCTCTACCAGAGAGTACTTGCCACCTACCAGACTCCCTTTTCCTTGTGTGACAGGAGAAACTTTCACTTTTTCAAATATTGTTACAGATGGTATGTCTGCAAACTTGACAGATCTGACTGCACCCTCCGCTTCCAGGTTCCCAAAATACCATTTTCACTGATGATCTGGTATGGTGGGGGCTTTCACTCTCTTTGCTAACTCCTAATATTTTTATTTCTTTTTTAAGGATATGTAAGGTGCTAGCACTCTTCATTTTCTCCTTATGGGACAAATTACAGATTTTAAAATTATTATTTAAAGTAAATTTTAATAGGTTTGGAGCCTTCATCCAATTAATATCACTAACTAATTCCTTTAGGTACAATACTTCACAAGGACAAATTTTGAGAAGCCAACAGGCCTATTCTTGTTCATTCTTTCATTTATTTTCAGTTTAACCAAGTTGGGATAACTTTAGCTAGGTTATTTTCTACAACCAGCTGCTCTATGTCATCACTACCTAACAAAGATCACCTAGAATAGCACCATGGTAGCCCAGTGACTGCTTGCTGATGAAATCTGCCAGCTATTACACCCTGGAATAACTGGCTCTACTCTTATCAGCAACATTTGCTTTATACTCTGTTTCTGAGGAGTTAAAATCTCCCACAGTGAGGCAATGCTTGGGAGCTTCTCTTTCATGCTTGCAGCCATCTGAGTTAGACCTCTCTGGAAAATGTTGCTCCTTAGTGGCCTTTCAGAAGAGCTTTAGCTGGACAGATTCCATTCTGCCCAGGCCACCTCTCTCTGGATTTATTTCTAGTTTTCTCCAAAGACTACACATTAGTTTAAGTGTGTTTCAGTCATAGATCACCCATCCACCATCCTTCACTAATTGTGGAAGATTTGGGGTCACCTTGGATCCTGCAGCTCTAGCCTGCATTTGCAGGTTTTGTACACAAACTTCTCAGTTCATCTTCCATGACAATGTGCAAATTATTTTTAAAGTGTCACATCCCTTTTATTCCTAACACCCAGGCCACACACATCACATTCCCACTCATGGACATGTAAGTGCTCATTTTTCTTCCATCTGATATTTCTTCCTCCCTAACTTATTCACCAAGCTTTGCTTTTCAGAACCAGGCATCAAAATTACTTACAAGTGTCCCCCAACATCCTCTCCTATTTCTTAGAATTCCTTTACTCATTATACTGATGTGTGTGTGTGTATATATGTATATGTTGTTATCATCTATTATTTTGTAACATGCTACATGATTTGTTATATTATAATGATGCCAATTATAGCAATCTCGGTTCCAGAAAATCAGTGCCATGTTTGCTCCAACAGAGTTCATCCAGTTTGTGTGAAAAATCCTCCTTCTCAAAAGCTAAATTCCTTACAACACTCCTTATAACACCAATTCTTAAGACATCTGCTGCTCTTTATTATCTTGCATGCTTTAACACACCCTCTTCAGGAATGAAACCCTGCAGTGGAAGCTTTTCCTTCAGGACAAACCTACTCACACAGATTTCCTCTGTTTTTTGTTCTTTCCACTGCTCATTCCTTTAGTTTTTTATCCTACAATGTGATCTGGTACAGTTATATTTCATCCCATAGATGATTGCACTGCCAGTGGCACTAAAACAGCTTCTGTTTTATAAATGGAATAAATAATAAACTGCTTGCACATACTGTGTGTGTGTTTTCCTGGAATACAATAATTTTAGCTTAAAACTATGCTCAGTACTGCTGAACTTATATTTATGAGGCAGTTTTAAAATAGTTTCTGTTAAAATAAGTATTTTTGCATGAAAGAGCTAAAGTGGAAGCCTGAATATACTTTAGAACTTGAGTAACTTTATGAAATGTCTCATCAGTTCTCCTGGAGATATTTTAGTCATTGGGAGTGAATCATTACCTGAAATTATGGGACAAAACCTATTCAAAGCCAGTCTACCATGTACTGTTGTGTTAGGGAAGAAATGCAGACACTGACTCATAGCTGTCAGTTATTTAGTCAGTTATGATGTGATTCTTTCCAACATTATTTTTCTTTTGATCTATAGTAAGATGCTGATCTGGTGGATGAGATTTTCTCAGTTAGAGCAAGACCCTGCCCACCCTAATCAATAGAGACATTTGAGTGTCAAACTACCAGAGGAACACCAAAAAATTTTAAAACAGTACAAGAAAAAGGTAAAGAGGTCAGCGAGTTAACATTAATCTGGAAGAGGCATCTGAATGCCCTCTAAAATCAGAAAAATTTGGCTCAGCAATGTCTGAGAGCAGCAGAAAAAAACCAAGAAAATATTCAAACAGGTCAAACACTGGTTTGCTCCCAGGACCAAGCCAAGTCATGGATATGGCAGCAATCAAACCTCCAGGGAACAGCAGCCACAGGGCTGGGGCTGACCCACAGGAGGAGCCTCCCTCTGCAATTTCCTCACTCGCAGCCAAGAGCAAACTGGTTCCTAACTCGGGCCTATCAGATGCTCCAGAGCACATTTTCTTTCTATACTACAAAGCCAGGCAAGTTCCCCTCTAGCTGTGTAGTGTGCCAACTTTCTTGCATGCAGGGAAAACAAAACCACCTTCTTCTGCCTGTGTCGTATTAATATGAAGATTAGATAAGAGGGGCACATGACATAACAGTCAAAAATCATGGTAAAATTTTGAATTTAGATTATCTAATAGTGTCAACACTTGTGGAAAGTGCCTACTTGTCACATTCTCACGATGTCACAATTTTCGGTCTAATTTTGTGAAATTTGATCAATATCCACAGTTTTAAGCAAATAGAGAAGTAAACAAAACCATTGCAGATATCTATTCAGACTGTGCTGACACACAGCTATTCATGATGCCTGTGCATCACATTACTGATAAAAACATTCATTTTTACTAGGTCTCCTACATCATCAGATTGCTCAAGGGGAGTAATAAAGCCTATTTTTCCTTTATCCTGAACTGATGTTTATGTTCTCATACATTACCATCTGATTTGTCCCAACCACTTTAAAAGGAGTGTTTTTCTCTTCTTTCCCTGCTGCTTCCAAATCCTCTCTTAAGTTTATTTGCTGTGCTTGTGAGTTGAGCAATGACAGTTTGATTCAGCTCATGCTTCTGAACTTGCATATTAACGAATCTTTCAAGACTTGGCTTTTTGCTGATATTCTTCTAAGTTCATGGTTCTTAGGGTGCATGATTTTCTTCATGAACCTGGTATTGTGCTCCTTCTGTTGTTATAGTGAAGCTTGAGGAAGGTCATTCCTCAGAAGTAGTTTCTCTCCTCTTACTACTAGAACAAATCCAGACTCAGGATCAGACAAAGCATCGCAAGCTCCAACCTGGGCAGACTTCCTGGCTGAGGAAATTCCTCAGTGCAGTTCTTGTGGCAGAAATCTGACAATCTCTATCTGTTTACAATGTCTATTAACACTGAATAACAGCACAGGCACCACAGAGGCCTTGACTCTATTCCACAAGGATGGCAGGTAAATATTGCCAGAAAAATAACAGTCCACTGTGAGGAGCAGGGGATTTCCAAATCTGAGCCTGAAAGCCTGGGTGGAGGATAGCCAAGCACAAGAGATGTGGAAGCCAGGAAAGGGTCAGAAAGGGAGCAAAGCTTGCTGAAGCTGATTTTAAACAACCATTTGAGATATTGGCTGTGGTTGTAATATCCACCACTGTTGGATGAGATTAATTGCTGCTAGCATGGTTCTCAAGGAGGGAAGAAGCATCTTCTAAAGATGCCAAGGTTCATCATTCCAAGTAGGTTTTCTGCCCTGGGGAGAAACGGCAGCATTTGTATTCTCTACCCCCAGACAGTTCCACTGAGTGAAGAAAAACCAATTTCTCCATGATCCTCATAAGACATTTTGGCAGACACAGCCAGAAGGCTTTATCATACAAGTGCCATCCCTAAGTAGTCTGGCAGAGCCTCATTTCAGGGGCAGCTGGTGCTAAATGAAACCTCATTTGGACCAGGCTCTACCTCCCACACAAGTGGCCTGCAGAAGGCTGAAGATTGCCTTACCAGCCTTCAGACTGTCTGGGTCCCAGCAGTGGGAAACAAACTCTAAGGAGATGCCTGTCCCTGGGTTCACAGCTCTGTACCCCAGGAAAAGGATGAGACCCACTGCCAGAGCACCACAACTCCAGTTCTGCTCTGCTGAACACTGTCTGCTGTGGGTGCTACTGGAAAAAAGTGCTGAATACAGAAAATCAGATGGATTTGTGGTTTCTTATGTATAAGATACCAGAGAGCCAGAGAGATCAGAGTTTTGAATACCATTGAGATGCTAACCAGGTCACAGATGTCAGATTTAAGAGGTATATTCCCATCTTCCTAAACTATAAAAAAGAAATATTGCTAACGACAGGACTGCCATTTCATGCACTTCTCCAAGCTCCTTCACTGATAGCATGAATGTTTAATTAAAGCTTTGGCAGAGAAGTAGATCAGGACTACTGTATCCTTTTCCCCTCAAGGCGTGCTTCAGAATGCTGATGCAGATTGCTTGGTTGGTGAGATATATCAATATTATAAGGTACCATGTGTCAGGCTGAACACATTAAAGGCTGTGTTAAATTTTAACATAGGTCATGAATCACTGAAACTAATTCAGCCAACCAGAATTAGTATGAAAAGTATGAGTAACAAGGGGCTGGGTTTTGTTCTGGTTTTATATAAGCATGAGAATGAGGCACCCGAGCAAGGGTTCATATGCAACAACAAGAACAACTGTAACTCTGTTCATGTAGGAATGATTCAGACATTTGGATCACAATGCAGAAAGATCTTCATTTTGTTGAAAACCTCATCATAGCTTTCTGAGAATTAAAATTTTGATAGCTTGGTTTCCAGGGGCCTTCTAAGACCATTAACTCTGATATAAAATAATATATAGCATATATGAAACAGAACATTTTAAAAATAATTTTTCCCTGACATCTTCTGAAGAGAGAACAGGGAACGTTCAAAGCGAATGCTGCCTTAATTAGCTTTTCTCTTTTTCACCATTTATTGGCATTGTTAGCTAAATTTTCTTACAAAGGTGTTCTACTGAAAATTTATTGTGGGTTAAATTTCAAATATAGTCATTAAAGTGCACTGAATAGTCTTTTGGCTTTACTTGCACAAATAATGACTGTATGCTCTACACAGCATGATAAGTGTTTACATGATCTTCCATACTTTGAGCTATATGTCATCATGATTCACCATTCTTTATCTCTATTTATTTTTGCTGATTTTGCTTCTTTTATGGCTCACCTCTGTCTAGACCAGCACGCAACTCCTTTTAAACACAAGCTTAACCACACCTAGACATGCAAGCTCAGCTGGGCAAAGAGGTGATGTTTTCATCAGATTAACAGTTTGCCTTTCTGTTTCAGAGGCACAGAAATAACCTTGTTCTCTGAAAAAAAATATTCATTTTTTCCTCCTTGTTGTAGGATGTGCACTGAAGAAACGTCTGACAATGACGTTCACTGAGGACTATTATTAAAAGCACTTGCTGCAGTAAAGTTTGCTCATTCACTTCCTGCACATTCTTGTGGTATCTCAGAACCTGCGCCTGTCCCTGGGGACAGCACAGAAGCACTCACTGAGCTCTGCCAGAGGGAAAGGCACTGCTTTTGGCATTGGGAATAGCAGGAGCTCCAGAGTGAAAGACCATTGTTCTGAAGTGGTTCAACCATCAGAGCCGGTGGCACAGCAGTGGCGGGCCTGAGAGCATTGCAGCCAGAGATGCAGTACCAGGTCTGTTCATAGCCCTTCTTTTCCCCAGGGGATGGCGTCTTGCGAGTGACTTCATTAACTGCTGACAGCAGACAGACTGCGCCGCGCTGGGAGCGAGAGGGAAACACTCATCAGATGGCCCCAGCCACAACTGAGGAAACGCACAGAAGAGATAACTGGCAAGCGTGGAGCTTTCCTTGCTGCTCAGAAGTTCGTCACACCCCTGAATGCAGGGCTCTGTTCCTTTTCTTTCAGCAGGCCGTACAGAACTGCCCAGCACAAAGGGTGCTGCTGTTGATTCAATGCGCCCTTGGAAACTGCCCAGGCTGTAGAACATGGCATCTGAATTCCAGATTGGTTGCTAGTTGTAAGAAAACCCCCCCAAATATCTTGGGCATTTGTTTCTTTTAATAGTCAGGAGAAGAGAGCCACCAAGCCTCGTTACCTGTCATTCCAATCCTTGCTGTGTGTGACCTCTTGCACTGTCAATAGGACTTCCCTCACTGCCTGGCCAGCAGGATGAGTGTTCCCCTTGGTGTCCCCAAGGCATTTACTCACAGAACAGGGTCACACAGCCCAAATTTCCTGTATCCTTAAAACCAGGGATCCTCACTCCATCCACAAGTTTAAAAACCTCCATCCTTACTGAACCAGCTCTGAGGTTGTTTGCCTGCCTGTGCCCTCCACCCTTCAAAAGGTATTACTAACAGCTAAAGACCTGAAACACAAGGCTTTCTACACACAGGTACTTCCTCATTTGCTCCAAAAATTTACAGAAAAATGTGTTGCCTTACCTGCTGCTCCCCAGTGCACTTGAACATTTCTTGTGTGCAGAGCAGATTCTCTGGCACTGCAGACATCCTTGCACCGCAGCCCAGCTTTCTGCAGGATCACAGGGAGCTTCTCTTTTTCCACATGGCAGCTGCCTTGCTTCTCACCAGCCCTGAAGTCAAGCCTCTGTTTTAAAGGCACTCCACCATCCTGCTCCTTCAAACTTCAGTTTTCTCTGTGGATTCTCCAGGCTTACCAAGTGTCTGTGTTTCAAACATTAATACTTTGATTACTGTCTTTCTTTAGCAGGCATTCTACTCTCCAAACCCTATCTCCTATAGAAAGTCTGACAAAAACTGGCCTAAAATGCCATTAGTCAAAATCCTGCTCTTCCCAGAAGAAACACTACTGGTCCTTCATAACCAAGCAGGCTATTTATAGGAATGGTGACAGTGAGTCTAACCCCACAGCACAATGAGAATGAGGCAGCCCAGACAAGACAGGATGATAGAGGCTGTTCATAAAATCAAAACTGGAATTCATGTGCTGTACGTCAATAGGGATTTAAGTGACCACTTTCTTTTCCCATTTCAGAGGGAAGAAATACAGGCCCTCTTAACACAGGGACACAGAACACACTGTCACTGGCATAATTAATCCATTATTCTAAAGAATAACGTTGAAGTTTTGTATTGGTTATAATCCCAATCTCCCCTCTTTCTGCAGGGCAGTGCTTCCACCTCACAGGCACCTGCTCTCACACTTCCCAAAGGAGCTTCTTCCTCATAAACTGCATTGTATGTTCATCTTAATAGACATAAAACCAGGTTCTTTGATCTGAGCAGCAAAACACAATTAGTTTGGGATAGAGAACAGAGGAATCCCAGACAAGCCCCAGACAAAAGCAGAAATGGCAGGGAGGCAGAATTACCTTAGGGAATGCACGAGGAAGCATCAGTGCCAGCTGGGTTACAAATCAGAGCAGCAAGCAGCTGTAACACTCTTCTGAGGATCTGGGTGGGAAGCCAGGCATAAAGAGCAGAGGCAGCCCAGTGTTCACATCAATTCCCTGGGCAGTAGTTAAAGAGCTGGGGGAGCACTGCAAGAAAAAAGACATAAAAAATAGCCAGAGATGAAATGAGGATCAAAAATTGTTCTAGGAATGCACCTAGCTGAGAATTAGAAAAGCCTGTGAAGAGGCAGGGAAATGGCATTTCTTGGCGTGGGGCTGGAAGCTGCAGTGCCTGGGGCACCCCACATTGGCACAGTGGGCTCAGCAGACCCCTCCCCATGGCCAGGCTGCTGTGACATGGGGGCACACCCCACGGGTCCCAGCTGAGGACCCCTCACCACCAGTACTGACACTTTTCCTCCACCTACGGCAGCAAATAAAGCCACCAGCCCATCTCTTCAAGACCCAAATCAGAAGATTACCAGCTCCTGTGCCACCCTGTCTCAGCATGCCTGGCGGGGGCATAGCCCTCTGGGCTTGTGCATGTAGGTGGGGAGGCAGGAGCCCCCTGTGCTGACTCTGCCCAAGCTGCAGCCCTGTGGGATGTGCTGCCGTGGAACTGACATCCCGTCCTGTTCTTCCCCCCACTCCTGCCTGCAAAGCAATGAAGCCCCTTACAAACTCCACCCCCTTTGTGTGGAGATGTGCCCAAAGCCCAGGCTGCTCATGGCAGCTGGGGAGCACCAGGGGAGGGAGGCTGAGGCCGGAGAGGGGCTGAGCTGCCCTGACAGCCCCAGGTGAGAGCAGCAGGTCAGCAGCAGCAGAGATCTCCCCTGCCTCTCCCAGAGCCAGCAGCCCAGCCCAAGTGCCAGGGGCTGACAGGCATTTAGAGATATGGGCATTACAGCTCTCAGAAAGAACTTCCTGAGCTGCCAACATTAATGGGGCACTAGGTCTGTGGCAGACGAGGCAATTCTATTACATACCTTTAAAAATGGAATATAAATAGCTACAGAAAGGCTTGCTAATAGTAAATAGCAATAAAACTTCTCTACCAAATCTTAAAAAATCACATAAAAAGAGAAAGACAAAACTCTCCCATTGTGCTTGCCTACCACACACCTTCCAAAAGACATGGCTGGATTTTGGCCTTGATACCTGGAGGAATACATTGCTAAAAACTAGAATTGAATTTGTACTTAGATATGTACTTCAAGAAAATATATTACCCAGGTTGTCTGCAGTTGTAGCAACTCATTGCCATAATTTTCGTTTTTTTTTTTCTTCACACAGGCACAGAATTAAAAATCAATTTCCTTCTTAAATAAAAATCTGAGGCTGGATACATCCCACACATAATTCTGTAATTTCAGTTCCCCTGATTGATTATTTCTTCACTAATCCCTAAGGACCTAGAGTGGAAAATTTGAAGGGAAAGAAGATGTTTGTTAAACACAACTATGTGTGCCTTAATGCACAGACAATAAGTAAGACCAGAAAATATTCTGCCTGCAATAAAATGCAGACTCCCTTAATCCCCAGAAATTCACTGCTTTTCTTCAGAGCAAACATTTATTGGTAATATCCACTTCCCTGAACTAGGTAAAACTCACAGCTGCAAGAACAGTGGTGGTAAACCAGAGGTCCGGACATGAAATGAACAAAACCACTTAGAAGAATTATTTTTGAGAGGCTCAGTGAAATTAAATGCTGTCATTGCGTGAGACAATCTACCTCACGGACTGTATTAAATTTGCCTAGATGCATCCCTGAGAGCAAAAAATGGAGCTGCCTGGCATAAAACACAGAGATACAGAAACCAAACAAATTCCCATGTGAGAACTTTGTTAAAGCAGGGAGAATAAGGTCCTTTATAACCCTGTTATACAAAATTGAGTAATAGAAATACCTGAATATTTTATGGGGCATATTCATCTGAGATATATTTATTCAAGGCCAAAAACCTTTGGCCTATGTCCTTGAAGATATTTACTTAATTTTGGTTAAACCTTTGGGTCAAACAAGTGCTAAGTTATATCACTTTACATCCTGAAGGACAAATACTGCATTTGCTTGATGTGTAGTTATGAAAGATGCTGTGGGTAGTGATGGAAGCACTTTATATTACTACTATATTACAGTGTGGCTTCAATCAGAAACAGAACTTTGTGGTAGAAATGGAACAAATATCATATGTATTTATAGATCTCATACCCAGAAATCCAACCCAGGCCAACCAATTCTATGGCAGAAGAGGTAAAATTTACACAGAAGTTGCTGGAGAGGAGGCAGGGCAGTGGGGATGGACTCAGAGCATGGTGCAATCTGTAAGTAAAGAGCAGCTGAAGGATGAATGGACTGAGAAGGGACTTTGTGAGGCTTCAGGAGAGGATGAGCTTTGCCTCTGCTTAGCACTGTGCTGGGGACAAATGAAGGCACCACTCAGGGTCTGCCCCAGACCAAACACCGCGCCAGAAATCACTGCTCAGAACAGAACTGAGCAGTAAACACAGCAGTTTTATTCTATCAGCCATAAGCCTGAGTGAAGTGAAATGTAATGTAGTGCTAATAGACTCAAAGTGTCAATCAGGAAAATTTAGATCAGAATATGCCATTCATAATTAATAAAAGAGGTAACTCTTGGACCATGCAATAAATGGTTACAGGTCTCATGCAGGACTGAATTATTAACAACACCACAGATAATTTCATTGCAATGTTATATTTTTTTTAACATTCTTATGCAGTAAAATATCTGAACAAGCCAGAATGGGCAGCATTATTATTATTAATTAGGCTGCATAAATGAGCACTAGTGTTTTAAAAAATCAAAGATATTAAACTCATGAATAGTAGAGCAACACTGACAAAACAGCTAAACTTCAAACATACTATTTTCCTAGCCAAAATAATTTCTGAAAAACCTTACAAGGTAAAGGATATACCACTAAACCTTTCAGGTTTTTTATGCAAATTAAGAGAATAAATTATCATTAACTAATTTATATGTATTTCATAATGAATTATATTCTTTTTTACAGACAGCATTATATTTTAGTAAGAAATTTGTTGGAATCACAGGGAAATTGGTTAAAAATTTTTTTTTAATTCATCAATCAAATGTACTTTTTAATATTATTAGCTGCAAATTAGAGTGATAACAGGAACAGACCCAGAATATGTGCTCTGAAGCCTATAATGATGCATTGCACTACTTACCATTCAGGACAGACCTTTCAATTCAGAAAATGCTGAATGCATTACCAGGCCCATTGTCCAGAGCCTCTGCCAGACATATCATTTGTCTCTATTGTGGTAATAAAGAGATTCCTGGCATTCTGCTATTAAGGAACCAGAAGTAATATATTAGTTTTACTTTACCTCTGCTACTCAATAAGGAGCACATACAATAGAGCACACACTT
The DNA here is from genome assembly GCF_022539315.1 of Serinus canaria. Lineage (NCBI taxonomy): Eukaryota > Metazoa > Chordata > Aves > Passeriformes > Fringillidae > Serinus > Serinus canaria. The sequence goes on from NC_066321.1 coordinate 16,065,018, forward strand.
CAGAAGACTATGAAGATAGTATCCCATTGAATGACAGACTGTCTGGTTGATTTACATGAAATACCAAGTGCTCGTATGAGAAAAGGTTAAAATTAGATTGACGAGCAAATGTGCTACCAGACTGCTGGCTGACAAATGGCAAAGTTATGCCAACGTATTACTGATTCTGGAGGCGCCCAAGAAGCAAGCAGGAGGATAGTAATTCATGTGCTAAAATATATTCACATTTAGCATAAACAAAGAGTCCTCAGGGTCTGCAACAGGAACATATTAGCTACATGTAATTTATGCCAACCAGTAAGTCAGTGGAACAATTTCCTTATTAGATATGGAATTTGAATGACTTGTATTTTCTTAAGTCAAGAGTGGGCTGCTCTACTGTCATTTAAATTATTTCAGAATAATGCCCTGATGAATGACTACATTGTTCTTCCAATAAATTGACTGTTGTGCTACATCCTCCTTCCTGCTACCAGCCACACAATGAAAATAGGATTAGTCATGTAGCTTTTCACAGTGGCTCTTGGATTATAGTCTGGCTGCTTCTTGGTCACCATAATGAGCAGGCTAGTCCGGTAGTGGTGACTCCTTTGCCTTTCTCTTTTCCTTTCAGGAAGTCCTGTTGAGATCCATACTAAAACTTGTTCCCTTAAAGGTGTGAACTAAGGAAAAATTTTGACTTGCCCAATTAAAGGCAGTTTGAGCTCTGAAATTGAGCAACAAAGATGCATCACAAACTGACCTTCGTGCTCTGGGCATGTCTGCAGGTCTGGAAGTCACATTTTATGATTCTATAGGTACAAACATCAATTCACCAGAGATACAGGGCACCTCTGCAAGCATCAGCTTGAATGATTAGAAGCTGGATTTTGGTGATAATGAGTAACAACCAGTCAGATGTGCCTCAATTTTGACTTATGAGCAAAAAACAACCTTCTGAAAGAGATGGAAACAAATTACTGATGCCTGCCACTTTTTAACTAAGTTTTTTAAACTAATTTTACACAAATCAACCAATTACACTGTGGAAAGCTGTTACTGTATGAAGTGGACAATGCAAAACTGTATCTTTGTCACTCAGCAGAGGATGGCAATTCCGCAGTTTACTCCTGTGGAATTAGAGATTGGCTATAAAGTGAATTTTTCAACATGTGAACATGAATTTAAAAGGAATTTATAAAGCAGGCAATATGGGCTTGAACCTGCTCTTCATTGGAACAACTTTTTGATATTTTGTTAATATGAAATTTCATTAACACTAAAGTTTTAACAGACCCAAAACCATTTGCCAACCTGTTTCCTTAGGGAAAAGTGCTCTTATTTCCTTTCCAATTGCCATGACAGACAGCAAGTTAGGGGAGGGAGTTAATTGCCCCATTAGTCATCACCTTGTCAGGATGACTGGCAGTCAGTAGCATTCAGGCTTGCATGAAAAGCTAAAGCCAGTTGAGATCCTCTTAAGTCTGGACTGGAGAGACACCTCTGGACCTGCTGCCCCTCAGCGACACCTGGAAAGCTGGTCCAATATTTTATGCCAGGTCTTTCATTTGTCTGTTAGTTCTTCTTCTTCCAAAACTCCTGTCAAGTAACAGGGAAGGGGAACAAAATGGAATTCAAGGTTTGAACCCCATCATGTTCTCTTTCTAGCCTCCTCTTCCTCCTATAGTACTAGTCTTGCAAGCCATTGATGGCCAAAGATACACAGGAACAATTTTGTTACTATCTAAAATAATCCACTAGAGTGCAAAATAGCCTCTATAAAAAGAGCAGCCATTTCTGGGAAAATCTCTGCTTTAAAGTTATGATCTATTAAATGGAGTTTACCACCAGAGCCCTCACAAGTAGCTGCTGGAAGCAGTTATTAAAGTAGGGATTAGGCTAGACTCAGACCTTGTGCAAACAGTTGTAGCTCCTGCGAGTTCGATCGCACTGACAGGCTGGTTTCAGTCCTTCAGGCAAGAGAGAGGCAGAAAAGTGAGAGACGCTAGCAGAGCATCTGCTGGTTAGATCAAAAAAAGTCTGTCTCGTTGGCAGAGCTATTGTCCTTTGGTCACACCAATCCTAATTTGAGTCCTGCTTGCAGCAGCATAGAAAACCTGTGACAAACATAGTCACGCTGACATTGAGCTGGATGCCAAAAGAAGATAATCACAAGTATTTGAGACTGCAAAGAAAAAAAAAATTAAACACCCCCCCCCCAAAAAAAAAAACCAAAACAAAAGAAAAAACTCCAACGCCACACACGGCAAAGGAAAGATTTCAGGTCTGAAACTGATGGGGGGGGGGGGGAGGGGTGGAAATTTTGTCTTTTCCTCCCCAGCCCTCATTCAACAGTAAAAAAAAATTCTCAAAAATTGCAGACATGCCTGGATCAGATCTTTTTCCAGAAATTCAAGTCTGTGTTTGTGCACTGTTTAGCCTAAAGCTAGGGTGTATGCAAAACAGAGAAATACTTTATATTTCCAGACTTACAGTATTTTTATTCATGACTGTCTCTGAACTCTCCTACTTGTTCTGATTGCTCTTTGGGTCTTTTTTTGTGCCTGATACAGCAATCTGGCCTGGTCTAGAAGTGAATCATCTAATTACTTAGAAGAGTGACAAAATGCTTGGCAGAGATTAACAAATGCTTCTTGTAGTCCACATCTAAGAGCAAGTCTATGCAGGTCAGAGCCACTGGTCAGCCCTCAGGCCCTGGTGATGAATTGCAAGGCTGTGTCCAGCAGAACCAGAGGGGAACAAAATAATCCAAAATGCATTGGCAACATGATCCTCCCTGACCAAAAGGGATGCTGCAAAAACCTTCTGAGATCTGAAGCACTAACTGAAGCACTAACTATCCTCTGTGTGTTATGGTTAATTACTCATTAGATTCAAGCTGCACAGATAGAGACAAGCAGCAAAAATATCTATTTCTGCTCTGTGGGCCCCTTCGCCCACTTGCCACATCTGTATTAGTCACCTGGACTGACATGTAAGGAGCCCTCTTTAGTGATCACTGACAGGTTTTCTTGAATGAACTTTGCAAAAAATGAGCTGCCTTTTCTATATCACTTTAAATACCTAGAATAATTTTGGTTTGTAGTACAGATTTTTCATTTAGCCCCCAAGACACCAATTTCCTTTCACAGCTTTATCTATTTCCTGAGAAGGTATTTGTTTGTTTTACACTGTGTTTGGAATGAATATGCTTTCAACTGTCATGGCTCTTTTAAAGATATAGCAATAATAAAACAGAGTATGTGAAAATAGACAGGCTTTGAGTTAGTGGGGAAAAGGTTTCTAACTGTGGTCTGGGCTGAACCTGTGGAGGCTGCTTGACTTCTCCAGAATTCCCTGGCTGTTTGTCTCCTTTTGTGTTTGTCAGTCACTTACAAGCTACTTACCAATTCTCCCTGATCTTGCATGGAGCACTTGTGTTTCTGGTGACGTTGTGGTTTCTATTAATTCTTTTTTTTTTCTACCCCTTGCCTGCTGTGCTCTGAAGGTATCCTTACCTGTTTCATTAACCCAAAACCCCCTAGTTTTTATTTTCCTCTAATAACGACAACCCTATTGTAACCTTAGTGAGGACTACAAACACTCTCTCAGGAATGTGAGCACTTGTACTGTATTGTGCAAAGGCAGGATGAGGATTTGCTTTTTCACAGGTAAATAAGCGCTCCGTAATGAGGAGCTGTGAATGGGTGTTTACCTTTTGGGATAATTCCGGCTTATCCCGATGCCCTCTGGCGGCTGCACCAGGAGCTGTTCCAGCTCTGGGTACGATCGGCGGCCGCGGGAGGCTCTGCCCTCCTGCTCCCCGCACGGCACCAACAGCCAAGGGCGGCAGCCGCGGAGAGAGCCCGAGCGCGGCTGCACGGAGCATCCCTCGGAGCCCGGGGCTCTGCCCCCCTCCCTCACTAAACAAGGGCAGCCCCAACAGCTGGCTGTGCTGAGGTAGCACAACACTGCTGGGGAAGTTAACTGCAGGCTTGAAGCGGGGCAGCAGCACGCACTGCAGGGCTGATCAGGCGATCCCCACTTGGAAGAGATGAGCTGTGCATAGGTGGACTGTAACACATGGAATGGTATGGTTTGTCCTGGACTGTTTTTCCAGACACAGCTGGCTAGTTTCATCCACAAAATACTTTTGAGGAGAGGAACTTCTGTAACTGCCTAATTTTTTTTATTGTTTTTTAATAGCTGAAATCTGGATTTTCAATGCTCTTCTACAAAATTCACCCCAGAATAGAGGATAAGGCTTACTGTTTCCAGAGACACCACAGCAAAGACAGAGTTAGAGTACTCTTAAATATCAACAGTCTGCTAGAAACAACTCAAACCCTAAATGTTCCCACTCTTATGCACAAGCTTACTTCCCTGCTGCTGGCTTTGTTCCATAATTCCTGCAGCTCAGGGCACAGTGACTTGCTTGAATGCACAAGTGGCAAAAGGCCTTTGCTGTGTGAAGCCTGTGAGCTGCTGATGAGCTGCCTCCTTCCTACTCACGTCAGAAACCTCTGCCTGCTGGCAGCTGGAACTTGTTGAAGTTTGGAAAGTGAGCAGAGCAGGGCTGAAGGAGGTCAGGAACTGACAGTCCATGCAGCTGCTAACTTCTGGAGCATTTCATTCTACTGAGCTGCACTGGCCTCTTAGAGCTGTTTGAAATCTAGTTTTCATTCTGTTCTGGCAAAGACAGCTACACTTGGAGCTCTCTGAATACTCTTTCTTCCAACTACATTTGAATGTTTTCCTGACTCAAGAAAGACCTGGAGTATGTCAGCCCTTCCTGCAGCCCCTGTCCTGTGCCTCCCTTCCCTCTCCACAGCTCCCTGCACATGAGGGCCCAACTCTGATCCAGCCCAGCTGTGTAACCTTGCTCAGAGTTCTGGAAAAAAGCTGTGAGAAAGTTTGGAGAGATAAGAAAGGCAAAATTATAGACAGAGGTAGAGCTAGTGGGACAGGACAGCCGGGAGCTCGAGGGTTTAAGAGGGAAAGCAGTAATGCGGAAAGGGTATAAAATCTAAAGGAAGAAAAGAGCAAGGCAAGTCAGGAAGCATCAGGTCAGTCCATTTCTTGGGGCAAGGCACCCACGCCAGGGGCCCTGACGGAGCTTGGCAGAAGACAGAAACGTGGCAATGTTGAGGGTCTGCTCCTGGGAGCTGCAGGGACTGACCCTTCCCCTCCTGCCCAATGCCTGCATGGCCAGTAAAGCCTCTGCTGGTACCTTGCTGGGTGAGCAGTCATGCTCAGCCCAAGGGCTTGTGAAATTCTTTATCTTCTGTGAGCTGGTCAATAAATAACTGCTTCATGTGCCTGGTTATGTATATTCTGCTTACAGATTATCTTGGAGATAAGACACTAAAGATACAGGTATGCGTTCTGGCTAAAGATACCAGAATGAATTGATGCAAAAACAAGCTGGTAACATTGCTTAAACCATCGTCCCTGTGTGTGAGTTTCAGGTGGTTAAAATACTTGGGAAAACTTCTACTGCAGATGACTTCTTTAAAATCAGCAGAGTGCATGTGCAGAAACCATTTTACAAATATTATTCCCCTTGCTAACACTTGCATGTGGGGCTCTGAAACAATGACCCTTCTGAAAGCTGCCTGAGCAGGTTGACCCGAACACCTGCGGGGTGCATGCGGGAAGTCTTGAGGGTGCCACATACCTTCATTCCTTCAGCGCTCCAAAAATCCCTTTGTATTGCTGTGAAGCTGTCAAAAGAGGTCAGTTTATTCAGCTGAAGGGAGACCAGCATAACACAGCAGAATTCAGAGCACCACTGGTGTAGATACTGCGTGAGAGGACAGTGTTGAAAAAGGCAAGGTATCTTAAACAGTTAAGGCTTGCCTGTGGAGAAGCTGGCCTTTCTTCTTGGACGTGGAAAAACACCCCAGTAGTATTTTCCTGTGATATGATTTCTTCTTTACTACAAAAGTGGGCTGCACAGATTTGTCAGATGGTAGATGTGGTTAGAGCTGTCCTGAAAAGGAAAGACTGACTCATTCCACATGCAGGCTTTTACACCCTCCCTCTGATCACTGCACGGTAAATCTTTGCTGCTCTGACATCAGCTTGGCTTTTCTTAGTCACTGAAAGAGAAGTTGCCAAACAGAATAGGTTTTGTATATCCTAACCCCTATTCTGGAGAGAATTAATGGACTGAGTCTGAAAGCCAAGAGCCTCAGATTTGTTTGGGTTAATCAATGCCAGAATTTGTTGGCGGAGGAAGGATACAGATGATCTTTCACAGTTGAAAGAGTACGTCAGTGTGGCAAGCGTTTAGAAGGTAACACGTCTTAAATGCCACCAAACAACACACTGGCTTTCACAAGAAGGCACTGCTGGACAAGACAGATTATCTTATTCCAACACATGTGGAATTCACAAAAAATTTTGGAGTGGTTGACTAGAGCAAAAATAACAAGTGCAGTGAATGCGCACAGGAGGAGTAGGAGTACAAACCCACAGAAATATTCTGGCATATAAAATGCATTTCTGATATGATCTTTCTGTGGAAGATTAGGTCAATCATGACTTTGTCTGGTATGGTGGGGGTACCACGGCAATAAATTAAAGCTAGAAGGGGAGAGCAAAACAACACTTACATTTTTCCCCTGAAAAGCTAACACACAGAACCAGCAAAGTGCTTTAGACCACTTTGACTTACTCTGTTCTAGCCCAATATATGCAGTCATTAGCAAGGCTCAGTTGTTCAACAGTACCTGGTTATACTCCTTGTTAATGCATTGCTTGCACTTGTCTGGCACCTGCCCAGAGTAGCTAATTTAGAAAATGAAGAAAGATAAAAAATTATGTTCAGTGCCTAAAGAAAGGCTACCATGTAATCACCAACAACCAAAAGGCACCAGGGATGGTGCATGATCTTGCACAAAACATTTGTATTGGTACACAATCATCCTACACTAATCTGATACTTACCCATATTTGTTAACAGGTAAAAAACATTATTAACAGCAAGTTTGCAAGTAGGGTTCAAAACAGGTTGCATGCAAGATGATGGAGTCAATGTTCAGCAAAATAGTTGGTAATGACTTTTATTATATACAATAAAATTATATTACATAAAGACACTGTATTACTGCATATTGCCTGATAGGAATGATACACACAACCTTATTAGATCAGGCAAAAGACACTAACCTGAAAAAAACATTCATTTACAGACAGTTTTTGTGAGGAGTATTCATATCTAATTTTAAAAGAATTCTTATTAATCTGAGATTAATTCAGTATGGTGATGAACATGAATAATACAACAAAACCCTTTTAAACTTTTCTGTATTCATTTTCTCATGCATTGCATCTGGGACACCCAAGATACCGAGATAATATTAAAATGACCCCCCTCAAATGGCTAAATGGTATTTTTTTTCAGTTACAGGAATTGAGTGTTTAGTAGCACAGTGTGATGGTTTTTTTCTCTCCACTAACCACAGAATATGTTGATTTCGAAGGGACCCACAAGGATCATCAAGTCCAACTCCCTCCCCTGTCCAGCACCATTCCCCAGAGTCACACCATGTGCCCGAGAGCATTGTCCAAATGCTTCCTGAACTCTGTCAGGCTTGGTGCTGTGGCTGTCTCCTAGGGAGCCTGTTCCAGTGCCCAGCCACACTCTGGGTGAAGATCCCTTTTCTAATATCCAAGCTAAACCTCCCCTGACAAAACTTCAGGCCATTCCCTGGGGTCAATTAGAGCTATAATTGTTGAGGATGTCTTCATTGCATAAGCAACTGTAAAAGAAGTTTCCCATTCCCCAGGTGAGCTGCTTTGCCAGCTCCGCTGGAAACACATTTATTCTCAGTATCTTGCATGAGTGCTGCATGACTGAAAGCTCAGGCTGTGCACTGCCAGCAGCAAGCCCCCACCTGCCATCCCCAGCAGGCTGCCTGGCCTGCCACAGCACTGGCAGAGCCCTTGGGATCCCTCAGAGCCAGGTGAGCAATGGAAAGAACTGTCTCCCAGGCTGGAGAGGGCTCTCCAGAGCAGCACAGCCTGGGGTTAGCGAGCCTCCCCTTCGCCTATCCAGCTCTCACAGCAAGAAGCAGGAGCCCTCTGGATCACCCAGCCCTGCTCTGTACTGGGCACACCCTGAGGTATCCAAGGCTAGCCAGAGCCCCCTCCTGCCACGCACATCAATCCAAAGCCACCCCAGACCGTGCAGCTGGTAAAGCATTTGGCTGAGCAGACACAACAGTTTGACTTTTCCCCTCTTGCTTTCCCTAGCCTTACTTTGGTCAGAGCAGTCCTCTACCTGATACACACCACCAGCAGTACTGATCCTGCCAAAAAGATAATAAAATCAGAGATTACCTTTAAAGAAATGCAGGGTTTAAAGATGGCAGCTGGAAGGCCAACACTGGAGATCTCCTTGAATCCCAGTGAAGTGTCACCTCTGCTCTCCAGAACTGGGTATTCCAGCCAATGCCAGCACACGTGGGAAGACAAGAGCATTTGAAGGCAGCGATCCTTTGGTGCCATGAGCTACCGAAGTGACTCTCCACCTCCAACCCTACCTCAGGAAAATGGCATTTACAGCCACAGCATGCAAGCCTGGTTACACACAACTCCCTGTGTGGGCTGACACACAGCAGAATGGAGTTCTTGCATCCAAATCCGACATCTCATCATATGTTTTTCATATATCTTTCCCTGTTTTGTTTGAAGGAATAGGGACTTTGTAGTGTGGTGTGAAAGACTGAAAATTTGGTTTTGACAAAAGATAGAGGAGAAAAAAACCCAAGCTGTCAAGCAGAAAGCAATTCCAAACATTTCAAAATAAACACAGAAGTTTTACCATAACCTGTTTGGGATTTCCCCCAATAAAGGAAGGTCTCAAGGAAAAAGACGATGCATTTTTTGTTTTTTTGGATCTTTTTTATTCAAAAGTTTTCAAAGAAATAAAACAGAAAAAGCTAACAATCTAATCAAATTTACAGTTCAAAAATGTCTTTTGGCGTTTAACAACAAGTCCTAGGAAACAAAACTACAGAGTTATCTTGAACCGGACAAATAAGTTACCACTGGCAAGTTTGTGGCACTAGTAAAACAAAAATAAAAAATTAACTCTCTTGATCATATAGATATCTCTATGAAAATCTTTTTTTTTTTTTCAATCTGTACAAAAGGTCTTTCTTCATAAATTAATTTTTTATAATTTAATGGCTGTCTACTATGTGATGTTTAAGTAACTGATTATTTCTTTATGTACAGAGGTTAAATTTCCCAAATCTTACCCAGACGATGAGTATGGCACTTAGTTCAGACATTTCTGGCAGCAACTCTTCCCTCCCTCTAACACAGCTATCATACTGCAGTTTTTACTTAATGCAAAATAGCAAGTAGTGAGAGATCCAGGTTTGGAAAGTTACCAAATACAGGCAAGGTGCTGCAGGAAGTCTGGACTTTGACAAAGCAGTAATATTCCAGGGAGCATAGAACCAATAATACCACAACTTTTTAAAAAAAGAAAAAAAAAACACATCTCTTATGACTATGCATTTCACTAGAATCTACACTTCTCAGAGCAGCAATTTACTTTTGAAACTATGAAATGTCACCGACATCTATACTCCAATACTCACACAAAATTTAAAAACTAAAAAATACTTGAAAGAAACAACTGCTTAGCCCTAGCTCCCGAGCTAGGATGATTTGGTCTGTGGAAACAGGGAGGGCCAGCAACCTGTCCCAATACAAAAGGAAATAAACTTTGAGGTAGATAACTGATCATATACAGCTGACCAGAGAAGTACACAGTTTTGGAAGACAACTTAATTTATCATTCAATTTAAAACATATGCAATTGTAATAAAAAGCTTTAGTAGCAGTGAATTATCTAATATGTGAAGTACAAATAACTGTGTATTTATGAATCAGGAATTTCATAGTTTCAAAATCGGTTTTCTTTACACTTAACACTTGTAGTGATGATGTAAAGTGTGGCACTGCTTGGATCCAAGTCTTCCTTCATGCTTTTGTGTCCATACATCAATTAAAATTATAAAACCTAAATGCAAATGTACAAAAAAGGCACATTCTCTTAACCGCAAACTGGTCCGGCAAAAATAAAGAGTACAGAAGACGCAATGCTGAGACAAATCAGAATTATTGGTTACTGGCTCTTTGTTCTTTGGTAAAGTTACCTTTTAAAAGTGCCAAGTCTTTTTATTTTTATTTACCTACTATAGAGAGCTAGTACCCAATCAATTTTGTTTCTACTTAAATCTCAGCATATGTTTGAAAACGAGTCCTTTAGCTTTTGCCATTTTGCTGTAATAGCAACTTTTCTGTTTGCTACCTCTCAGCACAATCCTCATCCTAAAGCACTATCATTAGTATAAAGGAAGGACAAAAACATTCGGTGATATCTCCACCCCAAACTCCCCACTCTACCTATGCTAAAACTAGAACATCAAGTTAGTTTCTGAAAAAAGGCAAAAAAAGATTTTACATTGCATCATACAGCAGAGTTCCTAAATCATTCAAACTACCAGAGGGAACTATTGGCATATGGCCTTACAAACAATTTATACTATTAAAATTTCCCCAGTCAGAAAATGTGTTTCACACAAAACATTTTTCCCCTCTTGCATTTCACTACCTTACATATTATGTGAAAAAATCATTAAAAACACTTACTACACATTAAAAAAGCCAAATTTTCAGCAATTTTTATTGACTACCTTTAAAAGCCCTATGCTGCTGTTTTACAAGGCATAATAGACCAGCTCATTTGGTCAAAGCATTCTACACCATTAGTTTGGACTACTTACTGAAACAGCTACAGCATTGAAAGATTTAAGGCAAATTGGAATTTATAGAAAAGGATAAGACACTTCACACTACATTAAAAGAAAAACAGAAAGCTAAGAGACCAGACACTATAACTGCAACACTGCACTAAAGCAACACTCACACACTGCAAGCACAGAACATCATCTTAGATGTTTTACTATTTTAAACTTCAGAAAATCCATTTCATACAAAAAAAAAAAAAAGATAAAAAGAAACAAAAACAAAAATAAAAATAAACCAAAACACAAATTCTGTCATGCACGTGAATAAGTCTTCGTGGTCATCTGTGCATACCCAGAAATCTGAAGGTTTTTTTTTTGCGTCATAACACTTGATAAAAACTTTTTTTTTTACTAAAATAAACCTGTTCATGGGAACAGCTACTAGATGAATTTAAGGTTTTCCTTATGCACCTTATAGAACTTATAGCAAAAATAGTTTTAGTTGATTTCATTATAAATAACATTTTCAAGAACCTGTGCAAAACTGTCAATAATTCCTAAAGCACAATTGATCAGTAAAATCCATGATTGTTTCAGCCTTTGCACCCTTCTCCAGGCCAGGTCAACACTGGACATCTGTAACACAGAAAGGTCAGAGCTAGAGCAGAGTTACAATCACACATCTTTTTTCTAACCTAGCTGTCCACAAAACAAACTAACTTCCTATTTTAGATAGCTGTGAGAAGTGAATTCGAGTATTAACCTGGGAAGTAACACAGGCAGCACTGCAGGTGCTTGGCCATTCCCAGGATAAGGCTCCACACCAGGGCAGAGCCTGGATTTCCCCCTCTCTCCCTAACAACTGCTCAGCACACAGAGCTCCCACGGGGGAGCCGTGAGGCTGCACTCAAAGCTCTTCCCTTCTCTGCTGTTTTGTTGTTCTTGTTCCTTTTAATCGACCAAAAGTGGTTGAGTGTGTTACTCCTGTGCCATCTCCAAGGCTCTGGAAAAGGAACAATGACTTTCTTTTGGTGCAGCTTCAACGAGGCTACGTATGACAGCCAAGACAGACACAGCCACTGTTCCTCCCTGATAGTAATACTGAATAGCAAGGCAGGGCTCATCAGATTTGAAGGCAGACTTCTTAATGTACTGGCTTATGTTGCCACATGGGTTTAAAAAAATACCCAGCTAATGACAAAAAAGTTTAGACAGTTTTTAATTTTTCAAAGCAAGGCAAAGTTTGGTATTTTAAGGCTTGTACATTTGTAGGTGCATATAAAACAGGTTTAGGGTTTTTTTTTTCCAAGTCCCTTTGACTATTTTTCACCTAGAAGAAGCTATAAATTTATTAAATGTAGCTGCCAGAGGAAAAACACTGTGTATTTCTGATTGACTGCATCCACTCATGCAAATGTGCTAGTTGTAATTTGCCCCTTGAATTATGGGAATATGGGCACTGACTTTCAAGAGGACATTCCCAAAAGTGCTGCATGTGCGTTTAGAAAAAAGTTTTGGCTTGACAACAGCGACAAAGTCACAACAATCAAGAGACTGCAGTGTTCCCTGTATTTAGGGCACAAAATGACTGTCGATTCCCTCCCCTTCACCTGTCTGAAACAAGACAAGTATCATCATGTTCCAGGGACAGAAATACCAAATGCCATGCTCTGAGGCTGAAATCAGCTGGGTAATATTAACCTTCCCCACGTGCCCACTGCTACAGCCTCTGCTGACACAGATTTCACTTGCTCCCACTGCATATAAATACAGGTAACAGTGCATGTCTGAAGAATAAAGTAAGTGGAGAACTGACTTACAGCAAGCACACAGAATTGCTCACAGAGCTTGGATATCTACACAGAGTCATCAACACAAAACGTGTCTCAGATGGCAACAACAACTCATCCTTTCAGGAGACTTAAGGCTGTTCCTCCTGCCTGGCCTCAGTCTATGGGGAAAGATACTGACAGGCTGGGAGAGAGAGGCAGGATGGGGATGTGACATGCAGGATTACGCTTCGCTGGCTCCCACAGATCTCTGTTGGTAAGGAGGTTTTACATGCCCACAGGGAAGACTTAAGGCAAAACAAATAATTCCTTGAAAAGCGGTTAACACCAGGCAACAGCCTTGGCATGGGAAACGTGCAGGAGTCATGGTTTTAACACCAGGAGATGGATAACGAGAAGAGCCTGTGGCTTTGCTTTCTGCCTGCCCTGGAAGCAAATCAAGGATGTGGGCTTCCTCTAGATGCCAGCATTTGGCCCGACTACAGGAATAACACAGGTCATATGCTGTGCTACGCAGGCTCTGCCGTCTGCTGAGTTTGCCAAGTTTCCCCATTGGTTTGTTTCTATCTTTCCATACAAGAAACTGTTATGCCAATAATGGGGATGAGAGCACTGCTCTCAAACAGCACAGCTGACCTGCAGGATCAAAGCTAATGCCAAAATGTGTGTTTTGTTGGATCAATATATTTTAGAGAGATATCACACAATGGTAGCACATAACCGATTTTGGTTTTTCAGTATCAAATAAATGCCACAAGGGCTGTAGAAAAGCCCTTCTAACATGGTTTCCAGCACATTATTGCAGATGAAAGGAATTTTTCAATGTGAGGTCTTAGAAAATGTGATGTAAAAAGTTATGTAGCCAAGTTGTCTGGCTTACAAATCATTCAAAAAAAAAAAAAAAAAAACCAAGAAGATGAGTTAAGGAAGAACTAAATTTCAAAACTTTACAACATGGATCACGGAAAAGGGAACAGTTAGTGCAAGTAACATTTTTAGGACGGAAATGTACAGAAAAAAAACCAATTCTGTATGAAGTAAGTTCAGGTAAAGCTAATGATTTGCTAGTAAAAAAGTCCATGCAAGCAGAACCAGAGGAAACCCGGAGTAGGAAAGTATAACTCTGGAATTAGAGCCAAATGAGGACATGGATTAAAAACTGCTGGACCAAACTGCTTTTTTCTAGAAAAAAGGATAAGCAGGGAAGTCTTCAGGAGAAAAGATCAGCAAGGATTCTACCAGACTGCCTCCCTGCCTGTGGTCTGTAAGTCAGCCACCAAGCTGCTTCTAATCTTACATGTACCACAAAACTAGGCAAGGTATGTCTATCAGTACAATTCCCTTTAGCATTTTGATTCTTGTATTTTTGCATTAATTCATTGTTGTTCTGTATACAGCACGCTGCTAAAATGAACAAATTAAAATCCAACATAATCCAGTTATGGTGTAGAGAAATTATTAAATCAATGTTACTCAGAATTCATTAATTCATTTCTGGATCCCAGGTTTCCTTCCCTGGCTTTTGACTCTGGCCAAGTTCAAATCAGCTTCACTGTCCCCAGATGGTATCATCAGTATTATTTATATGACATTAAAAAAAAGTTCAATACAGAGTACTGTAAATTATGAAACAAAGAATCTTTGAATTCACATCTTTCATGAGACAGGATGAGCCCCTACCTCACAGTTACTTATTTTGCTGATACGTATATGGAGAATGGTCACTTGATGTCTCTACTGTAACCTGTTGCTGACCACTGGCTTCCTGCAAATAAAAAGGAAGACAAGCCATGAGACATAAAATCAAGCAGCATTACCTGCAATCTGTATTTCCACTTGACTCATGCAATTAATAGTCTTCAAGTTTAAAATCTTCATCACATTTCTCAAGTGAGGTATTCCAAATCTGAGGTGTTAACTTTACCTCGATGAATATTTCAGCAAACAGAGGAATTAAATGATAATGCAAACTTTGTACTTCCTCAGATGCTTTGATGATAATGAAAAAAAAAACCCTCAAACTTTTGACATTATAGATATAAAGAGAGCAAAAAACTGCTAGAATATTTTCTATCTGTAGACGTAAAAAAACATTCTGTCCCTCTCCTTTTGAAGGGAGGGAGAAGAATGAGATCTCCTTACCACACAAACACTATGAGTACTGTGATGGGGTTGGCACTAGGCAACACAAAGAATTGTAGGTGGGACTGCACCAGGCTCCCCAGAAACCAGGCAATTAATTCAGCTGAGAGTGCTCTGGCAGACAGAGCAATCAGGTAATTACCAGAAGAACTTCTCTTGATTCACATGGGCAGATGCACCAAACTGAATCAAACAAATTCTGGAGTTTCTGGATAAACAGACTTTGAAATGAAATGGTTTTTTTCTTACAGGCTCTGAAAGAGACTGGCACTCATTCTGAATACATGAGCTGCAGCATGCCTTGTCTAGCTCCTCTCTTAAAGCAGTACTGACCTATGAAAGGCTGTAAGGTATCCCAAAGTAGGAGATTAATTATTTAGCTTACTTATGTTATGCTCTCCAACGAAAGTAATCCTGTTCAATGGAGAGATTTATTAGACCAACATGCAGTCTCCTGAGAAGCCAGGGTCAAATCAGGAATTCTTTGCAAAAAGCAAATCAAGGTCTGCTCCCAGATAATTTTGCACACAGGTAAACTAAGTGAAAGATCAAAACTACAATACATTCCCTGGCTTGTTACTATTGGAGTTGTGTTTGACAAAACACAGGGTTTGCCTGAGCTATGCTCATAGAGCAGATTGCTTTGAGTATCTACTGCCATAAGAACAGGTAATTCTTTGTTGTAATACTGACTATATTAGTTGAGAATAATGACATTTTATAGTTTAATACATGTGGCATTCACAGTACATTCACAGTTACAATATTTTCCTTTGAGCACTAATATTCCTAAGGAAAAAAAAAGTTATTCATATTTCTTATCTCTGGTCTTTTATAAAATATACTGACCTCAACAGGAACTGCTGCTGTCTGGACATGTGTGTACTGGGGGATGTAGGCTCCTTGCATAGCTGTTGTGGCTGGCATGTACTAGAAAGACAGACACCATTACATTGAGTGAAAGCCCAATATGAAAGTATTCAAAATTCCTGTCATTGCTTAATATCTGTATTGCTTAATAAATAGTGACTGTATCCCTAAGCAATGTACAGCAGAGAAAGACTTTTGTGTCTGAAATCAACAGGCTTTCCAGAAAAGTAATTTATCTATTTTGAGAAAATTTAAATTTGGACTTCAAAGACTATGTAAAGGACTTTTCCTTCTCTGTTAACCCCAGTCATCATATTTTTTTTTAACCCCATCTGGTCTGAAAAGAAGGGTCTTGCAGTTTAGAGGCAAGCCTGAATCTCTTCTGATTTAACTTCTGTTCCACACACTTCAAGAGAGTAGAGTTGCAGAAAGGAATATAAAGAGCAAAACTAACTATTTTTAATCTTTCGAATGCAACTCTGAAGTTACCTCCTGGATCCCTTTCATTTGTTTTGGTCTATTTTTATTTACTCATTTCCAGTTTCTGATCAGTTAATAGACTGAATAAAAGCTGCTGAATAGAATTTTAAAATGGAGACAGTTCCTAATAATTTACTGAACATCAAATGACTTATGGGATTACTTTTTCCCACATGCAAGCTGCACAGGGATTCTGTGACCTACATGCAGTATTTTCTACTTGGGTAAGTTCAATTTTGTATCAAATTGCTACATACTGTTCCAGTACTGCCTAATGAAAGATGACTCATCTGCTGTGTCAGAGGGCTTATCATTGATGCAGGCTGTAGTGACATGGTGTGGTCCATGGAGGGAGTCAGAACAGCACCCTGTTAAAACAGAAACAAAGAAATGGTAGCAGCACACAAATTTAATTTTTGATTTGAGAGTCTAAGTATGGACTCTCCTTCTGAGGGGATGTCCCACAAGAACTCTCCTTAATCCCAGGCACTGACTCGAAAAGGAAGTCCGGGCATTCTGAATATTTCACTTGAGCATCTGCAGATGCTCAAGGTGGAAGACCTGCTTTGACTTCTCGTTGGACATTCAACTGACGTGCAATACACTTGAGAGATCTGATGAAAATACTTTGTAAAATATGAGTTTAACCAGAAGCTGACTTGAAAGCAAAACTTTGCACGTTACCTGGTACAGATTCACTTAGCTTAAGCTTTGGAATTTCATACTTCAGGAAGAAACTTTTATCTCATCTTTAGGAATGGTGGCTTTGGAGGAGGAACATTTGTGTTCCTACCCATCAGACCAGGATGTTCACACACGAGGCAGCTGCCCTGCTGGTGGCTGCTTTCATTAGCACACACATTTCAGAAGAGTGACTTAGCAATGATGATTCTTTGTCTGAATACCAGCTGCTCTTGATGACATTTCTATTGCTTCTGTACCATTTTGTTAGGTTCACAAAAATTATACTCTAAACTTCTAAACACATTAGATTGTTAAAAATGGGCAGCACACAGGTCTTCAGAGTTAACTGAAATGGAAGATTATCAAGAAATTTCATTTTACCAATCATGTTCCACAAAAACACATTTCCAAATATTTTGTATGACTTATGCTTGCAGAAGGTGTTGATTAAAATTAATGGAGGCTCAAAATGAACAGAAATAATTGCAGTGTACTGAGAGCAAGTATTTTGAATCAATAACTAATCCTTAAAATGAAAAAAAAAAAAAAAGAAGTATAGAATATACTTGGAAAAACAACCATGTGATCAGTGTAGACGAAATGAATCACAGGCACATCAAACACTGAAAGAATTTCCTGTCTGCAGACTGCAGGCTTCTCTGAAAAGCAAATGAGCAAGACAGCACCTGTCTTTGCACAGGCCAAAACTGAACTTCAGTCTAGAATCTAGGTCTTTATTTTCAACTGTGAAATCCCATCTTGTGTACCTCTGAAACTCATACACCTAAACTAATACGCCATTATATCAACTCTTGTCTTTCACAGCATTATTTGCAGGATGTTGTTTTATGAAAATCTGTGTTGCTAGAGAAGGCTACTCTGTGTATGTGTATTTAACATCAAAACCCACAAATACAACAACAATTAAGTGTGTGAGAGGGTGTTCTGGTTCAACACCACCTTCTCTGCATGCCCAAGAAGAAAATGTTCTGCCAAGAAGATTTACATTCTATAATCTGCATGGAGAGGTTAATTAAAGTCAAGACCATATCCTTTCTGCATCTGGAAACAGACCTGTTTGTTAACTATGGGAGTTCATGCATTCAAGTGCCTGTTATTAGTAGTAATGCTCATCTCAAGAAACCCAGTAGGTCTCAGATGTAATGGTACTTAATTGGCAAATGACATAGACAAGAAGCAAACTACCACGGGAGAGCAGAGATTAGAGTGCCTGACAGTCTGGTACAGATGCCACAGCCAGAAGTGTAGGGAGACCAGCATTACTCATGAGTGGTGAAGCCAGAACAAGCTATGCAGGTTTTCTCAAGTGAGTGCCCATAATGTCATTCATATCACTACATCCATCTGTCTTTCACAAATTATCCAGTCTGAACTATTGTAGGGCTATTCTAAAACACTGGGTCTCCAATTTCAGCTCCTGAAAGGTAGACAGTATGTAAAGCATTTGGCATCTGCAAAGTGCTTTCCATTTCAAGTGAAATAAAATAAAACCAAAAAACTCCAACACCACTAAGTTTCCTCTTGGAAGTTTTCTCTAATAGTCCTCAGCACATTGATGCTATAAGGGTAGCTTGCTTTTTTTCCTAATAAAATGAGGCCTCAGTTCAGGTTACTGTCTTTGTTTCTTTTGTCATTTTGATCCATGGAAGTAACTGGGCAGGAATTGACATACTTCCTGTGGTTTAAAGTATGTAAAGTGTTTACATAACAGATAAACACAACAATGGAGAAGCATAAAAACTTACTGGGTGCTGCATTATATATGGTTGAGGCTGCATCCAAGAAGGACTCTGAACCTAGAACAAAATTGGCATTTTATTTTTCATTTTACACTTTACTCCAACTTAGATATAGGAATAACCTAAATCATGTTAACATGCCTCCTCCCTTATTTATTGACTTTTTAACCCAATTAGTCCCTTTGTGGAACAACACTGACTTCTATGAAAAATGTATTCATTGTAACCACTGTAAATCAGAGACAAGATTTGGAGACCATACACCACATACACCTTTTAGAACAGAGGACAATGTTTTTAGTGCAGGTTTCCAAAACAGTGAAGGGGGTCAAATATATGAATGGCAGATTTCTGCTACATTGAAAAAGGAAGCTCCTTTTGTCTCAGAAATTCCTTTGTGGAAAAGTAATTGGGATCTCAGAAACTATAACACCATTTGCCTTCTAGTGTGATCTGATTAAAATAAATTACTGTATTTTCACAACTGAAAAAAACCAAACATTTATTCTGCTGTAATTCTGCTGTAAAAAAAAAAATCAGGAATTCTTTTTCCAGGAAAAAGAAGATTTAGGAGTACTGTTCTCTGAGACACTGTGGTCTGTTATTCCCAAAGCACAGGAAGAGGACGAGGTTCTGATGAGAGTCTCTTCTCTTGCAGAAGCATATTTCTCTCCAAAACAGGTGATGGCCCAAATACTTCAATTGCAGTAGAATGCCTAACTTTGCATGACAAAGTGAGGGAGTGTAAAGGTTATATTGTTACCCCGGTTTAAAAGAGCTGGTTGCAACAGCTCTTTTCTGAAAAAGTGTGCAAGAAATACTAAAGGTAAGGACAAAAATGTTTCCTCCCCACCTGCTGTAGGTGTGCTGGGTAAGGCTGGAATCTGACCTGCACCACACAGAGAGCAGGCTCACCACTGCTGCTGGACATTTAAAGCCTTTTAAATGCCTCTACCATCATTCCCAGAATCCTGTGAACAGGACAGGCAAACACATAGCCTTGAAAAAAATCCAGGTGAGGCATTTTCTGGAAGATGGAAATATTTCTTGCCTCCTTTTGGTATTTAGTTTCAAACCAGAGCTGGGTTTTGTTTTGTGTTTTTTTTCTTTTTTCCCTTTTTCAGTCAGGAAAAGAGCAAGGAGTTCAAAAATGGAATGGAAAAGACTGGAACACTCCCTTTCCTCAGGCAAAATTTTAATGGCAAAAATACCAGTACAGCCTGACTAAAGCTTTGGCTAATCTCTCACTATGATAGTAACTGGCTCAGTGCAGTCATTTGGGAATACAGGGGCTGCAGAAACAAACAATAGCCAAAACTTTAATAAATTTGTTTACCCTAGTAAGAATACATCTAGCAGCAGGTTATACCCTGCCTCTAAAAAAAAAAAAAAAAACCAAAAAGCAAGAAAACCTCTTTGCTTGTGTGATGTGTGCTGTTGTGTAGAAGACAGAAAGCTGCAGGTTTCAGTGAGAAGGAATCAGTAATGAAGATGTGACTAATACTCAAATTGTGAAACTCTTCTGGCCATGAATCTCCTTCCTCCCCAGTACAGAATACTTCAATTTAATTTTCAATTCCAATTACTGTGTCACTTCAAGCATAATGATATTAATAACTCCATCCACAATAATTTAAGCTCCATGCTATGTATATTGAAATACTGGTAACTACATTTCTGGAAACATAATGGATTGTGGTCTATCTCAATAAGCCCAAAAAATAATACTGTATTTGCTAAGTAGTATGTTTCCATGCCAACTTCCAATTTTTACTTGGATTCTGAATATCAGAGAGTCATATATTGATAAATAATTTATATATTTTAATAAAGAATAGCAGTTAATTTTACTGAAATATTTTCCTGGGTAAGAACTTACTGTAATTTCTGAGGTAATGCAGTACCAAGCAGATTCATTCAGTAAACTGAAAAATATAGTCTAGCACTGTCTGCCAAGAGCAAACATGGTGTTGCATAAGTTACCTCAGAAATTAATATAAAAATAATGCAGCTGCCCTACACACCAGAGAACGTTGTTTTAGGTCCTACACAATACTTTGCTCATGCAAGACAGCATTAGATCTCCAGACTAATATTAGACAATTCTTCCCCATCCTCCTCACTTGGAATTGAAGGCTCCATGGAAATTTCTGCAGGAGACAGCTGATGAAATGGCCCACAGTGCCCCTGCCAGCCTCCCACCTCCCCTTTACACACCCTTCCACACTCATTCACACACAGGGCACAGCAGAAAGCTCAGCATGTCTCTCTCACTAGAAAGCAAACAGCCTGACTTCCCCTGACACATGGAGGTAAGAATTTTCTAAATTTAATTAGTTTGGGTTATTTATGACCTGAATCACTGCTCTTTACTCCATCTATGTATTAAACAGTAAAATGCCAAAAAAGCTCATAATTCAGCGTACACTGCCATAATTGGCATGTCTCAAGTAGTAATTACAGAGCACACATCTGAGACTGCCATACTGGTTGTATTTAAAGCAAGTTGTTTGTAAACTGAAATGTATGATACCCTAAAATTGAGGATTCCTAAGAGATCTATATCAAAGTGCTAAAACAGTTCCATACAATTTCCCAGTGTGTTGAATTGTACATCAATATCCCTTGTGAGGACTCAAGATGGCACCTATCAAAATCCCTCTTCAGAAAGCTTTGGACCAAAAACGTCCACAATTTATATTTTAATTTGTTATCCAAAATAAAGTGGCCTTTGGTTTAGAAATAGTGTCCTAGGCTATTAAATGCTTTACTCCTAATACTAAAACACTGAATTTGAATCATAAAGTAATTTGAAGTTGGAGCTCTTTTTTTTCAAATTTCCTTCTCTCATGTCAAGAATGTTTCTGTGCCCTTCTTAGTACAACTACATAAGATATTATTGTTGGGCTTGCTGAGAAAAACACAGAGAAAAGTACAAAATGCATGGAAAAACATCTTTAAAAATTAATTTAATTAAACCAATAAGGCTTTAAATAAAAAATAATTACTTCATATATATTGGTGACATTAAAAGATTTTGACTGAGAGAAAATGAAAAATCTCCCTTGAAACACAGAAGTGGCTACAAATCCCTCAGCCATCAGCACAAGTTAGAGACTTGTTTTGCAAGACACCAGGGTCTCATTAAAGCACTGTGCTTCCTGAAACACACACTCAGGTTTTCAGGCTGCCACTTTCATGCTGTACAGCACAAGGAGGCCACTTCATTAAAATGTAGCATTATTGGAGACCTCATAAAACCAGATGTAACAATTGATAAATACACATAAGTTCCAATGAAGCATTTCAGCTACCAAGCTCTAAATACAAACCTGGTATGTAGAAACTGGAGAAGCAATGTATGGCGTAATAGATGTCTGAGTGATCATTCTGTTTGCTGTAATACTGTAGGGTGATGGATAAAATCTAGAAAATGCAGAAATATTTATTAAATGCTAGTTCTGAGCATCTTTCGTAATGCAAACATATTTTTTTCTTAGTGTGCCATTACTCAACATACCCATTTTGTAAAGCAGCTGTGGTTGGATCATAAGTGAGTGTCATTCCAGCCTAAAAAGAAAAAGTGGAAAAGAAAGAGTGGACAAAATTAATTTTAATTGTAAATTATTTCTCTTATTCTTTCTTTAGTTGTCTCATTTTTAACTGAAAATTTGTATAGAAATAATTTATTAAAACTTAGGGAAAGGTTAATTGACAGGTAATTATACAGTGAAGAGAATTAGCAATATTGTTTGTGAATACAAGTTTCCATGTTCCCATTATGAGGAACATAACACAATCTATTAAACACCTGGCTAAAAGTACATGTGTGTTTGAGATTTGGGGCATGCACACAATTATGTTAGGGAGTTGCCTACAACAGATGACCTATAAGATTGAATGGGGAGTGCAGTTTTTCAGAAGGCACATTTGAATTTTCCTGTGTAATATAAATGAAGAGTCTAGGCTTGCTAGCCACAGTAAGTCTGTGAAACTATTATCTTGAACATTAAAGTTTAAAACAACTGTTGACTAAAAAAAATAATGCTGCATGGCACTGGTATACTATTTTAATCTTGTGAAAGTGATGTGCACTTTAGTGTTGCATAGATCAAAGGATTATTTCTGCATGTAAGCACAGTTATGTTTCTGGTAGTTTAATAATATGAGAAAGCTGAACTTTATATTATGACTGAGTTGAAGGAGATTTAATTATTCACTTCAATGAGATAGGACTCAGTGTTTCACATTTTACTTTTTCTCATCAGAAGAAAGACATGGTTAAGTATTTTTTTTACAGAGACACGAACTGTCAGGTAAGAGCTCCTTGCACATTTTTAATATGCCAAAGACCCAAGCCAAGAAGTCTCAATGCCTATCATTTTCCTAAGTATTCATTATTGCACACCCACACTAAAGCTTGAAGGGAGGACTTACAAGTCTCACCTCGCCTTCTCTGTGCCATGCTCTTCCATTCTGTATGTATTTATTCTGATTCTGCCTCTTCTTCTGGCCTCCATCAGCAAACTTGCACAATAAAGGTTCTGCAGGAACTGGAAGAAAGAAGAAAAATTAGTTGAAGTAGCATTAATAGACAGTTGCTCAATTCTCCAAATGAGGTATGGTTTTAAGTTATATTCCAAATATGACACTTAAATAACACCAAGCTGTACTACAGCATCAGCAGCTGTTCAGCATAGCACAAAGACAGCTGCCACACGCAAACAGAGCATCTGGAATGCCTTATCTATTTGATTTTGAACTACTGCTGTAAAACCTGTTGGAAGGAAACATGGTCTGTATATCCTGAGTATGTGTCTCTTGGTCTGGGTTCAACAAGAACTGCCATCTGAATTCTGAGCTTTGTCTCTTTGGAAGCATATCTAAGGAGGATGGAGAAAAAACTGGCCAAAGGTCTGTAATACATTCTCCCCACCCCTTGCAGGTTTCAGTAATGTCCCAAAACTTACAAGTGTTTTACTCATCCAGAAGAGGCACCTTCATGTCCTGAGGCCTTGCACTGAGAAAATGCCACAATTGTCCTTTCCCATTTTATCTCTGCTCTATAAAGAAAACCCAGTGCAACCCGAAATTCTTCAAGATTGTCCTTTTGGGGTTTTTTTTGCATACTGCTATGAAACAGCATCACTACACTTTTTTATTTTTTATTGTTATTATCATTTTTCCTATTAAAACCCTAACAATGACCTCAATTTTTAATGTCAGAATTGAAGCAGTGAAAAGGTTTGCATAGCATTCTCTCTTTCTTTCCCTGTTCTTAGCTTCCAGATTTCCAAGTACCTATGGCTGAAGCACAGCCCTGCTGCATCACACCACACCCTCCCTAATCACAGGGTGGAAGCACTGTTATGACTTGGATGTAAACTCTTCTCTGCCAATAATTCCTGACACATGAGCTGTCTCAGCTTTACCATGACACTCCTCCAGTCACTCTCTGTTTGGAAACATCTTCGTGAGACATGGCTGGACCTGAAAACATACAAGTTTCCAAATGCAGAGTAAACACATGGGGTGGCAAGGCCACCTGCAAAAAAACAACCCCAAGACAAATTTTCAACCAAATCTATTAATATAACCGCGGTGAGTGCTGATGTCTCTTCACCCTGTCTGCATTTGCAAAAGATGATTGGTGCTGGAAACCTCAGGGATGCGTAACCTCGCAAAGAGCTTGACTTTTAAAGCTTTGGCACAAAACAAGCATTAATGGCCCAGTCATCCCTGGCTTTGGATGTCACACCTAAAACACTAGCTCTGTTTCTATTGGAAAAATATCTACTTCCTGCATGACACATCTTTTGACAGCCTTGTCTGTAAAAAAGGAGACAGAACTGGTGTGTGGTTCCCTGTCTCATCTCCGGCAGCGACCACACAGGTCAGAGACCTGGACCTCTCCTCCCTGGGTGCTGTTATACAGTGTCAGACTTTAACATTAAACATGACAACTGAATAAATTTAAAATGCATTATCCTTCAGAGAATGGTAATTAAAATCCTATAATCATAAAATAAACCAGGAAAAAGTTAGGCTAATGATGCTGGAAAAATATAGGAGACCTATGAATGATGGAGTAAATGAACAAGGAAAAACAAAAACCTTAAAGTAGGAGACAAACTGGAAAATACTGTCTTCAAAACCTTGAATTCTGAGGGGATTTCTAGCATTTCCAAAACTGAGTTTTGCTTTGAGTTCTTCTATTATGTGAAGCAACTTCTGTTTCAACATATTTGGAGCAAAAAGGTACTGCATCAGTATGGTGATGGATGATTTAGGTTGCTTTATAAAAGTCATGTCCAATAACCTTGGTCACAGCACACAGCATTTTAGTCCACACAGTTCTGCTGAAATAATAGGAGGCAATCTCAGAATATGTTAGCCAATATGGATAAATTTCTCAGGTTCTGGTCTGAAATAATTTTGATTGGTTTTACACAGTGTGGAAAACAAAAATCCATGGGACACTGAGAGAGGTCCAAATACTGAAGTTAATTGCCTTAAATGAAAAAAAGCTCTTCCCCAAGTTGAATATCTTTATCTACTTTTCCATTATTTCAAAAATCTAGTTTGTGAGGAGCATATGTGACTTCCAAAATATGCACTACAAAATTTTGGATGAAAAATCAAAATTTCATTTAGAAATTCAATTTCTTTGGCATGAGAACAGTACAGAAAGACATCAGAAAAAGGTTTCTGGCCCTGACATTCTGTATTATAGCACACACAGGTAGTAAATGCTTTATTTAAAGCTGCATTATGCTTTCATTAAAAATCCCTACAATGAATTACAAAAAACTTTTTTGCAAGCATCATTTTTGCTTGCATTTCCCATCATTGTCTCAACATAAATATATTTTCTTTAAAAAAAAGAAAAAGCAGAGTAAACCTGTCCAACTGTTTGAATTAAATGTTCATAAAAACCTATTTTAAGAATAAATCTGAATTTTTTTTGTCAAAAGCTACATTTTAGATGATTAAACATCCTCTGTATTGCATTGTAAAACTTCTCTGACAAATTTAAAGATGAAGAAAAAATGGAGTAAGAATTTTACACATGTACTGATTTTGCATACATAATATCCAAAACCTGCATCAATGAAGACACCCCGGCATTTAAAGAGCTATCAATTTGTGATCTACTAGAAGTTAGTGCTCCATCTTACTGAACAGAGATCCAGCCATGGGAACCTTTGCTCCTCTGACTTTCCACCTTCCCTTGCTCCTCAGGGCACCCATCAAAGATGCCAAATGCCGGGAACGCTCCCACTCACACTAAAACCCCCATGCAGACCCTCTGCTAATACTGCACTTCTGTGAGCAGGCTGCACAGCATCTGCCTCCCCTGGTTCTGCTGCAAGATCTGAATGCTGACAGAGGGGACAGCTCCAGAGGAAAACCCAGCTGCAATTTTTGGCTGCTCTTCCACTCCTGTGACCTGAATTACACCGTGCTCGTTCCTGCTACAACACAATGGCTGATGGTCACCAGAGGCAGGCTCATGAGAAACAGATAAACCTTCTTGGGTTTGCCTTGACCTACTGATCTCCCTCCCACTAAAGAATGAACATGGACCTTACTCTTTTCAAAATTAGATCTGAACCTTGTTTATTCAGCTTACTTTTTCTCATAGTTTTCTCAAGAATACGCAAAACATTCTCTCTCTTGCATTTAAGTGCACATATGTCACAGAAACATATTTGAAGAAAAAGCTCTCACAAGTCCTACAGACCAGTTAAGCAATCTTTTGTAGTACAGGAAGGAAGGGAGAGTCATTTTTATTGTTTAATTGCTGGGAACTATGCAGGCCCAGTGATGAAGCAGATCATTAATCATTCAATGACTTGCCTTTATGTGCAAGACAAAGGCAGTACAAATATTCAGAGTTGCATTCACAGCTGAGAGTTCCTGATGTAAAATGCTCCAACTTATAGTGGAGTCAAGCTTTTGCAGCTAGGACACCACGTTTGACATGCCCACTCCTCTGACACCCAGTGCAGGTGCCTGTTGAGCTGCAGCTACTGAGGGGATCTGTAACCACGAGCTTTCCTGGCCTTCACCATCAGGGCTTTAGAACTTGGCTGTGGAAAGTGCTGACCATCTCCTCCTGCCCTGAATCACTCTCCTCTAGGGCTCATGTTTTACAGAGGAGAGATGTGAATGTAATACTGGTCCAGAGAGTAAATTCTTCCTTGTTGTAGACACCTTGCACACATCTGTACATCAGAATTCAGTTTGTCTTTGTTCAGTGTCTGCCCAAGTTTGTTTTTGGTGATACTATAAATGCAAAACCAAAACTGATGTTCTTTTTTGGACCTTGAGTTTGCACCCTCGACTTTACATGGCTAATTTCATCAACTTTTCAATAAATCCTACTTTCAGTTACTGAAAAATACAACAAAATAGTTAAAAAATACTATTCCTTTAGTCAGTTTTCAATAAATTGCATCTTTCAGAGACTTTCACTGCTTATTTTCTAGTGCAAAGCATATGAGACTTAATGAAATCTGACATTAAAACATCATTTTAATGACAGAGCAAGCCTGTACAGCTAGAAACTTTTGCCAAAGGCTGTGGGAACTAAAAAAGAAATTGTGCAACCCAAGATCAGGGTAGCTTTATATGTTTAAAGAGAAATTCAATATTATACTCTTCACCATCACTTAAACATAATGCTAAAGATCACATTGCTTTAATAATTTACACAAGGTTTAATAGTTTAATAGTTGACAGAAGGATATGTTGAGTGGTTTTAAGAAGCATTTTTCTCTTCTAATCCTATGTTGCTTCTTAAAACTAAGCAGCAATTGCAAATTATGGGAGTTAGAACAGTAAAACCTCTAATTCACAGATTTCACAAAATATTCAGTTGATGATCCTTGTGTCTTTTGTGTCCTTCCAGGTCCAAATTTTAAGTGACTGGCCCAAACAGGGATCAAACCTACACTGCTGGTACCTCAGCACCATGCTCTGAGCAGCTAAACTCATCTCAGGGTCTTAATCAAAAGAATGAAATTTTTGTTCCTCTGCCTTCAGTGTGACAACCAGGAGTTACATCAGCACTGTCAGCCCTTGAAACCCTGCAGCAGTGGTTTTCAGTGGTTCATGTGGTTTTTTTAAAGGATCTGTGAAAGATGATTGAAAGAAAATTTGAATTTATGGTCAAGTAGCTTAAATTCACTAGAGATCTTTGGTGCTGGATACTTTGTAAAGGTAAGAAACCAGCAAACACTAGAATATGACTGACAGAAGACAACTACTTCAGGGCTCCATTTCCACTCCTCCCCACTCTAGAACGATGTCCAAGGCCAGATCATTTCAAAGCACAGTGTGCATCATCCCTGGTGAACCTCTTCCCAGTCTAGTCAAGAACACAGGCAGGAGCAGGGCTTTTACACACTCAATTTCTGCCCTAAAAGAGAATCTGAGCAACCAATCTCTTTATCCTAACTAGGAAGAGAGGGGTGGGTCATGGATAATTTATGATTTTTGCATCATCACCATAACCAACCATTACTGAAGTAAAAATGGCATGGGTTTCTCAGCAAAAGTACTCTTTACTTTACACCCATTAAACCCAAATCACCTAAGTTCTTTTCCAGTAAAAGAAACATTAAATAATCCATAAAGCCTATAGAACAGGCATAATATTTCTGTAACTTTTAAACACCTATATTTCTCATTTTAAATGTAAGAGAGACAATTACAGTCAGACTTACACATACCTTACATATTCTACAGCACAGCTGCTTTAGGTGATTTTTTATATAACTATTTTGTGTACCACCACACAGCTACATGCTACTCTGATAGAAGGAGATGCCTTTCAAGATTTTGCCCAGAAGACAATTTCTACAATCACTGTGGATCCAACACAAGACTAAAAGCCAGTGAACACTGAGTATCATCTTCAGAGGAGGAAGGCTAAGCATGCTGCTGCTCTTCTCTCACTGCTCATCTGCTGGCTCCTGGCTCTTGATACCAGTCTGGTCTGTTTCCTCCAATTCACGTCACACATTTCACAGGAGAATAGAAAAATTTTAAATATTACATTCTTCACCAAAAACAATAGTTCTTTAAGGAGGAGACTGAAACTAAATGCAAAAGTTACTTTAAAATTACAACAATCACATAATAGTTATATATCATAGTCGAGAAGATAATAAAGTACAAAAATTAAAATTCTGAGTTTGGTTTTCAGTGACCAAATGGAGAGGAAGCCATAGTGCATAAAACACAACCAACTAATACAATAACTTACATAAAAAAGGACAAAGCCTAACAACAAATAGTGAAACTAACACATCACTTCTAGAAGTTTTAGGGTTATACCAACTTGCAGTGCATTTACTGAAGATAAACAAGGACATATTAAATACTGAGTATATTTCATTAAGTCAAATAAAGCCTGAATAGTCAATTATATCTGGGTTTAGCTTGCTTAGCCAATGCCCAGTCACTCACCTAACTCTGGAGTTGACCCTTTTGACACCACCCTGTGCTAATCCCTGGCATTCCCAGATTCTTAGAGGTTTTATTCATTGTGTCTTCTCATGCTCCAGAGGAGGTTTCACTTATGCTTTCTGTAACTGTTTAACCCATTCTCCCATTTAAGCCCAAACTTAGTTAAAATAACAAAGCTGCATTATGAAAGCATGTTTTTGTTGAACAAATGTTCTTCCTCCCACACCTATTTCATTACAGGCCCATCTCTCCTACCCTCCTCATCCTGATAACATGGATGTTTTTAGAGCCAGCTCCCTTTGCTGATTTTAGCCAAGTTTCTAGGACACAATGTTTTAATTTAAACACAGATCTGGTTTTATGATTTTGTTTTGCATGTGTTTGAAGTTGATCCTTTATAATCCCAATGGTCGCTAATCTATTTCAAAACAGTTTCCTAATCTTTGCTTGTTCAAGAGCTTTCCTACTGTCATCCAGTTTTCTCTCTGCAGGCAGTCCAAAATCAAAGTTGCCTCATGACCCCACCCCACGTTTTGGCAGACTGCAGTATTATTATACTATTATGCATAAGCTGAATTCTCTGACAAGGCTGCATTATTGGACAGGTGCTTGCTATGTGGTATGGAACTCTGGGAAGAGTTTGATCTCCATGAAAACCTTTGCAAGGAACAATGAAACTTCACAACACAGAAACATAGAGCTGAGGATGTGCCCTATAACAAAACTGAGGGTCCTTAAAAACCAAGGTTCTCACAACTCCCTTATGCACCTGATTATTTGTCTCATTTTCAGTATTATGGAAGGTGAGACCCATCTGAATTTCAAACATTTGGAGTTATCTATTTCTGAGTGACTGAGCTAGACACCCTTTGTAACTGCAAGGACAGTCTCTGGAGATGTGTTTTTCTTTACTTGTTCTAGACAGAGAGCCTGGTCAACTGCTTTGCAAAGTAAACACAAGAAGTTCAAGCCTGTGAGGTGGATTATATCTTGAGAGCAATGTTTATTTTCCACTTTTAGAAAATTGACAGTTCTCTTCAAATTTCTTGTCCCTAATTAATCATATTTTTATGTTAAATGTTTCCTTCAGACTGCAAGAATAATTTCTACAATTCCATGCAGGCAGCTTTTATTTCAACCTAGTTGAACCTCATTCATGTGGGGGTGCAACTCCAGCAAAGACCCACTGGAGACAGAGCACGATTAGCAATGACATGCTTGATAGCTCAATCACTGAGAACAGGAGAATGCAAGTGAAAATTGAAATTAACAAACTAAAAAGCACTAAGAGGAGCTTCTGTTGCACGCGTTTAGTGTCCTTTCTGTCTGTTTATACATAGGCTGTAACATTTTTACTAAATGTAACAAAGAAAAAATTGTAATGTAACTAAAACAACAAATGCAACAATGTGCTTAAAGTTACCAAAGCTTTGTAACTAAGTTTTAACTAAATAATAATATCAGCAGTTAATCCCTGCGCAAAGGGTCTGCCAAAGCAAGGCTAGGGAAGTCAAAATACTGCATTAGATTAGCTTTGCCAAAGGGAGTGGTTTCCTGTGCTCTGAAGCATTTTCCATCCTTACAGCAGCACAGACTGCCTCAAACTGGAGCAATCTTTCAGAGATGAGGCATGTTTGGAGTTTTACTAAACAAGCCACATTCTTGTCTGCCTGCCGAGGGCTACTTTCCTCCTCCTCGGTGACAGGGTCTGGCTACACAGAACATTTCACCAGTGGGATAAAGGCAGCTTCCCCAGCCACATCAACACTGCAATTTGCAAAATTCCCACTTGGGATTCTCAATAAAATGCCCACTGAAAGCTGCCTGGAATGCCAGGCATGTATTCTTTCCTTCTTTATTGTCCTCTTTACTTTCTATTTTACTCAGCAGCATTGAATTTCCTCTCCTCATTTTTCAGTATTCATGAGATATACATTTTGTCTCTTAGAAACAGTGCTGACAAAGCAGACAAACTGATGAGGAACTTGGTGTGACAACAAAATTGTACTAAGCCTTCCCTGAATTCTGCCTTGCACAATATTTCTAGAAGCAGCATTCTATGCTGACCTCCGTCCATTTTCCTGAAGGACTTTAAAACCTACACTGACTTGAGAGCTGTGGCTCCCCAATGAATGAGCATGCCAGGCACTGCTGCAGATTCTATTTTTTTTCTAAGCA
Organism: Serinus canaria; assembly: GCF_022539315.1. Taxonomy (NCBI): domain Eukaryota; kingdom Metazoa; phylum Chordata; class Aves; order Passeriformes; family Fringillidae; genus Serinus; species Serinus canaria. Next base: position 16,096,149 of record NC_066321.1, read on the forward strand.
AATTTTTTTTTGAAAATGCTCCGAAAAAAATCATCAACAGATGACAAAACCAGCCCATTTTTTCCTCTGAAAAAAGCCCTGTCCATGGAAAAGCAGCCAAATTCTGTTCAGACAGATATTTATTTCCCCACTTCAATGGGGATTACATGGGATGTAAATTTGTACATAGCTGGCATCTTAGCTGCTTGTTTCTCTGCTAGGAGAGAACACTACTAGATTCCTAGAAAAGGTTTACAACAGAAAAGTGATATACTGTGTTCCAAGCAAGCATTACAGCCATCCAAAAAGACAGAGTGTAATTTTAATAAGCTTGCCTCTAAATGAGAAGCCAGATACAACAATCAGTGTAACAGGCTTCCACCATGTAAGCACTAACCCATTCATACATCCTGTAAGAAATATATGCAACATACCAGAAACTCCTGCTGGTGTCTTTATGAATTTTCCATTAAAATGAGCAATCACTGCTTCACATTTTTCTGTTGACTCCATCCTTTGAAAATAAAGAATAATTTACATAAATTAAACACTCAAACAGATTCCCATGTTTGTGATTTTTTTTAAGCACATTTTTTGCTTTTTTTCTCAAATCCTGCTTCTTGTTTTTCCCCTCTTCACTGCTCTGGCTTGCTTTCTCATGTGTGAACAATGGAGATGATGTTTTCTAGGAACACATAACTTCAGAAAGGTAAACCCAAACTCAATTAACATTTTATGCACTCTGAGACCAAAGTCAGTGCCAAACTGAAAATAATGCTCTTATTTACTCAGAAATTATACTGTAGCTGTCCAAGCTGCCTCAAGTACCTCTCTTGTCTTGAAAGAAGCAGAAGGACTGACTCACTATCATTCATAATTGAATCTTTAGTGTCCATGCTGCGTGCAGCAAAGGTTAATGCCACTCTTAAGAGAGGATTCAGAGCTGTCTGTGCAGTTTAAGGATAATAAACTCAAATATAAACCTGCCTGACTGCGTGACCCAAACTGACTTGGCAGCTTTTAGCTTATACACATCATCTCCACTAAATGATGCACCTGGCTCTTATTTAATTGTCCACAAGTTCCAAACAGGAGCCAAAACCAGCAGAGCTGTGATGGCCACCGAGAATGTATCCAAAATCTTGAGCAGGTTTGTGCACTCATGCTGTCAGATCCAGACTTAGCAGACTGGGCAGAGGGCTGGAGAGCCCCTGCTGGCCTGGCAGGGGCCTCACCTGCAGTGAGGATGTGCCAGCCCCCACTGCCACCTTGGGCTCAGTCACACTGAACGACTCAGATGTGCAATTATAACAAAATATATTCCAAAAGAGCTTATTTTGGAACCTCCTGCAAGATGATGTTTGGTTAATGTTGAACAGATAATTTTTTTCAGTTGCTCATTAAGCTCTGTAATTCAGATCCACAAATTAGCCCAGTGGCCTCAGCAACAAACAACCAGGACTAAATTCCTAAGTCTTGGCATCTCCTTAATTCTGATATCCTTTCTGCACAGGCTGACAAAATACAAGCATAGATAACAACTAGTATCATCAAAAAGCCAGACTGAACAAGAGGTTTTCCTAATGATTCCACAAACATCTCTTAGAGAATTTTCAGAAGTTCTGGATTATTGGATCTGCATCAAAGAAATCTAATTTTTTTTTTGTCTCACATGAAACAAACAATATAACTTAGTTTCAGACTCAAGTCTGGACTTGATAAAATACATTACTCCCTATTAACCTAATAAAAGTTTCCCAAAAGCAAGAAATTAAAATATTTATTTAATGTCTACAGGTTTCTTGAAAAATTTTAACTTTAATGAATTATCCAAGAATTTTCTAAAAATGTTCACCTTGTAGAAGCAAAGAAGTTCTAATTAGATATAGAAGCAATACTTATCCTATAACTTATGTATTCTATATTTATGTATATATATAAATAAACACTTATATAAAAATAACTTCACTCATGTATATATAAAACACAAAATGCATAATAGGGAAACTATTGAGAAAGTACTTTAAAGATATTCTATTTTAATTTCTTCAATACAAGTTAGGTTTTGGCTACACAAAAGTCTTTTTGATTTTTGCATATGATTCCAGAACACTTCCAGCTACATTAGAAAAAATACATCCCACCATATTTCCTACCTTACCCCTGATTCAAGGTAGAGGTGGCAAACAAGTCTAGGGAGAAGAGACTGAATAGGAGCAAAATGCCAACTGAATTTTATGGTGCCCCTTCACAGTACCAAAAAGTGAAAGTTCCATATAAACCACACATATATTAATGAAATTAAAACGCCCAGTTAATTTTACCCCTCTTGCTGATGTTTTTATAGGGGACAGGAAGAAATTTTAGCAAAGCCCAAACTTGCTGGTTTTCCCCTCTTAAATAATGAATATTTTTCTTTTGTTCCTTTGTTATACCTTCTTAAAACTTGATAGCTTGACAAGCATATGAAGTTGGCGTTCAGGAGGCCAGTGGGGGGAGAGATTTAAAAAAAAGAAAAATAAAATTCACAGTGCCATTAAATATCCCCCAGCCAACTCACAGGAAAACCAATCCCTAAAAATATTGGCCACATCAGGAGATAAATGTGTTCAGTTCTTTTCTGTGCATTAATTTTAGATTCTGATATTTGTTCAAATACAGTGCTATTGTAATATTGGCTGAACATCTGAATTACTGAAATTTGATTTTGCAGAGATTTTATAACATATTTTGAGAATGCCAATTCTTTGCTTGAAGCATGCTTTTATTTTTGATAATAGAAACCTTCAATTTAAAGCCTCTAAATGTTGATTGTTATACTAGGTTTAAAGCAGGACTCACATAAATAAAAACAGAAAAGACTTTGATGAAGAGATCCCAGAAAAAATAACTACATTAACTAGAGAAAAAGTAGATTCATACGGACAGAATATTTAGAAGGTATTTACTAATTTATGGAAAATATTTTTTTCTTGTTGATTTGGGTGAGATATTTGACTTAGCACACAAATATTTTAAGATGAGATTTACTGTAAGTGAATAAAAATATTTTCTTTCCCATCTGACATCATGTTAATGAGCCTGAAAATTCAAAGAGCTGATGTTCAAAGGGCAATTATGAGTTCATTTTCTCCAAGGAACTAATGAAGAAAAACAAACAAACAAAAAGGCGTGGGGGTGGGGAAGAAGGTTCTTCCTTCTGGTCTGCTGCCTGGGATTCAAACTTCACAAGCCAGGAAAGTCACAGGAGAGGTCCCTGTGAAGCATCACGTAACCCTTGCTCACTGGCTCAGGGATAGAGGAGAAAGGAGAAGTACAGAAAAGGGAAGGAAGTGGTTTAGAGTGAATTCTTACTCTAGATAATTGTCCAGTAAGAGCAATAAACTTAGATTTAGCCATCTAAGCAAGATGAAACAGCTCTACCAAAGAAAGATTTAACACCCTGCTGGATTAATCCATTTCAATCTTCCTTCTCTTTACAAACTTTATCATTTTCAGTAATTTCTGCCTTTTCCACCTATTCTTGCATTTTAAATCAAAACAAAGGAAGAAGGCTGCCAGCACGGCCAACAGCCCCAGGTACCTTGCAAAGCCAACACCACGGCTGGTGCCACTGGAGTCCCGCAGTATCCTGGTGGAGATCACCTGCCCAAAGGGCTTCAGCATGTTCTCCAGCTCCTGCTCATCCATTGAAAGAGGCAGGTTGGAAATGTACAAGTTAGTTGGGTCTTGTTCTTGTTGCTGAAAGAGAATTAAAACCAATTGTTATTGTCCTTGCCACTGTCATTTTGAATTTAAAACAAACAAGTACATATGACTTCTGGTGCAGATTTTTACTTCTCAGGCCCTTTGCAAAGTCTGCTCTTTCCTAGTATTAGTGACCTCCATCTTCTGCCACTGCCTGCAGCATTCCTGAGAAAGTTCCCTTTCTCCTATTACTGCTGACACCGACATTTTTCAGGAGAGATAAAGGTGAATAATTGACCAGTTTATAGTCCATGTTAAAACTCCATGTTTCAAATTTTTCTCAGAGGAAAAAAAAAGTAAACATGAGATAAAGGAAAGAAATTAGCAGACAAGAAATGCAAGAGTGGCGGAAAGCACTAAGAAAGCCACATGTAAATTAAGAAGAGAAAAGACTGGGATGAAAATCAGAAAATAATAAGACAAAAAAATGAGAAAATGGATTTAAGAGTATGTACATTGCCATAATAATAGCAAAAGAAGAAAGTGGGACACTATTGTTACCTTCCACACATGAGCATTTTTGACTTTTCACCAAAATTCTATGTTATTCGGACAAAAGTCTTCCAAAAACTTTCCCTAGAAACAGACCAAATGAGAGAGGAGGGCAGCCAGGAGATGAGCAATTAGGGAGGAGACAAATGTAGCCACATCTTTGCCATTCCCCCGATCTTAGGCTATCACTACTTTCTGTTATCTATGTATGTGCCATGAAATGACAGCTCAAAGAAACCTTTTTGGTGAAATTGATGATTTTTATAACTTGCCAACTTGGATATCACTTCTCAGTTTGGGTTACTTTTTCCTAGGAGGTGGAAAAAAAAAAAAGAAAAACAGAAAAAAAGAAGTGTTTGGGCCTGGGGGGAGGTCACACCTTTTAGGCACAGAAAGGAATTATCCTATTCCAAAACCAGTGAAAATTAAAAATGAGGAAGGAAATTCTAGGCTGAAAAACCTTTACTTATTTGCATTTTTACCCCAAGCCTCACATTCAGTTCAAAAGAGTTAATATTTTGAAGTTTTCCAAAAACATTTTTAAAGAAATTGGAATAAAAGACTTATAGGAGAGAAATGTTCTTCCATTTCATCCTCCTGATGTGCACGCCTCTGCCACTGGTATGACTGTAATTCCTAGCCACACCAAAATCCCACACACCTTACAAAAGAACCTTTTCCACCTCCCAAGTGTTGCCCTCATTGGCCCTTTATAGTCCATTATAAATGGCATTTCATTACCCTGTATGATTTTTCTTTTGTTACCTAGCAGAGACATCCCCCTTCCAAGATAATACTGAATCTATACAGTACACAGACAAGTTTGGGGTTCAAATTATCTTATTATAGGATATCTGAATTATTTTTCATAGTAGAAAAATTAACAGAAGGAGAAGACAAGAAAATGGATTCACTGTGAGGCCATAGCTGACATTAATATTAATTGCTGGGCAGCATTACAGTAGTTACATCTTGACATTCAGCTCAAATTTCCTCAGGCAGGAATGTGAGATGAAGAACAGCTTTCACAGTGTTAGAACTGGTTTGTTACTTAGATAGAATTAGGCAATGCTGTTTTGCACCTTGAGATGTGTAGGCTTAACTTCCTTCTTTAATGAGTTATATCAGCAAAAGCTTTAAAGGAGGTTTCCAGCATTGGCATTACAAAATTGCACTTGTAGCCATAGCAAGATTTTCTGAAATTTCAAATAGTATTTAAAAGGAAAAGTTTTGAATGTTTTACCTTTTATTACAGGCTGCAGAATATATTGCAGGCAAATATCCTAAAACTACCCTAAATAATCTATAACAGTGTATCAGCAGGAAAGTGAGACTCTTTGCATATTTTTATTTAATTTCCTAATGTTTTTATTCTAGACTAACAGAAAGTATAAAAGTATTCTCATAAAAAATTCTAACATTTGAAAATATTAAAAAGGCCCCATTTTGTTCACAGTAGTAACAGTATAATTTACAGGCAAAAAACAAACAAAAAAACCAAACCAACCAACCAACCAAAAGATTACATTCAGAATCACCCACCAGAGAAATAAATTCAGTCAAGAGCAGCAACTCAGAGAACCTGTTCAGGTAAGTGGGTAGAGCACACTCCCCTTCTCCCAGGCTCCTGCTGCAGCCCAGGGTTTACAAACTCCCACACTGTCCTGGCACTGTATTCAGGATGGGACCATGAACTTCTCCTGCCAGAAGGGGCACAAGGACCTGCTGCCATTCACTGCCATTAGATGCTTGTACACCCACCAGAGAAAACTTCCTGCCACTACTGCCAGGGAAGGCAATGCTGCACTTTGGAAGAATGTCACCACTAACCCACATTACAAAGCTCTTGGGAAAAAACAGAAAAAAGAAGTGCATCTGAGGAAATTGTTCTAAGGAAATTGTTTTCTCTGAACAGAAAGCATTTTATGATGGAAAAATTTTACTTGTGGCCCATGAAACAATCTGTATTTTGCATTATTAATTATTGGGGTTTGGTCAGGCACATCCTGAATGGCTGACTGGAAACAACTTCTGTTTCCTGACCCTATCTCCACATCAGTCTAGCTCAGCCTGAATACTCCCAGGGATTCAGTTACTTCTGATTTGATTCTTTGATGGAACACCCAGACCACAGCAGACAAAGGGGAGTTTGAAGACACTTCTACACAGGTCCATAGCTAGAACTGGTAAAGAAGGAAGGCACAAGAGGGAAACAAAAAGCAAAGAAGCTGCCAACAGATGAAGATGTCTCACTGAAACCCTAGAAGACAACTTGAAATTTCTTCCATCTGTAATTCTTCCAGCAAAATAGTTGAAATGCCAGCAAACACATTCCACAGTGCACTGAGGTGGTATCTGCACAGCAGGTGCAAACCCATGGCCACCCTGAGGAACAGCAGCAGTTCAGCTAGAAGGATAAATCACAGAACCACAGAATATCTCAAGTTGGAAGGGACCCATAAAGATCACCAAGTCCAACTAGGTCAGGACAGATTAATTTAATCCACTTCACTTTACAAGAAAAGAAAGAGACTGCCACTGGTTCACAAAAGGGCTCATTTACAACACTCATCTGCAACCCCTACTACTATTGGCATAGATGCAAAGCAAGACTGAACTTTTTCTAGAGTGTATTTGGAATTTTATACAGTTTGACAGTGGAAGATTTATACCAATTAATGTGCAAAACACCTCCTCTCTTCCTTTGAATAACTTATTTTACCATGCACGTTCTGCCACGTCCAGAGGGCTATTAAACCTTGAAGCAGATATCTGGGTACACTGTGGGAGACTGTAAGCAGCAAGTTAGCTCCTTCCCCTTGGAACACGCTGGATTTCCAAGCTGACTTCCAAATAGCAGCCACAACTAGGATTCTTCTTCCATCTCTGTGCTATCTTACACAGAGGGCACTGCACAAACATGTTTGCTTTTATACAAGGTTTTGTCATGGAAAATGGGTACAGGTTAACAATTAAAACTCAGAAAGTTAGGAGAAAGACAAACTATTTTAAGTCATCCCTCTCTCTCTCCCTCCGGCAAGCAGGAGTTTAATACTTTAAGTTCTGTGAATTTTTTCCTTACCAAAACCTGCCTCACCATTGCTTAATTCACAGTGCTATTACTATTCTGTCTCAGAAGAGAAAAATAATTCTTTTGACACATGAGTTTTTAATTCCTCTTCTGGAATTAAGAAAAAAAAAAAGTGAAACCAGCAAAAATACCTTTCAACATAACCCAGCTCAGACCTTGCCTATACACTGTAATAATTCTTAGGATTTAAAGGTAGGTGTTCCTCTGCTTAAAATCCATGAAATTCCAGAAGCTACTTTCCCCTTATATACCTTAAATCTTTTGAAATTATTTGCATTATTTTATGGGAATGATCAAGAAGATTTACTAAAGTCAGTGGAAATTTCCCTAATTTTGGGCAGCAAGCCTCCATTAACATATAATCTACTGAATATAATATTTCTTTGAATTCCATACAATTTAGGAAACCTGCATAATTTGAGTGTCTTCGTATCTCATGCAGGGCTCTCCTCAGTTAACAGAACCTTCAGCAGATCCTGAAAGATGCTGAAATTGCTCAGCATTTTCAGATTATGAGCAATGTCAGGGAATTTGTGGGCTACTGCAAGTATCCATATTACTGAGAAAACTGGCAAGTCTTGTTTCTAGCAATGCAAGTCATCAAGTTTCTGTCAGTCTTTTCTCTCCAAACACCTTCAGCCGTGTCTCCTGAAGCTCTTTATATAACAATATAAAGATGGAGAGCAGAGCTCTGGCAGAGTAACACACTGCTTTTTCCCAAAGATCAAAAGATACAGCATTTCTTACAAAAATGACAGGAATGATCAACTGTTAATATTTATTTCTGTAGAAAGAGGTGATCAGGATTCCTACATAATGTGAAGTGCTCTACCATCATCTGAAAGAAATTAACAAAAGCCTCCCTGTGCGTGTGGAATTGTTCCTAAATTGCAAGCAAGAAACTTGGCAAAAGGCAAGGACATCTGTTTTCTGTTGCTCTGTGTAAGGTCAGAGTGAACAGATAGCCATTCAGAAACATGTGACTAGGCACTGCTCACAGCAAGGAAGATCCTCTGCCTGATAGGGAAGGGATTAAATGCTTGTCTTCCTTCATATAGATACTACTTCAAAATTTACAATTGGCCAGTGTCTCACTGAAATATGTCTGTTTTAGCCGCAGCTTTAATACTGTCTGACCACAGACTGTTAACAACACAATTCAGGGAGAAATCACTACCATAATCTTCACTTCTTCTCCAGAACTGCATATGATTAATACACTAAACATTCAAATTTATTTTTCCAGGCACATCCGTATTAAGAAGAATTTAACTACAATAAGCTTTGTGATCAATCTATCACTTCATGAATACATTCCTTTTTTATTTCTCAGTGATTTTGCTTTCCCTTTGCTAAAAGGGCAGGAAGGTGCTCCCTTGGGAGCCCTGAATGAGCCCATCACAGCTCAAAACAAGGCACCAGACCCTTGTCAGAACAAGTCACAGCAGACTCAGGAACTGAGATAAGACTTCTGTGAGTTGAAGCTCTTTACTCAAGGTGCGTGTTTGTTAACTGTCTGTTTAGTGCACTTGCAATCCCTGAAGTCATAGTCATGTGGCTCCCAGATAAGCAAAATCTGACTTACCTTCAATTTATTTTATAATGACTTTTAAGAACTTTTACAATTATAAGGAGAAAAATTTATTATATCTATTTAAAATCTGTTACAGTAAGACTTAATACAATACCTACAAAAAGTAGTACAAATTAGATAAAAAGAAAACTTTCAAGACAGTTGCTAAAAACTGCTGTAGAAATCTGCTTGAGTTAGCTCCAGTTTGCCTGTCATCTGTTCTTTGGCATTTAGAAGCCCAGATGCAGAATAAAAAATTGCAACATACCTACATTCTCCAGTTAGATTAAGTGCACTAGCTACCATGGTAACCTAAACTATTTTTCTTACTTTTCTCTGTAGGAATGAAAACTGATTTAATTCTCCAGAAGGTTGTCACAGTGAAGACAAGTACTATAAGCAATACTTTACTGAACCTCAAAAAAGTTAGCTGTTTCTCATTTTTGTTCATTTAAAACCATGCTCTTCATCAGCAACATAAAGGAAGAGCTGCCTTCAGTACATTATGCTTATTAGCTGTGGAAAAGCCTTGATTTCTCTTACGGAGATGAGGACAAGCAGCTAAGCAGCTTTTCCCTCCCAAAGTTCACACTCTATATGATGTGACAATTCATCTTTTCCAAATACACTTGGGAAAAAAGTCACCTAGAGTAAGTTTAAGGAATGAGAGCTTAGGAAAGAAAGATAAAGCTACTTGCAAATGGAGAGTACATCACAATTCTGCCTTAGTAATCATGAGTGAAAAATATTAAGACTGCAAATTCAGGCCATCCCTGTATTCTAGAGGACCAACATGAATTCAGACAATGGGCTCTTCACCATAAGCTAAAACCCACCCCCATGTAACAAGTTTCAGAATCTGATCTGATGCTTTGAGGGCCTGTAGACCACTCCAGAAAACAGAAATCGTGTCTTAAGAACAGTGGAAGTCAGTATGTGATGAGAGAACATCCTTTACATTGTCAGCACATCGTTATTCTGACACAATTCAAATAAAAAACAATTGTTAAGATGGCTCAATTTTTTTGCACAAGCTTAAAATATTTGAAAGTATTTAGTGATAAGTCAATGTGAGAGCTAATACAAATAATCAGGACCACACTTCATTGTGTCAGCAGAAGTGAAGACTTTGAAGGAGGAGGAAATTGTAACATTATGAATCTGAAGTCCTAAGTCCTAAAAATGTGCAACTCTGGGGAAATCTTCAAATGGATAAACAGTGAGTCTTCCCTCAAAAATGCACATTAGTACATAGAACAGCATTCCTTGGCTCAAATTAACAAGTCTCACTGACCACAGAAATCTTCCATGTCCGTGGACTACTTTCATGGCTTCTATTGTAAGTAGTATATGTTTTCTAAAGGTAACTTTATCCTGCCATAGGGGAAAAACCCAGGAAAACACAAACGGGAAAATAATGAATATCAACCATTTAAGTCATAAATTATCCTGACTATCTTATAGTGAAGGTGTACATATAGAACTACAAATCTCACGAGGAGAGAGAGAATTGAAGAAGAAGACAAGGTCTTCAACAACAAAATGTAGGGAATCAGGGTCATTGAGTCCATCACAACTGTGTTGGACTTGGATGGCCTAAACAATTTTAAAGACTACACTACTTTTAAACACATGGTTGAAGTTCTATTGTGAGAATGTCCATTAATACTTCTTGTGATGCCTAAAGTACATGGCAAGCTCTTTGCAAAAAGTAGTAATTCCTTATGTAGATATAAGCCTTTCCCTATTATCTCAGAAATCTGTCAACCCGCCAGGAGATGGACAATCTGGTTGTACAAATGCCTCAGCCATGCCAGGAAGGAGTTAACACTCAATGAAGTCCAAGCTGGCAGAGCCACACTGCTGTTCTAGCTGGCTTGTCCAGCTCTACATTGCTGTCAGTATAGTTTAGATATTCTCTTGCTGACTTTATCTGGGCTGCAAACACAATGATTCTCTTTCTGTCTTAAGTTTGTTAGACTAAAAGATGATCAGAACTGAGGGTTTTACTAACCATTCTTACTTAGTAGCTCTTTTTTACCTTTTATGTTTATACATTAGTTTACATTTGCAAAGTAAGAATTTGTCAACCTTCCATTTGAAACAGTTGCTTCAGTAGCTACAGCTGGACTCAGTTAACACCATTTGATGAGACAGAACTTGGTCTGAGCCGTGACTCGGTTGCTTTATGTTAACCTCAAAGCCAAAAGCCTATGAGAATTTAGGTGTCTGATATCTCCATAGCATTTACACCCCACCATTTCTAAAGCATCCTTACACAGTCTCAGTACTTTAAATCTTCATTCAAAATACCAATATATAGTTGGTTTTCTGTGTGCATCTATTTTCCTATACACAAAGTCCCTTTCTGCTTGCTCTGAATAATGTAGAAACTTAGAGTTATTTCACTTTTACTTGTGGGGTGGTGGGAAGAGAAGAGGGTTCTCAGAAGAATCACTCTGACAGCAACCACAACTTTTCTACCAAACAAAATTGTCAGAGCTTTTCAATACTACTACTAATCTTACCTAAGACTGCATAGCTCTACAGAATCACAGCTTTTGAACTTAGGATTCTTGGTTTATAATCACTGCTCTAGAAGCAAGAACATAAACTAAGAAAAGAAACTTTGATAAACTAAAAGGAATCAGAATAAAAATTGGACACCCAGGAGTTACTAACTAGTTTAGAAATAACACTACTCTTGCAAGACATGTATTTGATCTGTTGAGTAAGAGATAATCTGCTGGTTTGTACTGGTGGATCCTGAAACAATCTGGCTACCAGGAGAGCTCACATCAACTGATCCCCACCCACAGCCACTTACATATCCTGAAAAAGATGGACTTACCACTAGCAATACTCAAGTGGAAGAGAGCAGAGGAGCTCTTAAGAGCTTGTTAAAGCCATTTTAAATTTCCATCCAAAAATATTCCCATCCCCTGGCTATGCAATTATCATCTTATGCAAGGTCTTAGCCACATTTTCTGGCGAAAAGGAAACATGGGAAACATTTGTTTCAGCAGTGACCAGAAGACACTGGTAACCAGCAGAAAGCAAAACCCTTCCCAGGCTGCTTTGTCTTAACCAAGAGTTCCCAATTCAGATCTCAGAAAAAGCAGAACAGCTGAAGACATGGTATTTCATGAGCAATGGACTGACACAGGGTTCTCTTATTGTGGCATCTCCTGAGTGGCAGCCACTTCTCCACCATCAGTGACCCCCAGAACAGATTTGGCAGGATTTGGCTTGAAGCCATATCTTGGGCCCTGGGCCTTCCCACTCTGCTGGGCAGTTGCAAAATATAGCAAGTGGGATTTTTTTTCAACTCAGATCAACTGGGAAGCAGACTGCCAAATAGAGCATGATTTTACCCCATTGATAGGAAAGTAATAATAATAATAATAATAATAATCACTAGTTAATATTTTTTAAAATAATATAACTGCAATTTGAAGTTACCTCTACAAAATAGAAAAAATTTTAATATCTAATAATCAGAATCCCTTTCACTAAAGCAGGATTTGCAGATGACCTTGCTGATGTGAGTAGTTTTTATCTCACTGGCCTAGAGCTACAGCAGGACACTGCAAAAAGGACTGTATGGCAACCAGAGTCAGAACATGGCTCCAGCAAGAACATTTTCTTTCCTGTTCAGCTGCTGTGGGTCAGGGACCATGTCTGGGGGAGGGTGAGAGCACTGAGGAGCTCTGCTGCTCCTCACACCCTGGGCACAGAGTAATTACAACACCTCCCCATGGATAAATCACCCCCACAGGCATGGATTTCCTCTTTGAAACTGCAGCAGCTGTGGTGGTCAGTAAGGAAATCGATTGCCCAGACAGGCAGGAAACTCCTCAAATCCTTCTCTGTGACACTCAGGCTTCAGCCTGAAGCAGTGTCACTGCAGGACCACCACCCATGGCACAGGTGGTCACACGCAAAAGGATAAAACACTAAACACACAAACACCAACTTTTATAGTGTCATGCATGGGAAGGGTGGGATTTGCTAATCTTGCCAAAGCAACTGTGACTCACCATTCCCAGTCTGGAGCATCTAAGTGGAGATAGGATTTTTCAGACAAAAGGAGAGCAGCATTGTCCAGGGGGGAAAAAAATCCAATGGCTCAAAACAGACAAAAATCAAAGCACTCAAACTCACAGTCACTAGTGACTGTTGTGGTACTGCTCATTGGACTGGTTTTGGGGTTGGTCTCTTTAATAATTCAAACACTCTCCCTGTGTTAAGAAGCAGAACAAGTTTCACTGGAATGCAAACCTCATAGTTATAGGTTTCCCACAGGTCATCAAGCTTGACACAGGGTCAGAAAAATACCCAAACCTTTGGGATATTTTGATGGACACTATTTCATTAATGCTAACAAAAAGAAATATTACTGATCTTGCAACTGTCAGAGGAAATGAGTCAGAAATACAGGCGATAAAAGAGATTAAGAAACTATTCATTAGGTTACTATAGTTAATTATTAGAGCTTCTCCATCTACTCAACAAAACAATTAAATCAGTCATCAAAGTTCATTAAGAAAATGAATTTACACTACTTCAAAATCTCTTTTTGCCCCTCCTACCTAGATATCATATTCATAAGATGGCAGACAGAACGTTGAAAAATCTGGGGTATATTTTAAAGTGATCACCTAAAACCTAAAGATTTAGTAAATGGCCTTTATTAAGCACACATAAAACCTTGTAAAAGGGAAAAAACCCAAGTGTTTTCCAGTAAGCATGTATGTTTGTGTCATGGCTGTAATGAAACACACATTAAGTATGAAACATATGGTTTCCATTTTGTTGCCCTGGAATCCATCCAAAGACATTTATGTTGTTAGCTTAACTGTTCTCTTTAGCTGAGAAGCTGTGGAAAATATCTCATCTGAAAAAAATCTGTACCTAGTGGATAACTACAAAAGATTTGCTAGATTTTTAGAGGACTATTTTAATAAAAAAGCCTCTGAGATTACTAGATTTTAGGTTTTTTTAAATTAGTATATAATTTTCTAACTAAAACCAAATTTGCTTTAAGAGGTACCAGAATTCTATCAACAGATTATACTGGTAAAATTTTGTTTAGTTAGCAAATTTGTAGAGGTGTTTATGGCTCTCTTTTGGAACCAGGCCATCTGACCCAACAAGAATGCATGATGGTATCATTACTAAAGTATCATCTCCCTAACTTCATAAAAGAGCACTGAAGATGCTCTGAAGATCACACCTGGCTAATGAACTGGTTCCAATTTTTAATGAACCTGGTGGCAAGGTTCATTAAAAATTAGAGAAAAAGAAGATAGCTCTCGTTCTATAACTTTTTAATAATTCCTGGGTTTGCCTCGATGGAAAAGTAGATCAGCCAAGAGCTGGCTAAGAATTTCAAACTATTGTTCATGAATTCTCAGATTCAAATTTTATTTATATTAGCAGAAAATATACCAGAAGGGCTGAAAAAAAAGTTTGAAGGTTATACTTTGCCATGGTATACTTAAAAATTAATCCCTAAATCTTAAGACTTCTAACCTCAGTAACAGACTATCTATTAAACCTTTCATACCTTTGTGTTGTAAACAATTCATTAAGCCTGCTGTAGTTTTTACAAACTATTGCTAAACTTATGTTTGATGAAGCCAATGGAAAAGACCATTATGAATAAGCTGATAAATGCAATGAGATCAGTTAGGAGACTTTACAATTTCAACTTTCTTTATTTAACTAGTTGAGATTATTTGGGATATGGCAGACAAAAGTCTCCATTTTATTACCTTAAAAATCACATGGCTTGAGGATTGTGCTCTCTGTAAAGGGCTCTGCAACTGGAAACTCCACACTGCCCTTGCTGTGCCACTGTACAAGCTTGTTCATCTCCACAACCCATTGCAAGAATTAGTTGGTTATTTTAACTCACCTTTGCCATCTGTGCTTGGACTCCACTGGCCTTTAAAGCAGAAACTGCCTTCTGAGCAGCTGCTGGGCTGTCAAAGTCAACAAAACCATAACCTGAAAGAGAAAACATCATGTTGTTAACAAGACAGCAAACAGCTTACAAACAAACACTTCACAGCCAACAGTCGTGCTGCTGGCATGGTTATTTAATACAATTTTCTTGTTGTTGAAGAGGGACAATTTGAACTCCAGGTCAAAAACCTAGCAAAATTCTTGAACCTTGAACTGGTGGGGATCTGCCCTAGTGGAACAAATCCATTTCCATGTCCACTCATTATGAGAATTTTGGCCAAACTGCTAACAATCAATGCAGTGCTTTGCTTCCTATTATCTGGTATGTAACTTCTAACAGCAGATTATTTCAGAGATCACCAAATAGAGCATCATCTGTTAATTTTTCTGAAGTAAATTCTTATTGCAGTTTGAATAAATGACAAGTAAGCCTGTAAGTTACTTTTTGTCTATTCAAATATTTTAAGGAGAGGAATTTAGTTTAAAAGACACACATGTACCCAATTTTCGGTAAATTACTTATCTCACTGTATATACATGAAAGACAGTTAAATTTAAAAGTGAGTGAAAACCCATCTTCAGTGAAACCAAATGGTTTTTCCTATTACTGAAAGAATGTGAAAAACTGTTCTGAAAGCATTTTCTATGC
This sequence comes from Serinus canaria, assembly GCF_022539315.1. Taxonomy (NCBI): domain Eukaryota; kingdom Metazoa; phylum Chordata; class Aves; order Passeriformes; family Fringillidae; genus Serinus; species Serinus canaria. The sequence goes on from NC_066321.1 coordinate 16,111,650, forward strand.
CACATAATGCAATCTTTAAATATTAAAATAAGCTCAACATCAATTTAAACAAATTCCATATATTTGCAATAACCTCTTTTCTTATTCTGAACAAGAACACGTAACTAAGGGATTCCAGGATGCCCAAATTGCAATATACCTTGGCCTTAACAGACACTGACCTTACAGGCTGGGATTTTTAATCCAGCCTGGGAATTGGAGGCTCAAGGCTCACCAAGATGAAGTCAGAGTTTGGAAGCTACTTCCACTAGATGTTATTGCAAACCTCGTTATGCATTTTTCAATCCCCCTCTTTTCCACCAGTGAGCTGCCCAAGTATTAATAAAATCCCTTTCCAGAGTTAAAGTTGGGTAAAAGAAAACAAAAAAACCAACAACGAAGTAACCTCTGGAGGAGTAGAAAATGGAAATATTTCTTCAAAATATAATACAATCCTCTTACAATATAGCTATACTGAGGAAAGGTTGCCTAATGTTAGAACAGGACAAGATGTAAAGCTCTTAACTTGGGAAAAACAACTCAAGCATCCTTGTACATTACTGCAAGCTTATTTATGCTGCCAAGAAGCTGAAGAAAGCAGCATATTGTTTTGTGTAACACGTGGTGGTGTGGATTGTTAAATCCTGACATGAAACATGTAAGTGAATTAGTTCATATCAAGTTTTTTGCTGCCAAGGCAAGACTAACTTCCCATACCCAAACTAGCTCTCCAGCCCCATGGCAGCCTGGGTTATCACCAACACACCGCAGGGTGTAATACAAAGTTACATACTGACACCAAGCATGCCACCAAAGCTGGCTTTGCCACCTTCCAGATGATAGGGAAACTCAAGTGCTTGTTGTTCCAGTTAGTTGAAACCCCATGGTGTGTTTTTTGGCAAAAGCCAGAGATGCTGTCAATCTTTTGGTTAAATTCCAGTTAGATATCTCCATTCTGCCTACTTCTGTTCCCACTGCAATTTCAGTGACACGCAGTGAGCTTCCCTGGAGCCTTACCTTGCCGTGTACTGTCACAACAGGCTGTTAGCTACCGCTTTTCATCAGTGAGATTTAAGTTCTCTATTGAAAAAGTCATCTTAAATCTCTTAAAGAATTAATGTGAGAAGTTCTGTATCTCTGAAAGGACTACTGAACACTTCAGACTGACAGAATGGACAGACTAAATGCATAAGTGCAATCATATGCATTAACTAATTAAAATAATTGCAAAGGGCGCCTCATCTTTCCCAGTCACAATGACATCTGCATACAAGCTAGGAAAAAATTTTCTAGAAATTTCAGTTTCTGAACTGTCAGTGCCTCTTCAATTTGCTCAAGATGGGGAGTTGTGAAACTATGTCCCTGCACTGGTTCCAAGTTCTGCACAAAAGCTTTGTCTTAATTAATGACAAACTCTCCTCCCTCTGCCTATCAGCTTTCTGCTCATTCATGGGCATTATGCATATTAACACTGTTCAATCAGCTGACTTAATATTTCACTTTGCTCAGAAATTATCCTCTTAATTGTAAAAAATTAAAGTCTGAAATCTGGTATTTCAGTGTCTGCTACCACACCTTCTTCCACCACAAACATGCTGGGATCTGAATCACTGCAATTGCAGTGAGCGATGAAAACCCATGAACTGATACATTCAGCTTATCTAGAGTTCTAATTTTTTTCCCAGCTGCAATTACTTCATTGAAAATGAACCCTCTCTTTGCTCCCAATACATTCAATAGAACATAACAAAACACAATTAGAGTACTGGAACATGTAATTAAGTGCTGCTTCAAGCTACACTAATCAATGGAGCTTATTTCCACAATGTATAATTTTTTAAGATGCTTAGTATAGTTGAATGGTCATCTGCAAGATTCCCTAGTTTCTCCAGGCAAAAGGGGAAAAGCTGCTTTTAACTCCATTTTTGTTTTTAAAATAGAGGCGAGCTGCCAGCCAGCACTGTGCATGTCAGCTTCGCTCTGGTTTGGCTGTGCCACCAACACCCGCTGTCTGCCAGCTCCACTGGAGGCAAATGCATTGAATACACCAACCACCAGCAAGAATAAAACTCATTTAGGAGCAAGAATGGGAAAAAAAATCCCAAACCTAACCAACAAAGATGAAACGAATTTGAAATACAACATTAATGCACTTTATAGAATCAGTTACTTTCAGAGGAACACAGTATAAAGGAAAACAAACATACCTTTGCATTTGTTTGTAGTCTTGTCCAAAATAGCCTTCGTGGATACAATTTTCCCATACCTAAAATGTATCATACATGTGTAAGGAAATTAGAAAAAAACATCCTATTATAACAAACACACAAACCACTTTATTTTATATCCCAGTACCTTTTACTCTATGCAAAATGAAGCAATTTATATAGACTACAATTATGGAATGCTAACTCATACGTAGATGGGGAAGTGACAAAAAACATCAACAATTTCAAGCACGATCTTGTTCTATGTTCTCAGTGGCACCACAGAATAAGCCAGAAAAGAGTGCTTTCGAGAAAAGAATTCCATGCAGTTAAAATCTTGGTATTTATAAGACACCATGTTATAGATATAAACTGGGACTCTCTCAGTATATAGACCAGTTAGAGCAGGCCAGTTGCCTTGTAGGTAGCAGCCAGTGGTAGGTTTGCTGGCTAACACAGTATGGAAAGAGGAAAAGAAAATAGATAAAAACCCAGCAAAACTCCAACTAAAAAACACAAAAATATTACATCTGATTTAGTATTATTCTGTTCTGGAATGTGACAAGTGGAAGACTAAAGAAAGCTGATCAAATGAGTTGTCAAAAAAAAATCTGTACATTTCTGTAAATATAAGCAATTTCAACTAAAACAAAAACATCTCTCAGGAAAGTTTCAATTTTCTTTTTCTTATTGCCAGTTTCTCAGCTTCTCAACACATGGTAAGCCCAGTCTGCTATGCAGCCCGAAGGTGAGCACACAGAGATCTCAGCAACTAAGCTTGGGAAACAGATGGACAGCAATCCCAGCTATAAGAACAATTACTGTTTCTGAAGCACTCTGCAAAGTTTATCAGAATTAGGCGTCTTGATCATTTTTAGAGTAGAATTTGTTCTGCTTGCAATTTCCCTTGGAATAAAAATCCCACTTTCAATTTAAAAACAGCAATTCTCTTGGCCTGCATATGGAGCACAGGTTTACCAAGCTCCTTCCCACATCCTCCTGTTTGCTTGTAAACGACACTTGCTAGGGTGCCCTGAGCACAGGAGAGAAAAATGATGCAAAAGGAGTTTGCTTTCACTTGGGAATACAATATAACCTATTACCCTAGCAGGTATATCTATGCACTGTGTGCTAAGAGGCTCTTTTTCATTGTACAGGAACCCAGAATTCTGAGAAGTGTTACCAGCATACAAAAGGGGAATTAGGGGAAAAATGAACTTCCGTCATCTTACCTGCTAAACAGAACTTCAACGAAGTGAGTATAATTTTGAAACACACTATGTCAAAAGAAAACTAACTCCATTTCTGCAGTAGCTGTATTAGTCTAAAAAATTCTTCAAACTATATTAGAAGCCTAATAAATTAAGCTTCATTTGTTAAGAGTATTTAATTAACTGTTCACTTGCAAAGTGATAGTTATTCAAATGCAAAGCCTATTTATAAAGCACTTTCCCCACAAAGAGCATTTAAATACACCTTTCAGTATAGCTATCACTCTTTGTGACCAGTTTCAAGACCCTGCTGTTTATGCAATAGTTTCTGGACAGCTTCAAATAATTGCAAGGGAGTAAACCCGGGACACAAGCCATGAGGTGGGTGTTTTCTTCTTTTATCTGAAATTGTGAGCATCTACACTGACACAAAACAGTGTATCAATAGTGTACAAAATGATATATCCATCTATAGCCTAAACATACACATATCAATGAAAATCATTGCATACCTCAATGTACCATTTTAGAAGCTGTAATAAAGCAACAGAAATTGTGCATGATAGTTGGAGAAGGTACTTCCTTATTCGTACCACTTATTTTCCAAATATGTGATTCTATTCAGGAAGCTTTATAGCACCTAAGTCAAAACTTCTCATGTTTTCTCCACTATTTTTCTGAGTGCAGAGTAAAAGCACATGCTATAAATGAGAGAGGCAAACTGCTCAAGGCACTTGCACCCAGCATGACATTCGACAGCCAGCATTCTCCATATCCTATCAGGCTACCTAAAGCTTCTTAAAGTGAAGAGCTACATAGCCTTTTGTGGGGAAAAAAAATTCATGAAGGATGATCTTGTCTCTGCTACTGTGTCAGTTCTTGAAAGTGCAGAAGTGGTGGTGGTGAAGAACCCCAGCCCTGGGTATTTCTGTGAGAACAGTGACCTGCCCACCTGGCTGGGGGCTGCCTTGGACTGCTCCAGCCCAGGCTGCTGATGCTCAGCAGCCCACGAGCAGGTCTCTGCACAGCTGTTCTTTAGAGAAACTTTGTGGACTACCTTCCACTGCACAAAGATGGCTTAGTGATTTATTGCACCGTCCTAGATAGCATGGCTCCTGCAAAGAACCAGCCACCGTGGAAGGCTGCCAAGAAATTTCAGCAGTGTGAGTCTAGGAACAAACTGGGAGCCTGTATAACAATAGCAGCTATCGCCAGGATTTCTCCTACGATTTTCCCTCCCGTGTTTGAGCTGTTCTCCACTCATGCCATGAGGCACAGAAAAGCAGTTCACCCACCCTGAGCCTGGCCAGCAGGATGCACCCCCTCCTTGTTCCCAGCATGTGATCTGATACCAGGGGAATCACTCCTTGCAGTTTCTCAAGTGCTTCCTTCAAATTATGACCATTGTGAGAACTTTTCTTCCCCCTGAATTCTATGGTCATTATACTCTGTTTTTAACATAAGCTCTTGTCTTCAACTGCTCCTTTATTGGGTGCAACTGCAATCAAGACCCAGCAGAAATCAATGAGCTATAAAACACACCAGTCATGACATAAACTGGTATGTATTGCCTGCTCACAGAAAGGATTATTGCAAGCAAGAGAAAATTTGAATTCCAAAGATGTCTATGATGATGTCTTAGGTCTTGCCTGAAGATCCTAACTCTTCTCAAAGCCTATATACATCTAGATGCCTAAGGCACTTACTGAGGGTTCTCTCTTGCTCCACAGCCTTACTGCATGCTTGGTGAGACTTTGTAGCTACAGCAAAGCACTGTTCCACGTCTGGCAGAATCACTTCTACAGCAGTTGGTGTTTGCTCATTCCCTTTCAGCTGAAACAGTTTTTTAAAACACATTTTCTTTTAAATTAGGTACTAGTCTTTAGAAATAACTGCTAATCTGGCTGGTGACAAGCAACTACATATTTCTTATTAAGTGAGTTATTTTTCTCCCCAAAATACATCAAACTCATGTTCAACAGCAATAGAGAGTTCTTTTTTTTTTTTCTTTTGAGTGCTTTTAACACATTCTTCAGTCTAAATTATGTTTTGAAATGGAAAAATATTTTCAGCTTTGTGTCTCTTTTCTATACAGCACTTGTACCAATATCAACTCACACATTGAGAAAGAGAGGGCTTGGGTAAGAGGCAGGTAAATAATTGCCACGGTGCACTGGGTATGGGATTAACAGGGGTGTGCTCAGCAACTGCCTGTGACGCACTGTACGAGATACAGTTGTGGTACAGAACACCAACACAAATGTCTGGCTGGACAGCAGATAAAGAAGAAACATGTTCAAAGCCAAGCTAGGAAGAAATGCAGTCCAGATGCTTAACAGGATAATGCTTACTACTGCTAATTACATCCTCACAGTGCAGAAATGAAAAAATAACCCTCACCTGGCTCATGCTGCCCCAAAATCTACTGCCAGGCAATAAGAATGTCAAACACTGCACTGTACCTTTGTCTTACATGCTTTTGAAGTGGAAGGCTTGAAGAGAAGCACCATCACATAATTTTTTTTAATCATATTGTTCAGCAACAGGGTCAAAACCAGTGCAAACAATCGTCCTGACAGATTCATGGCAAATAGCTAGGGATATATTTGGCATTTGAAACAACTCTGAAGCCTAATTTTGGCAATCTCCACAGTGCTGAAGAAAAGAGTCTTTAGAAAATCAAGTACATGAATCAACCTGAACCACTATTTGTTTTTCTCCCTTTGTACATCTGGCAATATGATGAACATTTGTGGAAACGTGAGGGTGAAAAGATGCCATCATGAGCATGACAAAGAATGGGGAATGAAGTAGTTTGAAGCCTCTGCCCCAAGTGCTGTTCTGAGTGTTGAAAGAACTTATCTCTGTGTGCATTAGGGGAGGTACAGTAAGAACAGGCAGCAAGAGGCTTGATAAGGTTTGTCTGGAATGAATTGTTCAAATCTGTGAACACAACATAATGTAATTTACCTCATACCACCATGCTTACAGTGCTTCCCTTTGCAGTACTCTCAACCTGTCCTCCAGCTGTTGCTGTGAAGGATTTCTCTACCACAAGAAGTTGACTTGGACAAAAATATGCCAGAAGGATCTCTGCTACTACAGAAAGTCCTTGCCTTTAAATGCTGCTTAGGTCCTCCATCCTGAACTGTCTGGAACTTTGTGTTGAAAATGAACAGTGATCTCCCTTTACCTAAGTCCAGTCCAGCTATAAAAGCACGTTCCTAGAGATCCTGCTGTTACAGTTTGCATTACCGTAGTGCTGTCAAAACTCCTCTGATATACAGAAATGCTGCATATTTTCTGTGTTTGTTGTAGATTAATTTTTACATCTTAGAATCTTATCACTGCCTTCATGGAATGCTCTTATTTTCAAGACCCAGAATTGTGTGGTGAAACCAGACACAGATTTCATAACTTGTAAGTGGCTCCAAGTACATGAATTAACTTTAAGGTAGAATTGTGAAAGGAAAGAACCTGGCTGAAGACAAAATAGGGGCCAATATTCTCACCAGGTGTCTCAAAGACTGGAGAGAGCACAAGAGACAGGCAGATCTGGCAAGGAGCATCACATAGAAGGGCAGATCAATAAATCCTAAAATAAAATGCAGCTGCTGAATACACCCACATCAAAATAAATTGTAATTTTGACTAGGGTAAGTAACTAGATGAAAATGCACAAAGCAAACACTTCATAAGCTATTCCTATATATTAATTGTAACACTAAAAAGAAAAAGCAGGTGGGCCTGCTTCGTCTATAAATCAGCTTTAAATATAAAAGAGACAACTGCAAAAACAAAAAAAAAATCACTTATTCAAGATGGCCTTATTCACAACACAGCATGGTCAGTGGGTACCTTGCATGTACTCTAAATGCAGCAAATTCTTGTTTGAAATGAAATCATGCTGCCTTTCAGTATGACCTCAAATCAATGCACACAACAAACGTGGACCTCAGCAAATCAGTGATGCGCAAATTTTAAGATCCTCACTCCCCCAAACACAGAGGATTCTGTTTTGAACACTGTGACTCAAAACATGTATATGCAACTGATGGTCTTACTAGCCAAACCCACACCACCATCTACCCTGCTTGCAGAGTGGGTGGAAGCCACTACATTCACCTCAGTTGAGACCTGACAAGGAAAAACCCTAACAGCCCATGGGAAGGCCTAATCCCTGCTGGAGTTCCCAGCTCCTCTGTAACACCTGGTGCAGGAGGAGCAAAGAAAATTCCCTGGGCCTGAGAAAAAGAGCCAAGGGAGTTGTCAGCAGGAGCTGACTTGGTACAGCTCGCTCCTGTTCCTCACTGGTCTTCCCATCTTCAGGGCATTTCTAAGCCAAAAGCACAGCCAAGGGAACATGATCAGCCCCATCAATCTTTTCTCCTGGATCCAAAACTCAAGGATAAAAAGTTTTATCTGGCTCCCATAGCTCTGCCTCTCTGCTGCATTTTGGGAAAGTGTTGTACTGAACCTTAAGCTCTTGGTCCCTTTTAAGCTTAGACAAACACAGGGAGTTTTTGTGTCTCTATAAAATTTTCAATTTTTCAGTACGGGGAATTTTGGAAAATAGCTGTCAATACAACACTGCTAGTCTTTGTGATAGACAACTCTGATCCCACTCTTTAGTTATGGGAAAATGTTTCTTAAAAAAACTTGATAAAGAAATTTATTCAATCCAGCAGAAGACTGAGTTTTAAGAACAGAATCAAACCATATGGTTTCCATTTTTAAATTCTTCTTCACCACATCTATGCCGTCGTTCAGAAGGAAACATTGCTGAGAACATTTTGTCCGTATTTTGTTTTCTGTTGTTGGAAGACACACTGTTCTTTGAGAAACTCTTTGGAATACTCAGATGCTTCAAGGCCATCATGCACCTAAAGGTTTTCTACCAGAACATAATAAGCATCTGCCACCAAAAGCTGGACCAATCATTTTAAGTGCATAAAAAAATTACATAAAAAGTTGCAGTTATACTTTCTTATTTTTACTTTCCAAGTTAATGTGTATAGATATTCTAGCTTTATTCTAGTATGAGCTCTGTTTCAAAATTGTTAGATTTGGCTAATTTATTTGGTTTAATAAAGTCTACTTCCCTAGTTTCAGATATTCAACTACTGGGTTAACCAATGCCACCAGATGTGCCCTGTTTCACACATTAGACCATATTTTTCACTATATGCAAAACAGATCTTGAGTGCCTAAATTAAAGTGTTCTTTTGATGATATGGTGTTAAATGATCCTGTGGTTTTGACATAAAGCTAGTTCCTTCCTTTCTTAATAATTGTCCCTTTGACTCTCTATACTTCAGAAGAAAGACGGTATTTTCAAAATACTCAAATATCCAAATAGTTCTCATTCCCATTTATTATTACTTTATTTGGGAGATAATATGCCCCCAAATAAATTAGAATTTATTATTATAAAAGCCAACTACTGTTCTGTCTTTACAAAATTACAAAAATTGCATTTTGTCTAATAATGTAAAGACTACTTTTGAGATCTGGGTACTAAAAAAAAAAAAACACCGGAAAAAAAGATCTTTCAGCTAAAAAAGCCAAAACACCCATGGCTCCTAGGAACATTGCCTTTACTGACAAATCAATATTCTTATATACTGCTGTAAGCTCTTCATTAAGATCAGCAAAGCTTTCTTCACAAGATGTCTGTGTTTAACTCTTCTTTTTAATTGAATTTCTGTTTTTAATAAGAATCAGTGTATGTCATCATCATTACCAATGCAACTACCAACATCTCCACAGTGCAGACTGCTATTATGTTGGTACAAATAATCTGTTCTTCAGTCTCACTAGGTTACAGTTCCAGATTTCCCTGAGAAGTAATCAAAAGCAGCAAAACCAGATGCAAGCCCAGATATTTTCTCCTCTCCTACTGTCGTCTGTCCTCACAGGACTAGGTGCTTTGCACAATGGACATACACAATTTAGTCAAGTGTGAACAAATGCCTTGTAAGTTTCTTGGACAATATTAATTTCAATAGATAAAAATCAGTATTTTATGAATAGGTATTTGGCTTGTAGTGTACAGGTTCTACACAAATGTAAATGCTCCTTAAAACTAAAAATAATCTGGAATTCAAAATCTTAATGGACAGTGACACACAAAAAAATTTTGGAAATTATTATTTTTCAGCTACCCAATTTGTTTTTCCCAAGGGTAGTTATTTCCTCATTCACACAAAGATAAGCTGTGGGGACAGGGAAGATATGTTTTTAGAATCAGGAAATGTTTGCTTCCTTCTGCTCTTGCTTTGTAGAGATGTGAATAACCTCTATCCATTCCTTAGAAGCTGACTGAAATTCAACAGGAAAGAGTCCTGCTAGTATCCTACAGCTATTTTTATTACAACTTCCAAAGGTTTTGCGATTAATATGATCCTTATTGCACAACAAATTGATTATTTTAAAAGCAAGAACCACTGCACAACATCTTTAAGCAAGACCCACTGCACATTGTCCTGCGCAGCTGAGGAAGATTTTGCATTTTAACATCTCTGGGCATTTTAAACATTTCAGAAATATTACAGCTGACACTAAAGCAGCTTTCCCAATGTGGCTTTCTAGTGTCTTTATGAACAGACTTTCAGCAGCTGCTTGCAGAGGTGTGTTCTCTGTCAATCTTAAATCAACAAATATGTAGGGGCATGTTTATTTAGTTTTACTTTGTAAGGTTAAGAAAGTTGCAATATGGGAAAAACCAGTACTTTAAAAAAGTTATACTTCAGTACTATGATGACACAGTCATGGGGAGAAAAAAATTAAAAATGATCCGTTAAGTATGCACACACACACATGCACACCCACTCCCAGCAAAAAGCTTTTGGAGTTGGAGGGGAAGGCTCTCATATTATGCCCTGCCAGGCATCAAGAGGAATTCTGCTGATGCTACTCTGAGAAAAAACACAATCAATTTATAAAGAGATTTAAAAATGCAAGCATAAAAATCTTTACAATAGGGTCTTGGGGGCTCTTTTTTTTAATTTAAAAGAAAGAAAAAGGTAAATTCTGAAGGATGAACCTGCAACTTCTGTTCTAGGCTTTGGCAAGTTTCTCAGTATCTGCAGCCTCAGCCGCTCCACTGAGGATGTGAATTCAGATACTTGGCAGAGCTATGATTAATAATCACCCTCTCTTCAGGTAGAGATTTTGTCAAAGCCCTCCGTTTTGGCCTATCCTTGCTCAGCTGCAAGATGATTTTTACTACTTAACATATGGCACCTAATTTCCATTTAATCTTCCACAGGCTAACAAGAGAATGCTGCTCAATGTTATGGTAGGGAGAGACAACAGCTCCAGACACTGAAAAAGGAGAGGGCAATAGCAGCTAAAGTGGCAGAGTTGACCTCTTGCTCTGCACTGGAGATCAGCTTTCATATTTCACAGACTCCTAAAGATTCTCATCAACCTAAGGACTCTTATAAAAGCCAGAATACAAACATGCTGGTCCTAAATTTGTTGATTGCAAATTTTAACTGTAGACACAGGATGTCACATGCTGTGAAGAAAAATGGAATTTCAAGCAACAAATTGTGAAAAATGATCCTGTTCCGTGCTTCTTGCTGCCTCTGCCCCTGCAGTAACCCAACCTGACTTCTGACAAGCTGAGGTGATTTTGCATAATCTCTGAACCATCTGCTAGGCTATCTGTCAGTTCAGTAGCCTTGTTACTTTACAGTTTATAGGTTAAGCAGGATAAATAACCTATCAGAAACACAAACAGATTTGCCTCTTTGACACACTTTGAAGTGCAAGTATTGTCCCAGTAATCATAGCTTGCTTACTCCTAAATGGAAGAAAAAGAACATAAAAATCATTGTCATGCATTAAAATGAATGTCTATTCTTTCAGAAAAGGAAATTGTTTATCATAATCTTCACAGTTTATGAAATCAATAGCACAGCAAAACTAAAGTGATTTTTTCTAACTAATTTTTGCCTACATTTTTAGAAGATTTTTCTCTCTACCCATTTAAAAACACACATATGAAGTATTTTTAAATGTGTAAACTATGCAGAGTTATGATTTTCAAACATCTGCTTGCAGGGACACAATTGCTGGTTGACATTAAAAGTGCTGTTTCCTGCCAAAGATCTATTGAGTTTGTTAACCAATGAGAATGAAAGACCACTCTGGTTTTCCTTATAAATTATGTGGCATTGTTCCTTTGAGAAAAATTTTTAAATATGCAGTGATGTGTGCAAATCAGATAGAATGGTTTAGAAACTAATTTGCTACTATTCTGCTTCTAATATAGAATATTGTAATTTATGTGAAGTGCTCTTCCACTGAAAGCATTACAGAAAGTTTCACCATAAGACACGGAACTGAGGATCCTTTGCATGAAAATGGTTTGCAGTTATTCAGATAGTCAAACAATAAATCTCAGAATTATCATAAATTATCATAAATCAACTAACATGCATTAAGATGATTCAAACAAGAAGTTGGCAGTAAATGCTACAACATCAGAAAAATCAAGGAATCTGCTTCTCAGTGTCTGCCTCACCAAGCAGGCTGCACTTCCTAATCTCTGCTGTCCAGCATCCAGTTCAGCAGCTCTGGAGAACCCTGACTTTACCAAAAAAAAAAAAAAAAAAAAAAAAAAAAAAAAAAAAAAAAAAAAAGATTATTCAATTAAAAGATGCATGGAATTCAACTACTGACAAGGCTATTCCAGTATATGGGCAGAAGTTAGAGTTTCCTACTGTTACAAGATGGAAGAACAAAACCATGTTATTTTAAGAGAGCAAATGGTCTCACCCTGTTGTTTTCTTACCCTAGTGCTACAGAATGGACACAAGTTGTGTACTGAAAAAAAAATCTGCATTTTTCACTCAACTAAAAGCTTGAAACAATATTATTATTTGCAAATAAATTATTATAGTTTCTGTGACTCCCAGAAAGAATATAAAAGATCTGAGAGCACATGGCTTCAAATGAGCACAAAAGATGCAGCTTTTTTTTTTAATAATAATTCATTTGCAAGCATATCAAGAAAGTACCAAAAAGGTTCAAATTACAAAGCTGAAATGTTGTTTCTACAGTCTAGTGATTTTTTTATCCTTTCCTTTATACTGAGAAAGGAACACTACCCAGAACAATGATTTGGGAGGATGAGAAATTAACCCAGATGAATGCTAATATGTATTTATAAGCCGAGCTCATGGCAGGTCCACAGATGTGCATGTATTGATTTACCACTGCTTGCTGCTCTAATCTGAAAGTACAGCAGTACTTCCACACTCAACCATAAATCTTGGCAAATTTCAGCCTCGCTGATTTTGCAGAGCCTACACTAACAGCTTGAAAGAATAAAACTAAGAAGACATAACAGAGCAGTTCTTGTTATTCACAGCTCTTTCCTCTTCCCTCTATTAAACAGTAGAGATCAGCTTGGGAGCATAAATGAAGACATTTTATTTCTCTCTACCTGAAGACATTTTATTTTTCAATTCCTCCTCCTCCATCCAAGGAAGCCAAATTCAGTCATTGTCAGCACATGATGATGCATTGTCCATTATTTTGGCTATCCTAAGCATATTTCTTCTTCTTCTTGTGGGAGGGAATTAAGGAAAAGGCAAAGGGAAAATAAAATCATTTATCTATGCTTCTCAATACTTTTTTCTCCAGTTTTGTCAGAACAGTATAAATAAAAATGATTTTATCATTTAGCTACAGGCTTAGCTAGTGTGAGATTATCTCCTCTCTGGATAGATAGGCAGACGCCTATTAATACCACAAACCTACATACTTGCAGAAGATTACTCTTTAATTTATTCTTGCATACCAATTTTTGATGAAGGTTGCCAACCAAGTCTTATACACTCAGTTTAAACAGATGATGCCTCAAGGAAGCCACCAGTCTAGAAAACCATGGGACTGAGGACTGCCATAAAAGGGTACTTTCAACCACACCCCAATTCCCAAGCCCTGTCCATCTGACAACTCTGAACTACAAAAAACTGTTTCACGTTTTGTGAAAATTACATATGTAAAAAATACATACATCTATATGTACATGCGTACATAATGTTTTTTCTTGCATCAATATATTTTGTATGTTTTCCTTCTGGTTTTGTAACATTAAGACAACTGAATAGCCAACAGGATTTCCAAGACTTGGCCTACTGATTAAAGTACCTTATACATAAAGATAACTGTTTGTCCTTACCTCTAGCTTGCACTAATTTAACACCCCATCTCACAAAGTGTTGGCTGCCTCTCTTCTGTCTGGAAGGCCTGAGAGGAAAAGTCCCAATATGTTCAAATAACTTCCAGTTTCTCTGAACTGCATTTTACAGTGGTTCTTCTATGAAATACTCCTAGTAACATCCTGCTTTCAATAGCAATTCTATACTGGGATTAGCACCTTGTAATGAAGACACTACAAGAAATAAAGTATAAACTCCTTTAATTTCTGGTAACTTAATGTCAATCTTATTAGAACAGAGCTAAATGGACAAATTACTCAAAATCACTGCTAAGCCTTCCAGATGCCTTGTCCCCTTAATAGCATGGCATGTTGACTTTATCTCTATTTGAATCTGCTTCTGCAGTCTCAAGTCCCAGCTGTGCTGAATAGCAAATAACTCCATTTCAATAGGGAAGATGGTTGTACTAAAGTAGCTCTCTCCAGGGGTCAATATACTTCAGAAGGGCATTTAAGTGGCTGTATGTTATTGAGCAGAAACATCAGCTCACATATTATTGATTGTAACTGCACGGCTCTGTTGAAAAGATGCCTGCAGTAGTATTAAGTGCTGAGACAGGGATAGAGGAGTGTTATGCATTAAAAAAAAATACTATCCATCTGTTGCCAAATTTTAGATAGATGAGCAATCTCAAGCTGTAACACAAAATCTAAAGTGCAACCTCTGTAGCTGATGCGTCAGGGTCATATTCAGTGACACTTCCTCAGTTTCACACTGCTTAGATGATCTTTTGAATATTGACTGAAGAAAGCTGGAGGCAGAGTTTGATTTCTGCAGTTTTGCAAGAAGTATGTAATAGATACTTACATGGAAATCTCCTTTTGGTAGCTTAAATGTACCCTTTTCTTTAAAATGTCATTAACCTGTTCAGATCCCACCACTGCAGCAGCCCAGGACAACAGAAACCCTGTGGAAGCACTGCACCATCAGCCCACTGAGCCCTGAGCAGCAGCCAGGGCTGCAGTCCCACACTCTGGGCACCACCAGACTGCTCTGCAGAACACACAAAGCTGGCTGAACCTCATGTGATCCCCAGCCCCTCATCTCCAGTGACTTCTGCATAATGACCACAAAAATACCATCATGGAAGGGTAAGCCCAGTGTTCCCAAACTGCAGTTTGAAGCAGTTGGATCACTGGGCTTCACAGTGAAGAACACAGATGATAGAGGTTAATCCTGGCCTAGCAGGGAAAACTCAACCCAAAAGCATTTGTGCAAAGGGAGGAGTCAGCTGGGCTCAGAGAAAATTAAGATCCTCCAATTTACTGTGTCAACTGCAAACCTGGATGGAAACTTCATTAAGCAGAATAAGATATACAGTCAAAAGTTTCTTAAAAGGAGCATCTCTGGGAGTTTCACAAACCCAGAACATCAACAGCCACAGAAGGATCTAGTCAAAAAACCCATTCTTACACAGAGTCAAGAAAAATCAATCAAACACTGCATGACTGCAAAGCTGACAGGCAAGTCCAAAGTCAGTAAAGACAACCCCTATCACCACCACCTCTCTTGAACAGATTCAACATTACATGCAAGCAAGGAAGCTTGTATGACAAGATCACAGTGTTTCTGGGCTTTACAGAACTTTTGGTTTCAGAGAGCCTGAGATGACTATTTTTTTGCTTGCAAGAGGGCAGCAGAACAAGTTTTTCTCTCAGAAGTGATAGAGTACTACAGGAAAGAACCTATAACTTCTAAGGATGAATCTCCATGCCTACACTTCAGGTTTTAAAATAGTTAGTTTTCTAATCTTTCTCATCAATTTAATTAAACAAGATGCTTAAAGCACTTCAAGTAGAAACCTTAAAATACTTTATTTGAAAACCTCTCAAAGGCAGGGAAATATAATGGATACAATTATTACATAGGAAAGGACTGAGAATGGAAAGAGGCAAAGGCTACACCCAGTGTCAGGGAGCCACCCCCTAGCAAAGAGTTAAACAGTATCTAGGTCACTCTAAAGTCTTTCCAGCACACCCTCAGCTCACTGCATATCGGAAATGCTGTGTGGGAAGGCCAGGGAAATAAACTCACAGACCAAGTATGACTCAGACTGCAGCAATTTAATGATACTTTTATTCCCTTAAATTATCTTTGGGATTAAAAGAATCCACACCCTTAACATGGAACCATATCACAATGAAAGGAAGAAACCACAAATTAACAGATCTTAGGGTTAACAAAAGGTATCTAGAAACAAATTAATTGGTAATGGCAAGGAATGAAACCTCTCCTATAACATCCTATATGGTCAGAACAGCAGAAGGTGAAGAATCTGAACCCCAGTCAGATGTTCTTCTGAAAGCCTAGTGAGGATGATCTCAGCAACAGGAATGTCAGAGAACTGCCTGCCAAAAATATAAAGAACTGTCATAGCCAAATGCTGACCTCTACCACTAGGGGAAAGCAACTTGAGAGAAACAGCCTCACATTTCCTCCACCACTGCAGAAGTTGAACTCGAGAGCTGACAAATCTCTTTGGCACAAGTGTGAACAGAAGTACTGAGTCCTGAAAAGGCAGAACACCAGTGACCCAGATCCAAATACAAATCCAGTAAAATTCTTGAGGAGAAATTAAATTTCTTGTAAATTCTCTCCTCCTGAAAAAAGCAAAAGTTTGGAAAAGACACTAGTGAGGCCTTAGAAATACTCCCTCCTGACTACAACACAAAATGAAAATTTATTTTTTCCTCTGCACTTTAAGCTGCCTCCCCATCTCTCACTTATGGAAAGGATAAAACGAGGCACAGTAACTACCAGAAAATGATGAGCAAATCTAAGATGCCCTAAAGGCAGTCAGATATTTTCTATCACAAGGACTTGAAAATCTTCACAGAGAGAAACAGAAATTAATTTCCTCTTTTTCATTTCAAAAAATTAACGGATTCTGTTGTGGTGATAAAAATAGCAGTGGATGCCCTTTTCAGTAGACTTTCTATTAGTATATTATTATAACATTCTAAAGAATTGAGCATCTGGCTTCACAGCTATATATTTAGATGTACTCTGCTCTGTTTCTAATTAAACTATATTTTTTTAAAATCCCGTGAGATAAAGAAACGAACAATGTTCCCAAAACTTATATCCACCACTAGGATACTCTTCAGTAACCAGTTACCTTTAAAAGTCAAGTTTTGCTTCTGCTCACCTTTCAGCTACATCCAGAGCAGTGAGTCTGTGCTCCTCAGATTATCACCTCAACCTCAGTTCAAGTGTTAGATGGGAAAGAGTTACCAGTGGCAGTCAGAGCTGTCCCCTCTTCCTGGGAGGGCCACTCTTTTATTTAATGGCATTTTTGAAACTGCATAATTCAGAATGAGTGTCCTAGACTTCAAAGAGAATTAACAAATATATAATTAATTAAGAAATAAATAAAACGAGAGGAAAAACCTTCAGAATTTCCCATGGAACAAAGTAATATGCAATTCACTAGGGAAGAACAGAGGACTGGGACATGTTCTTGTGTATTTTTAAAATGTCATAACTCTGAATATTTGGAAGATATTCAAAAAGAATTGATCCTAATTTACATTTTAAAAGTACATTCATGCTGAGGCCTTTGTATGATGATGGACTTTTCAGCAGCAGTCCTGGCTTAACAGTCTTTTTACTGTATCTCTGTTCTGAAATGTGGAAGCCCTGTAAGTTGTCACCAAAAAAAAGGAACAGAGAGCAAGACTTTCCCTCTCATTATTTGAGATCTTCAAAATGTAGCACACAGACCTTTGGCAACAAATAAGCCTTAGCAATAAAATTAAGACAACGCCTTCCATACGATAAAACACATGCAGCTTTAAGTATGGGAAATGTAAGAGTTTGAATACAGGATCTCTGGGGAGGAGGGGGAGGAAAGGCAAATGATTTACTAAGAGACCTTTCCAGATCAACAGTACCACAAACAGAGATGAGGGAAAGGAAATGCACACTGCTACATCAGCTCGGCTGGATACCCCACCATGCTGATACCCTCAGGCCTTGAAGGGAAAAAGTCTCCTCTCTGCCAAAGATCTTCTCCAGAACTCAGCCAAGGCATTCAGGCTTAACACAGGGAAGATTTCTGCCTGGGGTATTGCACAGCTACAGGTTGAAAAGAAGAAGAAACCACAATGCCAAAAGAACCAGACATCGTGGAGTTCATCTGGCACTCAGCATTTCTGTAGCTGAGAGCTCAGCCCTCACCAGCAGACAAACCCTCCCTGCACACTCTGGAGCAGGGAGCGGTTCCCAATCCCTGCTGGCAGCAGGAGCAGGGGGTCCTGGGCACTCTGGGCTTTCCAGGATCAGGCCTCTGGGAGCACACTGCACACAGACAGCTTCAGTCAAGCTTGCCATCATCTCTGGGGCATGGGGAAGCATTTCTGTTTGTGAGCACAGCAGTGCCTTTGGACTTTGATATATACACTAAATGAAATTATATACTGAACTATAAAACTGTGCTTGTCTCCAGGCTCCAAAAACTCTTCAGTTTCCCTTTCAGCTAAGTCCTTGAAACCAGAAGTAAGTAGTTTGGATCTTTTTCAAGTCTTTAGATTTATTTCTGACATTAAGAGTTTGAAAATAAAAGATCAGAGGTTTCTCATGTATCTTTACTACCCTTCATGGAGCTCTTTTCTTACAATTTTAGATCTTGTATTAATATAACACTTATTTCAGTATTGCATTCACTCAGATGTTAAAGTCCTTATTAATGCAACAGAATAATTGTTGATACTTTGAGAAGACTTGTGAAAGCTTATTAGTGACTACACGTAAGCCAAAAAGCAGCACTAGGATAAGAAATATTAATAATGTGTAAAACCTAAGCCCACAATGTTTTCCTAGGAAAAAATACTCAGACTCTGTCTTCTAAAGATAACATATAAAATTACACAACTGCACAGAATATGGAACACAAGCACTTAAGAAGAACACACATTTTAGGCTAACATATTTCAGTTAAGATGTCCAAAATGATCAGTTAATTAAATGTAATTATTGATAACCAAAAGTGAAGTTACACACATTTTGGTCAGTAATTTTTCTCTTCTGGTAAAATAAGTAAGAGAAGAAATGGAAATGTAAGGTGCAGGGCAGGAGTACAAATCAGAACATATTTCTTCCACTGCAATTGATTCTGTAAATGATTGACTCAACTCACAGAGGTTAATTCAAGCAGAATATTTGTACTAGTAACAGTGTCAAAACAGACCCCAGACTGAAGTCTTTTCTTTTTGAGTTTTCACTTGTGGTTTTTTTCTCTGTGTCCATGTATCATAACAATATCAACATTCAAATTAAAAATTGACTTTTTTTTCAAGGTACAGCACATCTATCTGCAAAGATCAGACATTCAAATGATGAAATGCTAATTCTTCTCTCAGTAACCCTTTAGTGATTTATTTTCTACAGAGTTTGTCTGAGCCTTGACTAAGGCACCTGTTCAAATGAACAGAGGCAGCTGATATTTTCTGAATGTCAAAACAGGGTAAAATTTTAGGAGTTGGGGGAAAAAATTGAGGATCAAGTCATAATATTCTGTGGAGGTTTTTTAAAGATAAACACTATTTTCTCTATTTCCTCAGTTACGCATTTCATTGGAGGTAGCAAGATCTGAATTAAATCAATTAATTATATCAAATTAGTTTACCAATATTTGCTACTGCTTTCATTCTGCAGGTAAATATGAATATTTATTATGTGAGTTGCAAAGTGTTAAAGGCTGTTGCTTGCCTAAATGTAGCTAGGCAATAATGTGAGCAAAAAAAGGTTAAAAGGTTATAAAAAAAAATGAGTGGTCTTATAACATGTCAACATCAGATGGCTCATTTTTTAATTTCAGGGAGTTCACATTACAAAAATCGAGCTAAGCAGAATGAACCTTTAGCAAACAAAGTCAAGACTTCACAGATTTCTATAAGTTTTGTGATAACTGGGTATTGGACATTGGATATAAGAATCTGCTTGCAAATACTGATCCTGATTTCCATGTTGAATAGTTTCCTGAAGGAAAGGACAAGCTTGATGTAAGCACAGTGAGGCCAAAACCAACTTGGGCTCTAAGCTAAGTCAATTCTGGACTGGTTTCTGAGACGCCTGCCTAAGAGGTGTTAATAGAAGGGGGCAGTTTTTGGCATCATGGAACCCACCAAAAAGCCTGATTAGTACTTGCTAATATTTTTAGTAGTCCACTGGAATTAAACTATCCCCTACAAAATGTTCTTGAATTACTGGTTATGCCAGTGAATAACTGCTGCTATCGCCTCCCATCTGCATCAGGTCCCTGCCACTGTGGAGCTGGGGACTGGGGCCCTGATCAAAGACATTCCAACAGCTGCCACTGGACATTTCTTTCCTGCAGTTCTGCGGTTACATCTCTGCGCAGCAAATACCCAGCCCTGCACTACCAAATCAGCTTTTTGTTTTCCAAGAAGAGATCTTCAATGGTGGTAACTTTTACCAAATCTGTTTTCCTAGTGCTTCTTTTACAAGCAGCTGCGGCTGAAACATTCCTTCCACTCTCTTCTCCTCCCTCGCCCCCACTTCCTCAAGGAAATTCCATGGGATCACCATTCCTCTGGCCCCACACTGCAACAAAACTCTCATCTCCCAGGGGACAGGGAGTTTTGTAATCACTGGATCTCCACATCTGCGAGCACAGGGCAAACAGAGAGTTCCTTCGTGGTTCTCTATTTGGATTACTTGTTTTTTAAACAATGTGCTCAGGGGAACTGCTTTTAAGTTGGGCTAAACGAAATACTGACTTTGAAAAACCACAATCTTTGCTTAATAAGAAAATGGAAAGAGAAAATTAAAACTATATTTGTTTTAAATTTGAGGCATGTCAAGAGACTATCTGCATCTGGAGGATAGGACAACTTTTCTAATTTTCTCTCAACTACAATTTCCCTGAAAATATCTGTGGGTCCCTAATACCATTCTACATGAAAGCATTACTGTAAAAAAACATCCTAAAACTTCTCAGAGAGAATTACAGTGTAGATTTCATTTAATCATGAATGTAAAGCTGTCTGAATTTTTTATTTCTATCTAATTGAAGTCCAAATATTGAGGGGAAGATAGAGAGTCTTCCTTCACATCATGCCAGGCTAGACACTTCAGGACATGACTGCTGAGATCTGTTGCTAAACAATAAAGGAAATGACTATTTAAACCAAACATCACATCTCCAGGCCAATCACAGTTCCCATGGCATACCAAGCAAATGCCTCGCTACTTGTGGTAGTCAAGCCCTGGCAAAAAGGAGCATTTCAGCCTCCACATCAGGTCTACATCTCTCTAGTGCACCTGGCAAAAGGAACATACAATGACAAATCTATTTCTTTTCAGCTGTAGAAATGGGATACATATTTTTGTCAGCAACCTCTCAGAAGCCAGCAGAGCCGGTTTACACACCAGAGTGGCAGGCCACTCCTCCTCTGACAGCCTGTCTGGTTGAGAAACTGGGTGCATCAGCTGGGTAGAACACAGTGGAGATCAGCTAAATCTGCTGCCAGGGTTCCTGTGGGTGTTTCTCTCCTGAGTTCCACACCACTGCACAGGCAACAGCACTGGCACAATCAATGCATGCATCCAGGGAGCCCACCTTCACCATCCCTGGGGGTACATTTGCTCTGAAGGGCATAACTGAGTGAAAAGTGCAGTTAAGGAAAACCTGCTGCAGGTAACACAAATCCCAAACCATGCCACATTCCTTGAACAGGGAATAAAGGTAAAACATGATGCTGGTATTATACAATCAAGCTGAAGAGTACAAATCACATACAGCTCAATCTCTAAGGAATCTCTCTCCTCCTAGAACCAAACATTATTTTGTAAACCTGGTGTTATTTATTCAGGTGTCTATGCAGTCATACTGTTTTTAAAAAAGCACACATAACTCTGAAAAAAGAAATCTGCAGAGGGCTTCTTTCTACCCTAAAAAGGTAGAACAATAGATAGGCTCCTGCTACAATATAATCAGTATTAATACTGTTCTCAAAGGGAACAGTTTCAGAGACATTGATGTATCACATTTAATTATATGACATGAAATCATACTCCACCTAATTATGAATGCAATATCTCACTGCAGCCAGCAAACCATGAAAGAAAAATGAAAGAAAAAATGAGAAAAAAGGAAAAAGGAATTAAGAAAAAATACTTAAAGAGAATTGGAAAAGTTAGCTTTGAAAACTTCCATTCCACTTCCACTGAGCCACTTAGGGGCTGTGTTCATGTGCTATAACTATTTCTAATCAGCAATGACCTGCCCAGATCACTCCCCAAAGGAGCTAAATGCAAGAGATATATAGACAGTTTTGTAAAGTCCAGCATTTTTTGATAATGAGATATGCTGAGTAAAATTAACAAATATCTTGATCTTAAGTGACCACAGTGGTGCCAGCTCCCTGCTACAGTAAATGTCTGAGCTCCAGACATTTACTCTTTTCAGTCTTAAGTATGTTTGAAGGAGACGAGAAATGGCAACATGGGAGAGATCACAATTACACAGCAAAGAACATGGAAACATAAATATGTTAATGAAAGTTACATGACAATGAAAATACAGCTTTTATTAAGAACAGGGAATTGAAACAACTTTCAAGTTACCTTGCCTCAAAACATTGAAGGGAAACCTTGGAGTATATAACTAAGTATGTTTTGGAAACAAAGCTGTGTATCACATCTGGGTCATATGTTCCAACAAAACCATTAGCCTGCCAGTTGTTTTAGCTATGCCTGCATTCATGATGCTGAGTATTCAGCAAGGAACTCTTAAATTACTCTCTCAGCAAGACAGGTGATTTCAGAATGCACACAGGCAAAGGCAGCCACTGCAAGGTTCTGTTTCTGTGTGCAGACCATCCTGGCACAGAACAATGGCCTGCTGTAGTAATTCTATATTTTGTTATCTTAAAGCAGCTGCTTTCCTGAATGTAATCCCGTTAAAAACCCACAATATGACCCTACAGTGATAACTTCAGGGGGAAGTCCAACTAAGTGAAACTGTCCAGAGGAAAAAGCGATTTCAAAAATATCATATAGACTACAAACAGCTTGATACAAGCAGCACAGTGTGAGAAATCAGCCTGGAAGGGAAAATACCAAAGGGTAGGCTGACCAAATGATTTCTGCTGAACCGAACAGAAGAGACTTGGGTTAAGCCTCAAAGCTTGAAATCTCACCCAGGGACTGGGGATTGTCAAGAGGATGAAGGGTCTGCTGCACCATCCTCATTTAATGATGTACATTTCACAAAAGGAGGTTTTTTAAAAAAACAGCATTACACAGACACAATGCTGCTGCAGGCCAGCAAGTAAATCATAAGCTAGACAGTGGAAAGTACAGGGCTTTGGAACCATGTGGCTTCAGCATAAAGGTCATCCTCAGCAAAGCACAGTGCTTAGTGAGAGTCTGGAAAGCACCTAGAAAACATGTCAAAGCAAGTTACAAACTCCTGGCTGAATCTGCTAAGACCCAGTCACGTAAGTCCCTAATCAGATAAGCAGGCTCAACAATTTCAGTGAATAACTGGAATGGATTTAATCTTGTATCTTCAGATCCAGATATTCAATAAATTAAAAGAAGTTACTAAGAGTCACCAATTAAGAAAGTATAGCTAAAGCCTAAATAATTTATTCAAAACCCATCTGAAGAGCTGTAGAAAGCATATCAGGTACTGATATCCACACCAGGAGAAGGGAGTGCAATTAGGCACGGCTGAAGTAAACACTGCTTCAGCAACCCTGTCAAACCAGCTCTTCATGGCAGAGGCTTGCTCAGTGCAGCAGATCCCATGCAATGGCACTCTATGGTTGTGAAAAGAAACCACACAGCAGAGTCAGGCAGCTTCCTGCAGACTTTCCCAAACCTCACTGGCTCCTGTGCTCTACTCCTGTCCTATTTAGCTGATTGCTCCTGTCCAGCGTCCCACAGAAAAGACAGGATCTGTGGGCCACTGCATTGATTGCTTTGCCTACTCCCACACCCTGATGGGAAGCTCTTATGGCCAGGACTGACTCACATCATGTCCCCTTGACA
The DNA here is from genome assembly GCF_022539315.1 of Serinus canaria. Taxonomy (NCBI): domain Eukaryota; kingdom Metazoa; phylum Chordata; class Aves; order Passeriformes; family Fringillidae; genus Serinus; species Serinus canaria. The sequence goes on from NC_066321.1 coordinate 16,135,305, forward strand.
CTCCTCTGGTTCTGTGCTGACTTAAGACATCCTTGTGACAAACAATACCTACTTTAGTCCTCCCCACACTTCTGCCTCTGGCACAACTGATATGAAGAAATTTGGTTTCTCAATGCAGAACTGGAGTAGCAGGCTCAAGTTTGAATGAACTATTCAGAAACATGGCAGCTTCAGTTCCCACACAAAAGCCAGAAATATGCTCTGAAAAACAGCCGTGCTCCCAAGCCCTCACAATAAAAACATAATGTGCTCTTTTCAACCAGGAAAAGAGGAAAAGAGCTTCACCTGATAGAAAAACAGAAATGACCAATCAGTTGAAGGTGGAGACAGATTTGTAGGTATGTATACTGGCAAATTGTGCTCTTGCCAGGAAAATACTTTTCCACAAAGCTGGTGAACGTTTCTTCACTGTGTTCATAAATACTGCACAGCTGTGCTGCAACAGGAGAGCAAGCCCAATGCTTCCATAATTGATAAGGGGTTTTTCTAGTGATTCACCAAAAGGAATTAAACAAAGTAAAAGCATGGCCAAAATTAGCACTGCTGTCGTGACAAGAACTAATGCAAATCCTGACTAAATGAAATATAAATCACAGTATAACAATGCCCCACACAAGAATTCTGTAGATTATTCGAGCTTGTATTCTGAGGGATTCTGTCAAAAGCAATCTTTCTCTACCATAACATCATTGAAAATAACTTTTCAATAGAGCATATATGATACAAGTCCATGATGATCAGAAAGAAAAATCTCTGCAGATGGGATGTTTCTGGTACTTGCAGTGACATGGATGTTTTTCAACCATTATTTCCTCAACCCACAGGTGTTTCTCTGTCTTGTCTGACATCAGCCAAAACACACAAAACAAGTCAGTGACCTTTTTATGTACATCCACCAAAATGCACTAATTGCCAACCAGCAAGATCATTTCTACAAAATGCAAAGCAGCCTTTCTATCTGTTCTTAGCACCAAGCACTGTAGTGGACACCCTCTGAGGATACCAAGACCCACTTCATATGGAGAAAAGGAGCTAAAGTTACTCTAAAAGCCTCTCAGTGAAATCTTAGGAATTTGGAAAGAGACAAAAAAATATTTCAGACAATGAAAGAGACAACAGTCAATGAGAGACAACAGTCTCTTCATTGACTTCTGTGTGTCCAAGATTCTATTCTCCATTTATTTTGTATTATCTCAGCTTAAACAACGAACATGGCAGGTTCACTTTCAAGAATATCTTGCCTTCTACATCCTAGAAGCTTAGGCAGATTTACAAGAAAGAAAAGGTTTGCATCTGAAACTTCCCATGGTCTACAAAAGTGGATTACTGAGCTTTGGTCAACAGGGAGAGAGCTGCCATTTCTATCTTGCTGCCAAATCCAGTTAGTTGCTCAGGGACTATGTTGTCCAACCTAAAGTTTCTGGACATCTCACTTGCTTTCTCAGCAAAAAATGGAGAATTTTGAGACAATCTCCTTTCCTCTTAGATAAAATCCTTAGGAGGGAAATATCTCACAGGAATAAACGTCATAACCTTCCACATCTGTAAATTCCCGTCAGAATTGATTTAACAACTTCATGGCTGAAGTTTTTGCCTGTTCTTTATTCATACAATTCATGCTATTCCAACTACAATTATATATTGAACAGCAACAAGAAAATTGGAATCTTTGATTATTTAAGAGGAAGGGGACCAGTTACAGCAAATTATTCAATTTTTTTTTTTCTAGGCTGTTCATGCATCAGTGACGTCTGAGACTGTGCAAACCAAAATGTCTTCAGAAAGAGATTAAGGAGCTGTAGTAACCACTGCACAAACAGTAGTTACTGGGGTGGCTCCAGTGCAAAATACCTTCACAGCTCTGTCCTAACATAACATGAGTGCACAGGCCAAGGTTTCTTCATCAGTTCAAAAGACAAAAATGGGAAGGAAAAATTCACTTCTGTAAAACATGCATTTGCAACTAAAATTCAAGTTACAAGAGGTCATTGTCACATGGGAAGCTGTAAAAATGTTTAATTTATCAACAAGCCTTTTCAAAGATTGATTATCTATTCTCTTCTCTGCAAAACACAAGGATTTCATTTGCTATTGGAGAAATGAGCAAATAGAATTTTTTTTTCTTTAAAGACCTGAGAGCAAGCTGTTTTTATTATAATCCTAAGATGACTTCTATGTGACTACTACCCCAAAAGTCCAATTTTTTTTAAATTTAAAAAAGAAAATCTCCTCTATAAATTAGGTATCAGATTTTTTTTTGCAATTTACAAAACCAAAGGTATTTCACTTAAGCTAGGATCCAAAATTTACGCTTTTTGCTAACAATTTTTCTTACTTGTGTTGTGCTCTAGTTTTGTATACTCCTATTTAGTCATCTGCTAAATGGAACATAAAATTATTTTTAAAATTTCAGCAGTAGCATTAAATTCAAATCTTAATTCTTCATCCAGAATAGATAGATTTGGATGTTTTCCTACATGTAGTATTAAAAATTTAGCTGAGTACTTTTGATTTCAAAATAATCCAGACAGTGCGCTATGAATTTCAGAAGTACTAAGACATTTTAAAAATCCAGTAAAACATTTAAGGCAGGTGATTTTAAACAGTGTATAAACAACTCAGTCTTTTGACACATAACCCATATTTGAAAGTAATTGGCACGTGCTGCTGTAAAAATTGAAAACCAGAACAAATAACTCTCTTAAGCAAAAAAAATCTTAGGTTAACAACATTGCCTAAAAGCCTTCTGCTAAACCAAGTCTACCCACAACTTCAGCCACTAGACAGGATTCTTACATGGACCAGCTATTTCTAATCTTAAAAATAGCTGTGCAGCAAAGTACAGCCATAAATTAGTGTGAAACTAGGATAAGCCTTCAAATGCACCTGGTAGTTTACAGTGATTCAGAACAATTATTCCAGTTTGTATCAACAGATTATCTTAGCAGTGAACAGAGGAGACCCTCTATGCAGGTTCTCAACAGCAAGTTTCACATTTAGGTATTAATTTTATCTGTGATTTCAACAGCACAATGGGTAATCACAGCTTTTACAAAAGCAGTGGGTTGCTTCAGTTCACCACTGTATTCTCACTTTCTTTGCTTTTCCAAAGCATCAAACAATCTTTTCCTTCTGATTGCCAACAAAGTTGAAACCTGCCACCATATCACAGCATGAAGCTGTTTGTTTATGTATCTGATTTTCTTCCCTAATAATCCAAACACTCATCTTGGGTACCTACTGCAAACTCTTAAGGTACGACATTATCATTTACATTTAAAGGTAGTACTTACGGTTGGCATAGTTTTACCAGGTCCTGATCAGTGGTGTTTGGAGGCAGTGCTCTGATGTAAAGGTTAGTTTTACTTAATTGATCCCATCCTGAGTTGCTGCTGCTACTACTGTTGTTATTACTGCTGGTGGTGCTGGGACTAGGAGGAGCCATTGGGTGGGCTGGTACAATGGACTGCTGCAAAGGAAAAAGCAGGTGAGAGTAAAGTACAGGTAGTAATCGCAGCATGCACATCAGCTCAGACTACAGCAGCCGGCTCACCATGTAGACAACTGTGTTCAACCTGTTCCTAATTACCCACAGATTTTAAATACAACTGTTTTCACACCACACTTGGGACAGCACTCACAGGCACATCCTAATGTCTCCAACCACCACTTGATGCATGACACAGGGTCAAATTATATAAAACCTCCACTGAATATTACTCAAAGGATTTTATCACTCTTCATTGTGTCATCTCATGTGAAAATGAAATAGGAACTCTTGTTCCTCTAGGTTGCAGCAGGTACAAAGTTTATATCACTATGACTGTTTCACATGCCAAACTGTGGCAGACACAAAGACCATGCTCTTTCCTTAATCTATCAAAAAATACGAAAATAATTAGGAGCCTCTTTTCTATCTCTTCTGGCTTTTAGTACATTGCACAATATGGCTATTATTTTTTTACAGATAGAGAAGGAGCACAGATAGCTTAAGGAAAATACTTTGAATGAATGGTGTGCCTTGGGAGAACTTTCATACTGCTGTCTGTGTCCATATTTGTGGATTACTACACAATTATCAAGAAAAAGGCTCTACATAATGGTAAAAAAAAATCCAAGTTTCAAAAGAAGAAAAGCACAGAAGCACTTCTACCTATTCCTTGAGGTATCTAACACTATTGCTCTTAAAATCAGACCCCAATGGAACATAAAAGTATCCTAGAGGAAATCTATGGTAGAGAAATCATTTGCATTAAGAGAAGTATAGCAGGGCACTGTACAAAAAGTACTATGAACCTGTCTGTGGTGTTGTAAGAGAGGAATACTTTAAAAAATATACTAGAGAACTGAAGTTGCCTATAAACACCTTGTGACTCCACGGTTTTCACTGACAAAGTGGCTGCATGTGGCTCCTTTCCTGCAAAAGCCTGAGCTTCCACCAACAACTCATGGCAAAGAACTGCCCCTTGAATACAGAGGAAAGCCCCAGGAGGAGGAAAAAATAAAATGGAATATAAAGTAAGATGTCAATGTAGACTCACTTATTCCCACCCTAGTGCCACCCTCTTCCTTGGATTATACAAACAGTTTTATGGCCACAAACTAAACCAAAAATGATCTTCCCTGATCTGGTACACCACACGTGGGCTTTGCACTATGCAAGAGCTTTGGCTGTCACAAGGCAGGGAGCAGGAATGAGAAGGCAGAGAGGAAAGGATTAGAGTTTACCTCTGTTTAAAGCACCCATGAAACTACACACAAGAAAAGGGAAACTCTTTTGGAGATAACCTCAAGAAACTGGAATGGAAGTGTGAGTGGGAGAAAAGTACAAAGGCATGCCTTAATATCAGATACTTTATGGTAATTATGTGTTTCTTTTTTGTGTTTCCCTAGGAAGGTTTTGAAATCTTCCAATTTGGCATGTTGCAAAGTTTATTATGCAGCTATAATGGCCTGGAACAGCCAACTGCAAGACTTGCTACAAAATCAACATTGATAAGCAGTAACATTGTTGCTGCCCAATTTAATTGAGCTGAAGATTACAAAAAGAATGAAATACATTCCTGATCATTTAGCATTTCAAAACTAAGTATCAATATTTCATTGCCAAAGGGTTAGACATTTTTGTTGTTTGTAATAAAGATTTTTAGAAACATTAAATCTCTTCCAAAATATTTATATTTGGAATTGAAGCACTGATCTAGAATTTCTTCCAGGGAAAAAGATTAAATGCTCCCTTCCAAGTTTGCAATGGAAACACTGACGGATTTTAACAATAGCAGCACAAGTCAGTCTGTCAGACCACTCTTCTTCCAGCAATGCCAGGCAATTATTTTTAGGGTTACAAGCAATGCAGAATGACAGAGCAACTAGTTTCAAAACATTTTCACAACAGAACAAACTTAGTCTGGCACAGTGAAATTCTCTTCAAAAAGCCTTCAGTGAAGTTCTCAAAATGCAAACAGTGATCAAATGCAAAACTGCTCTGTTTAAGGTTTCAAAATGTGCATGTACAGCTGCCAGAAAACTCAACATACCTGTCTTCATCTAAACTGGTTTATTTCTAAATTACAACAGAAGGCTAAGAGCCTCTATTAAATTTTTCAGGATCTTTGGTTTGGTTTTGCTTTTATTTCTCATGGTGTTTTTCCTTAAAATCTTTGTTTTTCTATGTTATGAAGAACTGAAGTTTTGTAAAATCTTGTCACCAGCTGGACAAAGGCAGGAGGGGAAAATGTGTGTCTGTGTGTAGAGAGAGCAGCAATCCTAATTCTGTCTGTCTGTAAAACATAAACACTCTGTTCTGAGAAATTTAAACTTCTATTTAAACAAAAAGATGTTCTAGTGCCAGTGGTCACATTCAAACATGATGGGAATGTAAATGGGACTATGTTGTCTTCCTAAGTTTACAGACAGAAGGTTTTTCAGTGCTTCCAAAGAGACTCATACCTACACAAGCCTTAAAGGCTTTGCAAAACCCACGTGCTGGGTGTCCTGCAGCTCTCAAAGCCTGCAACCCAACGACAGCCAGCCATTAAAGGGACGGTGACATCTTAAACCCATACTAAACACCTTTTTTACATTAAAACTTTAATTCTAAAATCTGAATCACTTTTTCCGCTCTGTTCTTCATCGACGACTACTTATAAAAACTAAATTATAGAGGTCCCTCTGTTGTTCAAAGGGGCCTTTTTTCCAGTTCTCTTGCTGCAAAGGGTTGGCTGGCAGAGCAGCCGCGACGCCGTGACCGCGCTGGCGGAGCCTCCTACGCTGACAGCGCGGGCCAGGAGAAGAGTTTGTCTGCTGGCGGAGTTGCATCACCTCCCCAAACAACATCAGCCAAGCCGATAAAAGCTCTCTTCTGCCTGCACAGCTGCATCCACACCTGGGCTTTCGCCAACATATTGATGTCAGCGGGGATGTATGACTTTTTTCCACACCCCTGGCTGATACACAGTGCTTTGCTGGCAAGACATTCTGCAGTGGAGACCTGGCCAAAGTTTGGGGTTGTTTGTTTAGAAACAGCTTTCACAAACCTTAACTGAGTGCTCTGTCTAAAACCTGAAATAAAATTTGAAAAGTTTTGGTTTACAAACTGTAGCTTCTGCTAAAAATTCATATCAAAAGCTATTCTTAAGTTTTTACTATATGGACCTCGCAATAATTTGCAATATTGCAACATACACAAAAATACATTTATTAATTTTTCTTCATAATCATTGCATCCTAAATTAAAACATAGAATTCAAGGATAGAAGGAATAAATGTAATCAACAGAAGATTATTTCTTGTGGCAACATTTCTGTTCAAAAGAAATACCATTGTCACACTGGTTTGCCATTTCCTCCTCAGTTTTCACTCCAAGAGGTAATTAGCGATCGTTCTTTTTACACAGCAGTTTCCTTCCTGTCATCTTCAACAAACATCTAAGCAAAAAAGGCCAGTGACAGAATAATCAGCCCATCTGCTCTATGATCTCCCCAGCCCATTCTGGAGCCAGCTGTGAGGAGCCTGCTCTCTGAGAGACCTTCCCTCCAGCCCTCCACAGCCCCACCACAGCAATGGGAAAACCACAGGTACTTATTAGAAAAATGAAAAGCTCAGTGACTGAAAAGTCTCCATGAAGTGCCTTAAAACAAGGAGAATTGTCTGCCTGTGTTTTATTCTCAATAGAAAACCCAAATGGGAATAAATGCAAGTACTGAAAACCAGCTGGAGAATATACTCATCATATATGAGCCATTCCTGTCTTTCTTATAAACCATTCTATGCTTAAGAACTGCAAATAAGTCCGAGTGGGATTTTGTCTACCTAGGAACAGAAGAATCTCTTTGCTGTCAAGAGATTAAAAAAAAAGGACACCAAACCAAAATGCAATACCCCGAAGAAATTCCTTTGACCTGGGAGTTGGGAGATACTGATCCCTGCTGCCTTCAGACTACAGAATTCCAACAGAACTTCAATGACCAGAACATAACCTGGACAATGACTGTCCCAAAACAGAGTATGATCACTACAGAAGTACTCCATTTAAGACTCTAACTTTGTGCAATAAAATATGCATATAAAGTTATATAACATGCTAGCATTTAATTATGAGTTTAATCACTCAGCCAAAACTCCTAATGGGAAAAGAACCACCATGACTTTTAACGGCAAAGTTCTCACACATCTACTCTAAATTCAGACCATAAATTGCAGCCTACATTAACTATCAGATTTAGCCAGAACTGCTACTTGGATCATAGCATCAAAATCTCATCAGCAGTGTTTCCCTAGCCATGCTCAGGTGACCAAGCTACAAGCACTTGCTTACCCAGCCTGACTTTGCCTAACGTCCCTGATTTTGAAAGCAGCACCTTCAGTAACTGGCCCTGATATAAAAATTACCATACATTTTCTGTGGATGTGTGCAACAGTGAGAAAAAGTATTAAATCTGGACTTATTTTTTGTTAAATTTGGCCAGGATTGTTTATTTAATAATCCACCTAACACTTTAGGTAAGAGAGAGCTTTACATGTACAATGAAAGCACGGGCTCAGGAGAATAGAAGATGCCATACCCAGTGAAGCAAGACCACAACACCAGTGAAGCAAGACTACAACACTTTGTGCACAGCTTAGGAAATAGGACCTCATTTGGAATTAAATCATGTCCCTCGCAGAAAGAAGAACTCCAAGTGTTTAACAGAAATGAGTGTTCATGGATGAAGACAGTTGCTTTATTACTTACTTTAAATAAGGAAACATTAAACCTTGATCACTTATTCTAAGCCAGCAAAATGACAGCTGCAGCAGAGATGCCATTTTGAGTGTCCTGCACTATTGTGCTTCATGTTTTTCCTCATCATGTCTGAAACATTACAGCAAGCTGGAGACCTCTCCAAGTTCAATTCTCAGTGGACATGAGTCAACCAGTAGAAACTGAAAGCTTTGCTGCAGCTTTACTCACATCTCCTGCCTTAGGCTAGCTTCTCCAATTGCTCTTCTTTAGTCTGTAAGCACTTGTCACAGGAAGACACAACAACCAAATCGAAGCATTTTCAGAATGACACCAGTATAAAGAGTATCTCAAAAGCTCCAGACTTCTGTTGGAAATCTCCTCAGGCAGGAAAACCCTGACTCCTGCTCCCTTTTTCTCCTTTAAATCACCGACCTTAACTTCTCCTTGCACAGGTAAAAAACATGATCTCCTAAGAGTCAACAGGACTATTCCAGAAAGGGCTGGTGAACTGCACAAGGCAGAAACTATGGACACTGCATTTTGTGATCAGAGTTATTTGCATACCCAGGATGCAAACCTATTCCATCTTCCTTTAGGTGGTGATGACGGGCTTTAGTGGTTCAGCCACACGGAGCAGAAACAACTACTGGGAAGATGTGGGACCCTGAGGGTGGAGGCTGGCATTGGGCAAAGACAGAACTTCACAGGCAGACCAGCAGCACCTGGAGATCCAGCTCTGTGTTTCTTCCAGAAAAAACACTCTAAATGTTCCATATCTTGGTGTGAAAGAACTATGCCCAGAATACTACAGCTGGGATTACAGCAATGATGGACTGCAATAAATTGGAAAATTAAGTAATCAAGGAAATAAACATATCCCACTGAACAGGGAAGCCCCCTTGCCTTAACAGATAAGTTTTAACAGGAGCTTTACAAGCTAAAAAATATAGGGTTACACCCTTTTTCTTGCCTGTATGTTACAGCCAAGTCCTGTAAAAACTGTTTTTCTAAATACAGATAAGTCTTTTTCGTACTAAAAAGAAACAAATCCATAGGTGGATATCATCATGCATTTATGAAGATAAGAATACAAAAAAAGTTATTTTCACTCTGATATTTGTTTTAGTTAACAATCTCTTTCTTCTTTGTTGTACTTTAACCAATTGGAAACAATTTGCCAGTAAGAAAAATGTTTCTGGCAAAATCCAGGGAAGCAGGTAATACATTTTTCTGAGCCATTTGAAGAAGCCCTCCCTTGAAATACAGAAATGCATGAATGAGTAGGTACTTCTCACAGCTTCCTTTTTAAAATACCTTAATGAAAAGTGGCTCTACCAGCAATGAAACAAGTCAAAGTCTAGCACAAACCCCCAGTCATGACTCAGATGCTCCTAACAATTTCCCTTCCAGACTCACCTGATTATAACCCCAGCTCATTCCCCACTGAGCTGTTTTGCTTCCTTTCCTCAGATCTTATGGCAACATAGCAGGACTGAACCTGTTCTCACCAGAAAGCAACAATTACTAAAACCAGAAAGTATTGAAGTAAATCATTCCAGCTTCTTATAAAATGTCACATTTTCATATTTTGACAGGAAATGGAACCAGTATTATTTAAATTATACATTTAAAGCTTAATGCAACAGCAATCTTCTGCTAGCATTGAAAGCAAGCTCAAAAATCTATCTATATCATTTCTATGAAGACACTTGAAGAAGTGTGAGCATAATCCTGGCCACACTGAGGTATATGACAAAACCCACACTGATGCTTTGAACAGAATTTTTTCTCCAAGAATAGGGTGTGGAGAATTTTTTTATTGTTATTACTCAAGAAAAAAATTTCTAACTTGGAATTGGCAGGCAAGATGGTAACAAAAAAGCAAGCAACGAGCACTAGAAACTCCTTCTGGTTCAGGGAGCTCTTCTAGTCTCAAAGATAAATGAAAAAGCTTCGAAGTTCCCAGGAACTCACTCAGTCCATTGACTCTATCCCTTGTCAGGGATTTTTTGGTGCTCCACTAACTGATTCCCCTAGTTTAGAGACAAATAAAAAGTGCAGAATACACAAACCTAGCCACATTGCAGCACAAAGCTATCCCAAAGGAGAACAAGGGGAGTGCTGAACTGGGCTACATCCTGCTCCTTTCCAGATGTCATGAACCCTCCCTTTCCCCTTCCACCTGCTCATCATGAATCACAGCATCTGTCTTCCCTCTCAGTTTTATACCTGGATTTCCTGGGCAATCCCCTGAAACAATACCTTGGTACCATGCCCTAGCCATGACAGAATTATAGAAACATATAAAGCAAATGACTTAAGTGTCTGAAGAATGAACAAGCAGCAATCCAACAGCTAGGCTACATTTAAAGAATCTGAAAAGAAAGTCAAGATGCTGAAGTACCCGAAGAAAGAGAGCATGGTACTAAGATTACCAGACAGACAAAAAAGCATGTATATGTTTTTGTGGTTAGCCCTTCACTGAGAAGTAGACACAGAAGAATTCACTGCCAACTGCCTTCTTGATTCTAATGCATACACAGGCCTATTTTCTTCAGTGAAACTGGCCAAGGCTTTTGCTCAGGATCCAGAAAGCACCCAGTACTGAGTATCTAGACTATATTGAAGTTTTTGTTCCAGCCTGAGGATTCCGGTTACAATTAAAAAAAAACCACATCCATTTTCAGAGAGGTGTAACTTGCATACCGATGGCTTATGTAAGCACCTGAAAGGTAACAAGTCCAATACGTGACACTCAATCCAAATAATACAAAATTCCGCCCTTGCATTACGCATCTCTTGGTACATGCTGATAGCAGGGTATAAAATCCTACAATGTTCTTCACAACAGAAAACATTCAAGATACCCTTTGTAGGAGAAATGCTTCACCTGAAACAGCAATTAACTTTGAAACTCCTGGGTCATGCAGTAGTTTAGAGTAGATCACAGACGGTCACATCATAGTCTGAAAATCTCATACAGCTCACAAGCACTTCAATGGCAGCTCAGAGGACAGTACTCATGGAATTAAAGTAAAAATTATTCAATAAGCTCTTCATAAGCATTAAGAGGTTCACAGTGGTCCCTTCACATTGTAAATAGGACTCCTCTTTAGCATTTATTAAACAGGAAACTCCTACTCACTACCTCCATTTAAAAATCTCTTCAGATGTCAGCACACAAAGATCTGAAAATAAAAAACATTATTCTCTGACTGCACTTACAGTGTAATGGAAGAAGTGGGACTTTAATGTACGGAAAATGAGAGACATGGCTTTATCCTGGACATTTTTTGGCTCCCTTGTAGGAAAATACAAGAGAGCAGGTAACCATTTCTCTAAGTAATCCCACAAAACTAGGCTCTGGCAGTGAGACTCCTGCACCACTTAAGGCAGTTACTTCTGTTCAGAGGACAGACTCTCATTAGAAGAATGCTAATCTCCAGCTCAACTGCTGTTCAATTTCTTTGTCATTATCTGTTGTGAACTTTTACTTCCGGTGCCAACAAATAGGGCCATGGACAATTTTCGATGTGATCAAAAACATGCTCCTTTCAAGAGCTTCTGTTTGTGATGTTTAAAATGGATCCTTTTTATGGTTGTAGGTAGCTACATTTTTAATTTCATGAAGCAGTAAATATGCCATCTCTTAACAATTACTAGGGATGCCATCCATCACTGTATTTTGGAGGTTAATCCTACTAAGTCTGTACATGTCATAAAACTGGTTAAAAAGTAGCAGAGTATATATACAAACACTTTGACTTATTCAAGAACTGCCTAAATATCTGTATTACAGAAAAAAACCAAAAAAGTATGCTAAGAATGTTTGGCCATTCTTTAGTTCTTTAAAATAATAGAGAAAGAAAAGCTTTTTTTAAAAAAGAAAGTTTAAAACTCCACACAGAAGTTTCTGAAGTATTACTTATTCTTCTTCCATATTGTATTAGACTTTAGATTTCTGATAAATCCATGCAAGTATTGTCTCTTACTTTAAAAGTGTCACAGATTTCATGATGCACACAGGAGAATTTTGCAGCTTTTTAAAAGTTATTTTTATACTTCTTTGTCCTTTTTTATTATTTTTCAAACTGTTGGCTTTTCCCCCAAAAACTACAATGTCACCATTCTGCTCATCTGGCTATCCTATCCACCCTCCCTCCATAGACAGCAATTATAGGATAGGAATGGCACTGTATTGAAGATGCATGTCAAAAGAAGCATCTGCTTTTCTGGCAAACTCCACATTGTTGGTGGCATTGGAATTATTGCTATACTGTTTGTCACAGGGTTAGACCACAGATGGCTCTTTTGGCTCACATGGGATCCGCTATGTCATTTTCTGTTTATTCAAGTTAAATAAATTAAAGAACTTGTGCCCGACCGTGCATGAGGGAGTCAATTCCTATCAAAATCCCTTTGTCTATGATTGCTGATTCCTTATGGGCAGCATACTGCACCCAGCCTAGCAGCAGCACTGTTACTGTGAATCCCTCTGTTATTTTCTAAAGAGGAGAATGTATGTTCTTCCTGGTAAGGCCATTACACAAGTATTTAACAGGCAGCCCAGTCTATTCCTGCTGCTTCTTTCAACAACATCAATGGAACAGATGAGGCAGCTGGCTCTGGCCCTTTCTTCTGCATTCCTAAATCTTCATTCCCTGAGAGACCACACCTTCTTCACCACATCCAGCATCTCCAGCTGTTGGAAAGGTGGCACATCAGACAAAAAAAGGGTAGAAAAAGCCACTTTTATATGTCTTCATCACCAAGACTGAGTCTCGATGCCCCCATGAAAAGGCTCTTCGAGCTGCACAATTCATACTTCAACGTACAGATCACTTTAGATATTTTATCCTTCCTACTCACTTTGCAAATGTTTTTTCCTTTTCTGTCTCCAGGCCTAACTAATGTAATCAGGAAAGAAAGCTGGTGTAGATACACTGCATGAGTGCAACACAAAGGTTACTGTAATTCTGATACCAAGGAGGTCCAATTCTGCTGCTCAGCAGCTTGTTATGTGCCTATGTCAAGCAACATTTGAACCAGTTTCAGTGAGAACAGCATCTTGCACCACTTTCCACGGGAATAAATGACTCCTCCATGAGCTGAAGAAAAGGAAAGCAGACTCAGAGCATCACTGTCCTTCCTAGTTACTCCACTGCAATTATTTCCATAGTCTTTTACAGTATTTGCCATAGAATTGAGGTCAGCATGACCTGTGCTGGAATGAAAGTTCCATTCATCTGTGCTCCTCAATTTTGAAATTTCAAGAAGTGTCCTTATGGTTTTTTATATTCTGTAACATGATAAAATGCAGCAGATACAAGTCTTTATAATCAACACACTGAAACAAGACATGCACAACACTGCTGGTAAAGGATTAAAGCAAGTCTCAGGTATAACCAGGAAAGTACATACCAAATTCAAGAAATACTAACAGTGTTAAATTCATCAGGCTTCATACCCCGCTGCCTTTTACAACCAAGGAAAAAGGGAAGCATAAGATCCTTTTACAATTACTTCAGCAAAGGATGAACTATCAACTAAACTTCAGCTAGGAGTTTGTGCTAATTTGTCATGGTATTTTGACAGTCATGGAATCCATGTATGAGACTGTGTTGCTGCAAGTGGTGGATGCATACACACACATTATATATATATTTTGTATGTGTCATTTATATATTTATTTTTTTATATATATAGTCTAACATTGAACTTGTAATTTGCTATGGGAGAGTGACCACACCTCCACAAATGTGGTTTTCCTCCATGACAAAGCCACCAAACTGAACAGAAGCAGGCAAAACCACCAAACTGTACAGAAGCAGCCAGGTATTATTAAAATAGCAATATAGCTTTAAAGCATGAGCAAGATCAGTAGAAACTTTTTAAACCATCAGACTCATTATGTAAGGAGTTGACACTTTTCAGCACTTGCACATATCGGCCTGGTTTCACTCTCATCCGGTGGTTCTGCATTCATTTGCACAAGCTGAAAATCCGTCCAGAAGTTTTATAAATTTTAACATTGAATAGAACTGACAGACCAGAAGACAGCAGTGTATAATGTTGGCAAAACTTTCTACATAGGGCTTTTCTACAGAGCACCAGGGAGCAAACTCTGCCTGGTCTGCATGCTACAACATGCAAACCAATTTTCTTTGGATTGTAATGAGACTGCGCGTAGCATGTATGAGACTGCAAATGACATTCTTAAAGTCCTCTAAAGGACTCCCAACACTCTACACGGTTTCCTAGAATGAAGCAAAGAAGCTCAAATCTCATTAGAAAAGAACTGGAATTTAACTTCATTGCTTCTCAAACGTCTGCCTCCTGCATCATTTCTCATTGGGAGGGGAGTGTGGCCTGGCTGCAGCGCCTGCAGCAAGGGTGGGACACAGCAGCAGATTTACCAACGATTTTCACTAGTTCAACTGTATCAGTGCAGTAACATGCACAATGACACCTCCATGACAGGCAAGGTCTAATTTGTGCTCTCATGGAAGGCAATGAACACTGCAGTGCTGCTAAGTTTGCCTTATACCCACAAAAGCGATTTAAAGTAAGAGCTGAGATAAAGGTGTGTGCAGGCAGCACTGAGGACAGCATGCTGCTTTTCACATTTCTCAGAGATGATCCTGCACCATTAGAGAGCCATACTAAAGCCCACCACACCCAACCTTTTTGGCCAAATGCTCACTACAGCATATCCAGCATAGCTGACACTGAAAGTCCGTTTTCCCCAAGTTTATGATGTAATACAATCACACACAGGATACCCTTGCTCTTCGGGAAAAAAAGAGTGGTCTGTCATGCTTAGAACAATTTGTACAACTATATCCTATGTACCACATAGAAGTTTACACCCATGAACACCACAGGACAAATTAAAATCAGTTTAGCATGACAAAAGCAGCTATGTTTAACTCTTGGGAAAGATGGAAACAAGAACAGCTCACCCGCCAGTGAATGGTTCAGATACCTAACACCACCTTTCCTGCAGCTGCCATTACTACAGAAAATGCTGCTAAGATGGTACAGACAACCCAAGACATTCCCAGCTGATCAGGAAACACTAGCAGCAGAAAACACAGTTTGACAAACAGCAAGAAATACACAAGTTTCTCTCATTTGTTACCCCTTTGCCCCTGAAAGTGTGTGTGTTCAAGTATACACACATAAAGCAGTTCTACATACATTATTTTAGATCTGTGTATCCCATATATTCAAATCTTGAATTAAATTACAGGCTGTTTGAACACTATGGATTAAGACATTACCACCTAATTTTTCTTTCTTCCACAAGCCTTTATGAGCTTCTATCTTGAAACCATCTGCTACAAAGAATACTAGGAAAATGTTGACATTTGGACAATTTTATCCTGGAAAAGGCAAGAAAGTAATAATTTTTGTCTTTAGGTAACTCCAAAATCCTAACCTACTTAGTTAGGATTGGTTTAGCTTGGTTTAGCTTCCTAGAAGTTAGAGGGAGGCATCTCCTGCTCACATTTCCCATCAGTACATCCTTTTTGTTTCCCAGTACTCAGTGGCTGTGCCCTCTTGACACATTTTTCTCTCTCTCAGTAGAAACTTTTATGCACAAGAGTGAAAAAGGAGCATTGCTTCACTTTTTAAGGAGAATTTTAGATTTTACAGTAATACAAAAATCACTTGCTTCATTACCAGAATGCTTAATGAAGCAATCACTTTTCCAGCATCATTTCAGGGAACTGAGACTAGGATACTCCAGAGCACAATGCTTAGTATAGTACAAATACTATTTAATCCCATTCAACTCGGATCAAGCAGGGTTTGTTAGCATTTGCTCAGCATCAGTCTCAACAGATCCAGGCTATTTCTAGCAAAACCAATCTGTTGTTTAATGAAAGCCAATTTGGGCATCCATGGCCTAGAGAAGCTGATTTTAGCCCTATTTAAAGCACAAAGTTGCTGAACATTCAAAACAATCTATGGGTGAACTCTTTTGAATTTTAAGCCCTAGAAAACAGGAGTATGACATATTTGAATTAGAAGCAGCAGCAGTAGTAAGAGAATCTAACTAATTAGTAAATGTAATGCTCTTTATGCAAAGTTATGAAAAATGTAAATATTTTCCTAAATGCAAGTGATCAAGGGTACAGATGAGAAGGAGCTCTTTCATACGTTAAGGCAATTCCCTACAATACTGTGAACACAACAAATCTGGGGACTTGATGAAACATAGCAAAGAGTTTGCTAAAATCAGCATAGGAAAATCCAGCACATGAGCCTACTTTGATAGATCACAGTCTGCTTCTCCTTATGAATAAGGAAAATGGTTCCTTCAGTAGGATGAAATTCTCAAAGTTGTAAAGATAGGCCTTTAATTAAAACTGGAGATTCATCCACAAAAATAAGAGCAAGAATTCCAAAGGAAGGTAATTTCTGGTGGAGCTTCCCAGCAGATGTCTAGCTGCACATTAGGAATTATTTGCCTGCACCGACCTTTGGTGGCCTGAATGTAGCACCAGGTCAACAAAGAACAGCATGGAAAGCTGAAATCTTTCAAACATTACTGATTGGGTGTGTTAACACGGAAATTCAACTCCCGATAAAGTTATCAAGTAGAAACAGCACTTTCTGAGATATCTAGGATGTGCAGATAGTGAAAAGAGCAGTACAGGGATGTCAAAAAGGGTGGTTAGAGCTGCTGGTCTGATAAAATGGCTTTGGTGCAGTACCAAATAAAGAACGAAGATGGCTTTGCTGGTCTTGCTAGTAGCTCAGCTTTCAATTCAGCCTTTCCCTCAGTTTGGCTGAAAAGATCCAAGTGCAACAGAGGCAAGTGTGGAGCCACAGACCAAGATGGCAGTTCAAGGAATAGCTTAGGTTGGCATTACTCCAAAGAGCAGCATCCTTGTCCCTATGGCTGCTTACTCCTCCTCCTGATGTCTCCCCCTTGCTCACCAAAAGAACAAGGAGAATTTAAAAATAAAAAAGAAAAAGGAAGTTCAGTCTGCTTAATTTACCAATGGTGCTGACTCATGAAAGTGGTAACAAAACAGCATTAGGCTGACAAACAATTCAGAACTAAACCAACGTTGGTTTTTCATACACAAAGCTGCAGCGTGGTACCTCTGGCTGAGTCTTACAAGAAAGGCAACAGACAGCATGCACAAACTGGTCTGCTAAAAGTAAGTGAAATCCTCTGCACATACCACAGGCAGCAATGCTGCTCTGGCCTAAGGGTCAGATTTTCCTTACAGCCTTATCTGAAAGTCAGTCTTTCTCATTCTTTAAAGGATGATGTTCTGGTAGATGCTTATCACTTATTAGATCCAATACTTTCTGACTGCTGACTTTTTACAAATGACAATCTTGTCCAAAATCCTTGTGCATGCAATTCAAAAAAATCCCATGCTGCATTACTTTATCATTTCCTGTTCTTGATAGCTGCAATTTATATTGAATCATACAAACAGAAGAGTTGTTATAAGTCACTTCCACAGCCCTCGTGAATTTTTCTCACATATTGTCTTCTAATTTAAAATTTCACTCTTGATTTGAACCAAGAGACTTTTTTTTCTTTTGCAAACTACTGTTCTAACACATGCAGCTTTTTAACTCAGATTTTGAATTCTGAGAGAAAAGTGATTTTAAATGGTTACGAATATCATTGAGATGTCAGAAAATCAAGTCATACAATATGATGTATTCTAAAATTAAAATGTTTGTGACTTCACAGTGTATGATAGCGAACAATCCCTTTTACACCCAGAAACTTAGTTCTGAAGATCAGTTAAAGATTTAGCAGCTGTATGCTAAGCAAGTGCGGGATGCCATTCCTTGGTGCATCCAAATAGCTGCTGGGGAAATGTCTGACTGCACAATGAATCATTGTCAATCCTGAAATGAAAAACACAAGAATTAGATAACACCTAGGAAAGCTTCCAGACGTACTACTAATATAACATTAATAATATATGAGAAATTCAACTGCCAGGCAGAACTGGTTGTGGCAGTGCAGGTAACAGTCTGACTCAGGCGTGTGAGCAGCTACAGCTACAAGCAGAGACCATCCAAGGAGTGCTCCAGCAGCCACCAAAGGGTTCAGAAGCCCCTGCAGCCAGCAGGCCACACATCAGCACAGCTGGCACAACAGCTGCAGCACCTGTGGGAGACAGTCTCCACCTCTGAGTGGTGAAGGGACACGTGGCTTGAACCATGTCTGGTGTTAGGTATGGATAGATGACAAACACTAGTCAGGAACAAACTGGTTCATTTGGGCACTGAGCCCAACTCATCCACAATTTTAATAACATGTTCTTACCCTTGGTACAAGAATTCAGCTGAGGAATCATACCTCTGAACACACCAGAAAGTTATAGATGAAGGAAAATACTTCTAATAAGTACATCTGGAATTGATAATTAACTTAAAACGCTGTAGTGAAAGGGAATCTACCCAGCCATTGGCTAACTTTTTAAGACAAATTAATCACTTGTCTCTGCTAACTGCACAATCCCAGTGCTTAGCAACTGCTTTCAGGTTTGTCTTACACTGTGGATAATTTCAAGGAATCACATTTTCAATAAGTAAGTTCAACTGCACTTTTCAAAGGTAATTCTACCTTTGCAGCTTATCTATCTGCACAACAGTTGGATATTTAACACTAATAATCTTGTACACCAGCACTGGCTCACTACAAAAGTCACCATAAATTGAATGATGGTGTAATGCATTTCCTTTAAAAAACAACAAAAACAAAACCTAAAAACAAACAAACAAACAAACAAAACCCCTAAATATCTGAATTTTGAATTTATGCAATTTAATTTTATTTCAAAATTTAAATGGGACAACAGAATAATGGAGTAAAGACTTCTCAAAAAAAAAAAAAAAAAGGAAAACCCCGAAACCCTAAGGAAGTTTGTTTCATAGGAAAGATACGGACATAAAACCACTAAAGATAAGTAGATTAAATTTCTGTAAAATCTTAGCCACTGAACTTCAGGGAATTATTCCTGTTCTCAGTAATATTTTCATGGTTGACTGCCTTTCTGCCCAACAAACATCTGCTTAAATAAAATAAAGGTACTTACTGCTCACAGTAAATCAACCTTCGAAAACTATAGTTTCAACAGTCCAGTTTCTTGCCAAAATGAACTTTGCCATTGCTAATTATCTGGAAATAGCAATAATAGCATTCAGATGAATGTTCTCATAGACCATAAAGAAACTACTTACACAGTATGTGACAGGCAGAACTTGAACACAGTTCTATCATTCTAAATAATCTGCTCTATCCTGAGCTTCAGGGAACAGACAAACACAGACTTCTATAAAGTATGTATGCGTGTGTATATAAATAATTTTTTTCAAGATATTTAGTCCTAATTGCTGTAGTATTTGAACCACTGGTAGGTGTTAGTATACTTCTGTGCAAAAATGAGATGTAGGAAACTAATATTAGCAAGTATCTTTTGAATAGTCAAACCTTAACAATTTAGTTAAGACTATCCAAAATATCAGTGACAGGACCCTTTTGAACTTCAGGTCACCATCTTAATCCTTATGAATAATCTTTATGGGTGTGGCTGACCCTGGACTTCTACTATTACCCAGGACAATGACACAACACAGCACTTATTTCAGGGAATGAAGAAGGTGGAGATGGATTCAGTCATTTTGAAAGAGGGTCAACAGAGAAGTGGCACAGCAAAATAATGTCTTTTGTCAGAAGGATAAGACACGCAGATAGGCTAGATGTTTCTTTACATCATCTAATATACTGAAATCCAACCCCTACATTAATAATACTAAAACAATAATAAAGCAGCAACAGAAAGCACCAAATTGTCAGGAGCCTCAGAGCAGCGAATTTCCAACAATTTACCAGAATACACAAAGAACAGATACATGAAAATCCAGAGTGCCTTTTACAATGACTACACCAGTCTGCAGCCCTTAGTGACTGAGACCATGACACTCCACACCTGAGAGATCTAAGAACATTATGTTTGCTGGCAATCTGACAAAGTCTGCTTCCAAAGTTAACATGATTTTGTCACTACGGCAATTAAAATATTGACCTAATGATGAAACAATGACTTCCTTAACCATTTCCATCTTGCATTAGCCTCCACAACACTGTAGAACACTGTATCTGGGAATGGGATACAGAGCATTTTAAAAAAAATGCTCTTAGAGCATTTTAAAAAAAAAACTAAAAAGCCCCTGCATTCTTCTACTGGTGCCACAGAGTGTCCTATGTAACACTAGCACCTTTAAGCAGCTGAAATTCTATATACTGAATTACACCTTAGTATTATTCACCATTAAAATTACTGAAGATTTCAAATGTATTCTGTAGCTTCTCAGTACTGCAGGATATAACTGGTTCTCTCATCTCAAAAAATGTCCCTAATTCTGGAATATTTATATGCATATGTATGAATTGGAAGGATTTGTACCCTAAGACTATAAAGAAATCTTTAATTTATATTTTTGTTTAAGTGAAACACTTTTCTTAAACCCCAGTCTTGATAAGTGTTTCTCACAAGTGGCATTCAGAGATATACCTCCTGGAATGCTAAATAAAAGCCAAAAAAATGCCCCTGTTTCAAAAGTTAGTAGATAAACAATCCTATTTAATATCTGTCTCAAACAGTTTTTTCCAAATTACACAGAAGTAATTTTAAATAAGCACAAGTACTATCATAATAAGGAATGTGCAAACCAAACAGACTGGGTGGAGTAATATTAAAGCAATTTAAATACCATTTGATTCTGAATGAGAGTTTAGCCCCGTGATATATCAACTACTCAGCTCAGGTTTCTCCTAGGGGAAATTCAGAAGTATTCTGTTCTCTGTCTCAATAAGCACTTTTTGATGTCAGCAGTCTCACCCCATGCAGTGGCACCACCGGCTATGTAAATATGCACTGGCATAAACAAGTGTCTTAAAATTCAGACCCACCATTTTAAACTCTTCTTGAACTTATCTGGAAGACAGACCACTAAACACTTCAAAGGACCTTGTCTGCTGGTGGTTGCTTTCACACAGACAGAAATCCATGGAAGTGGGTGCCAGCTCTGCCAAAGCCCAGGTTTATCCAGCGTGGCTGCTGCTTTCCCGGGCTTGCAGGAGGCAAGTCCCTGCCCAGGGCATGGCACTCCCACCGTGTCCCTCCTCTCCCACAGCACAGCCACAGGGGGCCGAGTTAACACAGACTCTACTGTATGTTACTGCTACACCACACACTTCAAAGAGTTTCATGTTGTAATAGGTTATTTAAAACCTTGGCTAAGCGATTAGCTAAGCTAAGCCAGAACAGCACACATGCATGTGGCAATACAAACAGCTCCAAATGGGTCACCGTGGCCGTGCTCAAAGGTGGGCACACAGGTGACACACACCTGCCAGTCACCTGCAGCAGCTGGAGTGACAGGATCTCCCCCACTCCCATAGTAGCCCACCAAAATATCTGCTGCACAACTGTTTAAAGCATTATTAGCAAATTGTACACATAGGCAGAATAGAAAGAAAAACACCAGAAGACTTAAATTCCTTCATAATTTCATACATGGAATCTCCTTTGCAACACACCAACCATCTCTCTAGTGCTCAGGTAAAGAGCATTCCAAATCTGAGGCAGTATTGCATCTGGGGATGCCCAAGAGACATCACTGCTTCCAAAGCAGGAAAAAACAACCTATGGTCTTGAAAGAGGCATCACCAACTCACAAAATAAAAAGCAATATCTACCCCTTACCCCCCTCAAGTGGGTTAAGAACAAATAAAATACATAGAAATATAGAGCCTTAGATCAGAGTCTCTTCTGTGAACACAGGAGGTGACAGGGCTGGACAATAACCCATCTCCCTGAGAAGACTGGAGGTTGGGTGCCACATGCCTGCATATAAGGTAAAGGAAACTTCCAGCTCCTGTACTACTATATTGTTCCGTTTTTTTTTCATTTCTCCGTTCTAAGAACTCTGTATTTTTATTTGTGTACTTGTTAACAAGTATCTGCATTTGATTTTTCCCTTTCCTGCCTGGTGTTTGGAGTGATTTTGGACTGTTGCAGTGGCACAAGCACAACCTGATAAAGTTTCTGTGGGTCAAGTAAAACTTAAAGCAGGATTGTCAATCATTTCAGAATAGCCAAGAATCTATGAACACTGCTTCAGATTTTCAAAGATAACTGGATAATCCTTCAGTTTAGTTGCAGCAGCCTTCCTGGCAGCTGTGGTAAGACCACAGGCATGAGAAGGGCCCTGCAGTGACAAACAATCCTGAGAAAAGCTCCCTTGTAATGCTCATCCAAACTCCCACCTGAATCCTTAGATTTCTCAAGCACAGTAAAAATGGAAGTGCCATACACATACCTTGAATATCCTAAAGGACTGAATTCTAACACTGTTATGCTGTAGTGCCCAAATGACAGAATATATGAGCTATAGTTAACCAAAGGACTCATGTTTCCATTTTATTGAACAAAGCACCATATGGTAGAGGAGATTCTGATCTGAGAAAACAATAGAAGGTAAGGAAAGAAATAAATCCCCTTCTCATGTAAGCAGAAAAAAACCCCACACAATAAGGTGTGAAAGTGCCATTGCCAATAAGAGACACTGTACAGAAACAGAATCAATGGTGAAATAAAGTTACGCATATTTAGTTGCAGTAAAGAAGCATTTCATTTCACAAGCAGGTAAGCATCAGGCTAAGCTAAGTTTGATGCTCCCCCTGTCCTGATGTTTCTGCTGTTCTTAAACAAAGGAAAATGAAGTCCAAATGAGACTCCCCAGAACAATGTGCTGCTTGTTTCCACTGCAACCTCACAAAGTTCTACAATTCTATCAATCAAGTAAATTCTAAATACCCACTTTATTTGACACATCAGTTTTCTAGAGCAGAGTACTTTAAACAAATAAGACACACATGAATGATTTCCTAAACAATTATAGTTAAGCGTACAGCATGGCTTTTATGAGGACATATGAACAAAAAGGTATTATTATAAATCATATTATTATATATTTATGCATTTCTGTAGTTGTCAGCTATTGTCTTGCAATGGACTCTAGAGCTGATATATCCTCATGCTAGATCACAAATTCAAAAAAAGACATTTTTGAAATGTTGCAACTATATTTTTGTTTTGAAGAGCTTCTAAGACTTCAAAATACTTGCTAGATATTTTTAAGCCGACACGTCTTAGTGCACAGGTTAAGTCTTAAAATTGGTATAGAGTTTTACTGTTAAAAATCAATTTACATAAAGAGTAATAAAAGTTACTGAAATTAAAATCCTAGAAATAAGCTAACTCAAACTGCCACAAACCTAGGTAATCTTGATTTTTTTTAAAGCAATCTCTCACCAGCATTCAATTACTTCAACTGCAGTTTAAAACTACTTTGTGAGTCAATACACAGCTGCAGCTACACTGCCTTAACTGCAGTCTCTGGAGGGAAACAGCTAAAGCTGTGCTAATCACAGTAACCAGCCCGCACAGCACATGATTTTTTTGTTGTGTGTATGTTTCCTAAGTTGCTGGGTTAGGAGGCTTGTGCTTATCTAATCCATAGTTCCCCTCCTCGTTTCTCCTCTATTTCTAACTCATCCCTTCCCTTTCCTGTTGCATCAGCAAGCTGCAAATACAGTGGCTTCTGCAGGGCTGTTATAATTACCACAGTACACTGCAATTCTGAAATATATGCAAAATAACTCACAATTACTTCAGCAAGGCTCAAGAACTTTCAAATGTGCTTCTGCTGGCTTTGGAAATACTTCTGACCAGCACTTCTTCCAAGATCAAAATATCTCCATGCACCTCTTCATTAGGATTACAGATTTATAAGCCTTCACACTGCCCCCCAAGTCAGATGTTTGAAAACAAACTGGCTGTAGGAAAGGAGAAAAACATTCACAAGAACTTGGAAACAGATCCATGAGGGAAATCCACTAGAGGTTCCTAGTCTCCACTGACTTTGTTTGTTATACCCCACCTCGTGCAACAAACAAAGGTCAATTTCAACCACACATTTAAAGGGGGGGCGGGGGACGGGAACCGAAATGGTTATAATGGCAAATGATCATTATTTTTATTTACTTGGTTGCAGCACTGTGCGGATGTTTTAGGAGCCATCTCAAGCCTGCAGGAAAGGATTTTCCACTCCCTTCCTTCCTTCCTCTCTCCTCCCTGCCAGCAGTTACAGTTTAAAGGATCTAACTCTTCTGAAATGTGTTAACTCAAGCAATTTTTTTAACAGTTGGAAGTTTCAGGGGAAAAAAATGAACCCAAAACAAAACAGCAGATGTTCAAGACACAGACTTCTATCTTCCCTTCCATGTGAAACTAAATGGCAAAGACACGTACTTTAAACAATAACACTTCCAAAGAGACAAAAATATATTGTTCACCCTGTTAGAAATACTAAACAAAAACTTCAAATTGCCAAATAGATAAGACAATTATATCACTTTATAATCTATAACGTCATGCCTGAACAAGATAAGGTGTTTCCTTTTATTTCTTTCATTCACGGTTTGGTACAAGTATAGAAACCCACTGACTGAGTAGTTTTGCTCCTTTGAGAATAAAGCAGAACTTCACAAACAATCTTATAGATGCACTTAAAAAATTAAAGTATTAATGTAGTACTGGTATACTTAATGTAGGAGTTCAGTTCTGTGAAACCAAGGTAGATCCTTTAAAGTTGTATACAATGTAAAGAGTCTGTCACCTCAAGCCAGTGATACAAAATTACAATTCTTTCACTTCTCAGAGAAAGAAACAAAAAGAAACTAATCCCGTTTATTTCTGGAACCGCAGATATCTGCTCAATCTTAGGCACCTCAGCCTCCCCCCTGCCGCAGCACCATCCATACACACAGGAGGTGCTGTGTCAAATGCCTCTGGGCACAGACTGCTCCGTGGAGCTGCATGTTTTGAGTTATGACCATGCCCAGGTCTTGCAAGTTTAATGAGGTTCCTTCTCACACACACAGACACCACACACAGCGCCAACTGGGAACTCATAAAGTAGGATTACAGGTGTACCTTCTTGAGAGGTTAAACCTGTAGATAGAGTGAAAGGCTAATCTACACTTTTAGCCTGAGACTGGCAAAAGCTTTCTACATTTAACTGTCATTAGAAACCAACCTTAACCTTCAACTTTAAGAAAACCTAAGCTGCGACACAACACCTGATATTAACAGAGCTACATGAAAAGATTGATCAAAACCTTTGTCTGTCCCTCCATTCACAGGCCAAACCTCAAATCAGTGTTAAATTCCTCACGTGCAGCTACACCCAGTTAATCTTCTCAAAAGCAGAAAACTATGTAAATCTCCTCATGCTGGCAAGACAAACATTACACTCATCAAAATGCAACAATAATCAGCCTTACAGGGGAAAGCTGTTAAAAGGCACAGACTGCCGAGTACCCAGGCTGTGCTGGTAGTATCCTGCACTCTTCTCCTTCCCAGACCTCCAGAGCTGCTTCTGGCTTCCTCTTGGAGAAACCTGAGAGCAGAGGAACCTCCCTGCGCAAAGTGATTTAAAATCCCTAATCAAGTAGCTGGAGTAGCTCTGTAGATTCAAGGAGCAGATGGCAGGAGAAAGCCTAATTTTCCATTTACGATAATTTTACAGAGTGTAGAAATATTTACTTCAGAGGAGCGCCTCCTGATTTACATGAGAATGACAAAAGTGGGAGGAGGGACAGAGAATCATCTTGTTCTCAACAAACCAAGAGCTAAAAAAGCCTGTATTAAGCAGTGTATTGTATGTCATTTTGTTTCCTTTTCATTACGGATGCACACACGTGCATTCTTTACAATAGCTCAAATAACCTTGATAGCAAAAGTCTTAGCTTACACCTTTTTCAGACAGGATGTATGGCTGAGTGTTGTGATAGGTTATTACTGCAGATATTGTGTGGCTTTCATTCTTTAACAAGACCTACATCTGCATTTCAAATTAGTTCTCAGATGAGCTGTCACTCATTTAAGCAATGTCTCAATTTTAAGCCTGGTAAGAGTATTTTTAATATGCCTGTCTGTCCATAATGCAGGAAATCCTTTTGAGCAGAGACCACATTTTATATTCTTACAAGTACTCTAGAAGAGAGAAGATGATCAGGCCAGTCAAATTTGACCTGAAATTGAGAATGTTGACTCGCTCCTACATGCCAGAGTTGCACAGTGTAGATACAAGAGGTACCAAACATAATATTATAGGCACAGATTTGTTTATAAAACAAAACAGAGTTATTTGGGAAAACAAAAAGAGAGTATGGGTAAAGATCTGAACTACTCTACCTATATGGCATTTTGTCAATGTTTTAAATTAAGGTAGAAATCCATATTATATTACAATGTCTAAAAATAAATCAGGTTAGTGACACCTTGCCTTTTATCAGTTAATCACTCATTTTTTCAAATGAATCTGCTATAGACTCTGAAAAATGAAACAGGATAATACTAAACATGAAGCGTTCTTTTACTATTCTGATACGTATTAAAATACCAACAGAGACACACAAGCTGCTTAAAGATTTTAATTTCTCTTACAAGTTATTTAAAATTGTTTCAGTTTCACATATGACACACTGTTAGCAGAGGAAATCCAGTTACTCCTTTTATAGACATTGGTTGAGAACTTTTCCTACACTATCAGTACCTAGTGTCTCAGGCTAAAGCTGAGCTACAATGCAATTGTCTCAAGATGGGTTACACAGAACATACAGGGACTTAAATCTCAACTTTACTTAATTATCATGGCTTGAAAAATTAGGGTTGCAGCACTCTTCAGCACTGTTTGACATCAGCTCACCCCTGCAGGTGAAGTCTGAGTGAAAGGGAGATCAGAAAGCCAATGGCTAATCGTTGTGAGTCTACATGAATGAAGCTAATAGGCGTTTTCCATGGACTTAACTGGAGAAAAGCACAGATCCTGGCTCCTTATGTAGGAAGTGTTTGAGCAGAGAATAGCTACACACTAACAAAAGAAACCTTTGGTACCCAGGGTCTTAAGCCCACATAATACCCCTGCATTCATTTCTTTCTCTGCCTATTGGGGGAAAAGGGTCTGTTTGTTTTTCTGATTCAGTCGGCCCTTTTAGCTCTTTGAATCTAAGGAGTGCACTGTGAAAAGAAGAGCATCTTATCAGCCTGCTCCAGACCAGCAGGCAAACTCACATCCGCACATAAAACACAGCCCTGCCAGCACGAGGCCTGGCCCCACTGCCCTCGGCTCCTGCCAACACCCTGCCCCGCACCCGACACACTGCACAGCCACACAAGGGGCCTTCCTTGATTAATGGTCCTCTCAGGGAGAGCACGAAATTGTATCTGATGCACTGGCTTCATTTGTAAAGTATGCAGCAGCACCAGACAAGATGATCAGCATGGGCGTACCCAGGACATTTATTAACAACAAACCAAAACCAGCGCACACAATAAGCATGTTTTGTTATGTATGGACTTGAACACTTTGACTACAAGATGCAAAGATAATTCCATGCACTGCTGGGCAGCATCTGCAGAGCGCTGCTGATAACATACCAGTGATTCTTATCAAAAAGATATTTCTATAAAATAACAGGGAGGAGAAAGGAAATGGCAATTTTTACTTAAGCTTCAAGAAAATATGAATCCAACTTTCACTGTCAAGCAAGTTAGCAACACAGACCATGTGTCATCCCAGCATTGCACCAAGAGTTCAAAATTTCCAAGCCTATGTCCTCATTACTTATATGAAACCCTTCACTGCAGCAGTGTGCAGCAGTGATATCTGATTTCCTATTTCTACCCTTAATGCATTCTGACCCCAAGCAAAATAGGACGAACTTCCCCAGTATTGCTGACTGAACCTGTCAAATTACTCGTTTCAGCTACTAAGTGCAGCAGACACAGAAGGATTTTTTTCTCACCTGGAAAGAAGCCTGCCATAGTATTTTTGGCATGCTTTGTCAAGCCGGTGGCTTGTCAGTGACCTCTACTCCATTTACCCTCTGGCACACACACAGAGTACGCTTTCCCATTAACTTGAAATGTAAGGGGGTTTTGTTTCTTTTTTTAATTTAATCGAAGAGTCAATGAAAAATAACACACTAAGCAGTAAATAATATAAGATTAATACCAACATTGCATCTTGTGTGCGTAAAAAGTGCAGCCAAAGACAAACGGTCCAGCAAGGTTGTAACACAACTATTTCAAATATTTTATTTCCAGCGACTAAACAAACAAACAAAGAAATACCTCTTTCAGTACAGCTCCATAGATGCGAGTGGTTCGAGTTTATCAGAGAGATCACTTTGCCCCTAAAATGTCACAGGGTCCCCCTGTGCCCCCCCTCGAGGGGAGTTGGGGCGCACCCGAAGGGCGGCGGAGGTTTTCTGGAGGGTTGTTTAAAAGAAAAAATGCGGCCCGAATCCCCTCGCTCATTTCACGCCGAGTGAAAAACATCCAGCCCCAGCCCAAGTTTCGCTGTTGCGACACCGGGTCCTTTCTAACCTGTTGCCGAGCCCGGCGGGGCCAGCACCCGCCCGGCCCCCGGCGGCCGCCCCGCACCGCCCCGCACGCCCGGCGAAGGTGACCCGACGGCGGCCGCCCCGGCACTCGCCAAGGTCACAGCGCGGTTCTTCAGAGGAGGTTAAAAAAAATTTAAAAGGAGAAGAGAGGTTCTTTTTTTCAAATCCCAGTTCTCTAGAAGTGAGCAGGCTGCAAGCCGCAACTCACGCCAGTCGCCACTCTTCTCCCCACTCCTCCCCCAGCACCTCGGGGCTGCGGGGGGAACGCGGGGCTGCCATAAACCCGCACACCCCCTCCCTTACCTGCTTCCGATAGGGGGTCCGACCGCCGCCCGCCGCGCTGCTGTTGCTGCTGGGGAAGATCATCGCCCCGCCTGATCCCCCGCTCCCCCTCGGGATGGGGAGCAACTTTGGCGGCCGCCGGGCTGCGGCGCGGCGGGGCTGCAGGGCGCTCTCCGCCTCCGTGCCTTCTCCACCGGCTGCGGCTCCTCGAACCCTCCGCTCGGCCCTCGCCCTGCCCAGCCCCGCTCCGCGTCGACCCTATCCCGCGGCGACCGCCCAGGCTGCCATCCACAAGCCCCCGCTGACCGCCGCCGGCTGCCCCAGCCTAGCCCAGCCCGGCCCGGCCCGGCCCAGCCCGGCCCCACCTCTCGCCGGCCTCAACCACCGCCCAGCAGAGGGAGGGAGCGGGCGGGGAAGCGCCGAGCCGCGGCGGGGAAGCGCGGAGCGGGTGCGGTGCTCGCTCCCCGCCCCGTCCCGTCCCGTCCCGTCCCGCGCGGGGAGGGGGGCGCGGAGCGGGGCGCGGCGCCAGGGGAGGCGCGGAGCGGGGCGGCGGGCGCGGACGCCCCCGCTCCTCGCAATGGTTGCGCCTGAGAGGGGCGCGGGGGGGCGGCGGGCCCGCGTGCCGCGCATTCCGCCGCGGGGCGCGCCCGGCGGGGTCCCGACCCCCGAGCGGCCGGAGCGGGACATCCCGCAGCGCCCCGGCTGCAGCGGGGACAGCCCCGGTTGGTGCGCCCCCCGACTGCGGGGCTGACCGCTCCGAGGCGATAAACACGGCGCCCTTTAACTCTCCTAAGTTTTTCTTGACTAGGGATGGGGAGGGGGGAGGAACATCCGGTCACAGCCCTCTCCAGTGCCTCAAGGCAGCATTTGGGAAGTGAGGGAAAATTCTTAGTTTCTTCACGGAATTTAGGCCTAGGAAACGTTACAGTTCTTAGGCTCTAAGACAGGAACATACGGAGGCAAGGAGTTCCCAACTTCACTCCTGGTACTCTGCACTGTATACATTACTATATTTACATTACCCACTGATATTGACAATCTAGTTTCTAAGAAAGCCCAGAGCTATAGCTCTGTTAGGCCACTGACTGAGCAGTGACACTTTAGAAGAACTTCTGCCACGGACATGCATCATCAGGCACCTTTTGGTTTCTCTTCCTCTTTCTGACAATACGGTGGCCCTGATCCCATACACCCCATCATGGCCATAGGAAACTGCTGAGAAGAAACAGAAAATTGCCAAGTAGTTCATTACTGAAAAGCCAAATAACATCTGCAAATGCTAGTATTTACAAAAACATATACTCTTCAATTACTGACTTCCCTAGAAATAATCTCTAAGTATTTTGGTATCCTAATATATTTCTACTACAGTTCAGAGCCCATCTGAATACAGAAAACAACAGGAAAGCATCAACACTTGGCAGAACTGCATTCCGCATAACTTTCCTTTTTTCCCTTTTTAAAGTCCTAAAACAGATCTCGTTCCATTCGGCCACAATTTGGTAACACAAGTTTAAGGTCTACTAGTACTGGTTGAAAAGCACTGCAGCTACACGGTGATCGCTGGCACTGGAAATTATTTGATGGAATAAATTTGTACCAGCAGACTTTATGTCAGGTCAGGTACTGTCTGTCTGTACTACCCTAACTTCATGTTGGATCACGGAACAGTCATATTCCCACTGCTGGCATAAAGCTAATGCCAGAGGCTTAATGCTAGGATAAATTCAGACTCCCTGGCCTGGTTAAGGCCTCATGCCTGCTTCACAACAACATCAGTTGGCATCAATACTGAAAAAGCAACAGTTTAGCAACTGATTCTGGGTGAAACATTTTTTTTTTTTCTCTGATCAGGTTAATTTTTTTTCCAGATCATTTCCTTTGTTGGTTTCAGCATGTGGCTGTGCTGCTGCTTGTGCCAGTGTAATGGAGGAGGTAGCAGTAAGCAAAAATAGGCAGGGGCAAGAGGGTGGATAGGAGTGCTTGTTTTGGCAGCACTACTGGATTATATTGGCTTAATAAATTCATGTACCTGTGGCTTAATTCGACAGAAATGTAGCTGTGTGCTCATGCCTTCCTGAGATATGCCACACACAGCAGTTGATCTGTGCTCTGATCTGACTTATTTCAGAACCCTTGGTCACAGATGTCACAATCAGACTCAGTGCTGGAGAACCGTCTTAAAGCAGTACAAACTGGAACAGTGACAGGCTACTTCTGCTCAGATTTCTATTCCCAACTGAAAAACAAGAAAAATATTTTCTGGACAGTGTTGCAGTCACCCCAAAGGGGTGACAAAGCTTAAGTCTGCTCCACCTACGGGAGGGCTTTGTTAGCTGGAGATGTGTATAGTGACCACACCTACCCCTCGCAGGGAAAAGCTTTTCAAAAGCCATCAATCATCCCTTGCTTCCTTCCCTCTCCTCTTCCTGCCCCACCCCTCAGGGAAGAGCTGGAGGGATGTAAACACTATATGCTCGATTGGGTCTCAGTCACTGTCACACCAGGGAAGGCTTTCAAGAATATTCCAAAGCAGTATTTGAAATGCTGCCATCCTGCTCTCTCTGCTGTCGCATGTCCCAAGGCTTCCTGTGATTTGGTCATGATTTCCCTCTCCTAGATTCAGTACGTGGCCCATTTCTCTCAGTTACTAGTACTCTTTTTCCTAACATATTAGGAAAACACATAACAACAAATTTAATCCTGTAAACATCTACTAGATCACAATCTAACAGTATCTGATTTATTTTTGTTAAGGAAAAACTCATTACAGAATTTTGTAGGAAGAAAACTTGATATAATTTCCTAAGTGCTAATGTGCCTATCAACATTATCTGTTATTTTTAAAAGGCTTGATTAATCTGTCTCCATTTTGGTCTCAAACAGGGAAATAGCTGCCTTCCAATAGATTTGACAGTGTTATCAAGAACACAGAGCCAGCAGTGTGTCTGGAGGGAAAGTGACAGCAGAGCTAAATTGAAACAAGCAAGTTTCTGACTGGACATCAGGACAGACAGACATTGCTCTGAGAGGCTGTGAACTCTCCATTCTTGAGCATTTCCAAGACCAGAATGCATGCAGCCCAAAGCAACCTGACCTGATCATTTTGCTGATGCTGCTTCGGGCTGGAGATTGGACTAGAGATCCCCTGAGGTCCCTTCCAATCCAAAGCTATGCTCATATGAAAAAGCCACTTTGCTCTTTCTCCTGAACATAGGCAAAATTATTTCTCTGTAAAACCCTGTACTTGACATTATGTTTATACAGCTCAAGATAAGTGCCTGGACTTTTCAGTACTTGTGCAGTGATATATCAGTTCAAGCTGACAACAGTTTTCCTACATATTTGCTGAGATGCAAGAAGCATGCCTTGTTTGCAAAGAACAGTCTCAGTCTGACTTAGCAACACCAAAATTGAGATGCCTAATCTGTAAAATGTATGCAAATATGATCATAAAAATCATATTTTCAAGGACTTTGTTATTAACTGCATACAACAGGTGTGAATAGACTTGCAGGTAGCCAGGCATACTGCTGCTTGCAGTTATAAATGAGCAATTCCTTTTGATCCTGAGGGAAAAAGGTGACCACAGGGTCTAAGAGTACCTCCTCTATAAATAATTCAGAGCTTCTTTAAATTACCCAGAGTTGCTTATTCAGGAAAAAAATGAAAACTTATGAGCAGCTCTGGTGCATTTCAGAAATACTATGTAGCATTTTACATGTTCTGTTTTGTTAGTTTGCTTGTAGGTTTGCTGAGAGATGGTTATAAATACAGAAAGAAAGACTTGTCTGGAAACCTGGAGACAACTGAAAGTACTCAAGAATTTTTCCAGTAATGCTTATCAATCTTAACAAACAGTAGACTGGCAAAACTAAGCCATTATTTTAAAAACAGTTCTACGCATTTAAGCTTCTGCTTTACCATTTCTGTTCTAAATCAAATTCATGGTTTCCCTTACTTATCTCAAAATTCAACCAAAGTAGCTATTTCCCCTGAGGGCAATCGGGCCTCTGCAGGGCAGATGGTCTCTCAGCCCTGGATCTGCTTTAAATGGGAAACTTACAGTCTATTGCAAACCTCTGTGAGTCCAGACTGAATCTCCTGAATTTCCTTACAACTCTGCTCTCCTGACCACTTCAGGGCCTTTGAAGACCTGCAATTGGAAAGATGATTGTGGGCACCTCATTTCCCCACCTTGAGGGTACTGAGGAGACTGTTGCCACACTGTTCAGTTCCCTGAGCATCCATCCTCTCATTGCATGTGTTTATATGGAGAAAGATAAAAACCAGAGCAGGCAGGAAGCTGAGCCACAACAATGCAAAAATACTTTAAAATACCCTATGCAAGCCAAGGAAACAGAATGCAGGGCTGAACTTTGAGAGGCACTAAGCATTTCCTGTAAAGTGTTAATAAAGGGATACATGAAGATGAGTATCATACAGAAGCAGATTTTTAATTTTTGGCTTTAATTCATCTATTAGAACTGAAAGCATGAAAAGAATTTCTATCAACCAAAGGAACAGAGTAAACTTCGTTACATGGGAAGCTCCTTCAGAGATAAGTTATCTATCTCATAATTAATTGTTTATATTTAAGTATTCCCAGTATGCAGGTAATGAGAGAAATCTGTTGCTAAGGGAGGATGAGGAGAGGTCAGTAGAAATGGGACACAGTAATGTTGTGAACATGCCAAATACTTCATATATAAAATCTTTTGTAAATTTTCTTTTTTATTAGAAAATGAAAATTATTATGAAACAATGACTTCTGCAGAAGTATATGAACTACTATGAGTGAGGCATTGCATACACAATGAGAAGCTGTTGTTTAAGAATGCAGTCTTCAAAACACTCACATGAATATATTCAACAATAAGAAAAAAATCTCCATGATGATCTGAAAAGGGAAAACAAATAATCTTTTCCAGCTGTACCATTTCAAATACTGGTACCAAAGTACCAAATTATTTATACTCTACATTAGAATACAAAAAAAAAAAAAAGTCATATTATCACTCATTAGAAAATATCTGTGCACAGTCTATATAACTATTTTTTTACCTGAACATATCAGTTCATTTTCTCTGGGAGTCCTCCAACCTGTCTCTGATTTTTCTATCACCTATCCTGCAGAGGTTTTTCCCTTAAATTCAACAGCTCACTGTGAAAAAAGAGCAGTCCTGTGCTCCCTGCAGGGCTCACAGAATGCATCTGCTGTAGCCACTGGGGTTTACCTCCAGTGATGTGCTTTGACTCCTATTCATTTTGGCTTGCTGTTCATTCCTTCCATGCTTCCTTAAATGTTCTTGGAAAGACACTAAATATAAATTGCACAATTATACATAATTGTTGCCATTCCTTCACTGATGACTGGCATTAAGAATATGAACATAGTGAGCAACACAATCTCCTGCTAATGCCATGCCAGCATTTTATATTATGGAAAGCACTATTTATTATTTGAAAGACACAACAAGACACTTCTTTAGAAAAGCATTTCCACTGTCAAACAAATGCCCTTCCTAAATATACCCTGTATATTCTGGGAAGCACAAGTATGAAACATAATTACTGTAAAGGATTACTATGTAAGAGAAATTTAAGGAGGCTGCTCATAATCAGTAATGAAAACACAAGATAAAATCCAATCCTCATTTGTGGAATGAACTGAAATGACTCTTAAAGATCTCATTTCTGCCATTAGCCTGATAATGTTGCCAGACACTTGTTTGAAACTATAAAGCAGTCAAAGTGTGTAAACAGCTGCCAAATATATTATAGAGTAAAATAATAAAGTCTGTCCAAAATGACAAAGCATATTGCTTTTACTGCTTTGTTATTAACTATGTAGAAAGTTCATCAACATTTTATTGGATAATATTTATTTTTTAACAGAGACTACAAAGAATAGCTTACTGTTTTGACATGCTTTTTTGACTGTGTATTTTTACATTTTGTGCAAAAAAAAAATTTATGGAACAATAGAAGAAGAAAGCAAAAATATTTGCTACGTATTTTCTCGGAAACAATGACTCCATGACAATTGACTCCAAACAATGACTTTATATATTTACATATTTACATTTTAATACAGATACTAATAAAAGAAGCAAAATCTGGAAATACACAATTTTTTTTTTTAAACCTCACTTTGTGAGGTTCTAAAGCAGGTCATCTATTCTAGTTTTTTAACCAGAAAAAATGCTTTTTCTAGCCAATGTTCAATTTTGGTGTGCTGGGTTTTCGTACATGACATTATTCACCATATTGACCAGGCTTGAATGGCTACTATTTCATGAGGATTTTAGAAATAAGAAAGAAATTAAAAGACTCCTACAATTAAAATTTGTTTAAAGATTGAGAACAGTTAATGACAACAAAAAGATAAATCACTGCACAATGGTTAGAGTGGAAGGTGTGACCACAAATCAGCCAGACATAATTTCTTTTCCTTTGTGTGTTGTTTTTTGGTATCTAAGGCCAAGAAATAGCTTCAGATTTATCAGTGCACGACTGCTATAGAAAAAAAAAAAAAATCAGCCTCTTGCCTGGTCTTTGCACATCTATAAATAGAGATATACATTTTGAATCCATGAATGAAACAAGCACTATTTGCATTGTAAGCTAATTTGGTACTAATGCAATGAGGAGCAGGCAGGAATCACAAAACACATGGAAAAAAAAAAAAAAAAAAGAGGACAGAGAAAGTCATGTATGACATGATATATCAAAAAGATGGAGTTGTCACCACTAGTGCAAAATCAGGCTCGTACACTCAAGCACGGGCATGAAGAATACCCGAGGAAAAGCCAGAGCAGGTCCTGCTCTGCAAAGCTCTGCTGCAGGCAGCAGGCTCACCAGCAGCAGCAAAGAGCCAGACCGGGGACTGTGTACAGTAGCTGCATGCATGTGGGTACCTTGGAACAAAACCACAAAACACTACTCTTTCCAAAGTTGTTGTCCTAAAATGACTCTTCCTGGATTTTTTTCCTTTTCCTGAAATGAAGTCCTGTCGTGTTTGCTCGACAAATACTAGTAGCCAAGTGAAGTACTGACAGCTCTACCCTCTGACAAGCACTGTGCAAATTTTTCCTGTCTTCACACACTTCCCTGTCAATTAACCTCATTTCTGACCTGTAAATGTCTTTACAGTGCTCCAACTCCCCTGAGTACACCATCAACACTGTACCAGCTCCCTGAGGTCCATTTACATGATCTCAGCTGGAGTGTGAGAAACTAATTTACATATAGATTCCAAAAGGGCATGTGAATTTTATCTGTTTCAAAATTACAGCATTTACCCTCTGTGTTTGTTTTATAATCACCTATAAACACAAAGATGTTTGTTTATAATGCACAATCTGATGACCTAATTTAGAGTACAAAGTGAAGAAACAAAGCAATGTGTCAGAAGTTAAGCAAATGTTCAATAATGACCCTTAATCTTATCTCATTTTCAATATCTTTAAAATAAAAATATCCACATAAAACTTGATATACAGTTCCTGAAGTACCTGGAATAGCTTACATTTCTGAGAGGCGTTATGTATTTCAGTCTGCCAAAGAAGCCGTAAATAGTATTTTTCCTCTAAAAGTACATGCTCTACCTCTCTGAATTTTGAAATTGTGTACTTGCTACATCTGCAGCACCTCCACAACATCAATATAGCACAGTACAAAATGATCAACAGATACAGCTTAGAACAAGAAAATTCTTCCTCCCACGTAAATTCAGTGCTCATAAAGATCATCTGGCTCGTGGTCATGGCAATTGAAGAGCTCCCCCATGAAGGCACTCAGCATTGGCATTGGCAGGTTCCCCACAGCCCAGTAACCTGCAGAGGCCACCCTCAGAGGTGAAACAAGGGTGCAGCTCCTGCTGATGCAGCCCTTCCCCTAAGGGCTATAGGATCCTGAAGGTGTAGGGTGTGGCTGATGCACCACAGACAGGTGAAAAGCAGGAGCTGAACATCAAAGCCATCTTCTGACACACTGTCTATCCATCACCTGCAAACAGGGGGTTTCTGCCACTTCTGCTCTGAGCTAAACTAGCAACCAACTGCATTGCTACCCCAAGTCTGTGTCTTCACCGTCAGCATTTGAGTTTCTGTAATTTAAATTCAGATATGATCTGAATATTTATGTTCAGTAATCAGTAAATTAATCAAGATGGCTAGGACAATTTATTTCAGGGAGTAACTCATAGACCTATTTACTAATGTTCCATACTAAGTGTCATGGGCTGGCAGCAGCACAAATCATGGTGGGAAAATATTTTATTGCATCATAATTAAGTTTTAGATTTATTTAGGTAAATAAGATTCTTAGAGTTGTTTTCAACACATTCTCTTGAGCTGGATTCAAAGTATTTATCAGATACCGCACAACCATATTTCAAAGGTCTGCTCACGAATATCAATGCACATAAATCAAAGATAAAACCTGAAATAAAATCCTGGTCTAATCAATAGATTTACCAGCAAGTCCCAGATTTCACCCAGAATGAAAGCACTTACACTGTGCTTCTGTGATTTACTGAGTTATTCCTCAATATAATTCATGCTTAGA
This sequence comes from Serinus canaria, assembly GCF_022539315.1. Classification (NCBI taxonomy): domain Eukaryota; kingdom Metazoa; phylum Chordata; class Aves; order Passeriformes; family Fringillidae; genus Serinus; species Serinus canaria. The sequence continues at coordinate 16,172,909 of NC_066321.1, forward strand.
GATGCTGAAAATGAAGAAAGCTTCTATTCCTTTCCCCCCTTCTGCTCTAGCTTCATGGTTATGAGAACTTCGCTTAACCCACTCTTCCTTTTGCTTACTGATTCAAGTCACTAACCCAGCAGCTTTTCTTTCTGCCATGGCAAGGAGCTGAGGTGGGTCACTGAGGTGTCTAACAAGACCCTCACAAGTTAAGTGGCAGGAGCACACAGCTGGGGGAAGGCAAGGTGGGAAGGTGTGTGTCCCTCCTGAGGGCAGGCTGGGTGGCTTCAGTCAGTTTAGGCCTCCCTCATGGAATTTTATTGGAAACATTTTCAACCAAATGACAATCATTTTTTCAAACAATACATTTTCAGTCATATTCCAGAAAAGTGAAGTTATTGCAACAACCAGACCCAGACGTGTTATGCAGATGCACTGCAAGAGAGGTGGGTGAGTGAGTTCAGATAACACAAGAATTAGGCTGAACTTTCGCCCCTAGTTCCAGGGTTCTTTGAAGTTCTTCACTGCCTTGGCAACTCCTCCCCCTGTCTTCCACTACTGCAGCTTCTGTCAGAGGCTCTGCATAGTCAGGATTTTCTCCATTCTGGGATGTTCAAAAAGAATTTTGCACTAAGCTCCCCAGGGGCTAGATCTTCACAATGTTTCCGTGCTTGCAAGTACAGCTTGCTACACTCATTTCTCAGAAGAGCAAAACTCCCAGCTGTGTTTGCTGAATAGGGCTCTAAGACAAAAATTACTTCAGCAAATGGCTACGGGAACTTTCTATGAGCACTTACTAGGAGGAACTAAGATGATCTTCCTCTAGCAGGACTTAAATTTGGATAATTTTCTCAATAGTATTTTAAACATGAATCTGTGAATACATGCTCACGCATACACACCAGGCTTTTGCTATTTATCCATCAAAACCACAAGTAAACAACTGCCCACTTCAGGACCTGGTCCACTTGTCCCCTAATATAATCCATAGGTGCATAATAAAGACAACTGGGCACTATCATAATATTGCTTTTGACCCTAAGACACAATTTACCATTCACTATTCTAAAGATCATTGAGAAGTTTTCATGTAAATGTTTGTTTACATAATCTGTTTACAGATGGAGCTTTATTGTATTTTTCAAATTTATCTGTTAGATATAGTATTCAACCCAATCAGCTGAACTCCAGTCCAAAATACCATCTTACTGTATTTGGTGAAGTACATAAAAATGTGTTTGGACAAACAGAATGCTTTTGGAGACCCACAGATACCACTGCTCCAGAACATGGGCTTAGGTACTCGAGAAGCAAGGAAAGGGTAATGAGTTGGAAAGGCAAACATGCCTGCTTCTTATACCTTCATTGTAATCAGTTACTCTACAGCAGACAGTCTCATTACTATAAATTGCAACTAGAGGCACTTTTGCCTTGCAAAGGAATTCATAAAAACATGTCAGATCATGTCAGCTGAGATGTTATATAAATCACATTCTGCACTAAGTGAAAAAATACATTTTGCATCCAAGGAATTTTAGATTGTTTTCTGAGTAGAGCCCACTGTTTCACAACTCAAGAAGAATTTTCATCAGAATTACAGACATCACTTAAAAGACATGAAAGTTGAAAATCTAAATATGCCTAAATGCTTCCATTTTAATCCCCTTGTTCATTATATTTCCACTAAAGTTGCTACTTCATTCTGCAGAAGGGCTGTTCCCAACAGTGCCTCAGACTGTGTAAGCACACCATTAACTTCTGTGTGTGCGTGTATGGAAATGACATTACCCAGAGAAAAAGGAGTGCTCTGAAATCAACTACAAATGTAATGAAAGGTATGAGTAAAGAAAAATCCTTATATTTTAATACTAGCATCAACTGCTCCTGCCACCAGTAAGAAACTCCTAACTTTTTCTGACACTATGAGGTTTTTGACTTTCTTAAATCTGATTTAGTATTTGGTAACTTGAGATAGAATAAACCTTTTTTTCCTAGCGATGACACATAATATGACAGTTCATGTGTGTAAATCATGTAGGCACATGATTTTGCAGGACCTAAGCCAGAGTGAAAAAAAGACAAGAGAGCTGCATTAATCCCTTGGTGACTATATTCAGTGGGCTAAGCCTTAGATTCACCAGCAGATTTCACCAGATTTTTCTTTCTTGGTTCTCACAGAATGAAAAAGAAAAACAGAAGCTGAGTCTTTGAGATAAAAATTACTTAAACTGCAAAATAAAGCCCAGTTTGCATCTTTGTTAAAAAAACTCCAATAATATTACATATTTTGTACCAAAATATGTAATTATATATTTTGTACCAAAATATGTAATTATATATTTTGTATCAAAATATGTAATACCTGGCCACAAATCAGCCTAAGAAGCATCACAAATAACAACTCATGTTGGGCTTCCTTGCTGTAGATTTTACTAATGTCATTGTAGGATACAGAAACAATCTGTTTATTTCCACTAAAAAAAATCAGGTTAAGTCTTTAAAATGTCACCACTGTAGACGACCTTTAATTTTTTAACAAAAAAAGGCAGTCTTAAATTAACTAAAAGGTTAATTCTAGAATGTATTACCATAACATTGCCATTTAAAACAGTACATCCTCTTATAATCTATATCTCAGATTCCTCAACTACAGTTGGTTTAAATGCTTAAAATTGCCTAAATACTGATTTCCTATTATGTTTGGCTGGTAAAATTCAAGTTGAATCAAAATTTTGCTAGAACTCTTTTGTTAAAATGCTAAACCAGCCAGGCAATGTGCCTCTCATTAACCACAACTACTTCTTAACTGGCACTGTCGATTGCCTGCTAGGCAGCTCACCCTACAATGGAAATTATTTTATGGTATCTGCCTACAGATCTCAGTTTGTGCTGGACTACTCCTCCTTCTTGCTTCTTTCATGAACTGTAAACTATAAAGTAAACATATGGGGGGGTGGTAGGGGAGAGGAAACCCTGCCTCTTCAAGCTGAGAAACTCCAGGCTTCCGAAGACAGATAGTGCTTGATACTATTTACTCTACCCCTGCAATTATTTGGTAGTTGATCAGTTTGGTAGTTGATAAAACCAATAAACATCATTTGGCAGAATGGGGACTTGGGACTATTTGAACAGACATGAGCTCCTTTTCTTCACTGAGATTTCATTTGTAGCAGACCTGATGTCTCTCCCTGCCATAGCATCCCCTCTCCACATCCATGCCAGCCACTTATTCCACCCTTCAAAGCAGACGTCACATTCCTTAGTGGGACTGAATCAACTGCTTTACGTGGGTGTGCTATGAAGTGGAAAATAAAACTGATACAGTCTAAATCCGTAGATATTCATATATATGTTTTCCTAATGTTCTGATGCAGAGAGCTGCTGTAACACAACAGGATTGGCTAGACCTGGGAAAAGAGGCAGAACCTCTAAATCCCAACCAACTGCTGAGGGAACAGCAACATCAAGATGCAGTCTGACTGCAGAGCCCTGACCAGCCTCAAAACTGAAAGCAAGCAGTTACTCAGGGGTTTACATAGCTGCATATAAAATATTCTCATTTTGAGAGACATTTGCAAACACAGAGTGTCCTTAGTTTTGTCTTCAAATCTCAAAGAAACTTGCAAATGAAATAATCTCTTTAGTTTAAAACCATGCTTCAGTGAAAAACGCTGTGGAACACCATGTGCTTCAAAACAAACTAATCAACCTCCACAAAGAGAAGGAAAATGGTGTGATTTATCAATCTGAATATCAGTGGTTTAAAAAACAATGTGGAGATGTTGCACATTTAACAAAAAGCTTAGGTTCACAATTTCCTCACGTGCAGGGCAAATCTTTCTTCAACAGCTGAAATCATGGTTACAGTAACTTCCTATTCAGTCATTTCCTTAATTAAACCATTGAACTTTAATGTGAAATGCAGCAATTACAAAACCAGAAAGGAATCTGAACAATAACAATCCAGTCAAATGGGCAGTGCAATAAGCAACAGCAATGTCAAGAACATTGGCTGGCACTTTTTGGTTGGAATCAATGATGCTGTAATTCCCTGAGAAATTAAATGAAGTTCAAGTAAACTCTGTGCTGGATCAAAGCTGCGTGAGCTTCATGATACGATGCAGTGAAGAAAACTTGGCACCAATGGGCTCTCCTTGGTAAAGGTTACTTAAAAACCAAACTGTACGTCATCTTTTTCCCAAGTTTTTGAAAGGTGGCAACTTTAGTCCAGCAATAGCTGTGCCTCATCATCATCTCAAACATCTCTCCTGCTCTGAAACAGAAGATTACCCAAATGGACACATTTTTTCACCACTTTTTGTCTCCCTTCTACTCCAGCCTTGCAGTCCCCAGTGGTAGCCAAAAGGCCAATGTTCTCATTTTAAGCAGGCTCTTTCCTGTGGGCAGTCACTACATTCACACCTGTCTTTGCCTCCCACAAATGGTCCAAATGCCCAGACAGCCAAAAGCCAACACCTGGGAGGATGCTGGTCACCCCTGCTGTACCCAGGGCAGTGCCTGCTGCATCAGCAACACTGAGTGTGCTCCTTGAGCAGTGCCAGAAACCCCGCCTGGCTGCAGTGCTGTGACACTGCTGGCACTCAGCGAATGGAGGGTTCCCAGCACAGGAGTTCCAGGCAGGCTCCAGGTACCACTCTGCCTCCACAGTGTAAGCCCTGCACTGTGCAGGCAATGCAGCTGGTGTGTGCTCCTACCTGACCTGGGCCACATCTGCATAGCCAAACAGTCCCACCAGGCACCCATCTGGTCACAGTGTTAGGTTTTGATAGTATTCGATACTCTTAGCCCTTTCCTGCTGCCCAGACACAGTAATAACGTTGTGGGTCTCTAGTTACACAGCCAGCTCACACTCTGGGTAGGTGCGAAGGGTCACAGAGTCACTGCAGGGAGGGACATAATCTGTTTTCCAGGATGGTTTAGGTATTGGGGCATAGTGCCTTCCTGAAGAGGCAAGGCCACGAGCCAATCTAAACAGACAGCACCTTCATTTTTGAGGAATCAACAGGTCATTAAAAAGTAAGAAGGAAAAAAGAATTTACAGAACAAATGCTATCAAAATTATAATGCCTACTATCTAGAATATAGATACTCTTCGAGGAAACCTTATATTTGATCAGGATGGTTTTGACTGGTATATATATGTATTTACAATTATTTTGCAAAATCAAAGATTTTGCAAAATAATTGTAAATACATATATACTTTCTTTTACTTTTTTTTTCCTTACATTTTTTACACCGCTTAACTCAAAAGTGAAAGGCATGTTAGATACGTGAAACTGACTGTCCAATGGATCCATGTCCACCATACTTGGATTACCTTAAAACTTTAAATTGGGCTAAAGAAACAGTATTTAAGTGATAAGTGTTGTTACAGAGATTGATGCTCAGTGAAATAGGCACACTAAAAACTTAGAATTATTCCAGGTATCACCAGACCTCCAAGAATACTTAGTTAAAAAACCAAACAGACAAACCTCAGTTAAAAGATTATTTTTAAGACACTGATCTGTTCAGGCTGTGGAATAAGACACAATGATGTTCTCTTCTCTGCCTCATACAGGACTCTTCTAAATGTTTCTCCTAGATAATTTTTGTTCTTAATTGGAAAAAAATAATCCATAAGGATAAAAATCAAAAAATCCCTTAATTATGCATTTTAAAGAGCATGTTGTCTGCAGTCTGATCCAGCTCGCAGACAGTGGGATTTTTTTTTTCCATGTAATGGAATGATGGGTATCATGTTGCTAACTTCAGTGCTGCAATCTGATTTGCACAGCTCTCCAAGTGGAGAGCTACTGAAATCAGCTGGATTCTTTTACGGTACAAGATAAGAAAGTACAGATAATGCTGAAGACTGAGGGCTAGGCCTAGAGCCTGCTGATTTCTCTGACTGGCTGCACTAACATTCCAGCAGAGCCTCCGTGGCTCTGCCAGCAGAGCTCTGTGCGGGAGCAGGCAGTGCCCCAGCTCTGCAGGGCCCAGCCTTCACCTTACGCTGGAAATGCCCTGCGGCTGAGTGCTCTGGATAAACAGAAATCTTGTTTTCACAGGTGTCAATCCAAAGTGAGTTTTTGGTCGAGTTTACAAAACCCAGTGGGGAATAAATCCTGGATTTCTCTGGTGCTAGGTGCTCGTAAAACAACGCAAGTCTCGATGAGCTAGTAATTAAGTAATAATAGCCATCATAAAATTGCAAAATTCCTATATACTAGATAAGACCATAATCCTTCTGGGTGATATAAAGATAACCAACTGCTTTTTCCTTGAAATCAAACATAAATGTGATGATGCTATTCTTAATACTGCTTTTACTTTACAAATTGTTAAGAGAAATATTTTTCAGGACTTGTTTAAGAAAACCAGTACTTGTATAATACCCCGGTTAAACAGACTGACACACAGAGATACGGAGGCTTTGTTCGTAATGAAGATACTTTATTAAAGGGAAAATAAATCTGCTTCTGGGATGGATCTCCAAATTGAAGAGGTTTTTCAGGTGATGGAAGTGAGTATTGTGCTGGGTCTCCAGCCTGATTACTTCCTGCAGGGATGGTTTTGTCATTGTGCCACCAACACTCCCCTGGGACTTCTAAACAACCCAGGGTCACTGTGTCCTCTCTTTAATTAGTATCTCACTGTTGGAGGGAGGGGAGAATGTCAAGGAAAAAAAAGAATGAGAAGACACTGTAAACAAAGGTCCTCAGGGGCATCTTAACAATTTGGACCAGGAATGAAAAAAATGCTCTTTTGTTGGCAGCAAAACAAAAAGGAATGGTTGGGGTGGTCCAAATTTTAATTTTAGTTACATGAATTTGGATGAAATAAAGAGCAACCGTGCTAAGAAAAAAATTAATTCTGTTCCCAAGAGAGCTTCACCACCCAGCAGATGAGGATGCATGCATTCCACATTTTACAAGAAATCCAACTCAAATATGGTGTTCTGACCATAAGGCAACCAAAGTCCTAAGGAATAGCCTTTGGTTTCTTAAGCACTATGACTGAACTGGGGTGATAGCAATTATTTTTATTTGCATTAAAATAAAACTTCCAATGGGTATTTTTTGTACAAATATTTGGACTGCAATTTATACCTATATTTTTCACAGAAGAATTCAGATAATCCAACAATAATGCAAAATAGCATATAAAGCAGTAACAGAACCCCACCGCATCCACACTAGCTAAGATTTTACAATATTTTGTAAACTACTTTTTTTCCTGCTGTATCCTGGTAAATCAGGAAGTGAAATTTGATTTTAAAGCAAAACTCTGCTGACAGGAGGGTTTCTCTTAAAAGCTGACAGCATGAGAAGTTAAATGGCACTTTGTCAGTCACTTGGCTATTGTAACATAGGAGGTGGCCTTTCCCCTCCTGGAATTTCCTGCTCCAAGGTAGGCCCTCAGGTTACTTATGCCATGAGTAAAGGGAAAGGGAAGAGAAAACACACATGCTTCTGAAGAAAAACATAAATGCAAGGAGCTGCAGAAGAAACAAATATTTTGAATACCCCAAATTCAACCTGGAGCCAGCACTCACACCCTATTCTAGTGCCTGGTACCTTGAGCACTCAGAAATGTATCTCTCTGAATTTCTGCTATCAATATGGACACTGATTTATATAAAATAATGCAATAATGCTCGTAAGGAAGAAGAGGAATAGACTGTAGCCTATGGCTATGGCATTCATCCCAAATATAAGAAAACCACATTTGAATCTTTTCCCTTATATTCTGTTTCCAAACTACTAAATGCAGAAACACACACAGAGTATGTCTTGGTCCTTAAGTACCCACAGAATTAGGCACCAGATAGGGCAGGGTTTTACTGGAGTGCCCCAATGACAGACTCAGCAGCTCAGCCCCTACAAGGATTCAAACATTCCATTCCTCTAATTAAAAACATTTGAGCAATTTGGGTTTGGTGATTTGTCTTTTTAGTCTTGTTTTAAGGCCCTGGATCATGAAGTCTCACGAATGATACACTTGTGTCATCAACTCTAATGCGTTGCTTCGGTTCATGGATGCTTTTGGTTCTGTTTTGCCTCTTGAAGTTCCTGTGCCTTGAGCAGTGCAGTCTCCAAAAGGTGGGGTTCAGTCTCAAGGGCCTAAGTCTGGCTGTGAGCTGAGCCTTATTCCATGGTTTCAGTCTATACCACAAGAGTAACACTCACGGATACGCAGGTGAGCTCAGATTCTACTTTTGCATCACAGCATAAATATATAAAGAATCTCATATTTCACCTTAAATGCATTAAAAAATACAAAATATCTCCCATTTCTTCTGTGTAACACTGCAGCATTAAAATGAAGAACAGTCTGATTTTGTGATTTTTTTTACAGAATCAAATGTAACTTTTTCTTTTTTGATCAGTCTCATGATTTTCATGACCTGACTTACGGTGCCAAACACTTAGGGCAGGTAACAGGGCCATTTTATGTGCCCTAACTCTTCTCCTACCTCACACAACCACAGCAGAAAATTCTTTTAAAAACATAAAGCAAGCAAACCCACCAAACCCTCTGTGTGAGGGGAAATAAAAAGCGCATTTGAATCGTATGAATTTTAGCTTTAAAAACATTGACATTGATTAAAGATTTCCATAGTGTACAATTTACAAGAAATTACCTCAGCAGGGTGAAAGGATTCAGTTTCATAATCACAAAGTGCCCTAACTCCATGGTATTATATTCCAAGCAAGGTTGTATATTAAGTTTAATTTCACTTTTTTCAGGAAGTGATTTTACTCAAGATTGAATACAGCTGTTAGCAGAGCTCACTGTTCCAAAAATGCTTCAATGAAAACTGAAAAGAGATGTTTCTGTAGGTGAGGACTTGCAGCCAAGCTCTATTTTCAGAAAACACTACTGAAAAAATAGTCTTCAAATATTTAAATACTAAAGAATGGGAGAGGTCTGCGGAACACATTTGATGACTTAAACTAACTGCTCCATCTTCTTTGACAACACAAAGCTAGAAGACTCCCTGCTTTTACAAAAAGAAAGATGACGGTAGATATACATCTTTTTATTTTGTGCCAAGCATTAGTATCAAACCCTCACTTTTTGCGGGGTGGGGGGATTTAGTTTCATTTACTATTTCATCTTGATTCTGTTCTTTTAATATACACTGAAATGTATGCTGGCATACAGAACAGGGCCTCTGCAAAGGAAACGCTGCCAGCTAAAAACACAGGATGTAATCGAGACCACAAGAGACACATACTCATTTATAAATGTAACTATGCTGGAGGTATGGGAAGGAAAAAAAAACCCTCTTATTTTTTTGCTGCCAGTTTTAATTGTTTCAGTGATATTTTCCCACTCTCATAGTATGCCAGTATAATAAGAAGAAAAATAATCAAATTTAATTACTTTTGCAGCTAAGATAACTGCTGGGTTCAGTATTCAGGAGCCCAGACGACCATTTCTCCTTGCAGGAACTCCCCGGGTGTTTTACGCTGATCTCGGATGACAAGCACACACTCTCCGTGCAATACGAGCTTGAGCGGGGCACTATCCGGTCAAATAAGCACCAAACGCATAATTAAAAGCACTATTAACATAGCCTCAAAGAAAAAAAAAACGTACTAAGGAAACTAAAATTTAAGGCTGATATAAATGCACACTAGTAATCCATTTTCATCTCTGACTCGCCTGCTTTGAGACAAAAGAACCGGGAAGTAAAAGAGATTGAAAAACGGGGGAGAAAGTGGAAAAAAAACCAAACCTGTCTTTTCTACAACAAAATATTTCCTGTGAAACAATCGAGAGTAAGCGAGGTCCCTAAAACGCTTCCCATTTTAATAATACACGGGTTTCATTATAACAGGACTCAAGACTTTAAAATCTGTATTTAAGGGGCGGCCTCAGGCTCCCGCCGCGGCCCGGCGGGCGCGGCCCACACGGCCCGGGGCGGGCTCGGGCCGCGCCGCCTCCTCAGCGGCTGTGCCGGCGCTGCCGCCCGCGGCGGGAAACAGCCCCGGCTGCCGGGGCTCGGGGCGGCCGGGAAACTCGGCCGGCTGGACACAGCCCGGCAGCGCCCTGAGAAACGCCGGCTGAAGCAAAGGCAGCGGTCGCTCCCAAGGAGCGAGCCCTGACGGGGCCGTGGCGTTTGGGCATAGCGCATGTTAACTTTTAACTTCACGGCAACAGCCCGGCCCGAAGCGCGGGAGGAGCTGCAGCTCCCGAGGCGCTCGCAGCCATCTTGTCTTTCAGCTCTGGAACTCCCCGAGCAGAACAAGCCCCTAAGAAAAGCTCCTAACGCTAAAATTCTCCGCTAGAGGGAGCCCCAAAACCCCGCGGCAGGAGGACTAAAGCTGTATTCAATTAGGGAAATCGCGTTTTTACTTTTTCGGAAAGTTTGTGTGTGATGTATTTAGAAGACTCCACCGCCCGCCCACAGCACCCAGTGCTGCAGAGCTGCCGCTCCGTTGCCAACAGCCTCCCTGAGTCACCGCAATATATAAAGCAACCTTGAAGTTTGGAGGCTATCACTGTTACGCAGTATTTATATAAACTCACCGGTTCATAACGCACTTCAGAAATAGCATGGAAGTCAAACCTCCCTCTAAAATATTTTCTATATATATGCTCAGTCTGAAAGGCAGATACACGTCCACATGCACAAGTGGAATGTGTATCACAAAACCCCTTTTTCCAACCCTAATGAGGCTTCCCTGCTGATGTGCAGTAATAGAGAATAAATTCTGGTTTTGCTTAAACCATCAGACGTTTTATCTCTGAATCCAGTGGGGGCAGAGTTAGCTCTACATGAACCTAACTGGAGGGGCCCCTATGCTTCTGCGTACTATGGCTCTAGGGTTCCACGCAATTTGCAGGAATGAAGCAGCTCTTGGGCATCAGCTCAAAAAGAGATGCGTACAGTCCTGGGATGCACTTGTCATTAACCTTCATCCGTCCAAAACACTCTACAGCCCCTTGCCTAACTGTGGTTTGTGCAGAAGAGATGTGTTTTGCCTTGAACTAAGAACATCACAAGTTTCTTCTTTGCCTATTTAACATTTTTCCTTAGGAAATACAGTTCCTACAAGAAAGGAAAGGAAGAAAAACCCACTTTGCACAAAAGCTTGAGCAATAAAAAGGCTCTATTTGTGATAATAGACAGGAGTCTATTCATATGAAGTTTGATAACACATGCTTTTATTTCTGCATCCACTGAAATCCATATTGTTACTAGTTTGCTTAAAACTTCAGTAACACTGCTAATATGTTTGGAATATCCTTTATAGTTTTAATTGTGTATCAGTTGCCCCACTATTACAGCACACTACTGCTTATAGATTCCAATCTGTGCACTAATTTTCAACTTTCTTTCAACAAAAGAACTACAGTACAAATATCCAAGTTTCCAAAGCCAATGTAAAACTTAATAGTTTTGAGTTTGTCCTCAAATGCCCTATTAAAAAAGGGCACTCGTGGTAAAGAAGCCTAGTGGTTAACACACCACAATAGGATGCAAGAGCTATACAAGCTCTATTCTGCTTCTGCCACTTTATAATTCCTCCACTGTGAATTCCTACCTCTCTCAGTGGAGTACACACTGATAATCCTGGGATCATACTTTAAAGCTATTTTGAACCTACCAATGAAAAAGAAAGGAGGCATTAATATTATGATATTAGAGCTTTGGTTGTTCCTTATCTACTGTTAGTTCTCCATTCTTATTTGGACATTTATAAAAACCTGTTAGTGCATATATTCTATCAATGGTTTTTTTACCCTTGGAATTTAAATAAGATTTGATGTTCTGTGAGCTTTTATTTGATCCAAAGTATTTATTACTGTTAATTTCAAAACATTCTGCTTGTACACTTGGAGCACAATCCAAACAGTGGGATAGTTTTGCTCCTGTTTCACGTTACCTGTTTGGAATCTTGATCTTTATGCCAATTCTTTTTTAAATAGTTGACTGATACAATATTTGGGAGATACAGTTAGGTCTTCTCAGTACTGGTTTTGATTGTAACAGCAGAGAGAGTAGAATCCTTGCAGTACTGACCTACCATGAAGAAATAACATCTAAACAAAATATTACTGAAACATGCAATTGATAGTTGTTGGACAAGCACTGGTTTAGGCAGGGTCAAGAGAGCCACTAGGAATGATCTTTCAATGCTTTTTCTGACCTTAGGTCTTGATATCTATATAATTCTGCACATAAATATGCACATAAAAATAGAGCATAAAACAGGTATTAGCTGTAGGAAGTAGGTGAGTACTACTCTTCTGGTGTTTATGGCAGAATGCACAGCGCCCTGATTGCTGCCACCTAATCCTCACTGTATTGTCTTAATGACTCAGTATTTAATGTGGCAGACATGACACATCTTCAAGGGGGACAGGGAAAAGGTCCTTGCACTACAGAGCTGAGTAAACAGAAGAATCTAAAATATTATGCAGCTAATACACAAGGAAATAAAAATAGTAGTGATTTGTTATCTTATTCATGTTTAATTACTGCTGGTTTTAACTGGGAAAAGTAAGGGGAGACAACAGAAAATGTAACAGGCACTTAGGGAAAAGTGACATTTTTCTGTCTACCTTGCTGAAGTGATCTGGTAGGCTACTGCAAATATTATTAAATAGATAATGGCTAAATATTATGAAATAGATAATGGCTGTATGAAATATGGAAAATAGAAATGTGGAGGCAGTCACCAGACAAAAAAGTCTGCATTTGAAGCCTGCAAACATTCATAAAGGGGACTAGATCTGATCTAAGCATCTGACTGACAAAAAATAATTTTATATATATATATATATATATATATATATATGTATGTATGTATCTGGACCAATTCAGATTTTTAGTTTAGCCAGGAGAACCAGACATTGTGTTGACAGGCCAGCCTTGCAACAAGAAAGCAAATCAGAACTTTCTTTACCTGTAATAGGGAATCACACAGTTGCAGTACCATTCTTCCAAACATGGAGTCAGGATTTATTTCTTTGGAAGTACAGAAGTGTTTTAACTAAAAAAAGACAATTTAGGGATTGCAATGTTCTAGGAGGTGGCCCTGCTGCTAGACTTTCTACTGTCGTGAGTATTATTGGAACAACCCCTTGTTTTTATTATTTGCATTCTACCCGAGCTATCCATTACTGGAAAGTGGATGATAAGCAGGTATTCTGGGATGGGGAAGATGTGGGACCAGACTCATGAATTCCCCATGCTCTGGATAATTACTTATTCCAGTGTTAGAATACTACTGAAGGCTTGACTTAGATTTATTTGTCCACTTTCTTTTGCTATAAATACTTTCACAAGGGGCAAGGCAATGAAGAGTAACAGCCTCTGTTTGTCCTGGTTAGGAACACACAGAAAACTCACGATGATCAGCAAGCAGTAACAAGGACAGTCCTTGGTTTCTTCTATACTTGGTTCCACCCTTGCAGGGAGGTGGAAGGGGTGCACACCAACACAAATCATTGCGTTTTTTTAAACACATGTTTATTTATTCTTTTCTACTTTCAGAGGTATATCAATAGATAAAACCAACCCTAGAGATAAAACAACTCCCCAGTATCCCATTCTTCCAAACTAGAAATAACGCTGACTCTCTAGATCTATGGACAGATTCCTTGCTTAGTTGGTCATAAAACACAGAAGTCAGGTCAGAGGGGAGGAGAATTATGGAAATAATTCAAAATTCATTTGAAAATGTTGGCTGAATAGCAGAGACAGATTGGATTTAAAATATTATCCTGCTGTGGCTGCTATCTGAGGCAGCATTAGGATGCATCTGCCTATTCTTTGAGAATAAAATGGTGCCTTCAGTTGCAGAACGCAGAGCTTCCCTGACAGAAATAAAGAACTTTGCCCCATGTAAGCAAAAATGGCAAAATGGACCCATACAAAAAGGAGACAATTGTATTAGCTACAGATTCTTTCTCCATGCCCCCCCTCCCTCCAGCCTGTGTGTTTGCCATTTCTGTGGAGCACAGAGCACACAGATCACTCTTAGGGAGGAAGAGATTGTTGCTGGGGTCAGGCACAAGGTATTTCCTGAATTCATTATTTTCAAGTACAAAGTTTTGCAAGCCTGTTGTCTGCTCTGTCAGACAGCACTTTGTTTTCTGAGTATTTGAAATGTCAGATTTTAACATGCAACTAGAAGTTGCGCTTTAGAGAAGTTGTCCTTGTAGGCAGCATTCAAATATACAAGCACATGAATGTTTTAAAAAATAAAAATAATTACAGTATATTATTTTTATAAACATTATCAGTATACATAATCAGTATATTAGTTGGTACAAGTGTTTTTTTTAATATTTATGTATGACATATATACATGGGAATATCTTAGTTCCATAAATGCATGCTAATGAATGTGGTGTGTTGTCAATGAATTATAAAACACCCATTAATTCTTACTCAGTTTTCACAGTGTACAAAATAACAGTCCTGGGTTTCATCCTTCCACAAAGAAGAGACTAAAGAGGCTAAATTTTGACTAACTGCTTTCCAATCTAAGTCACTTGGCATATTTTACTATTACATGCACAAACTTTAATTACTAATTGGATTTATTTAACATTTTTCATTCTTGAAGCACTGCACAAATACTGAAGCCCCTCAACACTATTATTACTATTCATATTTATTATTTAGTCATATTATATTACTAAACTTTTCATTTACAGATGGTGGAACATCTGTAACCATTTTAGGGAGCTGTTCTCAAGCGTCAACAGAAGACAGCAAGGTTTAAAGGTTTTTCCCCATTTGTGCATTGGTTTTTAAAAGCCTGTTCACTAACACAGCATCCAGTTAAGAACTCAGTGTCTTAACACCTTCATAATAAAATCTTTTGCTCATCCATGCCATACTCAACCTCACTGACAAGGGCCAGAACATAAAAGTCCTCTAGCCTTAAACTTGCTTGACTAAATAGGAAATAACCACGAGCTTTTACCAATAGCTCCCAGGTTTGCTGCAGTGGATCCTTCCTGGGCACCAGGAGCACTGAAGCAGTCTGTTACTATTATTCCCAGCCTCTTTATGTCCTTAAAACCTACCTGATGGCACAATTCTGTAAATTTTTTTCACTGAATGTGATCCTATTTATTGTCTTTGAAATCTTAAAGTTTGGTGGACAGGCAATTACAGAAAAAGTGATCTGCATCTGGCCTGGACCCTCAGTTAGTGCACCACAGCCAGCATGGCATGATTTTCACATTAAATCTCAAAAGGTTTGGTTTTTAGCAGTTAACGACTTGCTTAAACTTGGATTAAGACATTAATCCCACAGTTAAAACTTAAATTCTTCTTGAAGTTAACATCAAATCCTTCCTTTACTACCTTAAAGGTTTAGTAGCTCTGGAAATGTCTAGATCACATTATTCAACATGGGCAGTGAGAGAGGAAGCTTCCCCATCTGCCCTGTGAATTTACTTCAAACCTGCTTTTGGAGGTTTGCCTTCAAAAAGAACGAGTGCACAGGTCCCTTTACTGACTCTGCTGAGCGTCTGAGGAAGTGTTTGACAACTGAGACAGTGGTGTCTGTAAGTACAACAAACACAGGCTGGGACCAGCATCTCATTTCACATCATCAGCAAACAGCCATGGAACACTGACAACTTTGTTTTCTTCCTACCGGCTACTATGCCTTTAGATAGTAACATCAGATTGGAATTTAGGTGTGTTTGGGAGAAAGAAAGATTTTTTAAAATAAAGGCATGTCAACATCATTCACGTCTTTATAAACTAACTACACTCTCATTCTAAAATCTTGGGCATTATAAATGATGAGACAATTTGCCAGATGTAAAATAAGTGAACTCTCAGAAACCATATAATTTTTGCTGAAGTTACTTTCACAATCTGTGAAAAGCAAAAGTATAGACAGCAGGTCACAGAGGCAGCACTTGATTAAAAATTATTTCTTTTACAGCAATAAGGGTTCAATCAACCCTTTTATTAGTCAGGAAGAAGACAGAGGATTTACCCTTACCTTCCATAAATCAGAGCATGGAAGTAAGGACAGAGTTTTAAATATACAAGGAGGCATTGATCTGGAAGATGGATTCACAAGGAGGATCCAGAGACAAAACACAACCAATTTGAGCTAATCTCTCCATCAGTATCAGGGATAAGCACCATGCAGCAAAACCAACAAACCTCACAACAGTTAAAGACAATAAAACCCTTTACTTCATTCTGAACTTTTTCTTATTAAATAGTTAAATATATAATTTCAAAATTATCTTCACTTCCTTTAAAAATCTTGAAAATTAATTTGAGCTAAGAAACAATTAACTCAGCCTGAAGCTGAGAATGCTCTCAACTTAGTGTTGCATTGAAATCTCTGAAAAATGACACATTTCAGGTGAACTAAAGTATTCCATTGCAGCTGGACTCCAAATGCATTGCTTTCACTCCCAGTTTCCAAATTCCAGCAACTCAGAAAATTCTTCAGATAGTTCTTGCCTTATCAGATAAATGACAGTCTTTCCAACTATCCAGTCTTTTGATCCACTTTATAAACCCCAGACAGATAAGATATGGTTATGTTTGAAACTAATAAACAGACCCATGCTTTAAGGCAAAATGGGTTTCTTCGAGGTGTTGGGATGTTGGAAGAGGTTGGCAAAGCTCCTGGGTGTGGAAAGACCTGTGCCTGTACCGCCTGCTCCACCACACATGCACTATCTCAACATCTGTGCACCGGTTGTTCACTGCTCTGCTCTCCTTTGTTTGTTTTTAACTGCAGATATGAAGTACAGTGTGCTATTTAGATGAATGAAAAGACCTATTTACAAATACATCTTATCCTTTGCAAGTCTGATTTCTCCCTAAATTTTACATGCTTTCCTCATTCCATTTTCACTTTATGAATTTTTTCATGTCCTGTGATATGAAAATGGCTTCACCAGTAAGACTGACTGATTGGATTATTTCCTTATTCTGTACAACAGCAGTCATTGTTCACTCAGAAAAGATAGCTCATTTCCCCCCTACTTCCACACTTTGAGATTAATTTCCTCATTTCATTTGTAATTATGAAAATAAATATGTGTTTTTATATATTCAACTTTTATCACGACTGTTGGTTTATTTTATACCAAAGACTACAAAATCTAGGATTGAAATACTCTAATACTATGGCACAGGATTTTCTCTAGAAACCTCCTAATTCTAGTCTGAGTTTCACAATTACTTTTTCCTCTACTGTACCGTAAAAATAATATTAATATTTAACTTCTGAAACTCATTTTTTACATACAGATTACAGAAGTGCCTGACTCCAGGCACTGTTCTATATAGCAATAACATTTATGTAATAAATCAGTAGTATCTCACTTTAATATAATCCCTTTTATAAGATATAAGGTAAATAATAATTGTGATTGCTTTTCTCAGACTGCCAGGACATCGATCTCACATTTTACTTTGTACATCATCAGTTGTTTTCTCCAATAGTAAATGAGAATTCACTAGTGCAAACTTTCTTAAATTTCTTTCAGCAACAATGCTAGCATAAACATTTCCCCCCTTATCCTGCTTGTTCCTAGTATTCATTTTTGCTGTTTATTTTTAACCTGGACTGGTTCCCAGATCTATTTCATTGTATGGTCCCACTAACAGCTCTGCTGGCATTGTTGATGGGGTAATGTGGGGAGAAAGAATGTCTGGAGACAAAAAGAGATGCTCAAAGTTGGTACTGCTACAAAAGAACACATCTGAAAACACAGCTTTAGCTTTACAATGTATCTTCTGTGTTACAGGATACTGATCGGAACTGAGCTGCAGACCTTGGAGCACAAATTACGAGCACTTAGTGTTCGTCTGCTGTTCATCTCCTTTAGACCCTCTACTTGCACCAGCTGCTTCTATTGATACCATACCGCAACGGCTCTGTTGACTACTGGAGAGCAGTGAATGTTCTTACTACAAGTTGGGCTTTGGCAGATGAGCAAGCCTGACTCTAGTAATTTGAGGTATTGCTGCCTCCAGGTGTCCTTTTTGCTCTTCTGCCAAAATTGCTTGTCTGGCAGAGTGAGCAGAAGGAAATGCTTGAGCCTCAGCTGCTCCAAATGCAGCACGTGATATCTCAGCTCAGCAAAATTTTCCCCCAACATTTCCTCAGCCTCCTGGACCACTAGAATTACTTTTTGGGCATTCCAACTCCTGACTGTGAGAAGAATTTTATTCCCATGGCACAGACTAAGGAAGAGGCTGGAAGGTGAGCTTCCATGTGCTTGCAAGCTATTCTTTCTGTTGCTGCTCTCCTGTGTTCCCTTGGCTGCTGTGTCCTTACCCCCTGTCCCAACCAGATTCCCTTCAGTGAGGCTCTATGTCTGTCCCAGATGCACTGCTCTCTCACCTACTGCCTACAGCACACTTTCCTCTCTGATCCTAGGTAGCTACCAAGGCGGGGACACCTTCCTCCAAGAGGCAGAGCTGATGATGCTATATGATCAAGGAAGGCAAATCTGAGTGGCAGAGCCAAACTCTTCCAGGGAGCAGCAGAGACAGGGCAGGTGTCCCCTTGCTGCCTCTACTGAGGGGTGTGAGTAGGGAGAGGTAGAGCAAGAAGGGTATGTTTAGATGGGGAAAGTAATATTTGACATCTGTGCCACATCCACCAGAGTTAATCCCTGAACCCCCTTAAATTATTGCTTGCATAGGAATAGTTTAAAAGTGCATTTTTCTCATGTTTCTCTGTTCTGTTACTGATCCAGAGTCAAGAGGCTTGTGGTCAGGATTAAAAATAAGGAGGCTCAGCCTATGTCTTTTTCAATGTTAATGGCATTTGTGACACATCCTGAGTTATGACTGTAACAGAAGAAAATGTCTTATGACCAGAGTCACTTGGGTGGAGCCTTTAGCTAAGCGAAAGCTGAAAGAGAGCCCATCAGTGCTTTCTCTTGATGATTTGAAATTGTAATCTTGTTAGGAAAATTAACCTCAGGAAGGCAACAAGGAATTTCCAGAGAAGGACTGTTGCTAGGCACTTGCATGGTTGGGCAGTAAAATACTGCAGTTTGTAATAAGCAATTTTCTACTGTTGATTTAATAATATTTAATAGATGGTACTCTAAATTTCTATGTTATTCATAACACAGTTGCTGCCTCTGAGCTTTCTCATCATTCTCTCTGTATACCTTTGGACAACACAGGGTATATGTACACAGATTTCCCCCTACAGACCTGGAATTACACAGCCTATGCACCTGGACCAGCAGCCACCTCACTGGCACCTCGGCAGGATTTGTCCCAGCATATTTTCCCATTGGCTCTGGGCTGATGCAAAGTGATATCAGCATGATAAAAACATCACATGAAAATACTTGCAGATATCCCTTAGGGGTATCCCTTAGGGGTATTCCCAGCAGCTGCTCTGCTGATCGAGGAATACTGGAGGACATGAGGAAATTCTAACTGCCCACCTAGACGAGCTGCACACATCTCCCACAGACTCCTGCTCTGCCCTTTGCCATGCCTGGTAGGTGGCAGTCCCTGCCTCTGGTGCTTTTACTGTGAAGCTCGAATGTGTTGGCTAAGCTGCAGGAGAACACACACACACCCCCTCGCCACTCCCCACCCCTGAATTTAGGGGGTTGTTAAAGAGGGGTGATTGCATTTTCTCTAAGAGAACCATACCCAAGGACTAAAAGAAAAATAGGAGAGCTCTTTTTCTTTGCAGCGTTAACTTTTCTGGACCACACTTCTCACTGGTTGTGCTACCACAACACTTAGTTCATAATAAGAAACTTTCAGCCTTCACTGCCTCACTCCATTTGCCATTAAAACTCCCCTAAAAGGCGACAAGCATCTAATTTTCTTCTCAATCCATCTGCGACTTGTATCGGCGCCATGCTGAGGGCAGCAGGAGCCGAGGGTGCCGGGAACACTCGGCAATACCCAGAACCTGGAGCTTGTGTTTAAGCCACAGCTCCCTGCCAGCTGGAGACACATTTAACATTCCCTGCATGACTTCAGCAGTTCAGCCACTTTCCCACATTCCACAGCTGGCCTCCCACCACCACTCAGCCTGCAAGCACACACCACACCGGGGTCATATTCTTGCCATCAATTCTCAAGTACAACTTGCTAGTGAAAGCACTGGAGAGAGAGCTCTGTTTAAAATGTGATGGCTCCACAAGACCTGCATGTCCTGGCTACATATAAAGAAGTATTTTCCCTATGCTCTTCAGCTCTTCTGTCTTTTATAAAAGCTTCTGCATATCTTGGGAGCCACAAAATGGTTGGGTGGCAACCCTGTAAAGTCCCAGAACAAATCCCTACGACTATGAGTAATCCCAGTGCTGTATAATTAGACACATAAAGTCCTTCAGGACTGCATCCACGGAAGTTTATTAACTCCATTGTTAACAGTTAATAGTTCTCTTTTCTGACTGCAAATTCATATTGCTTCACATATACACCACATCCATTTTTGTCATTGTGCAGAAGTTAAAAAAGGAAGCATGAAGTCTGGAGACGTCAATTTTTAATACCATAATTAGCTTGATGGATTACAGTGATTTGTAATTTTTTTATGTCTACAAATTGAACTGGCTCATGCCTTTTTTGTCATGCTTCTTGTGTCATGAAAAAATCAACAACAACAATTTTCAGAAAGAATTGATGAAGAAATCTAAATTCAGTAAATTTCAGAAACAATTCACAACAGCAATATTCCAGTAATTTGTACTTAGAATTTATCTTAAAAGAAAAACCAAAACTATTCAAACAATTTATAGGTTAAGCATCACGATTTTACGGGAATCACTAGAAGGGAAGCCTATTGTATGATTTTTATATGGATTCCTCATTTATCTATTACCAATCACATCTGTGGTTAGGGACTGAGCAAATAAAGAATACTTGCACAAAATGAAACCTGCATATCTGAGTGTGTTGGGCAGAAAAGTCTACAAGTTCATGTTAGTTTTCTCTGGAAACAATGAATAAGTGAACATATATCACTGAATTTCTGGATGCAACACAGGACTATTAATTCCACTGAAATAATGATTTGTGTAGCTGACGTGATCTTGACATGAATGTACAGCAACTGAATGTATCAGATCTAATGAGATAATCACAACAGTTGTGAGACTGGACAGGGAACAGTGCCATGCTTGGGCATTTCTCATGAATCATTTTAGGCCAATTTGGTACATAAATAGGACCTCATCATTCTGCAGCACCTTAAAGCAACATGAGTTAGATCCCAAAAATATTTACCGGAAGATGTATTTTATTTCTATTTTATCTTTTAATATTTATTTTAATACTTATTTTACTAATGTTTGAGTCAATGCCTTAGAAAATTAATCCAGTCATATCATTGAAGTATAAAGAATTTTGGCCCACATTTTGAAATATCAGGTAACATCCTCTTACTTACTTTGAAAAGCTAAGTCACTGTTGAAAAACCATTAACATTCAAATAAGATGGTAGCTTTTTTGAATGTTAACTTGTTCATTACTTTTTTATCTTGAAACAAAAAAATCAGAGAAGCATATTTTGCATAAACTCTTTTCTATAAACTAGTTTTGAGCTAAGTCCCAGTTTATGAGTTAACATGACAAATGAAATACACTCTGGCTGTAGTTAATACAAAATTATCATGGAAGCAGTGACAACCCCTGATCTGCACCAGGACTGTTGACACCAGTACACAGAGGGAGTAGCTACAAATGCATGCCATTATTAGAAGAAAATATTGTGCTGCCAGTGACAAGAAGGTAGATTTATATTGGCAAATTAAAATTTTATTAAGGCAGAATTCTTTACAGCCACAAGACATGCTGTGTAGCACGACATCCTTACAGTCCTAAAGGAAATGTGAGAGTTGCAATCGAAAGTGAACTCTTCACAGCTTTTGGAGTTTCTCCCTCACTATTAGCTGTGCATAAGCCCATTCAAGTTAATATGGGTGATGTTACCAATAGCAACAAAAATTTCATCAAAGCCCACAGGGAAAACTCTCCACAGCACAGCGGACACAGCCTTGACTTTGCTGATGTGCAGCAGCCATGTGCCTTTATGTCTGGCATTTCCTTTCCCTCTTCTCACACTATGATTCTTGCACACCTAAGTACCAGCCACTGTCTGAACCCAGGGTGTCCCCACAGGGAGCTTGTTTACACCTGCAGGCACAAAGCTGTGGCAGCAAATGGTGAATTCCTCTCTTGGTCTACCCAGTGGCTATCCACCCACTTTTGCACCTAGACCACCAAGATATTCATTTGTTTTTGCAAGCCAGGACCTTTCTTTGGCTTCACAGAATATTAAAAAAAATCCATCTAATTTAAAAAGAAGGAACTCATTAGATACTGAAGGAACTTTTTTGTATTAAACATACGAGGTAAAAGTATTGGCAAAAGCTGGCAATATAACATGATTACATCTGACAAAAAGGCTTAATTCAAAGGACAGTAATTTGAGAAAATATACTTCAAAGGTAATAAAGTCCCCGTACATTCACCTCTTCATTGCACTGCTTGGAGGAGCACTTTCTAATGCTGTTAGCAAACATGCCACAGGATTGCTAATGAATTTTTTTATCTGTTTCTCCCACAAGAGTCCATGCATTACTCCTAAATTCTGATTTTTTAAAGCAATAATACTGGCATGTCAGTATTCTCCAGCTGAGTATTTGTCCTTTTTTTTGAAAACTGAAAGTTATTCACCACTGAGGGACTGAGGGTCTTGACAACATAAAATGATTATTTTTCCTCTTATTATCAGCTCTAGTATAGAGTAGAATATAATTATTCTATCACAGCTGTAATAAACTGCAATTTTAGACAGCAGTGTGGGTAATTTTTGGTCAATGAGCAGTAAAAACAGTTCAGTGAAAGTGAAAAGAATGTATAGGTTAAACACCCTAATTTCAAGTCTGCAAATAACACAAAAACCTGTTTTCATCTCTGATGAGTGAGTGTTGTGATTACCTGAAATTGCACAGGATTAGTACTATTCCAACAGAATGCAAAGGTCAAGAGGTGTTGATTAAGAAAAAGGATTTTTGAAAGAAAACATTATCTATTTGAAACAAATGCAGGCTCCTGCACCTGGAGGGAAATAATCCCAGCACCGGCTGGGAGGGAACCCGCTGGGAAGTAGTTCTGTGGAAAGGGACATGGGGACAAGAAGCTGTCCCTGAGGCAGCCAAGAAGGCCAATAGGATCCTGGACTGCTTTGGGAAGAGCATTGCCAGCAGGTCAGAGGAGCTGATCCTGATCCTGCCCCCTCTGCTCAGCCCTGGTGAGGCACATCTGGAGTGCTGTGTCCACTTCTGGGTTTATCAGGAAAAGAGAGACATGGAGCTCCTGGAGCAGGTCCAGCAGAAGAGTATGAAGATAATTAAAGGACTGGAGCATCTCTCTTATGAGGAACAGCTGGGGGAGCTGGGCCTGTTCAGCTTCTAGAAGAGACAACTGAGAGGGGACCTCATCAATGTCTGTCAGTGTCTGAAGAGAGGGTGACCAGAGGATGGCCCAGGCTCTGCTCAGTGGTAACAGGACAAAAGGCAAAGGGCAGAAACTGATGCACAGCAAGTCCCACCTGAACACGAGGAAGAACTTTACTGTGCAGTGACTGAGCACTGGAACAGGTTGCCCAGAGAGACTGTGGAGTGTCCCTCCCTGGAGATATCGCAGAACTGTCTGGATACAATCCTGTGCCATGTGCTCTGGGAAGGTCCCACTTAAACAGGAAAGTTGGACCAAATTACCTACTCTGGTCCCTTCCAAACTGACCCATTTTGTGATTCTGTGATTTATGTTTAAAATTTCTTTGTAAGCTTTGAACTGTTCTCTTCTGGATGTGGATGAATATTTTTCATATACCATTCAATAAGTGTCTACTTTTCTGTAGTGTCATTAACTGCACACAATCTCATGAACTGTTGTACAATTAGGTCAACAACTTACATTACTTACAGTACATTTAAATTCATATCCTACTTTACCTTCCATTTTTACATACATCCATTAATATGAAGTTTTTCATTAAAAATGTTCATTTGTGTATTGTCTCTACATAAAAATGAACAGCTTAATAGGAACTGAGGGTGGCCAGTTAATGAAAAACTGAAAAAATAACATTAGTTGCAAGCAATACAAGAACTATTATGATGTCTACGTATACAAAAGTATCCAAAATAATTTATTTTGAAATAAAAAATTGAGGATAAATAGAATAAATATAAAATAATACTGGTGATTCTGGAAACTTCTAGTGTTATAATGTGAAACACAAGTATTTCTGGGACTAATGACATGTTGAACTGCAGTTACAGTTCAGATTATCCACTTTATCAACTGGCTTGTTGCTGTGGCTCTCATTTATTCCTTCAGTCATTTGTGTTTGGCTTTCATGGGTTACTATTCCAAAGCAAGGATGAGTATATGGATGCTTATTAGTCACAAAAATAAGGGTGCCCAAACCAATCAGAATTAATTTTGCAATATGTTAAGTAACTATTAGTCCATACTTACAACTCCCAAATTCAGGTACAGGTTCACATGCCTGAACCGAGTTCAGGTTTTGCCATACCCTCCCCATTATTTTGTATATTTAATTTACTCCTTAAGCTGTACAGGTGAAAATGCAGTCATGCCCCTTGATGCACTCAGCCACCATGGGATTGAATTACACGTCAACGCTCTCTCCTCCTGTTTATGCTGTAAGTTCCAAGAATGACTATCATATGAGTACAATGGAGGTCTTTTTAGCAGTATGCTGACATGAAAGAAAAGTTCAGCTATGTTGTTTAATTGTGTATACACCACTGCTAGGCAACTCTCCAAACCTTACTGTAAACATTGTTTAAGGTTCATCCAGATCAGCACGATAATGAGGCTTGTGCTTTTTAGGCTTAGCTTTTAATGACAGTTGCTTTTCTTTATAGTTTTGTATTTGCCTCTTCTGAAGCACAGTTAGAGGCATCATACCAGGCTGAACTTTTTCTTTTACAGATTGATAGGTTGTCCTCTAAAGCCCTTGTCTAATATTCTGTTTACATCATGTTGTTTTCCTGGATGGAGAACTGATCTATTGTCTTTTGTTAGTTTGTCTGGAGAACATATTCACCACTGCCTAACAAATGGAAATACTAGATTAGTAAGGAAAAAAGTGCATATTCAACAAACATGGTGTTAAAGACTTTAATGGAGCCAAAAATACTTAAAAGTTCCAAGAAATGTATGGTTACTCTGAAAATATCATTCATGTCCTAACAAGTATGTATGTACATAATAATGTTAAACTGGCACCATTAGCTTTAATGTATAATCATTATGAAGTTATTTTTGTTGATGTAAAGACATCTTCAACTACAAAAATACACATCTGAGACCCAAAATACGAGACCTGTGCTTCTTCAGTGGTGACTTGTTCGAAGTGCAGACTGAGTGTGTGTAGGCAGACAATTATGAGACAAAGAACACTGCATTCCTAAACTTCAGTTTCATTTAAGAAGAAAGTTCATTTATTGCTGAAAGAACACAATTTAAAGTGTTCCAAGTTTCTATTATATTAGTGCTGCTGCATTTTACTTTTTGTAAATGACTTTTATTTTGCAACGTAGCAGAAAAATCAGAATAGTATTTATAAAACCCCAACTATGTATTTCTAAAAACTTACACAAAGTTCAGCACATCAACATTTTAATCCATGTGCTTGTCAGAATCGGAGCAATTCAGAGCTCTGGTAAAGGCAGGCAAAATACTTCAGACTTGATCTGCTAAGGTCAGATAGAATTTTAGATTTTGAATCATGTGTATATTCTTAACGACATTAATAAGTTCCAAATGCTGTTTTCATGATTAAGCATTTTACGAATTTTGATGCAGAGCTGAAAGTTGTTAAAACTCACAGAAATAAAGTATTAGCAAAAAATACCATCTCTGTTGCAGCTGAGATGTATATATAGGTCTTCTGACAATGAGATTAATGTGTTGCATTGCTCTTTATCAGGTCTGCGATGTGCCTGACATTATCTCTGAATATGGGAGATTTCCCTAATAGTACCCATTAGTCACAGGATATTGAACTCACAGAATGCAACAAAGTTTTAAAAAAAGTAATAATCTACCTTGAACCCAAGGATTGTCACCCAAAACACTTCCCTTTTGCTTATTCCTAAGGGCACTTTGTGCCCTGGGTTTCCCTGAGGCATGAAAGCCCCAAGCCCTGACACCTTGCAGTGGATGCCCAGCCAGTGTGCAGGGCTGCCAGCCTGCTCCAAGGGGACAATGAGGAAGGAACAACAAACTCCATCAATTGCCAAGTACCTTCCAGTGTGCCACGCCCAGCTTCCTTCCAGAGACAACCCTCAACTCTTCCTTCCAGAGACAACCCTGGGCTCACAGGAACAGAACATCAAACAACAGAACAAATATAAGAAAATCTTTTCCTTTACTGTGCATTTTCTCTTCTGTTGCTTTCTGAAAGTTTGGTTGGATCCTTGGCAGTTTCTTACATTGCTCAAAGGCAACAGAGAAGGGTCTCCCCAACTATGAGAGCTGTTTAGCCAAAATCATGATCATCACCTTCCCTGGCACAACAGCAGCCTAGGAAGGCAGGAGTATGGTGGGAAGAAAACAAGATGGAAGGGGTTCAGCACCCCTCATTAAATCTGCCCAGACTGGGCAGATTGTATGGGGCTTCAGCTTGCACTGGGAATGGATTCAGGAAGAGTGAGCAGAGTTGACACTACAGAAAGAGCATCCACTTGAGGACAAAGCAGCTCCCTTGCACCTGCAAGGGTCTGGGTCACTGTGAGAATGAAAAGCCAGTAAATTATTGTGCATCTTAGACGCAACAAAGTTCACCAATTCATTTTTTGTTCTCAGTAACTTTTTTTTTCATAAAAGACCACTGACAGTGCCTTATTGAATGTTTCTGTGCAGATGCTAATAAGATTTTAGGGATATTTGCTCCTTCCTCCCTGAAACAAGTTGGTATGTTCGGAAATTAATTGCTTAACATCAGAAATTCCAAACTTAATTGGAATGAAAAAAGAAAATAAGAATGTAAAAAGAAATTAAAAGTAGAGACTTCAAGAGTCAAACATAAAACTCTAATAAAATAACTCAAGGAAAAAAAAATTTTTTCTTAAAGAATTATTAATAAAATCCAATAAAGACCGGGAAACACAAACATACATATTTAAATGCTTCATATTTATGCTCTGATACATCTCTGGAAAAAGAAAACATAGATTGTTTACCCAGCATAATGCTCTCTTTAACTAGAAAAATATTTAATTTCAAGTATTCCTAATGTGTAACTTGATTCTCAGTACTTAGCTACATATCAGTCATGGGATACATTCCATAGTTATGAAGTATTACCTTGAGAGATTTCATGCTTCCAAGCACACGGCCAATTTCTGCCGTGGGATGCAAATGTACAATTCTCTTTGAAGTCTGTAAGAGTCACAAAAGTAGAACATGCTGCACACTGCAACTGAGTTTTTTCTGTATTTAGCATCAAATTCTACTGAGCATTACTTATTTAACTCCATTCCCCTCCAATTTTCATTGGAGGACTACAACTGAGCAGAGTTGGTCCCTCATGACAACACTTACTGTAATTAAATTAAATATATGTCTACATACACATCATAGTAAATGTGGCTTTTATAAAACTAAGCAACTTCATATTCATTCCTCTGCATAACATAACTTTTTACTTCTAAAACCCCAGGTATTTAATTAAATGTGTTAATATAGTTATGATACACTCATGTAATTACTTGTGTTTTGCACTACTGCACAACCTAGAAACCTTTAAATTTAAATCCAAGATACCTGTGTAATTTCAGTACTAATAATTCTCAAGAAAAGAGGCATCAAAAAGAATGCAGAGAAATCTCATCTGTGTTCTGCCAAGTGCTCTGCAGCCCAGTCCCAAATACTGCAGGCAGGCAAAATGCTCACTTAGTGAAGTGAATAAATATTCATTGTGCATTTATTTTCTTCTGCTATTACCAGATTTAGTAATATAATTAAAAGTATTAAAATCATTAATTAGAGGACAATATAGTTAATAGAGTTTTAGGTGACACAAGTTTAGCACACTGAGTCAGCTTAATTAAGTCTTGTCTACATTCGGAAAATTACCAGAACTACTCTGAAATAACCCTGGATAGGGATGTGTAGATACATGAACATCTATATAGGAATTTAATATGCTAAATAATTCCAGAAAAGCATTTCCTTATAAATTCCATTATATTTTTAAGTGCAGACAAGCTCTAAATCTCGTTAGCATCAATATTCTGCACTGTTGACAGCTTTTACTCTAACACTCCAGAGTGTTTACTTCAGTGTCATCAAACCTTTAAGGCTTCGTCCTGGAAAGAAGCAGGAACAGAAACCTGGTGCATCCATTAACAGATTCAAATTTAACAACATCTACAAGTAACGCTGTGCCAAGGCAATCACCTTGCAGAAGAAATCCTTTTCTGTTTAGCTGGTTTTGAAAGTGGATTAAGCTGTTTTGGACAATAGCACTCCTTTTTCTCAAGAAGAAAGCTCTGTCCCCTTGAAACTATTTGGGGATAAATTTTCCAGAATACCTAAGAAATCCTTATACCTGGCCTTCCACCAGTGCTTGCTGC
The DNA here is from genome assembly GCF_022539315.1 of Serinus canaria. Lineage (NCBI taxonomy): Eukaryota > Metazoa > Chordata > Aves > Passeriformes > Fringillidae > Serinus > Serinus canaria. Next base: position 16,201,522 of record NC_066321.1, read on the forward strand.
ACTAATGCTGTGCCCAGTGCTGGCACTGCAGTCACCTCTCAAGGATCCCTGCTGTCAGAATCAAGGAACTAGATGCCAAATATCATTCTCAGGGGATGATGTTACACAAGACAGATGCAGGATGAAACTATATGCTGCAAAACTCTGAAATTTTATCATTTTGAGTGTTAACATCACCAATATAACCTGTGATTTAAAAAAAAGAACATCTAAAAGAAAGAAAACCAAAAGCTACAGAACAGAGACATTAAACCTGAACAAAATAAAAAGGTTTTTCTCCTGTTTGGATGTAATTATAGCTTCAGGACAGCATACTCAAAGTGCAAAATCACTCTGCATTATTTTCAACTCCCCATAAAACTGGAGTGCTTTTGTGGGCTGTGTTGCTCCACAAGGGTAGACTGTGACATAAAACAAAAACTCTGTGTGCCACTCCTTTGGAGTATCATGATCCCCACCATCACCAAAGGCCATAACACACATTCATTCTGGCCACTTCACATAAAATGAATTTAAATATACAGATCATTCTATTTCAGTTATAGAAACTACAAATGCTATTCAGCAGTGATGACTTGAGCACTTCTAACCTGCTCTTGGTCCTGGTTTTTCCTCCAAGTGACCTTAATTTAAACACAAAACCGACCTCTCTGCTCACCAAAGCAGGCAAGAATCTTATTTCTAGTCCAAACAGGGGATTTCCTCAGCTGCAGTGATGGACCTTAGCCTTGAGCTGACTGACACATGACCAGAGCAGGGTGTTTGGACACAAAAGGGCTCTGGCACAGTATAAACAGCACAAATGAGCAGTGAAAACTTTAATGTCAGAAAGCATGTCTCTCTATTCATGAAGTCTAAAGACAAAATAATATGTTACTGTAAATTCTAAGTTTCACTCTGACTGATAAATTGCATAATTTCAACTGAGCTCTATTCCCCATGCATACTCTTCAGATCTTTTATACTGAGATGAGAGCCTTTTGGGTTTCTTTTCTGTTTAGCCACTTTGCTAGGAGCAGTGATATTCTATCTGCTAAGTGGATACTAACTCCATTTAGTCTTTGCTATACTATTTTCTTGGATTCAGATTCATGACATGCCTACAGGATAATAGAATTTATGAACATATAAAATATCAAAAAGAATTGCAACACCACCACATCACTTGAGCGAGTGTTCAGGAAGCTCTTGCATTTACTCTAGTCTCAGTGTAATAAGAAAAAAAAATTTAAACTACAAAAAGTAAAAAGAAACGCCAAACTGTTCAGTTCTGAGAAATTTATCTCTGTAACTTTATATCCAGTATCACAACAGGACTGCAGCAGATAAGAGGCAAAGATAACTATATAATTGTCACATTTGCCCCAGGAGCACCTTTTGTCCTCTCACAATCTGTATAAAGCAAGGCACTACCCAGAGGTCTTGTCTGGCTGTTCCCCAGAATCATCCATTGTTTTTGTAAAAGTAACCTTTTATTCTTGCTGAACTTTAGCAGTCTCCAAACTGAGTTCTTGCAGAATACTGCCTTTAACCTCCTTTTGTTAGAGATGCAGCTCCCCATGGATGGCCTGGCAGCTAGAGGCACCTTCTTGTGCCATGCCCTGGCAAACGTGCCACAGCCTCTCCACTGAATTTGGCTTCTGCCCTTCTCTGCTCTTTTCACTTTTTCTTTTCCCTTATCTGTTCCCTGCAGCAATTTTCCTCTTTCAAAATTAGTTTTCCCAACATTTTCCCTCCATTTGGCTTCATACTTTTCAGTTACCTTTTCCTCTTTTCCCCTCTCAAATGCCAACACAAGGCTCAAGAGACAGGTCTACAGCCAGCTTCTCAGTGCCCATTTAAGCCACTTCCAGAGACAAGCTCAGTGCTGAGGGCGGAGAAATCAAACTGGACCAGTCCCATGGAACCACCTCCCTTCTGTGCAAACCCACCACTCTCAGACCAGGTGCTCTGGGCCTCAATGTGGCAGCAAGGACTAACAGTGAGGAGTTCTAAAGGTCACTTCCATGAGGCCAGCACTAAATAAAACTACAGAACCCAGACTGCTTCTCTGCTGTTGTCTCAGTGGCATTCTGACATGATTTCCTTTCCTCTTTTCCAGATGTTATTTTTATACGTATAAATTATCAAATATTCTCTCTAAAACTGTGAATCATTTGTCGCTCCCAGCTCCTACTCCCAGAAATCCCAGCTCAGTCTCCCAACATCCTCCAATAATTTGGCAGGCCAGAGTTTCTCAAATTTGTACACAACCCTTTATACTGGTGAGCCTTTTTTCCTCTGTCTCCAAGGCATCATCCAGAGGCTCCTGAACTCTGCTTTAAAGCTACAGGCTGTCTGGTACAATCTGGAGATTTTCCAGATCATTTAAACTGAAAAATGGGGGGCTGCAATAAAATATATATTCAACTTAAGATTATGTTTATTATTTCTTGATAGAAAAGGAACATTCTGGTGCATGATTTTTCTGCAAAGACTAGATTTTAGGGACATTTAAAGTAAAGAACACATGGAGCTCAGTATCAGTGTCCAGAGAAAGACTGAGGTCTTGGACACTGGACACTGGACACTGAGGTTTTTTATGAAAAAAATCACAAACTAGTGCCCATTTTACACATGAATGCATTCATTACACAGACAGCCACCCAGAGTATTTCATAAATAATACATGCACATCCATACTTCTCTAGTTGCCCAGTATCTAAATTATTTGAAGCACTGGCTATCCTGCTGAGAAGGTACCACACTTTCAAAGATCAAAGAATAACAGGAACTAGTCAATCAAGGAAACTGAACCAACTATGAATATTTTTAAACAACTGGTAGGTAAATCTAAGCTAGTCTATATATCCAACACATCTTAAAAAGGCCTGCATACAACCACCACCAGAGCACTGGGATGTGCAGCATCCTCCCTGCATGACAACAGCAGCACAGTTTCCATCAATGAGAAGACAGAATACATTTTGGAAGACAGCACTCAGATAAACTCCTACTTTTAAAAGGTGTGCCACAGAAATGCCAGGAGTTCTGCTGTTTGGCATATACACATTTCTAAGCTTCATATAAATATCAGTAAAAGAGCAGCCATTTAAACTAACCTTGACAGAGCTGACTAGTGTGTAAGTAAGCATGGAAAATGACCCATTATACTTCATATGAATAAAAAAGGTTTCTATTATTAATTTAATCATTATTCAATTATTCATCTGACATAGAATTCCACTTGCCATTTTAAAAGAAGGAAAGGGACAACAAATATAAAATATGCATAGTTGCTTTTCTGCCTCTTCTGGGGTCAATATGGCAAAGTAAACTTTTGTCATTCTCTTTCATTTTTACTGTGGTATTTTGATATTTCTTTTTTGCCAGAAAGTAGCATAGCTACTCAGCATGAAAATATTGCATGCTTGGTAACACTTCTCCCTGGTCCCAGGCCCTCAACTAAATAAAATTTCAAGAATAGCATCTAAAATTCCTAAGACCAAGGACAACCCCAATACACAAATGTTTCTTCATTTTTTTCCCAATTCTATACTTTGGAAAAATCTGCACTTTTTTTTATATTTGGATTGCCCATTCACCATCAAGGTAAACACTGCAGGATGAAATAAAAAATAAAGAAGTATTCAACTGGTAACTTATTTTCTGTTATAATGACTTGCAGTGATAATGCTGCTATCTTTGACTTTCTGGCAATGAAAGTCATCTCAGGGCCAACTTACTCCAGTGCTGGGTCCCTAAATTTATATTCTGGCACCTAACAAGAAACCTTATTTTCAGAATTAAAGGACAATTACGATCAGTTCCGTTAGCAGAGTAAAAATGAATTGACATTTGGTGGGTTTTTCATGTTTTTCTCATCACCAATCTGGTTGACAACCATAGCTGTGATTTTATTTTTTTTAAGACCTAGTAAAAGCAGCATCTTTAAGATTAATTCCAGGATCTGGGAACATGTGAGCTCCTATTATTATACCTGCCATTGAAAATCTCTAGAAAATCTGGGGGAAGAGTATATAAAAGACCCTGGAAAGAGGTGCTAATAAAAGCAGATCGAGCTAAAGAAGTTGGGTGGGTGGCTTTGGAAGCCTTTCACGTATCCATAGCTCCTGCAGCTGATGAACTTACTGTAATTTGGAAGAAAAGTCATGTGAAATATAGCAGAACTGTTAGTGAAAAGCAGTAGGAACATGCCAATTCTTCCAATTTTTTCTGCTAGAAAGAATACTGCCTTCCTCAGTATTCTGCTGTACCTCTGTATAATGTCTGCTTGGAAAGAGACAAGATTTGGGGGTTAATTATTGTTTTATTTAATTTTTAATCCATGCTCCAGACAAAAACTTATCAACACATTCAGATTTCATGCAGGAACAAGAAATGTCAGCCTAAAAAAGTGGTTTGGTATAAGAATGTATACAAGTCTGTCACAATTTACAGCACAATTTTGTAACACTATAATCTTCTGCCAGGAGAAAAATAAATAGACAAACCTAAACCCTCAAATTTTAAGCAGCTTAAACAAGATATTTGCTAAAATGGGATAAGGGAATTTGCATGATTTATGATTATTGAAATGTCATTTGCATATTTGTATAATGCATGTTCTGTTAAACAGAAAAAGGGATTTCCTTCTATACCTTTCCTTTCCAAATTCCATAGCACAGCTTACAAGGATGGAGCGTGGAAGGAACAGTAACAGTTTCTTTAGAGCCTCTTATGCTGATGGATGGCTACCAGGGCCAGCCTTACAGAATCACACACTAGTTTGGGAAGGACACCTGGAGGTCATACAGTCCAACTTCCCTCCAAGAGCAGGTTGCTCAGGACCTTGTCCAGTTGAGTTTTCTACCATCTCCGAGAGATTCCAGAACCTTTCTCAATACCTTCAGGTCAAGCTTATGGTGAAAAAAAAAATTTCTTCATATCTAATTACAATTTTCTTACGTCCTAAGTTGTGTCCACTGTGTTGCACCCTATTGCCTGTTCCCCTCTAGGCTAAAACTACCAGCTCTGTAGGCAAGGGGAGGGCAGTGAATGTCATGCTGCACCAAGTGGAGCACTGCCAGTTGCTGTTCTGGGACCGGTGTGTTTAACACTTTTACTTCAGAGAAGTGCAAGGTTCGCACCTGTAAAGGAAGAGTCCCTTGAAATGATGTCAGCTGAGAAGTGACTGGCTGAGGAGCTCTGCTGGAACAGACCTGGGGGCTGTGGCACACAGCCAGGCAAGCATAAGCCAGCAGTGTGCTCTGCTGCTCCTGCTGGGCTGCACTCAGAAAGGGAGGTGACTAACCCCCATTTAAAGGCTCCATTCAGAATCCCATGTGCAGTTCTGAGCCCCCAGTAAATGGCTCTGATAAGCCAGAGAGAGCTCAGCGCGGGGCTGTCAAGACAGCTGGGGGCTGAAGGAACTGGGTTTGTTCAGGCTGGAGAAATGGAGGCTTTGGTGGGAGTTAATAGCAGCTTTCCTTTTACAGAATGGAAATTTATGAGGAGGTTATCAAGGAGAAGGGGCCAGGTTCTTACAGTGGTCCATGGTGTGAGGACAAGTCAATGAGCCTAAGTTGAAAAAAGAGAGGTTCAGACTGGAAATAAGAAAAAAAAAAATCACTACAGGAATAGCTAGCATTGAAATTGGTTGTGCTGAGGGGCTCTGCCTCTCCATCCTTGGAGACTTTCTAGAACAGAGCGAATAATGCTCTAAGCAACCTGGTCTGATCTTCTAGACAAACCTGATTTGAGCAGAAGGCTGGTAGCTAGAGAGCTCCTGGTATCCTGTGATCCCATTCCCACGCATCTCCAAGAAGTGTCTGCCTCCACTTTTTCAGTGAATTCTTATTTGACACATTTAGACAGCAATTACATCTCCCCTTAGCCTTCTCTTCTTAAAATAGCCTGCTCTTCTAAATAAAGCCATTTGTAGAACCTGGACTTAAAACAGGGAAATACCCATATTCATCAGAGAAAGGAAAAAACCCTCACCCAAATACAGATGTGGAAAGAGTAGAGAACAGCCTAAATATAAACACTGTGAATCCAGTCCAGCACAAAGCCTGAGCAGTGAGAATAGTGAATTGGGGAAAGAAATTTGGGACTGAACAAAGAAACTGCTCCTATGTTCCAAGTTTCCTGTGTTCAGGGAAACTGGAGTTTGACTTCTCTGTCATTTATTCAAAGGCATCACAGAAACTATTACATCGAGCCCTTTTTCCAGCGACCTGGGACAATAATAATCTGAGTTTTTGGACAACTGACTGAGTCAAAAGAAGTAAGAGGCACTCTAAGGTCCCTGACCCTGATAGGAGCTATGTTTCCCCCTCCAAAATGTCCCTGTGTATTCTCCTCACTTTCATGAGCAAGAGTCAAAAGCAAATGGTCACTAACCAGGAAAGATATGCAGAGGAAACCAGAGGGTCACTGACTCTATTCACAAAATTCAAAGTTTGTATCATAAACCCTTCTTTAATGTTTTTTCTAGGAGACAGAATGTTTTAGCTAGTACTTTTCCAAATGAGTCACTAACACCCTTGTCTTCATTCTGCAGCTGCTGCTAATTTGAAGTGCCAGCCTTCTCCCCTCTTTCCCCAGAATGAAATAAAATATCAATGTTGCACTGTGCTGAAAATGGAAAGTTAGATGTAACACTATGCTACAAGGCCTCTGGAAGTTTCATTTACATTTGATTCCTTCTTTCCTCCCAGGCCTATACCTAACTTAAGCCCTCTCAGCAAATTATTTCACACTTACCTCCACAATCATTGGTCCTAAGAATGAAAGACAGACTCAAAAGGTTTTTTAACACTTAGTGCACCACCATCTAACAGGATTTAAAACAACACAAAAGAAGATAAAGTCATAGAAAAAAAGTGTAAACAGCTATCTGCATTTATGTGTAATCAGCAAATTTATCTGTAATCAGCAGCCCTACTGACCAAGGCCCCAGAAAACCTTTTATCCAGAAGAGCTCTGCAGCCCCACTGCGTGAGACTGAAGTGAGACCCAAGGGGGTGGACTTCTTTTGGAGACAACTTCACCCAAAGCCATGCAAATCTCAAACTTCTTAAGTATCTCATCAGTTGCTCCACTGTAGAAACATACTGCAGCTGGGGGATTTGGGTTTAGTTTTCAACCAAACTGGTTTCTTGATTCAGCTCACTGACCACACAAATGCTAGGGCCAGAACAGGGGGAAGAACGGGTTGCTGGGAGCAATGGAGGAAGACAAGATTGCCCTTTTTGGCTGCTGTGCATAGTTATGTAAAATTAAAGTGATTATGTAGCTATGGCCTGAGGGATAGAAGAGGTCACAGATACTACCACAGCTTATAAACTGCTGTGGAAATTGTGTCAGTGTGTGTTGCCAAGAGACAAGCACAAGAATTCACTTCTTAACCTGTTGTAAAACCCACAAAGTGAAGCCTGTTCACTCTACCTCTCTAGAAATCCTCCATACTTCCCTCTCAATGCACAAGAGGCACACCAAACTTTTTGTGTTCCATTTTGTATCAGTAAGCTCTGTTCATCTACCTGGAATGATTCTGAAACATTTCTCACAGGCCTTACATGAGATTTCAAAAACTTAGCTTAAATATATTTTGAAATGTTTTCATCAAGTCAGAGCAACTGAAACTCAAAGTGTTCTTAAAATCTGACCATGAACAAGAACACACTGCTCCAAAAGCTGCCATGGAACAAGTGAGCCCTGTATCTGGTTATACCTAGCCATGTCCAAGCTCTGACTTCCCAATTCTGAGATAACACAGTTCAGCTTAGAACTTACTCAGATAACATTTCAACACAGATCTTGGTATTTTCACCTGAGGAAGACTAGGAAGATGCCTGAAGTCAGAAAATAATTATCATCTATTTAACTGCCGTAGACACGACCTAAATCTGTTTTGTGTCTGTTTTGACTGAAATAAACTCAAACAGATTTTTATCAACACACTTTTCCACCATTTTTCACTTTTTTAGCAAAGTAGGAGTTTTTCCAGCAGAAATAGTTGTGAACACTACTTTGCACAGGCCACAAAGTCTATACAATTGAACAAAAAACAAGTATGTAATTTTAGCTAAATCTGAGCATACATCTTCAAGGGACTGTTTCTCAAACCAAAAGCATAATTTAATGAAAAACAACTAATTTTTTAAAACCATTGTTAACTGCTCTTGATTATGGAAGACTGAAACTGAAATACGTAACTGTACCAAGATATACTTTCCCATTTATTACTACACCTTCTTCTTCTAATAAAGAAGTTCAAACTTCTTTACTACTATCACATTTCTTTCATTAGGAGCACTGTGTTAGTAGCATCAATTACCTTTCGAAGTGATGCATCTACTATCAACCTTAATAGCTCAAACTTTGCTACCTGGACTTCAAAGTAGACAAAAAATTGTGTCCGAGGTGTTTTTTTGATGTATATACTAAAAGATAGATTTCTTAAAGGCATTGTTTTATAGAAAAATAGATTTAGAAAACAATGCTTTACTTCATTGGAAAACATGAATAATTTTGCCTACCTTTTCTTTGTTCTTTCAACATGGATTGGAAGCTCAGAAATTTACTAAGGAAATTTCATCCTTGAGACTGAAACCTAGAGACTTATGTTCCAACAAGAAGCAAAGTACTTAGAAGTATATAGCATGCTCAATTCTGGTCTGAAAGTAATGAGAGGAAAAAAACCTACTATCATTATGAAGAATACCAGCTCAGTTTTGAAAAAAACATACTTTAAAGAACTGTTTTATACAAAGAAAATTAGCTTCTCCCCACACAAACTTATTGCACGCCTTTCATGACTGCCTTGGGATCCTGTGCTGAGAGTAAAGCTAGAAAATACACCAGCACAAATCAGACATTGTGTAATTCTGGCTTCTTAGAGCTGTTGCCTACCTAGTGGTTATAAACTTCACATTCACAAGCCCGGTGCCTGGAGGGGGTTAACAATCAAAATACAAAAGGAAACCAGCACTGAATAAATGTCTCAAGACTATTTCAAGTCATATATAGGTTTATCACTTTTCTGCTAAAGTCAGTCCCATAAGACCAGCAGACTCAGGACCTGCTCATATGTCTGCAGTAAAGTTACTACAGAATCACAAAGAGGGACCAAGATTTTGTTGACATTTGTTAAATGACGCAAATCACACAGTATCAAATTAAGCCCCAAGCATGGGGTACTCTAGGGATGAGTTTAGTCTCAAACTTCTTATTAACTTCAAAGTTAATAAGAACCTGTAATTTCCATCATTGATTGAATGGAGAAAATATTTTTAACTTTGTCATTGGCAAATTCAGTCACATATATGTACATATACACCATCCCTCTCTTTAAGGAGGTTGGATTCAAGTAGGAAAATTGTGGCTATTTAAAAACTCTTTTTAACAGAGTCCCTAGGAAATAAATACAAAATCAACACACCTTATGGATGCCATTTCTGCTTCTCCTTGATTCCAGCCCCAAACACACACACTTAAAGTTGCACTCCCTAACTTTTGCTCCTCTGAAGTGAAGATTATGACCATCAGAGCATTGCAAATCACCTCCAAATTAAGCATGATCAGCATAACCAACAAGATATCAAGGTTCTAGTAAAGGTTGCTTATCTGAAATGAAAGGCAAAACTCCTGCTGACTTCAATGAAGCCAGTCTTCCAGATGATGGTGGTGTGAAGTGTTTCTACAGTTCATGTTCCTTTAGCAGAGTTGTTTAGAGAGTTACGATGTACACAAATATACATGATATGAATACTTGCAGAACTTTGTATGAACTTTGCACAACCCATTTCTAGAGAGGATTTTGCATATATAAGCATTATTCCAGCAAGAGTTTCTAGAAATACTTCATGAAGGGCATATTTCATCAAAGGCTACCTGAACCAAACTTGAGAAGTTCAAAGGAAAAGTTCAAATAACTGGTACAAGGATAGAGATGCCCCTCACAAAACAAGCTGGCTGGAAGAATTACGTAGAACAATCGTTGTGATCAGTGACAAAAAGTTACTGGTCTGATGTATGGATGTAAACAGATGTTCTCAGTATTGGACTGGGATGTTTGGAAGAACAGAAAATGCTCTTTCTAGGTAATACTCTTCATTTCTCTCTATGTTCCATCCTCTGAAATACTTCTATAGAGTGAGAGGGATTATCTTACCACCAAAATGCTCAAGTTTTTCTTAAAATTGGTAGATTTTTACAATTCTTTCCACAGTATAGTACATTTTTGGAAGGAATTCTCTACATAGTTGCACAATAAACTTACAGCCTGTCTGGAATGGGAAAGAACACATTCAAGAAGCTGAGGAGGATAATGGGATCAGGTTACTGTGTGGAGCAAAAAGCTTGCCTGCAACTAACCTGTGCTTTTCTTTTATTTCAGTGAATTTCTAAGCTCAGCCAAGAACCACAGAGTCACAACTAGGGACAATGAATATAACTCCCCAGAATACCGAATGTGCAAACCTTACAAGCATGCATACTCTGCTTTACTGCAAACTTGTCTTTTATTATGTACAGATTTTGCAGTCTTAGTGCATATGGAGTAAACCTAACTAAACTGATTAGAATTAGTAATCCTTGATACTGATGAAAATCAGCTCATCAGCAACTGAAACTTTTTAAAGGGCGACAGACCTGTGCTTGGTCTGAAGGCAGTGCCAAGGTACACATTAGCAGCAAACAATTTGCAGGTCCTACTTCTCCTGCTTTAGAAGCTGAAGGTTCTACATTGGTGTATTAATTTCATATACTGACACTAAATTGCAGCTTATCCAGTGTCTGCTGATAAGACAATTTCATGTCGACTTGGTTTAACACTGTTAACTCATTTCCTTCTCACTCTGCCATCAACAGGCTTGCATAAAAATTAGGTGTTCCCATTTTAAAGTTTGCTCTCATCAGCTGGAGAACGAGGTTTTGTCATGGCAGAATCTGCCTGCTCACTACAGTTTGTATCAATCTACAGTCCTGCCTACAAACCCACACAACTTCTATAAACATTGGTTCTTCTCAGAGCTGCCAAAGCGCAGTTTTGCAGCTAGCAAATGATAAAGTTCAAAGCCCACTCGAAGATAATTTAGCAAGACTTCATTAGTTCTAGGTTTTGTTACCTAATACCATACAAAATAACTAGAATTCAAGTATCACACAGGCATTATCTACAACTACTAAATGCTTACACTTTAGATAAGCCACGCTATCTATAGGAACTGTTGCCATCTTCCACAAACCCTCTCTTACAAAAAGAGCTTTCCTCTATGATACAGAAGCCTACAGGTGGAATTGCTCATATTGCCACATTACTCTCCAAGGGAATACCAGGAATGCAGGTAGTTATCACAATTTAGTTGTAAACTGTTGTGTGCATTGTGACCCAGAATTCCATTTGATATAGGGAAACAAAACATACACTCACTTTTATTTCTTACTTGACCAAAGCAAACAGATTGTGGCCTAAACATGTTTCTACACATTTGTATTTGTTTATGTGTACTCTGTCTTGTTAAATATTAAAATACTCTGCCTGGCACAGGTTTTACTCCTGGGCAGACAGGCCTTTAAGCACTAGGAGAACACATGTAATATTAATGAAAATAATTTTCCAAAATGTTGAAATACAAAATCTCTCAATTATAAGTAAAGCTAAAGTACAGAAATTAGATATAACTGAGTTGAAATTTGAAAAGCAATATTACAGAAATATGGTTTAAGAAAGCACCTAAATCATTAGAAACATCCATTGAACTTGGAAAATATTTTTGATGCTCTCTGACAAGCCATACAATGCTGCAATACAGGAACCGTCCTAAAACATACACTCATTAGAAGACACAGAATTTACCAGATATGTCAAGCATATAATTCCAGAGTAAAAACTGTCCTAAAAATGAAGGTTTTACAAGCTTCAACTTAAAGTCATTTCAAACTGTTTTCATTGCCATAATATTTCATTTTAAGTCTTCTTCCACTGTTAATTTTGTTATTTTCATTGAAGTCCATGGTTTCACTAATGTCTTTTGATGCTGAGCTCCCTAAGACTAGAGGAAGGGAGGTGCTGAATCACAGCAAATGTTTATATTTCCTCACAGAATATATCACTGAACCAGCTTGAATACTTCATGAATAAGACTGTGAAGATCATAACAGTCAAATACAAAATCTGTTTTTTAAAATCTGTAACATATTAATATCAATTTAAATAGTTGACCATATAAACATTTAAACCCAAAGAGCCATTAGAAATGTATGCAATTTATCTAATTAGTATTTTTGAGCGCTCTGCAGAAAAATCATCTTCAAGAAATTCCTGTCACCTGCAAATATTGATTTGCAGATTATTAGTCAGCAGATTTTCCATCATTATTTAAACAAGGATAAGATGAGAAGCAGAACCTCTGGTTTAGGAGATTTTCCTACCTCCCCCAGTATAATCATGTACTATCACCCATTGTTCATTCAGCAAAGGAGATTCACTTCTATTATCACTTGCATTTAACAAAACCCAAAGATTTCTCCAGAATCACTGAGAGTGGACATAGAGTGGACAGTGAGCTGTTTTAGGACCCAAAGAACAGAACAGCTAAAAACTATGAATTAAATTAATATTTCTACATGTCCAGAGGGGATCCATAGTGGGAAGATTGCTTATGTTACTGAATTCTGCATATTTGAGTACCAAAACCTACTGTCACTGGTCCCTGTATCTATACCAAGGAGACACCTATTTTTCTTTTATTCCTTTTATAAAATCAAGATCTCTGAAAACAGGAAACTTTCACTGGATGTCAGATATTTCATTTCATGTGTGTAGGTCAAATGGCTCAGTGTTCTCTCAGCTGAAACAGAGCAATGTAATTTCAGGCTGTATAATTTTATAGCAAAGACTGCAAGGCAGTTTGAAGATGTCATTGACTGTAATACAAATCAATATTAAATTATCTGTACAGGAAGCATTTTCAAAAGACGGTCCATCATGTTTTCTCACAGGATCATGGATTTCTAGGATCATTCTTTACTAACTACTATAAGCTATCAGAGTTTATCTCACTCTTCAATTATTTACAGGTCAAAACAGACAAGTGATACTGCCTTATATATATTCCATGTTATGTACTTGGTTTGTAACTTAAAATTGCCACACAAAACCATGAGGGTAAAAGTTTCTGAATAAAGACATTTGTTCCATTTGAGAATGTACATATAGTCTTACAGCTAAGTGATGCAAAAGGCTGTCCTTTAGGCATTCCACCTTTCTTTAAAATAATGCATTAAATATATGTACATATATATATATATATATAAAATATATGTAAACAGTTACTGCAGTGACTGCTCTGCAGCTAAATCTTTAAATGGTTGTAGTCTGTCCATCTTTTAGCCTGATGTCGATTACACACTTAACAGATTAGTAATTTCAAATCATCTAAAGACCTTTGTCACATTTCTATCAATTTCTGTATATACAAAAGCACATTTCAAAGACTCCTCATTGCTGCCTTGTAAAATGTCTCATGACTGTCAAATGGAATTTATTTTTCAGCCAAGCAGTCTAAAATACATTTCACAATACAGTAACACAAACACAATAAAAAGAAGAGCCTATCAAGTGTGCAGATAAAGGGAAGGGAATTCTTTCCTGTCATTACCAAAGAGACAAGACAGTTCAATAGAAAAAAAAAAAAAAAAAAAAAGAAAATCACAACCAAACCCACACCACAGTAATAACCTCTAAAAAAAGTTCACACATGGAAGCCTCATATGGGTCTGTTTTGATTTGTGAGGAGTGTCACTGGTGGTTGGAAAGGCTTATGCTAAATGTTCCAGACAGCTGATGCAACCACCCCTGCATCTGCCAGTTTGCAGCATGATGCTTCTAGAGCAGTGGGGCTGGCTGCCCTTAAAGACTTGAAGGAGAAAGGGAAAAAGGTGGAGATCCTCCACCGCAAGAACTACTGACATCAATATCCCCGCAAACAGCAGCTACCCGTGTTCAACATTAATCATCACGACCTGGACCCTTAATGCGTTTTTTAATCCAGTTTGAAAACTGTGAGGTGGCAGCTCACAAAGGTCCAACTCCGCAGACAATGAGTATCCACCCGAATCCGTCAGCTTCCCCGATGCCCGTATTTAATTGGAATTACGGCCATCCCCATCGCAGCAGTAAGCACGCCCCGCCACCCCTCGGGATGTCACAACACCCCCGCCGCGGCTGAGGCACGGCCATGGCAGCCCCAGCCGGCCGAACTTCGGCTCCTCTGCCCGCGTTCGGGGGCTGCGCTGGGCGAAGGCAGCGGGAGCGCGGCCCGCAGCGCTCCGCTCTGCGGCGGGGTGGCCGAGGACGTGGTTGGGAAGGAGGAGACACGCCGGGAGCCCTGGGGAAGAGGAGGGACCGACAGCGGGAGGGGAAAGGCGAGAGGGGAGTCAGGTCGGAGACTGCACGCTAGGGAGCGAGGAGAAGCGGTGGGAGCCCGGCGGGGGCTGCCGGGGCGGCGGCGGCCGCAGAAGGGGCTGCCGGCTCTTTCCTGTCTCCGTTCCCCGATGCAACCTGACCGCCTCCCCCGGGCCGTGCCCCAGCCGCGGAGCTCCCGCCCGGCTCGGCCCTGTCCGGCCGCCCGGAGCGGGGCCAGCCCCAGACCCGCCGCGCCGCCCGGCGTGCCGGACCCTACCTTCGCCTGCAGATACTGGGGGTAGTAGTAGGTGGTGTACTGGGGGTACATCTGCTGTTTCCACACTTTGCCCATGAAGCTGGAAATGTAGCCTGCAGTGCAGGGATGGGGGGGTACTTTGGGGGGCTCCAGCCGCTCTCCGTTTCTCTCCCCTCCTGTCTCTTCCTCTCCGGCGGCGGCTGCTGCTGCTGCTCCTCGGCCGAGCTCAGACCTTCCTCCACCCAAAAGCCACAGCGGAGCGGAGCGGGGGCAGGCACTCTCGCTCTCTGCCCGGGAGTTCCTGCCAAGTCCCCGCCCGGCCGGGCCGAGCAGCAGCGGCAGCGGAGCGGCGGCGCGGGGAGCGCTCGGGGCCGGCGCGGCGGTGCCAGGCGACGGGGCAGGGCTGGCGGAGGGGCGGGGGACAGGGGCGAGGGGAGGCGCTTAGCCCCGCTCGGCGCCCGGGGCGAGCCCCAGCCGTGGCCCCGCGGCGGGGCAGCCCCCGGGGCGGGGGGCGGCGAGCGGCGCCGCTCGGCCCGAGGGCCGCTCCAGCGCCGCGGAAAGCTGCGGTGCCCGGTGGGAGCGGAGCGGAGGCTCTCCACGTTCTGGAGGAGAGGAGAAGGAGGGCTGCAGTGGCCGTATCGCGCCCTGCTCGGCTCTGACCTAATTAGCCTGGTTGTGCTTTGTTATCGCCTTCCCTCTTTTGTGCATCCCGCTGCTGAGCAGTGGTGCAGGGCACAAGCTGGAGGGGAAAACTGGGTACAAATTTGGAAAACCAAATTTGGCTTCAATTCCGCCTGACGGTACAGGGTGCATTTATCTGCCGGAGCAGAAGAGACTGCAGTACTAAAATCAGTTTACAGAGCAGCAACCACAAAGCCAGACCAAATTCTCTGTCTTGCCCATTGCACGTTCTTAAATTTGCACTTCAGCCAGCGGTGCTGAGTTCTCCAACAGGAAACATTCCTGTTCTAGACAGTAATAGCTATATTTTTTCACTTGAATATTTTCTCTGAAAAAGCTGATTTCCTGAACACTAGAAGTAGGGAGCAGCAGCATACTATGCTCTACTGCTGAGTTTAAAAAACTCAGTCCAGTGGGTTTACTTCTGACAAATCCATCTCTTTTCAACCAAAGATAAGCTGATCCTCAGAGCATTAAGCAGATGCCATTTCTTTGTCACACTAATCACAATCATTTTTGTATTGCAGCACTGTTTGATTAATAAAACATTAATAAAATAAGGCCCACCAAAATTCCTGGTTTTATTAACATCAGCCAAACTAAATGTGATAATAGTGGAAAGAAATATTAAAAACCTGTAGGATGTACAGGCATCTCAGGGTGATAGCAAAGGCAGCCTTTGTGCAGCCATGAATCCCTAGTGCAGGCTCAGCAATGAGAGGTAACTGCAGAGTCTTCCAAATTCCAGCTGAGCGGAGGACAATTACGCAAATGACATTGCAGCTCTCCTTGCCAGCTATTAAGATCACTTTAAAAGTTTGGGGTTTTTTCTTTCCAGGGAAGAGAATTGTACACACTTGGCAGTCTATGCAGATTAAAGGACTAGTGGCATCTTTAGGAGAAGGTGTTTTCTCCAGAAAAGGCATGGGAGCTTTTGAGTTTTGGTTAGGTTTGAGGGGTTCTTTGTATTGTTTTGGGGTGGTATTTTGTTTGTCAGCACACGGCTAGAATGACTATGAAAACAAGACGAAACACAAAAAACACAGGAGTTGGTAATGTCTTCTGTGAGAGAGACAAAGATTAAAGCTAGGGGAAAGCTGAACAGAACAGAAATATCAGGTATTTGAGGAGGTTAAGAATGTGCATCTGGAGAAGCTGAAATGGCCATGGCTAAAATCAGCTGTCTTCTGTTTACTGGCGTTTATGCAGTGGAAAAAGCACATAGGCAGCAATTATCTCCAAGGAATGCCAGGTAATGTGGCTCCAGGGTAGTGCATTGTCAGAGGACAGCAGAAATTAAGTGTCAGAATTTCTTGGGGAAATGTGTTACTACAGCCCAGATACTGAGGATACTGTTGTAGACTGTTTTGAGAACTGCCAAATTGTGGTCTGAAGTTCTTGGTTGAACTACAAAGAATGTGGTGCTGGCCTCTCATAAGCTGACAGGTTTCGCGTGCTAGTACACTTAGTTTCCTTTAAAAAAAAACAAAACAAGGAAAAAGAAGAAATAAAAACTGATTGATGCACTTTGTGGGGATTTTCCTGAGGAGAAGGAAAGAATGAGATCTGAAAGAAAACATTATACTAAAGACATCTGGAAATTAAAAGTGTTTTCCTGGAATCCATTTTCAAGTAAACAGCAACTGTGGTTGTCACAAGTACATTGTGCAATCCTGAATGAGGAGAGAAGCATCCAAAAAAAAAAAAAAAAAAAAACAAAAACAAAAAAAAAAAAAAAAAAAAAAAAAACAAAAAACAAAACACCTTCAGGAAATGAGGAAAGGGGAAATGCAGCCTATATAATTCCAGCATTTACAACTGCAACAGTCTCCAGCTTAACTGTGTCAAGGTATAGGTAATGGCTGATGGCTGCCAGCAAGAGGAGCAGCAATGCACTCTGCCACAACAGCTCCTGGAAGTGATGAAAGAGCAAATCTGGCCAAGAGAGTATTTGATTTCAACCATAACAGCTAAAGCTGATCTCCAAGTTCCTTCCCAGTCTCTCCTTGCAAAGACTCAAAACTTTCTCAAACAAAGTTTTTTCCTATAAAGATTACTCTCGTCCCCAAACATGTGTCACTGTTAATGTAATGATGAAACCAATTTGGTTCCATTTTCAGACAGAATATTTTCTAATTAAAGATCTTCTTGTATCGGAATATCTGTGAAGCTGACATTGAAGAAGTTCAAAATTCATAGTTTAATATTTACCATCGAATTTAAAAAATAAACCTGCAACTTAATACTGCAGACTTTTACAGTGCAGTGATGCCAGTGATGATCATTGAGAGTTTGAAAATAATACTCAGTTTTTATTAAAAAAAGGTTAGAAGATGAAATTATTTTATTGGAATCATTTATGTGAGCTTCAGTCAGAGTATTTTTAATTTTTTTTTTAATTATAGTTAAGGTGTTTACTGAATTAATCAATGAAGAATTCTTGGGTCAAAAAACCTCAAATCTAGCATCACTTGCTAAAGGCAATCTCTGCTTTTTAATATGTTGATTATTCAGCTAACTTAGTAATATGAATGCAAGTTGTGCAATACAGAGAGGCTGTCATTGCAAGTGAAACTTTAAATCAAATTACTAATTTCTTAACTTTTCATACTAATGGAAATATTTGGATTTAATTACTTATTTTATGTTAGTTGCAAGGGCACATAAAAACTTTTAAATTGAAACAGTTTATGCCGTCTGGTGGTACCAACTCCTGTCATCATGACTAAATACTCACAAGGTTTAAAATGCTTCCCCCATTTATGCACCACACAAGGTATAGGATTAAGAAGGAAGATAGACACTGAGGTGTGTTCTGGAAGCAAGTAGATACACAAAAGGGTAAAAAGCTGACTTCCTACAAAATATTAAGGAAAACTACTCCATATTTTTGTCTATGGCCAGAGTTCACTGAGTAATAATGAAACAATATTAAATTCTATTAAATTCTAGGGGTTTTTCCTTTACATTACTTCTTTATCATAGATATTCTCTAACTGCTCAGAAGTAATTAAAATATGATGAAAACACAGTTGGGTTCTTGCAGCAAATGCCTGTATGTGCTACCATTCAGAGGAGTTTTAGGGCAACTCAGTTGAACCCAATCACTGGTTATGCACTGACTCTAACAGTGTTCTTAGAGAAATCCCATTCATGCTGTACAGATTAACTTAAACATCAGGAGTTCTACCTTAAGGCAGAAAAAGTCAAATGCAATGCAGAATAGGAGGGAAATGTATTTAAACCATCTCACCTCAGGAACCAAGGGGACTGCTGTACGCTGCACCGTTTGTGGTCTTTGCATGGATTGAGCTGAAAGAGACAGACATGTCAGTGCTGAAATCGTTATTACTGTGACACAGTCAGGGATATTTGAACTAGACTGTTTTTTCTAGTTAACATACTAGCTTGAGTTTTGGGAGATCTTTCTTCGAAACCAGATGTACCACAGCATGTGGGTGAGAGGGTGTGCAAGTCTCTAAATTACCCTGTGCCTTACTTCTGTTTGCAAACTGTGTCAAACATTCACCCCATTCTTTCTCTGCACAGGGCACCACAATCGCTCCCTAAGAATCTGCCGAGTTCGATTCACATAAAAGGACTAAAACAAATGGAAGCAGCAGCAGTGCATCAGTTGTGAATGCAGAGAGGCCAGGTACTGCATCCTAATTCACACACAAATGTTAACTAACCAAGAGTCTACTTCACACGCTCAGACAGCACACTGGGGCTACAGAAATGCAGTGAGGTTTAAACTGTCCACCAAAACTTCTTGCCTTCAACACACACTGTTCCAATTACTTGCAAAACCTCCTTGTTGTAATGACTGCTTTGCAACACAAATGAAAGACTCTTCAATTTAGGTCGCACTAGGCCACACTCAAGCACAAAGGCTAAATAAACGGCCATTGTTCATGGGCCACCAAGATGAAAAGCACTTGATTGTTGTCATCAATTAAATCAGCTCTCTAGCTTTAGTGGCTATTAACCCTTTCAGCAAATTCTTAAATATTTATTTCAACAGAGGGACTACAACTCTGTACTTTTACAGTAGCTGTCCTGGTGTAAGAGCATTTCCCTGGAACTCTGCTGAATGCAGTGTGCCCTTGTTTATCCTTACAGCTGAGCCATGCACTGCACTGGCTCAGCTGCTCCTGACAGCTGCAGGCACCGTAATTCACTTCTGAAAATCTACAGGGCCAGACAGAATTCTAAGATTGTGCAAGTGAAGTATTTAACTGGCACTAACATGCAAGCATTTAACGTATTCTGCATTTGAACCTCCCCTTTCATGGTTTCATGTGCGCACGGCAACGCTTCCGCTGTTGGCAATGGACACCCACAGAAGATGCCTCCAGACTGCTCATGAAAACAGGCTGTGTTTGCAGGTACACATATCACTATGAATTTGGGTGATAACCTTTTCCTCTTGTTTAGGTAGGTCTTAAAGTATCTTTTCCTACATAAGTGCCCCGTTTTCTATATTTTCTATATTCTGGTTTACCCCAAGATGCCCACCTGACAGAGATGATTGCATACTAAAAGCAATTTGGTTTTTTCCAGCATTCTTCATAAAACCTTGTGAGACACCTCTTGTTGGTCCAGCTCTATAGAGCTCTTTAATACATGTTTTATGCAAATAGTCTTCTCACTGATGGCAAAAGTGAGTTGTATTACATGACTATGCCCACTCTAGGGTGGAAGTAGTTAAGAATCCCACTTCTATTCATATATTATTTATCAGAAACTTCCATCCCACACAGCTCCTAACTATCCTGGAGTCTCTTTGGCAATAGTCTCTTCACTGTGCAAGCAGATGAACAAGGAACAGAATAATTGTACCTCTATAAAATATTGACCAGCTACAATTCTTTCTTGAAGACATTCCCTTTCCATTTTCTCATCTCAGCTTCAGAGCAGTATTTGCCATTCCTCCCCTTTCTCCTTAAACACCAAGGCCAGCCTGCTTTGACTGCAGTATAATAAGAATAATTGTGGGTGTCTTTTTACCAGCTTGACCAACCAGCCATGGTTGGTCCTGATGGAATTCAAACCATTGATTTTAAACATTTATAGATAATTTGGAACAAATGTGGGTTTTTTCCTGCCATGCAAACAAAAATTGAAAGTTTAATTAACACAGACACTAGCCATCTTGTTTCTGAAGACTTTAGGGACATTTTGCACTGTCTTTAGCCACATCTTAAGCAAGTGAAGGACACAACATCCAGGCTTCATTCCAATATGACCCTAAATGCCCCTAAATTTTTCTATTTTTGGAATAAAACTATTCCAAAGCATGAAATATTCACCTTCCAATCTATACACAGTTGTATTTTAGACAAGTTGTGCAGCTTATAAACCATCTAGCAAATCTTTCCAGTGCCTCAAACTCCTCCTGCTTCTTCTATCACACACAGCAACACCTAGAGCTGCCCCACCTGGGGGCTCTCAAGCAGCACACCATACTCATTGCCCTTTCCCACCTACTGACTTTCAAGCAGCCTTCAGGGTCATCCTATCTGTGACCTCTGTTCTACCATCACCTTTCACTGAAATCTCTTGGAGGCTTCAAAAATCATTATGGCATAAGGGATGACGAAGGTGAATAGGGAAAACAATTGCATGAGCTTTCTTTCCTTAAGAAAGCACATGAATAATTCAAAAAGCATAGGCAATTTACCTATAATCATTAGGTTCTACATTTTTGATGTCTTAAATTCGTAATTTAATGAAACCAGAGAAAAAGTCATTTTATTGAACATTTGAACCTCCTTTTTCACATGAACCAAACACAGTATTTATGTCAACAGATACCTATCAGTGCTAAATTTATTTGATTTTCTTTACACACAGAAAATGACCAGACCACATTGCCATTTTGAATTAGTCCATGTTCTTGAGCTTCACATTTGTCATGTTTATCACAAACTGTTTGTAAATACTGGACACTCTGCCTGTGTAGATGCAGATTAACACAGTGCACTACATTGTCAGAACTAAGAGGTGATGTGTCTCTACTGCATAATTCAGAAAAACATTAAAGTGTCAGCCCCCTTGATCTCCTGTAAAAATGGAAGCTTCCTCCTTGGCTTTGGATCCATCTCTGTGGTCTAGATGAAATGCCAGCTCTTCAGTCAAGCTGGGGTGATTCATTCTAGCTGATGACCCTGCTGTGGAAGCCCCAGCACTTCCTGCTGAAATAGTCCTCAAGTCATGCAACACTGACAAAGCAAAGTTGAGCAACTTCATTTATTCTCCTCTGTCTGGCAGACAGCAATGCCAGTGCTGATGGGAATCGGTGGAATTAAGAGCAAGGCCCACACAGATGTCCCACTTATGGTGTATTTCTCAGAGATTAAAAAGTTTTCTTATTTCTGAAAATTGATAGAGGAAGAGTGTCAATCTGATAAATTGAGATTCTTCTGGGTCCATTTTGTGATGTTTCAGGACATGCCAAATTCCTGACTGAGAAGCTAAACACTTTTGCATTTAATAATAAACATTTATGATATTTATAAGCCATCATTTTACTGTGATAATTTACAGTATTTTTTTTGATTCATCTTCACAATACTTTTCTGAAACTATTTTTTTAGTGCATTCACAGACATAAAACTGGGATGAGAAAGGTCTGTATAACTGTTACAAGATTATAAAGGATGTAATTTTTGTTGCAAACAATAGAAATAACAATATATATTAGGTGGGAAAACCCCAAAAATAAACAAATAAAAAACCCCCCATAATTCTGGATTTTCTGATTCCAAGGCTAGTTCTCCAGTTTTGGACCAGCCTAATGAGTTTGTTGTTTCTAACATAAATAAGTGAATGCAATAAAACACCTTTGAATTCTCACCTGTAGGCTTAACTGTTTCGTATCTGTCTTGTTTCCTAAATATGAGTCTTATCTTATTATAGTTCTTCCTTTCCTTAGGATTTCATGTCTGTCAGAAACATCGTTGTACCAAAAAAGTGTTTCAGATAGACAGCAAAATGTTCATAGCATTTAAAAACCTTTCCAGTTCTTGTGTTTCACAACGATTCTTTATAAACCAATGTGTTTATTTTGGTGGAAAGCTACCCAAACAAAAATATTGCATTTGCAGTTCTGGTCTCTGGGGCTTTCATCCACTGAGAAATTTATGAAAGTACTCACTGATGGTGGGATAATATTTCTATCAGATGCCAGCAGTATTTATTGCATCATTTTATGAATTTTGACTCTTTTCAAAAAGAATTTGATGTATATAAAGTACTTTTGCTTCCATTTTCACTAGTGGAGGCATAAAGACATTAAATCTCCAAACATATGGTCCAAGGGGACCTAAAAACCGTAAATAAATAAGGCAAAGTCTGAGCTGTAATCAACACAGCTCGAGCAATAAAGAACATTAATAACTTTTTCCCAGAGGACTTAGAGACTAGCAAGTATTTGATAAACCTTGCAATCATCTTTAGAATTTATAGCTTCAGATTTTCATACTTTAATAGCGGCTTATCAAATATATTAGGAATTCACGAAGGTTTTATAGTTTTAGTTCATTTACAACCTTAGGCTCCCTAGGAAACCTAAGGAACTCCAGCACCTGTGCCAACAGCTGTAGGGCAGAATTTTCAGTGTCACACACAGTTCTGTGCGTGGGACAGCCCTGCCAGGCAGGAGCAGCAGCGTCCCGGACAGAGGGACGCGCGGGCACTGGATGGTCAGACCTCATCACAGCCTCCAGCTCCTTCTCCAGGGAAAGAGGAGCGGCAGGCACCGAGCCCTGCGGTGACAGTGGCGGGGCCCGACGGAAAAGCTGCGGAAGGGCAGGTTCAGGTTGGATATCAGCAAAGCCCTGGGCCAGGCTCCCCAGGGAAGCGCTCCCGAGCGCAGCCCTCAGAGTTCAGGGAGCGTTCGGACAACGCTCTCGGGCACACGGTGCGGCTCCTGGCGACGGGGCTGTGCGGGGCAGGGAGTTGATGAGCCCCGTGGGTCCCGTCCAACTCGGCAGATTCTGAGGGGCAGCAGCTCCCGACGTGCCGGCAGGGCCGGGCCGGGCCGGGCCGGGCCGGGCCGGAGCGAGGCGGGCTCAGGCCGGGCCCCGGCGCTGCGGGCGGGCGCGGGGCGGAGCGGGCACAGCGCCCCCTGGCGCGCCGGGCGGGAGGCGCGGGGAGCTCGGTGCCGGCCGAGCCCCAGGGGCTGCGCTGGGCCCCCGGGCAAGGCCGGCCCGGCCTCGGGAGTGCCGCCCGCAGCGCTGAAACGGCCGTGCCGAGAGGTGCCGGGAGGGACATGGTGTCCCCGGGACACAGCGAGCAGCCCGCAGGTCCCACCGCACCGCGCCCTGCCTGGCTCCGAGAGTCGATGTTTCCTATCCCTATAAACCTTCCGCATTTTGGGCTTCCCACACGCCCCGGTGGTGACAGAACCACAGAATGGTTTGGGGGAAGGGACCTTAGATATCTATTTCCAACCCTCCTGCCATGGGCAAGGGCCCAGCCACATCATTGCGAATGCTAAATGAAATAAAATAGGCTTTGCTCTTTTTTTCTCATTTGTATTTAAAAAGAAAGACGGCAGATCATGCTGAGAGCCCTTCTACCTTTTCATACTTACGTGTTTTAATCATGATCACCACATATAATACATTTACCGCTAGTTTCTTTAACTACTGATTGTGTGTTTTCTTAGCAGCCCTGGACATTTTCCCCACCTCAGAATCCAATTAAGCATTCAAATCACCCACAAAGGAAGTAAGATTAATCTGAGAGAACTAAAAATTTGAATAATTAAAATAACTGAAATTAATACATACTGATGATATGTTTACTTGAGTATTTAACAGAACTAAGGAAATTTGCCAGATATTTTGTTACATACTTATACAAGATTTTAACCACAGCTGTCACTTTTTAGTACAGTGCATGGATTCTTGTAACCATTAAAAGGACAAAACCCAGATCTTTTAAAAATATAGATTGTTAAATCAGTAGATAGGTTGCTTTGTCCTTTCAATTTCAATTTTTTTCTTTCAGTTCAAGTATGTTCTTAGCAGGATATAGTAAGAAAACTCGTTTCTTAGCAGGATAAAGAGGTGAATATATTCCTAGGAAACACATGCTCAATATAAGGTCCTTTTGCAAAATGTACACCTGAACCAACTCAGCTGGGAGCAGTTAAGCACATTTGTGTGTATGATGGGTATTCTTGTAGGCACAAGTAAAAGACTTCCAAACAGGGAGGAGCCTTTTTTCAAAACAGCGTAGTTAAAATGAAATTACATGTTTGCATGAGGAACGCTGATATTTGACTTCACATTTCAGCTCAGCCTCTTCAGTTTGCCAAAGGAAAAGGTAAGACATGGCTTCAGTCACAGTTACCCACAGAGCTGCTCACAGACAAGACCTTCATCATGACCTTTCTTCAGTCTGCTATTCAATCATGCATGATTCAAATCCAGGAGTCAATTTTTAAGTCTCAATTTTTCCATTCCTGTGTACATTCAGGAAGCTGAGAAAATTGCTTAGGAAGGATCATGTCTTCTCATCAACAACATTTATTTTATTGCTAAAAGGTAAGCATTACACATCTTTGAACATGGGTCATTTGGCCTTGCCTTGTGTCTGATGATCCAATTCTTATGAATAGTCCTTTTCATGGGTGTGACAGTCACCCAGTTACTTCTACTTGCACAACTTTTTCCATGCTGCTGTCCCTGTTTATCTCCCCATCTCTGATCCTTTCCTATTAGATTAATTTAAATGGTTGAGGGATCAGAGATAAGAGGTCATGTATACTGTGGTTCCTTGGATCTTAAAAATATAGACACTTACAATTTATGAAAAAAATGAATGAATAAGGTACCACTTTTATCTGGAAAACTGGCCTAAGAATACAACTTGCAAAGAGCTTATTCATAAAGAGGAAGCAGATGTGGGAGACTTTGGACTGCATCCCTCTGGGAATAGACTGACAACCATGAAGATGGAGCACAGGATCCCAGCAAGCTGTAGGTTTTTTTAAATGCACCTAAGCTCACACAGGATGGGAAAAAAAAGGCTTTACTTCCTCTGTGTCATTTTGTTTTTATAGTCTGCTGTGTTGCTGTATTGACTCCCTTCTCCAGGAAGAATATCAGCAGGCTCTTTTCTCTCTGGAGTTCTGCAAACCCAGTTTGGTTTCTGAAAATTATAGGTGAAAAAGGTGGGGATAGGGGCAGACCTTATTAAGAAAGAACTGTTCTCCCTTTCAAGCTTGATACCTATGAATCTTTTCTTTCCCCTTTCCCTTAAACTTGCTTACAAACAAAAACCCACCTAAACTAGACCTGTCTCTCTCTCAGGTGGACACATGGAACACTATTTTGTTGGGTTAGAAAAAGAAGTTGCAAGATGTGCTCTCAGATAAATTATATAATGACCTCACTATCAAGTCTTGTCTTACACACAAAGGTAAAAAAGCACCACTCTAAACCACTGGATTGTCCTGCATTTTGCATAGCATAGAACTCCATCAAAAAAGATTCTTTTAAGTCTTCTGGATAAACAGTTTTACTCAGCACTGGTGATCATGGTAATAATTTGCCATGGACTTCCAAATTCTTACAACCTGTTTCTTCCTTGGAAAAGGTTCCTTGAGGTGTCTGTCCTTTTCTCAGTAGCTGTGCAGTCACAGCAAATGGAAATATTATTTGAAAAAAAAAAAAAATCTTGTGGAATATTGTCAACAGTGCCTCACCCTAACTTGCTTGCAAGTGACCTACTTCAGTCACACCATAAAGAGTTTATCAAGCTCAGCCTAAACTGTGACTTCCCCAAAATGCTTATTTCATGGTTATTCCAGGAAATTAATTGGGATGCATTGAGCAAAAGTTGCAAAACAGCTGGAGAACTGTGCTTGTCCCACTGAAAGATGAAATAAGCACAGGAGTTTTGCCTTCAAGGACAGCCAACAATTCAAAAGGACAAACTGGCATCATTTTAGGCACAGTGCTAATGGTAGGCAAACATAAAAAAAGCCCAGATCAGTTATCATCTAGCATCCAGAAAGCTCAGTGGCTTTGTTGAACAGCT
Source organism: Serinus canaria (assembly GCF_022539315.1). Lineage (NCBI taxonomy): Eukaryota > Metazoa > Chordata > Aves > Passeriformes > Fringillidae > Serinus > Serinus canaria. The sequence continues at coordinate 16,227,909 of NC_066321.1, forward strand.
TTGGACCATGAAACTTGAGAAATTTCTGCAGGGGTGTTAGCACTTCCTGGCTTTGGCAAGGCAGGAAGTATTGCACAAAACAGCCCTTATCAGGGTATTTTGGTGCTGCCAGTCCCAGTGCTAACAATGCCCAAGAAGTCTCAGGCAATTATAAATGCTAACACGCAAAAGAAAAAAAGTTAAAGTCTCTGAATATAAAAGAAGCATAAACTTAGAATGCTTTTTAAAAATTTAAACCAACAAGTCTACCCTGAATTAATGTGTTTCCCCTTAATTTCAATAGTGTCATGCATTAAACTGTGAAACAGCAGAGAAATACTTGTCCTGTAAATATTTTAGCAGAAAGCATGCTTTAAATAATCAGCCTTAGTGAAAAAAAAGTCCAGAACTATGCACATTACAAGGCAAACATTAATAGAAACATCTAGGGAATGATAATAGTAAGGAACTAACTGATCTCCCAGTTACATTGTCATTACTACCTGCTACATATTAATCATGCTTTGTATAAAATGCTTTATTTCTTCCTTCAAAAGGATTACAATCTAAACTAACACAGACCCAGAACAGATGGCATAAACAGGGAAGGTAAAAGTAGAGAACAATAGGCAAGCCCAATCTACATATATTCCATCTGTTTAAAATTAATGCTTTCATCACATTTTGTTGGAGATAAAAATTAATATCTCCACCTGGTCATGAGAGAAGTACATGGATGGAGGGGGAAAATGCTGACTCTGTGGTCTGCTTTCTTTCAACAAAAAATATTCCCAGGCATCCTCACAGGAGTAGGAGCAGGTGAAGAGCTGATAGGATGAGATGTCAGTCATTCTCCATATCATTATCTCAATCAGCCCACTAGAAATTTCAAGCACAATTCATTGATAATATATAAGAATTAATTATAGTGATTCATTCACCACACCTTAATCTTCCTGAACGTGGACAGTGCATCTACACTCTCAAGAAGGGAGATAAATTTCTGCTGAAACCTTATTTTTCTTTCTTACTCTTTAGCTTGCAACAGCTCTTCAGTGGTGAAGAGCCTTATATGTATGAGGTGTGGATCTCTCTTTTGAGCTGTGGAGGGCCCTTTCAACAGCATGTGAGCATTCCATGCTGACAAGTACTTCACCTTGGCCTTGTTTGAAGGCAAAATCCAGAATAACTCAAAGTTGGTGTGTCCACATCAGAACATGTGAGATAAATGAGAATGAGTGACACAGAGGGCATAAACCTTTTAAAGCTCCTCTGCCTCTTCATTCAAGCTGCAAAATACATGTTCTCCTGATATAGCTGTCCTTGGTTCACTGCTTCCTTACTAACAGCTTACAGCACTCAGAAACTGTGCAGTGACAGCTTCCTTTGTAAAGCATTTCCCAAAGGCCCTGGAGCAGAGTAGGATTTGCAGCACACTGGGAAAGCAGGCACACCTGCTTTCATACATGGTAGAGATCCAAACATAAATTCATTAATGTAGGAAAAATTAAAGCCCTGAAGTCCACATCAACTTCTACTCAGAAATCTCTATACAGATAGAATGGAAAACAAATAAAATCTATATCTTTCTGCAAAATGGAAGAATTTGACAGTAATAAGACAAAAAGAAAGTTGACAACACAGAACTTTTTCAAAGCAGTTTCATTATTGCATATATTTGAACAAAACTGAAATAAAATTCAAAGTATTCCATGAACAGCACACCCACCAAAATTTGATTTCCTGTGTGTTTGGGCATTGGAAACTTTGCATCAGCAGCTACCCAACTTCATGTGCCTTATGACTGCCAAGTCCTGTGACAAAGCCAGCTCCTCCTGTGTTCCCAGCCACTCTCATTCCCTGACACGACATCCACAGCACTCCTCTGCCTCCATCTGCTGCTTCAGCCAGAGGCAGCAATCCAGTTACTGGTTCCTAGTCAAGAAGTGATTGCAGGCCAGGCAACTTTAGCTGATTGACTGGTGACACACAGCACTGATCACTGCTGAGCTCTTCATGGAGCCTCTCCCTTCCTGGGGGCACTGCTTGGTGAGTGAGCTCTTTCCTTCTCCCTTTCTATCCATCTGATTTTCACAAAACCTGCTGGAATTTGATGGGCGAGATTTTTGCCTAATTTCAAGTAATCTTCCAAAATTTCAGCATTCAGAGAAGCTCTGAAGCTGAGCCATTGTTTCTGGACAACACGCAGGCTCTGAGAAAGGCACATAAAGGCTCTTCAGAGAAAACATTGCTCACCAGCATTGGTACCAACCACCAAGGATCAGTGCTGATCCTCCCAATTGACCTTGGAGTTTGTCATGGGTCCATGACAACTCAAGTATGTTATAAGATAGTAGCTGTACTGAAGATAGCTATTGTATAGACATGGTAAACTCCCATAGGTGAATTGGGATGCTAGGAATTATTTTCTGTAAATACAAAGGCAGCTCTTTCTCAGAGCAGTCTCACAACAATGAACCTCTGTTGCTAATTACCACATTTATTTTAATTTAGCTCAGCTTCAGCATAACCCAGCAACAAGCTCAATTGAGGAAGTCAAACTGAAAAAAAAAGGTACTCTGAGCAAGTTAGTTCTAGCATCTCTCTGAATAGGATTTAGATCAGTGAAGCTTTGTAATTCTGCCATTTGGTCTTGTGCTTGCTGTGGGTTCTACAAGCATATTCCCTTCTACAAGAGGAGAATTTTTCCATGTCTCCATTGGTTGCTGTACAATAACTGTTTGATAGAGCGAGTTGATGAACCTCAAAAGATGAACCCCAAATTAGAAAAAGATATATTTTTAAAAAGATCTATATTTCTTCTCATTCATTCCTCAACTCTTTGCAAATATTCTTAGTACAATATCTTAGTTATGGTGTTTATAAAGGATGAGTGATTTCTTAGAATCTTAATGAGACCTGCAGTAACCAGAGAAAGCAAAATGAAAATCAGAGGCGAGGTGGAATTCTGGTCACATTCTAGCACTGGATTTTTCACAAGAGAAAGGCCATTCTAACTCACACAGGGGATGGATTTTTTGGTTTTGAGGCACTTAAAAAGCTGAGAAAATAGATAACAAGATGGGAATAATTATGCTGTTCTTAACAAATCTTTTGAGATAATGAATAAGATACCAGTCTACAAATTCTGCAATCTTGGTAAAGGTAGAAGAGCAAGTATTGCTACTTTTCAAAGGATATCCAAGAAAAGCATGTGGGATGTCAATTTGCAAGCAAAAAAATTATAGTAACAACTTTTTATAGGAAGAACAGAGATATTGCTGGACAAGAATGTTCCCACAAATCTTCATTTGCAATAAGCTTTTGAGTGTTGAAGAATAATGGGTAGGATTTTATTCTATAGAGAATTTCAAAGGGTTTTTTTTCCTTTTCCTTCAGGGAATCAGGTTGAAGAAGACAACCTGACAAAAAAATTTACATTGATTTGTCTTTTTGTACCATTTATGATATATATATATAGGGAAATCATTAAAAATTTTTTTGGCTTTAAGTAACAACTCACAAAAATAGGAGTTTTCTTCTAAAACATACTATATCAGAAGTGTCAGTGTAAGCAGAGCACTGAATCCATGTCCCATTTACTTTTGGGAAATTGTGCATAAGCTGCTAGAGATGCAGACAATGTGTTCTGAACAGATATTTATTGAATAATACCAAAATAGAAGAAACTGAAGCTTGTGCTGGTATACCAAACTTATCTCCAAGCAGAATAAATAAGATAATTTTAAGAAACTAAATCTAGCTGTCAAGTTCTTTAGAAAAGATATAGAAAGCAAGGCTGAAGGTATTAGCTGAACATTACAGAAGACAAGTAAAGAGAGAAATCTGAGAAATCTCGTAAACTTTGTGCCACAGAAATGGACAAGACAGAGCACAGCAAGCATAAAAATCCCAAAAGTTGCACTCTAGGAATCTATTTGGGCATCAATCTTTAGACACTGACATACATTTGGAGTTAGAAATTCCAGGTGGTAACATATCATCTCTAAATATTTGTGAGAATACCTTAGTATTCAGAAGGGATTAATGGATTTCCTGCAGGAGGCATTGGAAGTCTTTGGTGGTCAGATTTTTAAAAATCAAGGTGTTTATTTTGATTTTAAGGACTGTGAACTCAACAGCTTATTCAAATAGGTAAATTGATTATGTAATTGAAATGACATTTCAGAGTATATCCTTTTCACCTGAGTATGCCATAGGACATTAATCACTAGATGGAATCTACTGGTTCTCTTTTTTTTTCTTGACACAATGTTACGTAGGAATTTGAAAGTCTACATAGAAATGAAAAATCCCTTTGTCAGTGCCTGGTCTAACTTTTTAGAAAAACTATGATTAAATTAATTAATTTAAATTTAATATTAATTTAAATTTAATATTAATTATTCACATGATGCTTATACTAAAATTTTGAAACAACACTAAAATATTTACTACATAATTTATTTTTTCTTTGCTGCAACAGCTGCTTTGTGCTATCAGCGATTAAATCACATACTAAAGAAAAGGAGAGGCCTATTAGATCATCTTCTGCATCTGCTTCCCTCCTCCACAACCAAATTGCTCCTCCCTGCTTGGAATTTCCAGAATAGCCCCTATGTTTGTTTACCAGCCTGAATTCCATGTTTTTCAAGACTATGGTTAAAATTTCTGTGCATTTTGATAAGAAAAGCTCCCACAAGGAAAACAACTGAGCTTCTACCTTGAAAAGCTACTAAAAATATCATTAAAACTTTTTACACCCATTTTCAGTTTTCACAATGGTTAGAATCAGCAACAGCTTAAAGAGATAATTGCTGAGTGACAATAGAATAAATGCAACCAAACTGCAGTATGCTAATGCTATGCAATGTTACTCTGTACATATATTTATTAATATGAGACCTTTCCTTTTTTACCTCAGACCACTTTCATCAGATTCTTGGTGGAAATGCTGTCATCTCTGGGAGGAATTGTCTACATGGTATTGCATGATGCTGTGTGTCTCTAAATCCTGATTTTTTTCCCCCCTCTTTACCTATTATGCTTGTCACAGGAGTCTCTAGCCTGAAATCAGCATAAATGAGTGTGGCTGGCACTGTGTGCATGCACAGTCACACGGCCTCATCTGTGAATCTGCAGCAATTAATTATATTTATAGTGAAATAGCTGCAGAACATTTGCATGTATGAATTATGTATTGAGGAAAAAGCAGTACACTATGGTTTATGCATTTTTTGTTCTCATGAGAGTCGCTTTGTATCTGTAATATATGCTATGAAGCAAACCAGATTTTTATTAATTTGTCTACCTTAATGATAAAATATAATTTTAAATAAAGACATTATTTTTAGAAGCTTTTTTCAAACAGCTATTTAACATGATTTTACCCTTACATTATCAAATAAATTGTCCATTACTCCTTAATGTATTTTTTCTTTAAGATAAGTTCTTCTAGCAAGCACCAAGGAAAAAAACTGTGAATCATCAATGAGTACAGGCCAGAGTTTAAGGCAATGAAGTATGCATGAAATATAAGCGTGATGTGATTATCCCTCTTATTATGGTTATTACAATACATAATGAGCAGTGTCAGTCTGTTATCTTATCATTTTATTATTTTGTGGATTCACCCAAGAGTAAAATGTAAATGTAGTAACAGAAGTAATGAGTCAATGGGCTGGGAAGCATGATAAAGAAATAATAAGAAGGTAGCATGCTGCAAAGATTGTTCTGAGCTAGACTAATTGTATGCTCTGAAATTAATTATCTGCTACAAATATGACAGGTGGCTAAGTTAGCTGTGAAAGAAAACAGGTCAGAATATTCAGGAAACGTTTTTTCTTTGATAAAGAACTTTTGTAGACAATATTGAATTAAAGATTCATACATTAAAATTAATCTGCTTGAGGCTCCTGTTAAGAACTTATTTTTCACATACTGTCCTAAATAGAGGTGCACCAAATACAGCTTTAAATTTTCCATGATTTAGTGCCTGCATATGAAAAATTAACTTTCATTTACAATGTATATTAGTATTTTTCCAAAAAGCAAGAAAAACCTAAGAAATAACCAGAAATCAGATAACTTTTTTAAGATGGTCTAACATACAGTAGCTTAAAAATATATAAAAATAATTTTTATTAAAACCCCAATTTCTTTAATGATAGGGCCAGAATCTATTGCAGCTCTCTCATGGTGTGACTATTGCATATACTCCATGCACCTGTTTGCTTGGGTATAGCTTTACAGCCTGGAGAAAGGTTCCAAATATTAAAAGTGAAATTATTTAAATTAAATCTTCTGTGAATATTGCTCCCTAATTATCCTAGTTGTTTACAGTTAGCACAGAATTTTCACAGATTATAAAAAACATTAAAGACTAATAATTATTATAACACTTGAGGAGAATTCTAAGATGAGATTATTTTTCTTACAAAATCACCGTCAGCATAGCCACACACTTCAGTATTACTTAATTTATTTTGCCGTAGAACAGTTCTCAGCCTGAAATTATCTTAGTTAGAGAGGAGGAGGGGATTATATTATTCTTCAAGGTTCTGTTGCAGGAAACATATTAACATTCATTGACCTTGCAGTGGTAATTTGTACTGATGAGCATCATTATATGACTGGTATATTAAAGCAGCCTATTAGAGATAGGAAGCATCCTATGCTATTCAGAGACACTATTACATTTGAGATGTGGCTGTCATGGAGTCTTTACATACAGGAGCTATTTGGAACAGTGGAAAACTACTAGAATAGCCTGGCTAAGCCACCAAGTTATTGTAGCTCACAGCTCAACCTTTAAAAATCAGATCATATGAAAAATTCACATTGAAACCTTCCTGGTAAATAAATATCACATCTTTCCAGTTTTAACCACAGAACTACCTTCTATTAGTGGATGAGTAAAAATTAAATCCTATAGTGAATGAGAAATCCATGTTTGGGAGTACAGAGTCACTCTCTGTTCTGACCATGGAGACGCTGGCCGAAAATAGAACTGTGATTGCAGTATTCTAAATAGAGAGTCACCCTGCAAGCTCTTCTTAGGAGGTGCAACACATCTCATTACCACATTTTGGAAGAAATATGTTCTTAACAGTGGATTTTCTTCTTGTATTGAGGCCATGAATATAATTACCACTTGATAATTTACAGTGTGCCAACTGTTTTACTGCATCTAGTAAGCAATAAAGCACTAAAGGGAACATGAAGTTTGTGGCACCTGCAACTCATTAAAAGGGCACTGTCAGAAACAAAGTGTTGAGTTATCATGTAGTGCTTGGCTATACACAAGCAGCATTTAGGATTGATCTAGGGATCCCTACATAAAGGACCACTGGCAGGATAAGTTGTTCAGGGAGTACATGTTCAGAACACAGAATACAGGAAGCCGCGCCAATTTATGAAGGAAAATTAATTTCCTTCAAAATCGAGCAAAACATCTCTGGCCATAGGAAGTTATTTTTCCTAATGGTCTTCTCTGTGTTCTCTCTTGCCTTTCATGTTCTGAACACACTTTTACTAATAAAAGTGTTTGCTATGCAACCACAGATGAGAACATATCAAATTAATAATTTCGCTAATTAGGCAAACAGGTACATAAAAAGAAACCTCAACTTCTATTTCTTAACATAATTAATTTTTCCCTAGAATTAAGTTTTTCGTTTGATTTAGCTAAAACCATACAAAGTATTTGAGAAGTGCTATGGTCACCTGCGTGTCCCCAGCTCCTGTGGCTACAGGGGCCCTGTGTGGCTGCTCCTGCACAAGCAGGGGAGTGTTCCTGACACCCTCCCTGTGTGCTCTGTGCAGAGCACAAGCGCCAGAGCAGTCACACCTGCACTGCAAACACATCCACTGGGGCTTAATCCTACATGCTCCAGGACTGCCTGAGAACAAGTCACTCAGGGAATTCACAGAGCCTGGTTGTCCTGCTCATTTGAGGAAACTCCTGTGCCTGCAGAGGATGGGCTAAAAATTGTAGGAATTGAGCTGGGTATAGAGCAGGAGAGGGATCCTGGAGGAAGTATCTTTGTAGGGTGGATTACCTTCTCCAAGACTGTCCTGTTGGCACTCACAACATGCACAAGGAGCTGCAAGATACAAACGCAGGCAGAATACCAGAGAGCATATGGAGGTAAAGAGGGAAGAAAATCCAGAGGAAGGAATCTGGTGATACTGAGACTGGGTGGTTAAATGGAAATAAATAGAAAGACTGGTTGTGTTAGGGTCAAAAAGTTTTTAAGATGAGTAGAGGAGGCCTGGGAATTGACTGACTGGGAGAGAATGATCTCAAGGTAGAATTTATCAAAAAATTATTGCTTCAGTAAGTAAGCTGAAAAGAGGAAAGCAATAGAACAGCTCAGACATGTTTGGTAACAGCCTGGATTATGGGCCACTCAAGTCATACATCCAGTCAGAATATTGAGATAAGACTGACTGGACAAATAGACTGAGACCGCTAGTGAGCTAGGCTCAATGTCAGGTGAAGGCTGAAAATGAGACCTGAAGGGGAGATGGTGAGGCACAGTAAATAAAGATGTGAAAGAAGATGCAGAAGAAACCAGACCAAAAATAAGAATGAAGAAACTGAAAAGGGAGGAGAGAGGTGAGGCAAAAGAACCTGGAATGATACAGGTAGTACCAGACAGGCTAGGAAACTGTGGGATTAGTGCCAGGAAGCAACACTAGGAAAAACAGGTCTCTCTCAGGAAGATGAAGGCTAGGATGAGAAAACAGGTAGATTTCTTGGATGCCATAGTACATCATGATGGAACAAAGAGATTGGAAGAGCTGTAGAAATCAAGTATCTGTGTTTGTTGTTGTGACTGTCACCCATTACTGGATGCTGCAGGCTGGAGTCAGTAGGAACCCAAATGTTTTAAAATCTTGCCATTTCTCTCTTGGCAACATCTGTAAATCCTACTGAGATACTCTCCCACCCTCAGCTGTCCCTTCACCATCCAGTGGAGCATCCTACTACCAGCTATGCCAGCTGAAGCAGCTGAGCAGTGCATCACAAACTTCAATCTTGTAATGACCCAGGTACATAGTAATAACAGTATGTGACCATGGACAAACCTTTACATTTTTCCTTTTAATTTTAAAGATGTTTGAAGTTACATTCACAAGAATCTGAAAAGATTGGCTAAAACCATGCAATGGTGACTGGTTATAAATATTTCAGTGCAACTTCTAAACCAGTAATTCTTCAACACAATATTGTGAGCCTTTGAGCTTCTAAGAATAAAGCAACACTAATGTGAAACATTAGAAGCATCCAGTAACATGGAGGATATTAAATCCTATGGGTACTGCCTGTAGGTAGTTTATTCATGATTCACAGTTGCTCATACTGAATGAGTCATCCTAAAGTGGATAATCAGCAATCTTTCAGCCATTTTCCTTTTCCACCAGCAAGGACTTTGTAGGCTTAAATTAATGAGAGGCTTTAAAAAGTAGCTGAGAGAGGAGAATTCTGTTTTTATAGAGATCAATGTAAGTAGAAATTAATCTTTTTAAGAACTAAGAAACTCACTGTTGAATGATCTTCTATGCTTTCTACTGAGAAACCAGTTAGGGCTCTCTTTTCAGAGTGAGGTGCTCAGTTTACAGCAACAGCTTTGTACTTCAGCATTCGATGCAGGCATGTAGTACATGGAAAGTAGCAATTAGAGTTAAGTGAAAAAAGAAGAGACCCATATTTGTTACTCATGGTTGAAAACTGATCCAATTAAAGTCTGTTAAATTGACCCATTTTACACTAGGCTAACCCTGAATAGGGCTCTGGTTAGAGGTTTTGGGTGTGTGCCAGAGGAGGGACCATTGAATACACACTTTCACATAGGAAGTGGCAAATATCCTGTAATGGGATGGAATGATATCAGGATCAGCTTTCCAAGAAAGAGTTTGAAGCCTAGCCCCCTAACCTTACCATAGTCAGAGAACACTGTTTTTTCCTCCTTGCACATTCACTGCACAGTGCAAAATCCTTTTTGCATTTGTGAAAATGTATGCAAATCCTTACCTGATGCTGTTTCCCACCAAGAAATTATTCTGGTTGTGCTTCTTTCCACACTTTTGTTCCTTTGTCCTTATCATGAGGCAATTGTAAGAAAAGCAAAGAAGAATAGATTGTTAATTGTAACAGACTGATTACTATGGAGATGTGTTAGCATCAGCACAGAGCTGATCAGGATCAGAAAGTCCTTTCAGTGGATGTTTTGTGGGTTTTGTAAAAAATAACGACAAAATCAAAATGAAAAGAATACAATTTATTTTTTAAATTATCCTCAATGTACTGGATAAAGAATGAACATACTGGACTGAGAATCTATAAAACTTGCATAGAAAGAAAACAGCCATTTCACAGATTTTTTTTTTCCCTACTGCAATGGAAAAAGAAGATAACCCTATAAAAATAAGCCCTTCCCTCTCAATCTTGCATACAGTACTATCTCAGTCCTTTTAAGTGCTGAAAGAAAAGTCATTATTACAGAACGACAAGGCATCTTCTGAGTTTTTTAATTGCACCTGGTGAAACAGGGACAGATCTGTCTCCCAAAGTAGTGATTCAGCATTTAAGTCAGTGAGCCAAATGTAGTCTTTGTGACTCATAGATCTTCAGCAGGGCTGTAGTGGGAATTATTCTGTTCCAATAGACTTCACTGCTTCTTCAGAATGCCACCTACTTTTATCATTTTAATTAATATTCCAAGGCTAGCCTCCAACTCTCAGCCCTCAAGCACTTGTTGTTTAATTCATCATTTATTGCTCTTGCAATACCTCTTTTGACGTAGTCCATTGTTCAGATTACTGTTCTCAACAATGTTTTATAAATTGCCCAATTTCCTAAATAACAGCAATCATTTTTCTTAGTTACACGTTAAAGGAGAAGACATCATACAGAAGGATTTTCCCCCTTTTTGTTGGCACAGAGGAAGGGGAATTCCTCTCCTTTATGGACAAAAAGCAGCTTGGAGGTTTCTCCCAAACATTGCACCAAGGTGTACTGCAGCAACTTAAATAGGAATAGGATTTTCTGTTATCACAGCAGCAAACAAACTGTTTGTAATATTTGCCTCATGGCAGCAGAGAACTCAGGCTGGATTATATGAAACTTATCACCAAGGAAAGCAAAGCAACAACAAAACTTGGAGAAGGAGATTGGTCTTTCAGTTACACAGTTTGGAATAATTATTTTCTAATTCTCCCCCCTAATTTCCTTACCTTTATCATCTTGAAGCAAAAGAACCAGTTTTCACTTTTGGGGCTGAATGTCCTTTGCAAAGCCCTCAGCTTTACCATGCTTTATAAAGGAGAGGCCTGAGCTCCTTTGAGATCCATGCAAAAAAAATCCCAGTCACTGGGCAGGTACATTAATATCTGATTTGTGTCAGAGCTTGGCTTTACCAATTTCCAGGGACAGGGAGTCACAGGAAAAAGTGCTATAAAAGCCCATAAATCTCTGCTAATATTTAGGTTCAAGAACAAAGCAGAAAACCAGCATCTACAAGACTCAATCTATTCATGTTCTTGTCTTTCTCCATATGAATCAGAGACGCCCAAACACAAAACCTCAGAACATTCCACCCAAGAGAAGAGAAAGCCTCAGCTAAGCTGATGCTCTGCAGCACAACCTTGTGTTGGGTGCCCACACAGCATCCCCCCCACTGCAGTCTGGGTGGGCTTGTGCTCAGAGGAGCACAGATTGCAGAGCACTGCAAAGGCTTTTTTTATCTTCTTACTCTCATTGTACTTATCCACTAATGTAAATATTTCCAACACAATATCTGACTTGTACAGTCATAAATGCATAGGCTGGCAAATCTTCTCAGCTGCATTAGTCACTTCAACTGCTTGTCTGAAAATTTGGTTTGGATAAAAACATTTATAAATCTAAATCTTAAACTCTGTGCCTCACCATGCAGCCATTGAAAACTCTAGCCTGAAATATTTTTATCAGATACACTCAAATGCATGCCTTATTCCATTTGCATACCAATAAGATCCTTGGAAGAAAAATTACAAGAATGAGTTTTCCAAAACAGGAGATTCAGAGATAATCATTACTTCTTCAGTCTAGGTTGTAAATGTACATCCCATTACTGACTCTGCTAATAGCTGCTAGGATGGATTATTGTTACAGCTGCTAATTGAGAGCTGGATTTGAACACCTAAACAGCTCTGTCATTGGTTGCCATTGAGCTATTACACAAATTGATAAAATACACCCATGTGGTATAGCTGCAGTAACATTAAGCTCATTTTTAGCAATATAGCAGATTTCCTCCAGCATTTATCTTACTGCCTAACAGTTCAGAAGGAGCAAAATGGGACAGAGAACAGAAGGGAAATGCCCAATGTCTGGAAAGCCTCTCATTTCAATCTTTGCATGTACCCAAGAGGTGAACACTAACACGGGTTGGAGACCCTGTTCTCCTTGGAGTGAATGCTAATTTAAACTTCCACTGTGATCCGATATGCTTTAAAATGCAGCAAATCCTTTATTTATGAGTATAAAGGCCATGAAAGGGCTTTAGAATCTAACCCTAGGGGGCTCTTCAAGTGCACGAACCTAGCAATGTTTAACACTTACACTTAGTCTTGAACAGTTGCTTGAAAATGATATAGAAAAATACCTGGTAGATGCCCTCTTTTCTGAACAGTTGAGAAAGCTTCTTGCATTTCCTGCATGAAAGAAAAAAAACCATTTTCTTAAGAAAATACTTTCTGGTACCATAGCTATTGCACATCATTATTTAGAATTCACATTCCTAGAACAGAGCTGTTGCATACATTTTTTATGACATAATCTTTCACATAAATGCAGTTCTTGGAATGCTGACAGGCCAATAAAGAAGCTTTGCTTTATTGGGGGAACAAAAACCATTCCAGGTCTAATATCAAAAGAGTTATTAAATGTCTCCTTTGATTTTTGTGATGTGAGCTTTCCCAAGTCCATAGCACTGGCAATGAGACATTGTATAAATATTAAAAGAAGATGTATTCTAAAAGCTAAAAGCAATTAAAAGGCAGTGTATTCTTCAACTAAGATTTGAAATATGTTCCATGAAAAACAAGCATAATAAATTAATTCTGTTCAGCTGATGCAGAGTCAGATAAGGTACCCTGAGATCAATAGTTACACTTCTGTAAATCCTGGCTCAAAATTGTTTCACTGGCTTACATTTTGCTTCTGAAAGTGTTTGTGTTGCTCCTAAGAGGACTACAAAAGGGTCCTTTCATAAAACTCTGGTGATCCTCTGGGATGGTATTAGACACCAGTATGGGGTGTTCCCAGCAGTTTGCCTTCCTTCCTCCCCTTCTCCACTGCCCAGGGATAACATCCAGACCAGCCCCAGTGAAAAATTACTTTAAGAACTTTCATCCCCAGACTCGTTAGCATCTGCTGCCATTGGTCTGGGGTTAAAAAACCACACCAAATAGTGAACGTGGAGAACACTTGGAGGCTGACATGCAACAAGTATTTGCTTTTGCCTTCCTTGTTCCAAAGGAAGCATTTTCTCCAGCATAGGGACAAACTGTTTCTGGGACTGGGAAATGTTCAAAATATCCTTCTCTGCAGGAAACCCTTGCTGGGCTGATCTGCAGGCATCCCAAGAATTGTGGTTCTTAACAAACTTCAGTTTTAATTACTGCAGCATTGCTGTGACTCTTCCTGAAACTATGAACCACACGAGGACTACCATAGCTGCTCATTGTCATTAGTGCTTCCTTCTTCAAAAATAAAAGAAAGCATTCTAGTAGCACATTCTATGCAGCACATTCAGACACATTTAATTAGTAGCTGCCTCACACTTATTTCTAAAAAAAATAAAAACTTGTGGTATAAACCCAGGCTACATAATACAGGCTGTTTGAAAGGGGAATCATTTCCCTCTTTAAGAAAACTTAAATCTGTTATTTCTACCTGAAAGCCTTGGCAAGGGCAGGAACTATCAGTATCTATTCTTTAGCTTTTTCAACATCTCCACAAAAGTAAATATTCAGTCCCATTTAAGCCCAGCCTTCTTGTGGAACCAGTCCCTCCTGAGCAAATTTACCAAACCAGTAAGCTATATCTTTCTCAAACAGAATGTTCTCACCTGCAGTTCTTGCTCTGTTTTTCCCCTGACAGCCTACAAGTGTGGTCACTGATAAGTCACTGAGGAAAGCAGGCAGCTCCAAGTCTGTTTGGGAGCTTTAAAATGCTGTCCTGTTCTAGAAAACTAGAAACATATAATCCAGTCCCATCCAAGAACAGGAGCAGTATCCAATATGTGATATGCCAAATTAATTAGCAGAACTAATTAGCAAAGCCATCTTCTGTATCAGACCCACTAGCCGGTGGAAATCAGCATTTCACCCTAAAAGTACTTGTATAATGACACAGAAGGAACATTGTACCAAACAATTCATTTCCACACTGAAAAAAGTACAGATGTGGAAAGGAGGGTTTGCCACACCATACAAGATGGATAGTCCAGTGCTTCAGCTGTCCCATTTTAGACAGTGGTTAGTACTTCCTCATCTGATGAGGAACCACTGAAATGAACAGTTGTGGATTTCACCATGAGAAAGAAATCCTAATAACTCACCATTGGTCAGTAGAGCCCATCTAAGGGATCCAGAGAAACTTCAAAAGTTCATTATGAAACATTTCATAAATTTGTACAGAGATTGAACATGAACAGGATAAGGAGATTTTAAAGAAAGTCTAACATTTATACTGCATAGAAAGACAAAATATTTATCCTCATCATGCAATCAAGTGGCAAGCAAAAAGAACTAACATTCATTCTGAATATAAACTGATTTATTTACATGGGACAGCAAAATTACTCAGAAGTGATATTAGCTACAACCCCCTAAGTGATACAATTAGAAAGCAGGAGGGCTCAGCAGAGGGGGCACAGCACCACCTTCATCTTGCTTCCTGGACTGAGTGGGCTCAATTATCTTGAGTTTAGCAAAGAAGAAATACATAGCAAGGGAGGTGTAAAACATCCAATTCATCTCAAGTCACATAATTTACAAATTAAGATTAAAACTCAAGGCCTGGATGCATCAGAAATCCTTAGGGGATTTGAAACTCTTGTGTAAGAGAATGTGAATAACAAATATAGGTATGTAAGACTACTTGATATCTACATATATCCTAATTTATTTTGTTAAGTCAGAAACTAAACTAAATTGAGTGGTTCCAAGTACTGACATACCAGCATTTATACCTCTGTGCCAGATTTATATATTACTTTTGAATGGTGGTTTTTTCCTTACTCTCAAAGAATAATGGTTACTTAATTGATATTTGTATAATTTCACAGAAGTAAAATGTACTACTTATAAATGAAGGATTACACTCTGATGAAATCTTAATTTTTTAAAATAATTCAACATCTTGTTATTGAATTTAATATGAATTCATTACTTAGGAAGCTCATTCACAGCACCCTTTTGGCTTAGACATGATCTGGAAGACTAACTTCTAATTACTTGGAAGGCCTCATTACATATGACAGAAACAACAAACTGCTTCCCAATTCTGTAAGTGCAGACCAGGCCTTGCACAGCATTGTCCATATTTACTCCTTGCCTATTCTCATGGGCTAAACAGGAATCACTTAATTCCCATATAAGTTAATTTTACTGAAAAATTTTCCAAAATATCTTTTCTTCCCTCCTTTTCAAAACTACCAGAATAAAACGTGACAGAGCTAAAATGATAAAGGAATATTCTGTCCTGATTTTCACAGGAACCCTTTACTTAATACTGCAGGCCTAAATATGTGGACAACAGGCTAAATCCAGCCTAGGTTTAAAAACTGATGTAATTTATCCAGTAGCTTACCCTGAGTGGAAGTTAAAACCATGTACTTTATACTGACTTGTTATTCAAATGCCAGCTGATAGCTATTCTTACACTACAAAGACAGAAATCTAAACCTCATGGAAAGAAAAAAAGATATCCACATTGCTCATTGCCATTTGACCATCAAACTGCAGATTTTCTCAGAAAACAGAAGTATTGTACGTGCCAGCTACACAGTTGTAGACTTATGACAGCATAGAAGGGAGACCTTTATTAATTTAACACTTCCTTGATTTTCAAGTCATCATTCAATCTTATAAAAGACTAATCATCATTGGAACATATTCTACCAACACATACCAGCCTTTAAGATGATTGAGAGTAATTGCTTAGCTCTATGCAAAAGTGATGTGTAGATATACAGGAAGAATTACTTTGTATTCACAGAGAGCTGATTAGATGGAACATACTGTAGTTCTTCATATAATTTTTTGACAAATTATTTAGACCAGGCTCCATCTGGAAGCTACATTTACCTATTTTTTGCATCTGTCCTTGAAAATATGATTTAGAAACAAGAAGAGAGTTTCATGCTGTGAAAAAGTGAAACTCTCTACAGGGATTTTTCGATTTTTCTAAAGACTACTTTGCTTAAAGTTGTGCATTTTCCTCTTGTTTGCCAGCTGGATTATTTTATCAGTGAAAACTCTAAGTTTAAGTGGTTCAAATGATAATTTTTACTTGGAGAGTTTACTCAGGTTTCTAGAAAGGGTAAGCTGTAGAGAGATGATGTTGAGAGATGGCATTGTCTGAGGTAGTTGTACTACTCACCAGAACAAAAGCTAATTCTCAGTATAGATCATGCAGAAGTCACTGCACAGTGTGAGCTTAGGTTTCCAGTAAGGATGGAAGAAACTGTCACTAAGTCTGAAATTTGGCAAGGTTTTATCAGCTCCTTTTGCAGGGCTACTTAGAATTTCACTCTGTGGAGGATTTCAAGCCTGGCAATATTTTGAAGTGAGCAGCTTGCAAAATCAAGTTTTAACTTGGAGTTTTATCAGCTGATAGCAGGGAAACCGTAGCAACACACTCCAGAGGAAGTGGTATCCCATGAAGCACACGACTGAGACCAGGATGGGAAAGAACCCAAGAGTGCCTAAATTTTATGTCCCAAACTGAAGGTGATGAGCTATAATATTCCAAAGTCACACAACTGCTGTGCTCTGTGTCTGCTTGCTCTTAGGCAAGTCCTGCACCATCAGAAACACCTAAAAGAGTGCTGGAGCCTCTGGTATTTCTATTACAGTTCTTTCCTGCTCCATCTTCCTGTACCTGTTTGTGATTCCACTTTTTGCTTGCATGTTGGTCTTCTAGGATAGATATTGTTGTATTTAGAATACACAGTGGCACTATAACAAAACACAGTGAAATTACAAAGGAGTGACCTAGTCTGTGATTAAACAGCCAAGGCATTATAATACTGCTAATAAAATCACTAGATAAAGAGATGTGTGAATGCAGGTAAATGGCTGTAGCATCTTCCATATTGTTTTAGTGTAATATGTTATACTAAAGTGCCTTCAGATTAAATGGTGCTTTGTACAGGCACCAGCAATGGGTTGAAGTTTTACTAAATTTTTAATTTATTTTTCTAATGGCTAGAAAACCAATAGATAGATACTATTCAGAATGACCCTTCTATTTTAGGACTGCAGTTACTAAACTAAAAGGAACTAGCCCACACCCCCCCCAAAAAAAGAAATACTGAAAGAAGTCTCATATCTTCATCATCCTCAAAATGAGCAGATATTGAAAGATAAAATCAGTACAGAGATAATCCAAGATATCTTACAGATTTCTCTTCTCAGTATTCATCAGTCATCACTCATGTAAGCATATGAGGAACACTGAACAGATGTAGGTAGGAAAGCTGTGACCCAAGGCCGAAAATCTTCTCTGGACATTTTAAGGTCTGTAAGACCTGTAAGGTCTCTTTTTTAGGGTTTTCACATCATAAAACAAGGCTTCCAAACAGTATTTGATTCTAAACATAATTACAAATAATGGTACTTACTCTAATTTATTTTTGGTCAATATTTCCAACATCTGAACATCCATCTGCCAAAATACCCCTGCTCTGAATCTCTGAATTCAACAGTCTGATCTTGATGTCTGAAGAACTATGGACAGATTATTTTGAAACAGTCAAAGGAACTATTTGACCATGTTATAAGAATGGATTCCATATTTCTGTGGATTTCCACAGAAGAATTGTCCCTCGGAAACAAGAAAAGATTCATTACAAATGTCAAAATCTGTGACTAGAAGACAATAAAAAATGTTGGGCATGTATCAAGAGCAGCATAACAACACTCATGAAGATTAGATGCATTTCCCACATTTCTCTATCTGTCTGAACAGAAGAGAATGGGAGAACAAACAGTAAAACCCTGGTTAAAATGTATAGCAGAGCTATCTTCTTTTTAAGGTACTCACACACTCCATATATCCTGCAGCAGTCAAAACGCTCAGGTAAATTGACTGATGAGGTGGTCCAGAGCCATTGAGTGGAAGACACACTGAAATTAGTAGTTACATGTTTCACAAAGACTGCAAGCTAATGTTGCTCTTCAACAGCCTCCTCCATCAGTGGTCACCCTTTATTAGAGAAGCCACTCTCCAGCAGTTGTGCCTAAGGTGTTTATCTCCTTTGTTTTTTTCCCTACCAATTCTCATAAGCTAAACTACTTTTTGGCAAAAAAAGAAGCTTTATTTCTTGCAAATATTTGGTTTGCTATGCACTTTTTTATAACCCATCCCTAATTGCTCTGCATAATACATTTCAAATTAAACAGGAGTTTTAAGTGATGTAATTTGATGACTGCACTGATAGATACATATATATGTAAATACACACACACACACACACACACACACACACACACACCCCCGACTATAATTTTCAGTGCTTTGGGGGATTTAGAGCATTTTTAAAATGCCTAGAAACTCCTAAACTAGCTACCCTTGTCTAAACTGTTAATGCAAGCTGCTAGTAAGGGCCAGGTCCTTTTTTTTCTCCTGAGTCAAACATAGTACATGACCTTTATATTTCAGTTATGTTCTCAATTTCTCCTTTGCTCCTCAGTGAAACTGCTTAAAAATACTTGGTTTTGTTTTCATTAGGTTGTCAAAAACATGCTTCAATATTTAATAAATGTTTTAGAGATTCTCAGGTGAGTTGGAACATGCATGTATGCACTGGTTTTGGAATAGGACAAATTAAGCATCTCTTCAGTGTTTTCATCTAAGCAGAAAACATTGCATTTTGAGTAATCTTGACCATAGGGAACAGAAATTTACTCTGTTTGAATTTACGATGCAACAAACACATTATTATCTGTGACACCTATACACATGTGCAACATAGAATTAAAACTGCTCCTGGGTCTCAACCATCACATACACGTGCACAGGTGTGCAGTATTTATGTTTATAAATCTATGCCACCAAAAAAATAAAAATCATAGTATGTACTTTAATTCTTCACTGAATCTATTTGGCCCTCATTGTCTGCTACTTCCATGTAAGGCTGTAGCAGTGAAGAGAGCTATATGGAGTTTCTGGCCAAATTACATACAGGATAAAGTAGTCTATGCTGGAGCAGCCAGCTATGTTCCTTCAGACACTCCACTCTAGCTGAGAATTGCTCAAACAGTCTGTATTACTTATTTTGCTTGGCACAATCTCCACAGCATGGAGCTGTAAGAGAAAATAGAAAGTGTTTTAGGAATGAGCTGTGCTGATCCCAAGTCTCGTGAGGACGCCTCAGCACGAAAGGGTGACACTCTGCAAGAGCTCTCTGTGGGAATGCTCAGTGCTGCCTTGACACCAGGAAAATAGAGAAGAATCTTACTAGCTATGAGTTGTTGGGTCCAAGGAAAGGAAATATTACCTCACTGTTCATATGGATCTGACCCAACAGCTTTAACATTAATACAGTCTCCTCATTTAGGGCAGCTAAGGCTTATGTCCTTAAGTTAACTGTGGGACTCACGGCTGCAAAGAGGGACCTGCAAATCACCTGCACAAAGAGCACAAGCCACAGATGGAAGTACACAGCTGAACACATAACACATGTGAAAATGAGTCTTCTTTTCACAACCACGTAAATAGTTCACAGAGCTGTCCTTGAAAAGGATGAAGGCTTCCTTCACACACGTGAGAGTATCTTGTTTACTGTCAATTTTTCTTGATTCTGTGCAATTAGCACGCTACCCTGCTACTCTGCTTTACTTAACAAGGTATCTTAGTCCAAAGACTGCAATCCTAGGGTTCCTTCAAACTATATTAGGCAGCTAAAATATGAAATTAAAAGAAAACAGAGTTCCAGCCAACAGAAACAAGTGACTCATTTCCTTGTGAAAACACACAAGGTTTATGTTACTCTGGCAACCATGTTCACCATTCCAGAATAAAGTCTCTTTGCTCCCTTCAGAGCTTTTATATATTCCTGTTACAATCTATGTTCCACAGTGACCTGACATTGAACCAAGTTATTCAGTTATTCACAAGAGACTGTTGGTTATGCTTGAATTTAGACAGATTCTAAATCTACTCCTTTGACAATGAATTAATAAATACATGTACTCTTCTTCACAGTGAGGATTTCAAAAGAGAAAAGTTATTTCTGGGGCATATTGGTGATATGTGCCTTTTCAGAATTGTGTGTTGCCATGATGAACTGGAATGGCTGTGCCTGCATTCCCACAACCCTGCAAGCAACAAACACATCAGCATTCCAGCTGCTAGCTTTCACCAGGAAGTTGATTCAATTGTATCACATATGCCAAAATACAAGACAGAGAAAACAGCCACATAATCTCATTGTGAAATTAACCACAAGTGTCAGGAGAACACCAGCATAATAAGGATACAGAAATTCTGCCCTTTGGAATTCATGCCAAAAAAAGGTCCTTAATTACAGAAGGTTCCTTATATATGAAGTTGTCAAATATAGGCCACAGCACATGCTTCAGTAGAGAGGGCCACAATACACAGAGTGCCACCACACAATATCAGAAGGCTTCAGCCCATACACAGTGACACCATACCTCAGCAGAAGGCTTCGGGCATCTGCCCATACAGAGTAACACCTCACCATTTCAGAAGGCTGACAGCACCTGCCCTTCTCATTCTTTAGCCCAGCCTTTTATACCCTCATGTTGATGCATGGCACCAGTGTGCCCTCTGTTCCCTTTGGTGGATGGTCAGTGCCCCTGGGCACTCCATGGCTCATTGCTGTCAGTGCTGCTCACCTGCTGCTCACAGCTGTACCCATTGGGGATGAGGCTGGGCTGCAGCCCCATCCCAGTGATCACAAACTGTGTGCCTACAGAAAGTCATAATCCTTGTGCAGTGTGAAAGAAGTACAAAGTTCCAAAGCTATAATTTGGTATTACTGATTTACTTCAAGATATGTCCTTAAAAGTTAGATGAGAGATTACAGCTCAACTGACAAGGCAGATTTCTGCTGAAATTTTGAAAATGTTGCCCATCTATTTGGAGATTTCTCTGGAGTTAAAAAGGAATTCAGAAGATTTTGTCTGCTAAAGTTCTTGCTTTCCTTAATAGCATAGTAAACTTCAGTCTTAAAAGAAGCCTTTCCATGGGAGACTGTGAACATTTTAAGGTTCTAAAATACTGTGTAGGAAAACTCCCACAGAACACATGATGAACAGAAATATATTGCCATAAACTTCTGTGGAGTAACGGAATTTGAAAACCATATGCCAAAAATGAGGTTTTATGACATTTATGTGAACACATAGGTGTTTGGCTGAATGGCTTTCTTTACCCATCTCTTAGATTTTTGTCACTCTGTCATGTAAATTTAGTTTAGGGAAACTTCCCTCTAAGTCCCTGAAAGCTTTGCTGTTACCCTTTAAGGGATCAGGCTTTGGTCCCTGCCCATCTGAAAGTAGCAGGAAAGAACACACAAAACACACTGTGCCCAAGTAATAAAACATTTTCATGTGTACTCGGATTTTTCCCATTTACCTACATTAATATTAAGCTGAAGATTCATAAGAAGAAAGTGGAACATTAGACATAATTTGGAGAAAGAAAAATGAAAGTTCTGAAAAGGTTTCCTTGCTATTGCTAGGAAACTATTGCTTCTTAAATAAAATCTTCCCAAAAATCACTGACACTTTTTAAATGTTTCCTGGGCTTGGTTAGAATTTCATTAAGTTACTGATCTTCATGGTGACTGACAATGAATTCTATGATTAAGCTGTGGAACCCTCAGCCATGAGTTCCCATTAAAGCCAAACACATAGCAGAATTCAAAGCTCAATGACACCTCCTGATCCAAGTTCTTGGCTCCAGCTCTTTCTGTTGGACATTGCTGAGACAGCACAAAAAAGATAGAAAGAAGATAGAAGGGGCAGATGTGCATTCCCTGCTACTGAAAAATCTTTGACTGAGGCACAGTTGGAGATTAGAATAATGCCACACAACCCTAATTTTAGTTTCTAAGAGATGGCTCAGGATTAAAAGATGGCAGGGAGGTGGGTGATCTTCAACCACCTCAGATGCTGAGTCTCACAAGGTACACCTTGTAGACATACTTCTATTCTCACAGTTTGTGGAGCATATTCTGAGCACTGCTGAAAAAAAACGGGGATTTATATAGATACAAAAAATGAGGATTAGATGGGATAAGTTCAAAGGGGCCATGCTGTTCTAAGACCTACAAATACATTACAAAGCAAAAGTTGCCTGCTAGTCATCTGTTGAAAATCAAGATGAAGACTCTTTTCCTGTGACTTCCTCCTTGCTTCACCAAAATTCCTGGAACTGGTCATTAACAGAGGCAGGCTGCATACTTGGAATACTGGAGGGATTTTGGGTATCTTTCCACAGTGCTTTCCTCTGCAGCAGTACTGTTATCACATAGTAATGCTATGCCTTCATGGAGATAGGAAAAGTAAGAAAGAATATTCTGCCTCTTTTTTCATGTTTAATAATTGAAACAAACAAGATATAGCAGAGTCAGGCAAGAAATGCTGGTTTATGAAAGTCAGTAAAGGAAAAAGGGTCCTTTCATACTGTAAGATCCCACAATACTGAATATGCCATAAGCATTCTTGGGTATTACAAGGCATTGAGAAAATACTACATAATCAGCATGTGCTCCAAATACTTGTTATAAAATATGTATAAGCTGTAATTGCATGTGAAAGCTGAAAGTTGATAAGAAGAAGTAATAATTGTGGTTTTGGCCTTGATCCTTAAAAAGATGTCTCACAATAATAAAATTGAGTAGCTAATACAGAAATCATTATTACCTTATGAGAAATGTAATAATTCTGCCTAGACTAAATTGACAGACTATATCTGCAGTATATAAATGAATTAAAACAGATAAAATGGCACCAGTTTACATGAGGCTGATGCATGATGTTCACTGCTATAAACTCACAAAACAGTAAAAAAAAAATTCATCTTGAACTGTCACATGCTGAATACCAACTCTGTTATTCATGGAATGTGCTTCTCATAGGACCCAAGTACACAGAAACATAACATGGTTTGAGTGCAGTCACTGGCAAATGACAGCAGCAAAGTCTTACATTGACATCTCTGATTACAGCATGGGGTTCAGTACCATTAGCAATAGCTTGCTCATTACTGTAATTTCTACATTTCTTTTTATCTTTACAGAGTGTATGTTGTCAGGGTAGTAAATATGCTAGTATGCTAAACGATAGGAGACCATGTTGTACAGCAGCTGTCTTTCACAAACCTCCCTGCAGCATTAGCCACAAAGTACCTATTTCAGAAACAGAATTGCTGAGAGAGTCACAGTTATGGCTGGAGAGGAGAATTCTTACATGGATCTTCCAGTATGAGGGCAGAGACATAGGACAAGTGTCTACCCTCAAGAGACCTGCACAGGCAGAACAGCGCTGAGGTGACTGCTTCCTTTAGACCTGTTGTGCTGAGGAAACAAGCTTGTTTGGGTTTTGTGGGCTTATGGGTTTGTTTTGTTTTGTTTTTTTTTTTTTTTTTTTTTTTTTTGTCCCCAAGCACCAGGTAGCATTGCTTTGTACAATAATTCTCAACAATCAAATGCACAGATCAGAAACATATTACATGAGGGTCATCCTAGGTCTCCACCATTATGCTTTTTTTTATTAAAACACTTCAAAGGGCTGTTCTTACCTGCAAAAACCAGTTCTTTTAAAAGTGGTTTTTGTTGCCTCTATGAAAAACAAGAACATAGGGAAATCCATTTTTCTTTCCCTGACTTAAATAACATGCAAAATTCAGTTGTCAAAAGAATGTAAAACCAACATTACTTGTGCCCTACAGTAAACAGTGCCCTGAGTGAAAGCTTCTGTTGGAAAGAATATGCACACACAGCTTGGTTTAGGAGTGCCACTGGAGTCACTGTTACAAGGTTTGGGTCTTTGCATGCATTTCTGGTTAAAAGAAATTTTCTGCCACAGCAAGTAGTAACCAGAAATACCCAACGTTAGTTATTTGAGTAGGTCAAAAATCTTGACAATGCTTATTTAAAATATTTGATGGCTCTTCATACCTTTAAAGGCAGGAATGGTAACATTTGGAGATCAGTGTTTGAATACCAGGAGGAGGCTGTTCACTCTGAGGACTCCTGTCAGTACTGTGAGTGCTAAGGAGGCTGCAGCCCTCCCTCAGTGCCCAGAGTCCCTGGATTTGCAGCTGGGACTGTGCCCTGGCTGCCTTCTGGCTACAGCACCTGGACATCCATCCCATGGAATCCAGGGCTTGGAGAAGGTGTCAGTGGAGAAAGCTGAAGTGCACCTTGGCTTCCCTGGTTTATGCAGAGCTCTTTGCTGTCAAGCAGAAGAACCTAAGCTTTTTCTAAACTGGCTAGCTGGGAAGTAGGTAGTTGGCTACCTGGAAGCAGAAGAACACCGAGCTCTGTGCAGGTGTATTGCCCTTCTGAGAAGCAGTTTCTTCTGGCTGGACCTCCTGCACAGTCAGAACCCATCTGTGGAGCAACTGCTGAGGGTTGGGAAGGGAGCTGTGCTCACCGTACTCTGCATGCAGCAAAGGAGCAGTTGGCAAAATCTCAGCAGAACAAACCTCAGTAGGACAAAGCTCAGGCTGAAGCTGGAGTTAACTTGGGATTCATTACTGAAAGCGTAGTTTTGACAGTTAAAAATAGGACTGGAACCCAAGAACACTTTTACTTACCTTTGGGATTTTGGGGTGGGTTTGTTTTTTTTTGAAATGTGCCTTTGTATTGCTTACTGTTGACTGCATATATATTCAGCACACTGCCAAGAACTGACAACAGTTTTCTGTGCACCCTGACAGCCATTCTGCAGATTCTCTCCTATGATTTATTGAGTAAGTGCCACCTGCTCACACTAAATAAAGGGTAAAGTGGGCATAGATGGGAAGAAAAGGCAGCTCAACAATTGAAATAGTCTCATTATCCCTTCTGAATTGCAGAAAGGGTTCATTGCAGAGATATGGAGAAGGTGGACAAAGGCTTTTAAAAAGTCTATTAAAATACTTTAAATAATAAGCAAAAGAAGACAGAACTTTGAAATCTAAGAACAAGGAAAATAGAAAAGGAAATACAGAATGGGTAAGAGGAAAAGAGATTTGCATTAGTAGCAGATAAGAGAAAATACAGGAAATTTATTTTTAATCGTGCAGATAACACAGAGGAAGAACAGAAGGAAAAAAAATAGAAGAAAACAAACAAACAAACAAACAGGAAGAATCTGAGAATACACTTGGAAATACATTAGTAAATAATATGAGGAAAACCTCTGTAACTCAATAGATGCCAGTATTGCCTGACCCAGCCTGTCTCAAGTCTAAAAAAATACAGATCATTTACAGACTATCTTTTCAGCTAGTAACTTCTCACCCAGGCTAAATCAGCTGATGTTCTCCTATAGTGCAAACAGCATCTGAGCAGAGTTTTGACTGACTCATATCCCAGGTTACATTCAGACCACCATGAAGTCATGTTTTTAAAAGCACCAAATGCAGATAAGTGCTTGTGAGTTGGGAGTGGGCTAGAAGAGGCAGGTTGGATACCTGGCTTTGCCTACAGGTAAAAACATATCTGTAATCAGTTTTCTTTACCTTGAACTGCAGTTCTTCAGTACTGTGAGATTATTTCTAAAACACTTTGTATGTTTTTAAGAAGGGGACCTCTGTACTGCAGTGATGGTGTTCAGGCTCTACCCAGAAAGGCATGCAAGGAATATTGTGATTGCTGCACAGCTTACACAGCTGGCTATGGCAAGTCCACATCAGTGTGAGGATCCACCCACATAACTAGACATCTATAAAGCTCCTGCTCTATGACTCACAAGATTCACTTATCATAATACTGAGCTGAGCAAAACAGGCAACAGGACTTGAATGCTTGCCTTTGTATTCCACAGAAATTCGCCTGCATAAATATTTTATTTTGTTTAAATAAAAATATCTTAAAATGTTTTCTCTACTGTTCTGTTCAAATGGTATTTGGTACATAAAATGCTAAATGTAAATTCAGATCTGGCTAAGCTCAACATTTGTCTTGGTGTTCTTCATTTTATTTTTTCTTTAAGGGATTTTGAGTGTTAAGGATGATAAAGTGCTGACATTTATGGGAACATTCCATTATTATAGTTTGTATTTGATAAAAGTATTTGATTGAACTTTACAAATAAAATCCCTTCATGCTTCAGCAACTCTAGTTTATACTGGGAAGTACAACATACTATTTTTAATATTTTTTATTATTTTGAGTAAAAGAAATTAGATAAAATCCCACCTCAAGATATTCATATCTGGGTAGCAAGCAGATCAACTACAAATAAGACAGGATCCTGGTATAAGAATCCAGAAGTGAATGTTTTTAAAACACAAGTTGATGTCATATTAACTATTGCTCATCAATTGGCAATGATTGCTGCATGTCAGTTTTGCATAAATTAAGGGCAATTATTCCTCATGCTTTCTGCTTATGAGAAATGTCATGAGAACATTGAGAGTACAGAATATATATTTTTGAATTTGGAAATGTAACTTTCAGAGAAAATATGAGAAAAATCATTACAAATGAGCAAGTGTAGAAGCATCACTATGCTGTTTCTCTCCTGTTGCTTGGGGGAATTCCAAGAATTAATCCAACAAGATGATAGGATGGGGTTGATATTGTTTGCTGTTGATGTGTGTAATGATTCCTGAAGAAGATGCTTCTAGTAACTACTAAAGAATAAGTTAGTGGTATAAGAAAGTAAGACAGCACTTGTCATTCCTTGTGCTCTAGATTGTAATTTTCACTATTTGTTGCACTTCCAGGAAGTGATTTTCTGCACTTGTTACTCTCTCCAGTTCAGTGGAAGAAGTTTTGAGTGGGGAAAGCAGCTTTTAAACAAACACTTTGTTTAGTGTAGAGAAAGAATGGTGACTTCTGAGACAGAGCAGCTTGCAGTAGGAAATCTGCATTGTATGTTGTAATGGGGGGGAAATGGCCCTGAGGTGGTTATGGGTGAATACTGACAGTCTGGGAACATTATCTCACTGCCAGGTGAGAATTACAAGTGCAGGAATCAGATCTTGCAAAACAATTGGTTGTGACTTCCACAGAGACGAGCTACACAGTGAGTCGAGGTAGCAACATGGCAAGTGCTTTACTTCAATTTAGCTTTGCCACAGTAAATTCAAGTAGGATATGAAAAATACAAAGATTTCACTAATGTAAAATCAGTAACAGGATGATTTCCTTCCAAATATGTCTAGAGAGACGGAGATATACAGGTACTCCTGTATGCAGATGATTCATTCTGGAGTAACTGCCCAGATAAATACAGGCAACCTGCTGACACAATCTTTTTAGAGTGCTGCCATTGCAAGAGTCATCTTCTTTCAGAAAAGGCTCCATGACACATCTTGATTTGGGATGAAGAATGAGCCTGGTTAGGCTGGTGTCAGAGAGCAGGGCCTCCTTGGCTTGCCAGAGAGATAAAGAGATGTTAAAGACCTACAGGATGTTTCTAGAGGAGAACAGAAAGCAGGGATTGTTCTAGCTGAGCTGCTAAGTTTTGTACTAAGCCCAGTAGAGACAGCACAGGCTGAAGACCTTGTGCCCCAGCTTAGAGCAGTATAACTACACTGACACAAATAGAATTGCAGATCAGAATTTTGCCTAAAAACCATTAAAAATATGAACCTTGGGAGCCATGCCAATGTACCTGTTTGTGAGATAAAATATTTTATATTTTAGACTTATATTGAAAGTCTTCTACTATATGTACTTTACACAGCTTGAGAAATTAACAAAACAACAATCCTAGGCTGTATCTCTGCTTAACTTTAATTTAAAAATTGTGATTTTTTAGTATAAATGTATATGTATATAATGCACATTAATTACAGAACACGTTATAGCAAAAACTAGTGGATTACCAGCTTTCTGAAAAAAAGTGTACTTTCCTGAAACAGAACCTGTTCCAGAGCTCTTGTGTATACTACAAATACATTTCCACTGTTAAATCCCTAATTTGCAAGCCTGATTTGGAAGTGATTTGGAATTCAGTATTTTCCCTCAATTATGATGGATGCTGAACACAGAATCCCAATGGAATAAAATTATTATTCAAAAAAACTCAAAAAACAAGGGAAGCCCTTTGCCATTTACATCAAATGATGGCAGTTGAACCATTAGATAAAAACAAGAAGATGAAAAAATGAAGTGATTGATCAGTGCATCCTTCAAGCTATGAGATGATGAGTTTGTTACTGAGAGTAGTAAGAGAAAGAATTTCCATACTAACCATTTTAGAGTTTCTAAGTTTTAGAAAGTCTTGTGAAATAAAAATTTTGCAACAGTCAGGTTTCATTTAATGACGGCTCTGGCAGAAAATCTTCTTGGACATACACTTCTTATTATCATCAAGTTTCAATTTATTTGCCAATATGTAGCCAAAGGATAGAACAAGAGATGGGCTCAGATGGCAGGGAGAATAAATGTGAATGCTTTGGTTTCAAGATATTCAAATCAAAATACCCCAGAAGGAGACTTCAGTCCCTGAGTATTTTGCGCTCTTGTTCCCTTTAGATCACTCAAAAATTTATATTTCTTCCTTTTATCAACTTTAGAAAAAAATGTGATTCATACCTTCCCAATTAAGTATTTAAAGAGATAGATAAGTAGATAGATAGATAGATAGATAGATAGATAGAGAGATAGATAGATAGATAGATAGATAGATAGATAGATAGATAGATAGATAGATAGATAGATAAGTAGATACACATAGCTTATGTTTATGCATCTTGTACATCCAAACATAGTTAAAACTTTATTTATCAGATATAAAAAGAAGTAATTCCTCTTTTGGTGGCTACAGTATGCAATTTATTTAAGAAATTCTGTTCATCTTTGAAATTACTCTTTTTGCTTACATGTCACACAGTCAAGATATATTTAACATCTTTACTATAGATAGTCTTATGGGGATGAGGATGTATCTTCTAAATTAGTAGAATTTCAAGCACTCATGAAGTTACAAAAACACATCCCCAGTTTATTTTTTCAACTTGTTTTATAAATCACAGTTGGTTTTTTTCTGTACCATAGTGGAAATAGCACAGAAAAAAGAATAAAAGTCATAATCAGATTAATAAAGTGACACTATAACTTTTTGCCTATGACTCAAGGTAGGTCACAATTTACTTGTTTATTTAGCCAGTTTTATTTCTCAGGTCACAGTAAAATGATACCAGAATCTTTACAGCTGCTGCCCAAAGCATTTCCCACTATCCAGCAAAAGGAGAGTTATTTGACTGATCTTTCATCAAAACAGACCTACAGCACTTTGTTTACATTACCAACCACAAGGACTCTAACAGCAGCCTTTGACAAAGACATGTTCCTATGTAGGTTCAATGCATTTGCTTTCCTTATCAAAATTAACTCTTTTTATAGATGCAGAGCTGTATGTGCAGATTTAAAAGATTTTGTGCAGCGGAATAATTTGAGTCCAGTTTTAACTTTTCTTAAAACAGTTCTAAACTGGTGGGAACTTCCTCTAACTTGTAAATAGCCTTTGAAAATAGTTAGCATTCTTTGCCAAAGAGGCAATAATAAAATAACTTGGGCCGGGTTTTCAAAGCACGTGTACATTTCTGAATGCCATCTCTGTTTAAGAACTTCAAATACATTCTTTTGATGACTCGTCAAAAAAATGAGGAGAGGCATGGATGCTTGCTTCATGTTTTTAGAATCAGCACCTCAGAAAGTTACATATCCTATTACCTTTGTTAAGGATAAAATCATTGAGAAGCATGACACTTGACTTCTGAGGTTT
Source organism: Serinus canaria (assembly GCF_022539315.1). Taxonomy (NCBI): domain Eukaryota; kingdom Metazoa; phylum Chordata; class Aves; order Passeriformes; family Fringillidae; genus Serinus; species Serinus canaria. The sequence goes on from NC_066321.1 coordinate 16,258,089, forward strand.
TTACTTGCTGTTTGTGGGAACACAACAGTGTAGCACAGTCCCACCACTGATAATTGTTCCAGATGTATTATTTAAATCCATCCAAACCAGAAAATTTGCTGCTTTCTACTAAAATTTAAACTACTTTGATCCCATCAACTTAACACTTTCCTCACATGATTTTTCAAACTGCAGTGATGGTGACTTTTATATTTAATACATAAGAGGCCTGGATTGTTTATTTGATTGCACTTAATTCAGCAAACAAAATAGTCATTACTTCATCCAAGCCAATAAACATCTAATTATGCTAACTGGAAACATAAGTCAGATTTAAGGAAGTCTTTCATATTAAAAAGAAAAAAAACCCCCAACAAATAAATGGGATGGAGTGAAACATTTGTGTTTATGCTCAAAATATTGAATAATAGCAGAAACCACCACCAAGCTGAATTATGAACTGGAGTTCATATGAGATCCTTTGTACGAGATCCATTTCTAAGTGGTTACAGAACTCTTGGAAAAAAACATATTCATAGAGCTACTTTGATGCTAAACTTTCTTTTCTAATCTGACTGAAATGATGAGAAACTTTCTACAACTGATGAATTAATTTCTGTTAACGAGTCTCCAAGGTCTGCATTAAAACTGCAAGTCATAAAATAATGCAACATCTTTCCTTTCTCAGTGAAGGATTTTCATGATCTTTCATGATCTAGGAAGTCAAGTAAGTACCTAGATTAAGGCAGGAATACTGTAGGCTATGCATCATGCACCTCTGTAAAATGCAATTAGGGATGTGACTGGAACATTTTATCCAACTATGCTGCTATTTTTTGAATTTTAACAATAAGCAAAGTCTGAAGCAGGAATGAAAGATGTCCATCAGTTTACAACAAAGCTCTTGGAGATCCTAAGTAATTTATATTAGCTAATTATCTAAACTTCCTCAGATGTGAAGTTCAATGGCAATAAGCCAATGTAACTCTGAAGAAACCAGCAGAGCAATGCTGATTTGTGCTGGTAGAACTCAAACTGCACTGGGGGGTTTGAATGTGGAGAGCATGAATCTACATAACATATAATCAAATCAGACTTGCAAAGCCCACTGATTTTGTAGTGCTGTTTCCATAATTCCCAATTTCTTTTGGGATGTGTGCTTCAACTATGAAAATTAATTTTGGAGTAAATGTTGGCATAAATAGCTGACAAGTCTATTTTAAAATTTTCATTTGATAAAATGGCTTTAGTAAACTCGATATTAAAGAAGCATAGAAAAATGTGGCTTGAGAGGCCTTTCCCTGATAAAATCAACTTTGTTTTAACGAGCAAGAGTTGAGAGAGTGTTAATGGGACCCAAGCATGTTTTGGAAATAACAGTAAGCAGAAATTCACACTGGCATTTCTCCGTGTGGCATTTGAGGGTGGATCAGCTCACACTGCAAGCTATGAAGTGACAGCCACTGCAGGCACTCAGCTCCCTCTGTCTGCACTATGTAATGGCTGGGCCAGCTCTGCTGTCTGGGCAGAGGCCCAAAGCCTGCAGTTCCCTCTCTATGATCATGTGCTCCTACTGCCAGGTTGGAAAATGATGCATGCAGATGCTGAACATGTTGCAGATGGTAGTGAGCTGGAATAAACTGTACAGGAGAGCATGAGCTGAAACACATCACCACCAAAGAAAAAAGGCATAATTCAAAAGGAAAATAACTACATAGTCTACAACAGAAATAAGTAAATAAAAAAACTCCATATGCATTTTGATTTGTGGGAAAGCTTGAGCAGGGGCCATTTAAGTTTTGGCAGAATGAATCCTACTTGATGAAATCACTAGAGAGCAAAGAAGAATTTTCATAACCTCCCACTCAACACGAGGCCCCACAGCCACAGAAATCTATAGTTTGCATTGCAACGGAACATTGCACAATGCACTGCATGGTGCAAAAAAATCATCCTTCTGGAGACAGGAAAACATTTCATTGTGATCTGTCTGCAACATTTGGTTAACCCTTCTGCTCTGAAGAATGAAATGTAGGAACCTGATATTCTAAATTTAGAAAAAAAATATTTTAAAAGTGTTTTAAATGAGATTTTATTTCTAGGTTTATGTACTCATGACCCTATTTTGAAAGTCTCTCAGTCATTGCTGTTGAAAATCCAGCTAATAAATTAGAAGCATATCAAAAATAGGGAATAATTTAACTTACAAATCATAGTGCTTTGGGCTTTAACCTTCAAGAAAAATTATATCCACCACAAGAAGACATTTACTTAGCTATTGACTCTTCTGTGTTTTCAAATCGTGGTTCAAACCTTTTCAAACCCCTTGAAAAGATAAACCCAAGAATAGATCAAATTTAAAGGAAAAAAATGTGAGAGCAAATATGGATCTAACTGAAGCTGCTTTGCTTGATTCAAGATTGTTTTCCTGTGTCTATATTCTGCCTGTGAAGGACAGAGGAATAATTGTGTCTCTGACAAGCTCGTTCTTTTTTTTTTTTTCTCAATTCTAACATTAATACTTAGCTAACTTTTTTTTTTCTTTTTACTTCTATGGAGATACATGTATTAAAATATTGAGAAACTTCTGTGTCAATGCATGTACTGATTTCCACTGAAAAGCATTTACATCTTTGTTTCAGTCTCTATAAATCAGTGGCTGGTCTATTAGGCTGTGTCTTATTCCTTTTTCTCTCCTGACAAAAGGGTTCTAGGATTCATTATAAGATTCTACACCTAAATTTGGACAATAAACAGTCCACTTATATGTTGGTTACAGTTGGTACACAGTAGACCACACAATTTTTGTCAGCTTAGTAGACATCAGTAAAACACTTGTGGTAGTGTTCACTTACTTAGAATATATTTTTAGCTCTTTTTTTCACTTATCTGAAGGATCCTCAAATATAACTGTAAGTTTATATAACCTATATGGAAGTATATAGCTATCTAAAATATTTACTTTATAAACAGAGATACTGAGGCAGGTAGGGTGAGATTTTTCAATGTGATGCCACTTAAATTCAAATTTTAGACCCTGGGGGCCTTGCTGTTCATAGGTTCACACAAGGAAAGCTTTCATTAACTTACAGAGCCTTTGTGTTCAACACATTTAAGCATCTGTCCTCTTAGTTACCCCTAGAAACCAGGGCATTCAAATCAAATACATAATCCAGCATTTCTTTGTCAAACATGAGCTGTAGGTCTCTGCACATTAAGTTATAAGCAACATATATTTCTGTCAACTACACTAACATCAGTTTTAATCAATGTCCATCATCCTCACACCTGACCTGTTCCTTTCCAAATCCTCCAGCTGATCCTTGGCCCTTTCAAATTTCTTCATAAACCTGATGCAAATTGTGTTCAGTTTACAGCAAGATCTTTTTTCTAATGGTAGTATTAATCTACTCTGAATACAGAAAGATTCTTAATGGTTTTTTCCTTTCTTAGAAGAAGGTAACTTTCAGGCAGAAGGCCAGGATCCTAGCTCAGGTCTCCCTCTCATGCCTCTTTCTCAGATGGAAAAGTAAGTAGCTCTTGCCTTTGCGGCTGCATCAGTTGCTGACTGCCAGAAGAATTCCTGGAGGCCAGGGGCATCTGAGCACACTGACTTGGAACTGGATTGACTTCAGCCAGCTTGGAGAGGAGGGAGCCACAAAAGCTTTAAAGCTCTCACTTCCTTTTCCATTCTCAAGTCCTTTGCCAAGGGCAGTGCATTTAGTCTGGGGAAATCTAGCCACAGGAATCTGAAATCTATTTAAAGATGTACATTCCTGAAAGGATAGTGATCCAAATCTGATTTTAACTCAAGCACATTTTGAAGTTTTACTTAAGCAGGGTCCAGAACCATGGAGTTTCAGATTCCATAAACAAACCGAGCATTACTACCTACTGTGACAGGGTGAACAAAGTGCTTTGTTTGAGAGTGTAAATGTATTAATTCTGCTGCTTTTGATTTTAAAAGAGTGCAGGTATTTTCTGTTCCTGGAATTAATTTTCTTTGGGTTTGTTTAGAGGCCAGACTGGGAACTTGAGGAAGAAATCCTCACATCTACAGCCTTCCTTTCTACTCTCTGGGATATTTCCTTTACCCCTCTTTTCAAGTGGGAAAAGATCAGGAAAGTTTGTTCTACTAAGAAGAAGCTATCTCCAGTCATAAGCTGGGGCTGATAACCCTAAAACACCAAACTTGTACTTAAAGTGTTCAAGCGCCCTCAGTTTTAATTCTAGCCAAACATTTGTAAAGTTGTAAGGTCAAGTTTTAATTCTAGCCAACAGTTGTAAAGTTATCTGAGCTACTTTGATAACTAATTTTTATCGTATGATTATACAAGTAAAATTTTAAATCCCACAAAATTTACAGCTTTCCTGCAGTCGAATTGTTTGAAGAATATGATAGGACAAACTCTTAGACACTAGAGCTATGTGTGTAATGAGTCTCAGTGGAATTAATCCTGACAAACACAAGATTATGTTTTGTTATGTTTATTAGCCCTGTTTATATCGCTTAACAATTTGAAAACACAGATCGTTCTTCATATATGTATTTCCAGATTTAAGGAAGATAATTATATTGTTAAATTAACTTATCTTTTTGGTTTTAATAATTCCAAAAATCTTATTTTTCCCCTTGCATAATTTTCATTTCAACGAAAACAGATATTAAATCATAAAATTCCCTGTAGTTTATAAATAAATGTAATGTCACTTCTCTGTCAGAACCAATACCAAAATAACTGTGTGTGGATTGCTTAATTTCACTGCTTCACTTGGAAAAAAATAGTAAATCTGCAATAAATCTGTTCTCAAAAATTATGTAACATGGTCTTTCCCAACTGTATGCCAGCAGTTCTCAGAGCACTACAGAGACACAGGCTTCTTGATTCAATGCTGAGACTGGTGGAGTTCAAACACACTGGGTAATGTAACAAAAGAAAGAGCAGTGAAACGCTATTGGCTGGCAGTGGCATCAGCACAGATTTTTACATACAAAGGGGAAATAAAACTGACAAGCTGCAACTGACAATTAAGACCAATTGTTTGTGGGATTTAGGTAATTATGGAGATTTTTACATATCCAGATATATTTCCAGTGCGAGATGTCTGGGGAAAGCTTCTTGAAATTTACATCATCAGGGTTTTTTGATGAGCCAGCTGGCTACCAATTTCTTTCTCTTATGAGGGTAATCCCATAAAGTAACCACATTTAGATGAAAAGCTTCCTGTAAGGTTATTTAAGGGAAAAGGTTACAAAATTGCAAATGGCTATGGCTTGCTTGTCTTTCATTTCCATCACCTTAGTTTCTCCAATCAGTTTTCCTCTTCATATTAAAATCACCTCACTAGGTCACTGGATAAATTTGGCTGTACTGGATTGGAAAAGTCTTTCAGAGTGATTGGCTTCAATGGTCTTTACCTTCAAAGTCTGGACCCCTCTCTCAGCAGCCCCACCTACCTCACGTGAACATGCCCAAGGATAACAGAAGCGCTGCAGAAGCTGGACCTACCTCAATTGTTGTCCTACATCCTATTTTCCCCTGTCTAGAAAGCACATGATTCTTTTTCCTCAGCTTCACAGACAAAAAGAAATTCTGAGCTATAATGGCCTGAACAACTGAATACACAAAGCGAGTTCTTCAATGTCTACAGCAGATCAAGCAGAAGAGAGATGTTGCTTTGGCATACAACAATTTTATTGAACAAATTAAAATGTGCAGGCTAAGATAGAAAAATATCCAAGATCTAAAGGCAGTTTGAAACCCATACTCTTAATGAAAAGCCATTATATAGCCCATTTTTGAATGCAGTAAGGATTCCTTCGGTGTCCTTCACACTCTAAATTTCTTGAGCTGTTTTACACTAATTCAGGACATTTGTCTGAATCCCAGTGTGTGTAGTGCACTTGCTGTAAATAGTAAAATGGAATAGGCCATTTCTGAATTGTTCACCAACACAGAAATACCAGCTGAAAAACAGTGGCAATGGAAAGTGTAGAGTCTCTCTTACATTCTTCCCAAAGTAAAATGAAGAATGCAAAGGCAAACAGGATTACCATCAGTCCTCTCTACTGCAATCCATCAACCACTCAAAAGCAAGTACCATTTCCAATGGATATTTCATAGAAGAAAATTAGTTTTAAAGAGAAACATGACTTGCAACATTGCCAAGTAATGCACTGTTCCAGGACACAGCCATGTGCTGCAGGGTCTCACGTAAAACAGGAAATATTTGGCTCCAGTTTCTGCCTTAGGCCGTGATCCAGAAATCTGATCCATGTGTGTACACTACTCAGGCTGGAACTTCTGCACCAGTTGGATTCAATTGCCTCAGACTTCTGCACTCTTTAAGAGAAGACATGGAAGCAGGTGGTGGAATGTGGGTGGGGGAATGAGGGAGGCAAGGTACTTTTGAAGAGTGATGAGCATTGAGGAGATTTCATAGCAGATGGGTTGAAATACTTCAGTAGAGGTTAAGGGCTCTGTAAAGGAGTTCTTTCACTTTCTCACCACACCCTGAACTGGGATCCCCTCCGATTTCCCAAGTTCTGACATATGAGATCCCACCTCAGACTTCTTATGCCATGTATTCCCCACTCTCCATCCCTACAGTGACCTCTGCTTCCCTTACTTTTCCATTTTAATTTTATAAAGGAATGGGCTGTACTAGACCTTGACAGATTGCTATCCTCACTGAAAATGTCTTACCTTCACACCAGCAGAAATGAAAGGAGGGCTATGCAAACAGAAAAGACCATTTCTCCTGGTATGAGTAAAGCCAGGAGTCTCAGCTGCCAAAGCCTGTTACCAGTTACTCAAGTAAAAGTAAAAGCTACTTTCTAGCCCTATTAGCAATACATTTTGTTATTACAGTCAAAAAACCTAGTCCTCACAGGTATGCTAAGTCATAATGTTACCATTGTAAAGATTTAGTTCTAAACACCAGCAAGAGAAGAAAACCAAAACTCATAAATTCCCCCTCCATGTTTGACTTATTCTGCACCTGTCTTGCATGGTCTAGGAAGCAGGAGCTTTTAGTGCATGTTGCTTACAGGACTCCAGGATTTTCAGCCTCTCTCTAATGTACTTCACAGAAGACAATTATATGAACTTGTATAAGACTACTGGTACACACGTGTAAAGGTTCTTTACATCCACCTTATCAGTACCTTTGATAAAACTGCAATACTGCAGCAGAAATTAATTAATCCAAGTCATTAATCCAAGTCAACCAAATGGTTACCCCAAATGCTTTTTCTCTTCAATAAATTAAAGCCATGAAAATGCAGATAAAAGCTAACACCAAGTGAGCAATTCATAAAACCCCAGAATAACTATAAGAATATAGGATAAAAATCCACAGTGTTTTCTGTCAATATTTAAAAAATTCTGCTAATACATGTTAAAATACTTGCCCATAATTTGGCTAAAGGGGGTGGGTTTTGGTATTCATCTCTGCTCTATTTGGGACTCATAAAGCATTCCTGTGCCTAAGTTTTAGATCCAAATTCCTCAATGACCCAACCTAACAGTACTTCCAATACATAGGACATATTTCATTTTGCACAAAACCCCCCACCCACCTATTCAAAAAGGAGAAGCAGAAAGGAGACATTTTTTTACAATGTAGCGTAGCAAACACCTAGAGAATTTGGCCAGAATAAAAAAATCTCAGTGCTTCTTTAGCCTGAGGAGGCTCAAATTATAGTTTTGATCTTCTGGAAGTGCCTAAACTCTTAGGTTATATATGTTTAACAGATACAGGGTATTCTGTGGCACTTCTCTTGAAGCTGAGTTGACACATAGAAAAGAACACTGAATTTTGGGGCCAAAGCAGAAAAAGAAAGGTAGCCAAACTAGCCACATGGGTTGATCGTTCCCACCTGTTGAAGCTACAGGTATTAAGAAGGCCAAGTCAGCTAAGCCAAGTTAGACTAGAAAGTACATAAAAGTAAAAACAAGGATAAGGAGTTATGTTTGAGGAGGATGTCTGCAGAGTCTCCTTTTTTTCAGTGTCCAGGGAATGTAACTGACCTGTGGCAGTTCTGTTTCTTCTGATACTGGGGAAGTTGAATGTAGTCATGGGGAGTTAACCCTGTTTTTACATCTGTTAGATGCTCTTTTCCCTGAATTCTGTCCCAAAAATAACTTTCTGTAAGTGTATCTATGTTTGTGATTTGTTTTGTTAATGTACTTTCAGTGCTCTGGATTTTCACTTTCTCATGATGCCATACAAGTGCCATTGTGAGGGGCTGCCAAGAAAACAGTAATAAGATAACCTGTCTAACAAAGCCAGGCATTTCTTAGCTCAGCTTCAGTGAAGAAACAACTTGCCACACCAGCAGCTGAACCATGCTGTGTCAACAAGATGGAATGTAACTTATTTCATGCTTCAATGTGCATTAGAACAGAAATCAAGGCATGATTACTGCTTGGTGTGTGGGTTTGTTCAGGCATAAGAACAGCAGTTTGAGAGTGTGCCATGATGGAAAACATCTGGCCCATTTGGGCCTCCACTTGCACAGCCAACCTGGATATGTTCACTGACATATCACTCCTTTCATAATCACCAGCTTAATATCTGCTGCTATTTATTTAGGAAACCTTTTAAATCTGAGAGACATAGGCTCTGTGTAAAGAGAAGCTATCCTCAAGAAATTTCACTGTCTTTTTCTGGATCTAACAGATCTAACAAATCACAAAACTAACACTTTTTGCTGTCAGACATGAGACATGCCATGGTCGTGCCTCGGGCATAGGGTTTTCTGAGCCAGAAGGAAGAGGGTATGCTGTGAGAAAATAAAGAGTTTGTACAGGTCTTGATTCATTTTCCCTCCAACATTGCCACATAATTTATACGATAACCACAGGCAAGACATTTTGATAAGTTTTTTTACTGAAGGAGGCAGCTCCATGCAGGAATAACAACAGAAGAACAAAACTAATTTTGAAGCAAAGATTAAGTGTCCCAGTCCTAGACTCAGAGAATAAGAACCTAATAGCTGGGTACTTGGCTATTTTTTTATTTTCTTTTAAACTGTAGTTTAGCATTCTTCCAAAAAACTCTCTTTTTCTTCTTGAGTGACAAATCAAACTTTTTTTTTAAAAAAAAAAGGTAGATAAGAACAATATTCTTCTACAATATTTAGCAACTTTATGAGAGCACAATCAGATTGCTGACTCAGTAGCTGTGTTTCTCATCACAGTGCAGATTTCTACCACATTTCCTACTTGTTATTTCAAATTATTTCTTGAAAAAGAGATCTAATAAAGTTTTGATCATTTGCCCATTCTGTTATTTACCGTTATAAGGTCTCCTGATTAGTAAAACTTAGTGCACATATTTTACACATCTTTTGAATACTATTTTTGGTCTGACATGACTTTTAGAAACACAAAGCAGAGACAATAGCTAGTGATACTGTCACATCTGAGATCCACAAACTGAAGCACCCCCCTCAGAGGGAGCTGAGAGGAGACAGAATCGTTTATCCCACTGCACTGAAACAAAGCAGATGTGGTTTCAGTCAGTGATGCTGTAACTTAATGTAACTTTTGGCATGACATCTGAAGTGCCAGTGTGCTGTGCTCTGCTTCACAGCCACCCTCACACCACTAGATACCAAAGTGAGTCCTGAGAGAATTCTCATCCTTTATTTTGCTGTCTGCATTCCTTCCCTCATCATCATACCTTCCCTCTCTCTTCTCCAAAAGGAAGTCTTGCAACAGAATCAAAAGATAAAAAACCTCTTCCTTACACTAATCACTACATAACAAAAATAAAGAAGCACTAAAAAGGGGTTTTGTAGCAAAACATCACAATGATATGAAGAGAAGACAGGATCTTTCTGCTTCACTTTCTTAATGGGAAAAGTGGGAGTTAGTAACAACAATAATGAAGAACCATGACATTGGTAACAACATGTGATGACTTCAAAAGAAGGGTCATAAAATAGGTATATCTGTTAAATAAGCTCAGTTACTCCAAAATAGTTATCAGAATCCTCTGGTACACCTGCAGTCCTGCTTAAAAAAAACAAACAAACAAAAAAAAAAAAAACAAAAAAAAAAAAAAAAAAAAAACCAAAAAAAACAAAAACCAGCCAAGGAAAAATTTGCAAAAACACTTTTAGTGACTGTAAGATTGAAGTTTTACTTCCAGTGATCTCAGCCCTTAGAAAACATGGGAGTGTTTTTAACCAGACTTGATACACACAATTTCTTTCGAGTGAAGAGAAGGAAGATCTTCCACTGGGCATTTCAAACAATCAAATGAATATTTGCCACGGATCTTTCCTGAAAGACAGCTGCTTCTCAATTAATTATATAGGAAGCATGAGGACATTAGCCAGCTAACCAAGCTGGGTGAAATTTGCACCTTTAATTCAGTAAGCTGAACATTCTGTCAGGTTTTCTGTCAGCTGCTGGGGCTCATGCTTTCAATGTGTCTCAACCACTTTTTTGAAATGTATTTAAATTTTTATGTCATTCAACATTACTGAAACTTCATCACTAACATTTTCTATACATGAAACATCTTCATATGAGAAAGGTTTTGCTGGAAATATTTTAGAAGAATTAACTCCTCGTGACTTTTGTAAGAGAGCTCTCCTTTATAGGCACAGATAGTTAAATGTAGTTTGTGCATTAGCAGTTTGATCACTAAGACATTGGAATGAATTAGGATTCCTGCAAAGCAGAACATTTTCTGCATTCCTGTCTTCAGAGTCTGCTGCATAATTTATCATTTTGCAACTATTTCTTAGAAATGGTAAAAGATTATTGTTAAAGAGGTTCAGGAGATTATTTGGATGAAAATAAGTTACTATGTTCCTTTACTTCCAAGGTATGCCAACAGCAACAAAAAAGGAGGAGTACATTGCCTTACTGGAAAGAACAAAGACACATGCAAAATTCGAGAAATCACAAATTATGCCCTTACGCCACATAAATCCTGATCATTATTTCACTAAAAGCAGTGGAACTCCTACCACTGATTTAACTGAAACCAAATTTCAGACCTAAATGATAAATTATCTCAAGTGTAATTATTTTCTACTTCATAATAATATGAATAAGTATAAAACACCCTAGAAATCTGAGGGAAAATAGCCAAACTTTAATGTTCTTTCTATTACATCTATTGACTACAGAGGTACAACCAGTGGAAGTGAGAATCCTGAAATCCAGCAATGTATGGGGGAAGGAAAAGGTCCAGATACAGTTTTTTAATTTATTATAAGCAATGCTCTACTGCACAGTGCTTCTGCCAGTTATTGGGAAGTGAAAGTTAAAAAGAGTAGGCCTGTATAATTTGAAAATAGAGACATAACACTATAGAAATTACTAGGATCCATGGGAGCTTGGCACTGAACCAAAAAGTGAATGCTTATACTAAACAAGCAACTACACACGACCTCATTATCACCAAGAGAACTCTCTGGTACACAAACACTTCATATATAAACTTTGGCAGCACCCTCATTTTTCTAAAGCTCTTGGCCAGAGCTTACAGTGACAATATTTAATGCACAGTTAAAGGTTAATCAGTGTAACAATGCTTACAGGAGTCTACAAAAAACTTGAGAATGTAGAACTGGAAGGATGGATTGCTGACTTATCATAATGGATGGTAAAACCTACTGCTCTGGAGAGACTTCTGAGCTCAGCAGCAGGTGAAAGCAGGATCATTACCCATCAAACTCTGGAGTTCCAGCTTTTGGAAATGCCACCTCGAGGCTGGAACTCTGGAGCAGAGAGAAAAAGCACTCAAGAAATGGCTCCAAAATGGTGAAATTTTCATTCTGCTCTTGAGCTGGGACTGGTAGACCAGGCAGGGGAGTAAGCAAAAGCCAAGCTAAATCCCTGCAGCCAGCAGAGCCCTCTGCGAGGGTAATCACAAAGAGCTGTTTAAAGGGATGCTCTTTAGTTAAGGACAAAGATGAAGATATACAGCAAGAGGAAAATGAGGGAGTTTAAAAGGTGGTGAAAAAAATGAAGAGGATTCCTTTGGCTCAAGGATTCCTGTTTCTGAAGACAGAAGAGAGTCTCTGTTGAGACTTTTTGAGAACAGACAATGAGTTCTTCAGTTAAGTCTGCAGTTCACTTGCCTTCTTAGTTCAAGAAAAACTGAAATTTCATTGTTTGCTTAAAAATCCAAGTAGACAAAGGTGTATGCCTCTCCAGCAATGAGAATGTGGAGTCAGAGATTGGGCTAATTGTCTGGATTAACTTGGTAAAAGTCTGGAAAGTCCTGCTCCTCCTGAATAAGAAGAAAAAAGGTACATGGCTATACATGGTTTTATACTCATTTTCTTCATCACCTTCTCAGAAACTTATCTAAATGATGGCAACAAAGACTTGCTAGTGAATATGCTATGAAGACACTTTAATATCAAAGCATCAAATTTATTTTCAAATGCACTATAAACAATTGAACAGTCTAAATCTGTCTTGTTTGAGATACACAGATATGTACACTCAAATTTAAAAATATTTCTTCTATAGAAGTGATTGAAAAACAAAGATATTTTATTAAAAATATCTTTCACAAAGAATGTTACTATTTGTTTTTCTTTTTTATGAACTCATTGTAGGATGCTGATATATTGTGAAAAAGAAAGACTCTTAATAATTCTAAGAATATTCTTAAGAATATTAATAAGTAAATATTTGGTATAGCAGATATACTTATTCCAAAATAGTTGGTTTTAGAAGAAACTTTTAAAAAATTACTTAGAAGTAATTTTTTTAAGCCAAAATCAGTCATGTCTAATGGGTGTTCTGGGAATTCTTGAGAATTACTTCACTTTTTCAGAAGTTTTCAAGCTATATGTTCCCTTGCATGAGGGAATATATATTTATCTTCACTCATATCCTGTTATATAAAACAATGTGTAAGAGTTATGACCATGTTCTGTGCTCACATCACTGATTCATACTGAGAAGTTGCTGCACTGGGTTCTTTCTGTTTTTCTAAAATTATTGAATGCTATCAGCAAACAGCAGGCAGCAAGACCTGGATCTTCTAGATCAAGTGCAAAACTCCATAAAATTGATTGAATCATCCAGCAGCTTTAATGAGATTTGGGTCAATCCTTTAAAACTCTATTTGCCTTCAACAGTAATTTCCTTGTACTGGCTGCAGTTTTAAATCATACCTCAAACCTCAAAACCTCAGCTCAGGGGACCACCATTAACTTAGGCAGTAGATTTTCTCTGACTATGTTTAGAACAGCAAACACTGTGGTCAAACAGTGAAGAGTCAAATAGTTGGGACTGAGGAGACCTGAAGTTCCCATTATGTATTTTCCTTATTTTCTTTTTCTTTTTTTTCCTTTGGACTCTCTGTAGTGAAGACCCCTTCACTGAATGTCCTTTTGCAGCTGGAGTGTATTAGAGATGTTCCTTTTGTGCACCTTGCAATTCAGTTTCAATCCAGAGGAATTCATTTGCATTCTTTGTATTAACTGTTACAGAGAGAAAAATCAACTTCCTCCTGCCATGCACACTCACTCTGCATATCAAAGCAGGAGAAACATTCCCTTTTCCTCCAGTAAATATCTTGAACAGTAACACGTTGTGATAATACAAATGTCCCACTATTATAGTTCAGAAACATCACATTTAGCCAAACTCAGAGCTCTAAAAGATAGGAGGTATAGAGTTAAGGTAAAAACAAAACACAACTGAGCTATTAACTACTGTTCTGTTTATATATTAGAAAAACTAATATGTGCTAAAGTCAGAAATATGGTATGCTCTTTGTAAAGGCAAAGGGATTGCAAAATTTCAAACATACAAGGTGCACTGCAAATGTAGCATCCACGTGGGGAGGTAGTTCTGTGTAGTGAGACCAGCTCTGTTTGGATGGGCTGTATCATCTAAAACAAATACGATGATAGCTTGTCCTAGATTGATTTAAGTATCTTAATAAGAAGTAAGAACCAAGACTGAGATATTCAAAACATGTTGTTAAAAAATGTGAGGTTTGCTGAACTCTGTAGTTCTAGGGGGTCAGGAATCTTCCTGGCAACTTCAATTCCTCTTAAGCTGTTATTTAATTTCCAGGGTCTAAACCAGAAATGTTCTTGGTGGCATCAGCATCCAGTCCCCGTTTTTGTTAGCATTCAGATGTGTAGCTAAAGAGCCAACAAGAAGTACAGCATGCTTTACACTCCCTGTGCTCTTCTCATCCAGACTCTACACCTGGAGTACTGGAAAGCAGAGATTGAAATGGATTTTGAAATGTTTTGAGGACAGTCACTGAAGAGGTGAAACTAGAGAAAAATTGAGGCTCGTGAACTGAAGTTTTTATTCCGTGGTATTTACCATAACTGAAATATATGAGAGTACTTAAGATTTTCTCTTTTTTTCCCATCTTTATCATACTCCCTGCATCCCACTGTCTCTGCAAGGGGACCCTCTTTATCCTCCAGGCTGAAACTGCTACCGCACTTTCTGAGCACACATGATCAGGGTTAGGTAGCTCATGCACCCAGCCTAACCTGTATCTTTAAAAGTAGATTTGTAGGTGGCCACAGAATGTAAAATTCTGTTATCCTTTAACTTTCTGGAGAAAATATATGTCATCAGATACATTTTACAATAAGGTAGAAAAATGCCAGCTGCCAAAATCCTAATGAATTTCTAAGGTATGTGAAAAGTATGGATTCAAAACCATTTGCACATTTGACTCGTGTGCATGTGCCTCTTGAACTCACATTCTATTTGTTTACACTTTGTATTGTATCCTTAGAAATTGTAAGATTAGAGAGAATTTTTTTTAGAAGAAGTTGTTAAATTTAATCATTTACTCTTACTATAGGACTTACTTTTAATACCATTAAAAAAAAATACTCTGAAACACTCCCCTTGGACTTGACTTTCTTTCTTTAGGGGAAATATCATAGGCTCTCAACTGTTACAAGTGTTTAAAGAAACAAATATTGTAATGCAAATGCATACAAACATCATAAATGTCCCATGACAAGAAAGTGCAGAAAAATACTTTGGATTAAACTAAATACTCCACTTTGATGTAGCTATCTTAATATTGTGTTGAGTAGGCAAAACAATGTAAGATAATTTTGAAATGTTCTGTTTTGAAATAGCTAGAATGAAATTAATTTAAATTCTTAAAAGTATTTTCTCTCTAAAGAAGCTAAAAGTACTTTAAGTTTTCCCAAAGCATGCTATTTTTGATAAATCAGAATTTTCCATTTAAATATTACCAAAGTATTACACCTAAACTGCTAATTTTCATTTAACAATAATAAGTTTATTTTTATACAACCTTCCACCACAAAGTGGAATGCTTTTCACTTACTGAAAAGTAAGTATATTGTGTATATTTCCATAATTTTATTGTATTTTGAGCCTGCACTGAAGTCTTATTTGCATTTAATATCCTTAATGTCCATTCTGATTTCAATCTCTACTAATATTCTCTTTGAAGATCAGGGCTCCAGACAGCAAAATTTCCCTTAATATTATCTGCTTCCAACATCTCTCTGAGAGAAGACATGTTTACTGAAATCTTATACCACTTGTCAGACCTGAGCATTTCTGTGTTGATTATACTTTCAAATACCAATGCTAGCAAAATCAAAGATGCAATCTTTATGTTTGAGAATTGCAAACACAGATCAGAAGGCTTTTCTAAGTATACAAAGCACATTGGGGTCATTTGATGAAGGATATCAACTTTTGTATCAAGCAAAACTGCTGAATTTCATGATAGATTATCTATTGACTGGGTTTTTTTTAATAGCTATGTATAGAAACAAATAGAAGTTTCTCTGGGAACCAATTACATTCCTTGAGTGTGCAAGCAACCTGTTCTCATCCTGTTCTAGATTCTGACCAACTCAATTTTTCAGCAACACGATCAGGTGTGAACACATATCATCATCTAGGTGTAAATGGCAAAAGTAAATGTGCACCAGTTTTACAGTGTCTGCTCTGGCACACGGGGGTCTTCTGCTTTCTCAGCAGCAGACTAAACATGGACTCCATACGGAGCCTGGGACCATTTCTGCCTGCTCCACAGTGATTCCTGATCAGCACTGTCTGCAAACACCAGCCATGGGAACAGCTTCAATGACTGCACCATTGTTACTACACATTCAGATCTTCTAGAAGCACTAAACTTGCTTACAGATGATCATTAGAACTGCAAGATCCTACCACTGTTAACTGCTCCTCCTTTCTATTTGTTCCACTGGCAAACTATTTTTCCTAGCTCACTGACAGGCAGCTTCCTATTCCTGATTGGGGCAGGAAAATCCCAGACAGTCCTTGCTGAAAACAGTGGCTTCCCTTCCCTCCCACCCTCCTATTAACTGAACAGAAACAGGAGACCAAGCCTATAAGGCACAGCTTATAGAATCAGAATTTAAAATTTAAATAGTTTACACTCTGAAGACAAACTGAAAGGCATCCACAGAATAATATGACTCATGTCCTCATTCATGTGCCAAACCACTAATCTGCCTGTAGATTATATTTGTAGTTATACAGGGAAAATATACTTATCTCCTGCAGTGTTTCAATACAGATATTTTTCCCTACCCTGGGTCACAGAAATAAGGGGTGCAAAGCCACAAACAGAAGTTAATGGCAAAAATTCAGTCTTATGTGCATTGGATATTTAAACTCTCAAAACAACCTTGTTGTAAACATTTGAAGGCATGTGGTATCAAATCCCTCTGTCTCTTACAACTGTCATGTGTAGTGTCCCATGCCTGAAATTTATGAAAGACTTAAGGCAGTTATGTGAGTGAAAATACTGTGATCATGTGATACTGCTGTTTCCAATTCTTACCCTGTGGGTTAACAATAAAGGGGATTTTCTCTCCAATTAAGAAACAGTTAAACACCACCCCCTTCAAACAAATAAAGATTAGTCAGTTGTAATCTTATCTTTTGACTTGTTCTTTTGTGACATAACCAGATGTGAACAGCCACACAGCAGCAGAGAGCCCAGACCAGGCAGGAAGAAAACCCAAAAGTCTCAGAATTCTCCAAAAGCAAGTGAGTCTCCAGACCCAGTTACTACACAAACTCTGTGCTTCTTAAGTCTTTTAAAGACTTAGTACAAGTGGCTTGTGTTTTAATCTTTTAATTCCATTGCTCTGCAAGTTTCAATGTAGGTTCATTGAGCAAGGAATTCAGCCTAGCTACTTGGGGCCCTTTATTCTAAAAGGGGCTGGGTACAGAAAAATCTTCAGTACTGAAGCTTCTAGAAGAGTTTGGAAACTAGCCTCCAAATTTATGTGACATAAAAGCCATTATCTTTCAGGGATTCTTGTGTTTCAGACTCTTCTCATCTACAATCAGATTCTTGCCACAGGAGACATTTCCTCTCAGCAAACATCTGTGGAATGTACTCAAGCAGTTACAGCTAAACATACAAATTTGTGCCACCAGGTCAAAAAAAAAATGGCAAGGAGAAAATGACTTTCAGAGTTTGGAAGATGTTTTATAGATACTGTTCATGGTTGTAAAAATTGCAGATTTGTTTGCTGCGAATCTTCAAAATATGCATACGTGCATTCCTGATTGTTCTAATAATAATTCCAATTTAGATTATAAATTACTTCAGAAATTAAGTGACTCTGGTTTAACATAGGTAGGCAGGCTTGGTTCCTACCCTGAAGTGAATGGTTGTATGTTGAATAACAATCGAGGTGGATAAGGTACATGAGGAAGAGAACCTTGTGATTTCTTGGATAAGAACACAAAGGCAATAGCCAGAGGCAGACTAGAGGCTGGCAAGAAGGAACCAATAATTTCTGCTTTTGATGTCATATTTGAAATATACACAGGGAAGTTTGTATGTTCTTTGTATGAATCTAGAATATTTTACTGATTTACATGTATCTAATTTCCATAAAACTTAGGTTTGTAAATTTGAATAAAATGAATAACAGTATGAAAAAACGTGTGACAACTACCCCAATTATTTTAAAGTCTTTAATAATAAAAACATAAGTGCTGATGTATTTTATATTAAAAGGTACCTTAGTTTTATCCTAAAGCTGTTTCAGGGACAAAACAGCATAGGTTGAAAGTCAATATATGACATGATACTAGTTAGATCATATTTAGTAAAATTTTATATTATAAAAAACATTTAATTAGTACATGAAAATATTTACTAATGCAAAAATTTAAATATTTTAATTTTTGAAACTTTTTAATCAGTACAGAAAAAACAAGCCCTACAGACTAGAAGGAAAAATTAGACTTTTTTTGTCACCCTTGAGTTTCTGATTTTTTAAAAAAACATACCATAAATGTAAGTGAAGTGATTTTGCATGTCTAATTTTATCCTAAAAATTTGCCCATTGCCAGTAACCTCAATGCTGCAGTGAACAGTTATGAACACACAATTTCATGTCGCAGATGGAGGGTACACCACTGCATTTTTTGGAGTCAGCATGGCTAATTTTTCTCAAGAGAAAATCCCATTCATGCAAGAATTTAGAATATGTTTTCATTTCAAAGTAAATCCATCTCCTCATTTGGTGGGGCTCTGCCTAGCCATAAACTCTGATTTGCATTACAGTCACTTCAGCTCAAGTTAGCCAGTTCCAAGGAGGTTTCATTTGATGTGATCTGGTGCAGTCAGAACATGGGCTGGTCTGTCTGAGCAGCAGGGCAGCAGCTTCCCTTAGCTTAACCCTGAATGCCCAGAGGAACATAGAACCTATTCAAGAATTTTACTGGCACAAGAATGTAGAAAACTTTTTTTAAATGTGGGTCACAACCTTCCTCAGAGTACATGGCATATGTTTGCAGAAATCCCAGTGAAATGCACAGGTGAACACAGTACATCTAAAGTAGCTTTGATACAAATTTAGGGTTCACACCTTAAGGAAACTGGTTGATGTGCTCATATGTGTCAGCAGTGACCTGAGGTAACACTGCAGTGTTGATACTCATTATTATGAAGCACATTTCCATTCTGTCATCCAAGCTTTCAGAAGATAATCTCACCCACCTTCTCCTTTAATGTCATGTTCAACCACCTAAGACAATTATGCAACCTTCTACTCAAGTGTAGGAAAGTATTCTTCCAGAAAAGTGGAACTCTTTCCTGGCATGTTAGCTTGTAAGGTACTTTTCGCTATTAAGCTTTTCTTAGCCACAGAGCCAGTATTAAGTGCATCCTGGAATCAGCAAAGATTGCTGGTTTTGGAAAATCTGATTATGAAACTTTACTTCTGTTAAATGATGGTGAAACACTTTAAAAGTCTATGCTGTAGTCACACAGTACAATTGAACATGATGAAACATTCCACCACAGTGCTCAGGGATTGCTGCAATTAAACCCCAAAATGCATGGCAAAGGCCATAAACTCTTATTTATCTATCTCAATAAGAGGCCTTATTTTGGCTCCTTTTTATCAGTTTGAAATGGGGACTTTTCCCCTTCAAAATGACCTCTTGCAAGACACAAGGCTGTATTATTTCATAAGTGTTCATCATAGCAAATAAAAACAAAGATTGTGGAAATGTTTTTCATTCCATAGATCTTCTCAATGAGTATTGTTAAATTAATGACTGTGCAATTCTAAGAGAGCTACGCAACTTAATTTATCAAATACCTATGATGTTTTTCAAACCACATTTATCAAATATGTTATTTATATGTGAACATAAGGAAGGAGATAAACTTTTTTATATCACTATACTGTTCTTCAACTCAGGATTGCAAAGCACTAAGCAACATTATCCCCAGTTGATGAGAGCTAGAGCTGGAGCACTCTGAAAGCAAAATTGCTTGAATAGTCACAAGGCAATTCCAAACCTTCCAAACCTCAGGTTTTGGGACCAGAATTGGTCCCTCGGTTCCTGTGTTTAAATTAAAGGCTAAATGTATCAAGTGTGTTGGCCATGTCATGCTTCATAGGGCTCAGAAACTCAGGCAAAATTCTGAGTGTATGAAAGTTCGTGGGTGCATTAGTGTTACCCTCAATTTATCACTTTGTTAGAATGCCTTTTGCTAAATCCTGTGAGCCTCTCATTAGAATCTTTGTGTTCCCTTTATAATCATGAAGTCAACTGTTGTTTGCTAATGCATTTCAAGTATCTTTTCCTAAACACTGACTGAAGTCCTCCAGTATCTTTCCTAAAGATGGGAAACCAGCTACAGCTCTGTCTTCTACAATGGACCATCTGTGCCTTTCCTCATCTCTTTTGGTTTGTACATATGAAATTCAAGCTCTCCTCAACTGGAAGAAAACATTAGATAAACCTCATAGACCAAGCAGACTTTTTAAAAGTGTAGTTCAAATTAAAACCAGAAACATTTTGTGGTGATGTTTCTTAAGGGGTTTGTGATAAACCCTGTGGAGAGGCACAGAGCATCCTTAGGGCCCAATGCTGAGAGCCATAAGTTCTGCAGCCCCGTGCAGCATCACATTAACATTTGTCACTCACATGCCCCCTTCACTTTTTTTACAGTTATTTTGAAAATGTTCCAATACATACACAGGTTTCTAGTAGAAATAGGCTTATGTATGGATGGTAAATTGAGTATTTTTTTACATTAAATGATTCCTATAATTTGGGAGCATATTCTTGTACGTTCTCAGGCAAAACTCCTATCCACCAAGTTAGTCAGGCATATAAAAATTAATTTCAAGCCAAGATAATAAGACTTATTTTGGAATGAAAGCTGAACACATTTGTTTCTGGCATGGTCACACATTTGTTTTCATGCTGTCAGTTTGGGTTTGACATTAAAATCTCACAAAAATACAGACTTAGACTTCAAATATATTTTGTATTTTTCTTGGGTAGCTTTTTTTAAAAAAGAAGATATTCATGTGGAACAGTTTGATTTCAACAGAACTGTATTTTTCCAACAATTAAACTATTGGCAGAACATTCTTAGCACTGCTGAGAAGGAAGGTGAGATGGATAACACTTCTATGTGAAGCTTCTGGTTCTCAAAAACTGCATATCAAAATACTTTTTTCCTGTTCTACTTGCTTCTCCAAGTGCATTGTCACATTAAAAACTAAATTCTACTGCCTTTTCCCTCAGAACTTGGCTATGTGAGCTAGGAAGACTGGCTGCAGGACTGTGAGACATGAAAACCAAAGTGGTATCTCTCTATAAAGTGAGAGTATTACAGGACATGAGGATATACTGCACCCACAAAACAAGCAGTGCTTAAGGAAGCTGGAATAACAGAGCTTGCCCTTGTGGGAGCAAATGCATGGAGGCTGCCATCAGGGAGAGGATTTAACTCCTTGACCCTTTGGACTACAGTGAATGACCCAAGTGTGGTCACAGTTCAGGCGCTCAGACCTGCATATTCACCTGGGACACTGATGCTGTGTAACAGGGAAGATGCAGCAGGACAGGAGAGGAGCCCAGCAATGAGAAGCATCCACCACTGAACTCCCCCCTTTCTATCCACACTTTTAATTAGGCTAAGTTTGTTCACATACAGCTTTGCACCCCAGGCCCGTGGATGACTCATGTAATACATAGGTAATCTCTAGATGGAAGGAAAAGTCAAAGTAGCATGGAAGGAAAGTGTAAAACACTTGGAAAGTAAGTTACCAGAAGTAATTCAAATGGAAAAAGAAAATTATTGTGAAAATAAAGAGCTTATATAAGTAAGCAGCTAATCTTTGACTGCAACCCCCATACTGAAGTTTAGGCTACATTTAATATCTTTAGAATGAATCCTAATTTTTCCAAGTCAAGGGGGTTGAGCTTAATTCTAACTGCTACATCTGTGCAAAAAAACTCAATCAATAAAAAGAAACTGCATAACAAGAACCTCATTCTCTACTTTCAGTGTTCAACATATAATATTTAAAGAAGAATTATGGGGATTTCTTTGAGTTCTATCTAATACAATTACCACTTGGGGTTTTTTGCCCTAACATGTTCTTTAAGAAATGCAATGAAAGAGTTCAAAATGTACATACATGTCACAGTACATGCCACAGGTGAGATGGCCACAAAACACAGAGCATCACCATAGAACAGCAGGAAGCTCCAGCCCATACAGAGCACCGCCACTCCAGAAGACTTTAAAGATCTGCTCTCCTGGTTCTCCAGCCCAATATTTTATGCCCCACCACGTTAATGCACTGCACCTGTTTGTCCTCTCCACCCTTTTGTGATTGGTCAGCACACCTTGGCACTCCATGGCTCATTACCTTCAATGCTGTTCACCTGTCCTGCACAGCTGTAGCCCATTGGGGATGAGCTCCTACTCCCAATTACCACAACCTGTGCCTACACATACATTCTTTTACATTTTTCTTAGTAATGCTTTTCCCATTCCTATTAGTAAGAATGTATTCACCAAAAAAAATTTAATCTGATGTAATTTACCTACCATTTGAGCACAGAAATGTTCTGTCTACTAAAGTATAATTTCATTCTACAACAGACTACTTTTTGGGAGCCCAAATTTTCAAAAATTTTTTTTTCTTTCTTTCTCTGTGAACACAGGCAATACAGTGAGTCTACTGTTCATTCAAATATTTTCTATCTTAGGACAGTGTATTAACATTTTTTGCAGATTTCATCTTTATCATTCATGTTTTGAGATGTTTATGAGCCCATGACATTCTCAAGAGCAGGAAAGCTACTTTTCAGGATGCAGAAACAAGCTGTAGTACTGGTAGTAGTGTAGAAAGTCAACAACTATAATAAGCTCTCAATTACCAGTAGGGGATTATCTGGGTTATGGATTAACTGTGCAACCCTGAAAGGGAACCTGCTACATGATACATTCTTGAGTCCAGCAGAGAGATGAGCCTTCTTCCCTGTCATGCTTTTCACCCAGCAATAAAGTCAGCACAGACTACTTTACCCCAGATTAATTTTCACATTTTCTTGTTTTGCATTACTGACTTATCCCACCATCCACTGCCCTGGGGAGTCAGAAACAGTGTGGCTATAGCACATATTTTAGAGAAATGTGGATAACATTCTGACATGAAAATGTGCCTAGGCAGAATCACATGTCACCATTAGACTTCTGCACAATATTAGGAGGTTTTTGCAAGCTTTTAGAAAGAAAGGTGATTATAATCCTCCCCTAGAACATGATTATCTATGTCAAATTAATTCTATATTCAAAAGTACAGAAGTGCTGTTAGGATCACAGAGAGCGTTAATATGGTTATAACCGTCTGTATGCCCCAAAGGTAAATAACATTTGCATGTGGTGCACTGACACTTTCTTGAGGCATGTTCTTCCTTCTCTGTGCATAATTCTCACCACTTCAATTTTCCTTTGAAGCTTGCATCTCATTAAAACATTTCATTTTGCCTAACAATGTGTGAGCAGAACCATAGGTATCACAAATCAGCATACTGACAGCGAAGGAACTATTGCATTGTACATACAAAAACTGAGTTCTGTGTGTTTTGGTTTTTTTCACAAAGAGAGGAGAAGACTAAGCCATGTCACTGTGAAAGTGATCTTTGTCTTAAATTTTTTTTTGTTTTCCCTTAAGCATACCATTATGAAATATATCTTCTGAATTTCAGATGTCTGTTAGTATAAATTTCAGTCAGATTTTTCCTTAATGCATCAGAATATTTAGAAAGTGGAAGTAATGAAGTCAAAACAGCATCTCACAGGTAGAACAAGAAACAAAAATGGGAGTAGTGTCTATCAGAAATATATACCACCAGTGCCTAATGCTTATCACTTTCTTTTCTAAACCCTAGGGTTCACCCATTGAACTAATATTTGCCTATTGAGTTAAAAGGCAGATTTAAAAAAATCATGTGAGTTATAGTTCTTGGTTTGACACTAAGCATTGATGGCAAAAGCAAAATAAATATCCCTAAAACTGGGAACGCTGCTACATGGAGTTCACTTCTGCTTTAGCAGGTTGATTTTTATGTTGCAAAGATTATATCAGAAACATATTGATCTAATACCTGATTTGAAGAGTCAAAGGATATTCTTGCAAGTGTGGACAAAGAAAAGTTTATTCTGTGAGCAATATTGAAAGTTCTTGAATAATCTATGGTTTAGATATGAGTGCTCAGACATTACAAGATGACTAAAAAAACAAATCAATAAAAGCCCTGTTCTCTGGCTCACAGTGATAAGATTTATTTACAGCCAAATGAAGGATGATTTTTTAAGAGAGAAGAGGGAACTCTTGGTTTTCCTCTGCAGATCAGTCTGAGCAACTGAACATCATATAGTTATAAATAAATAAAAAACTTGAAAGTGCATATCATCAACTTTTTCAGTTTAATGAAAAGTTTTAAAAACTACAATGACTGACAGTTATGTAGGAGGGGTTTTTTCTTACCAAAAGCAGGTTGCTTTAACTTTAGCTATAAGCTCCTATGCAGAGCTGTTCTCAAGTATCATTAAGAAGAGAGATTTTAAAAAGGCCATCACTATTTCTAGACAAAAATATTACTGCACATGTATAAAGATGTACGATATATATTTATAAATATATACAGAATGTAACATATAAAATAAAATCCTAAAAATATGAGACAGTTCACATGTACATGTGCTTCATGTCCAGTCTTGCAATTCTGAAGGGAAAATTTTGATGCATAGCTCAAAAGACCTGTGGCTGCATAAAGAAAAACAAAATTGCAGGTATTTTGTCTACAATATTTTGCCTAACAGCCAGACTGTCACTAAATGTACTTCAGAAACTTACCTAAATAAATGCCTTCATATCTTCTGTTTTGGAAGAGCATTGTCAGGAGCTGAGCAGTGGTGTCCATCCAAGCAACAATGTTCTGAACCTTGCCATGTCTGCGCTCAGCAAGTGCCTCGCTGAATCAAGGGTATGCCAGCCAGATTCATTGGGCAAAGTCCTACTGAGAACCACACTGAAACAGCAGATTTCTAGCAGTGCAAAATAGGTCTCATTTTTAAATAATGGCTTGAAATACAAGTGGGACTGTGTGTTTGCATTTTGGACGGTTTTATTTAATAGTATCCTTGTAAATTACAGGAGAGACTATACTTTCTCACAACAGATGAAAGTATGTTGTTCTTGTTTCAACACCTCAATAATTAAAAGTAAAACAAGTAAATTTAACAAAGTTTTTATACAAAGATATTTTAAAAGTTTTATTCTGAATTTTTGTTTAGTTGAGATTTATTTTTATGAAGTGCCAGAAACCTCTGTCATATTATAGCTACAAAAAGAGAAAGCAGCTTTTTTTTTACAAAAAGAAAGGTAAAAGCTAATAGGATTTTTCTGTGTGTCTAGTGATTGCTTTTTGTTGATATTTATTAGCAGGAAGAAAACATCAGACAAAAAGACCTTAATTTCATGCCAGCAGTGTTTATTTTGCAAGGGGGCTATGAGTTTTCTGAAAACTGGAAGTATAAAAGTGGACTCAATGAACTGAAGAATGCAGTAGGAGGGGAGGTAAGACGAGCTGTAAAACTAATTGGTGTCCAACGTGTTTTGGACTGCATTTAATTTTCTTGAGGGGAAGAGAGGTCAAGAATGGAATGAAGTCAATGGGAATAGGAATAAGAAAGTGGAAAGCAAAATGGCCAGTATTAAAAGGTCAGCGAATATCCCAGGGACAGGAAATGAACTTTAAACAAAAGTATAAGGTAGTACTTCTAGCCACGTTTGGGAGTTGTTAAAATTAGTATTAAAAGAAGGAAACTTAAATAACCAGATGTTTCTCCTATGAAAGCTTGATTCAGTCTGCTTTCAATTTATTGGAGGCCTTAGTAAGAGCAAGATTTTGTGTGCAATGCAATTAGGAAATGAGTATTTCAGCAGAGTGCTATTGTTATTTAAATATTTTAAAAGACTTCAATATTTCACAGTGACTTGCTTCCTGTTACAGTTTTATATTCTTTCTCTTGAAAGAAATCTTCATCCTGAATTGGGAAAGTAAATGTCTCACAAGCTTTAATACAGAATTTAGCTACAGCAGCCAGCCTGCCTGCATCAAGCTAATACATGGACACTTTGCAGTCTATTTTAAGATATTTAGGCTATATTCATAAATTCATACATTACCTGTAAAGTCATGTAATATTTTAAATTATGTTACTTAAGCATCAGCTTTGCCGCATAAAGGCACAATTTTTCATTTGAAATAGTTTCTGCCACTTAAGCTTTGGCTAAAATTGAGTCCAGAGACAGTTTATCCTTGTTCCTGGGTCATTTGTGTGAACATCAGAATGAAAGAATTTCTTCCCACCATATTTAGGTTTTCATCCAAACCCTGCTAGTTTTAGCAAGAGTCTTTCATTTTACTTAAATTGGCTCTAAATCAGTATCTTTGTGTTCTGACCTGGCTGGACAGCACACATTTTTCTCCTCCAGAATATGTTTAATTCAAAACATCCACTATTTTTATCACTTGCAGAGTTCCACTCTTCTCTTTCCTTCTCAGTGCAGCAGGCAATTTATAGATGCTGAAATCATATGGAGTAACTCTGTTGAAGGCACTGTCCTGGAAGCAGCAAAAAGGGCAGTGAATGGGCCACTAAGAAGCCCAGAAAAGTAAGGAGAGGTCCTAGAGCACAAGGGACACACTATAACTGCCATCTAAGTTGCTCACCCAGGGGAGAATGCGTGTTTTACGAACAAATCTCCCCCAGCCAAGGTTGCCAAAAAGCAGCTTCAGCTGTTGGAATTACAAGTTTACTAAGAATACTTTGTATAAAATCACCCAAAGTAGAAGCTAGTTTTTAAAAAATCACTGCTAGACCATGCCAACTTTTACTCAGGCCAAATGCGAGAAAATAATATTAATTATAAACACATCCCCATTTTCAAGTGAAATTTTGGTTTCTTTTCCTTTCAGTGAATATAAATCTCAAACCAATGGATCTGAAACCATACAATAGCTTTGTAAATATAAAGCCATGCCTTTAAAGATTTAAATGACATTGGTGCTAAAAACTGGGTGTTAGGCTTCCAAATTTTATTTCCTATGCAGCATGAAATCCTGGAGTGACCTCATAGGGTGAGCAGGGTAATTTATTAACATTTCTGTTTGAGACATTTCTGATAATACTTCAAAAGAATGAAGATAACAAGTACCATATCCAAGGACTGTGTGGATTTATGTTTACATTCATGTGGCATCTTCTCTTGGAGATTTTCCAGGAATTTTATGAAGGTATTTTTGTGGAAATTTGAAGGAGTTTGCCATGTAAGGATCAGTACCTTCAATGTACCAGTAATGCCTTAGTAATTTATTATTTTTTGGCGAAGGAAGTATGAAGCATTTGAATGTAAATGGGCCTCCACTAGATTATCTCATGTTTAGCAAGATAACATTAAGGGAGGCTTACCCTTTAGTCAAATCTGAAGTAAATACTTTTTAAAAGGGCAGAAGAAAAACATACCTAGTAAGAAACTGCCAGGGGATTTTGCTAAAAAGCATAGAACAGTCATAGCAAAAGGAAAAAAAACCCCAAACTTCAGAAAAATACTTCCTGTGTAGGCTGAAGAATAAAATGGAATGGTATTGAGTTAGAGGAAAGTAATTTGATTCCCTTCCTTTTTATCATTTCCCTCTTTCCTCTTCCTTCCTTCCCCCCCCCACCCCATTTTTTCTCTTTTCTTGATCCAAGTTAAAGGCTTGCAAGTCTTCAAACAAGTTTCCAAAATGCAAGTTGTCTTCCTGGGACTGCTATGGCTCATATCTTCCCACAAATGTCCTCTGAAGTCTCTCCTTAAATGTAACTCTCATGTAAGTGACCGGACCTTTCCTACTGGTATCAAAGACCCATATGGCACTGAAAATGAAAGCTGGACAGATCATTCTTCCTAGAGCCATAGAGCAAGGAAAAACATCTAGATTTTATTCGTGTTGTGCTTAAGAACATCACCGATTCGTTATTACTCTACTTTATATTCATAATTAAGCAAGAAGAAAAGCTAAGAGCAATTATTTTGAGAAGCTAAATAGATCCCTCATTACCTAGCATATGCATTTCACTCAGTGAAGACTAAGAAACCTCAAAGACTAATCTCTCATTAATACACGACATGTTCACAGAATGCCTGCCAGAACTGGGAAGTCAAGTTTAGATGGAAACTTGGCATGGAGTTACTGGCTTGTCCCTTTGAGGGTTGGGAAGGAAAGGAAGAGAAAAAAGAGTGAATAAAACTCTGTTTGCATGCTTGCATGCATGTACATATGAGAAGGCTTTTTAACTTCATTTTCTCCTTAAAGAACAGTGAAACTGTAAAGATTCCATGTGTGTTCTTATAAACTGTGCTTTTCACACATCTTTTGTTAGACACATGGAATGTTAACTGAAAGGGCTTATCTTAAAAATCAGCAGGGTAGTTGGAATGCAATTTTACAAAACCTGGCCATCTTTCAACAAGAGTGGGTGGATTTTCAATGCAGCAAATGTTTGTGTATTAAAAAGTATTTGCCATGGTGACAAAGCTTGGAGAAACATCCCATTAGCCACAGACGGGAAGCCTTTGCAGATTGTTCTGATTATCCATGCCCAAAACTTAGTCTGGCTCTGTTTATACGGCATTTCCGATAAAAAAAAATAATTCAACATACCCCTAAAACCTGAGCAAACTGTTTGCACTTACTTACACATGCCTTGTGCTGTATTTTCTGGCTCAGATTCAACACATGATTAGATTCTTACTTTCTTGGAACTTAAAACATGTGCTTACAGCTAAGCATATGCTTAAATATTCTGCTGCTCTGGGACCCAAGATGATGTTCCTATATTCATGGTACAGCCAGGACATCTTGTGAGACAAACAGGAATTTTAGACTGAGACCTCTAATCTACAGCTCAGGGAAGAGATGAATAGAACAAGTCAATAAGGGTTTGTGGTGAGGTAAGGGTCTGTATGAGGGAGCATGGGAGAGCATCTGGGCATACTTTGCATGTGTCTGTCCAAAAATCTTGTCTGCATGGATCTGGGACAACTTCATTAATCATGGCCCCAAGATGGTGTTATTAAGAGTTGGTGTATTCTACCACTGTGATTTTGGTTTAGAAACCTGGAACAAATAAGTCATTAAGTTGCTAGGGCACTGCCATTTTCTCATTATTCTTGCAACACAGCTCTTCTCTCCATGCAATATGACACTTTTGAGACCAACAATTTGGGATGTTAGAATATTACATCTCACTGGAAATTCAGTCGTCTCCCTCACTAGAATTATGAAGTTCTATTTTCTGCTCCTCTTGAATAGTAAGCATGTGCTTCTTATGAATAGTAAGCAAGCAATGTGGAACCTGCAGAAGTTAGACTGTCACCTGCTGTGGTGAAAGGAAAGAAAAATCACTGTGTCAATTGGTATCCCCTGGGAAATATTCGATTCTAGCTGTAATTAATAGGTGCAAGCAGAGTGGTCAGAGTAGCCCTGTAAAGTGCATGTGGGATCATTAGAGATGAGAGAGGAAAAAATTACAGGTCAAACCCAATCTGGAACACATGCAAGTGCCTGAGCCAGATGTGAACTCATAGGTTTGATACCTCTGGCTCATATGTTATAATCAGAGATGGATTAAAACATTCCAACAGAAGTGTGAAAACCTTGAAAAAAGTAAAATTTCTTTAAACACAGTAAGAACTGTATTAAACCCGGTTTCTTGAAATACAACACAATGGATGTTCTTTATGTCATATATACTTGGCTTCTTCTGCAAATATTCGAACAGGAATTAAACTAAATAATAGACTTAAATAGTTGAAAAAGTTTGCGCCTTCTATTTTATTCATTTTGTATCATTCTTCTGAGACACAGCCTGGGAAGCTTAAAAAAAGACACTTTTTACTCCTATTTTCATCAACAATGTTTATAGGCAAATGATCTTTTAGTGCTGGAATGAATGACTATGCTATAAAACTAAGTATCCTACAGAACACTGCTTTGAAGTTATATTTGTCTGCCCAATGTAGATGACAGACAGTGTCAGGAAAAGGGATAAAAAATCTTAAAGGTCATAGTAAGGTCAAAACAAATAGGTCACAGCAAATTAATCCTGATCATCTGACCACTGTGGAGCAAGAAAAGGGCAGTGTTAAAGCTCCAATCTGCTAAAATTTAGTGGAAAGTTATAAAACAATTAGCTGTGACACTGACTTCTTTCTTTTCTGTTGCTGAACATGCAAGTTCCCCACGGAGGATAAAAATAAATATAATTTTAAAATATTCTACTAAATTATTTATATAACCAAAAGAAGTTTTTTCATCACAGGTAAGCCCAGTTGGTCATTTTTTACTCCAGTGCTAGTTTTTACTCCAGTGCTCCAGTCTGAATAAAATCCACAGAACAATCAAAAATATTTTATCTTTTCAGTAAAAATTTCATAGAAATTATTGCTTCTCTTCCAAATTTGGTTCAAACCTGTGCTGTGTTAAGAACCAAATCAATATGACCACAATTATCATTGGCTTTTATTGAGAAAAAAAAAAGTCAAGACAGAATTATTTTTTTTAGAACTCTTTTTCCTTACAACTGATAAAATGTTACTATTGTTCAAAATAAGGCTATCATTTATGAGCAAAACGCCCAGTAAATCCTTCATAGAGTTTTGAATAAATCTATTAGACTTTTTGTCAGAATATAAGAATATCTAGACACTATGTAACATTTGCATGTCCATCCATACTTGCTGGATGGAATTTCCATCAGAATCCTCTTTTCTGACTATGACATCTTTAGGTGCTCTCCCTTACTCTCGTTTCTGATTATGCTTACTAGCTGTGCTAGAGGGTAACTTATTTTTCCCATGACTTCCATCTCTCCTAGCTCTGTGGGAGGCAGGCAGGACTGAGTCTAAGTAAGCTGGATTGGAAAACCAGCTCTGAGTAAAGCTGCTCAGAGCTGAGAGCCCTTCTGTGTCAGGGACTCTGCTCCTGGTGCACTGGGCCCCTCCTCTGCCCTCAGCCTCAGACACTGCATGTGTACAACCTCCTCCAAGCTGCCCATGCCTCTCCTCTCATTTTTCCTTTGCTTCCTTTCAAGCAGCCCACTCAGTTTGTGAACAACTGTTCTCAATCATTTTTTTATCTGAGGTATATCTGTCTCAGGAATGTTTCAATGGCAGGGCTACAATTCTTTATGCAACTTACAACATTCATGTAACAGAATGTAATACAAAAAATCTCTTCTGTGCAGAACAGGTACAAAATGAACCTCTCAAATTATTCATCACTAAAGCCTTCCTTAAGATTAACCTGAAGTGATTGCCTGGTGAAGTGATCTCCTCAGACATGCCAAAGTCTGTCAGAACCAGCCTGTGGGCCCTGACATCTGGAAGATTTTGCATGCTTTCAAACTGGTTTCTACCATGCCTGCTACTACCAACTGCAAAGTCCTGAGTGAGACAGAAATCCATTTGAGAGCAGTGGAAAGGTAGTAGAAGATCCCAGGTTATGTACTTGAAATGGGCCAGCTAGAAGGAGAGTAAATAGAACAGCAGATGCACGTAGTCTGTATTCTGAAGACTACAAATATAATAGGGGTAAGGATGCACAGCTAAGAGGCATTAAAAAAAAAGACTTTAATGTAGGAAACATATGAATTACCAGTGTGATGGCTTTACTTATGTGCTATAACTCTTCCTGCCCAGCACTGAATTCCAGGATAATGCAACTACATTTTCTGCTTAATCTATCTCCTAAAGATTGTAGATATCCTAGGAATGAAGAGAATTTACACTATTTGAGTATATATTCTTGTAATAGAGATTGTCAGCTAAATTTACAGCAAATATCCTTCTATTGGAAGAGGGAGCAGACTAGGTCAAACTTTTAAGTAAATGTGAAGGCATATTACCTTTGGAAAAAAACAAACAACCCCAAAACATCCTGATTCCATAAAATCAGAAATACTGCATTAAAATTACAGCATTACAAAGTGATTTTAGAATTTATTTTGTTTTCTGAGAAGGACTTTACATTCGTCATGTCTCTGTGATATTTTATATCTGCCAAAGTAAACTGGACCATAAGAGGTTGCATACCGGGAAGTGATAACTTGTGGTGTCACATTTCAGTATATAGACTTTAAATAGTTATGTACAAAAGTAATTTAGCTATAAGCCTGTTTCCTGTTTCAAACCAGATGCTGTTGCATAAGCTAAAAATATTTAAGAAAATGTCTAGAATGATAAGAGATTTAATTTGTAAATGTCCTCTGAACATATTGTCAAAGGATAATCCTGTGGGTTTGAAAAAGCAATTGTCTAGTCTTGTGTGTGCTTCAGTCTTGATGCTGAGATGTATAACTCACTTCTGTGCATTTGCACAGTGGCACAAAGTATTAATACAAAGCAGAATTTGCATTTACAATAGATACATTTCCCTGAAAATCATTATATTTATACTTTCCCTTTGGAAAGCTTGCAGTGTTTTTTGTTTTGTTGTTGTTGGTTGGTTGGGTTGTTTGTTTATGCATGTGGGAGTTTAAAGTATAAACAAGAAAGAAAAAAGAATGAGAAGCAGCAAGATATTTAATCAATGATTAGAACATTCCTTTCAGCTCTCAGCTCCTGCAGGTACAGTGGTAAAGAACAAAAAAAGAGTTAATCATGTCCATAAATTCGGCATGTCTTTAGAAGGCTGGAGTTCACTATACGATATTAAATTGGAAGAGGTTAAAGCTCCTCATAGAAAATATGGGCCTTATTTCAAATGCACAGAATTTAGCCTTAACAATCAATTAAAACAATGTAAAACCTGTCACTAAACAAAATTAAAACCAGCTTTTTCATCCATCTGTATTTCAGTATTTCTCTTGAATTGGGACAAAAATATCTTAAAATCAAAACAACTTTGAGGTAGGGCACAACTCAAACCTGTAAACTATCTGCAATAAATAAAAGCCACTGCATTTCCCATAGCTGTATGCAGACTCTGATGATATTTCCTTCCAACTACAACTGCAATGGGCGTTAAGAAAGACAACAAGCTCCAACAAAGGAATATGTACCATGGAGTAATATGACACTATGATATCAAGGCACTGTGGTATCAGCTACTTTTCCTTTCTCCCTCCCTAATACAAGTGTTTGATCCTTACAGCTTCCTATTCTCCATATTCTGCAGCCAGTTCAGGAATTATCCATTTTTAACAGGAAGGTCCAGATACACTCCTCACTTGCCATCCTCACTTGCCATCCATAAAACCACAGGCAATAAGGAGCTCTGCACAGGCACTACTGATAGAAAATAAAGCACTGGCTTGTCCTGGTTTGTATCATGAGATCTTCTCATACCTTACCTCATATTCACATACTTGTAATCTTGGATGACCTACAAGTCTATAAGTGTCACACAGACCTCTCACCTGAGAGAGGGCAGTAGGAGTGCAGTTCAGTTTGATTCTAGTGTATTTGTAAATCTTTCCTGATATTAGATGTTGTTTCTAGTACACTACAGTATGCACTGGCCAGCTGTCAGTCCATCTACCACCACTGCCATAGCCAGCCAGTTGACATCTGAAACCAAGCTGGTTTGCAATACACCAGCTGTGCCTGAAGGCAGGAGTGCAGTCTCACCCCTTTGATGCTGATGCTGATTCCTCTGATAGCTTGCTTTGACATGGAAGACAGAAAAGGTTGTTCACATAGTTTCATGTAGAAACTCTGCACCCATTTCTGGCCATCCTATATTTGTGCAGAATGGCATGTTTGTTATCAACACAACTGTTCAGGCTGATGGAAATCAAGTGACTTTTGCATCCTCCCATCTTTTGCAACTGGTCACATCTCCATACCATAAGTATTTCTGTACAACTCACTGAATGTCTATTCTGCTGAATAAACAACTCCTTTGAAAGCAGGAGCAATTAATTCAAAGGATCTGTGGCTTTCTCTTTCATTAGACTGAAACAAGAAGGTGCAGGGTAAGATCTCAAAAAGGTGTGTTGACAAACTAAGCCACTTCTGCACATGCTTGTTTAGGTTGGCAACCTCTCCTTTGAATCAATTTTTAAGGCTACTTCTCTTGACAAAGTGCTAAGAAGATCCCAGAAATCCTAGAGCCAAATATGCCCCAGTTCAGTACCTGTGGAGCTGGAGAGATGGTTGTAGATTTGCCTTTGTTTTTTCCATTATATTTGGGACATGCAATATATGATGTTCAGCAACCTGAAATCTTGGAAGCAAATTGAATAACATGTGCCTGCCAAGATACAGCACAGCACAGTGTTTATACATGTCATAGAAATGTGATTTATACAATTAAACCAATAGGAGCTTCTGTACACAGACAAGCCTTAATAAGTTTTCCCTCCAGACATGGCTTTCCAAACGAACATGACAGCAAGGAGAGCTCCTTTGTAGAGCAGGAAAGCTTTACTACTTTTTATTCAACTACTTTACTATTTCACTCTCCACAAACACTGAAAGAACAGACAACAGGTACAACACACTCAAACCCCAAAGATAGCAGTTCATATATTATTTAATTTAAAAGCATTTTGAGACAGAATTCTTACTTTATAGAATATTTTTATTATTTTCAGTGTGTGGAAGATTTGTGAGATAATAATATTTCCTAGTATTATGCAAGGGAGAAAAATCTTTCCATCAAAATAAGCAACAAAAATTTTCTCTTAAAATTAAATGTTATAATTATTCACTTTTACAAATAGGAGACTAAAGCTTGGAGGGATTCATTCAGCTGCCCAAAATCACAGAGGAAATCTGAAGATTCCTAAACCCTGATTTTGAGGCTGAGTAAAATGTTTTAATAACAATAACATCTTCTATTCTTAAATATGTTGTGTCTTTCCAAACTAAGCACTCACATCACAGTGAAGAAAAGGCCTGGTCAGTAGCAGATGTGGGAGAAAGGAAAAGGGGATTATGTTGAGCAGCAGCACAAACATTTGCTTTACTACAAAAAGCCAGAGCATATGGGTGGGAGTTTAGAAAGATTTTTTCAAATCTAAGGCTGTAATAAAGGTCATAAACCAGTAAAACAGGACAGCTTTTCTTGACATTTTTATGTTAAAATACATTTTCCTTCCTTGGTCTGTATCAAAGACTGTGGGCTGTGATCTGGTCAGCAATAAGTCATGGCTGGGGAGCATAGTGCCCAATGCAAAAACAGACTGCACAGGACTTCTCTAAGCAAATAAGCATATACAGAAAGAGGAAAAGAATGTGAAAAGCTCACAGGCTAGATTTGCTTGTGTTCATAGACTATTTCCAAATTAAGAAGTTCTTAGTGAAAATCAATCTTATCTTTCTCTTAGAAATGGGACTTCAGTACATACTGCTCCATGCCTTCTCACACATAAGCAGAATTTAAGAATGCTTCACCACGGCAAGACTCTGTCTTGCATTCAGTAAGTTTTTCAGCATTGATTCTGCTTCTACAGAACTGCTATTGAACAGCACAAATATTTAATCAACCACTAAACCTTGTTAGAAAGAAATATTTAGAGCCAATGTTTTCATTTTTGTTCTGTAGCACTAAAGAAACATGGAGGAACTTGTTCCTGCAGCATCCTTCAGTTTGATGCAATTTAAATTCTCAGAACTCACTCTTGCAAGTGAGGGAATATTTAAGGACTAGACTCCAAGATTTTACAAGTTGTAATAAAAAGTTGGGGTTTTTTTTTTCTGTCCTTTATTCAGAAAAATGTCTATTAAGTGTAGTGGTGAGTATATTTTTCTCTGAATAATGATAGCAATAGACATTTCAACTGACTGAATAGTTTGCTTTTATGCATGTATTAATTTATAATACCAAAAAGAACTAATTCAAAATGAAAAAGTATATAATGAAGTAATTAAATGCTTTGAAAAAGGACTATGCATTTTAGTCATTATGTCAACAAGTCTTATACAGTTGAAAACCAGAACATCTTCATCATAGAACAGCAGTTTGATTTTAATTTAAATGATACTCCTCTTCATACATATGAGATTTAAATCTGGACCTCTGTCAACTCTGTAGGCCTTGTTACAGTTTGTGAAGATCTGGGGGAGAAGAAAAATTATATATACTAGATACATTCACATGAAGCTATTTTTAAGTATATTGTAAATAACTAAAGGGAACATAGCTGTTTATACTTGAATCAAGAACAAAAGAAATTTAGGAAGACTGTGGTATAAAGAGATTTTGAGTGCATGTCAGAACATTGCCTGAAAACCTTGAAAGATCAAAATATTTGATCTGTGAAGAGAGAAAAAAAAAGAGGAAAAATCAAAGGTTGTTATTGACAGTTCAGATTCAAAAAATTAAGAGAAGAAAAGCACTAAGAAAAAGAGGCAAGTATAACTGATAAAATAAATGGTGAGTTTATATTAGTTTTTAAATGCTTCCAGACAAATGCCTTACAGTATATCCTTTAAAGTAATTACAACTATTGAAAAACATCTTTATACCAATTGATCTTTATATTACATAGTGACAATTACAACAACAAATGTTAGGGTTGTTACAGAATGGGAAAAGTATCGTTAACATGTAACGTGTAGAGTTAACCCTCAATAAACCAAAAAATGTTTTTCCAAACTAAGTTATGAATACACAGAGTCCAACAAGACTCTGTCAACATGCAGGTTAAGGCACAACAGTTCCCCAGATTTGGTCTGGTTTGCAGCACTCAGAGCACTCAGCAGAATGAGGGCAGTGACTCTCCTGTCGAGGTGGATGACCAGGAACTCTCTGTGCCCAACAGCGCTGGATAGATTAGCAAGAAGAAATAAGTGTATATTGTGCAAGAGGAGAATTCTAGAATGTTTTAAAGTAATCCTAAGAAACTTTTAATTGTAATTATATGCTGACATACCATGACATGCTGCAAAGGACTTAAGGCAAATTTCCCATGTGAGGAAAGAGTTTCTTTTTGTGTTTAGCAAACATGATTGCAGGTTTGGTACCAAATACCAAGGTGTACATCCTTAATTTGCAGTAAGAATGACTTATATAGATGAGGTCCACCCAAGAATGTATAGAAGATTTGAGGATCTAATATCTAGGATTTTTGTGTCCTTTTAGGTATGCTATTGAATACAGTATACTTCAAAGGAGATAAGAAAAGTAGCTGTTTCAAGACCTTGTTTTAGATGCAGTTTGTTCCAGGGGCAGAAATGCTTGATTTCAAAAAGCATACAAAGCAAACCTCTGTGTTGCTCCCTTTTCACTTCTGCAGCCATTTGCTCTGGAAAGTTTCTCCTGGATGTAAATAAAGATGATGGGATTTGGTTTTCTTATGCACGTGAATTAAAACTCTAGAGATGCTACAGGTGTTGACATGGACCTGTTTAAGAACAGTGGCTTTATTAAATTCTTTTCTGGCTGTTTTCTGTTGGTTTTGTTGTTTTTTTCTAACTGAAATATCTTCACTCTCCATTGCCTCACTCATGCTTTAAAAAAAATTACAATTATTACAATTATTTGCACATTAAAGCTCTCCAGGCATTTGCAGAGAATGCTTCAGTGCATTGCAGTAGTGCTTTGGTGAAACCTGGCTCTTCATGCTAAGTTCAACTGCAGAACCACATTTGTCAGTTCTGTGTGCCACGAAAACATGGTCTCACATCAAGGCAGAGAATGCTATGAGGAACTCACTCAGAAGCTTCAGCTTTCTCAAACCATCTCAAAATTCAGGTTTCTGTGCTGTCTCAAGGTCCATATAATGTGCCCACTGGTCAGATATAAAAGGCAATTGATCAGCTTTACTCAATCAGAACCTGTTAGCAGAGATAATGCTCATGTAGTTATTCCTGTGTCTTTGTTAGTTCAGCAGGTCTAAGTTACTTTAGCTCTCCAAGTTCACCAGTTCAGCTTGAAAAATTTTTTGGGCTCACAGTCTAAGTGTGTGAGACTAAACAGTCCAATGTTAGCTAGTCAGAGTGAGTGTTTTAAAGTACTCTTGAAGTGATACATTTTAGAAGTGCCTGGATAGCAAAGGTCAGGTCGATACAAAAATCTGGTCAGAGGACGCAGCAGCCCTTTACTTCCCACTTAAATATCTCAAAATCAGACAGTGTTTGGACACTTCTAAAAACAAAATAGAGTCAATTTTGTCTATTTAGTGACCACTGAGTTCAGTAGAAAGATTACTACTATCTTCAGCAGAATGTTTTTCTGGCTTTTGATTATCTTTACTCAGAGATTTTAAGAGAAAACTTATGAAATGTTTTTAAATTTGTGGGACAAATGATTTGTATATCTTAATTGAAGAACAATCTAGAACTGGATTATAAGAGACTCTGAAATAGCTGATCTGCTGAACCAGCTCAGTAAGGAGCTGTGTTATTTCCTTTAACTATTTTAGTGTAAAGCTAAGTTTTCATCCACTTAAGCTTACACGTTCTGTCCTTCAGAAAGTTATTCTTTTTGGCTTTTCTTAGATGTAATCAGAACTGTTCTGTGTTTCCCTAATTACAAACACATTTCTTTCTCCATGCAATATCCCTAAGTATGCAGCAAACATCATCTTGCCAAAACTTTCTGGCATTTTTATTCCAGTTAGATTCCAAATCTACATTTTTCTGTGAGAAAAGCTGTAGGGAAGACTGTAAACAGGATCATTATGTAGCAATACAATTTTAAATGCAACTTTTACTTGCATATTATTTTGAATGTATGGGTTTTAATTTCCTAGTGAGTTGTGAAGACACAATGTTATTGTTCCTGAAGCACTGATATGTTTTCATTAATGCAAATTTCAAGAATTCTGTGAGATTTTAAACAGCAAGTATGAGGAAGATAAAGAGATATTACAAAATGTTGCAAAAGTTGCTTACAATCATTGTAACAGTCTATCACTTTAATCTCTAATCTGTGTCAATTTTTTGTGGCCTCCTTTATGTCACCCTGTGGAATAGCTCTGTAAAGTAGCCAACCAATAAAAAAGCCCATAAGGAATGTAGCCTAGTTTTCTTTGTCCTTTGCACATGCCAGAAGCACCTCATACAAGATTTTTTTTTCAGAGTTTTAGAAAATATTAATAAAAATATTTTTGAGAGGTAAGTTGAATAGAAACTCAATAACTGTCAACAATATTTGACATTTGGGATCGAAATCTCCAGTGACATGTTAGAACAGAGGAATTTTTTTTGCCACAAATTAGCTGGGAGAGTTTTGTACTCATAGTATCATAGAATATTTTGGGTTGGAAGGGACATTAGCAGGTCATCTATTTCAACATCCTGCAATGATCAGGGACATCTTCAATTAGATCAGGTTGCTCAGAGCCCCAGCTTTTAACAATGAGGGTGATAAAACCCTGACACAGGGTACCCAGAGAGATGGCACATGGCCCATCCCTGGAAACATCCAAAGTGAAAAACTGTGAACAAAACAGTCCTTCCTTACAGGCCATGAAATGAAAACACAAGTGGTTTAGAGCAAAATTTATCATGTTTTCAGTTATTCTGTTGCCTGACCAAGTCTCCTTGGATCTGTGCTGCTCACTAATACACAACCTTCTTTTGCTCAAGCAGGCAACTGGCATTTGCTTTTGAAGTGACATTATCTGAACTACATTCCAACCCCAGGCATTAAATGTCTGGGAGTTCTGGTGTATAACCTAATGATTAATACTGCATTACTGGATGGCCCCTGTGTTAACTAAAAACTGAATGACTCTTGGAGGACCAAATTAATACTCTCTTGTTTCCATTAAAGCATTAGTTAGTTTACATTCCCCTAAACAAACTGTGATTATAGCCAAGGTTACCTATTTCTTCTTCTAGGAAATTCAGGTTTGCAAATAGATTAACTACTACTTGCACTTTGTCAGAGAAACACTCACAGATCTATCTGTCATGTTGCCCAAACTAACTGATTATGCACAGATTTACAGCATTAAAATTAATTCAGGTATTAATATATTCCTATTAAATGATGCAGTCATTGCCCATCAGTAAATAAATTGTTCATATCAGCATTATAAGAAAATTGTTTTAAATTAACAAGTAGCAGAAAACTTACTAATGAGTGACATACAAAATTCACATACAATTTTAAACAGTATTCATTCACCTTTCTATAAATTATGTATGGTGACTAAGTGATCTCATGTTCCTTTTTGTTTTCAACTTGAAGGAAGATAAATAGAATATCTAACCTCCCTGAGGGGGGAAAAAAATTATTTTGTTTTATCCAAGACATTGAATGTTGAAATACTGCAGGGAGAAATGTAGCTTTATGTACAAAATAATGTAGGAACCAGTCTGGAACCACAAGCACCTCTCCACCAATACATGTAGAAATGTTGCAAGGACATTTTTCTAATGTTATTCAAATGTATTCTGTTTGTATGTGTTTGTCAATATTCCCCAGAGAGGCAGACACAGGAATGAGGACTTGGCTCAATAGGCACAGCTGCTGGGCATAGATGATCATGAGAGCAGAATTATAAAGATGAACCTAGAACAAAACTAAATACTTATTCTGTCACACTAGATGAACTTTTCCTCACCACTTATCTATAAACATGAATTCTTGTCACAGTTAATTGGGAAAGAATCAAGTGGAAACATGATGTGAATACAAAAGAAACCATCAAACAACTCCCTACACAGGCACAGGTGAAATATAGAAGTATCACCCATATGCAATGCAGTGCATTTTACACAGTATTTCCATAACAGAAATAGAAGCAACTCTTTAAATGCCACAATATATATATAATACTACCAACAATATTTCCAACACTTAATATAAGTACTTTGCATTTAAAATGCTGTAACTAACATGCAAGACTTGCAAAGAAGTTTACAGACCCTTTCCAAAACTTGTCATCACTTACATATCTGCTAAACTGTTCTCCTAAGTTGCAGCTCTTTAGATAATACTTTTCTGAGAAGCTGCTTTAGTAGTTGAGAATGGAACACTCAAGAGATCATGATTTCCAGTTCTTTCACCTGTCTTCTAAGATCATTATCAGAAATATTAAGGGCAATAAAAAAAAAAAAAGAAGAAGCATTCTAAACATTGCAAGAACATACATCTTAAGCTCAATGGTTAAAATAGGATACAAAAAATTTCTGTTGTCAAGTTGAATGTATGGAATGGTCTACCAAACCAGACTGTTTTATAGATATAGTTATTTTCAAATGACAGAGAAGCCATTGTCTTTCTTTACCATCAGCATTTCCATTACAAATCAATTTTTCATCTATCTCTTAGACTTCAATGTGTAACTTGGGAACATTGACATTTAGATTATTTTTCCCAGTTTGTATAATCTGTAGTACAAATACCTGGCCAAGGTAATAACATTTTGTAACGATATACAAACTCTCTTAACACAAACATAACTTAGTATGTTAGCTGAACTGAGAGGATTCATGTATTGAATGAACAACAGAGGCTGTTCTCTACTGGAGTTTAATTACACCGTGGATGAAGCCTAAGGAACCCGAAGTATGAAAAGATAACACCTTTAGAATTACTACAGAACTATTGAATGTACAGTTACACATTTTCAGTGAATATAGCAAGTTTCAGAGCTTATCAAGGTTTCAGTTTTCCCAGTGATACTGAGAGACCTTTGTGTATTCAAGTTTAATGTAATCAGATGAATTAGAAGTACACAGAACAATTGC
Organism: Serinus canaria; assembly: GCF_022539315.1. Classification (NCBI taxonomy): domain Eukaryota; kingdom Metazoa; phylum Chordata; class Aves; order Passeriformes; family Fringillidae; genus Serinus; species Serinus canaria. The sequence continues at coordinate 16,299,598 of NC_066321.1, forward strand.
TTAACATTTGCAAATATTTGAACTCCTCTCACTTGAACATATTTAAACTGCTTTCAGTTTAGTCTGCTCTACAGGTGTGGACTGATTTTTTGGGGTGTGGATGCTTCAGGGAATGTCAAGTGTCTTCATAAGAATGATGCTTTTCTTGTTGTGCTTGAATCTTTTGTTTGCTAAGTTGTCTTTAAGGCAGTACTGGCAAGTGAATACATTCTTCGCCCTGACCCAGAAAAGACTTATGAACACAGTTAGGTTTATGTACTGTGAGTGGCCTCATTGACTGGTGATTTAGTGCAATGCTTCACAGACTTTTTTTACTTAAGTCCCTTGAGAGGATGTAATAATGTGAAACTGCCTAACCATAACTTTTTGCTTTGAAAAGAACAGAAGCAAAAATATATGCACTTAAAACTCATACAGAGCTTATATTCTGTGTTTAAAAGTTAGAAACACTTATGGAAACAACTGAAGTAAGCACAAAATAAAAAATAAATAATACATGCATCTTGTACTCTAGAAAGTATAGTGCTTTGGCATCTGTAATTTATATTCGTATACCCTGAGTGTAGGTACACCCCCATTTCTAGGTTATCCATTGAATTAGGAATTATCAAAATGTCTGGCTAAAACAAGATCTAGAGGATATTGCTCTTACAAGGCAGAATGATAACTAAGTAGAATTTCATGTTCATTTTCTACAGACCATATAAACCCCACCGGAGAAGCTTTCAGTAAGTATGTGGGAAACTGTTAGTCCTTCTCTGTTCAATTCTGTACATAAGAGCAGATTAGTCAGACTTTTATAGGTAAAGAGAGAATGCTGAAGCATTGCCTGAAATGGCATGAGATATTATATTTCACAATAACAGTCTGAAAACAGAGAAGCCAACAGCCATGGGTGATCATGGCAGTGTGTTACTGTGCCTTGAAGTCTCGTGGAGCTGGGTTTGCCTTTGCCTCCATGCTGGCTGAAACAATGATTCCATGCTCATACCTCTCACCTTTCTAGCCAAAGTCTTTGTTAGGAGAACCAGACAATGACAACTATTTACTGCAAGGCCTGCTTCCAAACATCCTTGTTTGTCATGCTTCTGAAGCATTATTTTTGTCTTCACTCTTGTCTAGAGTGGAAGAGTCTAGACGGATCAAAAGCCTTCCTGGGCAGCCTAGCCCAGACGATTCCCACTGCTGCATTTCCTGTACAAAATTCACTTCAATGCTTTGAAACTGTTGGTAAATTGGTCTGAAAATGGGGAGGGGGTGTTATGCTGAGTCCACAAGAGATTTCATTTCTACATAAATGAATAAGGAAAGATATTAGGGACACCAAAGCAAGGGAAACAATCTCTTTAGATTAAATTCTACTACAGCTGCATCACTGTTATTGCAGTAGTATGACAGTATACAGGAACTTATCAGGTCCTTGCACTGCATGAAGGAAATGTTTGTCCTTGAATAATGCATCACCACAATTGCAGTGTTTTTGTAAACAGGTCTTCCTGCCATCATTATTTCCTTTTAGTCTCTGCTTTGAGATGTAATCAATTTAAATTACAAATGGAATATTTTTACAATATTTCAATAAAATGTACAAAAGATTTGATTCTTAGAGGTCCTGTAGAAGGATAAAGAAAATATTTACCTGCAAACTAATTCAGGAAAAAGCAACTGACTGAAAAAAATTCTCTGCATAGCCCTTTTGTTATGATAATCAGTCTCTGGAATTAACAATATCTGTAGGAAGTGTATCAAGCAGTTAATATTTGATCTTTATTGAATCTTCTCTCTTCCAGAATACATCAAGAATCTCCACCAAAATGGGAGAGAACTGGAAATTAGAGACTGTCAAGCTGCTAGAATGCTTCTACCACCACAGACAAAGGTAATTGTGGGAACAAAAGCACAGGGAATGGTATGAAATGAACAAATCTGTGATTCGGTAAAGAGCAGAGTATGTATGGCCTGAAGATGGTAGAGGATCAGACATTACATGGACCTAACTGCCCAAGCATTTTCATCAGTGTTGGACCATCTCACTCATCTTCTCCTTTCTTACTTCTTCTCATCTTATTCCCCTCTAATCTGCCATAAACATAATTTAAACACCTTTAGTTTATCATCCAAGCACCAGTAGAGGTAAAGACATGTAATGAATTAGCAGCATGATGCTGGAAATAGCATGAGCACCCTAATTCAGAGACCATTGCACCTGTGAGTTATTTTCTGAGTGTGATGTCTGGTAGAGAGGATCCAATGTAAAAGGATTCTTTGTAGTAATTATATTAAAACTCATAAAAATCCCTTTCTACTATTAGGGGATAGCAAGGGTAATACTTTTTTGTCAAAACAGATTCAGGACAGCTTCTACCAAATTACTTCTTTATTTTTGGATTCAAATTTTCCTATTTACCAAAAAGTATTGGATCTTTCATGTGGGATGAACAGCCGGGGCAAGACACAATAATAACAACTCATATTTTTTTGATGTTCCAGAGCCTAAAATATCAAAATATCATTGAGAAATTTATAAATTTCAATTTGACTCCATTATCTTCCTGCCACCATGCTCTCCATCACTCCCATGGCACCCTTCAGTGCAAACAACTTTCCTTTCCTTTCCTTGCTATTGCACCAATATGGAAATAAATGACACAGACCTCCAAAATCTTTAATTGAAAGATTTGGAGGAGGAGTAATAAAACAGTCTTTGACAATCTAGCTTTCAGTGCAGACACAACCTCAAAAATTTAAAGATTCCTTTGCTGTTTGGCTTTCATTAGGATCAGTTTGATGGTATTTTCACTTTTGTCCCTTTTTTCTAGTCAGCAAAAGGAGTAAAAAATTCAAAGCAAACATATTGAAAAATAGTTATTACCTATATGAAAACAGTTGTATCAATGAGTTATTTCCTCAGTACAAATGAAATATTATTGATGTGCATCATCAAATATAGTTTAGTCTCTAACTTGACAGTAATAGGCAGCTAAATCAAGTAATCTTGTGAAAATATTAAATAATTCAAAGTCCTCCAAATTTTCAAGATCTTATTTTGGGTATTTTGTTTCTTTTTTTGGTAAGTTGACCACTTTAATTTTTTTCTTTATTTGCAAAAAGCAAAAGAATAAAAATTGTCATTTAGTACAAGCCAGTCTTCAGCAAAATCATGCCATTGTATAATTAAAATTATTTTAAAGCTTTTAAAATAATTTAGTGGACGCAAAATTTCTATCTCAAAAAAACCTAGAGAGAAAATAATCCATTATTGCAAAATCTTTAGAAAAGATCTGTAAGAAACCTAAAGGAGACCTTCTGCAATAAAAGAGAAGCAACTCACAAAAAACATGACATATTATCTACTTTCTATTTACATGCACTTACAAAAATGATTCCACAGAGATTTCTGGGATTTATTTATGAGTTAGCAATCAACCATATGAATAAGGACTGCACAAAGTCAGCTCATAGTACATAAATGAATAAGGAGATCAGGTTACATTATGAAAGATTTTATGCTTGCAGGATTTGATACTTTTAAATGCTACAGGGTCAAAAAGATCAAGAACATTTAGAAGTCTTAAGGAACAACTCCATCCAGTGAAGAAGAAAATTTCAAGATACAAATGGTAAGGAAGTCAAATTTGTCAGATTATGAATGTAAAGAAGGTAAATTTAATTGTCTCAGAAGAATTGCCTCTGTTTTGAAGAAAACCATATATCTTTCCCTTTCAAAATGGCAGACTTAATCTACCTCCTGAAAAAAAAACCTCCAATCTCAACATGGCAATGCTATTTACTAGATTTTTCAAGGAGGATTCTAATATGTACAGAAAGGCAGCATCATTATTCAAGTTGACATGAACTCCCCAGATAGCCTTTTTAATTAACCAGATAAAGCAGTGTAGGAGCAGTTTCATCCTGATGCTGTAGCTCAGGATGAGCTTCTCAGTGATCTGATGTGACAAATGACTTACTAATTTTACCTTACACCCACGTTTAAAAGTGTATTGTAAAAAGCCATAGCCTCTTAAATGGAGAGGACAGATAATTTTGAAAAATATCTTGAGGAATCAAAAGTCAAGGTTTTTATAATCAGATAAATAAAATATAACACAGACAATTAAAATACCTGGATAGAGCTTACATATATCTCTGAAGGAGAAGGTCTGGGATTCAAGAGAGATATTCCCAATCAGACTTCTCTAAAGCTTTACAACTGGAACCTGAACTTCAGTCTCTGTCTTGCCCTCTGTGCTAACTTTCATAATCTTGATAAGGTATTGGTGACCTCCAGAGCACAAGTGAACCACAGAAACTGCCTTTGTCCCCCAGAGACCTACAAAGTGTATGGCCATCCTTCCTCTGCCCTCCCTTCCTCCTTCCTATCTGTACTTTTATAGATGAGCCATTAGGAATGGGGAAGACATGAAATGCCTTCATCACCAATAACATGAGAGTAACATTTCTCCAGCAGAATGAATCACTGATATTATAAATAAATGCCATTATACATTAATACTCCCAAGACTGGAATGAACAGCGGCTGGTTTGAGCTGAAACTTCACCAAGACCTAAAGGAAGCTGTGTGACCTCTCACTGAAAGGATGGGCCCCTCCATTGTCAAATAAGGTTTGTCATTCAAAGTAACAGTGGATCATATTTGCTAAATGCTAAATATTTAGATTTGAGAAAGGGTTTGAAGGATAAAAGAATGTCTTCTTATGAAATAATCCATTTTCTCAGAGGAGTCACCTCGAAACAACCCATGCAATACATTCAGAGCAGACTAATATTAGCTAGTAGTTAAAATCAAATACAAAACCTCCACCTTGTATAAAATAATTCAGCAGCTTATCACCTTACCAGGACACCTGTGAAAACAATACATGTATTATTGCATACCTTTCACTGGCTTGCAGTTCACATTCAGTGCAGTTCAAGGCCATGAACCTACTCCTCAGTATATACACCTGTTTGATGCCTGCATTACTGACAGACTTCTGCTCTATTTATGATCCAGAGAGACAGCAGTGTTCCACTGGCACAACACAATACTGATTATAATTTATAATTACTGATTATAATATAAATTTTGATACATCATTCACAGACACATTCACCCTTTTACTTTCTTTTTCTGGTATTGACAAAAAACCCCCCAAAATTCTCAATAAACAAAACCAGACAAACCAAGGGAGGATGAAGACTCTATTAAGACCATCTTGGCATTATTCTTCATTACTTAATAAATGCTTTTCTATTCTAGCATGCAATCCTTCAGAAACTAGTCTGGCCTGGCAATGTAACTATACACAAATTTACATAAATAAGACTTAGGCTGGAAAACAGAATATGAATGAGAAACAAAATTTGAAAAATTTTTATCTTTAATATATAGTTACTAACTATATATTAACTGAGAACACAGTTACTGTTCCTGAAAAGCAAACTCTCTGGACACTGGTATCACAACAGTGAAGAAAATGATTTACTGTTTCTTGAGGGACTATGTAAATAGCACATAGATCTTAGGAACCATTGTTCACTCTGATTCCATTGCAGTATAAAGGAATGTTGAGTACATGATATTAGGAACTCAATCAGTCATTTTTGCTTCAGGATTATTCGTTATATGATACTTAAGGTTTTTAATTTCATTTTATTTGTACTACCAGTGTGGCTGCAATCATAAGTTTTTTTCAGAAACTATTTTATTAATTGTCAGAGTCCCCCTGGTGCTCAGCCCAGCATTCCTCCTCTGAATCTACAAAACATTAGTTAAAGGTAAACTAGAACCAGGAATGCATCCCAGCATATTTGTGCAAAGCTTCAGAGTTAGAAATGACCCATAGTCACTCAAAACTTAAAGCCTTTCATATGACATTTCAGGAATGACCAAGATATGATGCACACAAACTGATAATTTTTTTCTTTCAGTTGGAGCTAGAAAGTGCATATAAACACAAATTTTAAAACAGCTTGGTTACAGTCTTTCTAAGCTTGGGTTTATATTTACTTCAAGCTCCAGATTCCATATTCAGCCGGAATTTCGATTGGAATGCTGTGAATGTAAGCTGATCAGAGACAACTGAGACACAGGAAGACCACATAAGGTTTCCATTCGCGTTTGCAGAATATTTCCCCCTTAATTTGCTGAGTCCTGGAGCCAGGACTCATCCAGTAAGTGAGCTCCTCGAAGGTGGGTAGGTTGTGCATCACTGCCATCTTCGGTACGCAGGAGGAATCGCTGGAGTGACGGTCATTTAAATGAAACATGTTGAAATAACTCATTTAAATATAATCAGATGGTTGAAATTTGACAGCAGAATGGAACAGATTTTTCCACTGTTTGCAATGCTACAGAAATCAATAGACACAGCTTTTCTGTGCTGTATGCATATTTGAAAAAAATATTTGGAGATTGAAAATCCTTGCACAATAAATAGGAAAATTAAAATATCTCATATCACATTGCCAAATGATGGGGTAATAGACACAAACATATTGTTCTGTAAAAAACTGCTTTAAGAAGAAAAAGTATGAATTGATTCATTTAGTCAAACAGTGCTCGAACAGATGGTGTGATTAACAACTAGTATGTTAGCCATCTCAGGAGCTTACAGAAAAAGTAAACAAATGCCTTTAAAACATATCACTTTATTCCCCAAAAGGTATTTTCATTCACTTATTAAAAAATTTGAAAATCTATATATTTATGAGAGAGGTATGAATATATGGAATATAGCAATCAGATATGTCGGGCAGCTAAAATTGTTTAAATTCTGCTCTTTCATGCAGACTTGAAATCTTGCAAGTTTGGGGTTTCATTGTCTGAACTTTCACACCAATTGCAATGCATCAATATATGGAGAAAGAGGTGCAGGAATGAAAATTCATCATTCAAATTTAATGAGTGATCTAGTACAAATGAATCAGTATTTTATGAGGAATTGTTCAAAACAGGCCTGATTTCTATGTAAGAAATGTGTTGTAGCATTTTAACAGGGCAAAACCTCTAAAAACAGCCTTGGGAGTGAGGTTATGCATGCACAGAAAAGGCATGTGTATTTTTCACCACCAGCAGGAGACGGAACCAAAAAAATATTGGCTTGTGCCGTGCTTTAACAATTCTCAGATATTCATGACAATCAGTATAAATGAGAAAAGTGTAAACTTTTTCCCCATTCATTTGGACAGGACTTGGAAGAGTCTTTCTGCACTGTGCTTGTGAGAAGTGTCTCAGACAATTACTATATATGACCTTTCTCTTTGGATCAGTTTTCAGTAAAGACATTTTGAAATGGAATAAGAAAGAGAAAGAATGATACAAACAGCACTGAGGAATGATGCTAACACCATTGTGCAGCAGAATAGGACCAGAAACAGAATTTGTTCTCCTTGTGACCTGGGAAATGCAGCACAGGCATGGTTGTATTCCACAACAAAGGAGGAGCCAGGTCAGAGCCAAAGGCCATAGGACCTTGCCAATGTGTTGTCAAGACCAAGCAAGGCACTGCCCAGTAAATCAAACTCAGATCTCTGCTCATGCCATCACTCTGCTTTGTATAAAGCCTGAATAATTTGTGCTGTATTTAACCTCAATTTACCATAAATGAGTTTAACCCTAAAACATGTACAAAATATTTGAGAAGAAAATTTCAATATAAACTTTATCTTGCAGCAATGGATCTTTCCTTCAGTAATGAAGTTTTCTTAGTCTGTGGATGAAAAAGGAAGTTGACCATATTCTCCATATTCTTCTGATGTCTCAATTGTTCACCTCTTGGTTATGTTATTTATTTATTCAGCTAGAAAAAGGGAATGTCAGTGTAATTAATATAGAAAGTAAGTCAGTGCCAGCCAGTTCAGCTTATATGAATCTGGCAAAATCAGAGCTCATAAAAAATTATCCTGCTAGCAGAAAAAGATTAAAATATTCTGAAGCTGTGATTAGAAGTGTATTTTCTTGTTTCTAATGTAGCTGGCATGTGAGAGGGAAGCATATTACCAAAGCATTTGCAAAGACCTGTGTCTGGTAATATTGCCTAATTCTGGCAATGCATAGCTTAATCTAATATGTTCTCTGCTGAAAAATGAGATAATTCATTTAAAGTTTCCTTGTCTTCTCCCATGGTCTTTTCCTAACCTTTGCATCAGCCAGATTTGTTTTAGAAACAGCAATTCTGAATAAATCTTTGCTGTATATAAACAGGGCTGAAAGATTTTCACAAAAGACCAAGAGACAAAAAGTATAGAACAGTGCATTGGATTGAACTTTCATTGTTTAAATTGTTTTCATTTGCACAGATTCACTGTAAAATATGTGTAGTAAACACAGGACTGACCAGGATGGTGTTTCTGATTCTGAGTGAAATGAGAACTTGCTTCTGTGTGATATAAAAGTGCTTGCCTAAATCTCTAAGTGCCCTCAGTAGTCTTAAGAATAAGCTGATACATAACTGACACATCAAATGCAAAGCCCCACACAATTGTCTGTTTTCACTGCTCAACCTTGCACATCAGTGATGTAAAGAGATGAGGGGATAAAAAAAACCCTTTCAATACATAGGCAACCAAATGCACATAGTCATAGCTCAAACAGCATGTGAAGAAAACAAATGTTGGAGATGTAAAGCACCCCACCAACCACCAACCCCACTAAGAAAATTTCCAGATAGGATGTTCTCAGTGGATCAAAACTGCAATAACTTAGGTGAGGAAATGAGCAGCAAATAATTTGTGGCTCTACATGTTAAAATACACAGAGCTGGTACACTTGGTACAGGTCTAAAACTCTGGTTCACAGAGCTAAAATGTATCACTGTTCACCCTAAGGCAGTCTTCAAACCTCAGTGCCTCAGTGATGTATCTGGACCTTCCTTTAAAATTAATCCTTCTTAGAGTATGTCAGTTCAACAGTGAAAATATTGTGGATTTGTGAGTTTGGGTATTACTATAACTTCCTGAGGTTTTAAAAGGTGGCGGAAAACTGGCTGAGATTTACAATTTTTCATATATTTACCTGCTAAGGAAATCCAGCAGACAGGTCATGTGCTCTTTTGTAAGACACATTGAAACAAGATCATCTTTAAGGTCCCTTCCAGCCCAAATCAAAACATTCTGTGATTCTATGACATGGGAAGAAAAAAGGAAAGAAAAGAAAAGAAAAGAAAAGAAAAGAAAAGAAAAGAAAGAAAAGAAAAGAAAAGAAAAGAAAGAAAGAAAAGAGAAAGAAAAGAAAAGAAAAGAAAGAAAAGAAAAGAAAGAAAAGAAAAGAAAGAAAAGAAAGAAAAAAGAAAAGAAAAAGAAAAGAAAGAACAGAAAAGAAAAGAAAGACAAGAAACAGCAAAGAACAGAAAAGAAAAGAAAAGAAAAGAAAGAACAGAAAAGAAAAGAAAAGAAAAGAAAATAAAAGAAGGAAAGTTACAGAAATGAGAAGTAATAAAATCATTCATTTGAACTGTAATGAATCAAAGTTTACCCTTGCTAGTCAGACCTTCCTGGGCTTTGTTTTTAATCATTGAAAAATTTAAAATCTCCCTTAGAAGTGATGTTTTTCTCAAGTTCAAATATGGCCAGCTTTCCCTTGTCTTCATCTCTATCTTGTAAGGGAAACTGGTTGAGTGACACTGCTAGAGCATGTGTGTTTGGTGTTGAAATCAAGCTGATCTTGATTCCTTCAGGCTTTTGAGATGATAAGAAACCCAACAAAGCTGTAGGTACAGATTCAAGAGCAGTTGCAATTGCAAAATCTGCTCACACAAAAATCAGGATCACAGATGACTTTCCATCAGCTAGAAGCCACACTAGAGTTCAGTGACTCCCACACATCAGAGCACAGCAGATCCTGCTCGGGAAGCAGAGCAAGGTATCTGCATCACCATGGCACAGCTGCAGCCAGGACTTACAACTGGGAGTCAAAGATTTACTGGAGGGCAAAATCATGCTAATGCTGCTGCTCAGTTTGGAGGCTGCTCAGCACTGGTTCAGGGATAGCTGTACTGTGTTTAGTTGCAGAGTGCAGACATTCCCTGAGGAACCTGCATTCCTGTCATTTTCAGTCCTTTAAACTTAAATCTCTGAATATAGCAGTACAGACACTTACAGACATCCACTGAATGAGCCGATGTGAAGAACTGCCCTGTCTGATTATGTAGTCTCCAGATATGAAATTAACATAGTAACACTAAGTGAAATTTTTCCTAAGGAGATAGCATTTTCAAAGAAACTTGGATTAGCTATTTATATTGCACACCTGTAGTTCTTGATGAAATAATAGAGAACCTGACAGTGAAACCACTGTTACATCTCCAATGATCAATAAACTACATTGCCAAAGGGCAATAATTATTATTCAGCTTGATGGACACTTGACAAGAAATTCTACATCACCACTGTTATAGACCAAATAAATGCTGCTTAAATAGCTAAAGTAAGACCCAACTTTTATGAAGACAAGGAGCATGTAAATTCTCAGATACAAAAGAGCATTATTATCACCCCAGAGGTATCAGAGTTTATTTTGAGGACATCTCCAAAGACTGTTACTTCTATTGAAAAAAGCAATATTAAAAATACAAAAAGGGAGACCCATTCTTTCAGATAAAAATTCTTAATATGTACACAGCTAAATATTCTCAATCAATAGTCTCAATATGATCAATATAATTCCCTAGGCATAAATCCAGTCTAAAAATTAGAAGTGATATATCGCTCTACTTCTAAGGCAACATCAGAATCAGTCTGTGGGAATAGTTAGTTAACTACCTATAGAAAGTTTGGCATTCACATCAAACTAAGCAAAAGCTTTGGAACAGGCTAAAAATCAAACATTTTAAAGTTAATGCTGTAAAAGTATTGCTGTAAAACCAGCACTTTGAAAAGCATTGGAAAGCCAGATGGACACTCTACTGCAGCTACCTGTAAGTGCTTCAAGAACCCTGTGTCAGCAACTTTGTACACCCTGGACACTTTTGAAGCAGAATGGACATTGTCTATGCAGCTTTGAACACCCAGACTTCTTTAAATACATTGGATTTAACACTTTGGAAACATCAAGACTGAAGCAACAAAAATGTAGGAGAAACAAAGAAATGAGAAACACTGTCTAGGCATTTAACTTGGGTGATACAAGGTGTTTTAGCAGAACTGGGCAGGGCAGGGCCTGGTGCAAGTGATGGCCCCCTGTCAGATTGCAGCAGAAAATTTGCAGAAAGGTTCTGCAGCTCCTGCTGAGAATGTCAGAGCTCTTCTGAGAGCAAACTCCTCCCCAGTATGTTCTCTGCCACTGTATGATTGATCTTTTTTCATAAAAAAGATTTTGTTTTCTCATCCTATTCTCCAGATACCACATGACTGATTTCAAAAAAAGCATCTTAGTTCTCCTGTCTTATCAACTGGAAGAGAAGGAAGAAGACATTCAGTTTTGGCATTTTTCCATACTTGCCATTCTCTCACATGGTAGCAGTCAAATGTGTTGCAATGGAATATTCTGCATCTATGTATTAAAGAGTGGTGCGATTATTCCCTTAAAAGAGGTGGCGCGAGTTGTTTTCAATCCGCAGACATCCTTTTTAAGTACCTTAATCTAGGTGGAATTACACTTTAAATGTCTTCTACCAATATTGATAGCATTGCCTGTAACTGATAATCCTCCCCATCTCTAAATCTCTGTAGACATCACATTATAATGCTTAATTCTTGCCAAAGTTTGCTCTTGCTACATTTTTTCAAGCTAGCAATCATCACACTCTGTTGGGATAAGAACCAAGGATATTTGATTTTTTCAATAATTCATAAAGAAAAAAGTTCTAATCCAAAGCAAACTTTAAGTTTTCTATATTTACCCTTAATCTCTCACTTACACTGGCAGGAAATAGGTATATTTATGCCGTCAGAAAACAGCAATGTCAAAGCAGAGTTTAGATGATACAGCTGGTGTCTTTACAATTGCTTTTATACTGCTGTTTTAAAAGTTGGCTTATCCATTGTTTGTATCATTGCTTTGATGCAGTGAATGATCAAGACCTTGCTGTTACAGCCAAGAAATACATCCCAGAGAAACACATTGTCATATTAGAGCTGTGTAAATTTGCCCTCTTGCATGGAGATGACCAAACAGATAAAACTCTTCCATGGTATTTTACAATGGGCAAGTTATAAAGACCAAGCCATTTTTGTTGTGCACTGCAGCTCGTTAGGCACTTCAGAGATCTAAAAATATTTTTTTTACAGCAGCTGTTATATTTTACATATTTTTTAAAAGAATTGTGTGTGTAAGTAACATAGTCAAATGAAAAACATATGTCCACAGTTAATAGTATACAAAAAGAGCACTATGTATATCACTGAGAAATGAATAACATAAGCTTTGGTTATTGGCTTAAATGAATACTTTACAATCATTTTCCCCCATAAAAGGTGTGAACTCTGAGGGAGGGGGGGAGTACTGCTGGGAATGGTGCCCTCTCTCATCTTAAAATGTGTGAGAATCCAAACAGATTATTTATATGCAGCTTCTTGTATTGATTACATTATGCTACATACTGTGCGATTCAATAGGACTCCTAAAAATATATTTCAAAAGAGCTTATGGTTTTAATGGCAGAATAGCAAAAGGTTCAGCTCTCACCATAATCTGAAGGCTCAGGATTTACACTCCTATATACTTGACAGCTCAGAAGGAAGGGTTTGCAGCACACACTAGCACACACGTATGTGGGGCTCTGCCCTGAAGGTCCTTTGCAAACCAAGATAAAATTCTGCCAAGATTTAAGTCACTCATCTTCCAGATACTCCAACTTTACAAAAAGAGAATTTAAATTATGAACAAAATGGACAAAGAGGGATGACTGAAGAAAGGAAAGCATGCTATTCGGGTTTTCTGTGCCATGTTAAGGATGTTCAGAACTAACAGCGGCTTAACAAGATGACAAACACTGGGTCCATCATCTATGTAGAAAGACTTCTCCACTCTACCTGTACTGGTAGGGGGGAGGATCTCATAATTTCTTCAGTGAAAGACAGGAAGAATCACTAGAGGGCTCCCAAACTATTTAAAGGGACATTCTCCTTCCTGTAATGTGCCTAGGATAACATGAGTTAAAGAAAAGACTTCAAGGATTCTCTTTTTACTTCTCTCGTTGGCTCAAATATTCTGTCTTTGTGTTCAAATTCACTCTTTCTGGAGGAGAGACTGCAAAAATCACTTTGAGGGTGATATAAAGTAGGAGGGGGGACGCTTTCAGATAGATTTAACAACTGGAGGATTGGCACTGCTGTCATTGGCTGAGCAGAGAGACAGAAATGAGAAATGTGACAAGGAATTGAAGTTGAAAATGTAGCTGAAGGCTGAATTTATACAGCTTGCAAAGAAAGGACAACATTCTGTGGGATGGGACCACCATAATTTGGTAAACTGTCCTATTTCTAAGCCACTTTCCACCCACTAAATTCAAGCACCTTGGTTTTCTTCTGCAACTTTTGGGGAGTCAAGGCATCTCTAACAAATACACATTTGCACAAACTTACATGTGTGTGTATAAATACACATATATAAACATATATACATGTATACACAGCCATATACAAAAGTGGGCTTTAAGGGTGCTCACAGAGTGATCTTTAAGAACATCACCACATTGTGGAAAGGAGAGAAAACTACTGGTATAAAAAGGAATTACCTAAAATGTTCTCTTCACTGACATGGCCTGTCACCTATTCCCTGCCAAGTCCCTTGGACAGGAGAGACTTTGTTTCCTAAAGAGAAACATCTTCTTCTCTGTGAGTTATCAGCAAGAAAACACAAGTAGGATTTCTTCCAATGCTCCAAATAAGTTGTGCTTTTCCTTGTATGGGCCACGTTGAGGTTGCCGCAGTACAGGTTCTTTTGACTTAAAAGAATTTTGCCCAAATTATCAGCTATTTTGAATGAAGGTTGAAAAACCACCTATATCTTTGGGCTCTGACACCTGCTAAGACAGAAAGGCAAACAGCTTCCTGTAAAATAAAGAGAAAGAATAAGCTATCTCCTGTATGTGAGTTAACTGGGCACGAAATTTCAATGGTTTTGACACATTCTGTTATGATTTTAGGAGATGAGGTGAGGGAATTTTTGTCTATTACTACATAACTCCCATTGTTCCAGACATACCCATTCTGGAAAGATAATAGCCCTCTGAGAGTCTTGGCTTTCTGTGGCTGTGGTCTCTTCAGGCTTGCTCCTCTAGGCTAGAGTTTAGTGAAATTATTCCTTATCAGCAGTTCAGTTTTGCTTGGCTTGTTTCTAACATCACAATTTGATTTTGAACAGGTAGGCTTTGCCATCAATATTCAAACAAATCCTTATAAGAAGTTCTGAGTGTGGAAGGCAAATCTGTAGCTATCAGACTTCTGTTGCAGTGGAAAAATAGTATCATGGTAAGCAGATATCAGAGATTTATGAGCTGCTTAAAAGTCTGGAAATAACATCTGAAAGCAGCAATTTTTTATTTGATTCTGAGGTTGTTCTTTGTGCCTTTCTTCTTCTGGACATTCTGTGGGGTCCTGTAGTCTTTTTATAAGTCATCACTAAAGAGGAATGAAACATTAGCTCATACCAAGTTCAACAGTAATGAAGTGGTTCTGTAATGCATTGTATCTGGTAAATGATCTGGGAATCCAACAGTTAACACAATTGGTATTAAAGTGGTCATAATTATGTTTTGTAGTTAGTGCTGAGAAAAAATCCACATCTGTCTTTGGTACCCCTCTTCCAGGCTATCTAAATGCAGACTACTTGAGATAACTGCATTCTAATTTTCTTCTACATTTCCTTGAAACTGTACAATATCCTGCATTTTTTTCATCAGTTTGACAACAATAATTTCACTTTCTTTTTTTTTTCAACTTCTGCTGTCGCTATGTCAATTGTACTTAAGACAGGAGGCCTGCCTTGAGGTATAGGGGACATAGACTGTTGCCTATCACAATGAGAGGATAAGGGGAGCAGGAAAATGTTTAAATGTTTTAAAAGTTATTATTTGCTAGTATTTGTTCATTTTTACACCTAGTAGCCAGTGAGAGTCATGCCTCTACTTTTCTTAGTATTCTATTGGAGAGTGAAGGAGTCAGCAGAGGTAAATAAAATATTCATCTAGCACAGATAAAAACACAGAACTGTTTGTGTACACATTATGCCCTCTGCATCACTATGCCCTCTTCAAATGCAGCCTCCTTTCACTACACTGTTTATTTCCAGGCTGCAGCATCTATTTTGATTATAAACAACAAGTGTCTTGAGGCATAATTTTTTGTCCTTTGTGCAGTAATGAAGGACACTGTTGATCTTGATGCTCTGTAATTAAATGCTAAGTATTTAGCTGCTTAATTGTCTTGATTTCCAGCCTGTGTTTGTTTTGTGCATTCTTGAAGTGCATCTCTATACCCAAGATTTTTGGGACTGACCAGAAATAATTCCGTTTTAGTTTGTAAATGTTAATTCAGAATATTACTTTGTAACTCTGTAGTTCTTCTAGTTGTTACATCTTTGAGTCAGTTGTCACTTGAGGTATTTACCATCCAGTTACAGTGTATCTCTATAACCTTTTGGTGATTTCAGGAGCAGTTTCATTGCCACTGAAAAGGAAATTATTGACAATTCATAACCTGTTATAGTTCCTGCTCCACCTGCCATTTTCTAACTCTTTAGACTATTGTGAACTTAAAGAAGACTGCTTTTTAAAAATCTTTTACCATCTGCTGTATACTGCTTAATTCTTGATATCTTGTTAGGGCTTTTTGAACCAATTTTTGCAGCCTAGTTCTATTTGCATTTTCCAAGCTGAGCCAAGAGACAATTAGACAGCAGACAATTTGTTGAGCCTCAGTCCTTCCCTACTGAGCTAGGAATGTTACGCTTAAGTATTCCAGGTAACCAGGGAGGCTTTTCTTCTTTCTATTCATTGTCTGCAATTATTCAGGTCTTTGCTGCATGATTCTGACATTTTGAAAAACTGTATTTGTGCCATACTTAAAACCGTGTGCCTTACCATTCATTTCTTTTTCTGTAAAACCATACCAGGCTTCTCTGAGAAAATGTGCTACTTTTTGCCCTAATTTTGTAACTACAAGAACTCTTTCCCTATAGTGCCAAACTTATTTTCCATTGGACTTGGAATCTCAGACTAGCCATATGCAATGTTACTGAAAGAAGTTAAGTAGTTGTTCCTACCATCCCCAATTAACCCAAGCAATAATAGAATATATGTCATACTGCACTATCTTTCATTCCAAAGTATCCTGCTGGATACACATCACAACAGTCAAGACACCATAGGGATCTGATTTACAAGTGGGGATGGTTTAAGTTGAGGCAGTTTCAGTGTTTCGCACCCCTCTTTCTCTTACTTCCCTTAGAGATTCTTACTCTGACTACAGAGCTGGCTCCACTTCTCACAAAGCAGTAGTTGAACTGCTAAAGTTTATTACACAAATGCCAAGCTCTTATTTGCAATTCTGTAGCTGTTACATCAGAGTCTGAACTGTTCCTGCAGTGTGGGTAGGGAACTACTGCAGCCATTCCAATATAAGATATCCCATCCTTGATCATGAGTCAGTCCAAGCCTTTTCTGGTGAAGAAGAGTGTCAGCTAACACATTTCAACCAGCAAGAGAACATAAATTTTCTTGAGGAAAGGCCACATAGATAAACCAGAATTTGGTTTTTTTATAGTACCTCAGAAAGGATCACTGCTGAATATACTGCATGGAATCTTTTGGCTTGGAAATTTGAAAACTTACTTGATTATACTAGGTTTAGATTATCCAGTGCCAGAAAATTTGAATGGCTCTGAGGCATATATAAATTAACAGGACACTATTCACTTGAATATCAAGACACAACCTTCCATATTTTCTAATACTGATCTGCGGGCTTTCTACATGTAGGTCATCTATTTTCTCTGAGTTCTCTTCGAGTGCAGTAGAAATAGACCCTTACCTTGAATCTTCCTCATCTGGGACTCACAATCCAGCACTTTTACAGGAGCAAAACTACATACAAGAAAATACATCTTCCAGTATGATACTTTCTTTCCTCACCATCCCAAATTGGTGAACAACCACTGTAAGGTTGGGAAATAGTTTTCTTTCCGTGAACCTACAGACCCTTGGATATGCTGCTGTATGCATATGGTATATGCTCTACATTTTAGCACAAAGGTCAGTCTGCTATATAATGTCAACTATATTATGTCTAAAACCAGGAGAAAGCAACCAAAAAAAAAAAGTAACCAAAAAAAAAAATCAAAACCAATCAATTGACTAAACAAACAAACAAAAAAACCACCAACAACAACGGGAAATAAAAACCAAAAGAAATAAACATAACATGGCAAATGAGAAACTCACCATAGCAAGCCAGCAGTCAAAAAATAGTGTCTGTTCAAGGAATGTTGTCAGGCTTGCGACTGGGAATATGAAAACTGTACCTTGTTTATTCTGACTAAATTCTAGGATGATATTTATGCAATCATTGTAAATCAATGGAATTATTTTTTAAAAAAAACCCATGATTCATATGGTCAGCTTCACATTCAAATAGAGAGATGTCAATGAGAGCCAGAATACTGGCTAGTCATTTTGGTTAGAAGTGTATTACCTAGTTAAAAGCTGTATAAATGGAATTTATAGATTGTCACATGAATCACATAACAAGAGACATAATTAATTTTGTGTTCTCCTAAACAATTTCAATTGTCCTAAACCAAAACACTTCAGGATTCTTCCATTTTATTGATTTTTTTTCAATTAAAAAATGACCAATTTTAAGGGAAAACACTAAGATAAAAAAATCCATTTTTAAATTTTTGAGTATATTAAAAACCCTACTCAGTGTTCTCCCTTTCCTTTCCCTTTTCTCCTCCTTTTTAAACAGGTTTTTGTTTTTTTTTTTTTAATGAAATTGCTTATTCAATTTAACTTACATTTATGAACAATCCTGTCATCCCCAGAATCATCTCAATGAGCTGCATTCAGCCAGCTTCTCACCTGCTCTGAGCTGGGTTAGATTGAAATGCTGGAAGTCAGCTATAAATCTCAACCATTGCACAATGATGGAAATGTTTTTGGCAAGTGGTGATAGTGTAGACATCGCCAATAAGTGCTTCAAACTGGACGCTTTGTCTCTTAAACCCCATTAACACTCATCAGGATTTGATATTTATTTAGCAGCAATTCTTTCTTTCCAAAGTACCCGATCCAAAGCAAAAGGAGTATTTGCTTGACTTCTTTCTGATCAGGCCTCAACCTCCTGCTTTCTTTTGGAAAAATAGAAAGGCAATACAAAAACAGTGTAAAGTTTCTTTTTTTTTTTCCTAGCCTTGCTTTGTTCTAGTTTGTTTGTGGGGTTTGGTTTGTTTTTTTGGATTTTTTTTTTTTTTTTGGTTTGGGTTTGTTTTTTTTTTTTTTAATGAAGCTAAATAATTTCTTCTCAAAGTCTGCCTTGTTCCTCTTCCATATGTTCCCTGCCTACGTAAATACCTTTAGCCTCTTTATTAATTCTTTCACAAATATGCTTAGACCTCCTTCTCACTGTTCCTTTTTTTCTAGCAGGTTTTTATCTAATCTAATTGTACTTAGTAGCCGCTTCAGGTCCAGCGGAAGTTTGTGCCACTGTCCTGGCATTAGTGGAGCAATATAGCTTATTCTGGGTCTTGCTTTGACCCTCCCTTTCTCTGCAGTTAACACTTTCTCTCTGCAGCTCTCCTCCCACTAAGGCTTGAATAATAAAACATGCTGCAAAGCAGTGGTGTTCCTGAGCGTTAGCATTTGGGGTAGCAGATGGGGTGATAAAGAAACTGTTTGTGGGGGCGGGGTATGGCCCCTATTACTCCACACCCACTACATGTATTTTTAGCCATTAAATATAATGTGGAAATGTAATGCATTTCAGAACTGTATTTTATCAATATATTATCCACTTAAGTACGGTACTTTATAAATATTGATAAACTTGATTATAAACAAACTCATTGCTAATTCCTGGAGAACAGTCATCATGATGTGGCAGTGTTTACTGAAGTGGCGATTGGCATGAAGCTGTGATGCAAAGGATATATTCCTCTGGGTTAACAATTTGCTAGAGGACATATCTCTGTGCATATATTCAGTTCAGTGGGTCTGCACAAGTATATGCAAAAATACTATTTGACAAACAAATGCTAATGTTTACATAATATCCCATCTAAGAGGCATGGTAGAATTTTTTCTGATTCTCAGTATCTGTAAATATATCAAGTACTAGTTATGAGGATTATAGGAAGAAAAATAAACTGCTTGTACCTATCAAAAATATTCTCAGTGAAAATGTGAAATCCCTATTTCTAGAATTTTATTCCTATTGGATCTAATTCAGAATTAATGCAAATTACAATACTTACTAAGTAGAAAGCGGGTGCAACACACTACTGTTATGATTGGTATTGCCTTACAGCTAGTGTTCGCACTTCACAGTGATAATGCAAGGTGAACAAATAGCAGCCCTCAAAGTGATTCCTCACCCCACAGTGAATCATGCTGAGCAGAGCTTTCCCACCAAGCAAAATACAGGTCAGCATGGGAAAAACACAGAACACAATCTCATAGAAGCAATACTCTGGATAAGATAAAATGCTAGCCACAGGAAAGATCTGAATTCTGTAACAGTTCTCACTTTTACATTTGTTGCATTAAAAAGAAACACAGTAAGTTCCATCCTTTTTGCTTCTATATTTCAGAGATTCCTCAGTCCTTGTATTTTTTTATTTCTAGCAAATTTTCTCTACCACAATTTAAACTCAAATATTTTTATTACCAAGAGGAAGAAAAGCTTATAAAAAAACCAAATCCAAACATTCTATTCCTTCCTTATTTCTAAGTACACTTTAATTTCTTCTTCAGCTAAGGCAAATTATTTTTCTGAGAAGAAAACTGCTTGGAACTTAAGCAAATTATCAGTAAGCAGCTCACTTTTTTTTTTTTCCTTCTCTGTTTTGTTTTAAATTATTTTTCAGATTAAAATTAATATGATGTATTTATACATTTTACTTTAAGTGGGGACCCTTTATTTAGAGTCTAGCAAACTATTGAGATTACTTTTCTGAAAATTTAAAATATGTGTGTGTCAAAATATTACGGCCAGGTGATTATCTGCATTCCCTCTCAATAAAACAAGGTTGCAGGTTCCTATGTTCTATGTCTTTGTGTTTCCTCTCACTGTATGGACACAGGGGACTCTGATCTTCAGACATGAGCCATGAAAATAGTTTATATATTTATGTAGCAGCACTTTTTATACAATAAGGGGTTACTTGATGCATTTTTTCACACATCCTCTGATTTTAAGGAGGAAAAAAAAAGGAAACAAAAAGAGAAGAAGAAAAGCTTTGCTAATTTGCACAGTTACTATTGTCCTATTGTTATCTTTAGAGATTGACAAAAAAGGACCCTTCTGCACACACCAAAAATGAGGAAAACAGATTTGTTTTGACAGGCTATTATACTACAAAAATATTTTTGAATGTAAGCTGCAGCAAAGTTCAGCCTCAGAAAATGTAAACCCAGTACACTCTTTTCCCTAATGTTATAGGGAAGTATGGAGAAGTGAATGTAAAAAATTATTTTTGGATTTTGCTAAATAGGCAAGTAGCAGGATAGCCTAACAATTTACTATTGAAAGAATTTTCCTAAATGTCATAATTTTCACAAAATTACAATATTTCTTGCATACACTGTGAAGTGACCACCCTTTATTTTGCAATCAGAGAGCAGAGCTGGCAGAACTGAAGTGGTTTGGCAGCTGCAGAGATGAAACTGAACTGAACAAACAGTTTCTTAAGTGATGCTTGGATTGAAGAATTTGGAAACAGTTCAGCTTTAAAAAAAAAATCATTTAAATGTGTGAATCCTGCTTGTTACATTCTTGGGAGTAATTTCTATATATATGGCACAGTAGTTATTATACCGCTAAGGAAAGAAAAGTATAAAAGTATTAGAATAAATTCCTGTTGCAGAAAAAAGTACAGCTCTATTTACAGAGATAACTATAGTTAACACATACAGGCAAAAAGATATAATTTTGGCAATACTTTCACATGCCAAGTTACCAAGAACAATCACTTATTTCTTTTATTCTGACCCAGGGCACAGTTGTGCATAATAAATAAATCTTCCTGTGCTGGCTAGATTTGAACTTCTGAACATCCATATTCAGCAAAAATGGCTTGGAGGGCATGTTGAGAAATACTTGGTGAGTTTTACATTAGCTATCCATCAAGGGCTACAAGCGACAGCCACATCAACCACTTTGCAGAGCATCCTCCTGAGTAGAAGAGAGCTCACTATAAAGAAATTTCATTTTACTTTCTGCAGTAGAAAATATCTAGTGTAGTTTTCAGTGAAGTCAGTATTTATAGAGTCAAATGTCTCTACAGTTCCATAGCTTGGATGCTTTTTTTTTTTGATCAACTTCAGTTCTTCAAAGTGTGCACATTCTGAGCTTTTCTGATTTCAAAGGGACAGGCATAATTTATTGCTTAAATTTTCTGTTCTCTTGTGAGTCCAGAAAGAAGAAAATGAATATACTTGCAAAGAGTATCTGTATCTCAACAACAGCTTCTCATTCAGCATGAGGTCTTCAAAGCAAGTGAAAATTTTGGGTTTGCTGGCATTTTGTCACCCTAACTAAGGCAGCCAACTGGCTCTGGTTTTAACACATAGAAACTTCTGTTAATTTTTATTTTTTTGCCTAGATCCACTATATTGTTTGAAAAGAAAAAAATGGTTATTCAGATGAGCCTTATTAATTTTATCCACCATATTATGGACATTATCAGTGTTATGGACTGTGGGCTGTTTACCCAACATCCAGTACTATGCACTCATATCTGTGTGATTCGAGGAGATGGACTGCATATGTTTGCTATCCAGAGACACTGGTAATTACCATTAAGTTGACATTAACCAGAGGTCATAGAAAATTCGGAGTAAAAGTCTGCATTTTTTTTTACTTTTGCAAGCTAGCAAGAAGCTGCATGCCTCAAAAATATAATTTCAGGCCCAGCAAAAGTGTTTCAAAATGTGCTGTCTAATATAAAGCAATTGTTCTTCAATTACTTTAGATAGTGAATATATAATATATTCACAGAATATATTCTATATAGAGAGTGTATATATTCAGACTCATATGTATATATTCAGTGAATATATCTATTTTCACCACCTCACTATTTAGGGATTGTGGAACATCATGATTTCTATCTCACCCTCTTCAATACCAATGATCCTAAATCTACATATTTTTTCATCAGCAGATCTCAAAAGTAATGCCTTCAATTCTAGAATGCATTCTTTGGAAGTCTTCAGTAAAATTTAATAATTATATAAAAATGTGTATTTCCCTATGATATTTCAGATTTTCAGTTTTAAGTAGCTCTGTGGATATTACATCCCTTTTAAATTTAATAGCTGAAGGACAGCTATTTCATAATTTTGCTCAGGAAGAATGTGTTATAATCCGGTCCAAACCCTATATATAAATAATGTTTTAAAAGCTTCCTTCATCTCACTTTGCTGGGCTTTGTACAACCACATATGAAAAGAAATAGACAAGATCAAAATAAAAAATACATATAACACAAGCAAATAAACCAAAACAAGCAGGAATGAAATTACTAACTTAGAGAATCTGCAGAAAAATGCACCAGGTGCCTGACAGTTTAAAGATTTACCTGTATGCTTGCTTTCAGGCATATATTTGTGTTTCTGTGCCTGGGCTGTCACCTATCTTGCCTTTTCCATCTCAGCCAAGCACATGTTGTATAGGTTTGGGATGGAAAGAGTGGCAGAATTGGTGTCAAGGTTTTCTGGCTATTCTGCTGTACTCTACCACCCTTGCACACTACATTTGTTTAGTGCAGGATATTAATTTTCAAAAGGAATGCATTTCTTTTCAATAGCATCACCTAAAATAGGCTATAGTGATGGTAAACAACAAAATCCCATAGTGAACACGTACTGCTAACCTTTTCTGATTGTCCAGGAATCACCACTATTGCGTTCTTTTACTACATCTAAGACTGCAAAGCACAGAGGATTCATACCCATGCTCTCTGCTGTGCCATCAAAGACCAGCAAGCACCTACAGACAAGGCTGCAGTAGTAGAATAGCAAGGGCAACTTGAACAAAATTGTCCCGTATATGCTCCTGCTTTGGGAAGGTGCCACTGCCCATAACTGAGAGTGCTAACAGTTGAGGGAAAAGGGACAACACTAGGCTAGAGCACAGCTCTCTCCCAGAATGTGAAACTGAATCCCTGATTACCTTCTTCTGGTGTGCTGAAGACCTGTTAGAGGTATTCCAAAGAAACTTTGAAGAAGGGGAGTGGCACAAAGATCTCTGCCATATGTTAAAAGTTCATTGCTGTATTTCTCGTAGTAAGAAGTAAATTGGAATTATTAAAGCTAGAATTGTTACAACAGAGATTTTTTTAGAAGATGATGCAATGCATGGTATAAGCTTGTCACTTATCAAGAAACCATATCACTTACAAGACCCCATATGTTTCACTCATATGAGCAAAACCAGCAACTGGTTAAGACTAAAACACAAACATCTCACAGATTTTCCAATTTTGCAATAGTTATTTGAAGCAAATATTAAAGGATCATAAGTTCTGTGACCTGATGTTTCTCTTCACAAAGAGTCTCCTTTGTAACACAGTCACATCAGCATGAGCATACAGATCTATCGGTGGTAAGCAGTAAAGCACTGCTCCAGACAGAAGAATTACAAGTGGCTTTACATGGCAATAAAAATCTCTTCAGCCCTCATTACTAGACTAATGTAATTTGTATAATATGTTCCTTCTGTTCTGGGAACAACAGTGAAACTTTGTTTGTGGGGGCTCCTTCTGAGCTCAGCATCCATTCACGTTTGCTTGACTTTTCTTCTACTGCTGGCAGAGGAAATCTGCTCTTAAAGAGGACCATGACTGGTCACATTCCCATGTAGGAAAAAGCTCATTTGGTCTCAGTGTTTGGGCCCTAAACTCTCCTATTCATTCTCTAGATCCTTTGTAATAGTAGCATCTTTTCACTTGGTGGAAAAGATGTTCATTTCTCCTTTGGTTCTTCTTGCTTGAAAGGGTCTTAGAATCAATAATCATAAATGGGGCCTTGGTACACTTTCTTTTCTCTTTCATTCTAACTTGGCTGTAGCTTTTATTTTCATTAAACATGCATCTAACTGCAACCATAACACACAGAATTTTCTGAGCAGTAAAAAAAGAAATAAAAGCACTCAAAAACCTCCTGATGTTTACTCAGACACTTTGAAATATGCTTCTATTCTGAATCCAGCATTAATTTTTTTCAAGTTGTTTCATATGATTCAGCACAGAAAATATAGTTTTCAGAACTGGATATTTACAATTCAAAATCCACACTCACTGTTTGATAGTGATTAAACTAATAAAATACTGACTGTTGTGAGTTAACATTATTCTTTGAACAGAAAAAGGCAGTTCTTAAAGACTATAATAATTAAATATTTTCTAAAATGCCACAGGCAAATTTATTCCACCTAATCACAAACTCTGTCCAATATTGTGTGAATATGAATGAGATCTGTATTCATTTTAGGCAAAGTAGAAGGAGAAATCTGGGAAAATTCTATAGAAATCTAAAACAAATTTGGATTATATTCAGGACAATGACCTATGTCAGTGTGATTTCATTATCTTCTTCTAGAACCACAGCTTTCTGGCTTTGTCTCTCATTTTTAAAAGCATAAGTAGCCAATAATCAAAGAAAATAGCTGTGCAAGGTTGGCACCATCTGCCACTGTCATGAATATGCTTGGCTTTTTGTTTTCACTTCTGTCCTTCGAGTGAAATAAAGGAAACACGTATTTTACTTTTTTTACATATGCAATGAGCTAGTCACCTTCTCCAGGCTGCTCCTTTATCTCCTACTTGATGAAAGAAACCAATGCAGGCAGTAAAATACTGGCTAATACATGGCTGGCAGCCTTTCTTGAAAGTTACTTTAACAAACACTTTTTAGTTACAGGCAGATTTACTATAATTACTGCTTCTCTGTGCAATTTATGAATCCAGTTATGCAAAACCTCTCACTTTCGCTGTTATTGATAAACAATTATAGGAAAAACTATTTTGTACAAGGAAGACAGAGCTGGTGATCTTCTGTTACGTGTCATGCAAGAATGACATGTGGGTGGATGCTGCAGTTCTAACATTGAAATATCTTTAATTAGAACTGTTGGGACTTTCCCTCTCGTGTTTCATTTACAGTTTCTTCTTTCTTTTATCTTTTGTTGCTTTTTTCCTTTTTTCAACCAAGAACTCTCAAATGTCAGTTTACATTCATTTCAAATTATTGAACTAGAGGGTTGCTGTCTTTTCTCTTCTATTAGTATGATTATAATGTATCTTACAATTCACATTCCATTCTCTAATACATATTCATTACTTAATATCAGAAAAGAACTACTAAAGTAAAAACATTATTAAATCATTGTGCTAAATTTTCTGAAAAGTAATATCCATTTCACCTTTAATTTAATATTAGTGGTGTCAGTGCTGCACTAAACGTGAAACAAATATTGCAGTATTAACATGTCTAAAATAACAAAGACATTAATGAATTAAGATTACTTGCATTATATAACTGCAGTAGGCACAGTCAGTTTTACAAATTAGTTTCAAGGCTGTTAAAATATACATCAATTCTACTGCTAACTGCTTTTTCTTAGAATGTTGCAAAGTATATTCAATACTTTTATGCTACCATGAATGTTTATTAAACAAACCATCAAGCAGCAAAAAGGCAAGTATTTTAAAGGTCTGGCATTAAAATATTCATATCAATTGTATTACTTGATAGAAAATACTGTTTAATAGCTCTTAAAGATTACAATTTGAGACTAAATTTGAGGTTGATTCTGTGATCCTTTTAGTTCAGGTTCTGCAAAACTGCACACCAGTGGTTTAAAATTTGAATCCTTAACAGTTTCTAGATTACAGTGTGAAAGGTAAAATAATTCACATGCTTTTCTTTGTCTATCAGAATGATGAATTGCACACTTAAAAAATTTAATAACAACCATTTCTCCATCCTAACGATGGAGTATCCTTACAAAGACAACAGTATTTTGCAAAACAATTCATTTAGGAAACAGTCACATGACCTTTTTAACTGCCTTTAAGATAGCAATAAAATTGGCTCAGTCAGCCAGTCCTAATGAGGAAGAGAGAGAAAACATCAACCTTTTCCCTTTCCTCTATCTAATTATAAACAGCATTGTCAACTGACTCCAAGATCAACTGAATCCTAATTGACCTCAGACACTGTACAATAAAAGATAGTGAGAACTGCCAAAACGAATGTTAAAAACATAAACTGTAATTAGTGTTTAACTCTTCATTTTTCATTAAATGTTTCTGCTCTTCACAATCACAGCTTTTTCTGTAAAAGTCATTTTTAGGCTGAAATTTACTGAAATTGGGCACATTCTAGAAAGTCTATATAATGTGTCCCTGAAAAGGAGAAGTCAGTGAGATGGTAAAATTCAGGGGTAAATAAAAAATGGTGACTGTGAAGCATATAATTTAATACCTCTACCAGTGATCTATGGAATTATTTACTTCTCTTTGAACACAGAATGCTCTTATCCAATCAGCTAAGTTTTTGTTATATTTTCAAGAGCTTCTTCAAGGACTGTAATCCTCCAAATATTTAAATGAATGTCTTCATTTAATTCCATATTGCTCTCCTGTGCTTAATATAAACTGTTGAAACTATTAATATCAATAAGAAGTATGACTTAGTCCTAAATCTTCACAAGGTTTGACAGTTGTAATGTTTATAATATTAGTTAATGGAATTGCCATACACAGAATTTACACTGGTGAATTTAAGTAGTTTATCTAGATTTCTAGCCACATAGATGGGGCACAAAGCCTCATAGTTTTTATTACATAATTGTATCTGCCATAGTTATTCCAAGGACAAACTTAAAAAGGCTGAATCCTTTCTCAAATCTTGCCTGACAGATGAAATCCTTAATATGGGCTGTATTCTGTACAAATTCTCTATACTTACTTTAACCCATGTGTTTGTACTTAATATAAATACCTGAAAGGCTTAAAAATGTGAACATCACCTTCCAACAGTTTACTCATCACTTGCACCTAGCATCTATGTTAATGCAGCATCCAATCAATCCAATTAGATCTTACACATTTGAAAGGTAAATATTACATTAAAACACAGCTAGGTTTTGACAAGCAGGATTCTTTTTTATAACTTCAGGTCTGAAAAAAAGGCTATTTCTAGTTCTGATCAATAACTGACTAGGCCTCTCAAATTCAGAAATAGGTTGCTGCAATTCCATATGTTTTCATCTCTCAGCCCTCATTATTCACTATTGCTGTAATGATTTCTAATTTTATATTGCCATCCTCCTACAATTTCATTTGTTTTATTTTTCTTCCATTACCACCTGAATCTTATTTCATATTTTCCTACAGGGCACTTCAGTAATGCAAATCACCCTCCAGCAGGGACGATGCTTCTAATCTCAATTTGCATGATTATTCAGGTAACATGATGATGAGTCTAGAAAATCAGGCTAAAGTGGTCACTCTTCTCTAGCCCTTGAAAGACTGAAATGAGGATGCTTACTTGAGAGAAAAAAATGGTAATAAGGAGGAAGACTGCTTTTTCTGAGTTATTACCCCTTCAAAGTATCTCTGGCAGAGTCATCTTCTCTAGATCTGTCATTTCAGAATTTAATTATTTTCAGAATTGCAAGAGCCCCAGCAGACTTAGTTTGTATGTAGGTTATATTTTTTGTAGCATATGAGACCACAGTTTGATAATACATTAAATTTAGTGGTGTTATTGGCTCAATACATCCACTTTCAAAAAAAGAAAAATGGGAATTTTCCCTTATACTCCACAATCAATTGCATTGGCACAACCAAGAGATGGTTACAGAGCAGGAGCTGGTGCTGGAAACTGGTGCAGTCAGAAATCAAACTGGTCTTAATGCCCAAGGCAACCAATGCTCAAGCCACAGTCTCAGCTGCCATGTAATCTGCATTTTTTATCCATGTTACCTTACAGAAATGCAGGCAAGGGTCTTATGCTTCAGTAGGAAACAAATTACAAAATCTATATGGATTTTGGGTGGCTAACAAATACTATCACTTTTTCTGCTGTGTTTTCACCAGGATTATTAGATTTGCAAAATACCATCTACAGGAATGAGTGCTCCTTTCATTTATGGCAGAAATACATATCCATCTTTCTGTTCCATCAAGCTTGTAAATTGGTTGGCATTTCTAAATTTTAAAAAGTATGATGAGAGTGTTAGTAATTATTACTTCAGGCAATAAGTGATCATTGACTATAATTGTGTATATTACTGCTGAGCAAATAAATAATACCATAAAGAGGATGAATTCACAGTGAAATCAAAAAATGTATATTTCTTATATTAATTTATGTAAGAGAGAAGTTCCTCTAAAAATGCAGATATAAGCGTTTTTTAAATTAAGCTCCCTTTTTAAAGCATGCTTTTGATATGGATCAAAATGTGTCTTGGTATTTTTAATCTTAGGCCAAGTGGTTAAAGATATTTTGACACAAATGTTTCAAGTGTGAAATCCTCCACATAATTTCTCAACAATCTCTTCTGAGTTTAAAAAAATAAACCCCTTATTTCTGTAATTTAAGACATGCAATACTAAACTTTATAACAACAAAGTCATTATAGATGCAAAGATCTCTAGATAAACACTAGCCACAGATACTAATGCCAGTATTACCAGCACAGCTAGTAAAATAATTTCATATGAAAATAAAGCTATCTATAAATTAAAATCTTAGGTTTCACCACACGACAGTTTGCACAAAAATCTTATGTAAGCCACCACTGTTTCTTTTTCTTCCCCCTCTAACATGACATTCTTTGGCTTACTCTTTTGAAATCAACAATATAACAGAAATGAAATTATATGAGACCATTTTTATGTTACAGGCTATAGTCATGAATTTACATGAATCTCTCAAATTGTATCTATCAAATCATATCTAATCTTTCATAATGATTGTAAAATCAAAGCATTTTTTATTATTTGGTTTTATTTTCCAGTTTATTGCATTGTCTCTTCTAAAAAATCTTGTGATGTATTTAATAATAACGGGGAAAGTGTAATTGAAATTGAGGACACTTTGTAGTTAAGACTGGGAGATTCAGAACATAGAATTTTTATTCTGTGTTCCTTCTCATAGTTCTGTAATGCCAAGTAAAATCACAGCTAAGTATCAGGTAAATCCAAGTTTCTAAATGCTTCTTTCCAAATGTGAGAATATATGTTATTCAACAGTTTTTTTTAGTATGATGATTCTTTTCAGGTAGGATACAGATTATAAGAAAAATGATTACCAGTATAAAATCCTAGCATCAGATAGAAAGGAATTTAAAGATAACAAGCAAAAGAATGACTATGGGTATGTGAAACATTTGTTTGCAAGATACAATGGTGTTTTAAGCACATACCTAGTGCTTTCTCCACATGCTGAGTAACCAGGCTAATTAAAAAGCCCATACAGCTCTTGTTAAAATCTGTTCAAATTTTTGGAGCACCTGTTATAACAGAATGCCCACAGACTTGATAGTTTAGAGCCAAGACACCTGCTACCTTATGTCTCACAGTATGTTCAGTTTTATACTGATAGTGAAAAAAAAGTCCACTTTCTGACATTTAACAATCTCATAAATGATGAGAAATAAATTGCAAAATTTCGTAATTTAACCCTTGACTGTCACTTCTCTTTACCTATAATTCCCTGTGAGCAGGCAATACAATGTACTTTTGGAACTATCTCATTTCTTTGTTGCTGAATTTATTGCATGTTATGCTACACTGAGCACAGTGTACAATTCTCACTTTGCCTTGCTCCATACATTTTAAAGGTATGGCTAGTATATAAGTAAATGTAGCTTATCTGAAAAGAGAATGTGCTTCACACCTGCAGCAAAATCCAATAGTCAGTATTTGTGTCTCTTTGAACCAGACTTTCTTCTCCACTAGTAATCAAAACTAAAATACACTAATTAAACAATTACATTTCACTTCAAAAATCTGTTTAAATGTGATTTGGCAATATTAATAGAAATGTACCTCAGCACACAATTTTGTTAATAAACACACAGAAGCCCCAATCTCTTGAGAGTCAAGAATTTTTTGGAATTCCAAAAAAAAGGAAAGTTATTGACAAGCAGTTACCAACAGGTGTAAAAAGTAGAGAAAGATTTTATTATTTAAAAACCACCACAATAGCCGTTTGACAGTGACTCAAACCTCGTCAACATTTATGTATATAACTAATTTTACATCTATGTAAATATAGTGTATGAATATCTTCAGGATCATGACAGTTACCTTTTGTAGGTACCTGAGTCATGCTGGAATCACTTTATGTAACTGATTGCACTGGGAACAGGATTTCATCTATGGATTCTACAAGAAACTGTTGTACTTATGTAGCCATAGCTACTGGTTTAATCAGACTTTAGTATTTAGAAAGAAATTGGGAATGAAGAGACTCCATGAGCACATCTTGAAACCAGGTTACTTTTCTATTCTGCAGTTTAGATCTATAAAAATCTGGATTTAAATATTTTTTCATATAATAATGTTTTAAATAAACTGATGAACAGAAATACAAACCTCTCAGGTTCAGAACTACATTTTCATGAATGCATAATCAAGACCTCACACACTAAGTACTAGAAATCAAGCTACTCCCATATTTGAATATACTACAAACTTGGACAAAAATGTGAAACAACTCTCTCTCAAAGCAAAACATCTACTTTTGGTATTTAACATTTCTATATGAATACAAGTAATAGTGAATGAAAACTTGGTCTTCAAAGCATAACATAAAAAATACAAGAAAGAAGAGAAATGAAGCAAAAATAACAGAGTAATAAACCAAATCACATCAGCACAGTTCTTCAACAGGTAGATTTCATTCACCCACAACATTTACAAGTGCACAGTGAATACTTTACTGAGAATAATCAATTATAACTTAAATAATTATTTTAATTCTTTAAATATTTCTTTGTATTTCAAAACTCATTTTCACATAGCTTTTCTATGCATTAGAAGCATAAATGTTGCTGGTTTGCACATCCCATTTCCATTTACAGTTTATCTTAATTTAAGCCAGGAAAATTAATTGGTAAGAGATATTAAGAGTTCTTGTAAGTTTTGTTAACTGTTAGTTGTGGAAATGGCATTTTTTTCCATATTCTGCCCATTGATTTGCCTTGGAGATAAAATACACCAAGCAAGCAGGTGATAAGCCTTTGTTAATGCCTCTGGGAGGAAATGCTGCAGCTACAGACTACTGTTGATAAACAGATTTTGAATTAATTACTTCTGCATAATTATCTGAGTTACCAAGTCTTAAAATCAAATGCAACTGGTCTTCATATATTTGTTTATATACCTCCTGCCAGTCATGAATTTTTTTTTTATTTTATAAAAGATCATCAATTAAAAAAACTAATTTTAAATAAGGTAATAATAGAATCATCTGCTACTGTAAAATGGCATATGGCAGAAGAAATATTAATTGCAGTTATTTTTGTTGAATTCCAGAGGCAAGTAGGACAGCTAGCTCTGCAAAATTCAGGTCACTCTGTTGGCAAATGAAAAGGTGGGCTCTCTGCTGGTATTTATTTTAGTATAGCTACACTGAAAAAGAGAGACACTTAGACTTTAGAATTGAAGGGAATTAAGAGAAAGGCACTCTGTACTTTATTGACTTGGACATCATGGATTTGAACCATTCCAGACAGAGGCAATTTTTAAATATTGACACATTACAGCTATATCCTTCATACTGTTTTGAAAGGTTAGGTGTTTGGGGATATTTTTGGTTTATTTATTTCTCTGCTAAAACCTGACTCCAAAGCTCAGGGTGACTCTTGCCAAAGCTTAGAAGGCTGTTAATATACAAAACAAGAACAGAAAGCTATATGCTGCAAGCATAATCTCCATTTTAAATTGCTTGCTCTTTTCTCTTTTTTTTTATATTTGTGCATGTCAAAGATAAAACATTCAGGAAAAAAATCATTCAAAAGGGTAGCACATAGAACATGAAATCCTGACAGACATAAGCAAATTATATTCTTTTAAATATTTACATTTTAGTGTGCATATTGCAATTTATACAGATTGCATGTCCACTAATAATTAAGATTTAAATCCCATAAGTTGGAACAGCATTTCAGTCCAACTTCTTTGCAATTGCAGAGAAGAAAAGTTTACTTGAGCCTCATCAATCTCAAAATTTTCAAGGAATCATTGATACCAAAAACCATAAGACTGTGACTTGTATTTATTATAAGTAAGCTCTGCACTTCTCTTCAACACTTTATACTGAGTTTGAGCAATACACATAATAACAAATCAGGAAAGCCCTCATGTAAACTCAAAGAAGAAAATCCCATAATTTGTGAGTAAAAATTTAGAAGACATATTTTATCCCTTAAGAAACACAATATTGGGTATAAAATGTTTCTGTGGATCACTTCCCACCCCATTTCCTACTCTCAAGTTTTCCTTTTCTGCTAATCTCATTAAATTTTCTTCTCCAGTTCTCAATTCTCCCACTTATTCTGGTTGTTGCTTCTTTTTCTCATTCAATTTTTCACCCAGTATTTTCTTCCTTAATATTCACAATTATGGTAATTGTTTTTTCTGAACCAGAAACACCGTAAAAGAAATGTGACCACAGTAAACACAAAGGAAATGTGCTTATCTCAGGCCAGTTGCACTGGCCTACAACATAAATAGTCATTTTGTGAGGATGTTAGTCTGGTCATCATTAAATGCCATGATGCTAGAATAAGCACAAATATAGATGAATTCTAAATTTTAAAAAACTATATCTAGATTGAGATGTATTCAAATATTTAAACCTGCCAGAATCTCTTTAAATAACAGTGCTAAACACCAGATTCTATATTTCAAAATCTGCCCATATAACTTGACATAGTCCTTTACTGCACCAGCTATTGCCAGGATATTATTCTCTTCTGCCAAAAAAGTGACCGTAGTTTCCAAACTTCACTTTCAAACGATTGGACTTCTCCAGTTTTCAGCAGGAACTATTGGGATACTGCAATCCTGGGTTACTTTGTCAAGTAGCGGAATAGATCTGCAGCTTAATGCGGGTGTTAGTATTTCTCACTCAGTGAGATAAAAGCCTTGCATACTTGGTACACTTTATGCTCTGTAAGTACAGAGACTGGACATTATATAGTGAGATTTAATTGTAAAATTAAGAAAATATTAGAAAAAATACATTGAAGTTCTGTATTTATACCACATATGTTGCAATTAACTCTCATCAATTATTTTAATTTTAAAAATTTTCACATTATAATATAGCTTAGCTGATCAAAAACATCCTCTAATACAGGGCATTCTTAGGTAGCTGTTTTTGTGTGTTGCATTTATTTGCATACATTAAAGAAATGGCAATTTTTGGATATAGATTGCCCCATTTTCATGAAGTTGGTCTTTAAAAGTGTTAATAGCTTGAAGTAGTTAATATTTTTTCATACCCTTTTCAAGTTGCCTGAAATTATTTTAACGTGGCTATATATTGTCTTGATAAGAGTGACTTACTCATTTGTAAGACTCAATAAGAGTCTTTATTTTTATAAAAATATTTACCTGAAGACACACTTTTGCTGTCTTGGTATGTGGACAGAGATTTTTTGTCCATGTCTACAGAACAACTCCAGCACTACAAAGCCTGGGTGCTCAGCTGTTACTGACTGCAGGCTCTGACAATACCTGCATGGCTTGGCCCGGGCTGGATTTGATGTGCAAATGCAAACCACACACAACAGCTCAAAGCCAGGAACTGCTAAGGACAAATATAAAGCCCAGTTTGTACTACATTCATTGATCCAAATTGAAAAAACAAAAAGATATGCAGTAGTTTAGTCAATCAGAAGGCCCCAAGATGAGGAGCAGGCAGAAATGCAACAGATCAAGGCAAGATGATTCCAGGTGGAATCAAGGCTAAAAGATTAGAAAGTCCGAGCTCAGGTTGCAGGATCAGGGCTGAAGGGAAATCAGAAACAAACCAATTCAGTGGGTCTTTCTCTCTGGGAGCTTTTCTTTAGACCAATTTCATTTCTGCTGACTAACTGTGGGTTTTGAGCACAGACATGATCCTGCTGACTACAAGTTTCTAGGAGCCAGAAAAGAAACTTATAAGCAAGAACCTGACTTGAGACTAGAGACAAGAGCATTTCTTTGGGATAAAAGGACCTGCACATGGGTCCCTAATCTATAGGACTGCTTCTTTTTTTCAGTGTTTGTAGAGAAAAACACAGAAGTAGAGTGTAAGTTCTTGGGACAGTTAGGGAGAAAGAAAGGTTTCTTTGAGGAATTTTGAAATTTGGGAACCTTGACTATCTAAGCTTCTAACATAGTGTGGGGGGGAAATAGCTCAAATGTAAACATACACGGATTTTTAGACAACCTTTCTCCTTTGGCACTTATGTAAGCGTGTTGTCCCATTCTTCATTGTTTTAGGTTCTAACTGTGTCCCAGTGTCCCAGCTATTGTGATTGCCACTGGGAGATCTGTATACAGTAAGAACATTTCCCCCAGTTTGTAGTTCTTAGAGCTCTCTGAGAATTGAGCTACCTAATAGATGCAATATGTTAGCATAAACAGCTGGATCAGCAGCAATAGGCTGAGTCCTGAGGACTCAGTGCTGCTCTTTGGAGCTGGATCCTGGCTGCAGCCACACTCTGGTGCTCAGCACGCGATGCAGCAGCTTGCTCACACAGTACTGCCTGTGCAGAGGCAAACTGAGTGGGAGGGCAGTGGTTTCCTGGGACACTGAATGTTAGGCAAGGCCTCAGCACTTCCCTTCACATCTTCTGTGAGTCAGAACAAGAAAAGTGGCAAAAATAGGCACGTGGGAGGTGGGGAAAATGCATTATAGTTCTACTTTAATTTCAAATGGATCACTCAAGTCACAGTGCCTTTACAGATACACAATTTTGTATTGTGCAGAAAATAGCAATGGGAGGCTTAAGCAACTGAAGAAAGTAGCAGTGCTGCATGTGGGATAATCCTAAAATGGGTGGGTGTCAAATGTGTCTACAGGATGTCAAGGGATCATAATTTTTTAACAGAAATCATGGTGGTCATCAAGTTGTTCTTTTCTGCTGGTTTCTTTCTCCCTGGGATTCACACTCACAGACACATAAAACAAAGTACCCTCAACAAATTGATTAATTGCTTACAGCTCAACCTTCTCTTGAGATTCTATGTGTCTGAAGATCATCAGATCTACCTTTAAAATATATGTGTTTCCTATACTACATTTTAAAGGGATCAAAACATATGTCACTGGGATTTTCCAAAGTAGGAGACAAGGTAAACAAGCTCTCCTGAAGTATACTGATGTCCCATTACTCAAAGCTATAGTCAAGGGTTTGCTCACAGTAGTTGAAGCCAAACCAGATTTTCTTTTCTAGAGCTATTGCAGGTGCAGATTTCTCTCTTTACTTTGTAAAGTAGATCAAAAAGTCTACTTCTTCCCTTTGATATGAATATAAAATCTAGATAAAAACTGGTTTGCACTGTGTGTACAAACTAGAAGTCTGGTTTTCATTGAGAGATGATGCTATTATTCATCATTGTATGTGCTGTAAATAGAACATTGTAGTTCAGAGTGAATTATTTGTTACTGAAGATTTATCTGTCTAAATTAAATCAAGAGCTCAAGCATGAAGCATTAGCCAAAGGAAAATCAGAAGAAAAGAAAGATCAGGAAGAAAAAGTGGTTTTTACAGGGTCACATGAAAATTTATCCTGGTGCTAGGTGGCAATGAAAACTCTTCCTAATAAAAAAAAAACCAAGAGAGATTATTTATAGTCTGTGGTGACAGTGTGACTATCTAAGCTCTTGGTTTCTCAGCATTACATCTCTAGCGTGTCTAAATATCTATAAAAAGTACCCACAAAATTCTGTTGGGCTACCTAACTGAATCTTAAAGACTGCTTTTTTCTTCTGAAAATCTCACAGAAATAAGAGCTACCAAGTAAAAAATACACCATTTGAACCAAGTAAAAAATACAGCATTTGAACCTTGCAATGAACAAAAGCACTGTCAGACCTCCCTGCTGCCTTCTGAACAAAACTTACTTTAAAGAGCAAGACTTGTGCAAGATGAGTACACAACTTATATTTATTCAATATCTAATTCTCACAGTTTAGTGCCCAGGTCCCAGCTGGTGTTGAACACAGTGCTGAATCTCACCTGAGTCACCTACACGTTCTGAATTCAGGTCTCCATTAATCTGTCCCCAGAGGTATCCTCATCTTGAATTCTAGTAGGTGACTATTGTTCAGTCATATCTCTGAAATACCCTCAATCACTTGCTACCCTCACCCTGAAAGTGGAGCCCATGGGAATCTGCACCCTGTGACAGACAGTTCAGGGAAGCTTCTGTGTTTGTTGTGCTTTCAGAAAACTCTTTTGCCTAACTTGAATTTGTCTGAGTGCACACCTACAGCTGGATTCAAGGTAGACTTGTGAAAAAATTTTCATAGCAAATTCAAATAGCTGATATTGTCACCAGTAATGTTAAAATATGAATGCCATAGCAATGACTATTAGATAATAAATTATATGGAATATTTACAGATAATAAATGTATATGAAATTGCAGCTCCATTCACAATCTAGCAATAAAAAAGTCATCTTAAGGTACATTTACAAGTATGCTTGCCATATACTACACTTCAAGGAAATTGTGCTAATTGCTTAGCAAAGACATAGAATTGGTTCAGAGCCCTGGGTACATAAAATACCTGGTTTTTGCAACAGGACTACCTTTGTGTAATCCAGAAAGTAAAATAGTTTCAAGTATTTAACTCAACATGCTTAAAAACATAACAAATCAGAATTGAACCATCTAGCAACACAAACAAGATCAGTGCATGGGTCTGAAAGCCGAGGTCTGAAGGATATTTCAGTTTTAAAACTCATCATTTGTTCAGGCCAAAGATTATGCTTAGTGCTTCACAAAATGGAAAATAAAAGAGGCCCTACTTTGAAATAGGCAACAGACAAACCTTGGCTGCTGGAAAACAGAGCTAACACAGAGATTTGAAGCACCACCTCTCTAATCCCATGTTCATAACATCTGGCAAAACTTATCTCAAAACCAAAGTGAATTGCACTAACAGAAAAATTCCAAAATTACCCCCCTACTTTGTTGCACAATTACTTCAGTTCTTATCCCTGTTGTGACAATACACCAGAGGTCTCAGACTTTGAGAGTTCACATACTGTACAAATACACTGAAAACATTGCTGACTGTCTTGAAAATTTTACTTTGTTTGAAGAAAATGTGAAGACAGGAAGATAAAAATTAAGAGTAATTTATTTATGCAGGGAGAAGTGGAGTATTAGTACATATAAAGGTATCAGAATGTGGTTTCTATGTTCATATGACCATAATTTCTATGCAGAATGTACACCATATTTTTGTAATTAATTTATTGTGATGGACAATACCTTTTTTTGGGCAACTTTTGCAGTTGTTTTTTGTTTGGGTTGTTTCTGTAGGGTTTTTAGCTGCAATTGCTAAATTGCAATTGCTAAATTGAATTCTTACTGATGCAATGAGGTATGTTATTGGTCACTGCTTTTCATGTCTTATACATTTCTAAATGCCTTGTACTCAAGGATAGCTTTCGTTTTTGAGGGAAAATTGAATTACAGTGCACAGAAAGTGCATTACAGAGGAGACATATGTAGGGATTTCATTGTTTTGTTTTCTGTTTATTTTTTTCTCTTAACTTAAAGGAAAATTAATTCAGACAGAATGTCTAAAGTTGATCTCTGGGTAGGGAAAAACATGATTATTATTCATGCAGCAGTGTTTATTTCCATCTGTCACCATAGCAGTTCTTTTAATAACTTATTATACAATTAGTTCAATAACCTTTCTGCTTCTTTGCTACCACTGCAACATGAAACTCTTATTCCTATAATGTTTCCACTGTCCGCATTATACAATCCATAAGTAACTCTGTTTTCAAGGTTTTATTAGTATGCTGCATGTACTTCCTGTGTAGTTTCTGAGATTAATCTCCTAAATCTTAACCTCTTAACCTCTAGAAACTACATATACAAAATATATACATAGTGAATTGTGAGAGATGAAGCCAAGGACTATTTTTGGAATCTGTTTAAATAGTGCTAACATCTCAAATCAAAACCAAGTTTTACATCTGCAGAACTTTTCTGGAATTCTTCATGGGGACATGGGGGCTTTCATTCAATCTTCAGGGAAGTGGCTGAGCTCCTTCAGATCAGCATCTTCACCAAGGGATAACGCACAGGCCTTGTAATCTTTCACAACCCCACAGGCTGAACAGGAAGTTTTATAGCAAAGAAAGGGCATGCAGGATAAGTTTATATTTACAGAACCCATAGACCTTACCAAAACAAAACAAGAACCAAACAAATGCCTGAAATGTTATTGGGAAAGGAAAGGAGAAGTTGGGAGCAGAGGGGAGAAAGAACATGAGAACAACAGCATCTCTGCAGGAAAGGATCTGGGATCCTGCTGAACATGGAACATGAATCAGCAGCCAGGCATTTGTGGAGACAAAGGTTGTATTAGAAGGACATTTGGAAAAGCAATGTAGTATTGCTGCTCAGAGAAGTTGGGGAATTGTCACTTTTTTGATATTTTTGGAACTGAGATGGGTGAACTCCTCATGAACAGCATTCAGCTTTGAAGTTGACTCTTTTTTGAGCATGATGTTGGACTAAATAACCTTCAGAGGCCTCTTCTTACCTAAACAACCCTCTGATTGTAAATATAATGCTACAGGGGTGCATCTTTTCTCATCATGGTATCTCATCTTTTTGTCTAGGTCTGCTTCATCAATTTTCCTGCCCCTAGAGGAGAAAATAGGAACCTGAGAGTTTACTCTATCAGTTACGTTCTGAATTTCCAGCCCATGCATCTCTAAAGATATGATATCCAGAGAATAATTTCCTGCAAAATCTCTCACAGAACTGCAGAGGGAAAAAAAAGTATAAGAATGTATTTGCTAAGGAAAAATATTTTACTTCTGCTTGCCTAAAACGGTGGGCAGGGGAGAATATATTTCCTAATATATTTCCCCTAAAAAATAGGGGGGGTTGATGTAAATATTTTAAATGATCTCACTGTGCATGAGATCAATTTAAAATCTGTGTATAATTTATAAATACAGAACATGTGAAAAAGCAGTTGTGGCTGCCATCTGATTAAAAGAAAAGAGGCCAGGGACATCCATGGCCTGTGGAGATGCAGACGAACAAATCAAATGAATAGATATTGACATTTCAATGGTTGCTATTTCAGTAAAAAATACAAAAACCTGTTAGTGAGTGTTGTACTGTTGCTTTTTACTTCTCATTGTAGGCTAAAAAACCACCCGTCTGCCATTCTGAAACTTTAAACAGTCTCTGAACAGGAAATGTAACTAAAAATTTTATCCGTAGCACAAATGAGAGCATCGCACCACCAAAGAACACAGAGCTTTACAGTTTTATATCTGTAGTGACTGATTTCTGCAGTCCTGGAAGACTGAAAATGTATTAAAATTACTCATTGTGTTTGGTGTACTCCAGAAATGGTAATAAGCTTCTAAGTGTCTCTGTGGATGGTCATCACTGAAGAAGACAGCTTTTCCTGAATTTACCTCTCCTCACTCAGTGTTTGAGAAGCATCCCTGGTTGCCTGAGATGAAAGCTATGGGATAGATTTGGTGCTCTCCTTCTATCTCTCTCACAGGTCAGAACATGACACTTAAAGCTGCAGCATATTGCTGCAAAGACATTTCTGTTTTGTTTAGTTCAAAACAATTCAAAACTCATGATCTGGAATCTAAATGTGTTGAGGGATAAGAGAGGAAAGAAACTCAAATAAAAATAGGCATGCTATAAAATATATGTGTAGTGTTTCACTAAAAAGGCTTTCTTCCTGTTGTAAAAAGAAGATAACCACGGATTTCTGGGCAGCTGGTAGCCCATATGCCAGAACTACCAGATTTGAGTAAAGGAATTTGGACTAATCTAGTAAGTGTGCTATGGGAGAGAAGGGGGGAGATCCTGTAGCATTTTATTATACCAAGTGAAATGCCAAGAAATGTAGCTATTTTGGCCTGACCTGAACGCATCACTGGGAAAAAAAAGGGACCCTGACCATATGAAACTTGATTTTCACCAAACCATGTATGATTTTTTATCTTCACTCCTTTTGTCAGACACAGATTCTTTTCTTTATCATATGTTACAGGACTTCAGTTCTTTTTGCTCTTCCTGGGTTTGGGGAGTTTGTTTTTGTGGGTTTTGTATTCAAGATGTTAGCTTATTTTTCCCATTTGAACTATAGAAACAAAGGTATTTAAAGCCATGGAATTTGTGAATAAATAAGTTGGCTTCTTATAAAATCCATGGTTTATAGTAAAACTTTTGTGTACTAATGATTATCTTTGTGCAAATATGTTTGGATTAAATGTTTTCTTGCTATTGCTTCTCTTCCTGCAGAAGTTCCTTTCAGCATATACCCACAAACCTGACTTCCCACTGAACTCTCTAGCCTGTATTATAATGTGCATAGAAAGGAATCTGAAAATAACAAAAAAGTTCTCTAAATGTCAACATATAAAATGGTGACACAAATTGCTATACTGAAAAGAAATTCTAAACTGATTTAAATTTCTCTAATTTTCTCTCTATAGAATAATTAATATTTAATAGATGAAACTTAGGCTTGATGAATGTAAAGGAAGTGTTTTCAAAAGCAGCTTAGTCAGTCACCAAGAGATTGCACATAGCAGGCAAACTTATCACACAATAAATTTACACCTTCATCAGATATCTTGTGAAGTCAATCATTCTCACTTGAACACTGATTTACAGCACTGTGTTGATGGAGTCTTTTGAGTAGTCTTCACTGATGCAGGGCAAAAAGACCCGAGCAAATCACGAAATCTGATTTGCTGATCTGCCTGGAGGTTCCCCTGCTAGTACCAAAAGTACAGGTCAGATAATAGCAATGATGGAGGAAAAAATAAAAAATTTTGGTAAAAAAATACCTATTTTTGAGCAGGTTAGAAAGTCAATGGCAAATAACAAACAGAATGTTCAGAATGATTACATTCCCTTGTGAATAAACCACAGAGCTTCCTTTTAAAGAGTGCCCAGGTAAAGAAGTTGTCATCATTGATACTGGTACAGTGAGTATAGGCAAAGAGAGCAGAAAATGTAGTAAGCATCAAGACAGAGTGTGGTACAAAACAGGGGTTATACCCATCTGCTGTTGCATATTAAATTAAAGAGTTGGGAAAAAAAAAGAAACCAGAAGTGAAGAGGAATAGAGAGCTTCTGTTTTTGTTGTGAGGAAGTGGAATCTATGTACATGTCTGTGCACTAGAAATGTTTAGGGTATATTTATACTGGAAACCATTAAGCCATCAAGACTGTGTTTGATCTGCAAGCAAACAGAAACCTAATTAGAGTCAGGTAATTCTTGGTTATCCTAATTGGAAGAAACATTTTAATGAGACAGCTAGAAACTATCATGGAAACAAATGGCACTAGATTGTACACAGATCTGATAAACAATGATGCTCTAAGCCAAGGTTCCTCTTTGGAGTGGCTGCAAATTTTAAAAGGGCAAAGCGTGAGACAGTCATGCGCTAGACCTTAGAAGGGAGTCAAAGCAGCTCCCTCGGGGAGCAGGAGTAACTGGAAAGTCAGACATAGAAACTATTAGCAAACTGTTGTTTATTCATAAAGTATGTACTGAAGAAGACTTTGTATTATCTGATCAGAAAGCAAAACAAAGAACCTCAAAACATTCTCAACCATTAACTACCTTCTTCATGTAAGGTAATTAATCATAAAAGGTCTCAAAACAGTGGCTGTCTGCTTGGGTCAGGGAGCAATAATAAAGCCTTTTGGTGAGAACTAACTGGTTTTAGAAATTTAGAATACCAGTTCAAAGATTTTAAAAGAAAATTTTAAGACATTATCAAGCTCAGTAATGTGATACTCACTATAAAGCAACTTAGCAAGTCCAAGGGTATCTTAGCTCTGATGAAAAATCTCACAGATTGTTGCCAAAAGGAAAGAAAGATAAACTGAGGTTGCAGGTACTATTCTATCCATCTGTGACTGGTGAAAAAGAGGAATGCAGAAAAGGAAACAACACAGACCAGGGTTGGTCATCTCTTAAGCAGAAGGTAAAATGGAACTCATTTAAAACCAAAATAAAACCTACCCTCTCTCCTTGCTAGCTCTGCTTTGTTAATATTAGGCCAAATGCCAAAATTAAATCAACTTACTTCTAGACCAGGCAAGTGATTGACTGAACAATGTCAGGAGTTGAATCCATAATTGAAAGGGAAAGTTATATCCAAGCTGATGCACACCTAATAGTATTTAGTTTGTAGTCCTTGCCATCAATATTCCATGGAAAAGACTCAGTGTGGAAGCCAGCTGTCATGTGGAAATATTTTCAAAAGAATTTTTTGCAGAAAGAAGTATGACAGGAAGAAAATCAAGAGTCCAAACCTATTTATGAAAATGCAATAAAAAAGCCTTATGAAAATGTATTGTCTAGATCACAACATCCTATCTTTTTAGAAATTATGTGTTTGTAAATACTTCATTCCTATACTTCAGGTTACTTCAGGTTAATACAGGTCTGCAGCTCACCGGATTCTCCTTCTTGCCTTTTCAGAAAATGGGCATAGTATTTGTCTTTTTTGCTAGTCAGCAGGAATTTTCCATAATAATCATGAGTTTTCAAACACTTTTTTAGAGACACCTTACACTGAGGAAAACAAACCAACACCCTCAGCAATACCAGATAAATCCTATGGTCTCAACACGGGCTCTGTTTATCAAGCTGATTCTGATTTGGTTGTGGAGTGTAACTTTCTCCCTTGAACTCTGCTGCTGGGAACAGAGATCTGTGGGGCCTGAGAGCAGTCCTTGCCAATGAAGACAGAAATAAAGACATTCTTGGTGTCA
The DNA here is from genome assembly GCF_022539315.1 of Serinus canaria. Classification (NCBI taxonomy): domain Eukaryota; kingdom Metazoa; phylum Chordata; class Aves; order Passeriformes; family Fringillidae; genus Serinus; species Serinus canaria. The sequence goes on from NC_066321.1 coordinate 16,342,799, forward strand.
GCCTTCATCCTCAGTATTAGATTGCCTGCCCCATCCATCAAGGGGAACCATTTTCTGAGGTTTTCCATCTGTTGCCAGTGTACCCACACATGTTTGTTCAGCTTTTTTTTGCTGCCAATGTGCCTTTCAGTTTCAGCTCTGGCTCTAGCTCTGGTCTTCCTAATTTCATCCTTGCATGCCCAAGCAATGCTTCCATATTCCTTCTTGATAGCCTGCCCATGTTCATACATACTGTACACTGTCTTTTTGTGCTTGAGTTGACAAGAGGAAATTATGAGAATGTGAATGGTAATGATGTGACATTACAAATGACCAAGAGACAATCCAAGTTCCAAGACTGTGTTGATGCAAAATCTGATTAATCTGAGAACACTGTCCACAGATAAAACTTAAGTACTCTGTATTATTCCTTACACTTCACTAACTCTGGGTTTCATCTAGAAGTTCACCACTCTCTCAACGGCCTAACAGAAAGTCTTGAAATCCATTATATAAGAAAATTATTGGGAAAACTACAAACCTGAAATTTTGTGAGCAATCAAGAAGCACCATCTGTAATATTCTGTCAAAAGCCTATTACAAGAAAAAAAACCCGTTGAGGTAGTATGTCTATTGTTTTGATATTCAGAAACATATGATGAACCCAAATGCCAAACTAGGCATTTAATGAATCACGCTGTTTTATGATATACACACAAAAATTATGAAAATTAAGATCATAAGAAGACAGCACTTTCAATAATTTCCAAAAACACCTTTTCTATTTAACAGCATTTCAAATCTTTTCGTGCTTTTGTATTTTCCAGCAGCCTATTTATATCCTTTGCATTATTCATGTAGACATGAATACTTACTAGGAATGTATGCACGCTCATCCTCAAGGATTAGCAACAGAAACGTTAAAAATAATAGGGAAATGGGACCTGAAGCACAGAGGAAAAATCCAAGAAGAACTGGATAAGCCTAAGGTAAATGCCATTTTTCTAAATTAATTCCCCCCTCCACCCCCCAAACTTCGAGTTAATTTTTGTTTTCTAGAAGCCCTTTACCCAACTTTAGCCAAGCTGTTTGTTTGGGTTATTTTTAACATTACCCTACCACTAAACACATCAGATGTCAAAATGAAGCAGGGGTAGAGACAAAAAATATAAAGAAATCTTCTAAAATAAGTAAATTTGGTAAAACAAATAAATTTGATAGTATAATAATTGTATATTTGTTACCCTTGCTGCCAGGCCAACATTGTAGGGCTCTAAAACATCAAAAAGATGTAAATAGATATTTGCCTTCAAATCAATTCATTTTGAAAACTTACCATTTTAAACAAGAACAACAACAATTTGGTTCAAACCCCCATCTGAATGCTGAGTGGATTTAAAGGTTCAGTCTGAACATTACACTGGAGGCTGTGAAGGCAGTGAGATCAGACAGTGAAAAATTTGCACTACAGAGAAAAGGCAAAGATGGCATAGAAGTAATGAGTGCTATGCAGGCTAGAACCCAAGAAAACCTCTCTTCACTTGCTGCCACTTCTAGTATCTGCTTCAACATATTCTCTTTCATTTTCCACAATCCAGTGTGCTTTTTTATTTTAATAGTTCAAGACAGCATCTTGGCAAATAGAATTTGTCTTATGATAACTGCAGCCACTCTTCAGAAAGAACTTAAAGCTAACAACAATCACAGCTCCTTCAGGTTGCTGGTTGAAAAATCAGACAAATTTCAGTAGCTATACCATTCAAAGGCTAGGGAGTTTCTGAAGTACAAGAAGCAGAATAAGAAGGAATGGCTGAGTTGGTGGAGTCTGGGTAAAGGGAGAGCAAAAACTGAGAAACTCTTATAAGACATGCAGAGGCAGCAGAGGATGAAGACAGAAGGATTCAGAAGGAATGGAAGTGATTCTAAGGGAAAAAGAACAAAGAAATATTAATGCATGCTGAAAGAAAGCAAGCTTTACTTAGCATTGCCCAGCTTTTTTTGCAAAAAATCCCAATATAGAGTACCCTTCCTAAGATACCCTGTGCATATAATTGGTCATCAAAGGTGGAATAGAAGTGAAAGCTGTATTTGTAATGTAACAAAATACTACTATTATAGATGAAATAACTGCTGACATCTCTCCATAATTACCTTTTTACATTATATATCCATATTAACCTCTCATCAACTGCTGTTTTTTCCTGCAGTGAGCTATATCCTCTCATTTCTTTTAATATAAAAGTGGCCAAGAGATTCATTATCACTGTTTATTATCATTATTCCTAATGATATGATGAGGTATTACCCATGGCATTTTACTGCATGTCTGCTCAAGTAGACTGGGATTTGCAGCAAGGTCCTGTTTAGACACTGAATGAACCCAACAGTCATGTTTAATAAGTCTTATGTTCTGTCAGAAAAAGCAGCTTATTACTAATGAGATGTATTATGTTATTTAATACCCAAATAAAACTCTGTTTCTCAAGTATGCATGCCTGGGGCACAAATCTGACAAACACTTAGGGAAGCAAAATGCTGTCCAAAGAGACAGTGATTAATAAAGACCAGTTGGGGGGGAAGGGGGATGTTGTTTCCATGTTCTTAAATACTGGCTTTGATATACTTATTTTTTGGAGTGACTCCAGTATGAGAAGAGAGTGCAAGCATGCTAGGAAGAGCTTCAGGGAACCAAGGAATATTCACTGAGTCTCTGCCTACTGGCTGAAATGCTGACATCCTACATGGTATGTTGCTGGAAATAAGAAGAAAGCTTTGCTTAATTACCAAAGTGATGCCTGGGTGTCTTCCATTTCTTTAGCTAGGGTAGAAGCATAAATAAGAATTATGTTGAACTAACACTACATTTTGCATTTCATTTGCATAACATTTTAGCCTGGCTCCATACTATGGATATGGCCTTTACTCAACAAGAATTTGTATCATACAATTAACACCAATTTTCACAAGCTACCCTATGGAACAAAAACCATAATTGCTTTAATTCTGCTCAGATACTAGTGGTAAAACCTAAAACCAGGTCTATAGAATGATCTTACCCAGCTTTCTCACACCTTGGAACAGTCACATGTACAGAACTGATTAGTGATTTTGTGACAATCATCTCTTTTTCCCTTGCTTTCTTCCACAAAAGTAGAAGTTCCTGAATAGCAGAAATCCCTTGTTGATCCGGAGATCCCAACAGCAACTAGAAATTGATGCCTAGGAAAGTGAGTTCTATACATAGAAGATTCTCTGAGTAGCTTACTTCACCTTTCCTACTTCTGCTCCATTTTGTTTAAAGCTGGCCTAAGCACTCCTGCCAGCTGTCCAGAAAACATAGTAAAGCCCCCACCACAGGGGAGTCAAAATACAGGAGAAATATTCTGGGAGAAATACCTAGTGGGTGAAATTACTGTTGATAGTAATTTTCAGATTATTTCCATGTAAAAAGAAAAATTCCTACAGAAATTAAAAGAAACATTATATTTTCTATAGCAGTTACAAAAAAAAATTAAAATATAGAAAAATGCCATAATCTACTCTAAAATTATATGAATATGCATAATTCTCTCCTATTTAATTCCTCTACAGCAAATTCCACCTAAAATTGGAATTTTATAAAGGTTTGTAACTTTGTGGTTTTTTCCTGTTTCCTATTTGATCTCAGACTATTCAAATATTCTGAGTTATATTTTTAGCTATTTTGAATACAGATGTGGTTTAGGTTTCTCCTTGAGACTGTCTTTTTTTTTTTTTTTTTGAAAGAATGTTATTTTAACATTTATTTACTTTGTTATCTATAATCAGTGTGCTTGTATTGACTGATTTAAGCATTTTTATTGAAATGACAATCATTTTAAAAAATAAAATAATTAAACCATATATCAGTTTTTAAATGGTTGACTTTTCTCTTGACACAATGGAAAAGAAACAGAATAATTATATCTTTGCAACACAGTTGCTGTCGCCAGACAATTTTGTTATGAGTTAATACACAACACATTGTCTGTAAGTGGCTCTATAGTGGAAAAAGAGGTTTAATACTCAAGAAAGGGAATAAAATTATTCTTGATCCAGTCTGGTATTGCCCAAAACTAAGAAGGAGCTGACCTTTGGACTTGGCAAAGCAGAATGGGCATTGCTTAAACTCTGGGGAAAGAGTGAGGAAGAGGTTGTACCCGTTTTGCTGCTTTCCATTGCTCCCAAATGAAGGAATATTAATTGAGAAGTGCTGTTACATATTTTATGGCATTCTGAGTACACGTTCTGAAATCCCATGAGGCCTTGTTTAAATACAAATTAATCCTAAACTACACTTAATTAGCATTGCTATCATTGATTTTTCTTTTTCTGCTGTAAGGAAGAATACAATATCTTAGACTTTTGCTTTTTTCAAATGTTAAAATATACGATGGAGGTGAAGAAGTGATTTCGGAGCTGAATGACTTCCTGGCAGGAGAGAATCTGACAGGATGGCATTTTACTAATTAAGAAGAGTGCTGGACTAACCAGATGGGAAAAATACGGACTGAAACTTTTTTTCTTTCGTTAGTTCTTTTTTTTTTCCCACAATACAATGTAGAAATAATCAAGGACAATGAAGGGCACGCAAAGAAGAACGGAATAGTAAGGAAATTTGCTAGTATAAAATAAACCTACAAAAATCAGATAATAACAAAATACTACTTTAATAAGATCAAACATTAAGTGGGAATCAGAAGCCACGGATGTGAGCAAGACATTTCTATGCTTCAGATCCATCTCTAACATAAATGCACAGTGTGATTTCTGGCAAGTCATTCAGGACTACATCTACACAGACATTTTAGCTCCTAAACCTAATATTTAGATATCATCATGATCCTTGAAAAAAAATAAATGAAGGAGTTTAAGAGATTTTCCATCTCCTTTAGAGAAAGAGGAGATAAAACAAACCACCCTAATCCTAGGAACAAAGCAAGAAATACACTTCAAAAAATCCCAACATGCTAAATATCAGTAGGAAGGTTTTTCTAGATAAATTAAGCTCAATAAAGTTACCAATGAGTGTAAAAGAATGTAAAAAATGGCAAAATCAGAAAAGCCAAAATGGGAGAAATAGCAATGCAGAAAAAGGATGTATTCCTGCAATACATTCATAGCAAGACAAAGACAAAGGATCTGCTACTCAGTGGAGAAAAAATATTATTAGAAGTGGTGTCAAAAAAGTTCATACCTTTTTTACTTTTCTTCACTAGAAGTGTCAGCCTCAATCAGCTGGCTAAAAAGTCTCAGAGACAAGGAAAGAGAACACAGGACAGGACAATTACTTAGATAAAATATTTCAAACCAGCTGAGCTTGAACAAATTCCTTTCAGGATACTTAGAGTACAGAATAAAGACATTTTGGAGTCATTAGCAACAATCTTTGAGAATTTGTGGAGAACAGAGATACTTCTAAAAGAATTTAAAAGGACAGATGTCATGTTTATCTTTAAGAGCAGAGAACAGAAGAAATCAGGAAATTACATACTGTTCTGTCTTTCTTCCTGAGAAAAATACTGGAGCAAATAATCTAACAAGTTTCCTTAAAAACTTAAGTTTTTGTCCCGTTTTACAGATATAAAACAGTCAGCATATATTTGTTTAAAACTATGGTGGAATGTCAGCTGGATCATGTTGTCCAGTTTGTTCATTGTACCTTGTGGAAAATGTGGTTCAACTGAAGAATAATTAGAGATTTAGAAAAAAAATCTGTAAGAAAGAACAGAAGGTCCCTTGGGAGGCTGTGAAATCTTTATCACCAATATAGATCTTCAAAACAGGCAAACATATGTTAGAAATGGTTTAGGTAAAGCTGATGCTGCCTTTGGCAAGGATGGGATCTTCAGAGGGCTGTTCTAGGCACCAGTAAAGTAGAAAATCAGTCAGTAAAACTGATTGTCAAAAGCAAAAAACTGGGAATGACCTACTGCCTACTGAGCCAAAAAACATGTAAACATTGTTAAAAGGAGAGTGGAACCCAAAGATTGTTGTAGCCAAGAGAGAAATATAGTCTCTGTGATCTCTCCCAATTAGTCCATGCAGAATCTAATTCTCATCTCCAGGAGATGTGACTAGAAAGGATTCAGAGCTACAGAGTATTACCCAGAGACAGAAGCTATACTTAAAACACTGCTTTTCAGCAGCTCTACATTCTGTGTAGCAAAGTTATGTACCAGAGGCTGTAGCAGCGTCCGTGAAGCCACTGGTACCATAACCATAAACTCCTTTTCTGATTCTTTAGATACTCTACCATCTGTCAACAAAGTAGGAAGGGATAGGTTGGAAGATACAAGTGTGTGAGGGGTGGGAGTGATAGAACAATACTTTATCTGTCCATTGCCTCTGAAGAATTTGGAGAAAAAACTTGAGAACGCTTCCTTAAGTTCCAGGCCATAGTGTGAGTCACATGTTTTAAAAGAGAGGTTTAGAGACAGCTGTCAGTTTGGTTATACTTCAGAGTGTGGACAGAAAGGTAAGACCAAGCACCAGGGAAGGACATCCTCTGGTACTTAATTTTCTTACTCCCAATTAACTTGACATATATGTTTTTATCTTTCCTGGGTTTATCCCTCATATTAAGAGTTGCCAAAATGGCCAAAACCTGCTCAAATAAGAGTATTTTCAAATGATACAAAGGAAGAAAATAATATGAGCAAGATGCCACTTTGAACATGTCATTCTAGACCCTTGGTATGTATCTAAAGAAGTAAATTGGGAATTAATAAATATAAATTAATGTATGATTTATGTAATATATAATGTATAATGTATATAAGACTGGAATTATCCTGTTCTAATTCAGATCTCTACTACAAGCCAAAATTCTCTTACATCTTTGCTTCCAGAAAGCCAACAATAAGTGGATACAATGCTAGAAGAGCAGGTGTGTTTTCACTCAGAGGAAGCAGCTACAGATAGGAAAATGTCTTAGCAGCTGATGTATCAGAAGACTGAAGCTGTGCCAGACGAAGTAAGTGTGTGCATGTGTGTGTGCACATGCGTTTTGCCACTAATTATGCAAAAAGGCCCAAACCCATTGATCATGTGTTTCTCTCCCTGCTTCACCGGGAATAAATCTTGAAGTGTGATAGCTCATCCAGAAAGTCAGAGTTATTACCATTGATGTAATTTCTGTATTAGAACTGACAACGCACAATGAATAATATTTTTTTTCTTTATGTTTTGTACATATATTCCTGTTTACTGCATGGTAAGAATAAATATCATTTGCAAGAAGCTGGTCTGAATTTTTATTATCATTAACTCCTCTTAGCTTCACAGATGATGAGACTTTATTCAACCCAGCACGGTGTCAAAACACGATGAGCTACGCAGCACATGGCTTCAAGCTTTCTTTGCTTAGAGTTGGGAAAGATTTACCACAAAATTCAGCAGGAACAGCTGCTGATTTCTCCTTGGTGCATGCAGATATCAAGAAATTTTAGTTTAAACTTGAGCAGCCTGACTGCTCAATGACTGCTCAGTTTTATTTATTTTTATTTTTATTTAGTTAGGGTTTTGGGGTTTTTGGGGCTTTTGTGTTGGTGTTTTTGGGGTTTTTTTGTTGACTCGGTTGTAAAACTTCCTTGCAATGGTACATTTTAAGACTTACAGAAACATTCATCTGAGATTCTTATTTTGTCTGGCCACTCTAAGTAGTCAAGCTCAGACCACCAAACTCTCATAGGAAGATTGTGAGTAAGAATCAAGGAAAGTGCTTTGTTGAAGTCACAAAACCACCTTTTCATTTATACAAAGATTTAAAAATTAAAATGAGGAGTTAGAACAACTATATTAAAAAACAAAAAAAGTGACAGAGATTAATAATACCAAAAACTTATTTTTACTATGGTGGATTTGTTAAAAGGTTACACAGGAGAAGAAGGTCACCTGTGTATTTACACAGAGATACCTTCTGTTAAGCCTTGTGAGCAGTTACAATGATATTATGCAGCCGATCTGTTGGTCATCATAATTCACTAGAAACACAGTCAAATTATACACAGCATATTTGAGAGAAATCAGATAAAATATCTTTTAAAAACTTGCCCAAAGGTTCTATCTTTCAAATGGATATTCTCAAAATATTAAGAATTAATTCTGAATGGATTTTCCAAGATCTTTTGGAGCTTCTGCAATAGTCATGTACCCTTCTACAGAATCCGGACTTTTACAGGAGGTTGTTTAATGTAGAGAAATTCCTACTCATTTGTATCAGCATGAAGTCATTAACGTAAGAACATATGCCACATTGGTTCAGACCCATCTTCTCTTCAGCAGTGGCTAGAAATCAATGCCCTGGGAAGAATGAGAACAGGGCAAGCATATGTAATACTTCCTCGGAGTCTTCTCCCAGCTGCCAGCTATTTTCAGGTCAGAGAACTTCCTGAGATTGATGCTGCCTGTCTCTTTAGTTTCCCTCATTGAATCTCTCAAGTACTTACTTGTCCAATCTCCCCCTGAACACCAAAATTTTCACATCCTAAACAGTTCTGACAAGAAATTCCAGAGGTATTCTAACACAGCTCCATTAATGTAATGACTTTGCATCAACAGCTGTCTCCTCCTTCTCCCCAAACTTTGGAATTCTATGACACTACAGAAACAAAAATAATACTGTGGAATCTGTGGCCTTGCTGCATGACACAGCTCCCCTTTTTGTAGAAGTGCAAAAGAGGTCATAAGATTCCAGAAATTAAATGTTTCAATTCAAATACATCTTCCTTGACTTCCTCCACTCTTACTCCACACTGAAAACCTAAACAGAGGCTTGGGATCAAAAAACATTCAATAAATAGTGCAAATGTTCTGTTCTTCAGTCATGTTTTCTTATATTAGATACTGTATATAATGTAGTTCTATACAAATGAGCTATCAAGTTTTAATGAATTTTAGCATGGAACAAAGGAAAAAGGCCTATATAATGTAGTTGATACCATAATATCTCACTTTTTCACATTGACAGATCTAGGGAATTAATGATTATATGTTAAATTTCCTGAATACTTGCCTCTATGGCTAAAAGGCACTTATGCTAGAACATGAATTTTTCAAGGTGTTTTCCCTGCATTGCTCTACAGAACTCAGTTTAAGTGGTTTGAGGGGAAGTGGGGAGAGACACAATTAGAATAAAATAGAGCTTAAGGGTCTGTCTAATAAAGTTTATTTGGAACTTAACTAAGAATCAGTGGATTGGCAATTCTTCTCAAAGAAGTATTACACTCCCCATCTTTTACTCCCTCTATGTGTAACATAGATATATTCTATATAGAGGAATAGCATTTGTTTTCCAAAGCTGTTGCTACTTTCTTTTGGTGTCATTATCATCACAGGCTTTTTCTTCACAACATATTAAGAAGTATGTATTATATATGGTCCAACAGTTGCTCTGTATGTTAGCTGTTCCCACGCATGCAGGGTTGCCTGTTCATGCACTGCTCCTTTTTCATGCAGGTACCCTTTCTCCAGGGTAGGAAGCCTCCAGAAATCATTGCCATCACTTACAGAAATAAAGAACGTTACACTGGGTCCAAAACCGGTTTGCAGGCTGTTTCTGCTAAAATCTCTGTTTCAAAGAATGACTTTCTGCATGCTGTTGCATTTGAGGAAGTTCTTCAGTTGGGTATTTCTCAGTGGAAGTTCCCAGCTAATATTAGTCATAAGAAGCACAAAACCACATTTCATAATCCTGTTGATACTCCTCCAGGGAACATAAAAATTGCCCATACTGTTACCAAAGAAATGAGAAAAGAGAATCCAAACTTTTTGTTCCTACACTTTGCAAAAACAATGAGCAAATTAGACTCACCAGCTTCAGCATTTAGATAAATTGAAAAAGTCTAAGACGTTACTTTTATGTTGCTATAGTGCTCCAAAACTATATGTCTGCATTTTGATTAAATATCCTTTCGTTTCTGGAACCCAGAAACTGACTTTGTCTGTTACAACCTATAGGCAAATTACAAAGGTTTACACCTCACACTTAAGGCTTATCAACCACTATTCTTGATGTTGGAAAAAAAATAATCAGCCTCAACTTCCTTCACACTAAGGAACGACAACATTTGGTCTGAACTAATCCACAGTTCTCATTTTCTGACCAGGAAAGGCATCTCAAGATCAAAATACGCTTTTTATTTTGTTAAAGCAGCAACAGATTAAAAGAACGGTGAAACACCCCGGAGCAACAGAGACTCTTTCAGCACCCAGCACACTCCTTTGGGACCACAGTCTCTAAGTTCTGGAAAAGGTTTAACATCTGACGTGAGCCACCTAGCGTCTGAACGAATGGCTACATTAAAAACTTGCAACAAACATTTTAACCTCTTTCTAGCAGAAGCCAATTTGCATTTATAAGCTTAGAGAATCAGATGAAACCCTTGATGAACTACAGCCCTTTGCCAGCTGCTCAGCAGCAGCCTCTCCCGAAAGCAGGGAGTTCCTCCCCAGCCCTCAGCGCAGGGTAACCAACGAGCACAGTGTCGACACATCAGCACAGACTAAATAAAATTCCTATTAAAATACCATTTCGGAAGTAATGTAAAAGAGTAAGCTGCATATGGATGATGTAAGTATTTAAATAGGCTGTTTGACCCACTGAGCACAACCTCAAATTTTCACGATGAAAAAAGTATCAACTTGCTAATTCCCAATCACCAAGAAAAAACAAAGCAAAAATCCCAAACAAAACTCCCTACCAACAACAACAAAAAAACCCTCACTCTAAGTTTCTAAGCCTAAGTTGTCAAAAGATTTTTCCCTGACTCTGAACACAAAGGAAAATTAAATATTAAAATACAAGAAGCCCTGTGCCACGACTCCCAAACCCCAGATAAGTGGTTTGCAACTGTTTTTAAGATCAGTAGATTCCTAAAATCCTAAATCATTTTTAAATACACTGATATTTGCTGCCTCTTTCCAGCTGTCTTGTGAGGAGTACATATAGGAAAGCAATCCTGCCTTGACAATGACATAAAAGTGTGAAATATTGATGTGGGGCAGAAATGCAGAATACGGAATGGAATAGCTGCAGGGAAGAGAGTACAGAGACAGAAGAGAAGGAAGCAGAAAAACAAAGAAAAAGAAAGCAAGATGAGGAAGAAAAGGACAAAAAGTAATTTAGTAATTGACCATGGAGCAGAAAATGCTCTAAAAGATCAGAGATCAAGTTGGCTACAAAACAGAGGTTTTCTACTATTTCCATGGGTATTTTTCTTTTCTTCTATTTAATTTATTCAAAGGTTTGAGGTCTCTAAGATTATCAAGATGGGTTACTGTAAAGCTTGTAAAATGTACCTTATTGTATTGGGGGAGGAAATGAAAGAGAAAGCACTAAAGAATGGAGAGGAAAAACCAGCTTCTCCCGTGCTTTACTGTGAAAGAATATAACTGATAAAGCACTAAGAGATTAATGCATGTGATTTGAAAAGTCATGTTTGTAGACAGTTGCCAGTTTTGAGTTGCTGAGTTTGAGACATTAAGTACATTCCTAGAATTAAATAAACAATTTTTCCCCCTAAAACAACAAACATGCAACGATAGTATTTCAGAGGTGGTATACATGTTATGGCTATTTGAATTCTGGTAGCCATAATTTTATTTGAGGCATGTTTATCATCAGACAACACCCACTTGTACTTTTCTGCACATTATCCACTTTAAATACAGCAGCAGTTAAATTATATTGCATTTATTGATCTGAATTTAATAAATGCAGGCTACATTTCAGCTGAATATCCATTATAATTTTAAGTGTATAACTGCTTGCCAAAACTGACTAAAAATGTAACATGTAGAATTAAAAGAGAAACAATAGCCTTTTTCCCTACACCCTATTTTATTTTTTTAAGACCCCATTGAATGAAACCTTAACTTGGACATCTCAAGCATGGTCTCTGAAAAAAGAAATTGAATTCCCCTTTCTTGGAATTATGCTAAAAGAGCAAACTCTCTCTTAATAGTTCATTAGGACCTCACCCGAAGTTCTTACAAATGGCCAAACAGGAAGTATATGAATAGGCTCATTAAGCTATCAGCCTGTAAGTCTCTTTAGCCTTAGTACAGGCCAAAACAGACCAAAAGAGTTGCTCAAGTCTTTGCAGGAAAGATCATTTATAACAGAAATAATCTTCAAAAGAGCACAGAGAGCCACAACTGGCTACCTTTTCTGTGGCTATATTTTGTGCTTAGTCCTCAAACTTCCAAGGGCAGGCGCTCAGGGTAGGTATGTTGTAATAGCTGGAACGCAAGTTCTGATCTGTGAGTGGGCAAAGCAAAAAACTCTGCCCTAGAAGAAGCACCGCAGCTCGGCTGCGTGGGTATGTTCACTGGGGTTCAGAGACATTCGAGATTAATTCAAAATCTGTAGCGCTTCTCTGCCGCTGGTTCTGTAATGGTATCCTGCGCAAGCATGTAGCAAATGCCTCATGTTCTCCCATCAGCTCCCATCCTACACACCTTCAGGAAAAAAAGTTGTACTTATACGTGTGACCTAAAGAGAGAAGGGTTTGTAGCAGTAGCAAAATTAAAACTGTGTGTTTCCATTATATTCTTACCTATAGTATTCACTGCCTGCATGAAATAAACGCAGGCAGGGAAATGCCTCTGGAGTAACCTACAACAGAGCCTTCAAAGAGAGACCACCCTGAGCATGAAAAGTATTTTACAAATGTAACTATTGTTATTTACAAATCACTCTAAGTCATGGAAAGACAGAAACAGGAAAGGCCTGGGGACGTCGGGAGCAGCACAGAGGCTGCTTGAGAGGTCTTCTGCAGCCAGACAGAAGAGGCACTGCCCGACAGCCGCGGGGGAGCGGACAGACACCCATCCTTGCGCGGGGCGGACGAGGAAGGTGCTATCCCCGCGCGAACCGGCGGCTCCGGCGGCCGCTGCCCTGCCCCGACCCGGGGCAGGCGCGGGCACGGCCCGTCACAGGGCGGGGAGAGGCACGGCAGGAAGTCGGTTCTGGTTCCTGGGTTAAGGCGCCCAGGCAGGAGCGAGCGCCCTGTGCCGGGAGCGGCCGCGGGCTCCGTGAGGCGCTCGTAAGTCTGAGTCGCTTTGGAAACCAGGCGCTCCTGCGCTGCCGCGGGAGCGGCGGGCTCGGCCCGGGGCCGCAGTGCGGCGATCCCGAGCCGGGCCGCGCTTCCGCCCCCCGCTCCCGGGGGTGCCGCTTCCCCCTCGGCGCCGCCCGGCCCGGCTCGGGAGCGGGGCCGGGGGCGCGTCGTTTGCGTGCGGAGGCGCTCCGGGAGCGGGGAATCGGGGGACGGGATCGGCAGGCTCGCTGCCGGGAGGCGATGGCCCGGGCGGGCGAGCGCAGGAGCAGGAAGAGGCGGCTGCCCCCGCAGGCAGCGGCAGTGCGGTGGGGGGGAGCGAACCCCAGCGCTCCGGGAATCGCCGTCCCGAGCCCTGAGCGCACAGGGCTGCCCAGCTCTAACGCTGCTGTGCTCCTGCTGTGTTAACGACGCAACCCGCCGTCGGGCAAAGCAGGAATTGTGTCTACTCAGAAAAAAATAAGGGAAAAAACAAAACACAGAAAAGTTCAATGAGCTCTCAGTCTCTCACAAATGATTACCTCAACAGGCTTCAAGTTCCCAAAATGATGGCAGTGTGACTTAGAAAATATAGCAATTGAAACATCTGTTTTGAGAGCAGAAATATGTAGAGAAGTACTTTCGGTTGGATGGCACATGTGTTCTCATCTCTCATGAAACTATGAGAGGTAGGAAAGTGTATTATGAATTAATGTGCATATACACATGATTAGCCAAAACCTTTCTTTCATAATTTAATGGCAGTATGAAAATAGTATGGCAATAGACGCAATATGAAAGCTAGTATGAAAACTCTAGTGAGCTGGGATTGCAGCAGAAATATGTTGCTAATCTTTGTGTTGGAGTTTTTTTGGCATTTGACTAAGAAAATGCATATTACTACTTTTCTTCCCACCACCTATATCAGCAAAATGTTTCTGATTTTAAGCAAGTGTTTTAATATAATCTGCAGGTTTAGTTTGTTGTTTACTTAGAAGTTTGTCTTACAACATTAGCTGTACCCAGTGGTTATCCAGTGTACCAGTCTTTACTCAAATATGAAATGCCAGTTGTCATTGCCATAGCTCCAGCAGCATAGCACTCCACAGGTATTCACACTTGCAGGACAATCTCTGTAACTCATCTCCTTCTAATTCTGACCCTGTTAGAATAAATGCAGCATTTTGTAGTGCTACATTTCTGCTGACATATTGCTGTTAATGATTGTGAAAGTCTTTAGGATCTAATGAATATCCACAATGTAAGTTGCTGAAGATCAGGATTGTCAGCTTTGAGCTGAATTATGTTCCAGCTGCCATTTGGATAGAGCATAACTAATCATGACTGATTAAAATAGCAGGAATATTTGGGTTGGGGTTTTTTGGTTTGTTGGTTTTTGGGGGGTTTTTTTAGGGCTGTTGGGAGGGAGTTTTTTCCTTCTCATTGGATGCAGGGAGAAGGGTAAATGACAAGGAACAGTTGGCAAATTCCCTGATAAATATTGATGCCTATGGAGGAGAAGCAGGAAAATGAGCCAGTTTTTCTAACTGCAAGGAGTTCTGGATATGAGACAGATAACATAAGAAGCAGTTATTTATTCCAGCAGCAGGCAACCCGGGGTGTGACTACAGAGTAGTTTAATCCAATCTAAATCTAGACTGCGGCAGTCCTGCCCACGGCTAGTCGCATGTTCCCACTGCCTCCTTGTGCTGGTAGTAGTGCTCCAGCAGCCTTGCAGTGAGCTAGCTCCAGTTTTAATTCCGAGGTGGGTTTTTTTAGGGGGTTTGTTGTTGCTTTTTTGAGGAAGTAGGGAGCTACTTTGGCATACTCAGCTGTAGCATAGAAGTACTGATAGCGGTACCACTAAGCAGCAAAATGCGTGGCCAGAGATGTGGGAAGGCTGGCCTATCCTTCTCGGTGCAGGCTTGTGACACTGTTACACAACTGTGACTTCATGTTACAGTTCAAAGCCAGTGCTGCTGTTGAACACAGGAGTTCTGTCTGCCTATTGCTGATTTCTGTCCCTGCGCAGGCTTCCTTGTGTTACCGTGCCATTTGAAGTGGTCTGTGGATCTGACCTGCATTAAAACTAATGTGGCAAAAATGCATTTAATGTTTTGTTTTAAACTGGATTGATTTACTGATACAGTTCACAGAAAGGTTGCTCATGCTGGAAGAAAGGGAAGGGTAAGGTCAAGGAAGAATGTCTAGGATATGGGGCAAATATAGGACCAATTCTTCTAGTTACAGTGCCATCTTAAAGTGTCATTAGTAATGACTTTCATTGACCTTTCTTTGCATGGAGTCTGAAGTTTAGGGAGCTATCAGTAAGTTATTTTTCTATACAAAGTAGAAAATCAGGCACTGTGCTACATTCTGCCTATTGGATCAATTACTTTTGATACCATCCAAATGGCAGAAGCACTGTTTGTTAATGTTCCCATTTACAATGAATGACTAAAAGGCTGGAAATTAGGTATAAGTTTTAAATACTGCCGTTCAAATGGGGGTTTGAGTTTGCATGAATGAAATTAAAACCTTCATTTTCTGTGAACTGTGAGTCACATGGAGCTGAGCCCTATTCTCTCCATTAGAAGCTGAACATAGTTTCTTAGATCCCATTGCATTCATTTTTTTGAAGTTATCTCATATGTATAGGACATGCCATTTACTAGGCAAGTTGTTAACAGTGGAGGATTTCAGACGAGTACAAAATCAATACTGATGCAAACTTCACAAGCTTTTAAAGATTGTGAGAACATGCTTTCAGTCACTTTCAGCTATAGCAATGCTCTCTGCAGTTTAGCACCTGTCCCTGAAGGCAGATATAATATCTGATTTTATTCATTGAACTACACAGAACAGTCCTCCATCTTAAGAGGAAAGAAAGCCTACCCATTTCCTTAAAGGTGTGCCCCAGATATGAGCATTAATGTTCCATTTATTGAAGGGATACCATGTGGGGGAGGAAGGAGGTGGGTGAAGTAGCCTGTGTTAGTGCATTGAGACACTATGCACTGTCAGGGATTATAAACTACTGAGCTGGTGTTTAGGAAAACAAAACAAGTCAAACAAACAAAGCCTTTCATGTGAAACAATGTAGGCCTTTTATGCAAAACTTGTAAATTTGTATTTCAGTAGCGTTTATGACATCAAAGGATCCCTAAAAAATTCCAAGTCTTTAAAGAATTCCCTTTGCTGCTGTTGAAGTACAGCCATGCCAGAGGTGAGATACAATTGCTTTTCCTGTAGGAACATACCAGTAAAATAAAATTTGCAGGACAAAAAAGTGTGATGTTCATAACTTCAAAAAAATGAGTGCAATGGGATCTAAGAAACTCTGTTAACCTTCTAGAAAAGTTAGACTACATTTGTGTATTCAAGCCCTATGATAGGGAATATATTCAAAAGCAAGGAAACATGAAGAAAATCATCAAGCTGCAATCTTCAGAATTTTGAGCAGTGTCCAAGGCAAGTTACCCTTATACTCTTCTTGAGGGTTTATCCTCATGTCACTTTCCTTAGTAGTATTTGTGGTTTATGTATAATCCCAGGAGATAGTGAGAGATGATAATGGCATTCCACACTGCTTTAAATAAGAAATAAAGAAGAGATGAAATTGATTTTATTATTTTTTTTGCTGTGGGATGGGAGTTGAGACTTCACTAACTTGTTCTCTATTGTACTTGTATTATGCTAAATTTTGATCTTAAAATTAGTATCATATATTACTACAGAAGCAAATGACCTGTGTTTGCAAAGTTCTTGAAATTGGAGTCTGACATTTAATAGTGTTCTAGTCTTATGTGTCAAAGTTGATAGCTATAGTTTTGGGAGTTGTGACTGAAACTGTACACAAAGTGTAAAAAGTTCATAATATTGGATAAAAAGGTCCAAGTCTTGATAATTCGTACTGGTTGGTATCATTGATTTTTAGATAAAAGATGTTTTAACTCTACCTTAGGGTAGCTTGTGCTGACGTTTTCAAATTTGGCACGGAATGGGATAGGTCTGTGTGACCTAATTGAGTTTTTATATTTTTATTTCTTAATGCTGATGGGAAAAATGTGTGCTAATGTATTTACAAACAATTCCAATGGGTGAGGGTATGGGTGATAAGATCTTTGAAATGGATCTTAATGTCTTTACCAACTTCAAGCAGCAAGTTTGTTGCACAGCGCAGTTTGGCTCCTGAAACAGGCAAGGGTCTGCAAGAGCCTGAGTTTCTGAACTTTGGGGGAAAATGACAGGTTCAAGGAGGGAAATGTGGTAGGGAGTTGGGAAGGCAGTACCTTCCTAGCATCTCAGCCAAGGGGGAAAGAAAGAGGGCAGTGTGTGGCTGGGAATTCAGGATAAAAGGAAGCTGTGCCCTCCGAAATGCAGAGAAAACCCCACGGGCGTTTGTCCTGGGGAAATCTCCCTCCCTTTATTCAAATAAAGTTTCAGGACTCTGTCTCTGGACTCTGGCTTTTCATAGTGTGATTTTTCCACACAATGCCAAAAGCTGAGTTTAGTTTTGGTCATTAATGCTGTGTTTATTTCACAGTTATGCAAATGTTAAACTTTTGGAGATCACATAAAATCTGGTAACTGGTAATCTGCACCAATTTTAAGTCTTAGACTTAAAAACTGTAACTACAGATACATTTACACATTCTATACATCCAGAATTGGATTAAGAGTTAAGCTGCTTTTGTTTGTCTGTTGTTTAAACCTATCCCTGGACATAAAATTAAATGTTGAGGTGAACAGAGCTATAGTTCAAGCTATGCTGTTGTGTAAGTGGTCAAACATACTGCACGTATCAGTTGAATACAGCAGTGGTACAAGTCATGCTATATATGTTTGTAGTTTTTCTTAGTGTTCTCTCTTTTTCCTTCTGATTAATTTTTAGGTCTGTTAACTTGACCATCTTTCCAGTGATGAAACAACATTGGGAATTATGGACAAAAACATTGGAGAACAGCTTAACAAAGCTTACGAAGCCTATCGACAAGCATGCATGGACAGGGACCATGCTGTGAAAGAACTACAGCAAAAAGTAGGTGTTGGAAGCTCAATTCTATCTTTAAAGCCATCCTTCCCATGGAGGATGGCAGTACGTGTAGCTACCAGTTTCACTTCAGCTATGCACACTTTAGTGCATCTGTTAAAGTTGGAAATTGCCATTATGAAACCATGTCAGTACACTGCAAAGTTACTCATTAGGCTTTGAATTTAGTGAGTGGGTTTCTGGTTTCTGACCTTAGATTTTTTTTTGTATTTTTAATAGTTTTAAAGGTTGGAAAAGTGGTGTCTGTTTTGGAGGATTAATGAAGTCTTCTAATGTAAACACAGCAAAGATATATATAAAATTTTCCTAACTTTAACAAAGTACGTTTTGGAATTTAATTTGCATTCTTAAATTTTTTTAATATTATTAATGTAAATAGCTTAAACTAAACAATATTTGTGACAAATTTACCTGAAAGTTGCTAGAATAAGTATTCCTCTTTTAAAAATAACCAGTACATTTATTCTTTAATGGAGTAACAGAAAGTTTCGGGAGGCATTCTGACCAGTGAGAAGCACCTTTGAAGTTCTAGTCTATTGCAGAAAATATGAGTTCAGTCAAAACTCCTCTAGAACTTCTTAAGTAGGACAGCAAATTTCAAAGCTATCAGGTTTGGGCTTTGTCGTAGTCCTTTTATCATGTATATTCTGCCCAGCAATGGAACCTCTGTTACAGGAAGGCTTGAATGTTTTCATTGCTATAGGACTTCCTGATACTCAGTAGAACTGGTAGGCTGGAATTTAGCTCAGGGGCCAATGAACCATATCAAGTTATAGAGCAGTAGTAGAATTGGAAGCAGGGAAGGATCTAATAGAGAATAATCTGGTATCTGGGCCCAATCTTGCTATCTCCTTGCATTGCAAAATAAACTAGCCAAGGCATCACAGAACAAACACATTTCAAGTCAGTCATGTGTGCAGTCATCCACTGTACAGTCTGTCTCTATTCATAGTCTTGCAGCAGTGCTGGTGTAAATCTGTAGAGGTCTCTTTACATAACAAGCATAAGTAGTGTGATTTTTGTGCTGAAATTACAACTAATTAACAAAAGGCAAGACTTTTAGAATGTTTAGGGATCTTTTAAATTCTGTCTCCTAGGGTGAGCTATTAACTATTTGAAGAAAAGCTAGTTAATGCTCCTGAATAATCTAAAACTACATGAAAGAATCTTCTGACCAAGAAACAAGGCATCAAGTACAAGATGAGATAGTCCTTCCAAGATCTATGCAAGAAAGCCAGAGAAGTGTGAGATCATCAGGGCCAAGTGAACTAAATGCTTGCAAGATTGCTCTCTGCATTTTCACTGGTTCAGAAATTAAAAATCTAAAGTCTTTGATAAAGGATTACTAACAGTTTAAATCTTTGTCCTAATCAAACTTTCAGTAGTGGAATTTTATGATTTCAAAAGAGAACAAAATTTTTATTTCAAGAAGAGTTGATAATAAAATTACTTGGGTTTTATTATTTGTGTTGTTTTTTTTGAACCAAACTCCTCTGTTTTTTGAATGACCTTTGTACAGTGCTTTACTCTAGTAACTTCCTCTGTTCATTGTGTGGCCTCCACACACTGTTGGATTGTCCACCATGCTGTTGTTAACAGTTTACTACTTTAGTTACCGATAGGCCACTTGTTTTGCCAGTCTCTAGAGCTGGGAGCCATGTCAAGCACACAGAAGCCAGAGTCATCTCGGCCAGATGGTGTTTGATACAGATGGATGGTTGGTTGTCATGCAGATCTTCTAGTTGGTAACTTGTTGCTGCCATCTGACTCAAGGAATAATTTGTGCACACTGGCTGTCAAAAGCATCTTCTCTTCTGTCTGTTTTAGCTGTCATGTCTGTGCTCTGTACAGAAGTGTTGACAAGACATTGCTGTTGTACATTTTCAATTTGGTTCTCAGTGATTTTTCTGCTTCATGAGGTCTCTTATAGCTGCTGGAGTGTACTGCTCCTTGATCACTTTTTTTTTTTTTTTTCCTAAACACTACAAAAAATCATCTCATAGTACAACTACTACCTGGCCTTTTAAAATCAATTTTGCTTGTAGATTTTTTCCCTGCCTGCTTTACAGACAAACACAGCGGACAGTAGGAGGGTATAGAATTTAAATGTGTCTGAGATTTGATAATTAGATAGCACTATGGCTAAACTATGAATAGACATGAAAACAATGCTGAGTCTTGTCCCAGATGGTGGCAGGTGGTGACCTCTTCAGTAATAGACATATTCCTAATTTCAGAAAATTCAGTGCATTCCTGAAAGTTTTCTTGTTGGGATTTCACAAGTTTTCTTGCTTGTTTTTAGCACTGCTGTAACTGCAGCATTAGGCATGTGCTAATGAAATAATAGTTTTGAGTATTAGCAACTTCCTGCCACCTGGCCATTCATTCAATTAATGGACTGTCTAGCAAAATTACAGTTTGATGAAATACAAGCAGTATTATTAAAGGAGTCTGTGTGGCCTGTTTATAGCATGAGTTGTAGTTTTGGAGACAAAGGATGGGGCTTTTTGCTTACCTTCCTCCCCAGCCCCATTATGTAGGATAGAAAAACTAGTCCACTACATTCAAAGAAATGTACAAGACTGTTCATAGGCAGTCAAAATGGTTTACAGAGTATCTGTTGTATGGAATAAACAATGTTATTGTTTTCCATCTAAAATCTACATTTTTTAAATCCTGTTTTTATATTATTTGTTAGAAAATATATGGGGGAAGATTAATTTTTCCTATAGGTAAACTGACAAGTATTTTGAAGAATACTAAAATTTTAATTTGAGCCCAATGTATTCTACATCTGTAAATGAAGAATCCTAACTTAAAAGTTACCCTTTACAACTTCCACTGCTGAAAGAGTTATTGAAACTCAGGGGTTATTTCCTATAACACCTTTTCTGATCAGTACAGTCCCAAAAAGATGGACTTGCCAAAGGTTTTTACTCAGACGACCACAACTACTGTTATCTTTAAAAATCAGAGCTGCTTTTTATATGCCAAATAGGAGACCCCTAATCAAAACAGAATAAGATTAATGCTAATTGAATTATATTTGCAGACAGAAAACTACATGCAGCAAATACGTGAACAGCAGGAAAAGATAGAGCTTCAAAACAGCATTATTGCAAAACTGAAATCACAGTTGGCTGCTCTGAATGCTAATAGAGGTATGTACTCCAGTTTGCACATGATTGCTTTTTATGCTGTGTTGCACTGATGAATAGTTCTGACTTTGTTGCTTCAGTTTTTACAATATACATATTTCAAATGAGTATCATACTTTCCTGTGAATGTGAGAGTTAACACAAATGTGCCGTTTCAAGATCTATTTATAAAATTCAACACTTCTGGGGTCTCTCTTTATCCACTTCAAGAAATGGTGAGATTTTCTATAGAGGTAGAATCTGCTTACACTGAAGCCAATAAAAGTTAAGAAAAAATGGGTTCAAATAATTTGCTACATTTTTTTGTTACATAATTATTTTTACACCTATCTGTTAAAAAGTTTATCTCAGGTTGTTCTAGATGTGAGTGCTATGATTATATGTCTGTTATGTTAGATGAATCTTGTGATGCTAATCTTACTGCATAACCAGAACTTTATAAGCAGGTAATTCTCTTTCAGATCAAATAGTCATTGATGGATAATTTTTTACTGTTTGACTGTATTACACAAATAAGAGAAAAGAGTCAAAGTAACCATGTGTTAATCTGCCATGCTCATTAAATATTTATTCACACTAGCCTAACACTCCTGGTTTTCATAAATACTAGCAAAGTGGCTGACTTTTATTTCTAAGAGTACATGTACATTTCTTTATTGCCAATTTAGTCTTGCATTGTCTCTAACCACAGAATTTAGTATCTCTTGCTTGTTTAATATGAAGGCTTGCTCAAAGAACATAAAGAAGTTAATATAAGTCTAGCTTCTTTTAATTTTGCTTTTTCTTAGAAGCTGACTGTGAAAAATGCAGCAATAGTCAGTGGCTTTTTTTTTTTTTTTAAGGCAGTGCGCATCCTTACATTCTGATGCATGAAGACATTGAAACATCCAACCTACCTTTCAGGCAGCTCTCTGAAAAACTGAACCTAGCAAAGCAAAGAGAAAAACTCCTAAAGGTATGTCACCTGCAGTAAATTCACTTTTGTGCTGTGAGAACCTAAAAGATAAGTGAGATATTTACGGGTGCTTTTGAACAGAACAAGAAATACCATCTCGCGCATTAATCCTGATCCTGGCAAAAAGAAGACAAGACACCTCACATGAAGTGCATGAGTGTTGTTCCACTGCAACTGCTTAGGTGAACTAAGCATTATCTTTGGTCCTTCCCAGTGAAATCTCTGTTTGGCCATCAAGCTCTCTAGAACAGTTTTGATCATAAAGCAGGAACTTAGTTGATTATTTGTTTCTTAACTTGCCAAAACCCATAAAAGGGCTTTTTCTTTTTTATGAAAGCATTTCACATTGCAAACGGTCTCTGTATTTTTGCAAGAAATGGAGAATCTGTACTGGAAAAATTGTGGAGTAGGAAGTGAATGATCCATTGCTTTGGAGATGCTGTTTGTTTGGGTTTTTAAAATAGCCAGTGTTAAAATGATGTCTCTTCTGCCTCTCCTCATTGAAGTAACATTAAGATTTTCACTACAGCCTGTTGAGTGTAACAGGAATGAGAATAAAGTAATAGCCCAGAATAGCTGGAAAATGTCTTGAATGGATTTTACATATTGAGAAAAGACAGTGACAGAGATGCACAAAGTTTCATTGTTCTTATTGTAAATCATCTCACTATGGTTTTTGAGAGCTGTCTTGTAACATAAAGTCTCTTATTTTTGAATGTGAATCTCCATAGCTCCATATCAGAGACTTTGTAAGGGTCATAAAAAGACCTTTGTGAGAAATGAGGCATTAGAATTAAATGAGTCAATTTCAGGATTTCTTTCCTAAGCTACAAACAAATTAACTGTGATAAATTCACAGAAACACATTTTTTTAATCAGAAATGCAATTCCATTAGATCCAAAAGTAATTTCCTTTAATTACTGGTGTTTGCTTAGTTATCCTGAAGGAATCTTATATGAGACTAAGCCTTTGAAAACATTTTAAACATACTGTCAGCAAATATTTCTATACACTCCTTTTCTGTTTAAAAGAAAGTCTTTATATAATTTTTCTACACCAGAATCTGTAATTACAAGATGTCATTTCTTTCCTAATCTTTGCACTTGGATTAAAATACAGCTGAAGGGTTAATTCTTTGATGGAACATCTTTGCATATTTTTGCAGTTTGCTGTCTTGAGCTGGATAAAATTTATATCTTTGGTTGCACATGAAGATCTGACCAAGTCTAGTATTTCATAGTCTTCTTTCTGAATGCTTACTAAAGAACAATAGTTTTAAGCAACTTAGTCATATAATGAGTTAGAATGAAAGAAAGCTGTGTTACCTGCTCATCTTATGGGGAAACACTGAAATAATGTGATCTCTACAGGACATGATAGGCAATGCATGAGAAGCTGGAATCATCATTTCTGGAGCTATTTTCCTAATGGAATGTAGGTTATTTTCTTTATCTGCATATTTGTTTTGTGTAGCCCATTGCTGCAGTTACCTCTCACAACAGGTACTTCATCTGGATTTTACTTCTTCTTTTCCATGAGCAGAAATATTTCTGAAATGCCTCCATGCAGAATGAACTATATAAGTCTGTCTGCATGGTGGTGCATTTAAACCCAGGCACATTGCTATTCAAATAAGGTCTTTTTAGAGGGGATGTGCAGAGATTTAAACCCATGCAAAGTTGGGTTGACCCAGCCTATTCTCTGTTCCTGTTACTGGACAAAGAGCATGGAGCTTGAGAAAGTATGTTTGCCTGGACAAAGGCTGCCTTCTGCAGAGGCACCATATTTGCACCATCCTTCCAATGCAGGGAGGACCCTAATGTTTGGTATTGTGTCTAGTAAACTTGCACTGATCTGGCAAGAGTGATACAAATATGTCCAGACAGAACAGCAGAGGCACACACACTTGTACTAGCTCTGGCTGTGTCTTGGCCATGCAATTCATAGCTACAAGGGAAGATATACAGCAGTGTCTCTACATAAGTTATCATCATTTTATTGAATAAAAAAAACCCACAGTAAGCCAGTGGAATTCATGCTTCAAGGGAAAATTGGACAACTCCGTGGAAGAGACATCTGTTGAGAGTTAATAAATAGATGGAAACTATTACTAAGAAGATCTGGGAATTTATTAACAGATATATCATGAATGTCTCCTGTTTTCTTGTACTTTTTTTTCTCCAGATGTCATATTTTGACATCTCTAAAACTGAAAATCCACCATCCTGTCACTGACCCAGTAGAGTTTTCTTGTACGTAATTCATTAAAGTATTGGCTTTTTCAGGTATTGAAATTTGGAAGTTTGAATACTCTATTTGAAAACCTGTATTTTTCTAATCATATTCTATCCACAGTCTGCTCTAAACCAAATAAATTATTCCTACAGCCATTGTCCTCTACTCTGTCCTTGAAATTCAGAGTCTCTCCCATGCAGAAGATGCTTGGGTTTATCGTAACGTTTTGAAACTGTCATTTGCTAAGTCCAGTGGGATTTTTCAGTGGACTGTATTCTGTCCTGCGGTAAAGTTAATAGAAATCCTGAATTGATTGTAATAGGTGCATGATTAGAACTTGAATTTTAGTGGTTTAAAATGAGGGAGGAGCTATCTTCTCTTTTTTTTCTAGTACGTGACCATACATGTGTATTTTATATGCTGTTGTCAAGGTCTGTCACCTGTGTGTCATAAAAGGCTTTGGGATTTTTTTGTTCACATTTGTCTTCACTGAAAGAAGTGAATGGGCCAGATTGGCTTGGTGGTCAGCACCCAACTATATACAACATTACCAGAATTTTTCAGCCCTCTGCTTGAGAAGACCAAAGGTGCCTGTATTGCTGCCTAGTTTTGAGACCCCCTTTATTAATTAGGAAGAACTGGGATCCAGCCACTGTCTCAGAGCCAAAGCTCTGCAGCGAACCAAAAACCTTAGAGATGAGATGATGTCAAGCTTCTACTTTTTAGTACGGCCAGAGATCAGAATCCTTGTGAACTTGATAAGACATGAAGCTAAAGTCAACTCCTGTGACAAGAAAACATGCTTATGATCCCATTTTGCTCGCTCAAGAATCTCAGTATTAAACACTGTCTGGAACTGGTTCGTCAAGAGTGTCTTGTGCCATGAAAAGGAGGAAAAAACTGTGTGTCAGGAATGAATGAGACAAATGTTATACAAAACTCTTCCTCCTTCAATAAATGTTTAGCTCTTTTCTGCAGGACATAAGCAGAGGAATGGCAGACATACAGTAGCCATCTTTATGTTCTAAATTATAGGGCTAAAATTACTTAAGTAACTAAGAGCAGCTACTGCAGCGGTCTTGTGGAGTTCCATGTTCCAGTCCATACCAGCTTCATTAGTGTCACTTTGTTTCCTATATTTAATGCAAAGAAAGCTGTACTTGATTTTTTTGCTGGCTGATAACATTGTGCAGGTAGCTGTTATTTGCTGCTGGTATGATGTATGCAGCAGGATTAGGCGCTAATATAAGAGAGAAGAAATTCTGGTATTGAAAGCCTTTTCTCCTATTGCTTCATCTGTTTAATCTATCTCTACCCAATAATAAAGAGGAGTTTGTGAGGAAATTGTTAAAAGTCACAGTTAATATTCATTGAGACCGCTTATAGTTCATCAGTTGAATTGTGTTTTTCCTTGAAACTACCTGACCATTTGTTTGTTTTAGGAAGCCACTGAAACAGGCCATTACAGCACACTTCAGGGAAAAATAAAGGAACCAGCCTTTGCTGCAGTGCAGTCTGGGGGCTGACTGGCTGCGGAGCAGCTCTGCTGGAAAAGGGCTGGAATCTTGTTAGACAGCAAGCTGAGCATGAGCCAGCAGCGTGTCCTGACAGAAAAGAAGGGCAACAGCTCCCTGTGTTGTATTAACAGGAGCACAGCTAGCACACCCAGGGAAGTGAGTATGTCCCTCTATTCAGCGTTCACTGGACTGCATCTGGAATAATACATTGGGCTTAGGGACCTCCAGTACAGGAAAAACATTGACAAACTACAGTGAGTTCAGCAGAAGCCCCCTACTGAACTAACTGGGGCCTGGAGTACATATCCCATGAGAAGGTACAACATCTGCGTATGTCCAACCTGGAGTCAGGTGGCTTCAGGAAAAGCTAATAGCATTCCAATACCTACATTCAGGTTATCAGGCCAATGGAGCCAGGCTCTTAATGGTGTTGTTGATGCCTAGAGAGGTTGCCTAAAACAGAGGCTAGACAGTGTTAAAGGAATAAAGTAGGTATTTATTAAAAAGCCTTTAAAGGATACACCTTGGGCAGTACAAGAGCCTGGCCGTGGCTCCACTCAAGATGGACCCCAACCATGAGTTTTTACACTTTTATAAGTTTTGGCCCATTTATATATTGGGGTTAATTGTCCAATTACAGCTTCAGATTATGAAGTCCCATCCTCCCAGATTGCTTTCCTCAATTTGCTGTTGTTTACACTTTTTGGGCCTGAAGCTACAACAGTGTCCTTGGTTCTCAGGCTGGAAAAGGATTGTTTTGTCTAACAAAACTGTGAAGAGAACTTGCTAACACTTTATATGAAGTTCAGAGTTACATACTGATACAGTGAAGAATGTGGAAAATATGAAAGTTAAAACTTAAGGTATCTGTGCATGGCAGGAGGATAAGAGACAATGGGCAGATGAAACAGGAAAGGTTCAGACTGAACATAGGGGAAAACATTTCACCATGAGGACAGCAGGCATGGGAAAAGTGCAGACGTCATCCTTGGGAAATTCAAGGTTAAATTGAGTAACCTGATCAGACATTGTAACTGACCCTGATTTGATTAGAAGCTAGAGAATCCTGGAAGTTCCTTCCAATTCCAATTATCCTCTGATCCTATAAAGTCTCTGCAAAAGAAAAGATACTGATCTGTTCATAATATATACATGACCACTTTGCTGACAGCTAATACCAGCATGCTTAAAAGACCTGTGTGACAAATTTATAAAATTTATAGTTTATGAAGTTTATCAAGCATTAGCTTTGTAATCCTTGGCCAGTTTAGAAGGGTTACGACATCATTGCAAACTGCCAGGCAAAGTATTGGAAAGTGTTAAGGTCAAGCTATGAAGGGTTGTTAGCTATTGAAAGATCCCAAAAGGTGTAATTGTTTCTCCACTGTTTTTCCTGGTATCCTGATGGTGCATAGGAATGATGATTTCCATCAGCATGTACTGATATGCCTTCACTGTAACATGTTGCATGTGGCTTTTTCCCTGCTTGCTTAAATCTTGTCCTTACTTTAGGAGAAAGCGGGGAGAAGTACTGGCCATTACTGCAGAGTCTCCAGTTATCTGAGGGCCTTTGAAAACCCACATGTGAATTGGAGCTGTAATAGTCTCAGAGAGCTAAATTATGCTATATCACAGGCTCAGTGAGTTATTTTACTGTCCTTAAGATACAATTGTTCGTCAAGGGCAAGTGCTATCTTTGATGAAAGCTTTTTCCTAGTTTGGATTTCCAGCAAATAATGATGAAGAAAAACATAGGAGAAGGTGTATCCCCTTACCTTATATTTAAATGGCAAATTGAATTTGATCTGTCGGAAATGCAAAGCATAGTAGAGTTGGGATTAAGGAGTTTTGCTGGGATTAAAACATGCCATTTTTAGACAATGTTTTGAAGAGCAGAAGAGGCTTAATCTGGATCTTTAAGATGCCACCCAAGTCTGGAGTTGCATTGAAGCTCTTACTGTCGATTTGCTCTTGAAAGTTGCAATTGAGACTATAAACCAAGGCCTTCAAAGCTATTTTTCTGCAGGTTTTTCTTTTTTATCCTAGTATAACTAGGTATACTATAGTTAGTATAACTTTTTGAGGCTGAACAGTTGTGTCAGCTGCATGTACACACATCCATGCTTAGCCAGCTGGTGTCTTGGTAAACCAGCTCTGGACCTATCCCTTTGACTGTCTTTATGTAGCAGGGTAACCCCTACCCACCTGATCTCCAAATGCACAACCTCACCCTATGTAAGTTCCATTTAAAAATAAAACAAAAGATCTTGAAAAAGCACTTGGTTGCTCCTTTCCTCTTCATCTTACCCTATCTGTCTACAGACTATATTCACATACATTCTTCTTTAAGAGTTAACCCTTTGGGCTTACTTCTCTTGCAGAGACAATCATGGGGCTTGGGGACACTTTCTGTGACACTTGATACAGTTCCCTAGATTTCATAAACTAACAACCATAAGGTTTTCATAGTAGCAGTTTTTAACTGTTGGTTGTTTCTTGAAAATTTTTGAAACTACTATCTTTGAGCATATTTTTAAAAATTGTTTGTTATTTTCTTCTTTATTCCACAAAAATCCCACAGTTAAAAGTTCCATGAATTACTTGATGGATCATCAAAGTGAGAGCAGCCAGGGCTTTTTATTCCACAAATCTTTATAGGACTAAAATATTTGCAATACAATCCTGTTTATACATAAAGATTGGAGGATGAGAGGCTGGAGAGCAGCCCTGCAGAAAGACACCTGCAGTTTGGGTTGGTGGCAAGTTGATAGGAGTCCACAGTGTGTCTTGGCAGCCAAAAGGGCCAGCTGTGTCCTGGGGGGCATCAGGCACAGCATCGCCAGCCAGCCAAGGGCTGGGATTGTCCCACTCTGCTCTGCAATGCTGTAGCCCCACCTCCAGCACCGTGTGCAGTTTTGGGTGCCACAAAAAAAATCAGACTATGGGAGTGTGTCCAGAGGAGGGTGACCAAGATGGTGAAAAGTTTTGAAGACAGGAATTAGGAGGAGCAGCTGAAGTCGCTTGTTTGTTGAGCCTGGAAAAGAGAAGGCTCAGGGGTGTCCTCATCACAGTTGACTCCCTCAGGGGCGGCGGTGGATGGGGAGGTGCTGCTCTCCTCTCCTCTCCTCTCTCTGCTGAGCAGCGACAGAACATGAGGACACGGAATGAAGTCACATCAGGGGAAGATCAGGTTGGACATTAGGAAAGGGTCCTTCAATGAGACTGCTCTTGGTCACTGGAACAGGCTCTCAAGGGATGCTGACATGGCACTGAGCCTCTCTGGACAATGCTCTAAGTTCTGTGGTTTACGTTTAGGTAGTCCTGCGAGGAGCAGGGAGTTGGACTCAATGATCCTTATGGGTCCCTCCCAGTTGGAGATATTCTAGGATTCTGTGATTGTGTGATTGTGTTCTTGGGTTTGCTCAATTTGCAGAATTATCAACATGTTCAAAATGGTATAAGATTGAAATGAATTAAATACTATTTTATGTATCATATATGAAAAATATACATAAAATGTTAATGTAAATTATATAGTAAGTGAACCAAGAAAGTGTCTTTATTTTGTATAAACACTAATATGACTTTCAGAAATTCAGAAGATACAGTTGTTTTGAGTAATCACCTATGATGAGTTACAGCTATGTGTAGCAGTAGATCTTTACTATGAATTGAAAATTATAAATGCAATAAACAAGACTGACCCTAACTTATGATGCAAAACCTACATTTAGCTTATTATAGACTGCTGAATAGTGATATTCCACAAGCCTCAAATTAATTGTACTGGTGTTTCTAAAATTATTTTTTAGGAACAGTTAGACAGTGAGAGCATGAAATTGAAGCAACTTGAGGACAAAAGCAATCAAAAGGAAAGGAAGCTTTTATCTATTATTTCCAATCAAGATGATAAAATAAGAAATCTGGAAAGCAAATTGCAAGAATTAAATGAAGCACAAAAGGGTATACAGACGCCAACATATAAAAGGGAGGTAAGATAAGAAACCAAGTAGAGATAAAATCAAAAGGACAAACATTTATAAACTATTACTTCTTTCAAACATGAAAAGTTTGGAATTCATACTAATTATTCTGATAAATTTATTTAAATGTCATCATTCTATAATTACTAGGAAATTGTCAAATTATACAAAGCACATAGGGAACACCATTAAATACTTATTTGTTAGTTGGTGTGTTAATTTTTTTATGGTATGTATTGAAAATTTTCATATTTGTCAAAACTCCAGATTAGCGTTTCTGGTTTATAATGTTCAGTTGGAAGTTTTCACCAAACATAGTTGATTTTTTCATTTTATTGCTTGCCTATTCTTGTTACACAATAGCATCCAGGGTGCTATTCTGTCTTTGTGGGATAGCTAGAATGCAGTCATTGATGCGAATCTAACCATCTACAAATAATAGCTACCTAATTTAAAGTGAACACAGGTAAGCATAAGAGCACAGCAACACAGAACTTGTTGCTATTAGACCTCATAAGCATTGCTTAGTTTACTGTGGCAATGACTTATATCCTGTGTTGCTGGGTGTAAAGCAGCTCAAATGCATCTGCAGGAGCTGCAGCTGCACTTCAGCCTTACAGGTAAGACCCGCCTGTGGTTACAGGCAATGGATCAGCTTATACAGATTTCTGAGCTTACACATCTTTGAAATCAGCTGATTTGGCAGGCATGCTCAAGTTCGTGTCTGACTTGGAGCACATATGAACTACTCAGGCCATCTGGTAATGTAGCTCTAGTGGAACTGCAGCTTAGTGACTGGTTATTATGAAAACTTCCCTCAATGCCTGGCAGATGTAAAACTATGTAATACTGGAGTGAACCACACGGTGGTAGTCAAAGTTAATAACTTATTTTAAAAACTGCTATAACTCCTGACATATTAGCTTCCAATGTGTTCATTGAAATTTTCAGTGAATAAATTGATTTTTAAGAGGTAAAATAGCTGGATAACAAGCTTATACAAAAGACAGAATCTTACCTTATACATGACTGAAAACTAATTACAATCAAGCAATATTCTTAGAACTAGTTCCGTTTCAAGGGAGTATGAGCAGAGAAATGCCACACTGAGTTAATAAGTTAACCTAAAAGGAACTAGGAATTTCACACATACTGCTTTTGTCATTTTGACAATGCTTTGAGAGCTTTCAACAAGACTAGGTGAAGGACCCCATGACATTTTTATTCATATCAAGGTGAAGCGCAAAATTAATATGCTAACGTGCTCAATATTTTCATCTTTTACTTCAAGGTGAAAAGTAAGAAAGTTGTTCCAGATAAGCCTGAATTATCTCTCGAGATCTCTTGTATTTCACCTGAAAGGTAAATACTTCTGCAGCATTTTTCAAATTTGCTTTTGGCTTTTCTGCAATGACATAAGGCCAGCTATTGCCCTCTTTTCTACACAGTACATTAAGAACTGGCTGGGCAGGGAGTCGGGAGGGGGCAGCATTAAAGGTCAAAGAGCTAATGCAGGAAGATAATGGAGTCAACAGCTATGTGGAATCATAGCTGGGGCTTTCCAAGTATGGAGGGCTAAGCCAGGAGGGAGGGAGATATCCACTCGGTTCAGCAGGAGGTTAAACTCCGGGAAACAGTGGTGGATGTTAATGCTGGGGTTTGGATAAGCATTCACTGCCTTGCGTTAACTCTTCTGAGCAGGAATGTACAGCCATTATGGATTAACTGATGGCAGCACAGCACAGGAGCCTGCTGTGCTGCCAGGAAGCACTCTGATAGGCAGCATGAAGAAATAATTCTTGGCCTGATCCATCCCAAATGAGATAGTTTGAAACCAAGTTAGTCTGTAAGCTGAAGGCAGCAAGCCCCTGCTATGACCAAGGCAGCAAAAGCAGTAGATTTCCTCTTCTGCCAGTGATTTCAGAAAAATACTGAACTAAGTCTTAGGTTTGTATTTTTCATAGGATAGCCAGTAATGCCGCTTTTTAACAACTTTGCTGGGGTCAAATAGAAGATTCTCTAAGGTGAGGTTATGGGAGTATTAAGGGAAAGTATCAATTTCTTGCTTTCTTCTTATTCTCTTGCCTAGGCATCTGCTTTTGACCACTCCCATACATAGGCTAGGTGAACCACATGGATATTTAGTCTGGCTCACTACTCTTTTGTGATAAGAAAGAGAGGAAATAAGACTGTAATGTGAGAAAGACCTGTCTTTTTGATTTATATCTAAAAATTGAAAAACCTTTACCTGTCTTCTGTCCCTCTGCTCTCAAATAGCTTCCTTACTTTACTGTTTTCTTGGAAAGAGGTATGTGACTGGTAAGATTGCTGGTAATCTTACACTATAAGATTATAGTATCACAAATGTCTAGCAAATTAAGACTGCTTCATCTAATCATAGCTATATTTTAAAGTTCTGAATAGAAGCTTTAATTTTTTTATTTTGTATTTATCAAAACATCTGGAAAATCATCAGAATGTGTTAACAGTAATAATTTTAACTACTTTTGTAGATCTTTATTTCAAATGAGATACAAATAGACTTTTGTGTCTTCAGAAAGAGAAACACAACAGAAGTAGGCACACAGATTGCTGTATGAATCACTTATAAAAGAGAAAGCAATCCACTGGATTAAAGAAAAATCCCTTTTGAGATCTTTTGATGAAAAGATTCAAAAGAGAACACAAATCGAACTTTTTCATCTTTGAAGTTCATTTTATAAAATCCATTATATTGTGCTTAAAAATATAAATTACTCAGCAAGTTTATCAAAATTTCACAGTGGAATTTTATGGATGCATCAGTAACTAAATAACAGTGCCTTTGCAGAAATAAACTCACACCAGCATGAACTATTTTTACCATTCTCAGTGCAGATAACTAAATATCATATTCCCATATGATACTCTGGAAAAGATATAATACAATAAATGTCTCAGAATAAGAAGAAAAGTCATATCATATTGTATGAAACGAGAGGGAATGAGTTCACAAACTCCTCCTCAAAATTCCAGGTAGACCGAGAAGGAAAGAGCGATAACAAATGCTTGTGTGTTCCTTCTTCTGCAGTCTGAAGTGCACTGGCAATGACACCAAACAATGTTCATAGTGGCAGCATCTTATTTTCCCTAGAACTGAGGTGGAAATAGTACCCTTGGGAAAGATAAACTCTTCTACAAAATACCTGAAATAACTGAAAGGCTGGATTTTTGGGGGTAGTCCTTGTAGGGTCAGTTCCTATGTTCAAATATATATGTGTATGATATGACTAAACAACTCTTTGACAACATTTCCTTTTTCTGCTTGCTTTTACTGAGGAGAACAAAAAATATGTATACATATGTTGAGGAACAAGATATCCAAGAAAAGTAGCTTATACGATTGTTTTTCTCTGGTTTGTATGTGTGACTAGATTAAAGGTCACAACAAGCTGAATTGGTTGACTCTTTATTTACAATTTTGATCTTCCAGAGAGAATCTGGAGACTATTTTCCAGGACATGAAAGAAGAGTGTCATCGAATATGTATGCTAGCCAGAGAACAAACAGACCAACTGAGTATATTTAAGATAAAGCCAGAACCTGAAACTGGTAATATCATACTTAAGCTCTTATTGTGATTCAACTGTTTGAAAGCTTTGCTTTATATTTGAAAATACTGCAAATTACACATACATAGAAGTACTTCCACTGTTTACCATCTGCCTTTTTCAAGTCTGTTCACATGGTGCTCAGTATTTCACCAAGAAAATGCACCGCCAGTTTTGGCATTCTATGACGAATGCTCCAAATCACATGCTCTAAAAGACAGTCATCACATCAATGGCTCTTGTAATTGTTTTGTCCCTTGGAGTGAGAGGCAGGCACTTACTACATGTGATATCCCATCATACTGTGTGAATGACAGCACTTGCTTGCTTTTAATTTAGCTGTCAGTTCAAAAGATGTCTGCTATGAATGCCTCTAGCCCCATATCTGTTAGAGGAAAACTGCAGGACTGAGGAGAGTCAGAGGACTTATTTTCTAGACTTCCTTGTGCAG
This sequence comes from Serinus canaria, assembly GCF_022539315.1. NCBI lineage: Eukaryota > Metazoa > Chordata > Aves > Passeriformes > Fringillidae > Serinus > Serinus canaria. The sequence goes on from NC_066321.1 coordinate 16,376,776, forward strand.
ACTTTTAAATACTGTTTTCTTATGTAGGAAAAGAGCTTAATCTAATGCTTCCTGAAGACATAGGGAAGGCTTGATTTTTTTTGAAACTGTGAGAGATCCCGAATGTCCAGTTCTGCTAATGCTTACCTTTAATACAATGTAAGCTACTATGGGTATTCTCTACTAACTTAATAATAGGATCAGACTCAATATATTAAGTAATTTCAATAAAATCTGCCAAATGCACACAGCTGAAGTAAAGATGCTGATTTCAGCACTTGATCTTAATTTAGGTCATCCATTACTGAAGTTTTGTTACATGAAGTGCTAACACGTATCTCATTGCTTCAAATTGCTCTGTCTGAACTCTATTGTGGTAGTCTGATTGTATGCTAATAACTTCATTATTTGGGGGTGGGAGTTTTGGAGGAAGTGTCTTTGGCAACTTACTTTACAAGAATGGTTTTGATTCCCAAAAAAGTACCTAACTCAACTGTGAAAAAAGCCATACATGATGTAAGCATTACAGATAATACAAGAAGTGCTTAAGTTAACTGTGTGTAAAGGTATATATGACCGAAGCCAAATAGATTTAATGTTTTATTTGTTACTTCCATGTTTCACTGTCAGAAGGCTGCTGTACAATCAGTTTTTTACTGAAGTTACGTTCTGACCTGGTTAGGAGCAACCATTACCCTTTTATTAATATAGTGCCAAAAATGAAGAGTGAATTCTCGAAAAAAAGGGAAAACATGGTCCCATTTCTGAATAGCTGTTCAGTTTAAATATTTAACTAATTTGGAAAACAGTGGGAGTTGGGTACCTGAATACCTTCTAAAATCGTGCTCATGGTGCCTAGCATGTTCTTGGCACTGTGTGAAGTGGTTTGGATTCCAGCTTCTATTTCTGCCAGAACACTTCAGTGAATATGCGAGTATGTGTTAAGAGTATGGGACAACATAATTTTCAATAAAATGAAAATGTTTATAGCCATAAATCAAAGAGAAATATAATTACTGGAAGGAAGTATTTCCTTTTATTTCTGTTCTGATAGTTTTTGTGTCAGAACTAATGTTTGTGAAAGAGAATAGAATTCAATCTGATTTTAAAGAGAAAATAAACAGTTAAAAAACCAGGGAAGAAAAAAAAAATACACCAACACCACATTTTTAATAACCATACTTCAATGGACTATTTAATATTTTCTTCATTCTTTCTTCACAGAAATACAGTTTTCCATGCCGATACAGTGCACAGATAAAACTGATGAACAAGCAGAAGAGCTTTTTAAGCCTCGGGTTATAAAGGATATAAATAGAGGTGCATCATGCATCACATCTATCACACCAAGAGGAGTGGGCCAAGATGAGGACAACAACTCTGTAGAATCACTTTCTAAATTTAATGTCAAGTTTCCACCTACAGACAATGACTCTGCTTTCTTGCAGAGCACTCAGGAAAAACCAACAGTTCCTTGTACTGGTATATCTGAAAACATGCTTCAAGATCATCATTTTAACCTGGAGCACAGAGACCGTGCTGTTAACCTCAGTAAATTGGAACCTAACTCATTTGAAGCTCATGGCATTGATCTCATGACCTCAGCTTTACAAAGTTTAACTGCTGTTGACAAAACAAACCCCTCAGATCATGCAAAGATGCCCATAGAAAATATCTGTGACAAACCATGTTTAAAAACAACAGACAGTGGTTTCACATTTGTACCTAAGCACACAAACCAGGGTGTACCTGAAGTAATTTATTCCTTAGAAGCTGCTGGAACAACCATCAGAGGTCCTCATCAGGTATCTTTCTATAAATATTCTACATTTCAAAATATGATAATGATTCAGACACGCATTTTGCAAAGAGGTTTGAGACTGGATTAATATATTCTCTAAGAAAGATGATCAGTCTTTTTTTAAGACAATATCTCTAGTAATTTCTTCTTCCTAATACTGCAGAATGTGTTCAAGATGCTTTTCCAGTGAAACATCAGGAATATAAGCAGACAAGCACTGGATGTTTTTACTAATTTCAGTTCATCTAGATATTAATTGCTTCTATATCTATTTCAAAGCTGTCATTAATCCTAAATTGCCCCCTAGATTGCTTTGTTTCTACCCTTGATCTCAGCTGTATAGGGCACACATTTGTTTTAATTGTTTTTCATGGACAGCAGAGAATTGGAAAAATGAACCAATTAAAAAGCAAAATAGATAAATACTTCCACTATAAAAAAATAGCTACTTTTTGTCTCAGTCTGAGGTATCAACAACATCCTATTCCTCTGCTCTAAGAAGCTTAAATTTTTGTCATTGTAGAAAAAAAAATATTTTTTTAATTAAGGAAAGTTTGCTAAAATACTTTATTTTAGGTTTCTGTATGTAATTTGGGCTTAAATTTCAGTTATAGCCTGAAGTCCATGGGAGCTTCTGAAAACAAGGCCCAGTAGTTGTATTGGCATGTTCTGACACTCATGTCTCTGAATACTTTGCTTCTTTTGTGTAACATCCTGTCTCAGATGAAACCTTGCAAAATTATGGAGCTTTATAGACTGAATTTGTGTTTGTTTGTTTGTTTATTTCTGTGGGTTTTCTGGTACCTTGTGAAAGGACAAGAATAAGCAAATAATGATAATTTGGAATTCACCTAATTTTACCATTTACATGGATGAAGTTTATGTTCTTTCCTAATGACAAGGTACATGCAGCAGAAGAGCTTTACCTCTCCATTTGGTCACTGCATGACCTACAAAACCAGCATTTAGAAAGTGTTGTAGGCCATTATAGCTTTAATGTTTTCTTCTCCTAAAATTTACCCAGTCTAGTTTAATTTTGTATTGCAAACCACTTTTTAAGTGAAAATTTTAAAGCATTGAAAGATTGTTGCTATAAGCTTGATTTTTTTTGAAAAGCTATTTTAAATATCTATTTGTAATGCAGGAGATCTCAATTCTTTACCAACTTATTAATTATGGGTTTCATTGTATTTTTCATTGGGTCCCCGGATAAAGTTGTGACTGAGTTAAACAAATTACCACATTTATTTTTAATACTGCTAGTAAAATTCCTGTGGAAGTGCAAAGAATTCACTCCATTGCTTTTTACTATCCTCCTTTTTTGTATTCCCTCTCCAGCCTATTCTTTTACTAGTTAGTCTGTGTATTCATTTTTCAATAGATGGCACCCTGCATTGTACATTACAGCAAGTGAAACAGCTGGTATGTGGTTATAAATTGATAGGGGAGTCTGCAGCTTAAAAAGTACAGAACAGTGGTTGAATAGCAGTAAGCCTTTGACCACTGGTATTTCTGCAAAATAAAGAAATTCTTTGGAGCCAGCATTTAAAACGTGAATGATCTGTTTTGTGGAGAAAAATGTACTAATGCTAGCACTCAGAGAAAAAGACAGCTAATGGTGAACTGTTAAGTATTTGAAAGTCATATCTACAATAGCACCGCATTGATTAAAATGCTATTTCTTATTCAGAAGTTTGTTTAAAACAAGCCAGTATTACTTTAGAATCCATTAAATGTACATCTGTGTATATCAGTATATTTAAATACCCATCACCTTTATTCAGCTGCTTTCAGGTTTTAAGTATTTTTCCCAATTACTTGGACTTAGCTCTAGAGGTTTTTTCTGACTGTAAATTTTGCTTAAGATTTGGTCACAGATAATATACATGTAGATTAAAACAGTAATTTTTTAAAGTCACTTGTATACATGCCCTTTTCACTGTGTTAACCTTAGCAAAATTTATGTATAAACTTGTTCTTAGTATTTTTACCACCTTTCTAGGGGGTGCTTATGCTGCTTACAGCTTCTATCATCCCTTCCAAAAAATGAAGGAAAAGCCATTAAGGAGAGAATTATATACTTTTTTTTTTTTTTTCCTAGTGTAGATAAAACTTTCAAGTATTTACTACATATGTTAACTTATAAAATGGAAAACCCCATAAATGCAATAGATTTGGCAACAGCAAGTTCTTGGAACTGCTCTCAGTTGGTGTAATAAATTTAGCTCTTTCCTTCTATGTGGATACTAAATCTAAAAACTCAGTACTGTTTTCTGAGAATGTAACTTAAAAAAAAAAAACGTGACTGAAAAGAGCAGTAGATTAAAATAAACATGGATATTAGTGAACCTAGGATTTTTCAGACTACATTTAGCTGAGACTTTCATATAGATGCACATGTTTATTGGTATTTGCAGTTTGAGGGAGAAGTTTCCACCAAAAATACTTCTAAGTATGTTCATGATTTTAAAAGCAATTCAGTAGTTTATTAATCTCACTATTAATCTTTTTGAAATGGAATGTCTGCTTAAATAGATCCCTGTTCTGACAAGGATATTAAGCACAAGCTTAGCACTCAAGAAATGGAAGTGAAGTGCCTGCGTGTGTGGGTTGCTGGATGGGTACCTCCCCTTGTCATCTTGTTCCAAGATGACAAATAGTTTTTACAATACTATTTTATCTTTTTTTCAAACAGTGCTTTACATCATATCAGAAACAAATAATTCTAAACACATTTATGTCGTGTGTTTAAGTGTGTTAACTTGTTTAAGTGTGTCAGTGTCTAGATAGATTTAATATGCAATTTACACCAGCAACATACAATAAGTAGACTCTTTGAGCTGAAAAAAGTGGTGTGATTGCACTTAATTACTAATTAGTCAATTTAATTATATGGATTGCTGACCATAATGAAAGACAGTAAGTCTGCTATTGCTATGTGATAAGCTAAACACTGTTTAAATACAGAATGGGCAGGAAATTGACTCCCAAGAAGTTCAGGGTGGTTTAAACAGAAGGTTTAACCGCTGTGAAAGTCAGCTTAGTTGTACAGTGGGTTGCTGTGAGAGAAATAAACAATAGATTCTAACTATTTGGCATGATGAAAATTAAAGAAGAGCTGACAATTAAAAATCTTGGGTATCAGTATAAAGAAGTTTAAAACTTCTAAAGAAATTACTTTGTATTCTTCCTTGCCTTCCTTTCCATGTAAGAGTGAAGCAAGAGGAAAAAACTGAGCAAAAAAAACCCTGTAGGGCACACTCTCTTCTAAGTTCTATCCCCACACAGAGCACATAGCAGCTTGCTGCCATTCTTTCTACTTTGTACTCACAACAGGATGCATTTCGTTTTCATTTGACTCAAAACCTGATTGTCCTGGCCATATAATGTAACTATTTGATCTTGTGTTGCTAATACTAAAGTTGTGAAACTTAAGTTTTAACTTTGAAAACTGATAGAAGACTTTTTGATTCCTAGTTGGTATGATTCTAAATAGTGTACACTTAGACTCTGGGTTTAAGTGCCTTGATGTTGAATGTTGAATAAACAGACTTGCTGGCTTGAAACTAACTAGCTCAGGGACCAAGAGCAGTGCAGGTGCTGAACCAAATACAACATAGTTTATAGAATCACCTGAATGCATGGATAGATATTCAGATGGTTCCAGTGAGTTTGACGCTGTCATGGCAGGAGGAATCCCAAACAAGATTATTTGTGACGCATTTATACTAAAAGGCAGCCAGAGCAAATAAGTACCTTAAGCCGTGACATTGTAGTTATTTTGGAAGTAAACTGAAAACAAGTTATATGTGAATAAAAATGGAAATAAAATATTAATTATATTAACTTTGTACAAGAAACATTTTATTCTAAGGTAAAAATATATTTTCTCATTTCTGCTAAATGGCTGCTGTGTGCTATGATTTTTACAGTAAAATACTGAAATGCAAAGTTAAAGAAAAGCTTTAGTATGTACCAGACTGATATTACAGACTTCTGCTCACAGCAATATTTATCATTAATATGTACCAAGGTATTTTTAAATATTTGCCAGGATAGTGTGTTTATAGAACTTCAAAAAAATGAAGTCCTATCTTGCTTTTCTTAAATGAGAACTCTCTAGTTAACATCTCTGGCCAGGCAGGTGTAAAAGAATCCTAATTTAAAGAGGCAGGTATTTTTTTCAATATAAATATAAACTACAGCATAATGTAAACCTTAGCAATAATAATTTTCTGTTTCTTTTAGCCCATTTGGCAGCCTCAAGACAATGATTTGCTGGCACAAGCATATGCAGACTCTGAACTGAATCAGTGTGGAGTATGTGAATTCTGTCGAGAAGTTTTCCCACCATCTCTAACATCTAAGGAAGATTTTCTTCGGCATCTCAATTCCCACTTTAAAGTACAGTCTTAATGTATGAGAATTCAATGGTTCACTGTTTTTGCATACATATATACATTTTTTTATTCAATAGATATGAGTTTAAGAATTAAGACTTCTTGTAACAAGAACTCATGACTGAAATTGTTTGTCAGATAAGCACATTTTTAGTTGTTTTTTGACAAGGCAGAATGAAACTAAGTCACTCAGTACTGTAATTAATATTATTGCTTGTTATGCTTAACTAATAACTTTGAGAGTGATGTCAAACACATTTTTTTCCCAATTAATCTTTGCCTGAATAGGCCTGAAGTTGTGACTATATTTATGAATGTAGACCTGCAGGATTAATGCCTTAATCTGGCTGGCAAAAATTGGAGTAATGCTAGGATTTTTTTGACAATATACAGTGATGTGATTATGTTCTCCCTGAAGTAAACAGGAAGAGAAATAGGCCCTCATTTTTCATTTATATTATATCATTTCTAAATAGTGAACCTTTTAATTCAGATTCCTGTAAAATTATCATTATAGCTGAATCCAGGTGTGCCAGAATTAGGATAGGCTTGTACACTAGTAACATAAATGAATGGTTGACTTTCCCAGATGAATTTTTTACCAAAGCGAGTAATCAAAAATAACATATAAATGACTCTTTTGCCAAAATGGAACAGTAATGATTTTATGAATATCTGTTACATGTTACAAAAAAAATTATCTTGTTCATGTACCTTTATAGCATTAATAATTACTAAAAATGCTTTCAGGGAGCAGGTTATATTAATATGAAGGATAGAAAAGGTTAAACTTTCCCTAAAACTAACAATATGAAAAATTATTTGCCTTCCCTTCTGGTTTGCTATGATGGATTGCCCAAGTCTGGTACAGACTACAAAGGAAAGGGGAAAACCTAATCATCCAAATCTCAGTGAATTTATTTTTAACCTGAATATGGTGGCTTTCTCAATGCAATTAAAATTTGTGTTTAGTTGAAACATTGAAGTCTGATAAAGTTTGCACATTTTCTGGATTTACTGATTTCTAATTTATAAATAGGGGTGTTGCCAAGTATTTTAAATTAATGATAAAGGGTGCTTGCTTTTTGCGTTTGAACAGAATATAGAGTTTAGCCCTGATATTGATAATTAGCATTAATATTTTCATAGCAGCAAAGCACAACACCTTTTCTTTTTAAAGATTTGTTTGCAGGTGACAAATTTCTGGGAAAATTAACACCTGCGTAATTTTTAGAAATGGATTTTTCTGCAATTATTTTCTCTATTTTGAACATGTCATGTTTGTGACGGGCTGTCAACAGAGTGTACTGTAATAAACAGCGCTGTACAGTGCACGTCTGCTCCGTGACCTGGAGGAAGAGTTTGTTACTCTTCGGAGCTCTAAACCCCGCCGGTGCGCAGCGCTGAAGAGGCGATGTTCGGCCGCGGCCGCGCCGTGCGGAGTGTGAAGCACCTCCCCGGAGAGCACGGCTGGGGGTGGTGCCCGGGAGAGGCACAAGTTCCAGCCTCGGGAGGAGAGAAGGGGATTCGCACGTCTCCAGCCAGCCCGACACACGGCACCGACTCGTCCTCTCAACCGTGAAATTCGAGCTCAGAAGCTCGCGTTATTAAGGGATGCACAAACTGCGAATCACCTTTGAAGAAAATAAAGTCATCTGTTTCTCCCCCCCGCCCCCACGCGTGGATGCGGTTCCCCAGGAGCTCTTGAGCTGGCAGAGCCGAGAGCCCTGCGCCGAGCCCGAGTCCCCGCGCGGGGACAAGGCTCTTTGTTGCTGGAGGCAGCCTGGGGCAGCGGGGAGGGCGGCAGGAGGTGGGGGGAACACGGCTGACCAAAGTCTCGTCGACCAGCAGAACCCATCCATCTCCCACTGTGAGGGCTCCTGCCTAGTGCGGCGTTTTAGGAAGCTGTTTAATCCTGCGTGCGTAAAACTGTTGCTGCCTGAAGGCATCCAGATAGGCTCACCGATCAGACCACTGCGAGGAGCACTAGTTTAGTTTTTAAATAAACAATAAATAATAATTAAATAAATAAATCTCACGCTAAGCAGTTGTGAGCGACTCGAAGTGGGAGGCGAGTGCGGTCCCTGAACGGGCCCCTCTTATACAGCTTTCCTGGAGGCGGCTGCTGCTGCCAGCAGGGACATCTGCTTTATTACACTTACCAGAGGAGGCTCAGTATTCCTCCCCTTCCCTCCCTCTTCCACACAGGCTCAACCCGGCAGAGGAGGTTGAATCCAAATGGGAAGTAGTATGTCATTAAAAATCATAAATATGGTGGAAGGAACTTGAGAGGACAGGAAGAGCAGAAAACTCGTGCCAAGGTGTTCTGCCGAATTCCGACTCCGCCAGGGCCAGCGGAGCCTTCGCCAGGGCAGCCCCGGGGCTGGAGCAGTTTCAGGGCTCCCGTACGAGTTCATTGTCACCCCGCCCCGCGCTGACGGTGCGCGACGCGTGAACCCCCCGCGCTCACAGGCAGCGCTCGCAAGGAAACAAACTGCTCCCGTTTCCTATCGGGAGCTCTCTGAGGGACACTGCGGCGGTACGGCTGCCTCAGCCTGCTGCGAGGGCTCGGTGCCGGCGGCCGGGTAGAACACATGTAGCTCCGCTGTCTCTCCGGCTAACTCGACAGCTGCTCGTAGCTCCAGTAATTAGACTGTCACTGCTTGTTAGAGGAGAGGAAAACGCTCCTATGACAGATTCCGCGAGTCCTCTGTTTTTTTTAAAATCTCGCAGAAATCACTAGGGCATTAACTGAGATTTCTTATTTCTCTAGAATCAGAAGGGAAGAAATTCCCTCTCCGATCTCGCACTCCAATGAGATCTCTCTTCCGATTCCCATGAAACTGAATTCGTTTTAAGAGGACAAGGAAGTTACCTTCCTTCCCCTGCCTATCCAGGAGGAAGAGGGAGCTTCCTGGCCTTGTGAACTTGCTTTTAAAATCCCTTCCCCGTATGGCTGTACCTAACCAGATAATAGAAATGCAGTCTTTTCTCCATTAACTGAGCGGAGGAGTCGCTAAACACACAACACGCTCAACACATCCTTCCTCATCCGAGATAATATTAATTCAGAGGATGCTCAGGAGAGGCTGTTACCCCTTACGAACAAAAGCACTGGAGGATCAAGCCGAGATGCTGCTACCCCCACCCCATGGTTCTCTCAGCAGATGAGCCTCAGAGGAGGCGATTTCTTCCCCTCCCTACCGTACATTCCCCTTTCCCCCGCAATCATACAAGGTTAACTCAACAGAGGAGTCTCAATCCAAATGGCAACTGGGATTGCATTAAAAAAAAAAAAAAAAAAAGAAAAAAAAAAAAGAAAAAAAAAGGAAAGGGGAGAAAAAAATCAGAAATAGGGAAAGAAAAGAGAAAAAGCAGCAGGCTGATTACGAGGTGTCAAAACTGCCAGGAGCAAGAAGGTGATAGCAATCAGGGGTGAGAAGAGTGCGCCATTCGTGCGGGGCAGCTAATTATCCGTCTCATTTGAGAAGAGCAGCATTCGAGGCAGCAGCGTTCGCCTGCTGAACGGTGACAGATTGGCGCGGAGGAGAGGGGAGGTGTTAAAACAATGGAGCCGGGCTTGCGAGCGCTGCTGCATGCTAATCAGCCCGGCCTCCTTCCTTCCTTCCCTCCGCCTGCCTGCCTGCCGCGATCCCTCCTTCTCGCTGGCCGCATGGCAAGCCCAGCGCTACCCGGCCCCTCCGCAGCAGGCGGCACCGCACCCGGCATAGGTGGTAACCCAGAGAGAGTTCCGGCGGGGCCGCGCAGCGGGGCTGGCGGCACCCGGGGGACCTAGCAGGCTGCTGGGTATCAGTGGTAGATTTCAGACCGCGCCCTCGGCGCCCGGGCTGGCAGTAGCCCGTCAGTGCGCCCCCCGCAAGGGGCAGAGGCGAGGAGCGCTTCGTGCCAGCCCTGCGGGTTCTGCGGGCTGACCTCCTGGCTCCCTCCCCGCCAGAGGCCAGGCCATAGCCGGCAGCGCGGCAGGTGGCCCAGTGAGAGACAATCTATTGCCGCACCCCAGACCAAGCCGCCGAGCTGGGGGAAATGCAGAGCTGTGCCTATAACTGATGGACTCCAGGGGCTCCATTGCCCTCTCAGCTCTGCACGGGAACTAGAGGCCGGAATGCTAAAACGTGTAATAAGCAAGTGGTCTCTCTTCACCACTGCCTTTTGCCTCTCGCATTGCTTGGCCTTGCAAGCCTGAATGACTCTGCATGTACACAGTGCGTGCCTTGTGAGGAGGTACTAAAAGGTCTGGCCTTCTCTCAGACCAGGAACCACCGTTTCCTTTTACAAACAGTGCAACAGGGTCTGCAGAACAGCAGAAATGCTTTCTGCCAAAGCTAGGGCTTTGGCCCTAGCTTTCCCAGGAAGTCCATGCTCCTCAGGACTCCCAGGGCAAGCCCCGGGGCTGGAGCATTAGCAGCCCAGCTACAGTAAGTGCTCCACTCTGCCAGGGAGAAGCAGAGGAATGAGCGTTGGAATGTTTACTCTCCAATATTTCTCAGTTTCCATTCCATCCTGCCCTGAAAGATTTTTGATTACTATACACTTCAAAATAGTATTTATTACAGATTTACATAATCTGTATGTTTTATGTTAAGGCAATAACACATTGATGCTGTACTACTGAAAGGAGTTAATCTAAACTATGTAGTGTCTGTTATAACAGAGTTCCAACTAAAACATATCCTTGCTTTCTGGCACTGACAAGAAACACGTATCCAGAAGGACATTGCCCAGCACATGAGGTAAACTGCCAGGTGAAGCCATTGCTTGACTCCTGAACCTTCACTGGGTTATGGATCAGCACTTGGCCAAATTAAATAATGTAAGTCTGTGTGTAACCTCACATTTAATTAAACAAATGTTATTTCAAATAGCATGTGTCTGGTTTACAGCAGGATTCATGGGGATAAAAAAACACTGAAAGGGAATAAACTGGTTTAGGCCTGAGGTAAGCAGCATGAAAACTCAGGTTGAATGCTATTTAAAGTAGATTTGAGTGCATGCACAGCTAGGCGGTAGTAATAGCGTTTAAATTTTGTTATTCTAAGTCTGTCGTTGAGTGTACTTGATGAGATTGTCCATGAGCATACAGATGGTGAGATTTTCATGCTTCTGTGGCATACTGACATCTCAGGCTGTAAAAATAAATTCCCAGATCGCTGTAATACCTAAGAAATATAAAAATGCAGTCCACCTTAATGCTCTACATTTGAGTCTTTTATATTTTAAAAGATTTTATATACTAGATACATAAGTTTGTGTATATTAGGAAGACATTTACAGTATAAAGCAAAATTCGAGATAAACTATGCACCCTTTTTTATATCCTTCTGAATTTAGAGATATGGGGGATGGAGATAAAAACTTGCCTTTGCTATTATCTTTATTTTTTTTAACTGTTGTAATGTTTGTTTGTGGCTCCCTGCTACCAAAAACCAGGCCATGCCAAACCAATACATTTGTACGTAAGGATAAAAGGCAGAAATAAGTTTCCATTAGATCAAGTTTACTTTTCATTAAAAGATTATTGGATTGTTTCTTGATTTCATATATTTTTTCAATCTGGAAACAAACTACTATATCCTATTTTGATGATTTAGAGTGCACTAAAAAGGTATTTGGATCAAAGACAAATGCCAAGGTATTTTCTCTAATCGAATAAGTTTTTCCCTGCCTAAGAAGCCATAATGTGAAGCAATCCATGCACCAGCCTGTTCAGCCCAGAAGCCAGCAATGATATTGCTCAAAAATATCCAGGGTAGGGCATCCCTATTGGTTACTGCCTGGCTGCAGACAAGGTGCTGCGCTCATCCAGGTTTCTGAACTGACCAAATTAAAATTTTAAATAAAAATATATAGCAGGGTGATATGGTGCAAATGAGCTAAAAGAAAAACATTTTGCAGAGACAAGTACATAGTTTTAAAAGGTTTAAAATATTCAATTGGTGTAAAAAATAACTACTTGTAAAAACGTGTGTATTTTCATTATGCTTAATTTGCCATTCAAAACAAGTTTTTCTTAATAAGCTCTATTGTTTCTATCTGTTTTGTGAAATGTAATACGTGTGAGACAGAAAGCAGACTCGGAATGTGAATGAGTTTTGTTTCCTCTTTCTCTTTTTCTTTCGTTTTTAAAATACAACTTTATTCATATTCATAGGGATCTTTAAGTCGAGAAAAGGATTAATGGAAGTGGCATGACACTCCTGAGGTCACGATCTGAAAAGATGAAACATGAAATTCTATCTGCTAGTCTTTTCCTATATCTTATTTGCGTGCAATAGAAAAGTCTCCATAAGCAAAACACTCTAATAGTTATGTTTTCGCTCTCAGCAATGACACAAGCTTTGCCAGGTTTTCACTGTTTGTATAGTTCATTAAAATACTTTAATAAATGACTCGTTGTTTTAAAAAATCACCACACGATCACCCGAGTAAAAACATCTATATCCTCCCAATTTCTGCAGTGTCAAAAGTACAGTCTCTGAGGGCAAGAGGTTATGGAGCCTTCATAAAGGTTTCCCATCTGTCATCAAGCACAACATCGAGCCCTCTAGGTGCTGTGAAAATGATTTTCTCCGGAATTCTCCAGCCCAAAGATGCCATCCTCTTAATTACAAGCTTTTGAGATAAGGAACGCCACTGAATTCCCTGGAGATTCACAGAAGATGTGCAAAAATAATCTCTTCTCTTACTTGCCTGCCAGGGCTTCTGTACCTGCCCACAAGCTAGTCGGCTGATTTGCTAGGTAATGATGGATGGACCCAGGCAGTACATCTGCACTGCTGCCCCTCCTATCCTTGCTGGCATGCAGACATGCAGTCTTTCAAAGTTTCTTCTTTATAATTGACTGCCAGCAAAGGAGTGACAAATAACTGTTGGGGTTTGGTTTTTGGTTTGGGCTTTTTTTCTTTTTGGGGAGGGGTGGAGTTTGTTGTGGGTTTTGGTTTGTTTGTTTTTAATTGATCGACTTCCCTTCTCACCATCACAAGCCTCCTGTACATGGGTTACACCACATATATGGGACAACAGAATGAAACAAGTCCTTGAGTTCATGGACTATAAGATGTTCTTATAAGAACATCTGCTTATAACAGTTGCCCTGAAAAAACCACAGAAACTATTTATTCCTGGGGTCAGTGTGCATGCAAAAGACTATACGGACAGACAGGGTGCGGAGTAGAGGCTTTGTGTGACAAGCCCATGCCTGCACAGCAGAAACTGAGCCTCTGGTCAGGTCACAATCCTATCTACAAATGTCCATTAGCACTTTTCCAGTGGTGACAACCAGGTGAAAGGCCATCCGACCTACCAATTTATCAGGAATAGAGTGTTGGAGGTTTCTGTGGGGTTAAAGGGATTACAGCAATTGTAGGAGGAGGTACAGAACATGAAGTGAGCAGGAAAAAATATCACTGTAGTTTTATGCAAGTTCTCTGTCAGTACAGAACCAGCCCAGAGGAACTAGCTGGCTGGAATGGTACCGTTCAGAGTGTACATAGACCTGGTGATTGATACGTCTGGAGAGGCTTAGCGTTGTAAATCTGAGCAGTATAGACTGCATTTTTAATATGTGGAAACATGTACATAACTCTGGACATAAGGGTGGGGGCGTAGAAAAAGCCACGTCCAAGCTCAATAGGATCACGGGAGAGAAACCTTGGGCTCCATGCCATCCGAGATGTGAAAGCCCACAGAGACTCAGCAGCCAAAATCTCATACACTGATTTTTTAATAGAGTTCTTATCCATGTGTCCATTTAACTGCAGTTAATACAAATCAAATAAGCTTGTTACTTATAGATTCCCAGTTGCCTCAAGTGATACAAGACAGCAGCAACAGGAATATCCCTAATTAGAATGGATTCATCTGATTTCTTTATTCAGGGAGTTTAGCGTCCCTAAGTATTCAAAGAATGATAAAAATCTTCCAGAATAAAGCTGCTAGGTTTAGAGCTCCTTCTGCCCAGGGAGGAGGAACAGCAGGTTTGCTCCTACCTTTAATTTACTTCTACCATTACTTCTAACGTACTTCATCTCATTCCTATGTATCTTTTGTGAAATCTCTTTCAGCACACTACTCCTTGCATTTTTCCAAAGTTTTTATTCCGTATAATTCTGTGCATACACACAGGTATTTCAGGCAAGTAATATTGAGAAGAATACGCAGCTGGAAAGTAAAATGAAATGTTATATCAGTTGGTTATGAAATATCTTCCTACACCTTAGCAAGAAATTAAGAGTCATCATTTTAAAATTTACTTTGTGTAGTGATAACTTGGCATTATATGCCATGACTGCAAGTGCAACTCTTTGAAGACATGTAGTAACCTGTGAATACCTCCTCTAGGAGAAGAAAATGCTGTATGCTTCACAAATTCTTTTAAAGTTAGTTCAGTTCTACTTTTTAAGTTTTATTATTTAAGCATGTGTATTTTGCTCCTTTATGTGTCTCACTGACCTACCCATGAAAAAGGCAATCTAAATGGCACATGCACAGACATCCCTCGATGTTCCACACAAAGCTCTGTCATCATGAGCATGTGGAGTGATCAGTGGTCAAGTGTGCAAAAAGACCAACATATATGTCATTGGCAGAGAGCCTGTGGTCATGCATGCAAGCTCACAAACTCATTGAAAAGTGACCAGTGCAACTGCAGCAACAATTTATAAGTTAGCCTTGTTTTTTCTTTCCTGCAGAATAGCAGGAATGCCAAGAAATACCCATTGAACATTACAAACACAGAATGAAAAGGCAGTCCCCTCAGCCTTTTTCGACCTCCCCATCCAGTGGAAAATGGATGCAAGACCTGGAAAGTGATGCGATTCTCAGACCTGTCAGCTCTCTTATGGGCCTCAAAAGAATCACATGGCCACAAAGTCCAGCTTCACGTTTATTTAGTAGCCCATCACAGAGATCACCAGAAAAGGCTATTACCAGAATGGCAGAACAGAAGTTTCTTAGCCTTTGCATGAGGGTAGCAAGATGATAATGATTAAAGGACTCCCCATTCCAGAAGGTCCATATTTCCCACTGTGCCTAAGTGACTTTTCTATTAAAATAGTTATTATAAGAAAATGTGAAGAAAATGTTAGTATGTAACAGGCTGGTTGCATCTTCTGATGAAGACTCTGGAGGAAAGAACACTGAGAATGAACTTGCCAGCTTGCTTTCCTCAAAACTGGTACCTTTCCTCAAAACTGGTACTGAAGCTAAGAGGGCATTAGCTTTCATTTAAAAAAAAAATTCATGGCATGCGTGGGTGTATTTGTGCTGGGAGGGAAAGTTTCTTTCTTTAAAAATAAAACAGTTCATTGGGTTGTTTTTTTTAGCCTAGGCTAAAGGGACACATCCCTTTCTTTGTCTTCAGAAAAAATGGCAGAAAGTTTGAATCTTCTCACTTTCTCTTCCCAAAATAAATGCCTTATTAAGATCAGATATGTGATGCCCTAAAATAAATAAACAACAGCTTCCAGGTCCAAGCACACACACCAAAAAAAAACCAAAAAAAAAACCCCAAAAAAAAACCCAAACAAAAAAAAAACCTTGTTCAAAATACTTTTGAAGAAATAGACTAATCACAACCTTTATATTTACAGTTGCAAAGCTGCAGTGAAATTCCATTCAACTGGGTTCCGAAAGTTTTACTCGGTGGCATTTCCTGAGGTTAACTGTTCCTGGTGGTGAGATGCTGTGAGCAATAACGCAACTCCCAGAGGGACCCGTTCCTGAGAGCACTGCTGAATAGTTGAACTGCCATGTCTGCTATATCAGAGGCTGGGATGTACACTGGACTGATTTTACCATCTTATTTAAATGTGATGGTTTTCTCATTTGTTGCATTGTTTGTATTAATACGAATATCTTGTTATGTTTGTTTTGTCTCCTGGGAGCCAATAAAGCTGTGAAGTTTTTCTTTACACCAAATGCAGCTCTACGGGTGATCAATCAATGGGTAGTTTTTGGATAATCTGTGAGAGTGAGAAGTCTAATAAAGCAAGAAACTAAAAAAGGAAAACAAAGTCTATTTTCTGTTAGGTTAGCTACGTCAGGAGTCAGGCATTCCACCATGCCTTTATAAGATATTAAAGCAGCTACATTTTACTATCAGGGTAGTACCTCACTCAATTAACTTTCTGACATATAAAGGAAAAAGTTTAGACATCATGACCTCGGCATCATTGTGGGTTACTTTCTTATACAATTAAATGTACTTTGACACTTGCATTTCTCCCCACGTCTTCCTCCTCCACAGTGGTATATGAAAACACATTAATGCAAAATAAAGACTAATCATGAAGTGAGAAAACAAATAAGTGACATTTCAAAATTACTATTGCTTTGCTATACCAAGCATAATGTTAAGAAATAGGTAGACAAAGATTATATAGTTGGTTTCTAGGTCGCAACAAGGTCCATAGGAAAACATGCCATTTAATTTCAAGGCAGCAGTTCTCTTATCACAACAAAATGAGTTATCAACAGATCAAAATAACAATCTGAATTATCTAGCATTAGTGGTTGAACTGAACAGCCCGAGATTACGTGATGAATTGTTAAATTGTGGTAGCATTGTTTTGGAATTGCTAATTAAAAAACAAGTAAACCCCCATGACTCTGGATATGACAACTGAAAATATCCACAAATTATTTAATAGATGAAGCGTCTAACAACTCTAACACTTCCTGCTCTCCTTGTTAATAAATGTAATTTGAGGTAGATTTTAAAAATCTCCCATCTAAACAGTGAATTCATTACGCGACGTTCAGATCTCCAGATGCCTATGGACTCCTCGGAATTAGGTGTTAAATAGACAAAAGTGAACCAAACTGCCTTTAAAAGCACAGCATGACCATGTAATTCTTTTTCCAGTTTGTGGTAAAAAATGATGAAACTTCTTTCCAAGTAGCTATCACCCAGATTTAGTGTGAAAAGTAGTGTAATTGTAATTCACGCCATCAGGGTCTATCACTGATAGACTATCAGCTGTTCTGTAGTTAGGAAGGCTTTCTTTTCAAATAGGAAAGCTGCCAAGTGCTCTGTGATACCTCCAGCAAGCTTATCGGATGGAAGATCGGAGCCAAAACAGCAGCTGCACACATATGCAAATTGGCAATTAATAGTATAACATTCTGGGGAGGGTTGGTTTGGGTTTTTTTTTTTTTTTTTTTTTTTGTTGTTGTTGTTTTTGGTTTTTTTTTTAATATGGGAAAGTATAGCCGAACTACCTTAATATTAACCTTAAGAGTGATAGAGAACTTCTTGCCTGAGAGGCCAAAGAATAATTACCCTCTGAAGAGACTTTCACTCTATTACTTTCTTCACACAAAGATCAAAGCTTTGTTGTCCTGCCGAGTTTTTCTCCATCATGAAAGTTAACTTCAGGGAATAAAAAAAAAGGGGGATACCTTATAGCTGCAACTCTCGAAAGCAGGGAATCGTGGCGATTCGTGCTTCCCTCCGCCGCCCCCCAAATGTCAAAAAAAAACCCTCCCAAAAAGTTAGGTCGTTTTGGTTTTTGTTTAGGACGCTTGTCCTGTTCCTTGAAAAGATGTTCTGTGTTACACGGGACATTACATTTGTTATGGATACTCTAATCAGCGACAAAGTAATTGAAGGATTAGTTTTATATATTTTCCCCAGGCTGCCGCAGCAAACCAGCTTGCTTTATTTAGCCCAGCAAGTATGAATACAAGACTTCCAATTAATGCAGTTGCTTGCTTAAGTCAGAACATTGCCTTTCAAAGGATCCTCACATGATCCTTTTCTTGTAATAGCAGGCTGGAGCTGGAAAGACTTTGCAAGGCTGCTGCATTTCACACCAGCCCGTCCCCAGCGCTTTCCCCAGCGTCTGTCTGTCTCTTCTAGGACAGGCGTGGGGTGATTAACTGATGTTTTCGATAATCTGTGAATTCTTAATAGTCTTATTTTCACGATTAAATATCTCAGCGTCTTTAGGATTAGGATTCTCCAGGAAGGCAGGCCAGAAAGTTTGCTCCTCTCTAGAGGCAGAAGCCCAGCAAGGGATTTGCGTGGCGCGGCTCGCGCGGCGCCTGCCGAGCGGCGGGAGCCTGCCTCCGAGCACCGCCACTTCTGCCGTCTTTTCCCGCGGCCGCGAGCGCTCCCGTCTGATCCCTCTCCATTGCCCGGCTCAGCCATTCCCGCGGCGGCGGGAACTCTCCGCTCCGCTCCGCCGGCTCCCGGCGCTGCTCGGCGGGCGCTGCCGACGGAGCCGCAACCGGCGCCGCTCGAGCCGCGCGAGGGGCGCGCCACAGCCCCGCGCCCGGCTGCGCCTCCCTCCCTCCCTCCTTCCCTCCCTCCATCCCTCCTTTCCCTGCCAGCTCCTCCGCGGCTTTCCAAGCAGCGCCCGGGCATTCCGACAAAGAGTGTACGTTTAGATTTAGACGGTAATTCTTCACCGTTCTCAAATCAACATCGCACGCAACTTAGAGGAAAGCGGGGCTATAAAAAGATCCATACGTTCTGGTTTTCAGCAGGAACTGGAAAATATACCCATATATATTCACAGATCCTTAAAAAGTCAGGTATTTGAGAAGGACGATTTGAAATACCAGGGTTCCAAAAGCAGAACGATACAAAACCTCACCTGAAGTCGAGTACAGCAAAAGGAAGACTAGCTTGACTAAAATATCTATTCAATCGGACACAGACGGGAAAATCCGTGTGTAGGATATTCATCAAGCAGTATTTACATTCAGATGGGTTACCATCTCCCTGCTTGTTTGAATTATCATTTGTGATGCCTTTTTCCAGATTGCAACACCTTTGTCAATTCACTTCTATATTTTCTCCAATGTCTCACAAACACATAGAACATAGTCATCCTTCAAAAGTACTTCAGTTTGTTTTAAAGCTTCCTACTATTAACCCATGCCAATATGCCAAAGTTCATAAAAAATATAATAGGACCCAATAGTTTCTCCCATGAAATAATTTGCTTTTCAAGTTTTTGTTTGAGCAAAGAAGGGCCTTCAACTTTACTCATGAATATATATGTTTGTGTATATATAAATAAAAAATTTAGCCTTCACACAAATCCTTTGCTGCTTTTGTTTCAATGGTAACATAAATCTCATTAATCAGCTAAATTTAAAACACAAGGTGTAGATAATATTGAACACATAATTTCAAACCATTTAAGGAATAACCTAATCAAAACAATTTTGATGTTTACAGTGTCATGTTAATCTACTACTTTCAGGAAATTTAGAGCAAAAATAATGTGGTTATTTCCATAATTAAGGAGAACAGGTTTTGGACCTTCATCCTGTGTTCGCTTAATTAAAACTGCATACTGGAAAACGTGGTGCTGTACAAGTGCATGCACTGCTTTGAGAGTTTGGTGACATCTGGACTTGCAGAACACAACCTCTCTCTCTCAACTTTGGGTATGGTTTCCACATAATTGGTATCTGGGAACATTTGCATCAGATATACACACACACACAACTGTGCAAACAGGAATTTAAAAAAAAATTCTGAGAACTCTGCTCATACACTTTTAAATGCTCATTTATCTCATTTGAGGAGACAATGTTGAGGGCTTTTTTCTTTTAAATTCTCGTCTCCAGATAAAAAAGGAAAAAGTGGGTTTATTACCTATTGCTTAATAATTTTTAAATTTGTTAGCAAAGTTCAACCAATTTGACTGAAAAATACACATTAAGGTACTGGTTTTGTGTTGGTTTTTTTTTTTTTTTCCATGTTTATAAATAAGAACAAGCTTTGTAACTACCATGTGAAAGGTATAAAGAAGCCAACTTTTATTAGGCAGCAGTTGATTGATCAAAAAACCTACATAAGCTCCTGGATCTGTCTCACCATGTGATGTCTCTTACCTAGCTAGCAGGCCAGAATTCAAAACTAGAGGTTAAGGGAAAAGCCAGAAACATTCTGGGGATGTTCCATTAAAGGAACAGAATGTGTCTTGGAGGTCTTAGAATATAGAACTAACCTAAGGATAACTTGGGATACTGAAGAGAAAGGAGTAGGTAGGGCAATACAGGAAACAGAACTATAACAAACCAGTTTTAATGTTAATTGAACAGCTTTTGACTTTAAGTATTGTAGTATTTCATTATTGGACTGTTTTCCATGGTCCTGAGACAACAGGAAAGAAATTTACAGTGAAATACAGAACTTTGTCCATCAAATTTTTGTGCTGTATCAATTTTTGTGCTGCAGAAAGCAATCCTTCAACTTTTACAGCTGTTCATAGGGGCAGGAGAAAATTGGATGCACTTTTACAAATGCCTCCGGACATTACTAAAGAGAAGCTGTGAAGAGCAAAGATTGAAGAAGAAAATAAGTCCATTAAATGTGATGGTAAAAGAAGAGTTACAAAGCCAGCAGGCTCTTATGCTGACTATTTCCAGCATAAGAAATTCAATTTGAGAGACCAATGCAAAAGACTGTTTTCTTCCTTTTGCTTTTCTTACAATATTTAAGCATTTTAGTAATATAGTCTTTTAATGCTAAAAGGTGATGTTATATTGTTGCACTTGAGGGATGTGATTTGAACACTGTAGACTAAATTGCTTAATAAAGTTAAAACAAAAGAAAAAAAAGATAGGAGAATTCTGTAAAGTAAGAACCACAAAGCATTCTCTAGAATATTGCCTTCTGGAAAGGATAAGTTGCTCTTCAGTGAGAAAGTGTAAACTTCAGAACCGGATTTTTCTTGAGAAAAGAGAGAGAGACGAACGAAAGAGAGAAAAGAGAGAAAAGAGAGAAAAGAGAGAAAAGAGAGAAAAGAGAAAGAAAGAAGAAAGAAAGAAAGAAAGAAAGAAAGAAGAAAGAAAGAAAGAAAGAAAGAAAGAAAGAAAGAAAGAAGAAAGAAAGAAAGAAAGAAAGAAAGAAAGAAAGAAAGAAAGAAAGAAAGAAAGAAAGAAAGAAAGAAAGAAAAAGAAAGAAAGAAAGAAGAAAAGAAAGAAAGAAAGAAAGAAAGAAACTATACAGGAAAGTAATTTGGGGGACAGAACCAACATTTCTAAATATTATTTGCAAAATCTTACTAACCCTGGCTAATCTGTGGCTATTCCAGCAACTGTAGCCATTTCACTGAAGTTGCTTTTGCAGAAAGTGAAGAGATCACAGTGGAGATTGATAACTTCCATATTTGAGAGTTGAAGAAAGCAATGTGTGCCTATGGATGTAAACCACTACGGGGGTGGGGGGGAAAAGTCCTCCGAGTATTAAGCAAACTAGAAAATATAATATTAAAACATTAAAATTAATTCACTTGGTTTGTATAAGCTATTTGCAATATTATTCACTCATACAGAACATTTTCAGCAATAATTCTAAGGAAATTTTGAATGTGCACTTCAATATATAAACCCACATCATCCATACAAAACATAACTGACAATGAATCAACCCTCTAAGAATAAGTAATGGGAAATTAGGTAAAGGCAAAATACAGCATACAGTACTTAGTAACTAAAAGGAAAGAACAATATCGTGTCAGTTGTAGGACTGCTACTGTTTGTCTCTGTCAGATTTAAAGGGACAGTTCCATAGATGGTATGAGAAAAAAGGTATCATAAACATTTCATCTCAGAGAGACCTTAACTGATCGGGAAAGGTCACAGCAGGAAAAATCCACTTTTGTATAATCTGATATACTGGAGCTGGTCAGATGTTCACAATATATTGCTCACCAAGAAACTGAGCCCAAGAACTATTAAGTTTTTTGGTGAATAACTTTGAATAATTAATCCTTCTGAGAAAATCACAATCTGTTCACCAAGAGTTCATGAAAAAAACAAGGTGAATAATTCATTATGAATTATTTGACCAGTTTTAGCAATGAGATTCTAAATCTGTCTTCTTATGGATATTAACCTCATTAATACTATTTAGATACAATGTTTAAGGATAATTTAAATGATGAAATACTGCACATCTAATACGATACAATTAAAGCTAGTGACTTTTCTATTTCTTGTCATACTTTGGAAATAAGTGTTTACTTATTAAAATTTTAAAAGGCTCTGTGTATCACTTTAGAAGCACTGTTAGTCTAGGAACAATTGATGCAATAACAGGACATTCTTAAATAAGAATGAGCTTTGATGGAAGACAGATCTAAATGTTTATAATCTGAGGGGTAATACTGCCATAACACATAGTTAGGCGTCTATAGTGAGATGCTGTCACCCATGAGTTTTAGGGAATTTGTGAGCATGACTGAACCTACTCTGGGAAACAGAACTTCATGGATTTGAAGGAAAACATGTTAGGTTCAGATTTCCATTCAAAAATATTTACAGAACATTATTTATAATAATAGCAATCATTGTACAATAATGTAAAAACTGAATGAAGTTACAATTGATTTCAAATTGTTCTAATATGCCATCCTAAATTAACACATTTAAACATTACTACACTATTTCTGCTTAATTACAAACATGACATTGTTTTAAATTAAAAGTTAACGTATCCTTTGCATGATGTAGCCAACTATACAATTTCATTAGTTAAAGCTGCAGTTTCATTACACTTTGAACTGCTCTGCATCTGAGCTGCCACTGTGCATTGTGCCAAGTGATTCTGGCTTCTCTCTTGCATCAGAGTATGGAGGCCACTGTCCCCCCACAGAGATGTTTCATGGCAGAATTCTATTCAGAGTGAAGCCTGACAATACAACTAGGCTGGTCTAAAATCAATCCACTATAAAAAGAAATTATCCAGCTTCTTTTTTGTTCCCAAACCTGGCTCCATCCTCCCTGGCAGAGGTAATGATCTGACTCCACAGAGAAGTCAAAGAGACATAAAAAAAAATCTTATAAAATATAGTTCACTATACAAGAAGCAAGCCCCTGAGCTACAAGACGTTCAGTTTAAAGTCAGATGAATGAAGGTGCCAGTGAAAATGCTGGAGAAGAGCACAGCAAAGAGAGCTCAAGGGAAAGCGGTGGTAACATATGGCCAAAAGTAGGGTTTGCAGCAATCAACATTTAGATTGGCTTCAGCTTCAGTGGAACCACAGGCTTGGATTTACTGTAAATAAGATCTAATTCTGAAGGAACTTCCTCAAAACAAACATAAGGCGAGTCATTTCATACTCCTCCTCCAAGAAAAAGAAACCCAACAAGCACATCATTTACAGTGATAGTAATAGTAATAGTAACTTACTTCATGTAATGTATTTTCAGCCACTTGGCATACAACATGTGAGTCTACCAGTTGATTATACTTGATGCCGAACTGAGTTTTACCTTCGCAAGATTTAATCTGACCCTTCTAAGAATATTTTAAAAACATTTAACTGTAAATGCAAAGCCATGCATTTTAAAAGTTTTTTACTCTTTACTCTGTGTAAATATGTATCACATTACTTTGAAATGTCAGTAAAAGCCTCTTAAAAGAATAGCTCTCTCTGGAATAAATTTTCCATTTAAGCAATACAGAAAGTAATCCTCTATTGGGTGGTATGATGTTAAAATCAGTTTATACATTATAAAACTATATACTATATACTATTTATATATGTCATTAATGTTTTCAGTACTACTGTTTAATTTTAATATAAAATTTGAAATTATGTAAAGAGATAAAACTTTGAATCTATTTTCTTCTTTACATTGCATCAAAGTATATGCAACACACATATATATAGTAAATAGGAAAAACAATACACCGTTTGACACTTTAAGATTATGATAATAATTGTTAATATTAATAAATAAAGCAAAACTGTCATGGCAGCAGGTTGACAGAAGTTAGAAGTGTGTACAGGTAGCCAGTGTTGGCTACACTGTTCCTATTTGCACCAATCATTCAATTGCATATCAGTTCTAGGAATTTTCTTCTTATTAGCTGACTATTAGGTTTTTCATCTCTGTGCATTTTAAACTGGAATTAAAGCCTGACTAATCTCTGCCAGTTTCCTCAGATGTGGCATTCAGAAATAGAATCTTCCTAATTTATTTTTTTCTCCTCTGTATTGAAACATAACTATTACAAGACAGGACTGCAACTATTTAATACTAATGGCTATGCAGTTATAGTTACTATTTCAGCTGTACTAATGTTCTAGTCTAATGTTCATTCATATGACACCGTAATAATTTAGGAATTTTGAAAGAAAAATTTTTTAATTCATAAATCAGAAGATTATGGATTGGAGCAACAAGATTTCATAGTAAGAATATTTTAGAGGAAAATACAGTAAAAAACCTACTACTAGAAAAATGCTTATGGGAGAAACATTAGCAGTATTTATATTCATCACTTCTTGCTAACTAATTTTCTCATAATTAGGTCTGGGAAAAACACTGAGCAGATCTCTCATAACTACATCTTCTTTGCAGTACTGATGGGTAGCCTGATGGAGCTCTATTGCTCTGCCCGACCAAAGAACAAACTTTTCATCTTTGAGGCTATGTAGCTTTTTTGAAAGGTTAGTTCTTCCTTGCTGTTGGATGAGTTTCATGGCCATGAATAGAGAGTGAGATGAAAGGTCCTCAGAAATAAGTAGCAAGTCTAGATGGGCACATCTTGTTGCCTTGCACGAAAGAAAGGGGATCTAAACGTAAATAAACCCGAACAAAGACAAAACAAAACAAAAAACGAACCCCACACCAAAGACCTTGCTAAAACAATAGATAATTATCCATTTATTTAGGTAAGTGTGAGATGAGACCTCCCACCACCCACCAAGACATTCTACTTCAGCTTTAGTTCACTAACCTTTCAGCTGTTTGCTAACCCTCATTAGGATTTTCAGGATTTTACTGAAAATTTCTCAATATTGTGTGATGGATTTCATTGAGAATCTCAGCTTCCATTAAATCAAATCAAAACATGATTTTTCACACAAATAAAGCTTACGTTTAAAAAATATCAGTGATTTAATAGTACAAGTGTGACAGAAGTAAGACCAATAATGTATCCCTTTTTGTCTCTTTCTCTAATCTCTCTCTGATATTCTGTGAACTATCTAAAGGGGTAGATGAAAATATCTCAGTTTCAGACTTACTTAATTGCACTAAGCAGCCTGATGTTTATTATTTTTTTCAAAGCTTTGTGCTGGTATCTTTCCAGATCTTGTGGTTGAATTACAGTCTTCCAAATATTATTGTTCCAAGATCATCACATTAGTTATAAGGATAAGCAATTATTATATTTAGTCTCCCTCAGTTAGTGATTTCAAATCCTCAAAATACATATCAAATTTCAGAAGTTCTTTAAGTGCAGGTACACAGTCTTCTTCTACTCCATTTAACCAGACTTGTACTAAGAACTAAGATGTTATGTAATTTCCATAAAGTGTAGACAGTTCACAACAAAGCCTATGATATGCTTTTCTTCAGTACTGTGTTGTTCTCTCTAACATACTTTTTTTTTTTAAGGATCAGACAAATATGGGCATTGTGTGCTAAATAATCAAATTTGCAGCTAAAATACAGATTTATAGCTATTGAGATAAAAATATTATGTCTGCATTTTATTATTTTTAAGGTTTACATTTTCCATTAGTTTATATATTTTAGTATCTGTGATTGTGATTTAATTAGTAGTGCTTTAGAATGTCTATGGAGGAAAGAACAACACATAGCACGTAAAGCAGTGAGCTCAGAAAGGCTGTAGTTAACACAACGTGCTAATACAAGAGCAGGACTGAAAATTAGGCCATGCTGTTTTCACACTGGGAGAAGCTATTGAACTGTTTAGATTTTACAGGGAGATTATTTTTCTTCTGAAGACAACAGTCTTGTCTCTCTTCTCTTCCTTAAGGCCATGATTTGAACTTGCATTGCAGCATCCTGTTTTCTCAAAACAGCAATATAACTCTTTCAGCAATTCTCTTCTTGGAGGAGCAGACAAGAAAAAATGGCTGCAAATGGCCAGGAAGGAAGACATGTCAACTTCAGATAGCCTCAAATTGGAGAATTCCGTAGAGATTAATGGCAGTAGCTGATCTGTAAGCAGCAAAACCAAGTCTTCTCCTTAAAAGACTTGTTTAGGCACTCTAGTTTTAATTAAATAATACCACTTAATTGATTAAAAAATAGTTTAGGGACTTGCAGGCATACTTAAATTAAGCAACAAATAAAATATAGAAGTTTTGAGAGGTATCTAATTGAATATGTTTCATCTCCTCAGTTTACCCATCAAGTGCTCTATATTTTAAGAGTTTATATTCAAATATGTATCTTAGATTCTGCAAATTTAAAGATAGTCACTTTGGTCTCACCACATTATTTTTAACAATGTCTTTAGTGTTTAGTTTAATATTAAGCAAGATGATTCACTAGTTAGTTCAGCAAAGAATTCCATAAATGGTAGTAACTGTGAGATCACTCTTGCCCACCCTCCACTCAAGCAATCAGGACTCCCTGTAATGCAGTTTGTAAGATGTTGTCCAGTTTAAATCTGTCATGCATTAGCGCTTTCATCCATCATCTTTCAAGTCTGAACGCGTAGTTCAGAATTAATGAAACTAGGCCTTAGTCTTATAAAACAACCGAACATTTCACTTTGAAAAGCAGATACTGCAAGCAGCCTGACTTAAAAATACAAGGAAATTCTGGATCCATAATTCACCCTCCACCTTCTGACCCCACCAACCGCCATATTAGTGTGCCCCCACCAAAATACCAGCTTGTGTTTACAGTTTCGTTTCTCCTGATGGTGGATGGGCGCGTGTACACGCACTCGCTCTATGTGCACTCAATAGGATCATGATCTGGAGAGCTGAAAATGTAAACACAAGCTGGTATTGTGGTGTGACTAGCGGTTTGTGGTTTCTTTGTTTGAATATTTCAAAAATGGCACACTGGCCAGAACTTAAGAAGAGAAAAGCAGAGCTGCTACTTATACAAAAATTTGATGGTTCCAATGCTCAGATTTCCAATAGACAAAGTGGGCTGCACAATACTTAGTTTTTTACATAGTTGACTATGCTCAAGGGCAGGAATTTTGTTTTAAGGGATAGATAAATACACTTTTGCCCTTCATTTCACATAAGAAGGAATACCCTGCTTGTTCAAGTGCCCATCAAGTGATTTCTTCAGATTAGGAATGCTCTATTATTCCAAAGCTGTCTGTAATCACGTGACTGAAGTAGAGAATATGGTCAAGCATTCACAGGATCAGCACATTTTAGGTGAGCTCATTCTTTTCTCATTAAAAATTATTGCATCAGAAAGCTGGTAATTTTCTATTATTTAGGCTCAAACATGGATTCATATGTGGATCCCACAGAGAACCCCAGAATTACATACCTATTGAGTTACAAGAGCACAAGCTTAAATTGGTGTAAATTCAGAATTTTTCTTTCTTTTTGCTTCACTGAAAGTAAGTGAAGCAGAATTACTTTATGAAATTACCATGAGTCTAAAAGCTCCTCTATTTCTTTCTAAGTGTGTCAGCCAGTCTCAATAAAACCTCATCATATCATTTTGCTGCTGTTCTGAACATGGAGGGGAGGAAGGAGGGAGGACTGAAGTTCATCTTATAAAGTAGTGGATTATATACAGCTAAATTATATTAATTTATTTTCATACATTAAAAATGTTTTAATAAGTTTATCAGAAGTAGATGTTTCAAGTAATTTCCCCCCCGCCAGTAAATTATTTTCATCAGCTGCAGACTGGTTATAATACCTATTACACATCCTATACATGCTCATCACTGGAAATTTAAATAAAAATTGAAAGCAAAATTTAAGAAAAGATGGAAAAAAGCAGGGTGGTCTTCTCAAAACAGTGGGAAAAGTCCAGAAATTTCACCTGTACTAATGCAACAACTCTTCATTCAAGAGAGGGGCAGTTCTAACATCTATGTTCTCTAAGGGAATAGTGGTGTTATTCTTGTAGTACTCACAACTCACGAAAAGAGCATCTAGTTTATAAATACTTATCAGTTCATTTGATTGGAACATATCTGTCCCATAAAAAACAGGAAATTCTTTCTTAAAGTATGAAGTATTACATTGCACACATATAAATCATATAAAAATATTAATCAATTTTCCTTTTCAAATACTTTTCATGTGTGTTTTAGAAAGACTTGATTACTTTACACAAACTGCACAACTGCAATGCCATCATAAGGTAGAACATCTTGCCTCATTTTAATGCATTACTCTATATAAGCACCCTCACAAAGACAGCTTGTGAGCTTTTCACAAATTATAATAATGGAACCACCTACATGTATATCAGTGCTGACAGATCTGGATCATCTTATTTTCACCTGCAGTAAGTTCAGAGTCAGCTAAAAACTAAATTATACAATGAACAGCTTTGTTGTAGGAATATGCATGGCCTTATTTTCCACCAACATTTGCAGAACAAACGCAGCTAGCATATATATTTAATGTAAATGGTAATAATACTAGTGAATTTGCAATCTATTTTTTTTTCATCCAAATTGAAGATAAAGTCCATCACTTTGGAGTTTTTTACGTGCTGCTCTATAGTGGATGGATGGTTTTGTCTATATAGACGCACACCTGTCTAACAGCCATTATCTGCAATAGATTAATAAACAAAAAGGAAAATGTATCCAAAAAGTTCTTCTTGCTGTTTGTGGAAATGAGTAATAACATAACAACGAATTAGATGAAGAATTAACTAAAGCAGAATTTTGTGTTCAGCTACTACACCAAATACCATAAAATTTTGATGACCATTTGAAATCAAGACCTTTACTGTGTGCTCTTCTGAAAGGCAGTGGCACTTCTAGTCTAAAATAAGAGGACTGTCAGCTGATATGATCATGCCACTCTGGAACATCTAAGTTTTAAATGCCAATAGCGACCAAATATAGACCAATAAGACCAAACACTGGTCTTATGTTATGCCAAGGAGGGTTTAAACTGGATATTAGGAAAATATTAGGAAAAATGTCATCAATGAAAGCATGGCCAAGCACTGAAATAGGATGACCAGGGCATTGGTGAAATCACTGATGAAAAATCATGTTGCTGTGGCACTTGAGGACATGGTTAAGGGTTGAAGGTGTTAACTGTTGGACTAAATATTAGGGGGTCTTCTCCAACTTGAATGATTCTATGATTCCTGTTCCTTGGGCATTATAGAATGATTTAGGCAGGATGGGTTCAGTCACATAGAACATGTCTGTGACTCACTGACAGCATTATTCACAGTGTTTCCTTGTGTTTGAAGATGTACCTGAACCATTTTTTTTTCTGAAGAAATGTAAATATATACTTCATGAAAACATGAAATAAATTTGTGTGCAATGCTGTGTAATAATACATGCCTTCCCCTCCTACTGACACCAGTCAATGTAAAAAAACCCCAGAACTATTGTTCTTCAGTAAGCTCTGGGAAGGAGTATATTTAGCACTCTTAGCTTCTGGGGGGAAAAAAGCACCCTCTTTCATTAACTACACTAAAATGAAAAAGACCTCAAAAGACAAAATATCTGAATGTCCAAATTTAGGCAGAGTGCATTCTTCCTCCATAAAAATACCACTTCATTCAAAATATAAGAGATAGCTCCTTCTTCTGTCAGAAGAAAGACTTGATATTAAGATTTTTTTCTATTTGTGTAGTAAAAATGCTAGAACCAATGAGAAATAAAATTTAACTACATCATAACAACACATAATTATAACAACACACAAGTAGAGTACAACAAGTAGAGTTAAAAAACCTTACACTATGGTATTGATGACATGAATATAATCCACATCAGCCCAGTATATCTGAAATCAAGTTTCAATTACAAGAGAAGTATCTAAATTGGCTAGAACTTTACTGGCAAGCAGTGAAGAAAGTTTAACAAATGTTCAGAAAATGAAGACCTGAAAGAAGCACCACAAAATTAGAAGGCCTACATCTCATTAATAATGTAAATAGCTCACCAGCTTTAAGTATAATGTTTTTTGAAAACTAACTACAATATCAAAAGTATTTTCAAAGAATTCAAACCACAATTACTATTCACACAGTGAGAGACCCTATTCTTATGTTTCAAGACAGTTAGAATGCCTTGCATTTTTAAAATTGTTCCTTAAATATTTGTGTGCATAACAATAAAAGTAGAGACCTAGACTGGACAATTTTCATACTGTCAGCAAAATAAAAGTTATGACAGCTTCAAACTGTTTTCTCAAAAAATACAAGTAGAGAACATTCCCTTAAAAATTGTGTCCCATGCAGACAGTCAGAAGAAAATATTTAAAACACCTGGGCTTTAGACCCAATTTTTATGCTTACTTAAACACATTATTTGATAGTCTATACGTGATGATCATTACTGGTAATTATTTTTCTCGTATTTACTTGAGAAATAAAACCGTAAAAGACTGCATGAAGAAAATTTGAATGAACTGGATTTGAATGTTTTTCAGAGGGATGGAGATCTTAAAAGGCTACTGCTTATGTACACCATTAACAGTATATTGTGCTGTCTTCCATTACAAAGGAACAAAGCTGGTTTACCTACCACTTATTTAAACAGTATTAACTATTTGTGTATTACTGCTACTACAAAATCCCAGATCTATTACAGAGAACAAAGTCAATGGGTAAAGTGGAGCACAACATTTGACCTTTAAAAATATTTGTAAAGTCTTCCTCTTTTTAAGAGGCAGAGAGATATTTTGCTGAGTGGTTAATGAATTCAGACACTGACCATTTGACCTGGGTTTTTGAAAGTAATTAGCAGCTCCAGTTACCTGAAAGATGGAGCTAAGATGAGCAGGCAGTTTTAAATCAGCGCATTTCTAATTAAAAATGATGTTATTTACAGTCACTCGATAGACGTTGTAAGCATCTGTGCTCATAAAGAAATATGCAACAAAGGATTGGTGATTTTTTAGAGGCTATCCACAGTTCCTGAAAATAACAAGTGAAGGATGTTGAATATAAAATTGTTATAAATATAAATAATAAATATATATGTAATTGTTGGCTAGAGGAGATTATGGCTCTTGCTTAAACACATTTTTCAGGTAAACTGGAAATGTGTAATTTAATTAATTTCTATGTCTAAGTTTTGTGGAGAAAGGAAAGGTTCTCAACAATGAGTGTAAAATTAAGCTGAAAGAAGCAGATAGCTGTATTGGCTTTTTGGACTAATACTGAGAAGAATATCACAAAAGGACATCAGTGTAAGTTTTAAGTATACAAACACTACTCAAAAACTCCAAGCTCCTAAAATACACAAAAGTAGTATAAGGTTCTGTGCAACTGGTTCCAGCAATTATACTCCCTAGTAACTCCCTAGTTACTAGGGAGTATAATTATTGTTACAAAAAGGTTCTCGAGATCATCACCATTGCATTCATTTCACCCCAAAATTCCCTACTGCAAATATGCCATATGAATAATCATATTATATTTCAGGTATTATTAAACATATGTG
The DNA here is from genome assembly GCF_022539315.1 of Serinus canaria. Taxonomy (NCBI): domain Eukaryota; kingdom Metazoa; phylum Chordata; class Aves; order Passeriformes; family Fringillidae; genus Serinus; species Serinus canaria. The sequence continues at coordinate 16,408,340 of NC_066321.1, forward strand.
AAAACTAGTCAAATACTCCAAAGGATCTTTAAAGTGCTGACGTTAACTTTGTGACCTGTGGATTATGGTAAAAAAGTGTCAGTGGAGTATTCTTTGTCCTCAAACTGTTTCTAATGCAGCTCCTTGTCCACTGAAATTTTTATGACTTTCCAACTCAAAAGAGATTGAAAACTACTGCCATATACTGACATACCTAGTTGGAAATAAAACAAGAGCCAAAGAAAACTTTAAGTTTTGAGCTAGTATCAAGTTTGAATATGACAAAAACTATGTAGCAGATCCTGAAATAGTTTCTTGGACTTCGTTAACTGGCCACTCATGTTATTGGATTAAGTTATCTGGGTATTAAACCAGTTACATTGACTTAATCAGGTAGGTAGAAAAGTCAGTGGTCTCAAGGCAATTTAAGATATTTCTCTACAATAATAATTCAAATCCTCTTTCTTCAAAATTAAAGAATGTGTATTGTATTACATTTTAACAACACAGCAACCTAAATACCAGGAATACAACAGTTTATAAGGCCTAATGAAAACTCCTTTTTCATTATCTGGTTTCAATATTTTATTTAATTACAAGAAGCTTTTGTATTTACTTTTGCCTTGAATATTGTTCTTACCTGAATTTAGACTCATTTTTATCCGTGAAAAAAGATATAATAACTTAGACAGTGCTGTGCAGATTAACATTTAACAGTAAGCATAAACAAGAGAATTGTACTTTTTTTAGCAGAGTAACTAAATATTAAATTAAAAAAAAAGTTTAAATTTAATTTTAAATTTTTAATTTAATCTAATCTAATTTAATTTAATTTAATAAAGTATTCAAAGAACAAATCAATGATGCCTTAAGCACCTGATACTGACAGTTGCCTCATCAGTTCTCAGGAATTAAAAAAAATTGCAAATCATTTTATAAAACAATAGCATGTGCAAGTGTAATATTTACATCCACCTTTTCTGCATGGATAAAGTGTCTCACTCTTTTATCATCTTAGCAAAAAAAAAATCTGGAATGCATTGCATTTTTCACATCCTACCTTTGCAGAGAAAAGGCTTAGGTTCTATTGGTGCTTGAAATGATCTCTGGACCTGGAATAAGACAGGAAAAAAAAAAGTATTTAGTAATCAAACTAAAAGAACCATGACCTCCTAAATGTAAAAAAAACCCCGGAGGCATATTAATTACAGAAAAAAAAAAAAGAAGTTGAAATTAAAAATCTGGGCAGTACTAAAAGCTTCTCCAGATCCCTTCTACAATGGAGACTAAACTGCCACCACATGGACCCAAATATTTAGGTCTCCAAATATTTAGGTCTCTATATGTTGTAACTGTTGTAAATGTTGTAACTGTTACAACATATAATTAAAGTCAATTTATAGCCTTTAATCAACATCGTCAAGTAAGCTAGTGAGATGAGAAACCACTACTGTATTTATTTATGGCACTAAAATAAGGATATAGCCTTACCTGAATAGTTTATTGGCAATTGCAAGTACTGTGCCTACCCAAATTACATTCCTTTCAGTGTTTGTAAGACACTTGTCTATTCAGTGTAATAAAGTCAGCAAAACTACATTTGTGAAAATTTGGGTTCTACAAGAATGAAACTAACCTTTCCTATCGATTTCTAGTATTTTTTCTGTGATCAACACAGAGAAAAAGGCATGATCACAACTCCACAGTCTGTGCACAGTCAAAAAACAATTATGTTATATTTTATTTTTCTTTTCCTTCTACTGATGCCTTGTGTTCCAAAAAGCTGAACTGGCTGAAGTATAACATATATGTTTAATCAATAAAAAAGCTATTTTTCTAAACCAATCAAGGAGGAGAAATACCTAGTTTATCTTAGCTAGCTATTAATAATTTGTATTATCTCAGAAAAATTCCAAATATAACTGGGCTCCATAATGATTTAATGTTTATAAGGACAGTAGAGAATTCTACAAAGGATGACAGAAAAAAGAGCCAGAGTAATGAAGAGGAAAACAAGCCACGGTGTATATCTTGAGGGACTGCAAGATCTAAAACCATCTTAAAGAGTCAATATATCTGATTGGTAAGTTTCATTATTCTGAAGACTATATAGAGGTTTAAACAAGTTTATACAAATTTAATGTCTGAGTTAGATATGTTATTTTGTATTTACCTCCAGTTTCTATTTAAATAGAGAGTACAGGTTCCTCACATCCCAAGTAACAGGGTAAATTACAAATTATGAACACACCTTATTTTGCAGAGGCACCAAGACTGCAAATACTTTATTCTCTGCTATATCTCTGTGATTAGTAGAGTAATGTAATCTCTATAGATTTATTTGATTTACGTGGAACTCTGTGGAATGAAGCTATTTAGGAATTCTTCATTACTTTTGTACCATCAGAGAATTTTCAAACTCTGTAAATTGCAATCCTGTTTGCGAGGTAGTTTCAAAGGTAAATATTCTGGCCCAGCAGAAAATCTGATTTTACAGAATAGCATCACCCCTACCATCCTTTAAACCAGCTACTGTAATCACCGTTGTCATCTGTTATGTCCTCCAGCAGCACAGTCACAGATAGTTTTTCTTAGGCAGATCTTTATAAGTTGAGTTGAAAGCAATTTAATTTTGGCAAAATGGCTGCTTTCATTGTATACAGGACACCGAACCTCTTGTGTAGGACCTTTTCACCATGTTGTGATTGATTTTACATCTATTGAAAACAAGTCTGGTCTCTGCCATTTGTTTACCCTTGTATTCTCTCTTTATGCTTTGGTATGCATTTTTAATTAGATACACTCCAGTTCTTTCACCACTAGCTAACACTTTTATTTGGGAAGCAGTCTTTACTAGCCCTGCAAATATCCGCTGTTCTTTGCAATGTCAAGTCCTTTTCTCACCTTGCTTTGACTTGGTTATCACTTATATCACAAGTAATTCATCCATCTGTTAACTGCTCCAATTCACATTACTTGGCTTTATTTTAAAGATCTTAACAATGGTCAATGGTCTCATCTGGCAGCTGGTTTCTTGCAAAAAATGTGCCTTTCCCAAGTGACATTCTTGTGAGGATCAAAATATTCACTGAATGGGTTTTTATCTAGCAGTTTACAGGTCCCTCAGGCTCTCCATAGAACATATTGTATATACCCAGAGCTTTGGGCATGCCATGTGTAGCAATGTGGAGGACTTCACCTTCTTCAATTTTATTTCACTCTTCTCCAGCTTTGTGCCATGTTATCTTTACACATTGTTGGTTGATTCTTGTTAAAAAAAAAGATTACACGTATCATACATCTACATGATTGTTTAAGTTTGCATCCAGAGTGTGCCTTTAAACCAAAACCCTCAAAGCAGCAAACCAAAGTTTGGGAGTGCTGGAAGTAGATTCTCTCATTGAAAAATGGCAGAGCAGAAACGTGCTTCACATAATTTGGTTGTAAATGGGCATTCATCCTTGGGACACAAGTAGAGCTATCCAAAGTAGAAAATGCTAACAGAAATATACCACACCAAGTTAGCCCCACACATTTACTCCTCCTAGACTGTACGACTCCCTAACACAGACGTAACCACAGAAATAACTGAAATTATCTTTGTTGGTTGGCTCTCACTACCTGAAATTGGTGAAAAGCCTTATACCAATTACACAGCTCTTCTATAAAAGTAATGTTTCAGCCCAATCAGAAATATCTTAAGTTCTAAAGGAAGTACAAAATTAATTTTTATTGTGTCACAAATAAGGGGAAAATCACCCACTGAATGAAAGGGAGGCAAAAAAAGGTGTAGTATTGTTCCATCCCACAGCGATCCAGAAAAAAACCCCAGTATGTCCACTTTACATACCACCTTTCTCTTAATTTACAGTTTTCAATTTACAGTCTTCTACACAGTTATTTAAATAAACTGTCTCTCACAGAGTAGCACCTTTGCAATTGCCAGGGACACAAACCCACTTCTCTGTTTCTTCATAAAAATTTTCCACAGACACCCCCAACACAAGCATTTCCAGCAAGACTGATTTTTTTCTTGGCCTTATCTTCTCCAGATGGTTTGTAGATAGTTCTCACAACTCAGCCATCACTTTAAATAGACTTAAAAAGACAAAAGTCCAGTTTCCTTTAGGACTGCATGTGAAACTTGTGGCTGGTGAAATTTCCAATATAAACAAGATCTTTTGGCACCAGCTGGAGGGGGGCTGGGGCTGTTTATGGCTCACTGTAAGGAATGTTTGCTTTCTTAATATCCTCTCCCTTCCTAACTGGGATGGATTATATCCAAATACATTGTTACCATTCTTCTCACTCAAACTGACTTATTACTTGTCATACTTTAATGGGCAGGTCTGCGCTCTGAAAGAGATGCAAATAGTTTTGTTTGCAGGTTTTCAATAATCATATGTTTCATGATTAATGAAGCCTCTTTCAAGGCTCTAACAGCCTTCTGCAGCTATTGTAGAATTGTTGAGGAGTCTAAAAAAAGTAATCTCACTCATATACTATCTTTAACTGATCCTGTAAAATTTTATTCATTGTTTGTGACAAGACTTGCTATTACTCTGCATGCAGCAAGGAGTTGATCAAGCATTGTACAAGCTGTTGGGGATGTCACAGAGGTCACCATCAGCACTTCTAACGGAGCGAGTGCTTGCCAAGGATAACAGAAGAAACCATTTCCCCATTTACGGGTTTGCCAAGACAGAGTTCCAGGCCATTCCCAGGGTGAAAGGCTGCAGTTTAAACACACTTATTCCTTCATTACTCTTTCATAATTCTAAATCAATCAATAAAATAGTGTGATTCAGGCTCTATTACCCTCTCACAAACATGATGTCAGCTCTCGTATCCTTTGAAGTATAGTCATTTCCCATGCTCTGTTCTACATGTTTAAACACAGAAAACAAAAATATCCACAAGTCCAATGTTTTGTTCAACCCACAGTGCATCAGGTATTCTAACACCAGGCTTTTTGAAAAGCCTGTATCTTCTGTTGGGTTTGTTTGAGGTTTTTAGTGTTGATGATTTTGGGGTTTTTAATATTATAACTCAGTCCTGGAGAATAGCACAAACAGCACTCTCTACATAAACGATTTTCTAGAAAATTGTGTCCAATCTCTCAGTGCATTCTTCACGTCCTACATGCCACTCTTAAATTTTGCCACTTAGCCATGTAAAATTGCAATATTTAATTACAGAGCCTCAGAAATATTGCTGCTTTAATCCAATCACAAAGAGATTTGAAGGGAAAATTATATACCAGGAGATAGGAAAAAAATGATGTGATCTCTTAGCAAGTCTGATCTCTGTTGATCACTTCACTACAAACAAGGACAGGTTAGCATGGGGAAACCAGGAAAAATGTAAGGATCCAATCAAAGCTAGTTTTTACCACTTACGAGAGCCAAGTAATAAAACAGGGAACAAACCTTGAACATTTTCTTGCACTGTATTACTGCAAATCAATAAATAAAATCTTCTATAGATTAGCACTGGTTAGACCAAAACAATGAGGGATTCGGTAGCATGCAAGAGAGTGCCCTTCAGATTAAATGACAATTTGGAAGTGTTTAACAACATATGGTCTCTTTTCTTTGACATATACGATTAAGAATATATCATTTTTATATAAAAATATAAAATACCATCTGTCATAAGTTCCAACCATGATACTGTCTCTATATATCCAATTAATTCACTATACTTTCTAGTGTAAATATTTCTCCTATTTTCTCCTATTTTCTTTTTCTGTAACTATATTTATTTATAAAATTTCAATAAATGTATATATTTTAAAAGTCAATACTATGACTTAAAATGTAATTAGGAATAACAATGAAAGTCTGTTTCACTTTGTATTTCAAAGAAGGGCCAAATCTTCAAATAGTTTGAAATGCCATTGCTCATTTAAGTCAGTGGGTATAGGCATATTATTAAGATTTAACTATGTTGTTTTTCCTTATTATACACATTAACCAAGAGAAATGCTCACTTTTCACAAATAAATATTTATGTTTCTTTATTTTTTCAGAAATGCAGGGTACTTTAAAGACACATGACTGCAGAATGAGAACCCAAATATAATGGGTATTGCTCCTTAAGGTGTCAGAATTCCAGTGAACCTGGAGGAATAAATGGATTGCTCTCAAAATCATGGCAAAACCCAGCAAAATACAGAATGCATTTCAATCCACTGAATTAGTACTTTGCCTCATTAATTTAATCCAAAAGAAAAATCATTGACCACATAATGTCTTCTGAGAACATTAAGATACGCACAAGTCTCAAAATACAGTCTCAAGACTATAGGAGCTAAGCTTTGCCAGGGTAAAAGAGGAAGGACTGTAACAGCCTGTTTGAAGCAGGGTGCAAGATTTCTTCTGTTTGAGACAAGCATACCCAGATAAACACACACATACAGACAGACACACGTAGGTTTTACTCTTTGTTTCTGAGTCATTTGGCTGTGAGTGCACCAATAAATTACACTAATAGGTTTTGCATTAGTAATGTAGAAAGAAATTACTGACCCACAATTTAAACCACATTTTAAATCTTTAGCTTTTAAAGAATCTTTTGGAAATTTTGACTCTTGAGATTCCCTCAGCCTAGCCCAAAAAACAAAATGTAAAATTATTTTGCTTTTCAAAAACATTGCCCCTCTTAAAAAGCAGAATACCACATAATGGTAATTCCCTTCCTCTTCCTTGGGATTAATTTTAAACTTCATGGTATAAAAAACTAAGATTTCTGTGTCTGCTGCAGTGTTGTGGAAGTGGTGACTATAGCTGTCTGAGGTTATTCCCATGTAATTTACAACTTAGTCTTTTCAGCTGTAGTGAAATTTACAACTTAGTACCTTTCACTTTTTCATGTAATTGGTCTGTGAGCAGAAAATGCTGATCATCTTCTAATATTACATTCTTGGTATTTAAAGAAGCTTTTAAATAAACCATGATGCTCTTCTTGGTCATTCATGGTGGAAACTCTGTATAGAGGCATAATAAATTGCTTGTATAGGTTCTTAAACTGTCCCAATACTTTCTAAAATACTTGCAGTATTTCAATAACTACGTAAAAATCAACTTCTAGGAATTTTTATTTTGTTAGCCATAGTAAGTTCACAAGGGGTACTGAGATCTCTAACTTGCTCATGTGCTGTCTGGTAATGTACTCCTTCGGCTTTGTGTTTTCCTCTTTTAATTTACAGCAGAGTTTTTGCTCCAGGGTTAACGTAAGGGTAATAGAAATTCCAATTTGCTTCTCTGTTTGCACCAGAAAAGTTTGCACCGTTCATCAGCATGCATGCTTTAATGTGCTTATGTCTCTGTTGTTTGGCCACAATACCCATGCTTTTCCATTTCTGCTTGTGCTAGTTTTACACATATGGCCACTCATATTTCTCTTCTCCAAATCCTTGTAATTTCTGTAACACTGTTTTTGAGAGGAGTGCATGTGATACTGTTCCTATTACAGCAATCATTGTTTTCTTGATTTGATGACTCAGTTGTTGGTTCTGCTATCCTATCGAGTCGTTGTTTCAGCACTGGTGACATTCGGCTGCAAAGGGACAAAGTTAACCCACAGCACTTTAGAGCAGGGCAGTTTATGGCGTCCCACTCGGGCCCGTTCCACCCGGAGGCCGCGCCCCTCCGCAGCTCTCCCCTCTCAGAAGCTCCTCCCCGCCGGCCGCGGGGCCGGAAGCCGCTGCCGGGTGCCCTGTGAACCGGGAAGGGCTCGGTTTGAATGAGATCCGGCTGATTCACCGCGGCCCGGGTGGCTCCGGCCCAGGTGAGGGCCCGGCCGCCTCCGCGCCAGGGTGCTGAGGGGTCCCGCGGCGGCCTCTGCGCGGCGGCCTCTGCGCGGCGGCGGCGGGAACGAGGCCCGGGGAGTCGGCCCGAGCGCCGGGCAGGCCGCGGGCGGTGCGGACGGGAGCGGGACGGGACGGGACGGGACAGGGCGGGTCTGGCGGGCGGCACCGGCCCGGACGGGGAGCGCGCTGGGCCCCTGGCCTTTCCGCTGGGAAAGTCCGAGCACTTCGGGGCAGCGGGGGCAGCTGCGAACGGGCTGGGGAGAGGCGGCGAGAGGGGCCAGGGAGCGGCGGAGGGCGGGGGCCCAGCCGCTGGAGCCGGACGGGCCTCGGCGCCGCACGGGCCCCGGGGCCCGGCCGCCTCCGCCCGGCCCGCTGCGGCCGCCCTTGTTCGGCAGAGCCCGGCGCGGGTTCGTGCTGCGGGCAGCAGCCGTGCTCTGTGCCCTGTCAGAGGCACCTCCCGGACGGCAGCGCTGCTGTTCCCGGAGTGCGGCACTGCCCCGATCCCCGGCAGTGCAGCTGAAGTTAGAGGGACACGGGGGGAAGTGGCAAAGCGGAGGCAAAGCACTGGCTGGGATACCTGAAGGGGAAGAAAGCAGAATTAAGTAGAGAAGAATTGATAATCAAAACTTAATCAGCGCTATTTCTAGTATGCCCCTGACTTAAGTAATGTTTCTGTAACAAATTTGTGTCATATAGTTGGATACTTGTAAAAAGTCTGCTGGCGTCATGTCTTAAAGTTGCAGTTGTTTTCGGTATGCTGTGGAAAAACAGAAAGCCAACAGGGACTGAGATTCACTTTTTAAAAATAAGTTTTATGTAAATGTATCTCAAAGCTATATAGAACTGAAATGGTACTAGGCAAGCTGAAAAGTCTGACAGATTTGTGTTTATCTAAAAGCTGTCAGTCCTGGGAGTCCAGGGTGTCCTGTATGCCTCAGGTGGGGAGTAAACTTGGAAGAAGATTCTGTGGAGCAGAGCATTCACTGTTTGTGACCATACTGAGACAATGAAAACTATCTGTTTGTGAAGAAATTCAGAAATTGGCTAGCATATAAATTGCTTCTGAATCACTTAGTGTGACTTTGAATGGCAGAGTTTAGCCTGTAGCTTAATGGGAAATGTTGTGTTCCATCATCCATTGTAACATGCCATTTCAGTGATTTGAAAACTATGATTTAAAACATTATAAGTTAGAGAATACTTTAAAAATAGTATTAAATAATATCAGTATATAAATTAGTTTGGAAATAATACCAGTATATAAATTCGTTTGTCAACTTTCTTGGAAGTGATTCTCTCCTGACAAAAATTATGGAGTATAAACTAATTGAACCTATAAGTACCTAGTAACATCTAGGATGATGGGAAAGGGCAGGTGTTAAGGACACTTTGAGTAATAGAGAGCTGGTATGACGAGTACTTGCTGGTCTACTGCATAGTTCCACAATAGTTGTGTGTCTGCTTGCCTTTCTGCAGATTTCAGAGAAGGCCATTACTTCATGTACTGCATAAAATTGAAATTAATTCTGACAATTTCTATGGTGGTGCAGCTTTTTAATGAATCTTTGCTTATCTGTAAGTTTTATGTGAATGTACTTCAGTCGCTTTAAAGCAGTCTGTTTGAATCTGTGTTACTGAAGTAACTCCAGCTCAGCAATGAATGTAGTAGAATTAGGTTTGCTGTACCTCTGGAAGTCAGAAAGCAGAATCTGGGAAACTGGCCTGCAAACTACTTAGTCCAGCTCGGGTCTGTTGAGGTTCAGGTCTATGTGATCCAGAAGCAGGGTCTGGGTTTACAGAACTGAGTACATTATGGGAGCAAAGCAAGATTCATGTAACTCTGGACTTGCACTACTGAGACTGCATTCATGCATGTCATGATTAAACTCTAGCTTTAATGAACAGATTACTTAGGATTGATGGTAACATGTATATTTTTTTCTTCTTTTCATGCAAAATGTATCGGAAGAGAGACTAGGCTACCCTCTCCCCCACCTTTTCACGTGTGAAGTCTCTGTTCAGGTTGGATGACTTTAACTGCAGTGAGGTTTTTTCTTGGTGAAGTACTGTTTTTCTGCAGTGTGCACTTTCTCAGCTGATTTACTTCTCTAGCTGTTTATCATCCCTAGTGAAGCTGAAATGGTTGCAGTTGCACCAAAAACCTTGAGCCACTTCTGAGCACTGTTAATAAAATTGTTGATCATCTGCTGCGTGTAACTCCTCAAGAGGAGATGGGGAAGTGCATGTACAAAGCTTGTTGTGTAGTCTCAGGTGGAGAAACTGAGTTACCGAAGATGAAATGATTTGCATCAAATCTCTCAGTGTACAAATTGCCAAGTAAATTGCTGTCACCTGTGTGTAGCCTGATACTCCCTCCACTAATAGGGCAGTTTAGTAGCCATTGTTTTCTATGTATGTCAAAGCTGATTTTGATACTTATTTCTCTACTAACTCAAAAGTTGCCAATCCAGGAGAGCCCTCTCTCATTGAGGGATCACATCGTGGAGTGTTAATGCTAGATAAAAATAGTGCACTGTAGTGTGAAACTCATGTGTCTCATGCAAGGAGACAGAGTAATTTAAGACTGTTTCAAGTTGATTTCAAAATACATGCTGCAACATGCCAAGTATAAACACAGTAGCTGTTGGTTTATACCTATATGTGCATGCACATTTGTACATGATCCTTTTAAATAACTTCATCCCTTTGCTACCTAAGAAAAAATGTTTTCATTATTAAAAGTCAGAATTTAAGTGACTAGAAAATACCAATGAACAACTGAGTGGTGAACCAGAGCTCTCCAAAATGGGCAACTCTTTCCAATTATTACAGTTACCTAACAGTCGTATTAGGAACAAATCTTAGACATGGGTTTTAAGATTTCTGTTTTCAGATCAGTTTTGAGATGCTCTGTGTATACTCTCACTGCATTATTGATATTAACTATTTTTCCCTTTTGAGGTAAGGACAATTAAATAAAAATTGCAGTAATGGAAGTTTGGCTTTTTAAATAACATCCAATGACCAAGCTCATTTTATGATGTTTCCAATCAAGGACGCATACACAGAGAAGCTATTTAATTCTCTTTTTAAGCCATTAGTGATTGTATTGATTTCAGTGATGAGTTCATATCATCCAAATCCTGCAATGCACCAAAATGCAAGTTTATTATGATAATTGTCCTTCTGTATTTTTTCTGATACAGAACTATTTGATACATTTACTTCCTTAAAGTTGTGCTTTAAACAGAGACTGTTAACTCTTCCTTGCAGACAGAAGAAAACAATCAAAATACCTTTTGCCAACTTTGGAAGGAAAAGAGGTGAGATTTATTGTGAACTGTTCGTTTACTTTTCTGGCCTTTATTTATATGTATATATAATGTAAGTATGTGTGTGTGAGAATATAGGGTAAAAACCAACAGAGAAGTTGCTAATCAGCCCAGCTTTTTGGACTTTGTAGCAGAGGCAAGATGCTAAGCTTCTTTAGTGTCTCACTGGGGAACAAACCAAGATCACAGAGATTTGTTTCTTTCATATCTTTGTAGTAATTGGGGAAGGGAATGCAAGACCACTGGGTGGTCAGGTGGCTAAAGCTGAATAACTCAGGCCTAGTTTAAGAAATAGCTGCAGTTCTGTTGTAGCCTGCGCTACTGGCTCTTGTGGTCTCTCCTGGATCATTTCCTTCCGCAGAGCTGGCAGGAGGATAGTAACTTTGCATTCAACTTGTCAGTGATTTCCACCCCAGCCTGCCAGCACTGAGAAACTCTGACTTGATCTGTCTCTTCCCAACTTTCTGGGAAGGTGAACACATCCTCCTTTGCTCTTGTACTACTTTGAGATAAGCTTCAAAAGGGTCTCTGTTAAATTGCCTCAGTTACTAAAAAACAAAACAAACCCCCCCCCACCCAAACAAAAACCTGAAACAAACCCCCAAAACCCACAGACATTCTCTGAGCAGCTTTAGCTTAAAGAATGATTTGACAGAAATGTCTTCTGGAGCCTGTATTAGTGTTACAAGCAATCAGCTTTTCCAAGACCTCTTTTTCTGTTATGCCAAGACAACTATTTCTGGGATGCAGCATGAAGCCTCTCAGAGAAGTGAACAGGGTTAAACCCAGCGTTTTTGATAGCCTCTCAGTTTGCTGCAGGGCTGCACAAATGGCTGTCCTGGCAGTACTGAGAAAGCAGCATCAAGTTGGTGAGCAGCAGCAGCTTCCTCATTGCTCCTTATGTTAACACTGACATTGAAAAAAAGTCTATCAAATCACAGCCACAGATCATTTCACAGATCTGTTTCAAAACACTGCTCTATGAATGATTGAGTGGAGGCAATTAATGGGTAGTGTTCTCAGAGAGGAGGATAACATGAATTTCAACTCCTAAATTGAATTTGAAGCAGCCTTTCTCTACCTGAATTCAGGCAAACCTAAAGATGTTTGTCACTTTTCCAATCACACCAACCACTCTTGCAGAAATAAACAGTAAAGCTTTTTGTACCCACAGACTGCTCTTATCCTTGGTGCTTAGGGCATCTTAGCTATAGCAAGAGCTTCTAAAATAATAAAGAAAGACCATGGTTTCAGTTTCTAACAGCATTTAAAATGATCAATTAGCTTTAAGTTGCTTAAATGAATTATTAAAATATTTTGAGAATTTAATTTTAAAAAATGTTGAGAAAATTGGAAGTTTCTTGCACTATTATGAATACTTGAGTGAGACATGGCATGTACCACTTCAAGCAATTGTGTGGTAAAAGGGGAAAAAAAAGCCCAGTAAACATTCTTTGGGTTATTCTTCAATGGTGCCTTGTCCTTTTTCAGCTTATCAATGTCACATTTCTTTTTTACATGTGCCACGGTTTCTAAATTTTACTAGGTTTCTGCCTTTCTCCTTTTTCTTTCCTTCTGCAGGAAAGAGACCTACTGGTGTGATCTTTACAGTCAAAAAGTGGGAGCTGCTGCCAAATTTGTTCTGTGAGCACTTCTTGCTGAGCACCAGGTTAGAAATGTATAGTTGCTTTATTTGTAAAGGCTAAAGTTAGCTTCATTAATGTCTAAAATTTTCTCTTGCTGTTTTAAGGTTTACAGAAGCATTGTTTGAGAAATGGAATTTATGGCTGAAATAATATTTAGATGTATTAATAAAAATTAAAATCTGGTTTGGTGAATGTATTTCATTAACTTAAATTTTTTAGATGTTTATACATCTCAGTAAACAAACACGTTTAGGTCCGTATAGACTATAGCCTACTAAAGCATATTCAGTTGCAAATAGGCAAGTAAAGCATTAGCTGCCAAAACTCTAACCAGAATCATGTTGTGGAGCTAGTGAAATAATTTGCAGTGTATCTAGAACTGTGTTTTGGAGATTTTCTGTCTGTGCTGCTGTTTTGAAAATCTGAATATCTCAGTTCAGTGACTGTTCTGTGGGAAATGTTAGTTGTCTGTAATACAGTGAGATTTTGTTGTAAAGTTATGCTGATAAATAGTCAGTTTGTTTAACACTTTAGTCTAATCCAACTCTGATATGGCAAAATATATGGCTTTTATAAGTGATGTACTATACTGTTGGGTTAGAAACTGGAATAAACTGTGTAAATGAAATATTAATTAATTAGTACAAGCTATTGCTTTTCACTTCTTTTATAGGATGTTTATTGTTTCTTAAATGTACATAGGTAATGTACCTCATCAGTTTATGGAAGTTGCTGTAGTTGTCAGAACTACCAGTTTTATGGTTACCAGTGTAGAGACTAAAAGTTTCTTAAAATAAATGAACAACCATGGTGGATTAAAATAATAGTTTTAGGAGCTTAAATATACTTCTCAGTTACTCTTCAGCCCTCTTTAGTCACCGAAGATGAATCATTGTGGGTTTCAATGGAGGAGTATCTACCACGGAGGGGTAACATGAACTGTAGTTGGCGTTAATTTGTGGTAACATTGTGACTGTTTTATTGAAGCCATTTAACATACACTTACATAATATCTTTAAACAGCAACTTGACCTTTCCAAGGAAATCCTCCAACTTGATTTGGAATTTATTGTAGTTCAGGATGGAAAAGCATATACACTGTGTGCAGCTTTTGCCTCTAAAAAAGAAGCTTGGTGTCAATGACTTAGTGAAGAAGTGAAACATAACCACTGACCCTTTCATAAACTCCTTTTTAATTTATATGGTGCCAGTGGAGCTTTAAGAAAGTACTTACTGCTAGGTGAGGCTGCACTTGTTGGATTTGCAGGTTCTACAAAATCAAGAGAGTGAATCATATTAAACTAATAACCTGATAGTTCACTGAACTGGGAAAGTGAATTTAGCAAGTTATTTCTGATCAATGTATCTTGGCTATTGTTAAGTTATTAAAGTAGGAAGTAAAATGCTGCTTCTTTATGTGTTTAGAAGCTTAAACTGTTTGTTTTAACCTTATACTGAAATAAAACTTGTTAGTCTAGCAAATATCAGAAGAAATTATGAAAGTGATGGTGACATTCACCTTCAGCATGAAGATTTTTTCATGTACAAAGCAAATATATTTTTCAAGTTCTTTTGCATAATTATTTCAGAAGAAGGCTATTAAATAAGTATTGTTAGTGTAATCTGAAATTGTGTATATAATTCTCTTATGTGTAATGTGACATCTGCTTGGACGATGAATGTATTTTGTTCTCAATTGCTTTCAAAGCCTGAACAGGCTTTGTTGTGTTGTATTAGAACTTGTCCAGTTAAGACCATAATTTTTGATGCTGTGCTTTATATCTTCTGTTGCACAAATAAAATAAGCCAGTAAAATTTTCTGATTTCTGTAGGCCTTGGAAATTACTTGATTTGATGAAAACAGATGTTTAAAAATTAATATTCAGTAGGCCTTTTTTAAATTTTATGGATAAGTTTGTTGTATAGAGCTAAGAAGTTGAAAAAGCCAAGTAAGTGGGGTAAAGTTCCGTTAAAGCTGGGGCAGAACCTGTACCTAGGTATCCACCATGAAATACTAGGTGTCTTTTCAACAACAGAAAGTGAAGAAACTGTAGAGAAAGAAACAGCAGTGTAATTTTTTTGGTTGGGCACCTTAGCAGCCTTTATTCCTGGAGAGCACCCCCTTGAAACGTACAAAAACTGATGCTTTTTATTTTTTTTTTTAAGGAAGACGTTTCATTGATTGGAATAATCTTGCACTAAAGCAATGGCACATGCAAGACTGGGAATGTATTAAATGACTGTACTGTCACTAGTCTTCTAACTATATACACATTAAATGTTTACTTTACAGTATTTCTTTTAGTATAATGAGTTCATTAAAAAAAAGCTTTTGATGCTAATTCAGAGATCCATAATCTGCTTGGTGTCTTTCACATGTAGTTTTGATGATAACTGACAAGCTGTAAGTTAATTAGCGCGGAACTTACTAATGAGGATGCTAAAATCCTTACTTTAAGATTTTTATTGATGATTTCTGAGCAAACGAAAGTAAATTCAATTGTGTATCTAATAAGTTTTAGGAACTTTCTGGCTGTAGGTACTGATCTTAAGTAACAAAAATCCCCCAATTAATTGACTGATGGGAAAGTTTTGAGAAGTTTGACAAGGGTGTTCATCTTCAGAAATGGGGATAACCCAAAACCAAAGCAATAAAGCAAAGTCTGTTAATTAGCATGGAAGACAGCTTCTTGAATTAATATGTGGTGTTAATTAACAGGAAGTCTGATGTTGTGTTGTAATTACCACCAATATTTTTGACATACTGAGTGACTGAAGGTGAATTATATAGATAACAATTTAGTAAACATTTCGAGCTTGGGAACATTTTTCCTTTGTTTCTGTTTTTCTAGAAATATGGATAGACTTCTGCGACTGGGAGGAGGTATGCCTGGGCTGGGACAGGTTAGTATATAGCTTGTCAATCTTTTCTTTAAAATTAATACATTCTGGAGTATTTCTTCTATTATGCTATCATATTTTAAAACAGCATCGGAAAAACATTGTTCATAGTAATAATCTTTGACTCAAGAGATTTTATGTGTGTATGCATATCTTTGTTACAACCTGGCTTTTTTTTTTTGTGAATGAGTACATGTGTTGGCACCAAGTTTACAGATGTTTATAAACCTTTCTTTTTGTGTCTGAGCATTTTAAAATTTGTATTGAAAATCATTGGAAACACATAAAACATTTTTTAAAAAACACTTTCCAATAATATGGAATTTCAGAACATGAAGAGTATTTATTATAAATGTCCAAGCACATCCACTGCTCTTTCATAAACTACATATTTCAGTTCTTGGATCACATTGTGAATGGGGCATTATAAGATACTGAAGTGTATGTAAATTTCAAGCAGTAATTTGAATTGAGTTTGTCACTTTTGGGTAGTTGTAGCTACCTGTATGTGTATTTTATTGTGTCTCTTCTTGATGATTGTTCTCACTTCTGTAACTACTCACAGCAAGAAGGTCCCCCTGGCAGCTGTCCTGTTCCAGTGAGAGACCTATTCACATTGTATGGCTTCTCCTGCCTTTACAGCAAGTCATAGTGCTTTTTTCCTTGATCAACTGTCATGACCAGCAGTCTTCAAAAATAAAATCAAGTTGATCTTGTTACATTGTGCTGATTGCTGTAGATACAGGGGAAAAATAATTAGGAACTTCTATGTTTGAGATCTGTAGGAAGAATTATTTCCTTAAGGAGTGGGCTCCAGTATAATTTCCTTTGTAGTCCTTTCCTTTGGTTGGCTGCAGTAGCTGGCCTTTCTCTGTTTCCTCATCTGCCTCCTGGTCTCTTTCTAAATTGAGAATCCAGACTTTTGGTTCTGGAGGACTCATTTCTGCATGTCTTGGGCTTCAGGATGTGTGTCCAGGGTTTCGTCTGGGATGTTTGAAATTGCTAGACCCAAAGCTTCTTTTGGTTGTATATAGTGTGTTTGTGTCCAGTATAATTACAGGAGTAGTTTAATACTGAAGCATTTGGTGAAATATTCTAGGCTGATCTACAGACTCTAGATGTTTTGCCAAATAAGCTGTAACTTTTGGTGCATAATTTTTTCCCCCTTTTTATAGCTAAAATTCTATTCACGTTCTCTTAGTGAATCTTCAAGCCGCCCTCAGTTATTTTTAGTTTCACTTTCTTAAACAGTTATTTCTCTTGTTCCTCTGAGCTGCCAGCCTGCTTCATGACTCTTCATTTTTTTAACATCTGTGCAGTCTAATCTCTCAAGCTTTCACTTCTTAGTCCTCTCTGAACTTGACGCTTATCAAAGCTGTTTTTCAAATTTACTGTTAACTCTCTGCTGTTTTTTGAATTTTTCATCTTTAACTTAAAGCTTGCTAGAAAATTGTGGCAGACAATAGAACATAACATTCAGAGGAAGCTTGCTGAACTCCTCTGGTAGCTTTGGCCTGCAAAGCTGCTCTGTGTTTGTTTAAATATGGAATTGTCTCTTAAACGAGTTGATGAATATATGTTAGATTGAAAAAAAGGCATAAAACTGAATTGCTCTTTACTCAAGTTGCTGCTTGCACTGGATGTCTTGACTACATTTGCAATCTTTTGGTTTATTGAATCAGCAGGAAGGCTTTTCAAATAGAATATTTTTATTCTTAAAATAATGTGTTTCAAAGGACCTTGAAAGGTCACTTATATTCTGAGTATCTATTGATGATAATTGAGATTGAGAGAAAATCCAGAGTGAATCAGGTGTCTTTGAGATAGAAGAGAGGAGGAAGGTATTTCTTGGATATATTTTGTAACGCTAGAAAGCAAAGTTATTACCATTTGTTTGCACTAGAGTGTTTTAAGCAACAGAACTTTTTGTTCTTATTGCTGTGTCACAGTTGTTCTAAAGGTTGAACATAGTAAAAACATGTGACTCAGCCATTCTTGCCAGTATAAGAATCATCTGTATATGTAGTCTGGTGAAAAAGAGGCATTTTCAAAGTAATTTTATCACATAGTTTGGAGATTGCTTTTTCATGTAGCTTGGGTTTTGCTTAGCAAGAGGAATGCATCACATGAGATCTGTGTTTGACTTGCTTTGTAACTGATGTTAAAGTGCTGGCAGATGCTTGGTGAACACAGTTTCTGTTTGATCTCTGCCAAGGCATTCTTTCTCAGTGACCTGCTTGAGTTTCTTCAGCAGCAGTTACTTGGCTCTTTCCCCTTGGCAAAATTACCTCTTCTGGTCATTGTCTCATTTAGGTTTTCTTGGTCTTCTTAATTTCCAAACTCAGATATGTCGTCCCAAATGCACTTTAAATTCATGTGTTTGCAATATGCTTTTCAAGTCTTTTGGTGTAGTGTATTACACTTGAGAACTGCTGTCACTGAATTTATAGTTCTCTTTCCTTACTTCTTGCTCCTTCAGGATGCTCTTTGAGTGGTTGATTAGCCCTCAGGTGTCCAGAGGTGGTCAGTGCTAAATCCCATCTACCTTAAGCCTAATAAAGGCTAATAAGGCTAATAAACAAATCTTTAAGGAAGTAATCTTAAACTGATACTTCAACAATAAACTTTCAGTGACATGTGGCTTAGAAATCTTGAGGCATTTCTTCTCTTTTAATCATAGGTGGACAAAGGGCTGTCGTAGCAGGGCAGGAGGTGGACAAGAGAGGAGAAGGGAAGAGAATCTTACAGCTTTTGGCATTGCATAAGCCATTCACAGTACTTTCTGACAGTGTGCTTAGTCATTAATTGTGTGTTCTTTTTATGGCAGGGTACCTGTGTTTAGTTTTGAACTTGATGCCAGAAGTATGGTCTCCTTTGGAGCACTGCTTCATGCAGAAATTGTCTTATATGACTGTT
The DNA here is from genome assembly GCF_022539315.1 of Serinus canaria. NCBI lineage: Eukaryota > Metazoa > Chordata > Aves > Passeriformes > Fringillidae > Serinus > Serinus canaria. The sequence continues at coordinate 16,426,927 of NC_066321.1, forward strand.
GTTGTACCTGGTCCATAAGTTTGTTTTGTCTTGAGTTTATGTTCTTGTGATAAATGCATAAGATGAGTGAATAAATGAATGAAGCCTTTTAGAAAAGATGTAGAAGATTGAAAGGGTTGTGATGTCTCAAAGAAAATCTTAAGACTTCAATTTCGCTCCTGTAGTTTATGGGGATTAAGATTTTGGCAATGCCCTTGTTCTTCTTCACTTACATAGTCTCTCTTTCCTTCTGTCCCTTGTCATGTTGGGTTTTTCTACTTATCTTCTCTTTCCTGAATCATTCTTTTCTGTTTGTCCCTCTGGCATACTGCATACCTCACTAGTGGTTTAGTACTTTGATTTGCATTGTACATTTGCTGCAGACAAATGAACAGGTTTGTGGGGTACGTAAAAGCATTCTGCTTATGTAGCAGGCAGGAATTTGGAGCAACACTTCTCTTCATTTTGTATGCTGAACTATTGTTTGCTGGTGAAATCAATTCCACATATGCCTCTATTAGGCAATCCCACTGCAAAGGGTGTGAGCAAATTAAGTGCATTTGTAGCCAAGCTTTTCTCTCCATCACTTACAGACTAGTAATTCAAGTTAAGCAAGTTCTTGTCCACATTAGCACGTGCTGTTTTTCTGAATCCAGATGTGATAGAAAGCAGTGAAATAATGACACTTTTGAAAGAGGCTTTTAAAGTAATTTTTCATTGCTTGTTAGATTTTTGAAAATATTCATTTACACTGCTCTGTTAGTGCAGACAACTGTTCTAGTACAATAAATGAAAAATAAAAGGATTCTGTATTTTTGAATTAACATATTTGATGACAGAGGGGAAGGGGAAAAATTCCAATGGGAAGGGAGGGGGAGACAGAGAACTGACCTGTGTCTTGTAAGGAGTGTTTACACCTTGACTTGAAATATAGAAAAAGAAGTGCAGATAGCTATTTTATGTGAATCATGGACTTGCCAATTAGCCATCAAGTGCTTCCATCTGTGAAATAGTTGATCAGATGGGTTAGCTGGGATGTTTCCAGATTAGGGCATTGTAAATGGCACTTGAAAACTGTCACTTTGATTAGGAGGTTTCAAATATTGCACTGCTTGGTGCTGTGGAACCTTTTTCCCCTCATAGGATCTTGGGTTTTTTAGAACATGCTTTTCCTGTTTAGTAAATCTGTAGCACCATTGGAACTTGGGAGACCTGCTGCTGGTCTAAAGTTCTTCTTTGTGTGCTAATCTAGTCAGGGTGGCTGTTGGAGGACAGCACAGTGCACTCTTTTGTGGGGCTTCCAAAGAGGAGTTGATGGTCTGGCAGACAGAGGAGGGTCAGGCTCTGTGTAGATCATTCCCAATTAACAATTAGGTGCAAATTTCCTTGAGTTACTTCATTAAGCTGATGTGTCATTTGAGTGCATGACTTTTTCTTGCAACTTACATCTTCCGTATGTAAACAAAAACATCCACCAACAATAAAAAACCTCAAACCCAAAACAAACCCAGACACCCCCATCCCTCCTCTCCAGAAAATACCAGAACAATAAAACAACCCAAAACCAGGCTAACAATCCAAACAGGAAAAACTGCAACACCTTACCATTAAGTACCTTTTTCATTGTAAAGCTGTAGAGTGTTCTGGTATCTCAGTATCTGTTTAGCTGTGTGACTTTCTCCTTTCTGTGTCTTCTGGGTATGTATGCTTTATGTGGCTTGAATTGTGGTGGTACACTGTTGTCTGCTTCTCATAAGTATTTGAAGCTTCAGATACCCCTTTTGAGAATATTTTGCCAGGGGAATAAGTCTGAATTATAGCTCATAAAGTTATGCATCATTTCTGTGCCATTGCTTCTGAGACATTTTCCAGCAAAGTTCTCAAGTACGAAGAATGTTACTATTTCTAAAACTCAAATGTAATTCCCAGTAGATGAGGTGGTGTACAGTTTGGATGGGTTATTCCAGTTCTACTTTTTTTTTCTGGAAGCTGTCAGCCTATATAAGGAATAAAATAATTTTCTCAATGACAAACATTCTTCATTTCATCCATCACAAATATCCAACATGAAATCCCATAGAAAGTTCAGAAGACCTTATTACCTGCATTATCTTCCATAGAAAGTCTCAGCATCAGTTTTTATATACAAAATATATGATTTTGTTTTAAGAAGAAGAAAACCACCTTAGAGATAATAAACTGTGCAGTTTCACTTACTTTCACTGTCTGATATGAATGTTTTACTGTGTTGATTAGTGTTTTAGTACAGGGCTGTTCAACAAAAGCTTCATATCACATTTAGGATCCAGGTGTGGCCTGGGTCACAGGCCAGGGTCTGGTTTTGCTGGAGATGGTAACTCCATGGGTCATGTTAGGCTTGTTTGAAAGTTGCTGGGGATGGCAAAGCAGAGTATAGTTCTCATACATTTGAAGTACAGTTGAGTCATTGTAATGTGATTTGTCTCCTAAGGAGCTAATTGGGAGAGGAAAAGAGAAACCTGCTAGAATTGGTTTAGGAGAAGCCATACTTATACCCTGTGTTATTTGTGTTATAAAGGCTGTCTTAAAGTAGGATGGCTGCACTACAGACGTGTTTTACATATTAATCACAAACAAACATAAAACTAAAACTAAAAAAGCCAGTGGATTGTGTCTGAGCATTACAGTTTCCTCTGATCTGCTGTTTTACTCTTGAGAACATTTTTAGCTGCCTCTTCTTGGCCTCAGATCTTAAACTTCCATATTTCTAATAATTAGGCAATTAGATTCTCTCTCCTCAATTTAATTGCCAGCATAGTCCAGCCGAATTTTGACTTTTTCCAAAAGAGGCAAAGGAGCTTGGACAAGGAAATGAGTGTGGCCATAATGAGAAAGAACATAGGGAAGAAAGGGTAAGGAAGAATAAATATCTTTGTGCATTTGGCATTGCAGCTATGCTCTTGCAATGTTCCTTTCTGCAAGCAGGAAACAGCCACCCTATAGCAATCAATTTAATTTATTTCTCTTGGAAATTGTGTCTTCTTTCTGAAATGCCATGCAATTCAATATTAAGTTGCAATGCTACTGTGCAGCACCTTTGAGTGAGGGTTTCTCTTTTCTTCCTACTGTGTAGAAGAGTCCTCTTAGTTTTCCTATGAAGTTGGAAGTGTTTTTGTGTTACAGTGGTGTGGTTTAGAGGGGCAGTGGCTGTTGGCTGATTGGTTGTTTTTTCAAGTGTTGCAAACAATTGACCTTGCTGCATCTTGCCACTGTCTCCCAGTTCACTGGTTGTATCCAGAGGACCAGCTCTTCACAATACTGAACCTACAGGCATCTAGAACCCAGTGCATTCTTCTTCATATTGAGGAGATATCTTTAACTGCTTTGCCTCACAAAGTGTTCTTTAGGGTGAGCTTAGGCAGAACCTGCTGAGGGCTACCCTGCCTTCTTGGCAGAACTGTGTTTAGAATAAAGTAATTAAAAATCTGCATTGTAGCAAGACTACAGGAGGCAGACAAAATTACCGGTGTTGACTTGTCATCTGCCTTGAGGCTCTCAGTTCTAAATCCCAATACCTTCTGTAATGCTGATGGGAGTAGATAACAGGTTAGTTGTGGCTTTTTTCTGGAATGAAATTGACCTCTGTATTTTCTTTTTATTTCCAGTAGATTGAGGATGTGAAAAACAATAGCTCTTTTCAAAAAGATGGACAGTGTTACTGAGAACTTGTTTTGTGTCCCTAATCTTATGGCTTTTTTCTATGATGTAATAGAATCATAGAATGGTTTGTGTTGGAAGAGACATTTAAAGATTATTTATTCCAAAGTGTCCTTATGCTTGATAAGGAATACTGACTGCAGTAATACAGAACACCTGCCCCTTTGAGTTATGTGTCTCAATGACTGTGTAGATTAAATGGGGTAAAGACAGATGAAACACTGACCCAGGGAGGATTATGCTTAAGCAGCCATTTCATGCAGTAGTAGTGTTGGGAACACTGTGGGAAGTCTGACTATTGCAAATTGCATCAAGGTTATATATCAAAGTAATTTTATATCATGAATACATGTTAATATTGAGTAGTAAATGTTTCTTTCTAATAATAATGTTCTGTCTCATTAAACTAGAGACTATTTTTGTTTGAAGTTCTGCTTAGTTAAAAACAATCAAATAACAAACCAACAAAAAAAAAGGCAAAAACCCAACCAAAAAAGCCCCCTCTGCCAAAACCATAGCAAAAAACCAAACCAAAACCCACCCCACACACCCTAAAAAAGAAAACCACAGAACACTACCCCACAGAAACTAAAATCCTAAATAAGCAGAAAGCTAAGCAGTAAAATTCTGGCTCTGCATCAAAGAGGTGTTGGCAAATTTATGATCCCAACCCGTTTAACCAACTGCTCAATGCTATACAAAGTTCTGTGTTTTGTAATTTTGGTTTTGAAGAGGAAGGGAGATGGGAAATGTTATATATTTCAAGTCCATCTATGTTGCTGTTCGTGGAGTTCTGTTGTAAATGTGAACCTAGGTAAACTTTTTTTAGGACACAGAATTTTGTAAAACATACTGAGACAGTTTTTATGTAGCCTGTTAAGGTGGGGTTTTTTTCAGAGATTTTTTCAATTTAAGGTAGCAGTTGATGTCACAATACTTCCTTAGTATCCCTACTCCATTTTGGAGTCTCTGAGACTAAACATATTACTGCAATTTTTATTTCATCTGACATATGGTGTAACAAGACAATGTGATCCTTCAAGAAATCTAGGCTGTTTGTTGAGACTTACGGTATTTTGTGGTCTGTTATGCATGCTTGTTGATAATTGGTATAAAAATGGACCTAAACATACAAACTGTTTAGACATAATGGTAGCTTCAAAATCTAATCCTGTTGATGTAGAACTAACAAAATTGTGTATGTAATAGCTTGAAAATAGCAATAAAATTTCAAATTGCTACTAATTTTAGTGTGTGATTCACAATGCAAAGTAATATATTTTTCCCTTTTTTATTGAGGTCACTGATTTTTTAATATTTTTGTGTGACCACAATAATTTTCTCTGTCATGACTGATCATGTTAACTTCCTGTACTGCAGAAAATGCAAAACATGATTTCTAGTGATTGTTATGACAAAGTTGTTAGAACCATTGAGATCCCAGAATATGCCTCACTCCCTTTGCCACTTCCACTGATGGAATATGAGTTGGTAATTTCCAGAAGTGTATTGTCTCGGTACAGGAAGAAAATGGTTCTACAATCGCAACTCTGCTTAGATTTTTAGACTTAACAATGTGTAAAAAACACTGTGCTGATCTAAGAAATTTCTTATTCTTTATATCAATATATCAGCAGGTTGTGCCAGTTACTGGCAAAAAGTAGAGAAGAGCAGTGGTACTCTGAACTTTTAAGGCCTTACTGTCATTAACGCCTCTACCTCCTTTGCACACTTGCTCATGTTTGTCCTCTCTGCAGCTAGTATTTTGTAATGGTTTATTTCCCTTGTATCAAGTTATACACACAAAGTAGAATTTACCTCCACAAAATAGAAGATTTAAGCTCACTTTAGGTGCCTCATCCTTCCATAAATCTTTTAATATGATAATTATTATTTATAATGATTGTCATTGCCTTTATACCTCAGTTGCCTTTCTCCCCCTTACCTATATAATAAAATGTCATCTTTACCTGTAACACTTGTTCTGGAGGAGGTAGAGAAGGGTAGTGAAGAAAAATTGTGGGATGAATAAATTCAAAAGTAATCCAAGGGGGAGGGGGTTGTCTTTTTTTTGTTTTTGTCTTTTTTTTTTTTTTTATCTAATCTTTCTCAATTGTCTCTGGATATAACAGCTGAAAATATGTAGTGAAAGGGTTAAGTCGGCATGAAAGAATTCATTTCCACTTTAATGACCTAGCCTTGCTGGGTTAGGACGATGGGGAACATGCTTCTGACTTGTACTCCTATTGCCAATTAACACCTCCTATAACAGGTTGCCTCAGCTAGTCATTGAAGCAGAGGCAATAGAAATAGTTTACATGCAGCTTGTTTTTCACACTAGTTGTTTAATACTCACGAAATTAAACTATTAAAAGGTTCTTTTTTAGCTTACTGGGAAAGAAATAAAACAGGATAGCAATCATTGTTTGCTTGTGTGTCTGTGTTTGTGCTTAAATTGTTCCAGTTACAAAAATAAATGGAAGTAGTAATGATTCTTTTATTTTGCGCAGTAATATGTTGTGTGGTGCGTTAAAGCTGAGATGTACTTTACAGCACTTAAGTTCACTGCCTTTGGATTTTTATTACTGAAAAACTGGGTTTTTTTTGAAACAGGTATGATGTATTTCAGAATCATCTTTTGTGCTATTAGCATGAAACCAGAGTACTGTTTAAAATCCATTTAAACAATGGAAAGTGTATCCATTTGTGGAATATTTCTCAGTTCCTTGTGTAATTAATCAAGTCTGCGCTCTCTAACTATTTGAGTAAGTCTAAAATAGTACAAATAAAGAGCAGTGCTCTTAAATGACACCTTAGTTCACATTTAATAATAAAATTGGCAAAATAATTTATATCGGTTCACACTAAGAGAAAGGTGAAGTAATATACCTTAAAAGTGTTAATAAATTTGCTAAAAGGCCTGAGTAGGTAACACTTCAAGGCGTTAGTTTTTATCCTGTAAGAATGGCAAATGCCTTTAACACTTCGTCAACAAGGGTTACCCAAGTAAAGGACTGCTTTTTATATTGGATCATCTCTTTAACTATTTGGAACAAAAATAGTAACATGCATAATTTAATATTACAATGTAATTTTCTCTCCATAACTTGCATGTGATTCTTTTTCCCTTACAAGTTTTACTAAAAAAAAAAATATTATTTGAATAGTGGTAAACTAATTTTATCAATTATTATTGACCTTGGAATTCTGCCATTCTAAACAAAAACAATCCTAAAGCTTGTTTGGGCTTATGAGGTGGCCATCAGGCAGCTCATTTCAGTGACTGGGAGCATAGAGTTGATTCAGAAGAAGCATCCATTTTTCAGTAACACATAACAGTATTTTTTACAGCAGTTATTTAATTTTAATAATTACTGTATCCAGCTTATATATGCATAGCTTGGAAAAAGAATGTTCAGTATTCCTTGCAGTTTCCAAACCTAATTTTTCTCCCGTTCTCCAAGAAAGAATCCAATAAAGCTGTAGGTATGCAATATGCGCTGGTTTGCAGTGAGATGGACAGTCTTCCAGAGCTGTGCGATGAGCTAGCTGTCCTTTGAATATGATAATGTAACTAAAAACACCAGCAGCTCTTTTGCATTGCAGACACAAATGCTTTCTTGTCTGGGTTCCTGATACCAGTTAATTTAATTTGGTGCTCTCTTTCGTAAGGCTGGTGCTTCTTTGTTAAAGTTGGCAGGCAGTGAAGTTTATGAACAGTGGTAATAGCACATGCTGTGGAGGGTCAGTGTAAAATATTTGCCTCCATGTAGAGATTAGCTAATAAAATCTTTCTTCTTTTTTGCTTGATGAAAGAAATGCGTAAACTTTTGTGAAAGACGACCAGAAACAGGCCAAAGAGATCTCAAAACACATAACTCATAGGTGGCTCCCACATACTGTGTAACTAACACACAGAAGCTGGGGCTGTCATTCCAGGGCTGTGTTACATTATCAGCCATTTGTGGAAATGGAGGTGATCAGAGATGGAAGAAATTGGTTCCAGTTTCCAAATGTCTCTGTTTTCAAATCATTAAAAGTCAAGTAAACTACTTGCAAGACCCAAGTTCCATTTGGCTTTATCTGTTAAATCTTTAAAGGTTTTATGTTACTTATTTGATGAACTTTGGTTTAGAATTTTCTGCAGAAATACAAATGTGTGGCACTTTATCTTTGATAGAAAAATAATGTGAAACTTGACCTATGGATCATTTCCTCCTCGGGATTCCTGAATTTCAGTACTCTTTTGAGCAGTTTGTTGTAATTGATATTCAAAACAAAAGAAGGAAGATTAACATGAAAATTAATACACATAATTGGTACAGTGCAATGAGGACTTAAATTTTCCCATAATCTAGCTTGTAATTAAAATCTATAAGAAGAGCAGAGCAGATGGAAAGGAGATAGTGAGGTCACACAAAGAAGCATCAATGACCAAGGAAATACTTGGTATGTGCTGTGTATTTATAAGATGACTGAGAGTTAACAACCCTGCCTTGTGTACTACCATTAGCTAATTTTTACAAGTTCAGGTAAATTGGTTGAACTGCACAATAAGAGTGGAAACTCATGTTTGATATTTTTACTATGTCTTGCATATGCTTAAAATGAAGCAGTGAAATATGCTGTCGATTCCTCCTAATCGTTAATGTAGTAATTTTTATATCTATTTAAACACATTTAGCATGTAAAATCCTTTGCAGTGAATACTATGGCTTTTAAAAAAATAGCAAAAGTTAAGCAAGTTGGCTTGCACCAATGAAGAATTCCTTTATGAATTAGCAGAGTTTCCTATGCTGAAAATAAATTGTTGACTGTGGGTGCTAGCAACGGGAATTCAATGTAAATTTAGGAAAACCCCTATTTTATCTCACAAAATGCCTAAAAATTTGATGAAGTATCATATTAGATATGCCCTCTTCTGCACCATTATTAAGGTAAATGAGCATTTGGATGCTCCAAGGAATATAGAAATCATAAGGAAAAATAAGGGAAAAAAAACCTGCTTTAGTTTCTAGCTTCACTTAAACTAAAGGTGATTTGTTTACCTTGTTACAGAAACAAAATGTATTCATTGTTTCCTCCCTGTAAGTGGTGAATCTACTGACGGATCTCTAAAATGAGAAAAGTTTTGAATAATGAGCTTTTATAAGTTGAGGGCACAGACGGCTGTATAGAGGACAGAGCTTTGATTAATGCCTCAGCTGCAGGACAGGTGTCAGTGTGATCTTAACAAACACTAGAAATTTCATAGAGGAGGACTCCTCCAAGAGCCATAGTCTGTGGAGGAAGCTTCAGTTCAAGCCTCCTGATTTTTGAGAAGCTAGTCTCAGTCAAACAGCAAGATTAGCCTTCCAGAAATCATGGAACTATTTGTGCTTATCTGGGGGAGATTTTTATTACTCTAGTCTTTATTTTAAAAATTACTGAATGGTGTAATGGGGTGGTTGCTTACAGTGAAATGTTAAACAAAATCTGGAACAAATGTAGGATGCATTGGGTGATCACAGCATGGGTATTAGGGCTCTTCCTAAAGCACAAGGTTACTACTTATTTTTATCTTCCCTTCAGACCATCTCTGGTCTACAACTGGTGGAAAATTGGGAGAGCATTATGAATGATAAAAGGGTTTTGTTAACAAACTAGTAAGTTACTTTTAAAATTAAAACTCAGGTTACCTGGGCTTTTTTCTTTGCATTGATTAAGTGGAAACATGAGTCTTTGTGCTTTCCAAATTCTAAGCGAACACTTTTAAGTGAATAGACTTAAAGTAGAAGAGATAGAGTTTAAAAAGTAAACTGACATGTTTGTGGAGAAAAAGCATGGGAACAGCATTGCAAAATGATTGGGCATTTGAAGCTTTGCCAGTCAATTTAATTGCAGAAAATTCGGGATAAGTGATGCAGGTGCTCTGTCCATCTGGTTCTGGGAAATGTTCTGAAGAACTGCTTTTAGAGTGTTTCAGTGTGGATGCTAGAGGAGCACATCTCAACTGGAGCATCTCACTCTTGCCTGAGGCTAGGCCAGGGAAATACTTGATGAAGGGGTGAGGTTGATGAAAAATGGACCTTTGGTGAGAATACTATGGAAGGTGAAAAGCAGGGAAGCCTGCTGGAAGATTGCTGATGAAAAGACCAGAGTGACAGAAGAATTAGGAGTGAGTAGTAAGAAGTGAGGAAAGGCAAATATTGAGAGATGATGGTCAGCAGTATCAAAGTTGGAAATAAAGGGTTTAAGCTTTTAGGAAGTGGGTATAGTTGACAGATCCATGCATGTATGTGAGTTTCAAAATACAAAGATTAGATTCACAATACAAAGATTGGACGTAGAACTCATAGATTCATTGACTTCAAGGGGAGAAAAACCCACAACTGAATTTTCTTACTGTCTTTAAGGTTTTGTTCTGAAGACTGGTGTTTTTCTGTGTGTGTGAAAATCAGAGTATGCAGAAAGGATAATTCCTGTACAAATGTAATGTGTTGATTACTTAAGTATCCAGTTTTATCTTCAGGAAGTAATGGCTTGTGTTGATCGCTGTGTCTTGTTTGATGTCATGAGGATGCATGTTGAGTTGAATTTTTTCACTTGAAGTGAAAAATTAAGAATTTCTTCAAAATTTTTTCCCCCCCCAGTTTTTCTTCTAACTGTGGACTCAAAGTTCTAAATCTGTAAAGTGTTCAGTAAAGGCACCATTCTTCCTCTTTTAACTTGATATGGAGAATCCTTTTTTTTCCCCACGAATTTTTTGTTGCCATTCTAAGTTTGTATCACCTCATGCAGAAGTAAGCTGTGTCTTTTCAGTGGAAATTTGGTAATAAAGTAATGAATGTGCTGTTAATTGGCTGTAATGAGGGACGCTCATGTGGAATTCTGTATATAACAGCAATATTTCTCTTGTTCCTCAAGAAAGAGACATTTAAACTGCTACCTCCTGTGTTTTTCAATTTCAACAGTACACAGAACCTGTTTCAACCAATCATTCACACCTGGGACAGTTGTGCTAATTTTTGAATAACTACTCATAAGGCAAAGAGCAAAGTATTTTGTTCACAGCTTTTCCACCTAGGGATCAGAGGTCCGTTTTTTCTCTCACTGTAACCAGTGTATCTGCAAAGTACTCCCATAGCCTTTATCTGCAAGTCCTCTTTAGCTGAAAGCTGATGAAGCAAAGGGAAATTGCTGTTTGTGTTGTTGCCAGTTAATCATGCTAGCCCAGCAGCATTTACATTCACACCACTGTAAGAAACACATAGTTAATTGGAGAACTGGCCATATTTTACAGCTGACGGAGGTTAGCATTGCAGCAAGGCTGACTAATGGAAACTTATCTGACTCTTAGCCTGAATGGCTTGTAACAGGTTTGTATCCAGTGTAACACTTGCCTGCTTTGTATTTGACTGGCTCTGATAAGATTGCTCTTTAGACTGTGTTGTTTGGGGTGGGGTGACAGGATGATGGCTGGGTGATATATTACAAAATAATGTTAGTGACAAAAAGTTCTGTAAAGAAGGTTTTGGGGATTGGGTGTGCAGTTTTTTGTTTTGTTTGTAACAACTACATCTAACTCATTAAGTCACAATTACATATGCATTTTTCTATAGTGTTTTGCAATATGTAAAACAAATGAAAATGTTTAGAAACTGCAGAATAACAATGATGGTGAAAATAATTGTTTCTGCTTTTTATAGGGGCCACCAACAGATGCTCCTGCGGTCGATACAGCAGAACAGGTTTATATCTCTTCCCTTGCACTGCTGAAAGTAAGTGTTCTGTGTACATACTATGTCTGAATATAATGCTGGAGTTAGAGCACCTGGCAGCTGTCCAGAGTTAATGGACTTATGTTGCCTAAGTGCTGGCCAGACTTATTTTAAAAATAAAGTAATACTGATTGGAATACTTAGAAACTTATTTTAATTAGTTCTCTTTTGTTGGGTTTTTTTTACTATTTTACAGTTTGTTACAGTTTCCAAAAGTGCTACAAGTTGCAAATTAGAGATCAACAAAGGCTGAAAAAACTACCTCAAATCGGACTTGAACCTTCTGTTAAACATATGGTATCATTTGGTCTTAATTCCAGATGTTGAAGCATGGTCGTGCCGGTGTCCCTATGGAAGTTATGGGTCTGATGCTTGGGGAATTTGTTGATGATTATACTGTGAGAGTGATTGATGTTTTTGCAATGCCACAGTCTGGAACGGTGAGTTCTTCACATCTAGACCTTGATGATTTTATTTGCTTCGATTTTTTTTTTTCCCTTAAGGCACATTTATTTTTTAAAATGTTTTTGTGCTTTACCACATTAAAGCAATCTGAAGGTGTAAGCTGTGAGTTATAATACAAACAAGTCTAATGGTTAAAGAGTTCCAGTAAAAAGAAATGTAGTCAAAACTTCTTTTTGAGTAAAGGCTAGTACTTAAGTGTGTATAGCAATATATGCAGATATTGTGTCCTTTTTATGTATAAATATAGTGTATTACATGACTTATAAGACTTATAAATTGATAAGCCAGTGGAAATATTCAAAATGTAAGAGGTTTGATTAGAAGTGTATCATAGTGGTTGTGCTATATACTTCAAACTTGCTCTCTTTGACAGATCTTAGTTGCATGTCTCTTAAATGATAGTTCTGTGATTTGAAAAAAAAAGTGCTTAAATTTTGAGAACCATTTTATGAACAGATTAAAGAGGTGAAAAGTCAAGGGGCATAATTGGAATTTATGGTGCTTTATTTTGTGTAACTGGAATGAAATGTTCTTGAAACAGGCATGGGATAATTCCTTTGTAACTCAGAGCTGCATTCCATGAAATTTTCAAATTCTTTTGTTCTGAGTTTATTCATGTGCATAATATAAATATCTGCAAAAGGTCAATATGTGATGTTTATGTTGAATAAAACATGTAGAGCTGAACTTGGGACAAACAACAGGCCACTGTTTGCAGCCAAAACAGAGGAGAAAAAGGTAAATTCCTATGCCTATTTAATCATGTTTACTCATAGTGAAGATTACTTAAATAGCAATTCAAAATATTCTTTCAGCATTTAAAAACTCACATTGAAATACATTTCTAAAAATTCTATTTTGCATTTAAGGGTGTTCTGTTATGTAGTACTAAAGTATTCAGGTTGCCTTTTTAAACAGATGCTTATGAATATTTTTGTTTGTGTGAAGTTACAAGTTAAAAGATAATATTGCTTCATGTACAGCTACTATGATTTTTGTCTGTCTTTTAATAATACCGCTTCATGTACAGCTACCATGATTTTTGTCTGTCTTTTAAATCAGGGTGTCAGTGTGGAGGCAGTTGATCCTGTATTTCAAGCAAAAATGCTGGATATGCTGAAACAGACGGGAAGGTAAGGCACTGTAAAGAGGGCTGACAGTCACAAGTACTCCCTCCACGGTTTTTAGAAGAAACGGCTGGCTTTCCTCAAAACTTGTGATCTAAGGGCTGTTAATAATGTTTAAAAATAAATAATTGCCCCAAAAATTAGGTGAGTAGCATAGCATGTAATTCAGTCCCCTCACGCATTTCAATTGTCAGGAGATTGTCACTCCTGTTAAACCTACAGCTTTGATTATCACCCAGAAAGATCAGAATGCTGCTCAGTTTAGCATTTGCGATTACTACACAGCACCTGCTTAAAAGATTGATTTTTTGATTTAACCCTTTAAATAAAATTTTTAAAATTTTTGAAGTTATAGCTTACTCATGAGCAATTTTAATGAAAAGAGACGGAAAATAATTTTGCAAAAGATCCTAGTATTTAAACAAATTTTTATTTCACTCCTACCTCTCAACAGTTGTCGCCTGCTTGCGCAAATTCTTTTACTGTGGGAAAAACTTCAAAATTAATGTTAGCAAAAGGCTCAGCAGCTGAACAGAACAGTGCAAATTGCTTTTTGACTGAGTTCCTTGTTCTACTGCTGGTTTAATTGATATTTAATCCTTTCCCACCGTTGGTTCCCGTTGTCCATGTCTGAAATGGACTTTCTGCCGTGAAAATTCAACCTTCGATGCCAAGGAGTTAAAGAGTAGATATTTACTCAAGTGCTGAAAGGGTAAAAACTGGTTCAGGGAAGGTGTGGTAACAGGGTGAAAAACTGAAAGCATGATCTACCACTGCTAATGTATATCCCTTAATGATAGCCCTCTTTTGTCGCATTTATTCATGTCCATGTTTTCACCATACTATAGTGAGTAATTTAAATATTACTAATGGTGTTTTTTTCACAGCTCATTGTAATTTATGCCCTGTCATGTTCCTGTTTCTTCTTGTGATAAGTGTTTATATTTTTAAAAATATCAATGTCCTCTTTGTTTCAGACCTGAGATGGTAGTTGGTTGGTATCACAGTCATCCTGGCTTTGGCTGTTGGTTGTCTGGTGTAGATATCAATACTCAGCAGAGCTTTGAAGCCTTATCAGAAAGAGCTGTTGCTGTGGTGGTGGATCCCATTCAGAGTGTAAAAGGAAAGGTATAGTAGGCTTGCTTTTTATTTTTAAGGTACTTCAGTAAGATTTAATACATAAGCACTGTAAATATGTGTAAGTACTTGATTTTTGGAGGCCCATACTGTATGAAAAAAAAAAATTAAAACCAAAATCTCATTGTAAATGAAAATATCACTTCCAGTTTGTTCTGCAGCTTACATAAGTAGTCCTTAAACAGACTGGAAGTCTTTGATATTGTCAATACACATAAATTATCATAATACTCTCTTAATATTTTGCTATTCAGGTGTCACTCAACAGGTTTACAACTAATAATCCAAGTATACGTTGTTTTATATATTAAATTTTAGCTACAAGTTCTGAGATCAATTACTAACAGATTGGAATAAGTTCAGCCCCTTGACACGGTTACTAAGATTGCATTGATTTGCAGGCATTGCATATGATGATTTTTATTAAAATTTCTATTCCAAATGTTTTGGGCAATAAAACTTTAATGAGAAGTTGATATCAAGCATTTGAATTTTTGAGAAATGTGCAGATGAATGATTAAGTACCTTAAATTATTATGAAAAGAGATTTTAACTTGCAAAGCATATTGGGTTATAGTTGTCCTTTGTTGAAATCTCTTTTGTTCTTGTTTAGTTCTCTTTTTATTTCTTTCTAGCCCCATATGCCATTTTCCTATTTCCTGCCTCATGACAGCAGGGAGCAGCTCTATTATCACCTTCACAGAGCTGTCTGCAAATGTGAGAGGCAATTCGATTTTGCTCAACCACAGGGAGAGTGGATTAGAAAAACTACAGAACGTACAGAAATTGGCTAGGTGGTTTACTGCTTTAAAATACTGCTGAGGTGTTTTGTTTGAGCATGCACTCCCATTGTACTGTAGAATAATTATTGAAATGCGTCATGGTATATATGGATGATATTCATGTAAATTTATAAATATTTCAAAAGTGTTCATCTTCTATAAAGCTGTAGTATCATATTTCCTGTGAGGCAGATCTTATTAAAGATACCAAACACTATGAGTTCACTTCATTTCATAGCAGAATGTTCTGAAGCTACAGTTGCTGTTTCAGTTGTTTTGCTATTTTAATTCTGAATTTTATAGCAAATACGTTTATGTAACAGGCAATTGAAAAATTATTAGCTTCTGGTTGTTTGGAAGGTATTAGACATCTGTATAAATTTTGTACCTTTTAAAATTGCTTAAAGAGGAGAAGAAAATACAGGTAGTCTTGTGGTGGGGGTAAGATGCAGTAGAACACTTAATTATTCCGAACTTATTTTTCCTAGAACTTTTATTTTTCCACTCCAATAGAAATGTTGAAATAGGATTCTTTTTGTTTTGTCAAAAAACAATTGTCAAGACTATTACTAGTAATTAATTTAGACCTCACTAGCTATTAAATCTATTAAGAAGAAAAGTCTCCCAATAAGTCATGCTGCACACTTGCTCACAAAGTGCTTCTTTTTATAATAATTGTATTGCCACTGTTGTTTGACATAGATGTCTAGATTTCAAATCTTTGAGATCTTCAATAAAGTAATCTTTGGCATATTTATTTTGAATGTGAATAAATTTTTGTCTATCTAAGCATTTCTCAGTTACAGCTGCTCTTATGGCATTGCTGCCAGTACTTGAGATTACTGGAAGTCTTGTAATGTTTGTTTTTCGTACACATTTTTAGCTGCTACAGTCAGATTAAATTACGTTCTCAGGTTTCATGTTAAAAAAAATTTACATCTGTCATGTTTCTGGCAAGTGCATCCTTTAAAGCTTAGAAATAAAAAGAATCTCCCAAATTATGAATACCACTTGTAATTAACTTCTTGATTTGGAAGATGTGGAATGTGTTCGCGTTTTATGATCCTGGTTGGCAAGATCACTTACACTAAAAAGTGTTTGGATTGTAGGTGAACTGAGAGAAGAACAGATATATTATTCTTCAAGGGGGTTTCTCAGGTGAGATCCCAATGCTTCCCGTGCCTGGCTAACTTATAATGGCACCCAGAGCCTCTTTGTGTGCTACAGAGCTCGAGCTCAGCCTATTTCAGGAAAGTATCTGCATTTGCCAGCATGAAGAGCCACTTGCAGAGGTAATTTTGCTGGGTAGTAACCATTATACTGGTGAGCTTTGCCTACATGAGTCCAAGATCATTACTCATTATACCTTATACTAGCAGGACTGTCTGGCAAAAAAATATAGTGAACATGTGGCATAGAAGATTTAATATGGCATGTTTTGTCTGAGATTAGATGTATTTAAAAGCAAAGCCCAAAATAGCACATTAGCTAATTTTAAAACTGCCTCAGGGCAGGCCCATGCCCATATAAATTGCCATAGTTTGTGGTCAGCGAAGCAGTCATGGCTGTGCTAGTGAAGAATACTTGGGGCAGAGGTTATTTTCATGTGTCAGGAAGTTGCAGTGAATTCTGATGAGGAATCTCAGGTTCAGCCTGACTAGCTAAAACATTAAAAAGCAGTTTGCCCTGTTACTGTAGAAAATGAAATCTTGTTAACTTCTTTGTTAACTGCCTTGTCTCCATACACGTTTTCTGTGTAGCACAGGGATTTATGATTGCAGTTTAAAAATAAATATACCTGTATATTCTCATCAGTTAAAAAAACCAAACCAGTCATTTTATGTCTTAAGGCAAATGAGCAAAAATAAAAAGTCAGATAAAATCCTTATATAAAAATAAACCCCCTCATGTAGATCTGTGGATTAAATGCCAACTGTTTTAATGACCATTTTAGGACTGGGATATTTTTGCATAAATAAAGTAGGACACATGAAGGACAAGTAATTCTAAATACTTATCTTACTACTCTGCATACATATTCTTGCACACAAATTAGGTTTTTTTCATGTCTGTGTACCATATTTTGCAATATTTAGGCTAATAATGCTCTTGTTGTCTGTAAAATAAACTTGCAACAGAGCAGTGAGTTTTAACTGAAGGTCAGTGGTCTCAGACCCCAGAAAGGGAAAGCTTTTTTTTTTACTTTTTTTTTTAGCTTGATCTCTTTGAATGAGGTCAAAGTAAGCATGCTGAAATATGGCCAGTGGGACAACCTGGCTAGCTGTTGTTTCATTTTATACTTATTAATAAACTTTTCTTTTATCCCCTACAGTTTTCCAATCTGTGCAATGGAAGCTGTAATACATATTTAGAAGTAATACATATTTCACAGAAGCAGTAATTTCATTAAAGATCTGGAATAAAGCTCAATATTGACATTTCATATTTATTTCCAACATACACTTTGAAATGTCTGTACAGAGAATCATAAACCTTTGCCAAATGTTAAAAATAAATGTGGTTTTTTGGACCTTAACTTAGCAGCTGTTCATCACCTCTTAAGGAAAATATAACTATACTAAACCCACTGTAACATAGTAGCTTTAACTCCAAAAGCATTAACTTACTGCATTGCACTCACTGTATTGTTAAATTAATATTAAAAAAAAAAAGGGTGATCTTTTCCTTTTTGACCTTTTTTAAACTTTGGATCTTTATTACAACACAGTCACCAATTAAAATGTTCTGTTCTTCTGAGAGAGTTAACTGATTTCCCTTAATTAATAATTGCTTCCACAGGGATTGATAAAATACCCAAAATTGTCAGAAGTCCATTTTGTACATCTGAGGAACTTGTTGGCACTTGTGGTGTTCAGCAGGGTTGGTAGCAAAATCTCTTACTCATACAGTGAACTTTCATTTCCGTTGAGCCATATTTTTTTCTAGCAAGGCACTGTCTGAAGTATTTGTAGGAAGATCTGTTGGTTTATGACAAAATTCTTTTTTTAATTGTTTGCTGAGGAAAATAGTTGTCTTTGCAAGAACTTTTTTATAAATTCTGTTTGTCACCTCAGACAGATAGAAACAAATATGCTATGCATCCTAATCTTGTGCTTAAAACCAAATTCTGCCACATTCATAAGAGGATTTTACTGTGGTACTTCATCCTTATCTTAAACTCATTCAGATGGTAAGAGAAAATAAATATGTACATTTGGGTAGCGTGGTAAATCAAAGTAATTCTGTTTGATCTCTGTAGATCATCTGGCTAGACGGCCAACTTTGTGATGAGCACAGTTCCAACACTGAGTTCAGATCAGCTCACTTAGTGTTTTGTCCACTTGAGTCTTGAGATTCAACAGCCTCATGCCAATTCCTGTTCCAGTATTTTATTTTTCTTGCAGTTGTTTATTTCCCTTTGTATGCATGTGGTCAGCAGATGCTCTTTTCAGTTTATTACTACTGTCTCCTGCCACATACATCACTGAAGAACCTTGTCCTGTGGTCCAGGCAGCGTCTTCAGGAAATGGAAGGTTTTGTCTTCGAAGATACAGAATGTGGGCTGTAGCCTGAAACCATTTTGTGCAGGCAGTTTCTTTTTATTGGTAGTTGAAAATTGCTTGCTTTTGTTCTGCTTATGAGATCTTTAGAATTTTATTCAAAAAGGAGTAAAATGTGCTGAACTTTATAATTTGTTATTTTAGTAATTTTTGAAGTATGAAAAAAGTTACTCTTATTGTGCTGGAGAAAGAGAAAGATACATGCTTGTTTTATCCTCCTTATACAAATGAAAACCCTGGAGGACTTGTTTTAGCAACGTCTTTCCCCGTTTTTGTCCATTGGTACTTGTAAATCTAAGTGACAACCCGTGCATAATTAGTGATGTATATGAGCATTACAGGTCTGTTAATGCCTGGTTTCAGTTTTTTTACTCTTCAGAGTAGATGGTCATAGATGGTCATTTTGCTGCATGCTGACCACGAAAATAGTGATTTCCAAGTAATTTTGATCTGTTGCTCTTGATCAGTTTAGATTAAATTGCCTATGTATTACACTGTTTCAGATTGGTCACTTCCGTTTTTGTGCTGCAAATCTTCCCCGTTTATCAAGACAAATGTGTGTGGGAATGGTTTCAGAATTTGGTAATTACTTGTTAGTCTAAAACACTGAAACCAATAGCAGACAGTGATTTATCAATTTCCTGAATATTGGAATTACCATCTAGCTACAAGATTTTCTTCATCTGAGCGTGTTTTACAACAGTTTTTTTAAATATTGCATGGTTTTAAAACTCCACTCTTTTATCAAAGTGCTGTTATTTTTCCTTTGAACTTGTCTTTTTCCTTTCTTTGTTTGAATTAACCGCAGGATTTAAAGAGGCTTTGTTTTTTAAGAAGGCAGAAGAAGAGCAATCCTTGAAATGAGATGTGTGGAGACACTAGTGTAATGCCTGAAATTTAAAATAGCCCAGTAAGAATTAAGTTTGTGAGAAGTGTAAGCGGATTGGAGCCACCTAACAAGACTTAAATTTTAATATACCTGACTCCTCCCCACTTCATGCACTTGCCTTGGTCTTAATTTGACTTAGTCTCCCCTAGACACAAAGGAATTCAACAGTCTTCAGGGTACAGTTAAAAATAAGTAACACAGTTGAAATTAGTAATTAAAAACAACTAAACTTGTGAATTGACTGTATTGTCACTACTTTGGAGATGTCTATTTATTGTGAATCATTATGCAGATTGCATGTAGAGGAAAATGTATTTTAAAACACGATGCCTAAATTTTGTCAGAATCTTTTATACCTGGAACTACTTTCATTGTTAGAACTGGATTTGCTAATACTTTCCTGTTGTAAATGGAAAAATTCTGAAATGGATGACATAACTTTGCAGTATATAATTTTGACTGAGGTATCAAGAGTATCTTTCTGGACATTATGCACAAGGTGTAGTACATTTAGATGCTCTCACAGTAACGTCCTGCTTCTTGCCATTGACCGTACAGAAACTTTATGGTTTGATCTAGGCAAGAACTAAGTTTCAATAGGAGCCTGGTTTGGAGAGTAAGGAAGTTGTATGTTTGTGCTGGGTTAGATCACTGTTGATTCAGTAAAGATTGATGTTCTTTTGCTTGGCGAATCATATTTGTGGGAGATGAATTGTATCTGCATCACAGTGTGGGCCACTTGGCATTTCCAGTTCAGGCTGTGTAAACCTAGGCATAAACTGCATAATTTTATTACTGCCAGTGCACCACTGTTTTGTTACATTTTCTGGAGTGGTTATACATATCCAGATTAACATATTGTGCATATTTTGCCTCCTGTTTTTTTAATGTAGTGCTGAAATTGTTAGTATCAATCCTAATGTTCCAAAATTTGTTCTGTAATGTCCTTTGGACTTTAAGTCATGTATGTTTACCTACTAAACCATTTACATAGGTTACTTGAGTTCATGCCCTTCCCTAAAACAGAAAGTTCTAAGGCTTAATTGAAAAGTATTAAATGTTTAATTTCCTTTTGCTGTGGTGAATGTAGAATAGTCCATTTATCTTCATTAAAGCATATAGCTTTAAAACTTGTGGCTCAGCTACATGGGAGTTATGGATGCATGCCCTCACTTGTCAAGATAAATGTATTATGCTGTAGTTCTCTTCCCTTTCCTGTATGGATATTGAAGTTGTACTGCAGATTTGACCACAAGTAAATAATTCTCCAAGGATAGAGAAGGAAAATGCACATACTCCAAGGAATATGTTTTCCAGAGCTAAAATTGACATTTTATAAATAATTTCCATGTTGCAAACTTCAAACTCACAATCACAGCAATTCAGTGATATGCATTTGGCATGAGTCAGTTTCAGTTCTTAGTGCTTTTCATTGGAAATGGCATAAAAAGTACAATTTCTTTGAATTTTTTATGTTGTGGGCTTGCAGGGGACAGAAGATGTTCTTCACTTGTAGTTGTCTAACAGTGCATGGCAGCATAAATAACGAAATGGTCATAAACCTGATCTGCACTTCTCTGGTCACGTGTTCCATTTCATTTTTAAAGAATCTAGAAACAAACTAAGCAGTTGATAACAGGTCAGTTGCAGGTGATAAAAGAGGTTTTAGATGGGACATTACTTCTTTTTCCACACCTGGCAGAACCGCTCTCTCCTTTGCAGTTGTCTTTTTGCACTGGTATGTTTGTTCATAAACATATGGCATAAACAATACATCACGATTTGAATTCCAAGGATACAATGCATTTTTAAAGATAGTCACCATATGCCATAGATTCTTCACTGGAAAAATATTGATGTTAAGTTTTTTTTTTTAATTTAAACAGTAGAGACTGACTTACACCTATCTAAAGTTTACCACTAAAATATAGTGGGACTTGAAAAACAAAGCTATTTCATTCAGCACTGTTGGGATATTTAATGTTGGAGGGATTTAAGAATCAAGTGTGTAAAATACTCTTGAATTAATCTTTTTTTTTTAAATACCCCACAAAGTTATGACGACTGTTTTAGAGTAACTGATAATGTTCAAGTATTATCAGTATCTGGTAGTAAGAAACTAAAGAGTGATAGCATTCACACTTTCAGGAGAAGCAAAAAAAGTCTGACTACTAAATACCCTAAATTTTCATCAAGCCATTACTTTTAATAATTGCGTGGAGACTATAAGAGGCCAGATTTTTGTCTAGCTAGCAGTTGAGGTGTCCAGTGCTCATCTTAGATTGTGAGTAAATTTTAATCATATTAATTATAGCTGTCCTGAAATTTACACAGGACATAACTGTAAATTTTCATCCTAAAAATACTTTCTATGGACTCTAGTGTGGGCTTTTGACCCAAGGCAAATGCTAAAAAAATGCTGCATAGTTATTGTTTTTTAGATTATTATGCATTTTGAAGCTAAGACAGATGTACAAAAAGATGCAGTTTTTATTTTGTATTGGCAGCTTCCAAATATTTAGTATCTATTTCCAAGAACTGCAATTAGTAAAGCATCCATGGTACTGAAATCCACACATCCCACAAGCTAATTATATTTGCAAGGTCAGATTGAATACATATTTTCAGAAAAATAAAGGGTTATATAAATGTGTCTTCTACTTGGCTGTTATATCACAGTTTGTTGATCTGGAGTATAATGTGTACAATTCACAAATTTGTCTGATAACAGAAAGTGGTGTGTGATTGTGTTTATTTTACTAACCAGTATATTCACAGCAATCACTTCCAAATATCTCTCCAGTAAAGATGTGTTAATTACAAAACAGACAAGGTCTTCTATTATATTAAAGCTACTAACAAGAAGACAGCAGGAATCACACATGTAAATAGCATCATCAACCCCTATTTTAGTCCTCTGTTTTGATCTGTGAGTTGCGCATAGACCAAAGGTGCTATTAAAGACTCAGTATATGAAATAGGCAGCATTATATGAACAAAATTTATTCAACAAGAAAACAGACCTTTAACATGAATTTAACAAGCCTGAGAAATTATAAACTCTCATATGCTGCAGATTCATGCAGTGATAATAAACAAAAAAGGAAAGTAAGAGGTTTCCTTAAGCTAGCCAAACTGCTAATGGTTTTGTTATAAGCTGTCTGCTGTTGAAATGACCTCTGAAAAGTCTGGAGACACTTACACAAGGAAAAATTAAATGGTCAGAGTGGTGAAAGAGTTGCACTATGGAAGTGCATTTAAAAAAAATTACCTTCAAATTTCTGGAAAACATCCCAATAACATAGACTTCTGGTTAACTTTTTAATGTCTTTTTAGAAAAGGAATTTAGCATGAAGCTTGGAAACAAATTTTTACTAGAAGAGTACATGCTGTATTATATTATGTAGGTAATTTAAGTACAATGAAAGTTTAAAATTTTTGGTTGGGAAAGACTGACTTTTTACCACAAAAATCTAAGCAACGGCATGGTGGTTTGTGCTGGGTTTAATTAATCCTTAGAAGTTCTTTGTTCAAAATACTGTGTCTAAAGTTTCCATCGTAGAATAGGGGGTGACCATGTTTCTGTCATCAGTCTGCATCATTCTGTGCTTCGAAATACACAAATATAGAGAGGAGACTTCAACTTGTACACACCTCCAAGTACTCACTGGGGCTTTTTCCTTGGATCTTACTGTGGCATAATTAACACTTCACCCATTGCTCATTAGTACACTGGACATTAATGAATCTATTTATTTTTATGTAATCCTCTAAAGGCAGGACTGATTTATGCTCACTATGAAAAAAAGCAGCTACAGTTCATAGAAATGAATATGTGAATTTATTGTTATATTTATGTTTTTATTGTGTATTAGGTCTAAATTTAGCCTCCAGGTTGCTGAGCATGTTAGTTTCTTTAAGATGGTTGCTATAGTGATAGCAGCAAATTCCTTTAATCTTAGTGTAGTTAAAGTATTTAGTTGCCATTGGTCATCAGAGTGCAACTAAGATGAAAAATAGCATTTGCACATCTACTTTTTGTACCCCTCTGAGGTTGTAGGAATTGTAATTTTATCCTTTTTAAAAGCATAATATTTGGTATTTGTGATTTCAGTTTTTCATACTGCTTTCTGTTAGATTTATATATCTTCTATTTAGGAAATACCTGAAATCTCTTCAGGAGGAGAGATAGAGAGTGCAGTGTATTCCCATGCTGCTTGTACCCAAAACATAATGAAAGTTACTTCTGGTCAGAATTAAGATGTTTGAGCAATATTCAGTATCACTCATAAATAATTCAGGAACTTATTCTCATATTTTAATGTGAAATTTAACTAATCTGAGAACTCTAACCAAAATGTTGAATTTTCTTTAAAAAAAAAAAGTTTAATAATTTTTTTTTTATTTTACATGGCTCAAGCCTCAAATCTATGCAGGACAATGTCATTCTTTCTGGATAAGCTCAACGTTGTCTAGTGAAGTTCTCAGTTAAATTCGGGCCTAGAAGCGAGGCTGTTATTAAGCTACAAAGCAACCCCTTGTCATTCTAGTATACTACCAAGTTCCTGTTTCTTGCTCCTCAGGGTAAATTCTTGCTTGCTTAGGTTTTTTTCCATTATCTAGCTAGTCTCTGGAGAGCTGCTGGTGTGCTTTTTTTGGTTTTTTTTTTTTTTTTCTTTTTTGCCTTGCTTTTCTTGACTTTTTAATTTATACTGCCTGTTTGTTATGGTTGGGCATTTCCAGATGTTGATAAATTAGAGCATCTATGTATCTTTGTATTCCATTTTATTCATTAAAATGGAATACAAAGATACGTAGAAAAGCTTGTCACAAGTGTTCGAAGATAGAGAAAAACTGTAAAAAATTTGAAAAAAAACCAATTACTTCTTATGTTATGAGAAGGAATGTATAGATACATAGTAACTGTTTTAGATATTTTTGAAAATTATTCTAAATGTAATTCCTTTCTTTGTAGCATTGGTATCAGATAGCATTCTTCTGCTGCATTCTAAATCTGAATTGTGGTTTTTTTTTGTTGTCAAGAAGAAAAATCACTGGTAACTCACTTTAATTGGGTCACAACTGAACTTTGTTAATAAAGAAGATCTTTTTTGGAAGGATTTCTGCAAGCAATTTGAAAACATGGCATATGCAGGTGGATCTGGCCAGCAGCTGAGAGACCAAGCAATAGCCCTGAGTGGCACTCAGTCAACACCACTGTCTCACTTGGGTCTCAAAAGTAAATCACAACTGGCGATAAGTTTGTGGGTTTTTTCTGTTTACACATGATGATTTTTTTTTTTTGCTATAAATACTTGCCAAATAATTTCATTTCCCCATGAAGGACCTCAATGTTTTTTTCTTCTAATCCTAAAAACTACACATTATTTAGTTATTAATATTTGTGTAAATGGAGAGGAAAATGCTGGAACAAGGTGGGAGACTGTCACTTTCTCTGCAGACTTTCAGTGACAGTGGTTCATTTCTGGTTTGTTCAGTGTAAACAAGGTTCAAGTCTAATTCCTCAAAATATCAAACCAGCCATGTAAATGCATCTGTTGTCCAACTCATAGTACAGAGAAGAAAAGAATAAAAATTATTATAGAAAAGCTGTTAAAAGGAGACTTAAGTTAATAACTCTCCAAACATGCAGACAAGATGCCTGCAAAGTCTGCCTGGTACTGTTTTAGTGCATGTGCAAGGCTGTACCTGCTCAGGTCCAGTTAAAAGACTTGAACCTAAACAAGAATTATTCTTGCAGTTACAAACCTGTGCTGGTCAGCTCACAGTAAGAGTGGGTTTGAGTGTATTGTTGGTAGGTTCTTAGGTCTGTCTCAGCTCCTATAGGGTTTGGACAGTTTTTTGCATGGGACCATGAATTTCTCTTTGCAGAAATTTTCATAGACAAATTTAGCACAAGACAGAGTAAGAATCAGTGATGGGTTTACATTATTTGCAATAAAATAGCACTGAATACTGCCTACCATGTACCTTTAAATCATAAATGACCTTGGTTTTCTTTTACTCTATTTTTTACTCCTGAGCATGACACTGACAAGGACTTTTTAATCCATCAGACAGTTTATAGACCCTTTCGTAGTCACAAGAAGCAAAAAGCATCTGACTAGAAGGGAATACATGGGGCAAGTTCCTTGCTGGCTATAATTTTGTTGTCATTTCAAGTATTGTGGTAGTATAATTGATGTGACAGGACTGGGCTTTAGACTTGGTCCCTTAGCTTGTGCTCACTTTCAGTTTTAGTCTCTCTCTGTCATTCATTTTGATTGGATAAGATCTAGGTGACAAACATATGCATAGTTTTGAGGCTTAGAGTAAGTGTACATAAAATTCAATATTATATGGTGATATAATGTATATAAAACTTAGAGTTCCATGGAAAAGGTAATAATTGGTGTCACCTTACAATACAAGGCAGTGTAGTGTGCTGATCACATAGCCAGCAGGAGGTTCTTTTTTATTAATATTATAATTAAATGATTTTCTGGATAAAGGCCAAAAACAGATGAGAGTTGATTGTGCCTTGTCCACTGTTGCTTGGCTCTATTAGTTGCATTTTCTAAAAAGAATTGACTTGACATCTTGTTTTTACAGGTTGTTATTGATGCCTTCAGATTGATCAATGCTAATATGATGGTCTTAGGACATGAACCACGACAAACAACTTCAAATCTGGGTCACCTAAACAAGCCATCTATCCAGGTAAACCTAGTGCTGCTAGTCCAGTAAATTGTAAGGTCTGTTTACCAATTTTTGGGAAAGGCATTTAAAACAGTAGGTTACAAATTTTTTATTGTTCTCTCTGTTGCATTTTTCCACATGCAATTATAATTGATGTGATTCATCAATGGACATGTGTATGTGAGGGGTTTAAAATGGAGCCCTAAATTAGCTAAGTGTGAATGCATGTATTTAATGTGTACAGCAAAGATTGAAGTATAAATTTATGGAAATGCAAACGTTTTAAAGTGACAATAGATGACATAACGTGATTCAAGACAAGTGCTGTTTTCAGTCCTGCTGAAAAACTGCTGCTTATCAACATCTCATCGTTCTTCAAGATAAGTTACTCACAAATAAATTATGGAAAAAGTTCTCTCTTTTCTTTTTACTGTAAGTTTATAGAGGTTCTTGCTTATTATGTAATCTAGATTAAACCTTGTGTCTTAAATAATTAATCCCCGATTTTTATGTAATGCAGTAATGTGCTGAAAAAATGGTGGAGGAGGATATTCAATGGATAAAATGGTTGCTTGATTGGCTTCTACTGTAATGTTGCTTTTGAATACACATTTGTGAAACTTACATATTCAAAGTTTGATTTCTGAAGTTGACTTTCACTAAAAGTCAACTTTCACTGCTGGTTTCACTGAAGCAAGCCTTTATTTTGAGAAATAGCTTCTATCCTGAAACAAGTATCCTCTGGAGTGATTAAAGCTTTTATCCCTGTCATTCTTCTGCCTCACTGTTTTTTCCTTTAAAAAACTTTTCCCCCTTACTATGTATTCTAAAGGCATGTGTCCTTGAAACCATGAAGCCCTGCTTTTGTTTCCATTACTTGAACAATAGAAGTAATATTTTGCTAGGTAAACATCCAAGAAAAAAAAAGACCATCCACTAGTCAGAGCAGAACTGAAATAATGGCTGAATTTGTGCTCTGAGAGAGCCATCCTTTGAGAGGTCCTAGACCATCACACCCTTATCTGGTGAGAGATAAGTTGATTTTTTTGTTACTACTACATTGAAACTCTAAAAATGCTAGCAAAAAGGCATCTTAAAATTAAAGAGTGTCTGCTTCAGGAGGCTGTGTTTTACTTTTGAGTTTTGAATTGGTCAAAATTGTGAACAATAATGAGCATGAAATAAGCAGCTAGTACTCTTGATTGGATGTAAGCAAGCCCATGCTTCCATGTTTCAGGGCTTTTCTAACTGAGCTTTCCTAGACCATGTGTAATGCTTTCCCTTGGAAACCCCTGCAGTATTATTCAGCTTCATTATTTTAAGATCACTGTCACTACAGCGTGGCATATTTTGGCCATGGGATTTTGGGTTTCTGTTATTGAAATGGATAGTTTTTGTTTGCGTTGATTTTTTGCAAGCTGGCAATGAGCTGTTGCAAATGTCACTGTTATGATAAAAATCATAATTTTAAATGGTACTCTGTTCCTAAAAGCTGAAAGAGCTCTTGCAGTGTTATAGTACTTTTATTTTAAGCCTTAAATAAAATTCAGTTGAGGACAGAAGCAAACTAAATACTGATTTCAGCTGGACTAGAAGCAGGAATTTCTAGACATTACTTAAAATTTCAGGAAGAAGAATATTAGAGTAGTACATGCCTTGGCTTTGCTCCCTTTTTGTGTGTGTGTTTTTTCCTTGAGTTCCCTTATCAACAGCCTTTTTACCAGTTGTTTACCTTTTACATTTGCTCACACTTTTAAAGGGTAGTTTCTGGAAGGGGAGAGGAAAGGGAGAGGATAGTGGGAGAAGGCAAACCTGTTTGTCAAACTTTAAGAACTTAAGAAAACTTCCTAAATATCAACACATGAGTTTATACACAAACACCAAAAATGGCAGTGGAAATTACTTATTGTTAATAGTTTAAACTATAAATTCTGTTATTGATAATAAAACCTGTATTTTACAAGCTTAATTAAAATACATTGCACAAGTAATGGTTTTATGTAATAAATAATAGATAATTTTGTAATGCTGAAATATTAAGTTGCATAGGATGCAAATACACATTCATTTTGTATAGCTCTAAATATATATTTAAGCTTAAATAGTTGGAATGCTTCAAGATTTATCACTAATTCAGCATACTTTATGTATGATTTATTCTATCTTGTTTATAAATGTAAACTTCATATGTGAATTTGTATTTGAAAATAGACTCTATTCAGTGTGATGAGGATTGATCATAGAATTTTACCTCCCCAAATAATACAATTCACCCTTAAGTCGTAAATGTAAAAGGAAATATCTAATGCAAGTGAGCAAAACAGAAAATATATGCATACAGCTATCACTAAAACTAATCTCAGTTATCAGATTGTATTTGCAGAGGGCATACTTGTAGTGAAAAAGGTGGGGGTTTTTTTCTTCATTTACAGTTAAAAAATAAAATTAGTTTCAATATCCAAGGTTAATTTGATACACATTGTCTAAGTGAGGTTTTTGCTTGCTTCTTCATGTTGTACCCTGGAGAATGAACTTGGGAATGTTGACAGTGGTTATAAATAAATAGATAGCAAATAGTCTTTTGTTTGTAACAGAATATTTTAACAGGAGTGATAACCAAATTTATTGAGAAAGGAAGGATTTGAGAGAAATATGTTTGTGCATATGTATCGGTCAAATGTTTGAAGGCAGTTACCATTTTTTCTTATTATAGTTGCTACTGTGTGAAAAAAAACCTGTGGTTTAGAAATAGAAAACATAACTGTCAGTTAATGAACACAAAAAGAGAAGTAGAACCAGGTATATTTACTTCATATCTCCTTGTAATCTCTGCATTTTTTCCTTGGTGTTTCTTCCCTTTATTTGAGTGGTGTGTAAAGATGTTTATATTGAGATGAGCTTTCTCCTTCTGATATCCGTTCTTTTCAGCAATGGGTGATTTTAATTCAGTTTCTCCCTTAAATTTTGCAGGCACTAATCCATGGACTAAACAGACATTACTATTCCATCACCATCAACTACAGGAAGAATGAACTAGAGCAGAAGGTAATTGTTTCAGCTTTAATTCATAGTACTACAAGCATTAAACAAAATTTTGTGGCAATGTTCTGATTTCAGTGGCCGTTACTAAATTGTTTTAACTCTCCTGGAATAGGTGGCTTCTCTTCCAGAAAGCACTTGAATGATCAGTCATTGTTATAAAACCTTCCAAAACCACATTCCAATGACCATATCAATAGCTCGACATGGAAAGTTTCCATGCTGTTCTCTGTAGCTAAGTTTGTAAAAGTTTCAAGTTTTCAGTGATGTAGCTGAAAGACATACTAGCTGCCTTCAGTTTTCACAGGCTGGAATTCCTGAAGCTAGGAGAGTTTTAAACTGTGCTTTCTAAAATGGAATGTATAACCAAGGGATGTTGGGTTTTTATTTGCTGTAATCACTTTGACACAAGGTACTTTCAGTTGGTATGATTGCAACTCCCCAAGACGTCACTGAATATCAGGAAGTAGTGATGTCCTGCATTTACAGAAGATACATTATGGAGTTACTGACAACAAATGTTTTTTGCTATTTTTGCATCAAACTTCTTCAGGTTTCATGCAAAATCTAGCTTGAGTCTCAACCAGGAAAACAAAAAGGAAGAAAAAAAGGCTTATGCATCATCTACAGAAGTTAATTCTTGAAAAGCCAGATTCTATCCTGTATGTATGTTCCCTGATAAGTCTGTGCATTTTCATGGCCTTGTTAGGGTTATAAATTAATCTCAAAGCTTATGATGAAATGGTCAGAACAGTTTTTTCACAGAATTCAGACTTTCTGTGTTGCAAGTAATAACAAAAAGACCCAGTTTCAAATAGCGGAGGAATATGTGTGGAAATTAAGGAGTTGGAAAGAGTTGGAAGGAATGTGTGAAATGCATGACCATTTTTAGTGCAGTATCAGACTTCCAAGACCTCACTGCTACTGAAAAGACTAACTGATTTAACAAAGCCAGCTCTCTCAGGAAATGTCCATGAGGCTTCCAGGGGGTTATTGTTTCCAGTCAAATGCAACAATTAGCCAAATCCAGTCTTGTCTGAAGTTCCAAGCGTGTATTTTTGTCTATGGCTTTATATAAGTGAGTTATTACCTTTGCAAGTAGGAGAATAATCTTGACCAAGTTAGGAAGACTTTGATCTGTGAGGTAACAACTCTCTCTCACATCTTCCATGAGGCAGCTTCATACATATCTCAAACCCCCCTCATGATGGTGGTGATCTGTTATCTCCATCTGTAGTAAGAAGAGTACATGCTTCATGTATTAGATTAGGAGCTCATCACACCAAATCTTAATTTTAAAATCAAGATAGCCTAGCTAAACTGTCCATATGCAGTTTGCCTACGACTCCTTCTGTCAACAGCTAAGATCTTGCTAACACAAATTATGACACAAACTTTCTACTCAGTTCACATGTTCCAAAGCCAGGTTGCTTTGGAAGCTCTACATAGGATGAAACAGGTACTCTACAGGATGAATTCAGGTGATTGCAATTACAGGGATTACCAGTTCTCAGAAATGTCTAGTAAATGTTCACAAATTGAAGGCAAGCTGAAACTGTTTGCTGAAAGCGTCCTCCCTATAGTCATCAAGTGTGCAGGAGATCCACAAAATACACTTCCTTTATTCATGAAAATAAAGGAATTGCTATTGTAGCTGTTCCTTTGCTCTTTCAAGATGTCAAGTAAAACCTTTCAAATATATGTAATAGTGCCTGCATTTAGCACCATCAAATCTCTTCACATCTTATCCTATGTTTTTATGCTCACTTATTCTGTATGAGGCAAAGACACACAAGTCATGCTTTGGTCACTTTCAGAGTATCATAACTGTCAGTTGCTTGCAAACAGATCAGATAATCATTGAAGCCTGTGTAACTACTTCATTAATTTAATCCAAGCATTAAAATATTTTTCAACTTCGTCAGAGGCCAAAAGCTTCAACGATTCAACTATATGGCAGCTAAAGTATTCCATTTTCTCTTAGTCCTGCTGCAAGGCAACTGTGCATTTTTAACCTGCAGCAAAAGTAAGAAATGACAGAAAACAAATCTATGTGTTCCTGTCAAAGTAAATGTGACCCATGTTTTCATGCCTCATTTTCATATTTAGGATTCAAGAAGTTCAATCTTTAAAAAGTATGCAAATCTATCTTCTACTCTAGTAGAGTAGTTTATTATTCTATTTCCTCTATTTAAACGCTGACATTGTAAGATCTATTTTTTTAATATTCTTCTTACTATAAATCGGTTGCCAGTCAAAGAAATCTTCATAGTATTCTGAAAGTATTTTGTGGTGAATGCTCTAAAGAGGTTTTATCTTGCAGATGCTGCTGAATTTGCATAAGAAGAGTTGGATGGAAGGTTTGACACTTCAGGACTACAGTGAACATTGCAAACTCAATGAAACAGTAGTGAAGGAGATGTTAGAATTAGCTAAGAATTATAACAAGGTATTAATATCCCATAATGATAGTAGAAGTGTAGCTGTGTTTATAAAGTGAAGAAATTAGTTGCCTAATTTCCAAAGGAATTGATTATCACGAGCTCTGTTCAGAATGACTGTATTTTGTACTAATCAGCTGTGTATGGTTTCTGTGGGAAGTTGCCAGATTAGCTCCTCAGGCACTGCCACCAGACTTTTGCCCTAAACTTTTGTCCAAGTCTTTAGTTACATGCTTTGCTTTGAAATGTGAGTAATCATAGTGATTTTGTGGTTTTACTTAGTCCCAAGAATATAAGATTTCTGTAGATCAAAATGAGCAGTGAGTCAAATTTTTCAATCCTTCAGTCAAGGTCTGTTTGATCACTGTGGCAGAGTAAAGATTATTAATCTGTATCAGTCTAGTAGATAGGCTATAAGTATTTAGAATTAATTCCAGAGCCCAATTCAATGTTCTGTTTATATAAGAAATTTGTTTTTGGTGTTGTAAGTAAGAGGAATCACAGCTGCTTGTACTGTTTTAATACTGACACACTTAGAAATATTTCTTACAAATACTAGATCTTAACAAGCATTCTATGAGTAGTAATTAAGTGGTTTTTTTTTTAACTCCTTACAAGTCATTACAACCAAAATTCAGTATTACATTAACTAGTTAAGTTAGTGGATGAACTTTATGAAGACACTGTATTTGAAGGCAACATAACAGTATCAAAATATATTAAAATAAATGCCTTTAAACAGTACAAAAATTGAGATCAAATCTCCAGTTGTTGAAACTGTATGAAAATGCTTGGTTTGTTCTGGTTTATTATTTTTAACTGTTTTCAACTATCCTTAACTCTTGATACTGCTCATTTAAGATTTTTGCTTTCTAACGTTTTGGTAAATATGTGACAATAAAACCATTCATAAGTATTTGCCTTGATCTTTTGCACTAACACTCAGTAATTAAAACCACGTCTGCTGAAAATCTGAAGTACCTTTCCTTTTGACTTTCTGAAATGTGTTGCTGTTTGATTTTTTTTTTTCCTTTTTTTTTTTTTTTTTTTTAAGGAACAGAATTGTATTTTGAGAATCTGTGGCTTGGGGGAAAAGTAAATGAAATCTGAAACACTGACCTTTTCTGTGTTTTTTTCACAGGCTGTTGAAGAAGAAGATAAGATGACACCTGAACAGCTGGCAATAAAAAATGTTGGCAAGCAGGTGAGGTGTGATGAATTAGAGTGAGGTGGAATGATATGCTTCGTTCATTCTAAATACTAATTCTTTACATGTGTGGAGGTGATTTTAGTTCTACATGCACGATATTCTCAATGCTTCAAATAATACATTTTTTTTGTTGGAGGTCATGCAAAGAATAGGGCCTTTGACTGTAGGTAATTGGCAGAATATCTGCAAGCCGTGTTCTATCAGTTTTTATTATATGCTGAGGAACAGTGTCCAAATTTAGTAGTTTTCCCTTTTTTGTCTTCATTTGCTTTAACTTCTTGTAAGAGACATAAAGATATCCAAGTCTGTGTCAGGGAGACCCAAACTGTGGAGACACTTAAAAAATGGTGATCATAGAAACAGAGGTGAGGGCAGTGTATTGTACATTATCATGTACATTATCATGTAAAGAGCCAGCTCACCCCTGTCTTCAGTTCATGAACACACTGTCAGTGCTTAGCTCTCAGACACACTTGGCAGGTAGGCTGAGTTCCTTTGTATTGGTGTTTGAGGAAAACTGTTTAGTACCACAGCTGAAACCAAAAACACCCACTCAATTCGTTCCATCCTTTTGCGATGTTGGGATATAATGTCTTTTTAAAAACTCAACAAAAAATTATTCCTACATTTGATTTCAATATAAAGGTTGAGGAGTTGTGCTCTTGTGAGCAAGAGGAGAGCAAAGGAAATTTGTAAGAGCTTGTGTTCAAGAAGGGCAATGAGAACAAGAAATAGCTTTTAAAATATCTAGTGTGTCCTTAAAGAACCAGTACTTACTGTATTGCTAGTAGCAGTAGAAGAATTTAAAAGATTCTGGATTGCTCTTATGTGTCAGCTTCTAGCAGCAATGTCATAACACATCTGCACTATTGTTCAGTCACTCATGTATTTCTGTAGCATTCAGAACAATGGAGTTTATGCACACCTACACATACATAAATATATACATATAAAATATGTAAGAAGGTTGTATTTTAAGGGTTATGATGTCATCTCAAACAGAACTTGAGCTTCACTAGTTGTTACGCATACGTGAAAAAAACTCAATTTTGATACGGTTCTTCAAAAAGAAAATAATTCTTTTCCTGATAAAATGTTCAAGTTTCCTTTAAATTAAAAGAGTGGTTCAGTGAAGTAATTTTCAAGTGGGGTTTTTTTACACAACTTAGATAAAAAGCTTTGTAAACAAGCAGCCACTCGCAGTATAGGGATATTATGTTATTAGGTGTATAATTTGTTAGGAACCAAAAGAATATTGGAGAACTGTCTGATCTTTGAAAAGGAGTTATTTTAGAAGGGCAGCATACACAGGTTCAGTAGCACTCTTCTATATAAATTTAGATGGGTTCATTACATTTTGACATAATTCCGTCTTTGAAGAAGTTACAATTCCCATGCATGATTGTCTTCCATATTTTAATTTCTTTACACACAAGAATTACTACAATAGCACTAAAATAAAGCTTAGACATCTTTTTGAGGTATGCCTCATATTGTTGCAGTATTTGGAGATTAATTATTTCAAATCAGTGGTGAAACTGAAGAAGTGCATGGGTATGATTTTCAACAAGAAATAATCTTATTGTTGCATGCAGATGCCCACAAATGCCTACATCAGTTGAGTAATAGTGTGTAAAAATATGTATTTTCAGAAAACTGCTCAGGCTTAGCATTCAATTCCTAAGAGCATTTGACAGGGCATTGTTCATGTTTCATGTTTCTGTGGGTATAGATACATTACTTTTCTTACAGTCAACATAACTATTCAGAGACTGTGTTAGATGATGCCTGAATCTTCGCAGGATTAGAACACACATTTGCAAAGATCTGAAAACAAATTGCAATGTACCAGAACTAAGATTAAAATATTGGCCTTAGTGAGATGTATAGTAAAATTCACATATTGTGTGTTGTCCTTAAAACTAACTCACAGCTGCCACGGTTACTCTTGTTATGCTGGATAGAAATTTGCTTCCTAAGCCTATCCTCAACTTAACTGTTAGTATGGATTAATAAAATTTTGTTCATGGAAATTGAGTCATTTGCTAGGTCTTCCTAGAATGGAAAATTTAGGAGCATTACTGGCCTGTGTTCATTAACTCACAGACACCTTAAATAGACTTGAAGTAAATGAAATCTTTCAGAGACGTGTTTCAATCATTTCTCTCATGGCATCCTTTGTGTTTCAGGACCCTAAACGTCATTTAGAAGAGCATGTGGATGTGCTGATGACCTCAAACATTGTCCAGTGTTTAGCTGCTATGTTGGACACAGTTGTATTTAAATAACTGATTTACTGTTGGTGATACTTTCTGTGTATATTTGTTTATTGTTTCTAATACAAAACAGAGACTGTTGAGGCTCTATTTGATTAAACGGAGACATCTGACTTCATTTGCAATGTAAGTGCAGCACTATAACACCTCTCAGTCTCTAATTGTGCATTTGCTTCAGTTTCTTTATGTCAAGGTCCTCACAGATTCCAAAGCATTCAAGAACACGAGGTGGGGAAAAAATTGAGTACGTTTTCATTTAATATTTGGGGGGGAAAATCAGTAGTACATATATATGTTGATTGTTGCAACATAATAAAAATACATTTACAAATTTGTCTTAAGTTCTGGACAGTGTTTTTTGAGAAAGGACAGCAGGAATTAACAAACTAGAAAAACTGTTAGTAAACATTTGTTTCCCTCCACTGTAAAACTACTGAGATACTAATTGCTAGGAAAGCAAAAATTCTCTACTGGAATTTGGCTGCCATTGATTACCAGTTACTCTCATGGAGATTAAAACAAAACAAAAAAAAAAATCATAGTGCTGAATTCTGAGGATGTACAAAACGAAAAATGCTGAAATTCCTCTGTCACTTCCCTTTGAATATTATTCAAACCCTAATATCTACACAAGACAACTGACCTTAAGGAAATTAATTCAGTTGCTGATAACTGAATCACAAAACTCTAACAAGCGGTGTCATAAATAGCAGTATTCTGAGAATAAACATGAAAGTGACAGAGGCTGTTCTAGGTTGCATGAACCCACCCTCTTGTGAGAGAACATACATGAGATGTCCATATATATAAACATGTGGAAAGAGTCCCAACTAGAATATGACATTTAAAACCATTTCTACTGACTGGAGGGGGAAACAGTTGCAGGGAGGGCAGGTGGTTTGCTTGGTTTGAAGCAGGTAAAGCCAAATATCTGGGTTTGGGGAGTGACTCTGAGTTTTGGGCAGGGACTGGTTGGAATTTTTCATTAGGGTTCTTTTTTTCAAGTGTTGGATGTTGCTTAGGCTGATTTGATTCTTTTGTCTGGGCAGAAGTTTTCTTTTTCTCTTTACTGTTGGTTTGGGGTTTTTTTTAATAAAGAGCAACAGTAGTGGCAGGCAAATATTTCAAAACTTATCTGCATCTCTCGTTGAAGATAATTTTTTTAAAATTGACTTCTTATTTGCATACTAAGGAAATAACCCTTAAATTGTCTTTTTTTCTGGCTTATGCCCATATTTACTTACACCTTACCATTCAAAAATTTTTCTTTTGTTTGAAATTTCTTATTGAAGCCTTTTAATTTACTATTTTAGACTAACTCTCTCTCAAAGTATATTTAGCGTGCACTTACTTCAGAGGGAAACATGCAGATTTTTGCAGCTGCCCTCCTTATGGCCTTCCCTCTGCCCCCACAGTAGGCAGTGGAATATCAGACTGGGAAAATGGAGACATACCAAACCACATTTGCCTGCGTGTAGTTAAATGGAAGTTCTTTCTGGAGATTCCCACTGCAAACCTGCGGGTGGTTGAGCAGGGCTGCATTCAGGCCTCGCGTTGCCGGCTGCGTGTGCCCGGGGTGAGATGGGGCAGGAGCTGATCGAGGAACCTGCCCTGGGGCTCGTCTGCCAGGGGGGCTCTGCATCCCTGCCGCTCTCTACTCCCACACACACGTGTAACACCACGAGGGAAGGGAGACAGAGTTTGGCAGGTCGTGGGTAACATGGCACTGCAGAACAGGAGAGGAGCTAGCGCAGTGCTGCAGTGTATACATGCGTGAGAGGCTGGTGTAAGCAGGGAGATAAACCAGTGAGTCTTACATATTCTAAATTAATTTTGACAAATGTACATCTTGCAGAGGGTAGCTAAAGGGAGTCTGTTGGAGACGCAGATCTCCTGTAGTATAAGCTTGTGCTGTGGTACCCTGCTTTCTATTCACTCCTCAGTTTAACTTGGAGACACAATTTTCCCTTTACCAAGATGTTACATGAATAATAAAAAGGCAGGTTTTTGGGACATCCTTCCTTACTTTTGTCCAGTGCTTTAGGAGCTACACAGAGGATTTGGAAGAATTGTGTGTACGCCGTAACCTGAAAAGCAGCAGCCCATATATGATGTTGGAGGAAGAAAGAGATTTTCAAGCAGCCACCTTCTGAGCCTCCAGCCGCAATGGAGCAGACCTTCATTAGCAGCATGACCCCTTGTCACCTGTCAGCGTGAAGGACGGGCATATTGTATTAGCAAACCTCACTCCATTCTATGACGATTCTGTAACACCACCTGCCATTGCATATCCCCCCTATTATACCAGTTTAGGAGTTGTGCACTGAAGATTTTTGGCATATATTAGCACTTCCATGTGATTGGCAGTATACCACTGAATTCATTGCAGCTCTGCATCTATATGGCTGTAGCTCTGTAATTCAGGGCAGCGTTTCCGAGGGTTTATCTGCATTTTGGTCCATCTCCTGCCTGTATAAGTCCATTACTGTTCTGTTGTTGCAAACAGGGAAAGGGAAGGGTGAGCACTGGTGAATCAAGTGTTGGAAACATTAGTTAGAACTGATAATAATGAAACCGTTTTCTTAACACTGAAAGAAGGTGTGTATGGAAAGTTGCATGTGCTGAACCGCTCGAGTAGAACAGTGAACTGCTTGCTTTTTGCTTCATAAATTGTCTTATTAGAATAATTTCCTTGCAGAGAGTGTGTGTATGTCGGCATCTATGAAACACCAAATAACCAAAGTAGCTCACGGTTAAGAAACAGAAAAATAAATGGCCACGGGATTTGAAAGCATTGAAATACACATTTTGTCAAGTCATCCCGGTTCTAGTCTTCTCTGGATTTGAGTTTGCAAAGTTTCAGTCTGGCTTCAGGCAGTTATGCCGTGGTTCGGTTTATTATGAGGTGGTTCAGGCTGCATTATCTGGCAGTGAAATTTGAAGCCGGCTGCTGATGTCACCTGGGAAGAGATGTGGTGTCTAAAACACCTGAAGTCCAAACCACTAAGGGGACAACACTAAGAGTAATGGAACAGGAGATCTGCCCAGTCAAAAAAACCCAAACCCACAGAAAAACCGAAAAACAAACCCCATGCTTTTAAACTCTCGGGCAGGCTTCTCTAGGAAGAGAAATTGAGACCGGTGCTTGGCAAAGGCGGGGTGGCGAGCGGGTCCCCTGAACTCTTCAGGCGCATCTTTGCGCCTTTGAGGGTCCCGCTCTCTATAGCCAGGGGCTCGGCCGCGCACAGCGCGGTTCCCGCGGCCGGTCCCTCCGGTCACTGGGAGTGCCCGCGGCCCCCGCCCGCCTGGCAGCGCAACCCGGGCCCCCCGCGGCTGCCGCGGAGACCCCTCTGGGCAGGGGGTGCCGGCGGCTCCTGCCGCAGCACCATCAAGGTTTGGGCTTCTCAGCTCCGATCGAACCCGCGGCCGGGGCGCTACCAGAAATCTGCCTCTCCCGAGAGCTGCCCCCGGGACTGAGTCACTGAGGGAAAGCAGGCACCGAGAGGAAAGAAATCCGGAGACGGATGGGGAGGTGGACGCCTTCCACGCTGTTTTGCTGATAATCTCGGGCATTACGGCTTCTAGATAAAATATTTATTTACTAAAGAACCCGTAAACATCGCTGCAAATACATTAGGGCACTTCGGCTGCGGGCTTATGATTATTTCAGAAGTTAAACGAGATGATACGCGGCCACTGTCAGCGGGGACAGAGGGTGTATTTTCCCCCGCGAAACAGGCACGGGTGGGAAGGGTGGGGGCGATGCGCCGGGGATCGCTCAGAAGAGCTGGGGGAGAGGGACTGCGCCCCGCTGGGGACAGACCGCGGGGGTGAGCTGAGGGCAGCGGCCGCCGAGCCCGGCGCTCCCTCGCCATCGCTCCCCAAAGCGCCCAGAACCCGCTCTTCTCCCTGACGCACAAAGGTGGGGTACACGCGCGCAATATTTGGGGAATCGCAGGGCTCGGATTTATTTTCCAGCCGTAGTCAGAAAGAAAAAAAAAAAAACCTAGAAAGGTCACATAATAATGAGCTCTCACAGCAAACACACTATTCCCTTCCCCCTTTTCCTTCCTTCTATCTCACAATAAAATCATCTCCTTCAATTTGCCATGATCATCGCGACCAGGAGCCAGGTGATTATCCTAATTAATGTCTATCTAATTAAATTACTGTCAGCGGTTAACCAATGGCAGAAGCCGTTTCATCCTCTCCACAAGCAGCAAGATCAAAAGTGAGTCTTTCCTGATTGCTGCATAGTGTCAATTGGCCAATCTCTTCTCCCTGGGAAGGAAGGAAAAAAAAAAAAAAAAAAAAAAAAAAAAAAAAAAAAAAAAAAGTAAATCAAACGTTTGGGAAGCATTTGGTAGATGAAGTGCTTTCTGCCTAGTGTGGGTCCCAGGATGTCTAGCTTCTGATACTAGGAAGCCCTTTCAGATCCAGGGACTGAAGGGTTATTACTGTGGTGCTAGAGCTATGCAGCTGGAGCATTGTCTTTCTCCCTCTATCATGCTCTCCAAGAAATTTCTCAATGTGAGCAGCAGTTACCCACATGCAGGCGGATCTGAGCTTGCCTTGCATGATCATCCCATTATCTCGACCACTGACAACCTGGAGAGAAGTTCACCTTTGAAAAAAATTACCAGGGGGATGACGAATCAGTCAGATACAGACAATTTTCCTGACTCCAAGGACACACCAGGGGACGTCCAGAGAAATAAACTCTCTCCCGTCTTGGACGGGGTCTCTGAGCTTCGTCACAGTTTCGATGGATCTGCTGCAGATCGCTATCTGCTCTCTCAGTCCAGCCAGCCCCAGTCTGCTGCCTCTGCTCCTAGTACCATGTTCCCTTATCCCAGCCAGCATGGACCTGCTCACCCAGCCTTCTCCATCGCCAGCCCCAGCCGCTACATGGCTCATCATCCTGTGATCACCAACGGAGCTTATAACAGCCTCCTGTCCAACTCTTCTCCGCAAGGCTACCCCACGGCGGGCTACCCGTACCCCCAGCAGTATGGTCATTCCTACCAAGGGGCACCTTTCTACCAGTTCTCCTCCACCCAGCCGGGGCTGGTTCCCGGCAAGGCTCAGGTCTACCTGTGCAACAGGCCACTCTGGCTGAAATTTCACCGGCACCAGACGGAGATGATCATCACGAAGCAGGGAAGGTAAGCCTTCGCGAGGACCTTTCTGGGGGTCGGGACTGAGCCGCGGACTTCGCCGGGGGAGCCGCCCGGAGCATCCGCCGCCCCGGCGGAGCCGTCCCCCATCACCGGGGCCCCTGCCCTGGTCGCCGGGAGGTCCGGTGCGGGTTCCCGCCGGAGCCGGTTCCCGCCGGAGCCGGTCCCCGCCGGGGCAGCCCTCTCTGCCTCCCCGCAAGTTCCCGCGCCCGCTGCACTCAGCCCTTCCCCGCGGAAAGCTCGGCACTCCGGGGAGAGGGCTTCTTTTGATTTTTATTTCCCAGTCGCTATCGGGATTCGTGAGGATAAAGCACAACGGCTGGGTGCTCCGCGTGTGCCTGTCGCTGCCGATGGCTTGCTTTCCTTCTTCCCTTTCTTTTTCTTTTTTTTCCCCTTTTCCTTTTTTTCCTTTTTTTTTTTTTTTTTATAGGCGCATGTTCCCTTTCCTAAGCTTTAATATTTCTGGTCTCGACCCTACGGCTCACTACAATATTTTTGTGGATGTAATTTTGGCGGACCCCAATCACTGGAGATTTCAGGGAGGCAAATGGGTTCCTTGCGGCAAGGCGGACACCAATGTACAAGGCAAGTTCCTCCAATTAACACTTTTCCCGACACATATGTAGGTGAGAATGATTAATTAATGCCTTTGCGGACTGGCTCTGGCGACTTCTTAAACGTAAATGGGCCAACGATGCTTTTTTTTTTTTTTTTTAATAGAAAAAAAAAGGAGGGTGGAGGAGAAAGTAAAAGGTGTTCGGAAAAAACTGTTTTAATCCTTTTCGTTTAAAATTAGGGGAGTTTTGGCAGTAAAATATTGTCCACTTAACGGGGTTCTTCACCCTCGTGTGCGGTTGTAGCAGCAGAACCGGGGTACAGGCGAGAACTGTGATGTGGTTGTGTTTTTTGTTGTTTTGCTTAGGAAACCGGGTGTATATGCATCCCGACTCTCCCAACACGGGAGCCCACTGGATGCGTCAGGAAATCTCCTTTGGGAAACTAAAACTTACAAACAATAAAGGAGCATCAAACAACAACGGGCAGGTCAGTGGGGGAACGCAGAAGCTGCCAGAATTATTTTATTTCTTCAGTTAAAATCCTATCGTTTCCGAAAGGACGCGTTTGTTTTTTTTTTTTTTTTTTTTTTTTTAGATTGTATCGTTAGGTGAAAATAAAAGGGGGGTGGTGGTGAGAAAGTACTCCCATTTCGTTTTGCCACGGGCCTCGTCGCCCAAGCCGACCCCGCTGTCCGGTGCGGCCGGGGAAGTCCGCAACCGTCCCGGGGAGGCGGCGGCCAGCGGGCATCGCTCTCCTCGTCCTTCTCGCTCTAATTTCTTCTTTTCTCCCCGCGTCCCCCTCCCTCCTTTTGCCATGCCTGACAGATGGTGGTTTTGCAGTCCCTTCACAAGTACCAACCTCGCTTGCATGTGGTGGAGGTGAACGAAGACGGGACGGAGGATACCAACCAGCCGGGCAGAGTGCAGACATTCACGTTCCCCGAGACGCAGTTCATTGCCGTCACCGCCTACCAAAACACCGATGTAAAGAGCTCCCTGGTCTATTCCCCTCGCGGTCCCCCCGCTCCCCGCAAAGCAGCCCACCCGGGATGGCCCTGCTGCTGCCCACCCTACCAGGGTCTCCGGCGCCGGGAGATGGGGCTCCCCGTTCCCCACTTTGTGCCAGCCCTCTCTGGCCATCCCGAGGGCGGCCGTAGCTGCTCGGGCCGCCTTCGCCTCAGGAGCCCCCTTCGGGTGCCCGCGGCGGCATCGCCCTCCCCTCCAGGATGGGCGCGATCCTGCCCCTCCGCCCGGGGCTGGGCGCTGGCCCGCAGCGTTTATCTCCCAGTCGGAAACAGCTTAGTTAGCAGTTAAGCTGTTAGCTTAAGCTTTAAGTCTGCAAAGATCAATTAACATCCTCATTGATTGCGCCGGGGGTGACGGAGCAACTTCCTCAAATTAAAAGCTCGTTAATGCCTGGATGCGTTTCGGAGTGGTCTGGCTTTGCTACAGACTGGTGCCCCCTTTTCAAATGACATATGTTCAGTCCGCATTCTCGCTTTAATTATTTTGCTCGATGCAAATGCAAACTACTAGTTACCGTTCTGCGGTACGTTTTGCCTAATTTCTGGATTTCAGTATATTCATACCCATGCACTAGGATGCTGAACACGTCTCAAAATATGGGGTTAAATATTGATTTTTTTTCGTGCTTTTTACAACATCCTAAATCTTAAAATTAGACTGTGATGTCTATAATCATGCCAGAGCTGATTTTTCAAGTTTTAAAGGCAGTATGTTTGACTAGAGTAAAGCTCGGTCCTTTAAAAACATGTTGGCTGCAGTAGGGTATATTTTTCAGGGTTTCACAACGTGTGCTCTGCTTCTCTCTTTCCCTAGATCACACAGCTGAAAATAGACCACAACCCTTTCGCAAAAGGATTCCGAGACAATTATGACACGTAAGTAAACCGGATTTTTACTACCCTTCTGCCGGCTGCACACACATGTCAAAGGGGGGAGATTTAGGATGAGGGCTGGCTCATTTCACACCGAGATGTGTAATGTCAGGCTTTTCTAGGGCCCTCCGGGAGGGAAGCACACGCCAGCTCCCTCACGGGGGCTGTCCCTGCGGCGAGGCCCTGCGCAGCCCTGAGGCCGCTTCCGCGCCTGGGGCCGCGCTGCCCGCACCCGAGTCCGCATCTCGCTTTGGCACTTGAGGCGGTTTTGTTGTTGGTTTTTCCTGGCACGTATCTTGGCGCCTCTTTGCAAGCTTCCGTTTCACTTGCGCGTCAGGGCTCCGAAAGAAGCACCGGAGCAGCAGGGGCTCGGTCCCCGGCAACCCGCCGGGTCTGCATCATTCCGAGGTCCGCAGAGCCGGGGTCCGAAGGGAAATGTCTTCGTCTCGTTTTATTCTTCGCCGGGGTTAAATTTTTTTTTACCCTTCTCCCTTCTGGGTGGAGCTAAAGCCTCGGAAGTTTTAATCGCGGTTCTGCCTCTGCCCGTCCGCCTCCGAGGCGTCCCCACGGGTCTGACCCCCGGCCTTGACGCCCTCGCCGAGGGCGGCTGGTGCCCCTCCGACTGCGTCTCCGGGGCGGCATCAACACTCGGCCACCGCTTTTCGCGGGCCTCGGGACAAAAATGGGGCTACCTCGGCCTGCAGGCCCTGCAGGCAGGCTTCCCCTGGCCCGGGATACGACCCGCCCGGCATCCCCCTGCACAGCTTGGGGCAGCGGGAGGTGGCGGCCTCAGGGCTGCCCATACACCCGGAGGAGCAGACGACAGGGATTTCGCCTGTCCCGCTGCAAGCTCTGGTCTGTGGGACGGGCCCCCGGCTTTGAGGAGGAAAACCATTTTCCTCTCTAAACTGTGGCGGGGAGCGGCCTCACTTGGCCTCGAGCGCCTCACCCGGGCATATCTTAAGCGCCTACTTCAGCCTCTGTGCTGGACCGCGGTCCGGCAACCACCAGCAGCAGGATTGAAGGGCAAGGGTGGAAACGGCGCCCAGAGTTGAACTGGGGTGAGAGGGGCCCTGGGCCGAGCTCCAGCTCTCCCCAGGGAGCAGCTTGTGGTGCGGTCACTTTCCCCAAGGGGCGGGGGTCGCCGAGGCTGTGACGGGGAGCAGGTCCGCCACCGGGAGGGCAGCGGCGGTCCCTGGTGCCACAGAGGGCGGCAGCCGAGCCTGCCTGCTCTCCGGGAGCTCTGCGAGAGTATGCGCGGCCTTGGGAAAGGCCTTCGGCCCCTGCCAAAAGTGCTTTTCCCTTTTCGATAGGAAAAAAACTTTATAGGGCGTCACTTGAAAGGAGACGGGGGGGAGGGGGAAGCTTCAATGTTGTCTAGCACGTTGAATTTGTTTAAGGGCCAAGTTTATTTTGGATAAGAAATTCCAGGAGGCGTGGAGGGTTAATTAAAGCACAGTTTTAGCCTGAATTAAATACAGATAGTAGTTATTCATCCATTAAAGTTTTTATAATCGCAAATTGCAGCCCAGCATGGGAGAATTATATATAGGCCAAGCAGGGAACACTGGAAGTGTCTGGCTTTACATTTCCTACAGTAGGTGTTTAAAGATTAGCTTAATTTAAACTCAGTAAAATGTTGATGGTTCGTCTGTGACTCCCAATAATAAGTGTTAAACAGCCGATAGAATTCCGTAGTCTGCCACTCATGCTGCTCGCGGCAAATGACCGGGCTGGATGCCTGTTGCACGTGTGGTGGGACAGGTCATCGTGTCACCGCGCGAGATTCCACGCTTTTGGGTTGTGGGTTAGGACCGGAGAGAGGGGTCTCAGCCCCGTCAAGGAATGGCCGACCGGTTCCGAAAGATTTGTTCTCCATGCTTGCCCCCGTCTTTCCTCTTCCCCGTTAAAGGCCCTCGGCGCTGCTGATGCCAGAGGCCAAGCCCGGAGAGGAGC
The DNA here is from genome assembly GCF_022539315.1 of Serinus canaria. Lineage (NCBI taxonomy): Eukaryota > Metazoa > Chordata > Aves > Passeriformes > Fringillidae > Serinus > Serinus canaria. Next base: position 16,471,575 of record NC_066321.1, read on the forward strand.
TCAGGCTCCCGGGCAGGGCCGGAGCGCGCTGGGACGGCGCCCCGTCCCCCGTTCGTCCCCCGAGGGCCGCGTTCGGCCGGGTGCCGCGCCGAGGAGGGCGCCGGGCTGCGGCGGACACCCAGCTCTCTCCCCTTCTCTTGGGCAGGATCTACACGGGCTGCGACATGGACCGGCTGACGCCTTCCCCCAACGACTCGCCCCGCTCGCAGATCGTGCCCGGGGCCCGCTACGCCATGGCCGGCTCCTTCCTCCAGGACCAGTTCGTGAGTAACTACGCCAAGTCCCGCTTCCATCCCGGGGCAGGAGCCGGCCCGGGGCCCGGCGCCGACCGCAGCGTGCCCCACACCAACGGGCTGCTCTCCCCACAGCAAGCCGAGGACCCGGGGGCCCCCTCGCCGCAGCGCTGGTTCGTCGCCCCCGCCAACAACCGCCTCGACTTCGCCGCCTCCGCCTACGACACGGCCACCGACTTCGCCGGCAACGCGGCCACGCTGCTCTCCTACGCGGCCGCGGGCGTCAAGGCGCTGCCGCTGCAGGCGGCCGGCTGCGCCGGGCGGCCGCTGGGCTACTACGCCGACCCCTCGGGCTGGGGGGCCCGCAGCCCCCCGCAGTACTGCAGCAAGTCGGGCTCCGTGCTCTCCTGCTGGCCCAACAGCGCGGCGGCGGCGCGCATGGCCGCCGGCAACCCCTACCTGGGGGAGGAGGCGGAGAGCCTGGCCCCCGAGCGGTCCCCCTTGCCGGGCGCCGAGGACTCCAAGCCCAAAGATTTGTCCGACTCCAGCTGGATCGAGACGCCGTCGTCCATTAAGTCCATCGACTCCTCCGATTCTGGGATTTACGAGCAGGCCAAAAGGAGGCGGATCTCCCCCTCGGACACCCCAGTGTCCGAGAGCTCCTCGCCCCTCAAGAGCGAGGTGCTTACCCAGCGGGACTGCGAAAAGACCTGCGCCAAGGACATCGGCTATTACGGCTTCTACTCGCACAGCTAGGCGCGGCCGCCGGCCCGCCGTCCTTTTGCACAATAACTCCTCCGCGTTAGCGCACTGACCCCCGCCCCTAGCTGCCCCATCCGTGCCCCGGCCCGGCAGGGAGGCAGGCAGGCAGGCTGAGCCGCGGCCGCCGCCGCCGCCTCCCCGCCCCGCTCCCCGCCCGGCCCGGTCCGGCGGCGCCCCGGGGGCGCGAGGGGCACTGCCGCACCGAAACCCACTGATCAGTAGGATGCTTAGACTCTCAAACCGTACAGCGCTTCCTTCCTTTTACCACGGATGGATTCTAGGGGAAACAGTAATAGTGGGGAAAACAGCCTGTGAAATGCCTGTACATAGTATTTATTTTATTGTAACAGATTACCTTTCTTTGATTCGGTTTATTTATTTGTTTGGATTTTTTTTGTTTTGTTTTCATCGTTAAGTCACAAAACTTAGATCCTGTTTAAATTTCTTTACCCCATTCCCTGCTCTTTGCTCCCTCTTCCTCGTGCCCCTCCCCAGGTAAACACTCTTCCTAAATGCCTCTGGAAATGTCAGTGGTCCATAGCTGTAGCAGCGGGTAATGGGTTTCTCACTTTCTCTCCAATTCCTCGCATGAAATAATTACGTGGTGCCCTGGGCTAACACAGCTAAGGAATAGCTCAGCTTTCCCTTCAAAAGAACAGAAATACGTCTCATAGGAAAGTCGATTAAAGGAGCATAATGCCTTCCGGAACCAAAATTAACTGCCTCTTATTTTTTCTTTGAAAGGAATAGCTCGAGATCAGCAATATTATTATTTTTGTGGAATCCCCCTTCCCCTGCCCCCAAGTGCCAAATCCATTACTGGTCCCTGCAGGTGCCAAATATGCTAACAAACTATTTTCAAATTTCTTTGCAGTTCCCCCGTCTTTCTTTATATTGCTGTAAATCTTTGTAATGAATAATCTAAAAAAAAAAAAAAAAAAAAAAAAAGAAAAAAAGATATAGACGACTGAATTGTTGGTAACCATAGTGTAGTCCAGTGAAGATGAGTTGTGAGTTGTATATTTTACTGCATTTAGTTTTGGAATTGACTTTTTCATAAAGTAGCTAACCGAGATCTGACTTCCTGGGGAATCAAATGCACATCGAAAGAGTGATCATTCTTGTAAATCTCTTATTATACTATTGAAGGAGAAGTAATATCCCTCCAGGACTCCCTCCCCGGCGAAGCAGAATAATAAGTCTTCGAATTTTGAGTAGCAAATCTATACAATTAACGCATTTTTATATGGAAGGAAAAAAAAAAACCAATTACGAACTGAAATATGCATCGGGCTAAATATTCAGTCTAGATTACACTCGACGGGGAAATTTCCTAATAGAAATTCAGGGTCATAAACGTGTGTATATTTTTGACTCTTCTGTAAATCGAATGTTGTGATTTTTATATTTGTTCTGTTACGTCTGTGGAACTGAATAATTTATACCAGTACATGCTCCATTGAGAAATGTTTCGGTTTTTGCCCGTTTGTATCGTCTGTGTATAACAAGTAAAATAAACCTGGCAAAACGTTAACGTCGTGTTGGAAAAAGCACTTCGCCGATTTGCAAGTCAGGGATCGGGTGGGACCGCGGGGAAGAGGCTGGCGGGCTCGCTCGCTCTGGGCCCACGGCGAGGCTCTGGAGCGGGACTCCCGCCGCTGCTCTCCCTGACGGAGCCGGTGCGCTTGCCCCGCGTTTGTCCTTTTTTGGGGGCTGTTGGAGAGCGTAGGGGACAGCGCTTATACCGCGTGGCCAAGCGTGGAAGTTTGCAGTGGGTGAAAGAGGGAGATGAAACCCCGTCGGTTTTCAGAGGTTTATAATTATCCCTGTGTTTGACGCTCAAAAACCCTGACAGCACTTTGCAGGCGGGAGAGGTGCCTGGCGCGGGGCGGGGGTGCCATCGCTGGCGGAGCAGAGGCGAGGGACGCAATGCTGCCCGCCTGCAGCCTCCCCTTGCCTTCCCAGGTCGGGGGCTGCCCTGGCGGAGCCCCACAGTGCCCCCAAGGCGGGGCCCCTTTCGGGGGAGCAGCTTGCCCTATGCGCGGGAGCGGACGCCCCTCTCCTGCAGCACTACCTCTCCCTCTGCGACTTTCCTGGGACCCTGCCCCCTGGAGAGACAACCACATGTGGGTTTTAGGACGGGTGCTGGCCCGGCACCTGCGTGGACCGAGTCCGCAGGGGCTGGGGGGTAACAGGCCGGGCTTACGCTTGGTTCCGCTGTGGGGTAAGCGCGGTGTGGAGCTGTCAGCAGTATTCTGTTCTGCCGCGGTATTGACGGGGCCACCTGAGAACCCCAATTGCGTTCCGTCCCCTCCACGCCCGCCAAGGTGCGGGCCCCGAGCGGGGCCCTGCTCGCCCAGCGCCTCCGCCGCCCTCGAGGGCCCGGGCGGCCGCCGACCTGTGCCAGCTGCCGGGAGCGGTCCCCGCCCCGCGGTGCCGTGGGGCTCAAGGCCCTGCCCCGGCACCCCACCCGGAGAGGGGCCGTGGGGGCACTGCCCCCAGGACCGCCCCTCGGAGAAGAGCGGGCGGTGCGCGCCTTTCCCCGGCCGCCTCTTCCCAAGCGGCGGGGGCCGGGGCGCCGCACGCGTCCCCCCGCGCCGCGCCCGCACCTCTCCGCCTCCGGCGGGCCCCAGCTGCCCCCTCAGCGGGGCCGTGAGGGGCTGTCCCGGCGCCCTCCCCAGGACTTCCTGCACCCTAAATAACCCATGGCATGTTCCCGACCCTTCTTCCCCGCTCTCGGCCAGCAAAAGCCGCCCCTTCTCCCCCGGCCGCTGCCAGTCCCGCTGCGCTGCCCCCCGAGAGGGCAGAGGGAGCGGCCCGAGGCACTGCGGCGTTCCCCTCCCGCTTCCCCTCTGCCGCCGCCGTGCCGGGGCTGCTGCCCGCCGGGCAGTCACCCGGACAGACCGCTCTTCAGGGAGCCTCCGCCAGGTTTTATTTAGCTGGGGTTATCCAGCAGGTCTGCATTAAATACGTAACGTGCGACAGGTCTGAACAAAATTCTTTCCTGTGCGTGAGTGGCTGATGTTATTCCATAACTATTTCGACAGGATAATTCCATAACTATTTGTGCAAGAGACTGGAAGAGATAAGGGCTGCAGGAGTTAAACAGGCTATTTCCTGTCGGTAGGTCACTTTATTACTATTATAATTTTTTAGAATAACATTTTTAGAGGCTCACCTGTATATCTGCTAAACATGTTTACCAACCCATTAAATTGTTCGCGTTCACTGAGGAGCGAATGAGCGGGTTCTGACCCGGCATGTTTAAATTGAAGTGTGTGCTGTTTGGTTGAAGCAAACACCCATGTATGAATTTGTTAGAACATCAATTAATTGCACGAATTTTACGTGTAGTTTGTATTATTAATCTAGGCATGTTGAATGGGTTTTAATTTAATTATTGTGTAAAATAATCTATTCAATTGCCCTTCCTTTATTTAATATAACACAAAATCAAGCTTCAATCTGTAGAAAGTAATTCAAAGTTCCTATTGATAATACTTTCTATGATGTTTCACATTAATACTATATCAAATGTAATACAGTGATTTACGCTCTACAGATTTTGCACGAGTACGCTATGCATATTTGATGACACATTGCATATTTTAACAAGGTTTTTAATGACTGATTGAAATGTTTGCTAAGATATTTTTTAAGAGCTGGAGGAGAAATGCTTGTGGAAAATGTGTGTAATAGAATAGTGATAAGGATGGGAGGGTTTTGATTGACAGGATGAGGAAGCAGATGGATGACTAGGTAGGTCAGAGGTAAAGATGCCTTTGACAGCTTTTTAAGTTCCTTTGGCCATTTTGGTCCAATGAATCATGCAAAACATGTGTACATTACCAAACTGATGTCTCTGCATCGTTTACTGTTGGAATCCTCATCTTTTCAAACCCACCCTAACCTTCTTTCATCACCACTTGACGTGCTATGTCTAAACTAGATTGCAAGATCCTAAGAAGGCAAGAATCTGTCTTATATTACTTGTCAGCATAAAAAAAAAAAAGAAAAAGAAAGAAAAAAATTAGGGGAAAAAAATCATGTAAACCTATGGAGCTAGAAGAACAACTGAGACAGATTGGCAGAATAGGCGTAAGGTGGGACACATTCTTCTTAATTTTCACTGTCTGGTCATCACTCCCCTCCTCTAGGTAGTGCTGAAAGGAGATATGGTGAACAATGATTTTTCTTTCTTTTACCCCCAAATGGCATAATCTGAATTTTTGTAAGTCTGATAAGAGACCTAATTGCATAATTTTCCTTTTAACATTATGCAGTGAGTGCTGTTGCTATAGTTAAAATGGTTTTCTTTGCAGTCTGTTTTTTCAGGTGCTTTGCATGGCCCTCACAATTTACTTTGTCAACTGGAAATGCTCTGATTTTTCCCTTTAAAAAGGTTACTGGTTTTGGAAATCTTATTTAAATTGCATAAGACAATTTAAAAATCTCCGTGATACAAAAAAAGAATGTGTGTGTATTGGGAAAAGCAGAAAGAAAGGATTTTGCATGAAAGTACACTTTCCAGGTACTTTCTGTGCAGAATGGACACACGTTTTCATTCCAAGTATTAAATAAATATAAATGTAGTTTTCAGTAGCGAATGTGTCACTCGCTAAGACAGGGGGGCAAAGTCAAAGAAAAAAATATTGAAACAGCAGAGTGATAAGTAGAGGGAAGGCAGCAGACTGTTTGCATTCAGTACCCAGCTCTTTCCAGATAATATATTTGTGGTAGGTCTGGAGAGCCACACAGATTACTGGTAACGTTTCGTGCTTTTATCAGAATGGGTATTAATCTGGAAATGCAAACAAAAGCATCGCTTATTTCAGAGCGTGGTCCCTTGAAGCCCATTTGTTCAGATATTTATGTCTGAAAAAGCCAGATATTATTTGAAATATATATATTTAACACGTAAATTTTTGAGCATATGTAATATTTTACTTCTTGGATGTAGGATAATTATGAATCCATTAGAATCCAAGGCTGCCATTGCTGATTAGATGTAACTTTTGACCTCATAAAATATATTACACAATAAAACCAGCGATGTTTTATTCATGCTATCACTGTGATTTTTCATAGTTGGAGTGTTTCTAATTCTAAGGGGCTGATATGAGTAGGAATGATCTTCTTGGTCTTAAGATAAGTTTTTAGGCCAATTTTTTTTTTTTTGAAACCAAAGGCAAAAAGGATTAAAAACTTCAGATACTTCTGTGTTAAACTGTCTATACTATTACACGGATATTAAGCTTTAAATAAGAAACAGCTGGTAATGACTTTGAATCTGTTTTAAGAGACATTTTAGGTAAAATGTTGATAGCTTGTAAATGTGCATTTCTGCCTTAGTCTCTGATCGTGCATACAAGTTCATATGTGTGAACAACGTAAAGTAAGAGGTCAGTCCTACAAAGACTATTCACTTGTCTAAAAATTCACAGACATAAATGTTTTCAGGATCAAGGCCTTTTTCAATGATTGTGATAGTCGTGTACCTTGAAGTGACTGACTGATTTAGGATACACTTAATAATTTTTTTTTTTTTTAAATATAGTAGAAACATTGATGAGTTACTAAAGCACATCATCCAAGCTCCCACTTCAGTCATTTGAAATATAATTTTTTGGCTTGTTTGGGTAATTTTTTTTAAACTGATGGCACTGGCACAAAAATTAAACTTTCTAAAAGTCATGTCAATTTCTGTGGGCCATGCTATGGAATTCAGTTTTGTAAGTAAGCTTCTTTCTTTAACCATATTCGGTTACACTTTGGCTGCTTTGTTTATCCAGAAAGCAGCTAGTGGTCTGGGGCTGAAGGGTGAAAGAGCAACATGGATATTTTGAGTTGAGAGAAATTTTATGCTGCTGAAAGGTGTCCTAGTTTAGATGAAGACACCCACCCACCCACTAAGAATTAAACTGAAATCATAAATGTAAGCTAAAATATGTATTTTATGATTGATCAACACCTTGATTAAAGCTTATTTTCCTTTGTGCAAATGTTTGCTGTCACATTTTTGACTTCCAACTCAAAATATCGGTGTTGCTCTCTCACCCTTCAGTCCCAGACCTCTTGCTTGAGATACTGCAGAAATATGGTGGCTGTTCTCTGGCCCTGGGGAAAGTTGTGGCTCATCCTGCATTGTCTGGGAAGTCCACTCAAGGGCCTGGGAGGAGCAGCTCCTGTTTTGCCTCTTGCTCTGTGATCGGTGCCTGCACATCACCAGCTGAGCGACAGAGAAAGCGCCGCTCCTCGCACTGCAGCCCCCTTGGCAAACCCTCGAGGCATCTCCCCTCTGCCCACATTCCCACTGCTTTCCCACTATGCTTCTAAAGCATGAGGGGCTTGTAGATAGCTGTTACTTTAAGCTTTGTGTGAACTCTCTCCTGGAAGCTCAGTTTACTCTTACATTAGGAGAAGGAACCTTTCCCTTGAATTAGATGCAGGGTATTGAGGAAGAGGTAAAGGGCTTTGCTTTCTGTTATTGGTTCCTGACTTTCCTATGGAACCTATCATGCATGAATAATGAGGGTAGGGACATTTTCAAAAATCTCCAAGTGGTATAGTCACCTGTGTTTAGAAATCATGAAAATCTCACAGAAAAATCTCCAGTGCCCATTCTAAATGACTATTCTTGGGCACATTATTGAGCAGTTATTTCAGTTATGCATTGAGTGTGGCATTTGTTGCAGAATTTAGGTCAGAATAGCATGGATTAAATCCTCATCTGGTGTATAGTTATGTCGTTTCGTGGGCTTCAGTGGTTCAATACTGCTTTGCATTGAAACAATCTGATTGTCTCCTCTTGTGGTTTAGATACTAACCAAAGCAGGTGCTGCTTGATGGAAAGAATAGGAGCAAGTATAATTGATATACAAACTGATATACAAATTTGTTTCTCCCTTGGTAACATAACTATGAAATCATCTTACTCTACTTACATTTTTGTTTTTCACTGTTTAGGTTGAAAGAATAATTGAAGCTTCCTTTCTGCTTATTGCCAAGGTTGATTCTGATAATTTAATTGTCTTAATGATTGAATCAAAAGCAAATTGTTTGGTGTGTGTAATACAAGAACTTGCCCCCTTTTGGGGGCAATATTTAGGCCAGCTATATTCTTTTAATTTAAAAGTGTTGCTCAGAAATTGAGTGGAAAGGAGTTAACCAGATATTTTAATTCTTCTTCTAAGTGTTTAGGATTTTGTAATGCCCAAATCCTTTTCACCTTCTTTGAAGTGTTTTCTAGTGTAGCTCATTTTTCCTTCGTGTTTAATACTAAAAAATCTTCTGATGTTAATATTTAGCATTGTATTTTTAAATATTTCAGTGTTTCAGTTGCTGTACTTCTATATACCATTCACTTAAAACTTGTTTCTCATCACTATATAAATAAAAAATTATTTTAAAATAATTTAAAAAAAATTTAAAAATTTAAAAATTGCAAATGGATTCATTTGTATAAGCAGATATAAACTGAAGTAATGTGAAATGTAATGGCAGAAATAAAAATATGGGCCTATAAAAATTAATGTAATTCATTTTAGTGACATGTGTAGGCAAGATTTCTTCAGAACTATATTGCCCCATAAGCCATTTAGCAAGATGCAACCTAAGAGGCCAAATCCCAAAGCAGTCCATTACTGATATATGTTTACTTTTCAAATACATTGTAACTGGAGAAACAACACAAATGATTGTCCTAGTACAGTAAAAAGTTTAGTGTAAATGTGCACGTAAGTCTTTGTAGGATCAGGGCCCAAGTCTCTTCTGCTTTGGCAGTACTCTCTGTTGTGGGTTTTGGGGCTTTTTTTTCCCTCCTGGTAATTAAAATGCAGTTCTGTCACTGCGGTCACATTTCCCAATTATAGAGGGACAAGGGCAATGCCTGTGCTAAATACACAATGTGCTAAACAGCAGCTATATTTAATTTTGACTTTGTTTTAATATCTACAGTTGCCTCAGGATAAGGATCTAGGAGATTTCAAGTGTAGTTCTGTGTACTCAACCCTTTTCACGAGGGTTGTTTTGCTGTCAGCTCAGCTCTCTGAAGTCACTTGGATGGTGACGGTGCTATTGCATGGGAAAGGCTGCCAGGCTGGTGGGTGCAAGGGCAGGACAGCAGGAAGCTGGTGATCCCTTTCACAGGCAGGTAGGAGACGGGCTCATCGCTAACCCAAACCTGCTCTCCCAGAGTTGCTCAGGATAATGCATGCGATCGCTGAATTCCTGCGCGGGGAAGCAGCAGAGCTCCAAGCTGATGCACATACACCAGTAGTCCCCAGGCAGCCTCTGGTCTCTTCCCCTGCTCGATCTCCAAAGCTTCCCAGGAGCTCCAGACCCTGCCTTTCTCTCCACCATCCTCTTCCTTACTGGGGGCCACAGCACTGGCTCTTCTGTGCCTTGTTGTGTTTAGAACCAGGGCATGGAGACAAGTGCTTTCTCCTGCAGCTCCTTCTGTGGAGGATGCTCAAAGCAGGAAAGCCTTGCTCAGGATTACTGAAGAGGAGGAGATCCATGCAAGGCTGCTTTCTTGTCTACCCAAACTTCTAAATTTACATTTACATACATTTTTTTTGTGATTGTGAAGGGTTTACCTCATATAAGACATTTAACATGACATGTTTAATAAGAATCTACAATGCAAAATATTTTTAGCATTTTTAGTTGTATTATCAATGTCTGTTTCTGAGTTTTTTCTTCAGCAGCATGTAACAGGTGAAGTCCTATTTTTATGGGTGTTGCATTATAATTTATGGGGCCTCTGCTGATCTAACTTTGATTTGTAATAGCTTTTTGACAAAAAAAAAAAAAATTAGAATTTTAACACCATTTTCAAAAAGGTTACTGGCAAGAGGATATCTTAAAATAACCTACTTAAAATTTATTGTTTTGTAAAAATGTTTAAACTTGTGAAAAATTGTCATCCAGTCTGTAATTGCAAGAAAAGCGCATCATGTTAAGCCAATATAGAGCTAATCTATAGGATTAAATACTGTCTCAAATAATAACATTTCTGAATGATAGAAGAACATTCTATAACTATGATGCATATTTTTTTGGTTACGCATATGTGCTGTTTTGCCCGAGAAACTCTGAGGTTTTCTGGTTTTTTTTGTTTTTTTTTTTTTCCCATAGAAAAATAGCGTAGTGTAGGTTTTTCTTCTGTATTTTTCCCATCTTGGTGTCCTCTTATTATTCATCAGAGATTTAGGAGCAACTCAGCTAGTGCTTTTATTCCATGCTATCATATTTTTCTTCCTTTTTCTTTTGTGCAAGATTAGGTTGTTATTATTACATTTGCAATACCCTCTGCAAAGTTTAATCTTGTATTACAATGCCTGCAATGACAAACCACAGCTAGTCGGAGACTGGGAATATTTTTCCTGAGTGTCTCCACCATCAGTCTATGGTGTGTGTATGTCAGTTTTACCGAAAGCTTGGATAGGGTATCAGCTGTCACTGAATCTTGTCTAGATTTATATTCTAGCTGTAAACCTCACAACTGTGTGAAGACTAGCCTCTGCAATCTAGGCGATGAAAATTCGAAATTCTTCCTCGCGGCTGTTACTAGTGGCTTTGTTTCTGACAGCTTCTAATTTTCTGTACATAATAAAATCAATTATTTTGCATGTATATGCTAAAGCTAGAGGCTGTTTTTTGACTGTGCATGCTACAATTAGTTATGTAAATAGCAGCATATGCTACAAGTTTTCAGTGCTCACCCTGTCTTTACAGAAGTGTTGGCTCAGGCTCTGCTTCGAAGTTAGTTGGCAGAGGTGTTTGGTTCTCCATGGCTCAGGCTTTGAAGACATTGCTGTCTTCGGCAGCTCCCTCTCATGTTTAGTGTTTCAGTCTACAGTACCTGTGTGTGCACCAAAGCCAATGCATGTCTTGAATGCACGAGGGAGTTTGGTAGTCAGGCTTTTAAGCTTCCCCATATTTTTCTTAATTCACAATGGAGGTATGCTGGTAATTGTGTGCTTTTGAACACCTCCTGTCTGTGTACATCCATCTTCTCCCTATCCCACTTAGACTATTTCTTCAGGTTTGAACTTATGTTTCTGCTTAATGATTTCTAAACCAGACCCTTCCAGATATTCTGGGGTATTTAATGAAGTTAAATTATAATTTATTCCCATATGAAACCCTTATTATTTGCTGTCTTTTCAATATCATCAAATGTTTTTGTTTATATTTGCAAAATACTTCATGTGAAGAGTATAATCCAAAAGGTAGGTTGCTCTCTACAACTGCCTGAAAGGAAGTGGTAGTGAGATGGGGACTGACCTCTTTTATCATGTCCCAATCAAAAGGATGAGTGGAAATGGCCTTCCTTTGTACTGGGGAAAGTTCAGATTAGATATTGGAAAAGAAAAAAATCACTGAAAGAGTGATTAGTCATTGGAATAAGTTTCCCAGGGAGGTGGTGGAATTCTTTTTGGAAATGTTCAAGGGGAGTCTGGATGTGGGATATGGTTTAGGGGTGATTATGGTGGTGCTGGGTTGGTGGTTGTAGATGATCTTGAAGGCTTCTTACAACCTTGATGATTATGTGATCCTGTAGAGCAGGATGTTCCAAGTGGTGTTTAAAAAGTGCTCACATGCAATTGGCTTTCTCTGGAAGACTTCTGGAGCACTGATAAAGGACCCAGTGTGGAGCAAATTTTGACCTCCAGATCCTAAATTATATACTTTCTTAGTATGAGTCAGAAAACCAGACAGGTTTGTTAAAGTCTATTGTCTGTCCCTTTTCTGGTAGCTCCTTGTACAGGGGCGATACTATTTTAAGATAATTTTGGTTAAGAGTTCATGTTGTGGCACCTACTAATAGAGGATATTTGTTAGATATGCACATTCCTCCAGAATTCATTAATAAGGTCAACTTATCTCTTATGTTAGCTCTGTGCTAATACTTTTGAGAAGTATGTATCTTTTGCATTTATGTGATACCACCTTACTGCTGAGGGCATATGATAGTAAAGCCACTATGCAATAGTAAACAGGAGCTTCATGGCTGGTGTCAGACTGAGTTTAGGTGCTGTGAAAAGACCCTGAAAAAAATAATTCCAACAAGATGTGGGAGAAGCCAAGCCCCTACTGTGGATTGACCAAAGAAGTCATTAGCTATTTTGAAGACTAATTGATATGCTCGTATCTAAGGACTAGATATGAGCATATCAGGGTCTGCTGGGGGCGAAAGACTGCAAATATGCTGAGTCAATACATGCCATCATAGGTGAGGAAAGATCCTAAATCTAACACAGCAAAATAATAAAATCCTTTTTCTAAAAAAAGAAGCTGGCATAGTCTGCAATGTGAGAAAGAAAATGCTACAGCACAGTGTAATTGATGAGCTGGGTTAGTAGAAACAGAATTACAAAAGGAGAGACCAGTCATAACCAGTACAAGCCACAGTCTTCCATCAAAATCCTTTGTCTGCCGCCTTCTACCAGGGTCATTAGCTAGTGATTACATGCATGGGACCTCATATTTTAGAGAAAGACAAGGGTTACTCCTTGAGCTGAAAATTTTAATTCCTGCATACTGCTAAACAGTTGCATTTCTCTCTTCTTTGAGGGAGGGTTTGTTAGCACACGCCTTCTACTTTGTCATATGTAAAGTATGCACATCTTTCTATTTCTGAATGCGTATGGTGGGTCTTGAAAAAGGAAATTCCAGTGACAAAGTGATCTGTTGGTCTAATAGCAGCTACTTATGAATCACATAGAATATCCTCAGTTGGAGGCAACCCACAACAACACTTGAGCCCAAATCCCAAACCCAGGACAACCCCAAAACACACATAATTTAACAAAGATGTTAAAATTCCTTTTTTAGCCCTCTGTTCAACTTAAATTTATCTTTTAAAACCCATACCATTAAACATGTGCAACATCCATGCATATGCAAGTATTTAGAAACCAACTATAATTATGTTAATTATATTATTGATAAGGTAAATGATAAATGCAGAAGTTAGTACATTAATTTGGTCTGATTAATGGCTTGAAATGTTGGTTTTGTAAGTATTTTTTTTCTTTGAAAGCAAACCTATCCTCCAAATGTATTTAAAATGTTAATAAACTATTAAATGAACAAGTAACACTATATTCAACATTTTTACACCATTTCTACAGTGGGTAAAATTGTAGTATAAAGTTGGTGTATACTCGATAACAATTTACATGTTTATTTTACCATCTGGTAAATGTGTAAACGATATTTTGAGAAGCACATTTCAAATTCACTTTAACAACTTATCCCCGACAATATGTATCCTATCTCATGTACTGACTGGAAGGATTTTGAAAACCTCTCAGAGAGAAATGCAGTAACAAAACATTTATTTTTTTTAGTGATGAGTAAGATCAAGCTTAGCATCAAGTTGGAGGTCTTTCAATATTTAGGAAGGATTTTAGTGCATTACTGGTGTCAAAGAGAGATTTCAGACTGTTTTACACACTATGGTATAAAGATATCATATCATCTTCCCTAAAGAAACCATAGGGTGCATAGGTAGTAATAACAAAACAAATACAGTTTGCTATGTTGTTGTATAACTGTATTGTATCCTTTCCAGGGGGTTTGAATTTGCTATCTCTTGTGTCTAAATATGGGAAGCTCATTATTAGAAGTGTTACATTGAACCCCAAGTGAATTGCTTTTCTCATGTACTTTAACAGCACTTTGACACTGCAGCCTTCTGCCTTTTTATTTTTGTCTTCTGTTTATTGGTCTCTCTGGATTAAATTGCAAGCACTTTCTTAAGTACACCAAACCAGAGAGTATTCTGTTGTAGTTTAGCTTTTATTCACCCTTTCCTAGCTGTTACTAATCTCAACTGAAAAACAAAAAACCCAGCAACCCTTCCCCCCAAATTTAAAAAAAAAAAAAAAAAAAATCCAACCCCCAAAAAAGATTTCCTTTTCTGCTTCCCCAACCCCCTCCAAAATTTGAAAAACCCTGCCCTGAAAGCAAGTCTGCCTGGAGAACACCTCCACACTAATGACCATCTGGCCAATCTGCAAATGAGGTTTGAGAGCAGATTTCAAATGTAGGCACCAGCTAGTCTGTGCCTTGCATTAGTCCATTAGAATTTAAAAGATTTGAAAGCATTTATGCAGCTAGAGAGCAGGCAGGTACCCTAACTTTGGGAAATCAAACCAGGCATTTTTTTGTTCCTTCCAGGGCCTAAATGCCCTTGTTCTGGTACCTGATCAGCAATGCTTCTTTAGAGTTTGTGGCAGCCAGCTTTGCTTGAGTATATACACCTTATAATGGGCAGCAGTCTTAAGACACCTTTAACAAAGCATTGGTAAAAAAAACACAAAAATTATTTGCACAAATTCTAATTAACTTCTCTACCAAAGTTAATGAATTACAACTGTCATATATTTTTATTTATGTGTTATTCAAAACCCTGATTAGTGCAGTCTAATCTAGTTCTGGTCTTGAGTAATCTGAGAAACCTGTGAGCTGCTCCCATTTTATGTGTGCTCCTAAAGTCAGGTTTTAGCCCAATAACAATAATAAAACCAGGTGGTCATTACACAACAACTTTAACCTTGAAAAGATATTTCTATTTTTGAGGTTAATTGAGCCCACTGAATTTCACATTACTGTTTTGTTTCATTTGGTATTAAATATATTTCACTAATGAACTTTAGGCTTAGCATGTATTTTCTCTTTTTGCTTACAGATATTAGACAGGACCTTTCCCATTTGTAAATGAGCACAATCAAAGATAATCTACTTAGCAGACTGTTAAAGAAATATTTTTACTGTTTACCTCACTTCCCTTTGCTGGCTTCTTGTTTTGTCTCAGCTCTTTGAGAAGTGCTGTCAACATTATGTGAAGAATAATTTGTTATTGTGTTTCCAATGATAAAAAAATGGATCCACAAACCCTTTAAACAAAAGAGCAGTGGTTGTTAAGGACACCTGCTGCTACAAAAGAAGTTACTACAGGGGCTAATTATTCCATAGGTAAAGCCTGAGCTGAGAGCACCTGGAAACATGCAGAACTGAATCTGGAGGTTTGTAGGACCAATAGCAGTTTTAAATATGTACTGAATTTGTCTTTCTTTTAAGATTGGCTGCTGGTGTCTATATTGCAGAAGCAGGTGTTCACAAAATTACTCAGATGCTTAAAATGGTGCATAGCTGGAATCACCTGGAAAAAATGAACAGCACTTGGAAAATCTACTTGACAGAGATCTGGAGAGGCATCCTGAAATAATACAGGTTTGAAGGTAGGCAGTAAATGAACAAAGCTTTGAATAGGTGGTAATTTTGCTTTTATTTTTCTGTATTAGAATTTTAATATTGCAAGGTGTAAAATGGAAAATAGTTTAGTCTGTAGCTATTTACTGTCAAATATGGGGCTTGCAGTCAGGAGTACCAACACTAGCAAGGAATCTGCCCCTTACCCCATGATCATACTTAGCATGGTGCATTTCAAGAGAAAGGTCTCCTGGCTTGCAAAATGTAAGCTGTTTCCCTTTAAGTGAAAAAATATCCAAGCCCACTTAAGAATGATTTAATAAAAAATGACCTTTTAAAAAAGTAAGTTAAAATTAATATTTAGTTCTTGTATTGTTAATATCTGGTGTTCGTTTGCCTCAGAAAATCCCCTTTCCCAAGCTTTTCTGTGTGTCTGCTTATTTGAAAAAATTGCAAATATCAAACTATATATTCGGTGCTCTAACTCTTTTAATTGCAATTTTAAAATTAAATGTGACATTTTATAGATTTTGATATTGACTAAAATGGACCTTTTAAAGTGACATAAATACATAAATTGAGATTGATAAATTTATTACAGACTACCATATGGGAAGGCTGATTACAAGGGCATTTGGAGCACAAAGCCAATTAAAGATATTCTTACTTCTTACTGTGGACCACTGCTGCCCATGTTCCTTGGAAACTAAACTGAATAGCATTTACAAAAAATATTAAGCTAAAGGTATCATAATAAATTCTTCCTTTATGTAGTCCTGTTCTCTATTGACAGTCAGATTTGCATCAAAGAACATGACACCAGTGACTTGCTGGCAGCTTAAGTAATTGGGGAAAAAAGTGGTTATTCATATGGAAACAGGAGTTGGCTCATTACAGCCAATCACCTGAATAGCAAATGGTATGGTTGCCAATAGATGGAGAAAAAGGCAAGTCTAGTGGAAAATAGGAGCATTTAAAGGCCAAGAAAAGACATATGGTCTGTCTATGCTTGCCTTATACGCCTGGAAATTATAAATTAAGCTACAATATAGCCGACCACCTTAATGTGAAAATTTTCCATTTTTCCCCATGTTAATCTTAAGAAATCTATTAGATTTTGGCTAGTAAGATTGACTGGCTCTTGTGTCAGCATTTAAGTTCCATATGAAAATTGTAGTTGAATTGATACTTATCTAGTATTTAATTCTGTTATGACATAAAGGATGTACTTTTGAAACAAGCTCTTTCATAGCAATTGTAAATGTGGATCTGTTTTGTCCTTTACAGATGTCTATATTTCCATGAGGGTAGGCAAGAAAAGAAGAGCAAATAGTTCTTGGCAGCTACTTTTTGTAAGGTAAATACTGTGGAGGTGACTGGAAATTTGTCTTCAAGCACTGTAAACACTTAAAAGGCCATCTTTCTCCTTGTTGGTTGTAGTAATAATTTAAATTTATTGTTCTAATGCTCTCCTGTACTCTGTTATTCCTACAATGAAATAGGAGTCCAAGTTTAAGTAACACTGGGCTTTTCTGGTAAAGTTAGTAAATGTTGTGAGTATTAAACCTTCTTAAATGTGTTTGTAAGGACACATTTCACTTGAGACATCAAGTTCTTGAACATCTCAGGGCAGTCTTAGTTGTAACAAGATTTTATATGGTCTCAAGACTATGAAGGTTTATAGCCTTTTATATATATATATATATATATATATATATATATATATATATATATTATATATATATAATAGATTCCTTAATCGAAACCATCCCATGATATTCTAACCCATCCCATCTCACGTGGAGAACAGATGCTGAATTCTGCCCTTTTTTAAATACCATGCTCTGAATCTCTGATGGTTTCTCCTTTTCACTTAGAAATGGGGACAAAACGACCAGGACATGAGCTTCCTGGCCCTTATTCTCCATTTAATGTACCTGAAAGAGTTACTAAAATTTTATTTCTGGTTTTCATTCAGGGGCTCTGAAAACTTAGCATATTTTACATATTCCAAAGTTTCTTTGATTGTGGCCAAAAAAAATACAAATCTGTGCTTAGCTGTTAAGTAATTTCTGCCTTCATTGTAGTGCTATAGGAACAATGAAGTTTAAAATTCTCTTTTGAAAAAACTTCAGATTTAATGGAGGAACAGTGGACAGCAAAATGATTATAACTCACATGCATTTAAGATTTGTCATGTGATGGCTCTTGTTGAAGCCATGGAACTTGGAGCTGCATAAAAATACATATAAGCTTACCTGAAGTAACTGCATCTACTGAGTTTCTAAAATGGGTCCATTGGTGACAGAGTACACTTGGAGTTCTTACTCCACCCTCACCAGTACTGGGTCCCTTCACAAGTGCCTCTGTTCTCCTCTTTCTCTGCAGGTGAGTGGCCTGCTGCCTTCATTTCCCTGTTTCATTTCAGCACAGGCACTACCAAATAATTCCAACCAGTGACCCTTCTGATAAGCAGCTGCAGAAATGTAGATTTTTAATGCACTCTAAACCTGACACACGTCCCACACGGTTATTTTGGGCTTTCTGAGGTGTAGGGCAGAGCAAATATCTGCACAATTCTGAAAAAACACTGCTAGGGAAAAGTTCTTAAGAAAATAGCTCATTATTCTGGGATCACCCTGCACTCAAAGTAGTAGTAATTTTTATTTCTACAAGTTCTGTCTTGGTGACTTTTTTCATTTAGATTCATAAATCATCCCATAACTTTTCAATGAGCCCTTACCAGGTAAGACCAGACTAGGTAAGAAGAATCTTTCCCCACCAGTATGCACTGGCATCACTCATTTACTGTAGCTCCAATTAATGGTAGTAGAAGTTACACTTGTAAATTCCCCCACGCATTAATGAGTGAACAGACCCCCTCTGTTTAGTTAACCATCTTCCAGTTACCTGGCACTTTCCCCATCCCTTGTGAGATCTCAAATATTTAATTAAAGCCTTTCCTTTTTTTCCCTTTTTCTTTTTTTCCTCCCCCCACTCTCCTTCATTCAGTTTGTTGAGTTGTAATTCTTGTTGGCCTGATGCCTTGGCAACATTCAGCACTTCTAATTGCCTGTATAGTCTGGCCTAGTCATGGAGCCTTTTAACTTTCATTCAGGCTTCCAGCAGTATCAGCCTCACTGGTCACAAGCTTCCCACTCAGGTTCCGTTCACAGCCCTTTTGCTGATTACTTGTTATGTATTTAAAGAGCTCCATACTGTTTATTTCATTTCCTGTTTGAGATAGTCTGTTTGCTTAATTTTTTTCTATGCTAATTTAATTTTAAACATATAGGGCTGTCTTCCTGGTCAAACAAGCCAGAATTTTTCATCCATATGTTACATTAAATAATAATAAAACAACAAATAATAGTCAATGCTTTCTACTTCTATAATGTCTACCATTCAATGATCTCATAGCATTCTTATTTTACAAGTGGTAAAATGGTGTCAAGAGACATGAACTACTTGTTAAACAATATGTATGACATCTGTTACAGAGCCAGACACAGGATTGAATAGTTGGGTTTTCACTAACAGTAGTTAGTCTAAAAATTGCAATATGCTATAGGAATTATTAGGTTAAAATATGCTTCAACAGAGTGGGCTGTACCCTGCTGGAGACACGTAGAGACTTTTGTTCTCAGAATATCATCTTTATTGGCATATAAGGCGCAGAATGGACAGGGGAACCCAATGGATATTCATGTGGACGCTGTAAAGGTTAGTAACCCATGTAATTATAATTCATGTTGATTTCAGAGGCACTATTATTAATCACAAATATACTGGTGCATTTTTGTTTCATTTCTGTTGTCTGTGTGAAGATCTAGCATTCCCAATTCCCTTTGATTTCAGCAAACCTCTGGCTTACTATGGCTGCAATAACTCATTTATGTCTCTGCAGAGATAATATGCTTATGTTATGACATATGACAATATTTTCTGAATGTGTCCTTTTTCAATGCCAAACAGCACACCCAGATAAATTGAAAATGGCCACTATAATTCTTGGTTTTTAAGGTTGCCCACACCCAGCAGCTGATCATGGCTCTGTGCTGTGAGGGCTGCTAGGACCTCATCTATGGCAAGGTCAAATTCCTTTGGTCACTTTACAGGAGTCAATAGATGATTTAATGCCTGTACTTTGTGCTCAGAAAGTGCACGCTTATATTCTCTGTTTAAGTGCACTTAAAGAAAGATATTACATATGTGTGTTCTTCTTCCCAAGGTCAGAGTGCAAGGGCAAAGAGGAACCAGCACAACTGTATCTGCAGCAAGTGTGAACAGAGGCCAAGCTTGAAAAAAAGAAGGAACATTCCCTGCTGGCTGGGGTAGGTTCCCTAACACAGTAGTAAGCACAGCGAGATGATCTTTCATAGTTTTCAGGAGTGAAATCAGATTAGCTCTTCTGGTGACACAAAGTTTACCAGGGGCTCCATAGAAATAACAAGGTGGACCTGAAAGCTAACAGCTGAGATATGTGGAAGTAAAAAATCTTAAAATGAAATCTGATTGTTTCCTTAAGAACAACTCAAATTGTGGTCATGTCTGAAATGCAGCAATATACCAAACAGCTTGCTCCAAATTAAAAAGGATTTAATTTGTAACACAAATGTATGTCCAATTATTTCTGTATTTCTACTTGTTTGACCAGCATGTATTCTGAGCTAAGTGCTAAGCATAACTTGGTGCCCATGGCTGCATCTGGGCTTCCTTTGGATAAGGACTGTGTGGGCTTCTGAACAATAGTGTGCCAAGCAATGTATCATGAATCCTAATTGTTTTAGAAAACAGTTGTTCTTTTCCTTCAGCAAATACTGTCGTATCCACATTATTAACATAGATATGTATAATCGTTTTGAAAATCATGCTCGGTTTGAAGGATTCTAATGCTTCATACAGTGATTATGCAAAAGTCTCATGTATAAGCAATACCGATGTTACTGGAAGCGCCTCTTACAGAGTCCAAATATAGCAGATCAAATCAAAACTGTGCTACATCTTAAGCAACTGTTGACCCATTTCCATATCAAATTGGTTTCTGTTATAGAAGACTTTGCTTTTTCTTTTGGCGATATTTACTTGCACTGTTCTAGCTCAAGTATAGTAACAGCACATTTTATTCTAAGGTCATTTAATAGTCAGTCAATTGTTTTGTAGTTTTTAACTTGGTTTATTAACAACTTACTAATTAAGAGACTGTCATAATAAAAAATCTTGTTTCTGCTCTGTGGTATATGAATGTACCATGGGCTCCTGTAAAATCAGTTGCCATGATTCAGCACACGCAGGAAGCTGGTGCTAGGTGCTATGCCATGTGCAGGATGCCCACCAGTTGGCTTGATAAGCTCAGTCCTAAATATCTAACTTAAATAAACTGAGGTGAGGAAATTCTATTTTAAAATTTTCACTTTGCCCCTTGTTTATCCTGCTTTTTTTTTGGGAGGCGAGGGGTGGGGGGATCAGCACAATTAATAGACTATGGTATATCAGTCAAATTTGAGAGATTGCTATAAATACCTAGAGTAGGAAGAAGGTGAGTTGTCAGAGGTGTAACTTGTTTGTGTCACTTTGTTAGAACATTATCAGTATCTCAACACAGATTTCTTTTTTGGCTTCTAATGGTCTATTCATTTCACCAGGGAGAGGATGGGGAGAATGTGTTGCTGCTGTTTCTCTGGCATGAACTGCCATTCCCTTTGGTGGCACCGGGAGTCTCCCTGGGCAGCAGCGGTCCCTCGAGCGGGGGCTGCTGCCAGAGCTGGCTCCCTCTGCTGCCACGGTTCCTGCAGCTGTGCCATTGAGTGTGCACATCGCTGGGGGTGACGTTGCTGAATAGTAAATCTCAGGCCCAAGTAACGTTTTCAGGCAGGATTTACTTCTTGCACGAAAAAAATTATAGCCCAGGCAGCAGGCCAGCTGGGACTGCAGCAGGCTTGCCAGTGCCTGTGCTCCAAATAGTCTATTATGTTGTATATGATCAAGCCACACCTAAGGAATTAATTACATAGTATGAACAATATTTAAATGTTACTAGTAAATTTGCTTTTTTCCAATGGTTGGTATTTTTTTCATTTCTATGTGTGGATAAAAGTCTAAGCATCTTAGACAACAAGATGCTTGTTTATCATGTAAGTGCTATTCACACTATAAATACTACAGTAAATAATATGATTTGAAGAATAATTGTAACAGATTATTTAGGTGATCTTGATACCTTAACAGTGGTTCTTTGATGAGGTCATGGATTTTTGTCATCGCTGACCGTGAAAATATACAAGAATAATTTGTAAACTTATTATATTTGTACTTTTGCAGTCTTTCCTTTGAAAAGTGTTTTCTAGTAATTCGGGAGAGCAGAGTTTAGTAATAAGTAAACATCTTTTCTAGGGATATGATTTTACATGCCACCTCTCAAAAGACATTTCTGATCCATGTTAGCAGAAGCTATTCTTTCCTCCCCAAGCTCCACATCGGTATGTTAAATATAGAAATGACAAACATGTGTGGTTTTATGTCTCATGTCAAAGCTGATGCCTTCAGAAAGCACAGCCGTTTCCATTACAATGCCAGGGCAGGGTACAGTATTAGCTGGCAGGCATGAGAATCTTTTACAAGGTCTGTCCTCATGGCAGAACTGGCAGGTTACAGCCTGCTCCAGCCTCCCTGGAGCTCCTGCTCCTCAGTGGTGCTGAGCTCTGTGTCCTCCACCTCTGCAATGGACCTCCAGGAGCATGGGTCTGTTGAGGGCCTGGTGGGCCATGAGAAAAACTGCCTGTCCTGACAATCATCTGTAAGGGAACATTTTCATATCAGAGAATGCAGAAGTTTTGGGAATTGCTTTTTAAATGGAGGACGTTTGATTGAAGAAGCAAGCAGTGTCAAGAAACGTAGCTGATTCCTGAAGGTTTTTTTTCCAGGCTGATATTCCAGCCTTATGTTAACATGTGTATCAGGTTGCTCTCATAACTGGACAGTTTTAGATCCTCTCTGTCTTACTGATAAGCCTTTTGAGGCTGAAGGACTCAAGTTTGTTGTTGACTTGTTTCTGTTAGAAATCCAAACATCCTGATGGAAACCCAAAAAAAGCCCTGTGAGGTTTTGAAGTTACTGTGCAAGCCAGGGCTTACCATCTCCAAGCTTCTCAGAGTAAGTGGCCTATTATAATTCCCTTCACCATTGATTATCAGGCCTATTGTAACTATGAATGGTTGTGGTTAATTACAGTATTGAAACTGTAATTTTACAGTGCCAGAGAAACAAAACCTACCTTTGTAATCATGCTTTAGGTTATCTCTGGCTGCAGACTGTGAGTATGCCAGATGTACTTGGGAATTTCAGGGCAAATGCCAGCTAAGGGAAACCTGAATCCAGGCTTAGGTATCCAGCATTTAGTTTCTGTGGATAACAAATCCATATGAAAGCAGGGAAAGAGAAACAAATGCTTTTGTAAATCAACGTGGAATTCTCCAGCTGGAATCCTATTAGACATCATCAGACACTAAAAATACTATTTTTAGTGAACTCCACAAATTAATGGCTTTTTTCGAAATGTTCCACTGCATTTTGCAAAATGAAGAAAAGAACTCCATGTAACTGAAAAATTATTTGGAATAAATAAAGCAGCTGTTATTAGCATTTAGCTTTGTATATCATAAAACCTATTTCTGTTCAGGTTTGGTGATTATGCAACTTGAGTCATTCTTAAATCAGAGACATGGGTCTGAATCATAACTAAACAACTCACTTTTGTTTTCCTTCGGGGATCTTCAGGCTGGCTTTGTTCAATGAAACTGAATATGCCACATTAGAGCACAAGCAGATGATTACCAACAATGTTTATTGATGCTACCACTAAGAGAAAATGGCAGACTGATATAAAATAAAGAGACTTAGCAGATGGGATATTGGCATTTGAATTGGTTGAAATAGATTACTGATTTTACCCCAAACCTGCCCTTCTATGAACACTACTGTAGCATTGCTTGTTGTAGAACTGTAAATCATATTCATCCTTATAAAATTATTTCCTATTCCAACTCAGAGTACTTATTATTATATATGCAAACAAGATTTTATTATCAGGGGAATCTAATGCAAGGTTCCTTGTTAGAGCTCCTGTCAGCACTGACTTGAGACATCAGCTGCCAGCAGAGAAAGTTAGATTAAAATAAATGTTTATTGTTTCTAGGCATCCTCTTAATATAAAACCAGCAAAAACGGATCTGCAAACATAATTAGACACATGGCTCTAATTGAAATAAATGGAATTAGAAGCAACATCAAGGAGCCTGCCTTTCAGTAAGCTCCTGTGACTGAGCAGTGCTGAGAACCACATGAGTCTGAAAAGGGATTCAGACTGCCCAGCTCAGGGGCAGAGCTGAGACCTGCTGGCAACAAAATGCAGATGTAGCACAGGCTGGGATAAGTGTAAGAAATTAGGGAGTTTAGGCTCTCTGAATATGGCTCTAGATGCCTAAATAAGGCTGTAAGGTCTTGATTATGGTATTTCTCATGGACTCCAAGCTAGTGTGAGGAGCCATGTGATGATTGATTAGTATTTTGGTTTTAACACTGAGCGTTTTGTGCTATGAACATCCAGCAAGCCCTGCAGGCTTCATTACCCTTTGTTGTGGGTCAAGACATGTTCTTTATGTGTAGGTCACCAAAACAGTCTGGACTCATCAATATTTGTTCTGGAGGCTTTTTGCACTGGATATGGTTCTTGATGTATTTGAATTAACAATGACCCTTAGTACCCAGGATGATTCATCACAATTGCCAATGCATATTTATAGCAGCAAAAATTCATTCAGTGCTAGTCAAGGAAATCGTGTGTGAATTTAAGTCCAGTTGGCAAGGTAGTACAGTATCTGAAATGTTGGCTGTGCAGCAGCTGTCATTCTATGCCAATCTATTCTATCATACAGTAAGCAGGTGGCTCACACATATTGTTTTTACTACATATCATTTTAATTTTGCAATGTCTCACTGAAATAGGAAATGTGTGCTACTGATTTCAATAAGATTTTCTTTATTGAAGCCAGGAGAGCATGTTAATAGCATGCAGCAATTTACAGTGTAGTTAAAGTAATACAGCAGCTGGTGAACCTGTTTATTCCCTATGGCTGTAGTTGTGTATCAGTCTAAAGTGTAGCTAATTAACTTCTATTCATTAGAGATTTTACATAAATTCAAGCAGAAAAGAGAATACAAGCCTCAAACAGTTTGTGTTCCTTCAGCACCCTTTTGTGATGCCATACTGCAGCAGCCCATCTCCTCTGGCAGACACGTGATGTCCTCAGGCCAGCCGAGGGGGACTTTGTGCTCCTCCGTGTTTCTGGGATTGGTAATTTTTTTGAGGGCTTAATCTGCTAAAGGAACTGTCTTTATTGTGATGCTGCATGCTAGCTATTGTGTGTGATAATGGTGTCTCCATGTATTATAAATAACATTTCTCACAACGCAGCTCTTTGGTGATTTGCCACTTGCCAGCATTAGTGTTCGTGTAGGTCAGGTGAGGCAGGCAGGGCAGGGTGTGACAGCGTCCCACCAGGGGCAGTCTGAGCACCCCTGAGCAAAATGTTCCTGGTATTTTATGGTCACCTTGGCTTGCTTGATTCTCAGGACATTTCTTAGCCTCGTCTTATTTTGTTCAGACAAATAATGTTTTTCTTTTGCAATATGCAGGAACTCCTCCTCAGTTTTAGTTTCTGTTCATGATTTTAGTTTTTGGATGTTTATTGGCCTGGGAGAAAATATTTATTTGTCTGACTGCAACTTCTATTTATGTTACTGAAACTTCTTGTAAGACATTTCTTTTTGTGGAAATTACTGTTGATAGAACTGATTTTTTTTTTTCTTGGCTAGTTTTTGGTTTGCCTTTAATTTAGAAAGGATATTGATAGCAGAACCCTTATTTTGGCAAGGTGTTTCAAAAGTGTATTATCTGAGGGTTTTTTTAAGTTAAAAAAATAGAGAATACCCATCCTAAAATAACAAAAGAGGCAGAATAAAGAAATATACTATACAGGATTGGTTCCATCTCTTAGGTTAAATTCAAGACACGTATTTTGGTAAAGATGAGTTTTTGCCCAGGCTAGCCACAAAGCAGTAATAGCTTACCCAACTTCTCCTAATAGTTTTTTACATTGTCCCTTTCTCTTTGTGTTGTCTCGGTCTTTCTCTTGCTTGCATGTGTTTGCTGAATGTCTCTTCTTGCTTCCTCTGACTTTGTCCTCTCTCCCATGTCCTGCAAACTTCTTTCACTCTCCCCTCCTCTCTGCTGGGAATTTCTTTCCTTTTCACGGCTGTGACATGCCATTTCAGGCTCAATGTCCGTGTCCTCTGAAAATCCCACTGCGGCTTTTAAACATGAGCGCTGAGGCTAAAGATGAGATCAAACGAAGGCTCAGCATCAGCCTCTCTTCTGAACTCCGCTATTCTCTACGGATTAGTGGAGTACCATTCCTTCATTCCTTCCCGTCCGCAGCGAGCTGCGGCTGCCCGGGCGGAGCAGCTCCCTGCAGTTGCGCCGTTCGAACGCTGAGTGGCGCTAAAGCCCACGGCACCGGCAGCGCAAGGCGGTCCGGAACAGGTCTGCGGCTCTGGAGCGTGCACAGGACTGGGGAACAGCTGGGACTGACCTCTGAATGGCCGGGAAGGGAGGTTTTGTGGGTGCCAACTTGTAACTGGCACATCCTACATGTCTTACACATGTTGCCTCTCAAGCTACTTTTGGGGAGAAATTTATCTTAAGCTTTGCTAAGGGATCATTCTGGAGCTGCTGAAGAATTCTTATGATTTTTTTTTAAATTTGTTGAGCTTAATTCTTACCTTCAGGCAGGTGCAGTATATTAAAAACAAGCCATTCTTCTAGAAGTCCTATATCAATGTGAAATACAATTTCTCAGTTTGTTTAGCTTAGGGAAAGCATGGAGAAAAGCCTAATGCTGTAAGTACTGTTGAACAACCATTATGTTGTTTTTAAAAATTACTCGTGGTCAACAATTCATATTTTTCAATACCCCATGGTTCTGGGGAAATTTTGTACTATTTAAAATTATCTGAGACCCAGCTCCTATCTGCTTTAAAGGTACAGTTTGACCAAACTGTACAGTTTAATCTTCCTTCAAAAAATAAATAGCTCCTGTTTTACTGTAGGAGCCCTGTTTTTTTGACTAGCCCATGACATGAATGTTACATTCAGTTTTCTTGAGGTCAAGATCATCTGTGCTTTACTTGAACAAAACATCTGGGACTTGACCTTAGACAGCTGCATTTTGTGTTTGACAATTTTTACTGGTGCTTAAGTCAGGGCTGGATTTGGCACATGGCCCTCAGTCGCTGTGCTGAGGGCAACACTAAATTCCCAGCTCTGACCTGAAATTCTGGAGCTGTAGTTGCAGTATGTGCTTAAAAGTGGAACTCTAGGGAAAACCATCAGTATTAGGCATAGTGTGATGGTCTTGTTTCAAGGTGTGACTTAGATGCAGCAATATAATGAGGCAAATGAAACTAACTATAGAAATTGCTTCTATCCCTCTTTTTATTTTCCATCTTTCCTATGACACTGCAGCCATTCAAACTTATTTAATCTTAGTGCACTTAATCAGTTTCTGAGTGTCACATAGAATTGGCTTTGTCTTCTAATCCTGTCTGAAGGGGGACAGGACACATGGTAATATCAGTGTCTTACTGTTTTTCTTAGTCGATCAAACTTCATTTATTAATTTGTGTATGCAAGTTAATTTGACCTATTAATTTAGTTAATATTCAGACTGTATTAGTAACTGGAGTGGTACCTCATTCCTGTTCATGGCTGGCAGATAGTTGTTAGATACAGGAGGATTTTAAGTGGGCAGGGAGTGATGGTTAGTGGCATGCATCACTTTTTCTCACCTTTCATCTGCGCCCTGCTGCACTGCCTTGCTTTTCACACTGCTTTGAGGCAGGTAAGAACTTCTTCCATTTAAATGAAAGTGGGTCAGCTGGATAAGGTCTGGCATTATCTGGAAAAATTAACAGTTTCCATAATTATCTACATACACTTAGAGAGGAAACCCCTTAACTTTATGTCTAAGTTTGAGGTGGACTTGTAGTTAAAAAATATTACTGTGTCTTGGGTTGATTTTTATGAGGGAAGGGTAAACCAACTTCAACTTACTGCAGGGTCTTTCACCTCTGTTTTGTGTTAACTTTTTTACTGTCTCTGTGTCAGAGATAGGGGAAGGTGAGACTTCAGAATTCTGCACCTTGTTCAGCAGTATGGAATGAGCCTGATGCACATTGACACCTCCTTTGCTGTGTCTCTCTGCTAGCTAGCAAATATCACAAGCACAACCAGTGACCAATATGTTTTCTGTTGGAAACCTCCCATAATAATGCCATAGAAGAAGGACAGTTAATCTGATGTATTGCATTCATACACTGCAAAGATTGTATGTTTTTATTGCAATTGCAGTAATGAAAGAAAAAGCTGTATATATATATATATATATATATATATACACATATATCTATACAAATAAATAGCTATTAAAATAATCTTGCCTGTGTGCAATGGCAGATGAGATTTACTGGAAGGACCCTTTTGTCAAGTGTTCTGAACCTGTCAGGCCTCCATCTGTGGTTACACAACGAACTTATTCTTGTAGCCCTGAATGTCATGTTTCAGATAATTCACCAGTATATGGACTTTCAGACAAATATGGAACTGCCTTTTGACATGACTCTAAAGCTCTTTGCTCTAAGGTTTGTGGCTTTGCACAGTTACCAACAGCTGTGCAAAGTACATTTTGTGAATTGAGACAAGCTGCTTTTGTGAAGTAATCATGATTGCATTAAATGACCATAGATGGTGGCTGTATCCCTGTGTCTCGGAGTTCTTCATGCCTTTTCTACAGATAAAATTTGGATGGTGGATTCTTTCTTCTTTGACAGCAAATTCATTAGCAGTTGGAAAATCTTCCTTACCTCCTTCTATTTAATATCCCCAGCAGGCATTTACTACAGTGTGGAAGGTTTTCATGTATTTAAGCCAGCCTGGTGATCTGTTCCTGAATTGTCCTGCCTGGAAAATGGGCAATTTATTGCACTTCACAAGGGAGAGAAAAATGCCTTCCATTAAATTGTTTTTCTACCTGTAGGCATTAAATGATATTCTTTTCTGATTGATGGTAGCCTTGTGATTTGGACAAACAGTAGCAATTGGCTAAGGTGAAAATGTACTCACCCGAGGGTTTGTGCACAAACAAGAAGAAGTGGCAGAACCTGTGACAATTTCTCACAAGGATATCTTGGGCTAGATTTACCTTTGTTATACAAGCTGATTTCCTTTGTATCTATTAGAAAATCGGTTTAAATTTTGTTATTCAAATTCAGTATTGAATAAAATATTACAATATGTGATTATATATTGTCACACCCTTATAATTTTTCTCATAATGGAGAAATGTCAAAGCTTCCATGTTGAATTTGCTAAAACCCTTTTCAGTAATTTTTTGAAGTTTTTGAAGATGACCTACAGAATCATATGGAAATGCATTGGTGTGATCTTCATTGTGTTTGCTCCTTTTGAATGTTCTCAAAACATAAATAATCATAGAAGATCTTATAGAGAGTTGCTCCTCAGTTAGGCTGTCATGGTAGCTATCAGGGAAATGGAAGTTAGACTAATTCCTCTAGAGAGGGATGTTTTGCTGTGTGCTTGGTGCTACTGCAGTTCCCCCACCATCTTAGTAATTTAGGTGTGGAACAGATATGATTGAGTGTGCTGCAGTATAAAAACAGAGTTATATTTTCTGAAGTTACACCAAGAAATATAGTAAAATATAAATGATGTCTAGTGCTAGGAGCACTGGCATACAAAAAAGTGCTCTTCCCCTAAACATGTTAACCTCCTGTGAACCCTGAATATGATCCAAGTTGTGTAGTTGTAGCTTGGTCTGAGAAACATAAGTTTTCTGTATGGACAGAAAACACCTCTCAGTGTGGTAGGCAAAAGTGTTCACTGCTGAACATGTGCTCTTTTCATGAGGTCTAGCAAAAGGCAGCAAACTTCAAGCAGAATACAGGTTTTGTGAAAGTGGTCCAGGTGTGTTGCCAGACATTAGTGGTGTGACTATCTTACAGCTGAGACTTGCAGGATTATCCTGATGACCATTGATTCTTAGAGCAGGGCAAAGCAATTTGTTCTCCTGAGAGGACTCTGACTTCTATGCACTTTCCAGTCTCTCTAAATGCTTCTTGAGGTAACTGGGATCAAGAGCTGCACTGTTGGTGTCCCTCTTCTCTTGCCTGTGATGCACTACAGCTTCCCCATGACAGTTTCCTCTTTTTAGGAATGAGGACACTGGGGGGAAAATTGTACCATGTTCTTGTTTTGATATGGACATGTCAGAGTGGGAACCACAGGAGATGAGAAGCTATCTTAGTTCCTTTAGCCAGTTTAGATACTAGTGTCCCACCGTCTCTGTTTGAGATGTTAAGCACAGTTTTATATCATAATTTTGGTCAAGGCTTTTATCAGTCCATCCCCGTTTTCTCATCACGCAGCCTGACGCCAAGGCTGAATTTTGTGGCAGTGCCTCAAGGCATGTTTGCAACAGTGCAGTTGTCTCAGTGTGACATTTATGTTTGATGCTTCAGGTGGTCCTGATAACCTCACACTTTCGATTTAATGTGTTTTCATGTGTGCAGTGGGAGTATCAGAGGAATTCTGGAAGCTTTGGTGGCTCCTGGTCCTGCTGGCAGGTGGTAAAATATTTCACCTGTGTCAACGCATTGGCAGTGATTTTTAGGAACAGGCAGTGATTCCTCAGATTAGAGCATTGCTGGTGTAATGCAATGGCTACGGAGTGGGTTTGCAGCTGGGTCCTGACAGTTACAAATCTACTGATAATGGGGTATTTGCAGAAATGTAAAGAGATTGTATGTACTAAATGGCTTCTGTCTCTTTAAAAAAATCTAGCAGTGGTTTTAAAGACCCTATAAATAAATGAGATACAGAAACCCTACACTCACTGTCTTAGAAGTCCATAGACATACAGATAAGACTTCTCAGAACTCAGATAGGAGTTGTCTACTGCTCTGGTAAAAGTTCATATGAACTATTTAATCTATATTTTTAATGTCACAAAAATAATTCCTGAATATTGCCATGTTAGTACCCCTCAGTTTTCTCTTTATAATTGGAATTTAAATATTATATTTTTTCACCTCAAGGAGGAAAGTACAGGGGTACTTGAGTTTAAGCCTTCTTATCATAAGCATAAATTTTGAGCTCAGTTCTGTGGTTGGTGTGTTTACCTTTGGTCAAAATTGGATAAACAATTGGAGTTCAGACATTATACTGCTATTTACTTTGTAAGTAATTTCTCCTTTTCATGTGTAATGCAAGACAGCTTGGAGTGGGATACTCTGACAGTGTTAGATGACTCAAATGTGGCTAAAGGTATCTGAGAAATTAGTGTGAAATCCTTTTGAAGTCTTTGGAGAGAAACAAGTACCCTAGGTCGTGAATCATCTTAAATGTTTACCTTAGGGAGATGTGAGTTATTATAGCTGAGAAATGTCTTTTTCTGTATATAAAATATATATCCTTGTAAATTTAGGCTGACAATGCTGTAAGTATATAATTTGAACAGTCAGCTTGTTGATCTTCCTCTGTATGCTGGGGCCCAAAACCAGAGCATTTTTATTTCAGATGTGGCTTTGTGAGTGCCAAGGGGAATAATCCCATTCCTGCACTTGCTGGCTGTGATTTTGCTAATTCACCCCATAAAGCTGACCCATCCCAGGTACAGGACTCTGCACTCCTTACTAAACTTCATGAGATTTCTGTCAGTCCACCCCTCCAGTTTGCCATGAACTTTCCATGGGTCTCAGGAGGGCCCATTCTGTCCCATCATAGAGGTCATCAGTGTTAAACACCTGAAGCATTAGACACAGGATCCATCCCAAAATTGACTGGCTGGAAATGAGAGTCACTTACACACGGTCTGCAGTTAGGTTTTGAATCACTGATCACTCTTTAGGCCAAAAGTGTCTTAATAGGGCAAAATTCTTACAAAACCAAGGAATTGGTACCACTGGCTTCCACAAGGCTAGTAATTCAATGAAGATTTCACTTTCTGTGTCCCCAGCACCTGCCTGCTGGGGAACAGGGATGAATTTGTTCTCTGTGCAATTTTAAAGCTCAGCTTTACAGTATTTATCTTTAAAAAGAATAGCTACTTCTTTGTAGCTATTCTTTTCAAATAGTTCCTTTTTAAATTCCTGCTTTTGAACTGGGTTGGCTACTTCAGTAAGGAATGCACTTTCATCTCATAAACCCCATTTGACTGTATTGGAGCTCTGCCAGTTTATGCCAGCTGCTGCTCTTGTGAAATGGCAAGCTAGTCAAGATCCTGGATTCTGGATCTCAGGTAAGATTTTTTTGTCTGGAAATGTAGCATGTGGAAAAATAAGAAGGATATGTATTTCTATTTCATTAGCAGGTCAGTATAAACACAGCAAAGGTTTTCCCCTCAATGTAGGGGGTTTGAGCAGCAAAACTAACAAAGGTGTATTTTGAAACAAAAGAAGGGTTTTTAAAGCCAACACTGTCATCTTTATTAGTAATTAGGATCTAGTTTTTGTGAAAATCTAGTACAGCACTGCAAATTATGAAAACAGTAAAACAAGCTTACAATGAACAATTGTCATGTGATGCAGTTTCTGAAGTACTTGTTTTTAAAATCTTGTGTATGGCAAAAAGGCTGCTTAGGGTGTAAAAAATGTGTGCTTAGAAAGTATAGTAAGTATAGTTCATTCAATTTTATTTGATATATCAGAGATGCTCCCAAATGAGGAGAAAATGATCTTTCCTCCTAAGCAAACTCCAGGATACCAGGTTTGGGTTCCTATCAAAGGTGATGGATAAAGAGGGAACTATATTGTCAGCTCCATAAATTACCTGTAGCACTGCTTTGATATATACTGAGAAACTTCAGGGTTATATGCAGTCAGACTGGGATTTTTACTGAAATATTTGTAATTTTTTTAGCTTGTTTTCAAAATTGTAATTAAAATATTATTTTCCATGCAATATTTTCCTCTCTCCTTTTTCTCTATTTAGATTTGAAGTGATTTGAATGAACTTTGTATTCAGAAAACCTGAGGAGGAGGTGCATGCTTTTTCTGCCAGGAGTAATTTATTTAGCTGAAGTAAGAGATTGTTGCAAACAATCTCTTCAGTTGCCTGCAATTCAAGACAAAGTTGAAAATCCCAGCAGCTGGAATAATGCATCTTACCCAAAATGTATGAGAAAAATGGGTACAGCATGACACAGCTTAGTGCTTCTGTTTCTGGGGCTAGCACAGATAGCTTTGCTGTCTTAGGTATACATGCAAAAGATGACTGCTCATGAATTTTATATAGTTATTCCTATAGTTTAATAAATACCTGCAGAAAAGCTTCTGTCTGAAGTTTTGTGCCTTTGGCTCAATCACAGTAAGGCCACATGATCAGTCTGGTCTGCTATGGAGGCTGACAAACTCTGTGCTGAAGTGGTTGCAGTCTGAGGCAAGCACCAGACAAAGAGTATGGCCAGGATTCAAAAGCTGAAAGTAGATCCATGCACTGTGTAACACTTACTGTGGTGTGCTCACAAATTTCAGATATTGCAAAGAAGCAAT
This sequence comes from Serinus canaria, assembly GCF_022539315.1. Taxonomy (NCBI): domain Eukaryota; kingdom Metazoa; phylum Chordata; class Aves; order Passeriformes; family Fringillidae; genus Serinus; species Serinus canaria. The sequence goes on from NC_066321.1 coordinate 16,504,478, forward strand.
AGGTGAAAACAGCAGCCAGCCTCATCCATCTCTCCCAATGACCATCATCTGACCCTGCAGATGCCCCAGTTAGGAGCTCTCCTCCTGCTCAAGGGAACAATCGTGTTTCATGGAGTGGAAAACAGGGGATGATCCGGAGGTCAAAGGCACATGGTCTGCCTTCCTGATGCTGCACTGCCAGGCCAAGTTTTGTAATGCTGCTCCTGTGCAAATTGCAAACTTCAGAGGAGCCATGAGGGTGGTGCAAAGGATTTTAGGAGCAGAAAATTAGAAGCACCATAAAGGAAGAGAGGTATTTACACAGTCCTTACCTATATAAGGAAACCATTCCTCATGCAAGAGGTCTTCCTGGATTCAAAGTAAGACTTGTGGGAAAATCCAACCATTTGAAGCTTAATCTAGATAAATGTTGTCTTATGTCTGAAAGATACATGTTTAGTTATAGTTTACTGTTAGAGTAACTGAGCAAGAAACAATATATTGTCCCCCCTTGCAGGTTTTAAATTAAGATAGCTTAATCTTTTTGAAGGATTATTTAGGTCAGTGACAAAGCAGGGCCTGATTCAACATATTTTATTTACAAAGCAGGATTAAATGGATGATATGTCTGAAGAATTTCTTTCACTTGAAAAATAAGCCTAGAAAGAGTGGCTGTCTTAATAATTAGCAAAATAATATAATGATGAATTACATGTATTATTTTAAGAGTCTCTAACACATCTTAATTTTAGTTTAGATTTTAAAATAGTATTCTCTAATATTGACCTTACAGCAAAAGTCAAGGCCTAGTTTAGAGTCAGAATACCATAAAATTCATGACCTTTGGTAGAGGATCCATTTTGGGGGAAATTGAGCAAATAAGAAATATTTGGTGCTCTTTACCAACACAGATTGTCTCCCTGTGTCATAGGAGTTGTAGGATTGGGCTGGGACACAGACATATTTCATTGGCATTACTTCTTTTGGCTGAACAATGTGAGAAGTTATATTAGTGAAACAATTATTAGAGCACTTTTTTTCTAATTTGAATGCCAATAGAAAAAAGAGATTATGTTGCAATTGAAGAATACATCCCAATAGCACTGAATCTTTTTGGATCATATTTCAAATGAATTAACTTAGAGTAAATTATTTCAGGCAGAGTATATTAGCAAAAGAAAGAGCTGCTAAAGAGCCATTACCACTTTCCAATCAAATGAGAAACATAACTGAGTACCACCTGTCACAAAGGCAGTACAATGATCCAGATGGTTATTTATCTTCACTTAGGGAGGAAGAATGGAGAGAGGAAATACTGCTGCCAGAATTTGTGTTTCCCCCTCCCCTTTTTTACCTTTTTGTCAGAATAGTTTCTCTAATTACAGAGAAAAAAAATGTATTAGGGATAGGTTATATGGGTGGGCTGTCCCTCTCCATAGTAAAGGTAGTTCACATCTTTATTTTAGTAGTATGAAATGCAGTTTGAGAGGTCCACCCATTACTATTTCATCCACTATGGTCATTAGGACAAAAAATAGAATGAAAAGGATTCTGACTGCTTGATAGTTATTTTGTTTCCCCCAGAAGCTTCAGAATTAATTTGCTGTTTTACTTGAAATAGGAATAACCTGCACCAAGCTGAAAATAATTCACAGTTTTTAAAAAGGTTTCCCTTCATTAAAGAAATATGTTTATGATAAATATGCACAGTATGAGCATTCAAATTAATGTGTATTGTGCATGCATTTTATTTACCAGCCTATCCTAGGCTTCAGCTTAGGCAGGAATCAAGAGAGGGCAAACTGATCTAACCCTAGTCCTTTCTGATTCTGAATATTGTGTGAAATTGTTCACTATGTTGCTAAAATCTACTGGCAACCACATTAGGTCTGACAGAGTGCAGGTTCTTTTTGGAATTAAGAACATGCTGAGACTATTGGACATATATGTAAATGAATGAATTAGGCTTCAAGCATATTTCTGCAATGGGGACATTTAAAAGTAAATAGTTCTCATGTTCAGGTTCGTAACTAACAGCTCTGTGGAGTTCACTCTTGCTTAGTAGCAATTCCTACCCCCCTCCATCCTGGTAGAGTGACATATTTTATGGCTAAACTGGGAGATGAGCCAATACTCCCAGGATGTCTTCCTAGAACAGGAATTGTATTCAGAGATATGGTTTAAATAAAGCATTTCTTTTAAATTATAGCTATATATTGATCACAAAACGAAAGCTGACAGAAAGGTATGACAGTAAAAATGTGAGTGGTACTGGGCTAGTAAGTGATGCTAGGACTCTGTGACAGCTTTTATGTGCATATAAAAATACAGCCATATATATATAGCATCACTTACTATATCAGAATACCTTCTTGGCACTTAGGTGGAGGAAGCAATAATTCCTCCACCTTCCTGATAATTTGGAAGTTCTCTTTAGGCAAGAAAACATCTCATGAGCTTGAACTCTGTGATTCCTCTGTGTCTTCATTATTTCTGCTGTTTCTTATCACACATCTATTTTTGTACAAACAGGGCTATGTCAGTGATGCTCAAGACAGTGGGAATTATGGACACCCCTGACCATTTTGATATCAAGCCCAGATAGATGGGTATCTGCCTCCAAAACCTATGCTATGTGCCTACAAAGTACTTTGAGAGTGTTCTGAGCCTTTTGAATGGAATTCAGCTTATATACAAAACATATCCCTTGTGAACAGCTTCTGAGGAGCAAAACCTCTGTTCAGTGGTGTTTAACACATTGACTGTGACTTGGGAGAACATCTGAGGTATTGGCTTGCTGCAGGCCAAAGGGGCAAAAGGCAGCTTGAGGAAGGATAATAAAATTCAACTTTTGCTGTCTTTAATTTCTTATGGAAGATGACACCAGCCAGGGATCAGGTCAATTTCTGACATAAATTCAGAATGTTATTGAACAAGAACAATATTTCCCCTTTTTTCCATTGATGTTTCCCTCAGGAGCTTTATCACTGTGAAAGTAAATGTAGAAACACTCATTATTTCATTTATCCAATGCACTAGGAATATATATAAAGAAAAAAAAAATCAGTCTGACATAAATATGCCACAAAATTATTTCTTTTTATAGCAAATCCTAAGTATTCTTAATCTGATAACTGAAGTGGATCTGCATGTCATGATTTCACACCTGCTTTTGTGATGAAGTTTCTCCAGTTACTGATGATTAGAGAACTCTTTTTTTTTAAGCCTTCATGTACAAAAGCTTGAAAATAACACCCAGTTGTGTACTAAAAGCTGAAACTGGAAACTAAGCCTGCCCTATTTTAAAATTTCACAAATTTAAAGCTTATTCTTTTGGGATGAGAAGTGAAATTACTACTGTAATAGAGTAATACTAACGTAATTGCTGGACACGGAACTATGGCTTACAATCAGATGAATAGTGAAAGAAGCCAACTTGAAGTAAGGGAAAACAGAATTCAAATTCAATTATAAATCAACTAGAAAATAAATATTGCTTTCTCTTAATTCTCTTTTTGGTGTGATATACTGCTATAATGTTACAAAAAATAGCTTAGTTATGTTTGATTAAAAACAGAATTTTCAGCAAGGTCCTTTACGTTCTTCCACTTTTGTATATGCCAAGCCCTTGGCTTCGGAATTTTGGATTCAACATTTTGGACCTTCATACTGAAGCATGTTAGTCACAGCTGCCAAAAGAATGACTTGCACTTTGACTCTGGCTATCAAAGTGTGGGCTTGTAGCTATGGAAGTCTGTGGTGTTTTTATGTGTGTTAAACAGGACAACACAGAATAATTTGGAGAGGATTGTTATTTAACCAACTTTTTCCATATTTCATCTATTATTCCATAATGGTGAACTCCTGACTGTAAAGCACTCTGACAAAAAACCTTTGCAAAAACAATTGCATGGCTGATCCTAACTCTCTTTTGATGGTCCCTTCAACAAGTCACTTGTAACTCCTGAGCGTGGTGCTTGTGGTCTTGATCCTGTTTTTCACTGTGAAGTGCTGGGGAGCAGTGTCATGTACACAGTACCTGAGTTGGTTCTGGGCTTTACATTTACTAGATGTGTCTATGTGGACGAGTGTGTTTTGAGGGAATATTTTGGGGAGTGAAAGATGTATAAATGCCATTGAACTTGAAGAATTGCAGTACCTATTGAAAAAATGCTCCTGGACAAGCTTGAGATATTTAGGCAGAGGAGACTAAGGTGCTTATACCAATATTCATTGAAATGACTGTCTGTAGACTGAAAGCTTTTGGTCTTCGTGATTTCACAGATGGTATATTCACTTTAAATCTATTTTCTTTAAAGGAGGGAAATCGCTTTTAAACATACTCTTTCCCAGCTTCATCATGACTTTCATAGCTTAATTATAAGCTCCTACAAATAGGGTTTTACTGTGCAAATGCTGACACAGCCTTACCTCTAGTGACCTGAATGGCCTCCTGTGTTAATTACTGAGATCTGTAATCATGTTATGAAAATACACATCTTGCCTTTGTCCCAGAACCTGGACCGTATCTGTTGTCTGTCTTTCTGTACAGTGTTAAATGTATGTGTCACTTTAAAGAACAAATTCGCAGTTGTAACTCTGAAAAATAGTCCCCTTCTTTGTAAGAATCAGCTTTGACTCTCCTTTCCTTCATACTGCTCCCCCAGCTCTGTGTCTCGCTTGGCTGTTGTACAAGTAATTCAACCTGGAAGATCTCTGGGAGGCTTGAAGAACATGTCCCATGGCAGAGGAAATTAATCAGATTTAGTGAAGCTGTTTATTGATCTACTTTTAGACTGCAAAGGATATCCAAAATGTAGGGCATGGCCTGCTGCTTTGGCAAGGAAATGAATTTAACAGGGAGATAGAAGTTTACTTGCTAGTTTATTTTTCATAATCAAATCTCTGTCAACTTTGATTTTTATGCGCACAGGTTTGGATGGGCTTGTTTTTTTTGAAGATACACACTGGGGAGTGATGAAAATATAAACTTCTCTAGCTCAATTGTTTTGGTAGGCACTGCCACACTTGTTCTTAGTAGTGCAAGTACTGTGGGGACTCAACTTCTTACTCCCATTTGTACAGCCAATTTAGGCTTTGGCAACCATTTGTGTAGCTTGTTGGGGTTTTGGTATAGCTGAATGTAACAACTGAGATGCAGAGCCAGATAGACTAGAGGAAGCCAAATGTGTAGCAGGCTTGAATGATAAAGTTGGGTGAAAAAGAGGGTAAGACTCCTATTAACCCTATACTGAAAAATATGGTATTCTGATATGCTTGTGATTTGCAGGCAGAAGGGGATGGTGGGGTTATCGTACTGGGGAGAGGGGCAGAACTCTCTTTTGAAGGGGCTGTCTGTACCTAAGGGTCAGAGTCGGGCAGGACCGAGTGAAGTCACTGTTTTCTGGTACTCTTTTGGTGTTGGATAGATCAGATCCTGGCCCAATTCCGTCCTGAAGCAGCAGTGCTGGGGAGCCTGCGGCTGAAGCCTGGCGAAAAGCGCTAAACTTCTGAGCCGTGTGTGGTGTTTTCCCTAGTCTCACCCGGCGGTTAGCGGGGCTCGGTCCCGGCGCTCCCCGCTCCCCAATCCCATTGCAGCGCCAGCGGGGTGCCGGAGTGCAGGGGCGACGCGGCCCCGGCGGGAGAGGCCTCATCCCGCATCCCTCATCCCGCATCCCTCATCCCGCATCCCGCATCCCGCAGGTGGCTCCGGCTCCTGCCCCCCCGCGCGGGGCCGGCGGTGCGCGCGGCCATGTGACTGGCGCGCGCTTCCTGCCTCCGCGCCGGGAGCGCGGAGCCGGGAGCGCGGAGCCGGGAGCGCGGAGCCGGGAGCGCGGAGCCGGGAGCGCGGAGCCGGGAGCGCGGAGCCGGGAGCGCGGAGCCGGGAGCGCGGAGCCGGGAGCGCGGAGCGAGCCCCGAACCCGGCGCAGCCCAGCGGCTCCCGCAGCGCCCGGGGAGCGCCCCGGCCCGCGGGCGGCGGGGAGGGGGCGCCGCCGCAGCCCCGCCGCCGCCGCATGGAGACTCAGGACCAAGGGGCGCAGATGGAGCCGCTGCTGCCCACGGTACGGCTGCCGCAGCGCGGCCCCGGCCGGGGGGTTGCGACGCGCCCGGCGGGGAGGCAGCCGGGGAGGGGACGCGGGGGGCCGCCTTCCCGCCCGCCCGCCCGTGCTGGGCACCGCAGCCGATTTCTCGTTGTGCGGGGAAACAGGTTGGCTCGCTCCGGTGCCGGGCGATGCCGCGGCGGCGGGAGTGTCTCGGCGCCAGGACGCTCGGGGATGGAGCGGTGTGTGTTTGTGCGTGTGTGTCCGTGTGTCCCTCCGCAGCAAGCACCCTGCCCTCCGGGCCCCCGCCTCAGGCATCCCCTTCCTCTCGGTGCCCCCTCTATTCGTGTGCCCCTGCATCGGACATCTCCTTTCTCAGGCTCTCCTGCCCCCCTGCTCCCCGGCGGTGGGGCAGCGCAGGGGAGCGAACACCTGTGCGCGGCCCCGCGGCGATCCCGCTCCGTGGCCGGGGCCGGGGCAGTATCCCGGGGTCCCTTGCAGACCGCAGAGCAATCTGCTGAGGGCTGGCACTGACACGGCAGGCTCTGCCTCCCGCCGGATCCCGGGCTGCGCTTCGTGCTGCCGTGTCGCAGTCTCTTGTGCTCAGCCGTGGAGCTGCTGATCCGGGGTTATTGTTGTCTGAGGGGGACGCGGGGCACCCTCTCCTCGGAGCACTGTGCGGCTGCACAGCTACGGCTGGGCAGCCTTTTCCATGCAAGTAGGAAAGAGATCAGTTGATGGGGGTCTTTTAACATCGTTAGATCTGTAGGGACCCTTTTTCCTGCCAGGCCTTCCCCAGACACAGGGTTGCAGACACACAGAAGGTTTAACTGTGGGTGTCGATCTGGATCTCATACTGAGATTCTGTTTGTGAATGGTGGTTCCTGCCTTGCACAGGAAATCTGTCTGGGGCAAGGAAAAGTCTCTCATGTACATACACAAGTGTCTGACTGCGCGTACACATCCCTGTCAACACACTGCATAGGTCTGTAGAGGCTTTGCTGCTCCTGAAATGGCTCTGTGTTAGCACGGCGAGCTGCACAACATTGACAAAGCTTGAAAGAGACAAGTCTCAGCTGCTGCAGGTTGATGAGATGCGCTCGTGGCAAGCCCGTTTTTCATAGGGTCTGTTCCAATCATCTGTTTTCGTGGTCCATTTTGCAATCAGGTGGCAGGTTGCTACACAGTGTGAGGTTATCTCTGGCATCTTCTTTCTCCTTGTGGCAGGGACAGTTTATTCCCGTTGCTTTCTGGATCCCTTTTATGAATCTTGCTGCCTATTACTGGCTGCTCTCTCAGTTTCTGACAGTGGAGTAGAAGGTCCTGTTGCTTTCACTGACTGACTGGCTGCCGAGTTCCTTTCTGCAGAGAGACAATTAAGTGTAAACCAAGTTTCCATCTGTAGTTCATGACAGTGATTCCATGGAAGGCTTAGTCCTTAGTGTTTCACACTAATGCAGCAGTCAGTAGCAGTTTTGCTCTTGCTCATTCCTTGCTGGCCTGTGTGCTAGTCTGACTTTGTCACTGTGTGTTGTCTCTGTGCAATGGCCACTGTGCAGGGAGCCAGAGGAGTCAGCTTTCAGAAGGCACAACGTGCAGGATTGCCTTGGGCTGTCTGGCTTTAAATTTTGTTTCTCCAGGGCTGTGCCCAGGAAAAAAAGGCTGTTGCTGTGGTTGAGAGCACCAAAGAAGATAATATTTCTTGTGTGCTGATGAGGAGACAATTGTCCCTTGTTCCCTCAGGAGCCCTGCCCTGGTGCAGTACCTCTCTGCAGAGCAGGTCCCTGTCCATAGAGCTGCAGATCGGAGCTTGCTACCTTTGTGTTCTCGTTCCCACCTCCATTTACTACAGCTAATTAACTCACTTGTATTCGCTTCAAGTGGGCACAGGGGACTTCTCCATGTATAAATATATTGTGGCATGTACCCCAGTCCCCTCTTGTGGTTTCTGAGAGGGCCTGTGCACCTCAACAACACAACCTTGATTTCTTGCCTCAATGGTGGCAAAAGGCACAGCTCCTTCAAGATTTCTGGTTCTGGTGTTGTTTTCTCTGTATGTCAGACAATAAAGTGTGTGCTTGTGCTGTGGCAGTCTCAGCCTGGCTGCTGTCAAAGGCCCTATAAGGCAGAAATGCCTTTTGCATGCTGGGAATCTTGTACCTGGAGTCATGGCAGAGTTTGGAGAACAGGAATAGGTGAGAACTGATCAGTGCTAAGGTCTGTTAGCCTGGGAGGTGATGTTGTAACAAACCTTTAGAGGACTTCTGTTCTGGGGATCTATCCTCATCTTGACTGGAAACAGAACAGGAATACAAGCTGTAAGATGAATACAGGTCTGTTCCCAAGTGTTGTCCCAGTTCAGTGGGCTCTGGTATGAAGAAGAGGCTTCTAGCAGAGATTTTTCCCTTCAGGGGTTAGTCTGGGGGCTTTGCTGTATGCAACAGGATTAATTTTTTTTCTTTTTTGTGAAACTGTAACATACTATAGTAATTGTTATTTCTAGTAAGATTGCGAATGTAGTCCTTTATTAATTTTATCTACTAATGGTGCTTAAAGATAGTGAAGCCTCAATAAAATTTCCCACCAATATCCCACAGTTTGTACAAAGTGGAATCTAAAAGTTAGAAAAAGTTAGTCATGTGTTATTGATTTATTATGCAAGCTTTTAATTGAAAACCCCAATTCCTAGTAATTTGTAAACTAATAAAGCACATGTCGCCTGTGGTTCTGAGGAACTAAATAATTTCCTTGGCAATTTCCTGTCACTTTTTTTGAAAACAGGTCTTCTACAGAGACAATAGCCTTGTTAGCAGTTGTGCTATTTTTTTTTTTCAACATGGACAAGTTTTGGTGAAAATGATTAGAAATCTGTTGCTAATTTACCATAAGTGCAATACTGTATAAATAAATTAAAAGGGAAATTGTTGACGCTTCTCTTGGAAATACAGTCTTAATTTGTATTGTTCAGTACCTATACTAATATGGTAATGAAATGTAGTTGTATGCTTTCAGAATCATCTAGTGATTTATATATCAGTCATCAAGTATGTTTTTTTCAGTGATTATTCAGAATGCTTTAAATAGTTGTGAGTAATTGCAAGATTTCTGAGGAGTCATCATTTGTTTACAGAACAGGGGAAACAATCTGCAGACCTCCACAAAGATCTTCTGTTGATTTCCTAACAAAGAACTAAATATTGCGAGTTTGTTGTGTACATGTATACCTGATTGCATGGAAATTATTTTGAAAATTGTTGCTTTATTGGCAATTTATTCATAGCACAAGTTGTTCATATTTGTTCCTGTAGATTCTGGATCTCTCATATGCAAGTCAAAACCGGTTTTTAAAATAGGATTGTTATTTGGTAGAGATTTGATATTTTGGATAAAAGGAGGATGTAGAGATAAAGCACAGATATTTTTGCTAACTATTTTTATGTTTGGCACGTTGTTTTCCTGTGCTTTCTGAAGGTAGCAGTAAAACCCATGCATGGAAAATGAAAGTGACTTTTTCCTTTCTAAGTTCATGTTCTCTTGCCCTCCTCATTCAGTCTTAAAGTTAAAGACCTGTTTTGTGGTATTTATTTGTTGTATTTATTTATAAATTTCTTGCTCCAATCTTGTGGATACAAGGCCTTAAAGCATGATGCTGCTGAGCTATATGTGGATGCTGCATATGCACGCAGTACAGTGTATGATGTGTATGCTCTAGGTAAGGCAGTGTTGGTATCAAGAGCACTCTTGTGCTGCTGCAAATGGCACGCAGTTATTGCTGCTTAGGACTCTGTATGTGGGAGAATGGTGTAGCAAGATCTTGGGAAGTAACTATTTTTAATGTAGCAGGTGAGTGTGGGAAGCTGCTCACACTAACAGGCCAAATTCTTTTGCTTTTGTTAATGCTGAGTGGGCCCTTGGATGAGACTTGCAGATGAAATGTATTGCTCATTGTGAGAAGGGGTGTCAGAGCCTGACCCTGTGGTTTGTGTAACAGTACTCATTCCCAGCTCACTTCTCCAGTCTACAGCATTATAGCAACACTTAGGGCAAGTTTATAGACTGCAGGAATGCTGTGATTCTTTTGGAAAAATACAGAGGCAGTATTACATTTTCAAGACAAGAGTGCTGAGATAATGGCAACTTTGAAATTAAAACCCTAAAACTTAATTGTAAGTATAAATTTAGGACTGAGTTTCTGCTCTTGGTATTTTCTTTATTACTGCCTGATTCCTAGTTCTAAATGAAAAGAAAAAAGAAAACTTTTCCCAGGAAATGCTAGAAAGAAATGAAGTAACAATCACAATCACATATTTATTTGAGCTCCCCATATGCTCCCTTATATTTGCCAGTGTCACAGTTCAAAAAAAATACATCTGGATCTTACAGTGTTCTCTGGTGTTTCTGTTTAAGAATAAATTACAGCCTGAGATATATTTGCACAATAGAAATAAAAAATAATTAAAAAAAAGTACTGTGTGGAAATCATCCCACCTTTATGCATCTATAACTTGTTTGATTTCTTCCCACAAATTCTACTTGTTAAAGATATAATTTCAGTTTCCTCTGTTGATAATTGTATCTTCTCTCTACTTTTTCCTTTGGAAAAAATATAGAATGAATTCTAAAACAAAATGCTTCCACTGACATCTTTTAATGCTTCTTAAATAAGTAATGTTTACAGTTTCAGTGGTTGAGAGGATTTAAGGAGGTGAGGGAATACTTAATCCACTGTGAAGTGTCTTAGACAATTAGTTGTGTGTCTGATATGAGAAGGGAAAGCTGTAGGCATTGCATGTTCCTTTCATAGGTTCAGGTCTGCCTTGTAAAAAGCCCAAATATTGAAGAATTGCATCTATGTGACTCCATTGGCAATAATAATAATGCCATTTCGATGTCATACAAATGTGTTCATAAATTTTCAATGTTGGTGCAGTTGAAAAGTTCTTCTCATGAAATGAAAAAACCGCGTAGCATACTTAGTGATAATTAAAATCCACCCTTGTTCTACAAGGTTGTTTATTAGGATAGGCAAGGTGAAAGTTGGAATAGATGATAAAGGCTGTTGCTAAAAATAGAAGAAATGTCTCAGGGGAAAAAAGAAGTTGCAGGGTGAAATGAGGGTACGTGAGGTGTGGAGTTTTGTGCAGACTTGGAGAATCGAGGGCATTATGGCTGACTGGTGTGAAAGGCAAAAGGGAGCTGACTAAATTTCATGGGCAAAGAAGTGTAGGTGTAGGAACGGAGGCTGGAAAGCCAGGGCCTTTGCCTCCTTGTACACAGGCACAAAACAGCCTCCTGAATCCTGTCTTCTCTGTCTTTGCCGATTTCCCTCTTTTCCTACTTAGAACCTTTCCACTTGGTTTCATTCGGTATTTATGAGACATCACAAAGTTTATAAATAAATACATATAGAGATTTAGTGAAGATGTGAAAGATAAGGTCAAGATTTGCAAGATCTCAATTTTAATCAAACTGACCAGGAACTTGCTGCAAGAAAACTGGAGCAGTAATGTTACATATTTAGGAGAAATCCAGTGTGCTAGTTATGTGAGGTAATATTTGGCATTTGTAAGGTATTACCTGATTAGTGCAGTACTATATGTGTGTTTTGAGAAAAGAGTAGCAATTGTAGAACAGTTCAAGAACAACAAAAATGAGCATGGGCCTAAAAATATGAAGGAGAGTTTGAAGAAACTGGGATTCCTTAACCTGGACACGCATGTTTGGTGTGTAATGCTGATGCCAAAAGGATCAACCAAGGGAAGGGTTCCCTAACCAGGAGAAAGGTGGTGGAACAATTTTAAAAGCATGTTAAGGAAAGATGTCTAATGCTGAGAGTGGGATAGTAACTGGACAAATTGTCTGGTATGTTTGTGGAGCTATTACCCCTCTCTAGGAATGGGTAAGACAGTTCTTGCTGCTTTAGAGCTGAGTAATGGACAAGAAGACCTCACAAGATCTCTTCCAGTCCTACCATTCTGTGAAAAGAGCTCACTTTTGTCTTTTTGGCACAAGTATGTTATAGATGGATGATAGATTAAGTGCAAACTAAGGAGAAAGAAGAAGTTTATCTGGGTTATAAATGTTGATACCCTCAGTTAAGTCCACCTAAATAGTGAATTTACTATAAACATTTACATTTACTGTAAACATATTCAAAGAGTATCTTGCAATGATAAATGCTCACTGTTGATCCATTTTGTTCCAAGCAGGTTTTAAAACCATAAAATGCATCATTATTTATTAATTTGTGTCTGCAAAATGCCAATCTGAAATGTAGATTTTTAAGCCTTTGTGGAATCCTCTTGACTTTTTAAAGAGTGTAGGACTCTTTCTGCATTAGTGAGGCTGCAAGAAGTTCCAGGACAAATTTTCCTGGGAGCAATTACTGTCACAGCAATTAGATGTGATATTCAAAAATGACAGAAAATATTGCATGTTTGTGAAGTTTTTGGAGAGAGATTAAAAAAATTCTGCACCTTTTCCTGGAAACTTTTATTAACAGCAGTTAAAATGCTATAAATTCAAAATACCCTTGATATGAAGCCACTATTTTGAAGAATAGTTCCAGAAACCAGTCACTAGCAATTGTGCTAGATTATCTCTTGAGCCATTCATAGTTACTGAAACTATGTAAGGATGGAAAAAAGACCCAACCCTGCTATTAGATCCTGGCAAGAATGAAAAAAAAGGTACTTGAACTGTAATTAGTCTGGCAAACAATGCCATTAAAGTTGAGAGCAAAATGCCATGTCTTTTCTGGGGAGAGGATGGTAGGCACATGTAAACTTCCCTTTCATATGAATGTGCACAGGGGTTTTACTTTAGAGGGAAGCATGCAAAAGCAAGAATGTGATTTCATGTCAAATCTGAAGACTTTTGGATTCTGAATACCAGTGAAAACTTTGTGCTATCAAGGATATTCATAGTGTTGTAAATATAATTAGGAAATAAAGGCATAATGAGAGAGATTTGTATGTAAATTTTAAGAGCTTTAGATTATTTTTTCCTATGATTCTGAGTAGTTGTCTTGATATTTTTCTGTATAAAGTCAAAGAAGAGCATACACAGGGGAATAAAATTATTCTCCTGCTATACTCTATAATATGAAGAATGTTACAAAAATGAGAATTTCCTGTTGCCTGTGGAATAGTGGGCATTCATCTACCTTTGAATTCATGAAAATGGGATAACCTGTATCCATTTCCCTAAAAATGCATTAAGCATTTCTTTTAATCATTTTTGTGACCTATTTAAGTAGCTACTAAAATAGAACCAGAGTGTCCCAGAACAGTACATTATCGTGTCAGCAGAAGGGATGTTATATGTATTGGTATTTTAAAAGAATATTTAGAATAAAATTAGTTCCCTTCTGCCCCCTCATCCCCAAGTCTGTGCAGCAGTTGCTGCCAGCCATCTTAATGCTGTTCCTCAGAAACAACTTAGTTTTGAGACTGTTGCTGCTTCATTTGAGGCTTGTATGTTTCCAAGGTACCATCACCACAAATCTTCATGCAGTATCTGCAAGTCTGCTCTGGGCTGAGATTTTTACATACTTTACTTTTTTTCAGTAAATTTCATTACTTGGATTGTAACTCATGTTATCCATCTCCTTCAATTGGTGTTATCCTTTTCCTTTATTTGAAGAGAAGATAGAAATGCTCAAACATTAAGACTTGACTGCAGTGTAATTGTCTTTTAGAAAGCTTTCACTTTATTATGTTTTTCCTCTTTATGACTGTGCTATAGTGAAACACTTAACTACGTCCACTTGTTTTTATTGCAATCTTATAATAGCTTTTGAAATTAAATGTAGCAATGAGCTGTAAAAGCACTCAAAAAGCTGTGTTTCATACTCGTCTGAGAATCTTCTCATGAAAATTCTAATAATAAGTGACTTCCTTGTTTTGGGAGAAGCAGCTGAATGATTTCAGATCAGGTGAATATGCTCTCAGAAATAGCATTGAGCAGTGCAGAAGCTTTCATGTTTATCCTCACCAAGTTTAGAAAAAGGAGTTTTTTCTGTAGTGATCTGTATGGATTTCCCCATCAACGTCAAATGTGCCTCTTGCTTTTGGAATGACCCCTCACCCTCAGTCCTCATCTTGTAGGGAATGGATTGAGATTGAGGAAAAGCCCTGCTGTGGAGTATACACTGAAAACTCATGTAACTCATCTGATTCTGTCTAGAACAACATAGGCAGAAAAAGGCTTTTCAAGGATCTTTTAAAGAAAAAGCCACATTCAGCTTTAGAGAGGATGAAATGTTTTTTAGTGATCTATAGTTTGTGTTGTTTGATCGTGTTCATTTCAGTTTGTCTTACCTGAAAGTTCAGGGCTTTGTGTCTGCTGTATCTGAATTGATTTACTTTGGCCAGCAAATATGTGAACATTTTTTTCTATTTACCCAGCCCCAGGTAGATGAGAGGTTTCTAAACGTTAGCCAGTAGTGGCCAGAGCAACACAACTGCAGTTGTCTCTGGAGTAAAGACCATTTGAAAAAAAGCAAGTAACGCTCCACTGAATATTTGCAAATTATGACTTTTTTCCCCCCAATTCTCTGTCCAGTGCTGGCCAAATTTGGGCAAAAATAACAGAAGCAGCAAAGCCCTTTTTTGCCTTGAAAAATATCAAGCTGCTGAAGAATGTGCATGCTTTACCAAGGAGTGCTGCTGACAAGCCAGCTTGTGGAGGACAAGAGATGTCTTTGAGAACTGTACCCATGATGTAGGATTTGCCCTGGACTAACTTCTGCTACAGGAACTGTGTTCCCATTAGCAGATATTGTGGGACTGTACATGGTAACAGAATTAGAGCTTGCAAACCCCAGTACTTTATAGCCAAAACCCACCAAATCCCAACGCTATCTTACCCTACCTCCCTCCCCCAAATTTCTCCATAAATGTGGAACTTGTTACTATATGTATGTCTATGAAAAATGTTCAGCTAGAGAGTACAAATAGAACTATGTAAAATAATCTTTTGAAGAAAAATATGGAAATATTTAAGCTATCTAATGAAAGTTATTATCAAGACATGTGAATGTGGAGATATGTAAAACCTGACTAAATTGTTTTGTTTATTCTTCTTTGAGTGATTCATTCAGACTTACACAATCCAGTCTGTTACACATTCATATGACTAATGTGTCTTGGGTAGTTCAACACAAAAGATGTAGGTTTTGATGATGCATCCAATGCAGGATCTGAGAAACTCTGCTGGGAAAGTAGCATTCTTGCTCTGAAATAACTGTTTTTAAATCTAAAACTGTAGAAATTAGGATTCCAAAAGTGGTCTGGTATTAAGATCAGCTCATATAAAAATTCTGAGTAGTGTTTCAGTGGCAATATTAGAAACAGCTGTCTCTGCAAAACCAATTCTTGGTGACTCTTGGACTACTAAAATTGCTAACTATGACACTCATCAAAAGTTATTAACTATTTAATATTTATTTGCTTGTTTCTGTCTCTTCTCTATTGGACTGCATATAAAGGATGGCTTTACAGAAAAACTGCTGCAAGGTAGACAGAGCCTTCTCTTCCAGTCCCTTAGTTGTGTGAGCTGACCTTGCATAATGCCACGTTCACCCTTGAGAAAATTGGGCTAATCTGCTTTGTGCTTGGCATCCCACAGGAATAAACGTGGTAAGAGGAAAGAATATTAAAGCGTGGATAAGATGCTGTAAAACTTCAGGTGATTATATTTTATGTTTATTTGTTTAGGACAAAATGGTGTGAACTTTTTGGGATGAAGACTGTGTGGGTGCAGGGTCTGTCACTCCCTGGTCCTGCTCTGTGACTGGCCTGCTCAGGGCTCAGGACAGTGCACATATGGACAACAAGCCTGCTTAGTAGCCTGATTGCAAACAAATACATCTCTGGCAATACAAAAATCTACTTATTTTCTCTAAGTTTGTTCCTCTCCAGACTGCTTGTGGAAATTACTGAGCTGCTGTAGCATAACCATTATGACTGTAATCACACAAAGTGCTTGCTCTAAGAGTTCAAATAATAATGGTTACAGATTGTGAATGGACAGAGTTAAAAATACCTCTCAGTTTGTATTTTTTTCTTTTTTTCTTTTAGAATAAGATAACTTCCAATTTTCATGTGCAACAAATATAAAATTTTATGGAATAGGGCAAATGCTTTTTTATGGATATGAAATAAAAAAAATATAGAGGATTATGATTTGTCTTGTACAAATACTGTAACTCACAGACTTTTATTCTCGTATCTGCTATATGTTCACCTTTGAGTTTTTAATTTTTCATTTCACAGTGACTGCAGAATTAGCTGTTTATATAGTGCTTCCATTGTGCATATTTATTAAAAAATAATAAAAATCATTAGAATAAGTCTTACAAAATTGAGTTGAGAAAAAAAAAGTATTGATAGATGGTGTGTGCAACCTGTA
This sequence comes from Serinus canaria, assembly GCF_022539315.1. Classification (NCBI taxonomy): domain Eukaryota; kingdom Metazoa; phylum Chordata; class Aves; order Passeriformes; family Fringillidae; genus Serinus; species Serinus canaria. Next base: position 16,520,911 of record NC_066321.1, read on the forward strand.
ATAAATTTTTAATGCTTCACCATTGTTGTTCAGTTTTTAATAACTCATCCCTAGAACTGGGTCTAGTTGTACTAATGATATAGTTTATATGGGAAACTAATATAAATTTGTAGTTGTTATGACTTTTTTTTTTAAATTTGCCTTTTGTTTTTACAGTCCATAATGAACTGATTATTTTCCTGCTAACATTTGATATTTCTTCAGCAGGCTTTGTTTGTATATTTAGAAAGGATGTGTTTTCTGTGTCTGTATATGCAAATATGAAAATACATTTAATTCTAATGGGAATCTTTTTAAAAATTTCTTCCTGGTTTGTGCAATTCAATTGAATGGTTTCAGCTTTCAAGAAATACAAGACTTAGTAAATTTGCCTTTGAGTTTCTTACTAATGCTGTGGTTAGTACCTATTCTACTGCATTTCATAGAACAATAGAATGGTTTGGGCTGGAAGGGACCTTAAAAATCATCTCACTCCAGCCCCTTTGTGCCATGGGCAGGGACACCTCCCACTAGACTGGGTTGCTCAAAGCCTCACCCAGCCTGGCCTTGGGCACTGCCATGAGCTGAGGCATCCACAGCTGCTCTGGGCATCCTGCTCCAGTGCCTCACCCAGAATCGTGGAATTACCCAGAGCCAGGCTGGCTTCTGAGTTGGAAAGTGCTTGACATTTCCTATTGGCCAAACTTTTTCAGGGCACTGAAATCACATTGAGATTTATTACAATATTTTAGGCCTTAAAGCAGCTTCCAACAAGTATTAGAAATGGTTGTAGAATTAAAATAAAAGAAGGAAAAGAAAAAATATTTCTTTTTCTTTTATTTATGTGGAATTGGAAAATGTCTCAATCCACAGTCAGCAGCATGATTCCTTTACAAAATCTCAATTTTTAAGTGTCTCATATTTTCATTTTAGATAACTTTATTGGTAGGGACAGGGATATAGTGATGAGGAAGTTTCTAGTATTTGGCAGTGTTAAATTACTGATGTGCCATAAGTGATCCAAGTGTAAATATAATGCTTAGAGCAAGAATCAAAGAAAATTCAGTATCAAATGATTATTGCTAACTTTTTTCTTTCTGCTATAATCTTGAAATTTTATAACTTTGACACCAAGAAAACACCAATAGTCTAGTTATTTATTCAAAAGGTAAAAAAAAAAAATAGGCAAGATTTTGGCTCTCATGGTAGAGATTAAAAATGTGAAAACATCAGTCTTGATAATCCAGAAGGCAAAAATCAGCCCATGTCAGCTTCTTTCTGTATCTCATTTTTTGAGGCAATATCTTGATTTTCAGGTGCTACTGCTGGCTGTCAATATCCTAAGTGTGGAACAAACTTGCTTTCCCCCTGGAGTGGTTTTCTCTCTTCTGTCCAGCATGCTCATTGTCCAGGACATGCCTCTTTCCAGTGCTGTGCTCTACTCAGGCATTTCTTCCTGCTCTTCTCTTTCTTTTGCTGCACACAAGTGTGTGTCTGAGAGTTAAGTAGCTGCTGATGGAGACTCAATATAAAAAGATGTTTCAGAGAGCCCTCTGCACATTATTTTTTAATTTCTTCAATGAAAAAAAAAGAGAATACTTGATGTTATCTGACCTGTCTGCAGCTTTCATGGGGTAGTGACAGTGACCATCTGGCAGGGTCTCAGATAGTGTCATTGGTGGTAGCCCTGAGGGCTGGCAACCTGAGAATGGGCTTTCAATTTCAGGACTGTAAAGTCTGGATCATATTTTGGCGTTACATGAATCAGGATTTCTTGGCTAGTGGGGAAATAAATTCTGTTCAAATTGAAGCTCTTTAGATCAGGAGTTGTTCTGGAAATGAGGCAATTCAGGAGACAGAGGATGTGATACTGTGAAAAAAGAAAGAATTAAAAGTTAATACAGAATAAATCCAAATTATTTCATTGTAGCAGAAATAGTAAATTTCATTAACATTTATCAATTTCTAAGTTGAAAATGTGAGAAATATTTTTGAGAAAGTATAGAGTTCAAGTGCAGAAATTACAGTGATGAAGGGTATTGTGGAGGCCATGCAAGTAAATAGGTTAAAAAGGAATTAGGTAATTGAGCACAATGATCCTAATTCAACAGATGCAATCACCAGCTTAGGAAAACTTTAAACTGCTGATCACCAGAATGATGGATTGAACACCAGAGGAAAGACCATTTACTAGTTCCCTTTTTCCCCTTGTGCAGCCTGAGGAAAGATACTGGATTTCAAAGATTTCTGTGGTTCTGCTTTTGTTTTCCTTACTGGGGTCCATGAAGTAGCTTTGTAGGGATGGGGTATCTCTGAGATGGTTCTGTGTAAAAGGGAATAATTCTTTTTGGTCTTACCAATGACTCATTCACCTGTAGATGAGATAATTTAAAAATAGCAGGTTATCCAAAATGAGCCTTTCTTGTGCCAAAGAGTTAATTTTCTTTCTGATCAGTTACATTTTTTTGTTGGGTTGGATATTTCAGGAGAAAGTTCCTGGTTGAGAGGTCCCAAACATAGGAAAATGCAGAACCTGCAGAACCTCAGATGTTTTAGTAATAAGCAGCAGTGACCTAGGAGAGGCCAGTCAGACTGTGTTCTTGCTCAGTTCAGTAGCAAAGGGAGGAGAACACCGGTCTTCTCCACTGGTGCATTCTCATTTTCACACAAGCAAATGAGACATCTATAGGGGGATGTCTTCCTGGGCTTGTGAAGTGTTGTCCTTCCCCAGAGCACCTCCCTTTGCTGAATTTTGGGGGTTTTGTTAAAGCCATAGCTCTGGTTGTTATCACAGATCTGATTTTTGAAAAATCCATGCTGCTTGCCAGAAGATTCTATGACCATTGAGACTGTGCTGCCCAGCAATGTATAGGCTTCAGGGGTGATGAGACTTGCTTTGTATAATAAATAAAATACTTGCTTTTTGCAGTGGGCAGATAGTTGTACATTCTTTTGCAGATTCAGTTATGAGCTTCAGAAGAGGGCACAAGGCTGCCCTGAGGCAGGAGGAGCCGGTGGAGGAGCTGACCAGGGATGGATGCCAGGAGCTTTTGCTGTAATTGCATCAATGTCAGGCTGTGGCCCTGGATGTTGCTGGGACCAGCTGTGTGTAATTCAGCTGCTGGGCCCTAGATGGGGTCAGGCTTGGCTCTGCTGCTCTGTGCTCTTCCCTCGAGTCTTCACTGCCAGCTTTGCTGGGCAAACGAGGAGAGCAGAGCGCATTGCAGGCGTGGTGACAGCACATGGCTCTTGTGATGTGAAACCAGCCTAGAAGAGTTTCCAGGAGTTAGGAAATCTGTTGGTTTCAAAGATCCCCACTAATTTTGGTGCTTCAGTATTTGGACACTGAAACAGCTAAGTTTTAGGTCTCCTGTTACTTTACAGTTTCACGTAAGAGCATCTTGGTCTGTAATATCAAGCATTATGGTCATGCATGCTCTTAGAAAGATCTATTTTTGAGATGCATAAACACTTAATATGTTGGAAAATCAGCAGCTGGTTTTATGTATCATTATGACAGTAACTCCATGCAAAAATCCTGTATCTTCAGATGGATCAGAATAGACACAAAACCAGGTTATAATTTACACCATGGCAAATATTAAATAAATAAAAATTATTTAAAATATTTAAATTATTTAAAACGGGTTTCAGAGATGCTAGAATAAAAATGCAATGCTCACATGTAGTAAAGTGATGTTCATTAAATGCTTTTCTTGCAGGACTAGAAACTAGATGCTGTATTGAAACATTCATAAGGAAATCTAATAGAATATTTTCTGGGTCAGGATTAAGGAATAATGTTTTCAGTTTTGGATTGTATTTTGCTGAGAAATAAAATTAAATTCTATTTTAAAGATTAATTTTCAGGTTTGGAAGTTTGGGCTTAAAAAAATCTCAAATATTTTACCAATATTTTGATCTCAATCTCTAGGTTTGGATCTGACCTATAATAAAGAAATAACCAGATACAGAAAGTTTTCCATACGTATTTTTTGTTTAATGAGACTGTAAGACTTCATAAATTTTATTTAGGAAGGTGCAATACATTGTAACTTGATTGAAACTGATGAAGTTGCCCAAGATTAATATTAGAAAATAAAAAAAAGGATTTCTCTCTCTCTCTCAAGTATTTCTGTAGCACTTTTACGGTCTTCACAAACATACATCAGCATCTTGTTTTCATATGCAAACATCTCCATCCTTTTACTTTTCTTTTCTTTCTCCATTTCTTTGGTTCTCTCTTTATCCATTGTGCCCCACCTTCAGGAGCAGATTACAGCTCGGTGTGTATGGCTCTGTACAAAACCGGTTTTTGAATCCTGTCAGCTGAGAGCTACAGTGGCAGCAACCTGAAATTAACTTGGAGACTCAGGATCCTGATCACTGGGGTTTGTGCTGCTTCAGCTGTCTGCGTTTTCAGCCAGCCAAACCAAGTCTGTGTTACTTGCAGATGTGTGCTAGAGCAGATGGGTGGGTCACCTCAGGATTCATTCAAAGTTGAGAACCCAGCTGGGAGGAGAAAAGGCAAGAAAGCCTTTCTTCCACATAGTACTTGGATATACTAGAGAAGATGGGCTCTAACTTTTGATATTTAAAGGATACGTACACAAAATTTCAAAGAGATTCAAACATCAAAAATCCTACTGGGATTCCAAAAAAAGATGTGTAACTAGGTTTGGTGTAGTTTTTTCACTGAATTAGACTCTTGGGAAACTTATCTGAGTAAAAGCTCCACAGAAACAAAACAAACAAACAGAAACCAAACTCTCCTTTAAATGCTGTAATTTTCTGACAAAATAATGCCAAATTGACACTGATCAATATGTTAGTGCACATACAGCCACCAGATCTAATACATCTTGTTTTCCTCTTCAGTATACCTGCATTGTTAAACTAACAATTGAGAACAGATCTCTCTCTCTTATTTTGAAAATCTAAAAATCTAGCTGTAAAGTAAGATTCAAAATAGACTAACTAAAATGACCTAAAAGCGAATTTAAATAATATTTGTATGAATTTTGTTTTGAATTGATCTGCTTTGCTTAGGACATGGTACCAAGGGGCAGAACCTGGAGAGAGAGAGAGCTGCGCAGGCGAGATGCCTTTGGCAAAGTCTGCTGTACATTTGCTTAGTCAAATGCTTAAAGTTGTTTATTTCTCTAGGTGCCTTTTAGCTTTCATCCCCTCCAGCAATGCTGAATCTGTTCTCAAACTGTATTTTCTTTGTGATCTCTCTAATGGGATACTTTCTGCTACTGGTTTTCTCTTGGAGGAGACAAAAAAAGCCCCAACCCTGTTCTCTCATTTACTTCTGTTACAGATGAGCATAGACTAAAATAGGAGTGCATTTTCAACAGTCCATTTATGGCTTGAGAACATCCTCTGGATCACTATAGCATGAGTAGACTAATATGACATACTTAAGGTTCCAGGTAATCAGTGTCTGTATTTCATAATTTGGATTCCTTACAGACTGTAGGGAGTTTTCAGGTCATATTGCTGAAATGTAATATCTGAATTGCTGCTATGATTTGTACTGGCTTCCAACATCTTCTTTTCTAAAGCAGGGAAAAACGTACAAGGACTCTTTTTTTACCTCTCAGTATTCCCATAAAGCATTGGTGATATAGCTGCAGTTTCTCTCCAGCCCCTGTGAAAGCACGTGATCCCAATTCCAAGGTGAATAACTCATCCACCCCAGTGAATTGCAGCTGGACCTCTTGGTGGGCCTCTGACAGGACTGTGCAGAAAAGAGGGATTGCTGGTGCACGGCAGAGGGTTCCTGAGGCTTCGTGTTGCATTTGCTGAAGTTTCATGTTGTTGCGTAATTTATTGAAGAAGTTCTTTTCTTCTTAGTTTGCTTAATTAGTTTCTTTTTAATAAATGAAACTTCACCCAGTTCCTATAGTAATTAGTGGAATCTCTCACTGAAGTCTTGTAGGATAATTGAGTGCTCTGTACACGTATCAATCTGTAAGGTTGTTTTGTGTAGTGTTTTTTTTTAAGTAGTTTTTTGCATTTGCTTTTTTGCAGGTTTTTGTTACATGAGGGAATGTCGTGTTAGAACTATGTTTTTTAGACTACTTAAACAAGACCACTCAACAGAATTTCCTAATAGTGTATGATTTAGCCAGTCTACTATAGGGGTTCATTCTAGCACCACATTTCTCTCCAGCCACAATTATTTTTACATTCTTTCCTCAAATACTTTATGATCTGCATTAGGAGGTCATAGTGAAGCCTAATCTGTGTCTTTGATAGGGATCACAGCCTTCAGTTAGAGCTGATTGTAAATATTTTTAAGAACTTGAGCATGGGCTGGGGATGCTCAGAATGGCCCAAATGGGGACTATGGGAGATTGCTGGCAAAAAAGGGGGATTGCAACCATACATTATTAATTTCATTAAATTACAGTAACCTTTTTCTAGATAGCAGAAATTCTTTCACTCTGGACAAATTTTGAACTGAAGGGAAGGGGCAGCATTTCTAAGTTACCAGTATATACTTTTTACATGCTTAACCTGTTCTTTAGCTTATTTTTTAACTGATTTTGCTGTTCATAATTTGACAGCAGTTTATTGGCTGTTGTTTCAAAATAGGAATGAAATGTTGGTTTGATTATTATTTACATTGGGAAAATGTGGTCATTTTGGTGGCAGATATTGAAAGACTTTAAAGGCAAAAAAATCTTTGCATACTGAAGGACTTTGTTCACTTCAGGAAACAGAATTTTCTCCAACTAGTTATGATCAGAAAATGGATTCAATAGTCTTTTTCTCCCTCTGGAAGAGATTTTTTTTAAGGTTGAATGATATAAAGTTTCTAAAAATAGGGCGACTGTTATTAGAATAAATGACAAAAAATGTACTGAAAGACATTTATCATCTGAATAATGTATTTTTGCTTGGAGGCTTACTTATATTTAGTCTGTGTTATAAATATCACAGTTGTAATAATTTTTTTCGTAGAACAATCACAACAGTAATAGTTCTGATACACAAGTAACAGAGTTTTGGGCATATTTCCCAGGAACTCATTATAAAATTTAGACTAAATATGGACATTTTTTGATGTTGCTGAAGTAATTTTGCTGTTCATTGAGTTTTACTGACATCTGATAATCACCTGAATATGTATCTTTATCCCCTTGTTTTTAAATGTTATGTCCATTCAAAAATGCTTCCAAATTTAATTTTGTTGTGAGGTTGTAAAGCCTCATATAAATCCCTGCAGCAATGTTTTATGATTTTCATTTTATTGTCTTACTGACAAGATAAGTTTGTTTTTCTAAGTTACATCACCTGTCAGGAAGATTTTTCTCTCCTCATGTTGTCTCTTGCTACTAAGGACTGAACAAAGAACTTGATTATTATGTGATTGGGTCTCTGTACCTGATTCCTTTAGGCCAGAAATGTTCTTACCCTTTACAGTTAAAAGCTAATTTTTCTGTGAGCCATTATCTGGGAAGTGGCTAAGGTCAGCAAGGCTATTTACCTCCTGATAATGCAAATAATTTCATTATTGTTTCTAGCAATTGTACTAAGAAAAAGCCTGTTACCTTTTGCTTTTTCAGTCTAGCACTTCTGGGTGTCTGGAAAGTTGGGTATTTAATTTGATTCAATTTTTTGATTCTAAGGTCTTTAATAATCCCATTTTAAAAAGGATCTTCAAGTTTAACTTGAATTTTACAGTGGAAAACTTACTCCTGTTCATTTGAGTTATGCCTTCCTAAATGATCCTAAATAATTCACCTCAATGGTCAGTTTAAGTGATACCTTATTATTGTATCTTCTTAAACCATTCAAGCTTTATGTTCTTATCTCTTTTCTAAGCGAACAAATTTGTTGACAACTTTATGGATTTCATGAAGCTTTTGGGAAATACACCTCTCTCTACTTGGTTAGGTTTTTTCAAGTCAAACCCAAAGAAGAATTTTAAGAAATTAATGTTTAAGGTGATTTTGAAAATGAAAACAAGAATCCTTTGCTGTTGTTTTGCACTGCTGAGCAGTCAAATAGTCACTCACTGTCTTTTAGTTTATATATAATGGAAAATGCACTGGGGAAACACATCCCGTGGAATTGGTTCAAGTTCTGCTGTTTGTGAATCTACAGGGCTTCATTAAATCAATGCCCTTGTTTAAAATAACTATATGCATAATTGGACTCACTTATAATAAATCCCTTGCAGGTAACTGTGTGAAGCATGGAGTAAAGGACTGGAAAGGGTGCATGTGCCAAGGGAAATACTCAGCCAGCAGAGATATGTGAACTCAGTTAATTGCAATTGATGCCATTCATGTGTTGCAGGAGATGTTGCAACATTCTCCTGACAAAAGCTCTGTGGTTCCAATGCTGTGAGTTATTCTGGAGAACAAATCATAACAAAAAACCAAACCAAACCAAGTTGTTTCTTTTTAGACACCTCAGTGAATTTTTAGGATAAGAAACTTTACACAACACTTCTGGTCCTTGTGAATTTGAGTGCTGCTTGTGTTAATATGGTCTGCCCTGCATACTTAGTGTGTTATCCTCTCTAAGCAGGTATTTGTTCGTGCTGGGCAGTGGCATGGGATGTTCTTAAGGAACTTGCGACCACATTTTCTCACAGAGGTCATAGCTAGGTAGAGGTGAAAGACCTTGCAACTGAGGGCTCAGAAGTTGTTTTTAATGAGCTTAGGGTTAAGCAGGGAGCATTAGGGATAATAATGTTTGTGAACCTTGTGGGCCATTGTGAGTTTGAGCCGGTTCCAGCAGTTCTCCCCAGGCCTGGCATGAAGCACGGCTGCCATCTTGATGGGGAAAAACTTTTCGTACTATGGCAAAATTTGAGAACCTGGTTCACGTATTTTTGACCTTGTGCAGATAAAATAAACCCAGAAGTGGAGGCAGTTTTGCCACATGGCACTGAGGCACTGCTGTGCCAGGACACGCGTGCGGCTGTGCTGCTCAGGGCTGGCGGCTGGTGCGCTGCTGTGCCTGTGCACCAGCTCACCTGAGACTGCCCACATGTCTGACATCTGACAGGACTAAAGCTTCCAAGTTTCCTGGCCATTCATGGAGGTTTTAGCCTTATTTTCAGTAGAGTCTCCTGGCTTGGTGCAGTTGGTGCTCAGTGTGAGGGTGTGGGTTAGGTGCCTCCACAGGGTGTTGGGTGTTGATCTCCTCCCACAGCTCCCTGCCCTCCTCTGTGAGCAAATGGTGGCTATGCTCCTGGCTTTCTGTGTGTCAGTGCTTCAGTGGTTGGTGTAATTATGCAGGACATGAGATGTGACTTCAACTCCTTTTGCTTTTTTGGAAGGATAACCCACTGTTTCCATAGTCCCTGGAGAGTATTGCAGCTACAAAGCAGCTCTCACCTCCCTTCCCAAGGGGGGCATTTCTAGAGGTGTGCAAGTCCTTTGGTTCTTTCAGGTAGAGATGATAAGCAGACCTCTAGGGGAACAAACAAGGGTGTATGGCTTTATAGCATTTCTAGAAAACAAAGCAGTGGCCATCTCTGTCTTTCTGGCATTGGACATATATTTTCAGAGAGTGGAGAAAGGTGAGTGGACAGACGTGAGAACAGCACTGGAGCTCAGGCTCTGGCTGCTCTTAGGCTCTGGTGAGACCTCAGGTTTCTTGGCCCCGTGAAAACTGATGTATCTCACAGCAGAATTTTAGCCTTAAATGAAACTTTAATATTATAAAACCCAAACAGAGTGGCCTCTAGGCCAGGTGGCTGCTGATCTTTTTTTTCGGTTCATAAGCTTGTGTGTGGTGTGTTTTTTGTTTAAGCTCAAGACTTGCTTTGAATTTATCTAAGTTCTCTCCAGATTTCATTGTGAGCTTTTTCTCAATCTGTCTTTCTTAGTCTTTTATACTAGGATTCACTTTTTAATGACTGCCTAATGATATCCAAAATGTATGCTGCTGAGTTTAAGAAAGAGCTTAAGTACTTTGCTTGTATCCTGAGTAGTTTGAGATCACCAACATCTGTTTTCTTTGTTACTGTCATTATTCCAGTCATCTTCTGAAGATGGTATAGGCCTTGGTTTTACTGAGAGCACTAACTGGATTTTTTTTTCTTTCCAGTAACATACTTCAAGATGCTTTCTAGGTTTGATTAAGCCTTTTCAAATCAAGTGGAAAGTAGGGAAATAAGATATGGAATGAGAAAAAAAACGTTTTAACATAAGCCCAGAGTATTTTTAAATTGCATGTAGAACATTCCATGGGCTTTTTTTTTTCAGTGCCAGACATATGCATTTATATTTCCCACCAACATTTGCCTGGTGTGAGTAGGAGTTTAATCAATAAATTTTTGTTTCTATTTCTTTTTTCTCCTAGCTAGAGCATTTAACATGAAAGCCTTATTCTGAATTACCATAAAGCAAATGTGAATCTAAGAAAAACTGGGAAAAATGTTTACACTGTACAGGGAGGACAGATAACTTGTGCAAATAAAATCAGATTTTTGTCTTTTTATTAACATCAGCAATTAAGTATTGCTTCCTAGAAACTGATTATGTAAAATTCCCAGTGACAGCATGTTGTTTATGAGTTTTGAAATGATACTTTCTTTGTTAGAGTGCCAATTCCTTTGGTACGTATTTCCTCTGTCACCTGAGGCTATTTTTCCAACACATAACACATGTGATTTTTTTTTTCTGCTTTCTGAATAATCAGCTTTTCCTTTCGCTCATTAAGCATAAAATTACAGCCAAAGTATTAATGCAGCACAATACACACTGTATTAAAAGTGACCAGTCTCTACCACATACTAAGTTCTTTTTGTCTATTACCTAATTAACATTAATTAGTTCACTACATTTAATGAATGTTTTGTAAAACTCAACATTTTTTACCTCTAGGATAACTTTGACATTCAATCTAATGTGTCAGACTGGGCTGAATGAATAATTAATGCACTCTATATTTAATATTTTAGTGTACGGACTACCTTGACAGGCTGGGTACAGCCACGGTGCTGGATGTGAGGGCCCTGCTGGAAAGGAGCAGCAGGAGCCCCCTGTGAGAGCTCTGCCTGGGGAGAAAGACAGGATGAACCCAACAGATATCAGAACTTTGCTGGTGCCAGGTATCCCTCAGCCTGGCTTCCCAGCTGGAACAGAGAAAAAGACATGCTTGGCTCTGACTTCTGCTTTTTGCACCTTTCCCCTCCTTTCACTGCTTTGCTGGTTCAAATCAGAAGTGCTAAATACTACTATTCCTGCTAATGTTGATGATGAGAATTAGTATAAAATAAAATAGATTTATTTCTCAAGAAAAACCTTGCACTTGGGCTATTCAAATCAGGAAGATAATGGTTGAATTCTAATTTCTTAAGCTGTTTGAAAAATTGGTTTTAAGAACCTGCTGGTTCAATACTTGTGGTAACTGCCCTAACTTCATTATGTCTTGGGTTAAGAGAATGCAATTACATAAAAGAAAATGCAATTACATAAAAGAAAAATGATGGAACTGCAAAAGAGGTCAAGTTGAGTGGAGATCAGCCTTTCTCTTGCAATCAGGTGTTTCCTGTGACCAGCATGACCTGTTGTGCTTTGGTGGCATATGAGAATTTTTGGCTTCCTGAATACGGGAGAGGCTGGTGGTCAGATTTGGCATTGCCTTGTGCACCATCTGGGTGGAGTGCCCAGTGCTCCAAACCTTCCTCTGTGACTGACACGCATGAAGATGTTTTTACAAAGATTAATATTGTCAAAAGCTTCTTTTTAGAAGACCCAAAGTCTTTGCTTACCTCGCCAGTACAAAAATAATAGGCAGTATAAGTTTCCATGTGGGCATAATGCCATGCAGCTATAAATCCCACTGGCTGCAAGGCTTTGCACAAGGTCATACTGATGACCTGGAAAATAGGCTTAGATGTAGGAATGTCAGCTTGGTAGAGTGGCTTGAATGTGTGAGTGAGGGAGAGCAAAATGCATATTTCTTGGAATGGATTATGAAGGTGCTAGGAATTACAGATTCAGACTTTTGCTTATAGTGTGGTTTTATTCATTGTATTCTTGGGAGAAGAAATAAAATGAGTATATGGAGCATCTGTTTGAGTAGAGAGCTCATTTATTCCAGTTAGACTAATTCTGTTTTTCCTGACAGTGGAAGACATGTTTTGGTTTTCAAGGTGAGAAAGAGGCAACAGGCCCAGATACAACAGTACCTGAAATTCAAGCTCTGATTTGGTTTCCCTTGCTTTCTTAGTTTTCTTTTCCTTGGCAAGTGATTGAGTGGTTTCTGAAGTTAGAATAGGCTATAGATAAGCCTATGGTCTATTGACTGCTGGAGGCTAAGTGAGGTAAGAAAGTAATTTAAAAAAAATGAAACATTTATGAGAATTTTCTTTTTATGACACGGTCTGAACTGCTTTTCTTGGCTTATAATGCTCAGTACTGTCTTTTAAATTAGTATGAATTATTTCTATTGCATTTATTTAATTACTTCTCCTGTTATCATTGAGTGAATTTTTAAATCTTTTGTTGCTAATTAATTTCTTGGGTGAGTTATTTTTAGTGATTCATGTTACAGCTGTAATATTTAAAGTGAGTTGTGGTAAACTTGGCTTTTGTATGTGTTGTATGAATGAGAACTTTAGTGATGGGAAGAGTTTATGAAATAATAGATTGAAGTCTCTGTTCACTTTGCTACTAAGTGGGTGCTGACTGCCACATGTTTGTTTTCAAAGTAAGTTTGTTTTCTTTGTAGTGTAGGAAGAAGGCTGCATTTAAGATTTACATTGCCTCTGGCCAGTCATAGCAAAAGACGTAGATAGATAAAATATTCAAAACTTTTACTAGTAGTATGTGTCAGGTGCCACATCTGAATTATTCTTTTCATGGTTTTCCTTTTGTATACTATTCTCCTTTAAGCTGGCACACAACAAAACATGTTAAATTGTAGAATTCATCCCTGAAGACAAAAATTGGGTTGGTGACTTGAAGTGAGTCATTATGTATAATGATAGTACTATGAAAAGTAAATACTAGATAGGAATTTGAGAATAGCCAGACTATTGAAATAACAGATATTCTTGGATTATATTTGAGATAGATTTCTTGGTGCAATATATTACATTGAAAGGTAGTCAAGAACTAACTGAAAAATAGGTTTTGGGGAATTAACAAAAATATTATTCCTTACATGTACTTAATGAAGTCTGAATTCCAGTTATTTAAAACTAACTGAAATCTTAATGTCTTTTTTTTTTAAATACCTTCTGCTTCACTTCAGAACATCTTAACTTTTAGTAATTTATCTGAAAATTCTTCAAATTAATGAATATGTTCTGTAACATTTCATTACCTTTTGTTTTTGCATAATAAAAGTAGAAGGGAATCCAGGACTTGGAGGTCATCCATTAGAATGTAAACTGAAATCAAGCTTGACAACTGCAATTCCACTGCTACTGCAAATGATGTCTCCGTGGTGTTACCTCATTACAAACTTGCAAGCAGCTGGCAGTTAAAACTTGCATCAATTTCCTACAAGTTTTGTCATAGTAAACTACATTTATTTTTTTTACTTAAAAGACTCTTCATCTTAAGCCAGCCCATGGACCAAAATAACTTAAAGAGTTGTCTGGGTTGGTGTCATTAACAGTGATCACAGAATCAGAGAATGGGCTCGGTTGCAAATGTGCTCTCATGTTCATATGAGGTATTTAAGTTATCTGGCATTTGTGACTTCAGTATATGGCATGGTGCAGCTAAACAAGCCATGAAGTGTGACACTAAGTAGAATTTTTTAGTGCATTGGTAACAGAAAGTGAATCTGTGTAGGAGATTTACAGCATTTTATCCAGCTGAGTTTTGAGAGCACCATAGCAAAGGTAGCTCTGTTTCCTGTGTGAAATTGTTCTACAGGTGACATATTTCAGAGTCAGTTTTTAACCATATCCTATCATTAATTTCATGGTATTAAATGTCAAATTTCTTCTACAAAGTGGAATCAGCACAACATTTTTGTGTCAAATTTGGAAACATTTTCTTCTGAATCTTTTTATCAATACTTCAACGTTTCTCCAGGCCTTCCTTTTGTTCCTGAGTCTGGTCAGAGAGCCCAGTGATCAGGTTTTAGTTCAGGAACATACGTGATGTCTTTCAGGACACTGGAGTGAGCACAGGCTGAAGCCATGTAGCTTCTGAGGAGGAGGCTGCTGTTTGGGGAGGAGAATGCCCTTGCCCTTTTCTCTGAAATTTCTGGAGAAATGGCTCACAGTTGTGATTTAAGAAGAATCCTAAGAAAGGGTGTTGAGTAGAAGAGATTTTCTTTCTCACCTAGCCTTGTTATTTGCTTCCAGACTCATCTGACTTTTTTTTTCTCATCAACTTTGGAAGCAGTAAAAAATTGAAGAGATCAGGAAGGCTGAAATAGGGCTGTGCTGGTGGTGGGTGTGTGTGGTTCCACTGATGTGCAGGAGCGCAGGTGAGAGAAGGAAAGGTTTGTCCAAGTTGGGAACTTGGTGTCTGCCATCCTCACCCTCTGGGGAGCTGGTCACAGCACTGTTTTTCTTCCTGATGGAGGGAGAGGAAAAAGAAAAGCTGCTGGCTTTCTCTCTCAGGACAAAGGGGAAGGTTTATGAGCCTGTTAGCCTTAGAATATTTAGTCATGATAGATCTGATCATTTAGGTTTTAGACTCTCAAACAGTAGCTCTATTTTGGTGTGTAGTGCACAAAAAATCTTTTATGCTGTCCAGGTTCATGTGATAGTTTAGGATGACAAGTGATATGCTTTCCTCATGTCTATATGTATGGTTTATATGTATACACTGAAAGGAAAGTGACTGCTGGTCACAGGAGTGGACCTTTTTGCTTTGTTTTAACTGCTGCTTATCATCATAAGACAGGCAGCAACGAAAGCACCAACCCTCCTTCAAAACCAGGAAAGCCTCCATGATGGGAATGCATCTAAGTTTTACATATTCTTCATTTTAGTATTCTTTTATCTTTCATTGTCCTCTACACCTTTGCACTTTCACAAGTGTCTTCTACCTAAGTAGGTAGCTGAAAGGCAGTTTAAATGGAAAAGCAGGCAATGTCTGACTTTTTAAGCTCCCATGGGAGAATCTGGATGTTCCAATGACCATTTTGTCCCAGTTTTCTATCTTTGAAGCAATCACTGGCTTTTTTTTTTTTTTCCTTGAGGTCTTAACATTTTTATCTCTGTCCTTGTGCTATTGAGCATAAAATTGGTTTTAAATATTAAAAAAAAACCCATATGGGCAATTTAAAACATTTTGAATTGTCCCTGGAAATGATACCTTTTCTCCCTTTTTTATCAAAAATGTTGATGAATTTGTCTTGTTTAGATAGCTTGTGTCTCTGACTTCGTAGTTTATTCCAGAATATCCCAACATCAGCTTTATGCACTGCTTCTAGTTTTGGGGGAGCTATTATTTCTTCTCTCCTTTCTTTCTTACATAAACCAGAGGAGGGCTGCCCCCAGCCCAGTGCCTGTTTAGGCTGTGGGTGCCTCACCTTGCACCATCAGAAATAAGAAGTTTAGCTGTGAGTGAAGTGTGTGCTGCTTGAACAGCTTTTCTGTGTCCCCTCGAAGAGAAAAGATGGCAAAATAGATCTGGTGCAGTTAATCCTAGCTTAATCCATGTGAAATCCTTTGTTAACTTTGTGAGAAAGCAAATGTTTGTTTCAGAGATGACATTTTTGAATTGATTTTGGAATA
The DNA here is from genome assembly GCF_022539315.1 of Serinus canaria. NCBI lineage: Eukaryota > Metazoa > Chordata > Aves > Passeriformes > Fringillidae > Serinus > Serinus canaria. The sequence goes on from NC_066321.1 coordinate 16,536,575, forward strand.
AACTACTCATTAATTTTTTTTTTTTTGGTAGCTGTAAGTGTGATAAAATTAGGTACTAATCTTTCGGATAAACTACATATTCATGTGATGAATTGCATTCATAAAGCACTTTTTGCTGTCTTGCATTTTCCTGTTGTATGGTTTTTTGTCAAGACTAACCTAATCCTAAGTTATACTCTAGCAATATCTCCTTTCTCCCATTGCCTTCTTTCAGAGCAGTGACCTTGCCTCCCAATCCTTGCAATTCTCATCCCACATTAGTCTGTTAAGATTCCAAAGGGTATTTTACATAGGACCGATATTAGGTTTGTGCTCTGATGTTTAAACATACAAACTCACTTCTTTCACGTGGCTGAAATAAACAGAACAGCCTGGAAATTTTGGGGCTAACTGATATATCCAGCAATTTTCTTTTGGATGAGCTTTGACTGAGGAATATTGTCTAAAATAGATCTTGATTCATTGTCATTCTCTTTAGAATCAGTATACTTTACAGCAAATGAGAATTTTTGAAATCTGTGCATTGATAGACGAGTTTTTAAAACATCTGTATTTTTATCTATATTTTACTGATAAAAGTAAAACTTTCAAAGGACTATGATGTAAAAATGATGTGCAAATAATCTGGTATCTGGGGTTTGGCAAAGATATTCAGACATTTTGATTGCCTAGAAGTATAGGTGAACTAACGAGTAGTGCAAAGCTGAATTTGTATTCAAATTATGCCAAATTTTTTTTAAAGAGTGAAGAAACTAGGTTGAACCTGTTCTGTGCCTTTTTTTGTCTTGTTTGAACTGAAGAAGAGTTTCTTTCTGATTTAGAGCTAGTTCTGAATATGTTGAAGCTGGACATAACCTTTATAGAGCCCTTCCTTTAAAAAAAAGTCTGGGTTCTCAGCTCACGATGGGTGTACTGCTGCCATGGCTCAGCAGTGTGTCTGGGTAATTCTCTTAAGCTCTACACAGATCAAAAAGATTATTGAAGATTGCACAGGCACTTTTCTTTTTGCTAAGTCTGAAATAGAAGGGGCTGAATCCCTAGGGGATAGAAGTTATATAATTTGGTGATGCTATGCTGATTTATGCCTCTTGAGAGTTTGCCTGCAGCAGAAGCTGGAGGTGATGAGAAGAGATTGGATGAGAGAAAGACCATCCAGGAAAAATTCATCAAATTTGTCATTCTTGAAAGGACCATCATAACATATGGTAAGGCATATCATTTACCTCAGGCTCGGAGGAAAATGATTTCTTCTAGGAGAATATTAATTTTATTTCTTAGAGGATCAGCTGACAGGGTAGGCTTTCTCCTGGCTGGTCTTCCCCTTCTGTTTTCTCCGAAGGGAAGGATGGAAGCTTGGAAATGTCTTATCTGTAGCAGACAAGCAAGTTGGCATTTTGCCATCATTTTCTGCTAGCAGAGAGGATAATGGTAATCATATGTCAAAATTTAACATTTCTCTTCTTTGAAAGAGAACTTTTTAATGCAAAATATTTAGAAAAGTCAGATCTATTCTGAGGCAGATAAGGAGCTAGGATTAGTGAGCTGACAAATTTTTCTTAGGCAAAAGGAGTTTTTTTTCCTCTTCAGGCACAAGGGGGAGATGAAAAAGGATCAAAAGAAACAAACATAGGAGGTGTGTAATGTAACTAGGCTGACACTTCAGTATTGTGTAATATTTGGGAGACACCCAGAGCAACATCTCCTCTCCTGCTGCTCCTTCTGTGGGAAGGCTCTTAGAACTTGCTTTGCTAGTGAGTTCCAGCCCGTTTAATTAAATTGGTATTTCTTTGTTACCAGGAAAGTAAATTTCTCTTGTGCTATACAACATTGAGTCCAAATTCCATCATCATCTTTTTGAGGAAGGGAAAGTGTTTTCCTGTAATCAATTCTAGCATTCCCAGCTGTTGCAAGTTAAGCCCTTGGTCAGCCATGTCCTTATTCAGTTAATAAAAGTAGAAAGGTTTTCCCGGGCTATGGCAGAAGTTACCATACTGGTGAGATGCTTAAAAACGTGGAAAGCTTTGCTTTCTTTTTAATCAGAAAAGGAAGGCATGGTTGTTTTAGATAGAACCTATTCACCTTCTATTCACACATTTAAAATTTGCCATTTCAGTCTGATTTTACAGATAATTTTCTAGAATACACGATTTATATGAATATAATTTTACTTAGAAAATAAATGCATGATTGCAAGCTTTGAGATTTGTATTCTTTATTTTCTGTATTTTTCCAAGAACAAGTGTAAGCAACCATCTGTTATATACATTATAAGATTGCTCCTCAGCAGTCTGAGAGAAAGGAGATGTCAGCCTTCTCCTACATTATCTTCTGGGGAATGTGATGCCAGACATTTTAAAATAGGTTTTGAAGGTAAAATGTTGGAAAGAAATCTTGATTTGAAGCTGTTCTTTATAAATTTATTCTAATTTGTCAGTAATACGTAATGTAGTGATTTGGATCATCAGGGACTGGCCAGAGGTACAGGCTTGGGTTTTAAACTTAGGATTCAGCCATACTACCAGTGGGATATTTGGGAAGGCAGGTTTTAATACAGCTGCATTATCTGCTTGGCAGATTTGGAGCCAGGCAGTTCATTTGCAAATTTTGACTATGCATCCACAGTTCAGGTCTGCCTGTACTTGTTTCTTATTTTGTTTTATAAATGTTTTGAGTTTCCTTAGCCACAGTCATGGTTGTCCACAGATGAGCTGATTAGACTTATATAATTCTTGCTGACATAATCCCAGGAGAGTCTTTGGACACTATCTCATTTGAGATGTCCATAAAATAAAATAAAACAAGTTTAAACGGAGTCAATAAAAATAAACTTCAATTTCGTAATGATCTTCCTTTTTCCCTAAAGAAGGATATTAATACTTTATCCAAACCCCAGTAATGTAATGGGAGAATTGAATAAGAGAGACATATGTAGACTAAAGAAAGGTAATAGAAATAGTCCTCTCATCAGGATTAAAGGAGAATGGCTATCATTAATTACTTTTCAGCTTACTCCACTCAACTACAATGACAAAATTTTAACCTGATCAGAGCAATCAGCTAAAACTTGGAAGTTTGTATTTATTTTGGTTAGGAGAAGTTGCTGAGCTTTTTATATTGTAAATACCATTCTATGCATCGAGATGAAAGTTTAGTTTAGTGCATGAGAAACCAACTGTTATCATGCCTTTTTTTTTTTTTTTTTTTTAAATTCAGGTTTCTAAACCAATCCCTGTTGAGTCTCATTGCAATCTATGCATTTTCCTTTAGGTCCTGTCCTTGATACCAATTCTGCTGTAACTTAAATTTCCGCATTTTCCATTTGTCAGTGTTTTCATATATTTTAGAAATAGAGGTGTGTCAGATACACTTTTGTGTGTTTTCTAATTTTGATTTCCTCCACTTTCAGGCCTCCAGCCTCTGATAGTTAAACCACCCAAAATTATTGATGACGTTGTATGGATTAGTTGCAAATCTGTACTTGAGTTCCTTTTTCCTTGGCACTTCTTTCTTGACACACCTATGCAGATCTCTCTTTTAGTCTTTTGTGTGTTAAGCTAAACAAAGCAAATGTTTTAAGTTTCTTCTCAAATTTTCCCTGACCATTGTGGAATCTTTCTATTCCAGACAATAGATGGTCAAAATCAAGAACAGTAGAGTTTTAATATAATTTATTATTGCATTAATGTTGATATCTATGTACTAGAAATACATTACCTGATAAAAATTTCATTTCATTTCCATAGGGACATTTTGATAGCTCATAATTATTTGTGATCTACTTTGTACCCAAAATTTGATCCACTGGAATTTTCAGCTGCTGAGGTCTCAATTTTCAGTAGAAACTTAATAGTCATCAAGTTCACATATTTTCATTTTTGCACTGCTAAATTTTACCTCAGTTTTTATTCTTGTGGTCCTAGAGGCAATCCATGTCTTCCTGGTGCTGTTCCAGTCTTCATATATATTAGCAGTGCTTTCCCATATCAGAAATTTCTGAACTATGATTTTTTGGCTGTAATTCATCCTATGCTCTGGTAATTTATAAAAATATGTAGTAAAACTGATCCCACAAATGACAATTGAGAAATATGCATTTGTATTGTTCTTCTAGCTCTTTTGGTGCAGCACTACATAATTTCACCTTTCACAGTCTCCAATATCTTGCACTAATTTCAAATGTTCTTTATCTTGATCATTAGTACTAGCAAACACAGCTTACACTTAATTTAAAAAGCTGAGTGACAGAGCTTCTGTTGCTTGCTCCCTCACTGCTTAGGTCAGCTCTATTTGATATGAAACTGATTTGTGGTGGATTCAAAGGGAGCATTATCTCACCTTGCATAATTCACAAGAAATGACTTTTCTTTTTGTCCTATGAAGAAGAATTAAATAAGAGCAAGCTATATTTGTGAGTAACTTTTTGTATGACATAGAGAGGTTCTTTATGATAATCTAAAGGGGATGGGTTACACGACTTTTGCTTTAGCATCTCAGAATAAATATATATTTTAAAATGTTACTGCATTTATACCCTCCCTCTGTTTTAACATTGTTAATGAAATGTTAAAATTTTCACTTTTGCAAAAAAGTAATGGTATTGACATGAGGAAAAGCATGGAATTAGTTCAGTGAAAGTATTCCTTTAACTGGGATAATGTGCACAAAGAAATAAGATTATATTTCTGAGTGCATTTGTAATTTGGACTGAGATCTTAACCAAACTCAAGAAAATAGTCTTCAACCTTGTGTTTTGCTCGTTCTTGAATTCTTCAGGTGTCCAGCTGGAGGAGAGACCATGTGCTCTTTGTGGGCAGAAACTCTGAAGTGATGTGTTTGTGTTTGGCAGCAGTGGGGAGAGCCCCCAGCTTTGTGTTTGTCACTCTCTGGGTGGGGATCAGCATCCAGTACAAGATTTGCACAGGGAGAGCCCACATAATAGTTATGAAAGGTTGCTTGGCAACCTACATTTTTATAACACTTCTTACCATCTTGCTGGCCTTTATATTCTAGCAAGCAGCTTTTGGGGACTTGGAAGTGGCAACTTGGAGATGTGGGGTTGTACTCCCTTACATAGTTGTGAGTAGATACTGGACAGAATGAATTCAGAAATCAGGGTTTGTACAGGAAAAAGTGACTTAATATATAGTGCTGGTGTATTATTACTTTTGTAAATTACCTTTGGAAATAAGAATATTAGTGTTGGAGATATTCCTATTCCATACTGATGCTGGGAAAGCTGTTTTCTCCTTTCATTGCTAAATTGCTGTTGTTTGTTTTTTGAAGGGCCTTTTGTCTTCTTGTGCATATGCATTTATTTTTGTGCACGTAGATTCAGTAATACTTTCTGCTTTGAAAGTGAATTAATGAGTTAATCTGGAGCAAGTTGAAAAGTGGCATTTTAGAACCTTCCCAATGTTCAGAAGTGCCTCCCTGACTGCCACTGCCAGCAGCAGTAGAAAGACAGTGACAGGTTGTTGGACATCAGGATTAACTCTCAGAGAACATAAAAAGCAGCATCAAGTTGGGCCTTATCTGGTTCTCTGCTGCACTTCAAAGCTTCACTGAGTGGCTCTGCCAGGCTGCTGGACACTTCACTGGAGCCCCTGTACCCGTGTGTGGCTGACAGTTCCCTTGCCCTGGAGATGCAGCATCCTTATGTTGAGGCAGTTGCACACTGGATAAAGTAAAGCCAGTTAAAATTGGTAGCAGGTAGCTTCTCCTTCTAAAGGGAAATATTTGGTATTAATGGATGAGCCCAGTTTGCTTTTATCAGTGCCACAATGTGAGTGACTGTAAGTTAATTTGCAACTCTTCAGTTACACAAAGGAGCGATTACTACAACTGTATAATAATAGTGTTAAACTAACAGGATAGGGTCTGGGTGAATGAATTTAGAACTACATGCTTCTACTTTCTGCTTCTGCATATATTTTGAAGTAAAGAAGGACATCCAAATTAATTTGAATAACACTTGAGGCAAGCTGAAGTTAAATTAGGGTAGAGTTTTTTCTTCCAAGTTTTATTTGTCAGTAAAATTCAATTGGTAGCAAAGTGTTTCAGTATGTCTTGAGAGAAAATTCCTGTGTGTTTAGGCAGATGAACTGGATGCCTCAAAATTAGTATCTCACTAAGTCAACACAAGTAATTGTTCTATGGATCTGGAATTCAGAGAAATTGCAAAATGATGCTTTTACCAGTTTGGTGGCACTGTTTCATCTTAGGTCTGTGAAGTTTTTTTTTGTTTGTTTGTTTGTTTTTTTGGTTTTTTTTTTTTTAATGTTTGCTGCCATAATGCTAGCAACAGTAAATATAAATAATGGTTTATAATAATAAACTCCACTAGGAAATTTCACTTTGTGTAAAACATACATTTTAATAAAAAAATCCGGTTATTACTTTGTAGTCCTAATAATTGTAAAATTATTAAGGAGGTTACTGTACATTGTTTGCTTAAAAGGTCTCTCTTATCTCTCTTATCAGAAGAAATTCATGCATGATTGTTTTGTTTGATATCAAACCACATTTTTGCTGTCATAACACTGGCACATTTTCAAGTCATGCTGTTTTCTGGCTGCTAGCAGGGAGTAATGGAAACAATGCAGTGATCATGCAATTTATTAAAAATAGCCACTAAAATACTAGGCAAGAGATGTTTTTATTTTAATAGGGACTAGGATTCATAAGGCTTCATAAAAAAAGCTGTTTCAGTATCACAGAGGAATTAAGATACCTTGCTGCCTGTGAGTTGTTTATAATTTATTTCTGGTGATTTTCCTTTAGATCAGATTGTGATGCTGCTTTTGAATGGTGACTGTGCTTGCTGAGGAGTGGTCATGCAAGCAAAATCTGATAACCTCGATATGTCACTTCATCTGCCGTTTTTCTTTCGTTAATGCAAAGCTGGTTACATAATATCGAATTTCTCCTTTAGCTGACCAGGGATGAAAACAAAATCTATAATGGCAGTGCTAGGTTTTGTAAAAAACGCGAGTGAGGAGTTGAAGGATGTGGCTTGTTCTGTTTGGACGATGCAGGATTGCTTTAAGCAGTAAGCTTACTGTTTTCAGATGGCATTAGCAGCATCAGTGATCTAGCTGTGTCAGCCTCCTCGACTGCTGGATGTCTGTAATCGCACCGAGGAAACTGTATTTAAGATCTGATATCTTGAGGGTAATGACTCCAGCACTTGCTGATGGACAGAATGGCTGTTAATGCTTTCTTCACTAGCCCAGAAGATTTTGAAAGATAGATAGGTCTGTGATGTACTTTGATAAGACAGGAAATGCAATTTTTGGGGGTCTCTGGAAATAGAAAGGTCATGCAGCTTGGAACCGGTGAGACATTACAGTCCTTAAGTCATCAGGTACGACCTCATGATTTATACTAATATTTCTAACACAGGGCTTGTTTTACAGTTTTAGGTCATTTGCAATCTCTTTGTCTCTGTAATTGCTTCATGTTGGATTTGCTACAGGATTTGTAGGGTAGACTGTTTACATAAGCAGAGCAACGTATATATTGGAATTCTAATGTGCTCATTTATATTTGAAAAATGTAAGGTCATTCTCTATATCTCTTCAACCTGTTTTATTGTGAATATGTTTTCTTTTAACTAATTGATGATGAAAGGTTATCCCTTTGCTGTAAAGTAAAATGACAAGATTGTATTGCATTTTTATTTTGCTTTATCTTTACGTGACACACAAAAGCTATTGCGATTGTGTTTGTTTGTCATATGAAATGCAGTATAAGGCAACTGTTTACCTACAGTGCCAGGTTATTTAAAACAACGTATCACATTGTGTAACAGGACAGGGCTATTCTGCAGGCACAGATCTTGCTTCATTTTGCAGCAGTAGATTCTTTTTCTTTTTGCTTCATTTCAAATCAGTTTTAAAAATAGCTCATGAAACATAACAGTGAAAGTTTGGCAAGATAACTCTCCTCTTTTTAATTATTACACTCAGTGATGCATACTAATGGGTTGTAGAAGAGAAAATTAATATCTTTAAAATTTAGAATGTTATTAAAAACCAGATTAATTTTATTGAAGCATGTCTTTTTTTTTTTTTAACTGCTGTCAACTTTATTGCAAGACTAATACCTGTGGATCTGCTAATGTGTTGTGATGATGTATAGGAAAGTCAGAGTACATGAAAGAAAGCAGGTATATGGGTATTTTACATAGGAAGAGAGTGGCCTAATTTCATATATGGAACACAGAATAGATTTGGAGATACTGTTAGCACTTTAGGTGTTATAAACGTTAGATAATGGCTGATTTATTCCCTTGAATGCATCACAGAGCAATTATATTTAAAATTTTAGGAGAGATTTATTTTAAAAAGGGATATTCGACTCCATCTTAAGAAATTCTACATAGATTTGCAGAACATTTCCATGGCAACGTGTTTGACCATGTGTTTTAAAAGCTCAGCTGTAGCCTGAAAGTAGTGGCAATTTTTCCGTCTCTTGCTTTACCCTGTGGAGCAGCAATTTTCATGTATAACTGGACAGCAGATTGGCAGGGGTGAGCAGTGTGTTCTGACCACAAAGCATAGGATTAAGTGATCAAGATTTAAAAATATTTTCATGTATCCACCTAGAAATGTAAACATGTAAGTCATGGATTTGATTTTGCATTTGTAACTATATTCTGGTTTCACCCCATTTAATAACATTTTGCTGGAGCCAATGTGTGTGGGAGACAACAGAAGATCAGACTTAAGTTTGTGCCACAATGGTAAAAATGTCTGTCTTTTAATTTTTAATTAAAAACATACTTGTAGAAAATATTGTATTACTTGTAGTGACCATAAATTCCAGTTTCACAGTCTACTTTATTCATCTTACATTCTTATTAATAATGGGCAAAGACTGCCCTGCTCTTAAGCTTGATTAAGTTTGGCATGATTTAACTATACCTTTCTCTTGCTACAAGATCCTTTTAATCTGTTAGAATTTATTTTCAGTATTTTGATGTATTAGTCACAATGAGTACATTCTGTTTCTTGGCATTGGAGTGAAATTCCTGAAAGTATTGGTTTCATGGTATTTTGGTGCTTTGCAGAGTATTTATAGGCCTTTCAATAGGACCAACCCTCCCCAGCTTCTTTGTTTTCCTTATTCAATTTACAATCTTAGCTTCATTTTGAAGTTGTTCCCTCTTTGCTTATTGGAAATAATTAGATCTCCATGGAATTTTGCATCTGGAAGCTACAGCAGTAGGTTGTGCTTGTCCTGGGCTCTCATCACTTGCACTAATTCTGCAAGCTGCATTCTGTGGATGGCTTTGGAATGTATCATTGAGACAATCTCCAGTAGAGCAGTAGACATCCATTGCATCCTGTTGATGATAGAAACTATCTGCAGAAGAAAATGAATTGGTGAAAAATGGCTTGCTTGGGGAAGTTTGTGCTTAGGTCATTCTGTTTTGAAGCAGCATTAATACTGACTATTGCAAGTGAGTTTGAATATGTTTTTTCACTCAAAGGACACAGGCCCATTAGGACATAGGCCCTTGTTGATTTGGAAGGACCAGAGAGTAACACCCCAGAAGAATATATTAAGAAAGTAAAGTTGTTTTGTAAGAGAGGAAATTGCAGCAAGATAGAGTTAGACACATGAGAGTAGGGAATTAGACTGAAGTGATCTGAAAACTTAAAACTGCAAACTATTTTGCTTGTTTTACTTGTTTAAGTCCCACCTCCAGCCCCCTAAAAAAGAGGAGTTTGAAAGAGCCTTGCTGATATTTGCTATTTGCTCTTGCTGCCCAAGAGCGGAGTCATTGAATCCAGGGCACTGTGTTAGTAGCAACTTAACAGGAAGACATTTTTGTGCCTTCTTTAAAACTGTATCATCTCTCTTCAAGATGATTGGTACTGTCAGTATTTAAAGAATGCTGTGTAAGGAAGGATCTCTCTAAACAGGGAATTCTTTTCCCTTGACTGAGCACATTCATGAGTGTTTCCTTGTCTTTAAAACATTGCAGTTTACAGGACTCTCTGATGAAGATTTTGTAGCTAAACACTGTTTTAAGAACAGTGGGCAAGAAGCCAAACATTTGTGTAATTTACCAATTTTAAACAAGAATGCTCTTACTCATGCACATACACAGTTGTGGTGCTTTAACTTGTTACTGGTTGCTGTCCTGATTCCACAGTACTGGCTTTTTTTGTAGGGTGTAGTGCCAGTTTTTAAGGAAATGAGAACACTGGGACAAATGGGAGATTGTGACAAATATTTGCAAAACACTAGAAGCAAAAAGTACTTTCAGAGTTTGCTGAAAGAATTCAAGTGTTTTTGGTGTACATAAGTCTCCTTCCTGAGACATGACGCTCTTCTCTGGTCAAATTCTTCTCAGTAAGTGTTTTAATTCATGTTTCAAGTCATTTGGCCTAATGACCAGAATTAGGGAAGGCTTACTATAAGAATATCAGAAAGGTGTAAAATGTAAAGTAACATAGCATAAATACAAAATAGGTAACTGCATGGTCACAAAATACATAGCTACACAATGAGTGTTCTAAGAATGTTCCAATCTATTTAGTGTTCCAAGAATGTCATCACATGGTCATTCTGAATAGAGATTATTTGAATGAGTTTTGCTAAATGCAGCCTGAAAATGTGAATAAATCAAATAATAATAATAGTCATAATAATAAATTATACCATGGTAATCTGTTAAAAAATTTAGAATAGAGTGGTATTTAGTCCCCAAAAATTCATGTAGAGGTGGAACCACCTAAGATGAAGTCGTAGGGAAGCTGAGTGTATTAATGCAGTAAAAGTTATGGTTTTGCATTACTTTGAGTGGAATTTTTGAGAGAAGAAACGACCTCAGTTCATTCTCTCTCTCTCCCTCTTTGTCCAGCCCGTGCCTCTCTTTTCACCCTCCCATCCCATAATGAGCCTCCTAAAGAATATGACTTATTCATGCTGTTTCTTGTTTCTTTGCAAGACCATATTTATTTTGCCTTACTTAAATTTTCAGTAAATGTTATTAATGAAAGAACCCCATTAACATGAGTGCCATTACACTACTGCGGTCAGTGGCTTTGCTGTCAGTATCATTCCTTTTAAGCAGAAGCTGATCCATAATTCTGGTAAATTCCTATAAATTGCTTCATTAATAAACTCAAAATTAACTACAGATCACACAGAGTAAACTCCACTCTGCTTGCCATACAGTGTGACCCTAAAATTGCTTTTCTGGATCATTTAAAAAATGTATGTACCAATAAGGAGACCACAAGATGTGACTGGTGATAAGGTGGCAAAAAGCTGCTATTCCCTTATTATTAAGGGCACCAGTTTTTTTCTAATGTTGCAGTGATACTTTTAATATTTCATTTGTATCCATTTGCTCTTACCCTGTCACTGGGCAGCCCCCAGAGTCGGGCTAGGTCCTCTCTACCTTACCACCAGTGAGGGAGTTGTATGTCCTGATGAGACACCTCTGAGCCTTCTCTTTTCAGGCTGAAACAGTCCCAGTGCTCTCAGCTTCTCCTTTGATGACCTTTGTGTTCCTTTACTGGGCTTACTTCATTATGTCCATTTCATTCATGTAAGAAGGGAATCCAGACCTGCTCAGAGCTCTCCAGCTATGTCTCAACAGAGATCAGGCAGAATCACAATATCTGGTAAGGAAACTTGGATTGTCTGTTAACTGGTCAATTAATTGCAGAAAAATTTGCACAGAAATCCTTGAAAAATGAGGACTAAATGCACAGAAAGTTATAATTGGTAATCTTGTGGAGAAGGAAAGCTTTGAAAAGAGCTTTGCTTCGTTCATAGCAGTCATTTTAGTGATGACACCTCCTGTTGTTTTGAAATGTCTTACGTGGAATCTACATCCCCCAAACCTAATTGACATAAGCAGAGAATAAATCCTGAAGAGAAAGGCTAGACTAATATTTTGAGCTAAGCAAACTTCAAAGTAACCGAATAAAAGTATACTTTCTAGAATGATATCACGAATCAAAAAGCCCCAGAAAGATAAACTAAATGAAATATGACCTAGAGGGATTTAAGAGTTGTGGTTTTAGTCAACTTGACAAAAATAATTTGATAATTTCTAGTTTTGTCTGAAATTCAGAGTGAACTCAGAGTTCTCAAATGTTCTCAAACAACCATCAACTGATAAAAAATATTCAGCTTGGTATTTTGAGTGAGGTGAAAAAAGAATTAAGGGACATGAGGGAGTGTTGAGGTACAGAAATTTTTTCTCATTTCGATAATAGCTTCCCTCTGTTCCCCCAGGCTGCTTAAATGAAACAAAAATTTATATGGGAGCCTTCAGTGATTTAAGATCCATCCGTTTCTCTCCTGCTGGCATAATGAGTTCACTTGTTTAAATTTTCTTTATTAAAGATTTTATGCAGGCACGCAGAGTCATTAAAATACATGCAAGGAATCATCCCCATATGGTTTGTATCCACAGTTAACGCAATTAAAAGTATTCTAGCCAAAGCAGTTTGTGTCCCAATGCTGTGATTAGAACTTCCTGAGAAAGACAGTGTCATGTTTATGTCTGAATCCTGCAAGTGGAAAAGGAGAGAAATACCTTGTCCTTATATTGATTAGGGGAGCTCCAGTTGTGCAAGACCATTCAGATATGTAGTTCTGTTTTGGAGACAGGAATTGGTGTGGTGGAGACCTGACAGCAAGTTTATGATACAAGGGGATGAACTATGCTTCGGGTGAGTTTCTGTCTGAGAGGTGACCATGCAGGTCAGGTATACCAGCTGATGGCACATTTCAGTTCATTTTAAAAGGATATTTAAGTGTTTATGTTCTTCTTTCCTGCTAAGGTTATCTGAAATACTTGTAACTTGAAGAACAGCAATCCTTCTCTTTTCCTTTTTTCCTTCCCATTATTTTCTAACTTTTGTGGTCCATATGAAAACCACAAAATGATGATTTCATAACAGTGATAGTAATACAGTGATTTTGTAAATTGTGTTTTATGTGCTGCTGAAGATTATTGCTGGGTGCTTAGATTCCACATGACAAGTGTAGGCCTAGCCCTGTGAGTGCTATTAAGGATGAAGCTCATTGTCTGATAACTGTGGCTTGATCTTTTCTTTAGACTCTCAGTTAAGGTGGTTGCACTAATACATGTCAAAAATATGGCATCTTAGGTTACCTGGGCACAGGATTTAATGGCAGTGGCTGGATAATGCCAGTGAAGTCTACCTGACATATGAAATGTGAAACCTATGGAAATGAAAAGCTGTGTTGGCGATCTTGTCTTCCAGAAGGAGCTGAAGATCTCTTTCTCTGGGAACTTGGTTGCTTTGTTGCCTTTGGCAGGCTGGATCCTCTGCTGGATCTCAGTGTTCTGTCACCAGTCCTTCTGCATGTAGTCATGAGTGAATTTCTCATTGCTGCTCAGTGAATGTCTCACAGTGACTCACTGGGTTTTGTTATTGCCCAGTCTGCCTTCTGCTCCCCTCCTCCTCTTTCCTGAGTGATTTTCTAGTTTCTAGGGTGCAGATGTGCTGAAATTTCCCAGCCATTTAACTTCTAATGCAAACACGCATATTTGCCGTGGATGTCAGTGAAAGATGTAATTTGTGCTGTCAAAAGTAGTTACTAGCACTGCCTTGTGTCCTGAACATCTACAGCAACAGAAACCTCAGCACAGAAGTGAGACATTCTGAGTCCTTTTCTTGCCTCCTTCAACAGATAAGAACTGTTATGTTGTTTCCTTTTTAGTATCATTTGCAATTGCAGAGACAAGAATTAAATATACGTTTTAAGTAATGTCTGTATCATCAGCTATAAACAAATTTTGCTGGTAATTGCTTAGACTTTATTTCCCTCGTGGGCTTCCTTTCATGTTCATAGAAGTGTCATTATCAATTTCTACTTTAATTTCCATTTAATTTTCCTGTCTTTTCTTGGCTACACTGTACACACCTGTAGTTCTCTAATTTAATGTAGCAATGTAAAGAATGGCACCTGTAGAATTTGGGATTATAAACAGCCTTTTGTTGACTGAAATATATTCTGTTGGAAGGATATGCAAATTTGATACTGCTTCTAGGCTGGCTGGAAATATAAACCAGCATAAGAGTAAGAACAAAACTGAGCAAGTAGGAACATTGAGGAAGTGTTTAAAACAAGACACATCAAATACAAGGTGATAATATTACATAGAATTTCAGTTTGACAAATTGACAGGTGAAAAATGACATCACATCTTTGCAAATGTTTTGTCATAATTTGCCATAAGCATTACTTTTGTGATTCAGGGTGATGAAAAATCAACAAAAATGAGAATAATAATGAATAAAATTTTCAAGGAAATCACAGCAGTATCTATTAATAGAACTATGCACAAGATTTACTGACTTCATCCTTTGCTGTTGAAAAGGAGAATTTCTCATCTATTACTTAGTAATTAATTAAGAGTCTCTTGCTGCTTCCCCCATCTCCCCCCAGTACTCTTTAGCAGATAAATAGTAAATGGGCATAGACAGTGATAGTTAAGCTAAATTTGCTGTTCCAGTGCTTGTGAGGTTGGATGATCAGGCTTCCAGAGCCCTTGCAAGCCAAATCCACTGCTAAAAGGAGAAGTGGGGATATTTGCTTCTTTTGGTTATCTTCTTATATTCCTCTACAAAAAACCCCTTCAGTTTAAATGTAGAATATACAGGGAGAAGCCATTTCAGTCTTTTGTGGTCTTATAAAAGCTTTGGGCCTTGTTTGAAGGATAGACAAAGATTCAAGGTGATACCAGTTCTGTTCTTCTGAGCTCCTGTTGCTTCTCGTCTCTCACAGAATTTTTGCTCTGCACTGTGCCAGTTGAAAATATGCTCATTCTAAGCAGAGGAATGCTCTTGTAATATGCACAGTTTAAAGTGTGCTGTTGCAATCCATTGCAATGCTGTATTTCAAGATAATTTTTATCTGGACTCTCATCTAGCTCCCATTGACTACACAGGAGTTGTGCAAGGTGCAGTCTAACGCAGGATTTCGTACACCCTTTGAAGAATAAAGTCTTTGAGTGTTGTGTTTTCATCTACTGAGAATTCTGCCACTTGTAAATTGATTTGTAATCCTGATGGGTTACAAAT
Organism: Serinus canaria; assembly: GCF_022539315.1. NCBI lineage: Eukaryota > Metazoa > Chordata > Aves > Passeriformes > Fringillidae > Serinus > Serinus canaria. The sequence continues at coordinate 16,551,658 of NC_066321.1, forward strand.
CTAATTCCTAGAGTTTTGTATTCTGCCATGTGTATATCAGCAGATGAAATTAGCCTAGAGAATTAATTTTTTAAAGAAAAGAAAATTATTCCATATTTCCATTTCTAAGTGTGGGTGCCTCTTTGTTTTTCAAGGGTGCATACTTGTGACTATAATAGCATATCAGAGTCACAGCAAAGGAGTGGTTTTCAATTAATTTTTTTTTCTTTTCTTTTTTCTTTTTAGATGAATCAACTCCTATTTAATGTGTTAGCTGAAATCTGTGGTTGCTATACAGGAGATCTGATTACACCCTTATTTGGGACCAAAAGCCCTGTGCAACTTTCTGGGATATATCTGGTTTAAAATACGTTAGCTGGCCTGTTTACAGTCCTTTGCCTTCAGAATTGTACTTGAACATGATCTTTGGTAAAGTTACATATCACACATGTGAGCTGTGGTGTGCAGCTGGAAAAGACTAAATAAGATTCAAATAACAAAACAAGCTCCTTAAGAAAACCTTTAACATTCCTCTGCAAGAACTCAGGCATCTGTGTGTCCAAGGATGCATAAGAACCAGTGGTGCTATTTACTCCCTTGTGTACTATATCTTGAGAAGAATTAAGCAATCACTGTACAATTCTGGCAAATGATCCATAAATGTGATTAAAATTCCTGTGAGAATAGGACTCAGATTAGTCCAGTTCCACATTAGAAAAGATTTATTAGTGTGCATTGGCATGAACCTTCAGTGTTGTTCCAGAGTGTACAAGTATAAATGCTTTGACCAGTACTGCTTTTATGGACTTGGCATGCAGTATAAGCTGCAGGGGATTAAATCTTTCCTAGTATAACTATGTCACAGCAAATCATCCTTATCAACTAGCATTTGAAATCACCATGCTGTTTGTTAAAACAAGTAATGCATGTCAGAGAGTATATGTGTAACAGCTTCAGATAACAGAAGTTTCAGGATATATGAAAGAGCAACAATTAGTATGATGCTGTTTCCTTTCTCTTGAGATTTTAGATTACTTTGTTGGTGCCAGTTTATCTCTGTGTTTTCTGATGCTTTTCATGATCTTATATCAACCTGTGTCTGGATTACACTTTGGTGTAATGTCCTTCCCTTCTTCCCTTAAATTACAGCTGCCTCTTGTTCAGCATGTGAAATTCCCTTGTTTCTTTGAGTGCAAAACTATCTTCTCTATTATTTGGATTGTTTTGATTTTCTTGGTGTTTCTAGAATGTTACTGATCTCCAAGAATCTAGATGTTTTCTTTCTACCTCCTGCCATTCCCTCCAGCCCACAGAGATTTTTTTCCTTGTTTATTAACACAGCCTCATCTCTGGGCCTTTCTGTGGAGATTGTTACCTAAAACATTATTTGCTCTGAGTTTGGGTCAAAGATTTAGGTACTTCTGTGCTGTTCTGAGTTCTTCCTGCTCCTATTTATTATTCATTTATTTAGCAATAGAATTTCCTTCTGCCTGTCTTCCTAATATTTTTATGGTGTACATGCATACAACTATACCTGTTCCCATCTCTGTCTGACTGTGACTTCCAACTTTTTTCCATTCATAATTTCTCACTCTTCAGTCTCCATGTGGATAGCCATCCAACTCTGTAGCTGCCCTGGTACTGTTTCTCATTTGAAGAATATACCATGTGCCAAATCAGCCTCATGCTTGAGTTGGTCTTCTCCCTGCACTGTGCTATCCAAGCTCCTTCTCTGTGGTAACTGCTGGAACTTAAAAAGATTTTTATTCTCTCTCTCTCTCTCTCTTGGAATGAGACTTTGTAAAACTTCTGTTTTGTTGATCTTGATTTCCATTATTGCTCTTTACTTTCTTTTATCAGCTTATCAGTTCCCTTTAGGCACTATTTTTTGTCTTCTCATGCAGTTCCAAACCCTTCTGACATTCATGGTCCTGGCTGACTCCCAGTATCCATTTTCTCTGTTCCTAATACCATCTGCAATGCCTCAGAGATACTGCTGACTATCTCTGGTGAAAATCTTTTGATTCTGCTGACTTTCCCTATTTCTTAATCTCTGGGATTTCTGTCATCTCTTATGAATATTTTTGCTTGCAGTTTTGTCTGTTCTGTGTTTTTTATTAGTCATACAGCCCTCCATTTAGTTCATCTATTACCCCATCTCTCCATGTGAATTTCTTAAAACTAAGAAGCTAAGGTCAAAATTCAATCTTCCTTTTTGTTTACTGAAACAGAATTTTTTGTTTTGTAGTCTTTGAACCTGTTCCAATTAACTTTTTCTGGTTCCTATCCATATTCTGACTTTTAAAATTTTCTTGCTTCTCTCTTTGAATTCCTCCTCTTACACAAGAAGTATATCTGAGTTGCTTCATATTAAAAAAAAGAACTCAGCACAAGCCAACCCTCTACTCCATAAATTTCTATTCACCAGATTAATGTCCTAACCCTTGAGCTTCTTCAACTTCTCCCACTCCCCACTCTCCCCATTCATATGCTTTGTACACTTGTCTTAACTTCTTGACTTCTAATGCCTTTCTAGAACTGCTTACTTCTGGTTTCTGTCTTTTGCACTGAAATTTATGTCACTAATGTTCCACTTGACTTCTTCCTGGAGGAATTCCAGTCTAATCCTTTATTCTCCTCCACTCCATCTGTCATCTCTCTGTGATGCTATGTTATAGTCTTCACTAAATTTTGTTGTTCTTAGACATTTGTCATTTTGTCCTTGTTGATTGTTTCTCTTTACACACTCAGTTTTTTATTGAGTGGGTCTTCCTCTCCCCCTTCTCTTTCTGTATGTAGGTGTATGTTTAGATCTCTCAGGAATCCATCCTCAGCTTTGCATCCTCCTCCACACCTTACTTCAGGTAATTTAGCCATGAGCACAACCTTTATGAAGTCACCATTGCTTTTTTTTATTTTAATGGTTTTCCCCCAGTCTAGTTAAACCCTGCTTAGCTCAGAAAATTTGCTTGGTCTTCAGTGGTCACCTGAATGTAATCATGTCAGAAATAATCTTGAATTATCTTTCCTTTTCCTTCCTGATGTGCTCTTTTTGCTCTATGTGGCTCTGCAAGCTGACAGTTCCTGTTTGGTCATGTAGCCATAAATCAGATCGAGCTCTGGCTCACCTCAGCACTGTGACTGTTCTGATCTCATCTGTCTGGCTGACGTTAATTCTTACAGCTTTCCTTCACTTGATTGCTGGTGTTAATATCATCTTTGCTTATCACTCTGCCTACAGCAGTTGCTATTTAAGGTCTATTTGCTCATCTTCTCAAATACAAATACAATACATCTTCTTGTCCTTTTTTTAACAGCTTTTCAACTTGCCATGTCCTTTCCCTTCCAAGAGAGAGATTTTGCCACAAGGTTGAATCTTGTGTTAGCTTTACTGGCAGTATGGTATCAATTTTGATTTCCCAGTTGCTATTCGTGTTATAGTCATTAGTGAACTGTCTTTTACAGCACCCAGTCTTTGAAGATCCTCATCAAAACTCTTTCTGTACTCTATAAAGTGAATTATAACCTGTTAATGACTTGGCAGTTGTGTTCATCTTATGACACTTAGGTTCCTAAGTACCCTTAACTCATGGCTATTTATTGTTTGTATTCCTGTAAGCTGTTATACCTCCTTTAAGTGATTTGATTATTGATTTATAAATTAAGTAATTTTTTTGACAAGCACATCATGCATGTATTTGCAGCACGTATATCAATGGAGCCCATAGACATTGTTTTTATTTCTCCACATATGCATACACATACTTATTTAATAACAATGCCAGAGAAAAAGTAGGCAGAACTTGCAGGTCTGAGGAAGAATGCTTGTATGAGTACATATAAATCAGCAGGTTATTATTAGTTTTTAATACCTACATTAATATTTGGCTTGAAGAGGAAGTGCCTGTTGCACTAAGTCTTAAAGAGTGTTTAACACTGAAAGAGTGTTTAACACTGAAACAGACTCCACAGGGAAGTAGTGGTGTCACTGTTCTTGGAAGTGTTCTAAAAATGGGGGACTGTTCAAAAGCTTTGTGTATAGTTAAGTGGGTGTGGTGGTATTAGGTGAAAGTTGGACTTGATGATCTTGGAGGTCTTCTACAACCTTAATGGTTATATGATAAGCCTGGTACAACTTGTAATAAATCAAAGATTGATCCAAATAGCTTGTGGCATGTTTAAATTAGAGGAATTTTCTTTTTGTGTTCACCACAAAAGAATCTATTCTTTAATAATAGGAGATGGTGTTGTCTTGACAAGGAAGGGTATGAAGGGTATGTGTTGGATAGTGTTTTTTGTCATTGTGCCTGTAACTGTTTTCACGTTAGAGCAGTACAGTGAGATAGAAATAATGATATGTAACTCAAAAATTTCATTACCTGTGATGTGCCAGTAAAACTTGATATCTAGTAATTTCTGCTTTTTTCCTAAAGTACTGACCACTGGGGTCATTTAGATACATACCCTTCAGAGCTCTGTCTGATGGACATTGTTGTGTCCTTCCTTGCTGTTCTCTACATTTGCACAGGGGTCTGTCAATTAAGTGGTGTTATGAGAAAATTTAAAATGAAAATAATAGTCTTTTCTAAAAATAAAACATTTTCATGTAGAAGCACTGACGGAAGATGTTCTGCCATGTTCATGCCTACTTTCTACTCTGTAGTAATACTTGTCCCTTTTCCTTTCCAAAAGTTACATTCTGTAATTTCAATATGAAGCACACTATTAAAATTAGATAACTTGTTTTTAACTTTTAGAATGTTTTTATTTTCTAGTGTCTTGACTAGTCTAGGACAATCAGATGTTGTTGTGCATCACATGGAAGTGATGATTTTAGAGCTTACAGATTACAACAGGTGGGCAGTGTGTGCAAGTTTAATTATTACATCTGAGAGGTAGGAAGACCAGTTCAACTACTACTTAATTCCTATTTATCTTTGATTCTTTGGCAGCATGTTTCTAACTCCTGATGATTTATGTTGTGCTGTCTAAATTAAAGCTATACAAATCCCTCTTCATCTAATCCACTGTCCTGAGCATTTTCCCAATGTATTTTGAATGAGTCTTCAGTATGAAAATATTCCTTAAGGTGCAGTGTTTCATTGCCAGGGCAGAGCGGATGCACAAGTGACCTGGCATTTGAAATCTGTTCATTTGTCCTGCTATTTCTCAGAATTCATTATCAATTTCATTATCTCACTTATTTCCTTTCTGCCTTTCGCTTCCCTGTCCTCACTGCTTCTGTACTGTTTCCTGCTTTTCTTAATGCCTGTGTGAATTAACTGGACCATCTGAGCTTTCAGAGAGCTGATAGTATTGTAAGTGGCTTGGAGGATTTAATTATTTTTTTATCTTCTTGTGAACAAGGGGCTCCTAACTCTTTTCTCTAGGATTACTCTTCCTGGTCACCATGGCTTCCTGGTGATCTGAGACAGATAAAGAGGGAGAGCAAAGATAATCAGAATATCATTGTCTAACTATGAGAGGAAGGTTTCTCCTTCTGCTCTGACTGTATTGACAGTGCAAAAGGTCTCTTCATTTCCATGGTGGTAGCTGTTCATTTGTGTGCAGCAAAGCATTTCTCAGTGATACAAATTTGTGTTTTTCAGTCACATAATTACAGTTGCCTTGATAAAAAATTTACTCATGACAACAAAATCACATAGATCAACCTGAATCTTTGGAGAGCAGAAATACTGGGTCATCAGTTCTAGATTTTCTGCTGAAGTTCTAGATTTTCTGCTGAAAATATAGATGACTTGGGAACTCTTTAGACTAAACCCTACAGTTGTATTTGATCAGGAAGTTCTGTCAGTTTTATTCAAGGAAACTTTTTACTGATTTCAGTTTAAAAAAAGCCAAACAAACCAAACACAATCTTCTTTTCTCTTCTGGAGCACGACAGATCATATAGAAGTCAACTCTGAAGGATCACAAGGAATCTGATTTGGTCCTTGGGCTTGTAACAGAAAATTTTATAGTATTGGATGTTAATTTTCTTCTGAAAATGAGTGAGAAAATGGCCATACTTATTTTTAACACTTCAGTTAGATTTGGTTCAGCCAGGCTACCTCCACTGCTAGAAGGGAATCACTATCACTTGGCACACTTCTGTGGGAGATCAGCATGAGAAACCTTCCTGCTGCCTTCACTAATCCTTGTATTGTGTTTGAAGAAAGTGTTTGTCAAATACAGTTGAAAGTGGTTTGAGAAGCAGAAGAACTGCTGAACATTTTGCTGGTGTTTCAGAGAGAGAGATTCAGTTTATTATTGATCTTGTTGGCTTATAATATCAAAAAAAGTTGGTTTTGAAATGTGGTTGGCATATATTTGCATCTAAAATATGCAGTTGCCAAAGAACATAATTTTTGTGGCTGGCTGTAAAGGAAGACAAAACTCCTCTCTTCTGTGTTGTAGTTGTTGTCAAAATGGGTTCTGAAAAGTTGGTCATGACCCTTTATCTTCTTTGCACTTGCTATTTCCACATGAGTACCTGCTTCAAGAAGACTCTTTTCTATGATTCCTCTCCCTGACCCTATTTTGAGGTGAAGAAATCTGAAAACGTCATAATTTCTGCAGCTGAAAGGAGACCCCTTAAGATGGAGAGCGTACCCAGCTTAAAACCAAATACATCTTACTGCTGATTAAGAAACTAGCAATTACATGCTTTTTTCTCCTTTGCTGCCCAGCAGCTAAAATCCTATTGCATAGTGGCTAAAGTCTGCATGTTCAGCTTCTAACTGCACCTGAATAGGGCTGTTATCCTGGGTCTGTCTTCACCTGGCACTGGGACAAGAGAGAGGCCAGACAAGCTAAAATTAAATCTCCTTTGGGCTTTGGATAAAGTCTTCACATCCATCTTCTTGCTCTTAGACTTTCTAGTAGTTGACATAGCCATTGCTGTGAAGTGAGAAAAGAGGATTTCAGCTAATGGCACTGCATTAGAATGACAAAAGAAATTGAAATAATAACCACAGAGGACAAAATAACCATCTATGCTGTTCTCTTCTCTAGAACTTTTAAGTATTTCACAGTGTAGTAAAAAATATGAAGTAAAAGGAATAAAATCTCAGTCATAAAGATGTTACCCTACTTTTACATCTACATAGCAGCAATGAGTACTGTCTTATTTATTCAGACATCTGGCTGAAACTAGCAGATGAATAAAGATTAGCTTGCAGATCTGGCAGAAGTGATAGGGTAGAAGGAAAGGAAGAAGTCTTGAGACTCTGAACATGACTGAAAATATTCAAGGAAACACAATAACCTAAGTGCCTTGTTCAGGTTTTGTAAGGTGTTTGCATCACTTGGGCAGTCCTGATAAATTTACTCCAAGACATACAAAGCATGGTAAGCAGCTGCAATTAATTGTAGGTGCTTTAAACAAGATACCAGAACCAAGAAAGAATTTAGCAGTTCATTATTTGATTATTATATCCAGTTTTATCAAGTGTTTTAAGTGGGGAAGTTTTTTGTCCATGTTCTGTTGCAATTGTCCTCCCTCCCCCACCTGCTCTGTTAGGCAGACAAAGTTGGGCATGTGGCCATTGCAACAAGCTAAGCCTATTTTGCCTTGATTTTTTGTCTAATCTTTTCAAAAAGAAATGTTGTCTTCAGCTGGACAGGTGTATGGAGAATAGATAAAGAGTGTATCATGTTTGCCTTGCAAATGGATGGAATGTATTGTTTCTACCTAAAATGGCTTTTCTAAGAAAGAAGATTCCGTATCAAATATGAAGGAAATATTTATGTGTCAGTTTATAGCTGCTCTATTGTGCATAATGATATATAACAAGTACAGGATGCTTCAATGAAGATGACCACAGGAATTACAAGTATTACTGAGATTTAATTCTGTGTAAAACTGCTTTGGTTTATTTTCTGCTTGTGTTTTGTTTTATTTATAGCAATACTTTGTGCTTAGAGTTAATGTCTGAAATGATTCTCTATGCTTATATGTTACAGAAATTGCATTATAACATAAAATATGTGTTCAGTCCCAGGCCAGTAGCAAATCAGTTCTTTGAAGCCAGTGCTGATTAGTGCAATTTTTAGCAGCATTGCAGAACATGACATTTCATTATTGAGTCATGCTAAACATTATCTTGGCTTTTGCTATAAAAATAGAAAAGAGGAAAAAAGAAGACAGAGAAGGATGCTTTTATGCATATGACATGCAGCCCTGGGGAGGATGCAAATCTGGGATGAAAACTAATTGCTTCTTACTTTCTAGCATAGCCTGAACTATGTGGAGCAGAGCTGACCAAAAGGAAAGCTGTGCTTTATGTTAACCAGTGGTGGTTATTCCAGAAAGCTGCCATAAAAGCAGTGCCATTAAAGGGACACTTAAAAAAAATGATCCTTCAGACCTTACAGAACAGACCTTGTTGCATTATAAATGTGTTTTGATGGGTCTTCTTTGATAGGTAGATAGAGGGGGAAAGGATGATATAACGTAGCTAGTGGAATGGAAAAGCAATTATATTTCATCCGAAAGATAAAATTCACTGTACTTTTCACCTCAGAAGATTGATAAATATAGCAATTTTTTAAATTGCAATAAAATAAGCAATCTTTTATTGCAATTAAAAAAAGCAATTAAACATGATATATTAAAAAGAGGTGGCTTTTTTTTTAAAACCCTGTGTGCTTGTCTTCAGAACGAGAAAAGAATTATAGCACCTAAATTGTGGGCACACACATTGTGCCTGAAATCGGTTTTGTGTGAGCCTGTTTGCTCAAGGACAGTTTGAAGGACAAGACTGAACATGGCAGTCACCAGTGATTTTCCTCCTGCAGCAGGGAGGCAGGCATCTTCGTGTAACAGCTTTTTAACCATTTAGGTTAATTTTCTTTGCAAAATATTTCCAACATGCACTTGGTAGCTCCAAGTAACTTTGTTTTCCATATCTTTAGTAATGCCATCTTTATGAAATGTTAAGCTGAACTCAACCAAAATGACCTTAAAAATACAAATACTGTGTAATGATTCTGTAAAATGAATATAACAACAAAACAGTAATGTTGGAACTGAGAAGATAATCGTGTGTGTGGTGTCTGCAAAAATGTTTATTATTTCATTACAGGCCACTGGAAAGGTAAATACACAAGTTTTGTACCACTAACTGTATGATAATAGATATAAACTGAAATGAACATATTAGGGTTCCATCTTTTAAGCATATGTAATTATTGATAATATAAAATAAATGAAATAATTGTATGTTTGTCATGGTGTAACCCCAGCCATCAGCCAAGCCCCACACAGCCGCTTGTTCACTCCCACACCAGTGGTATGGGGGGGAAAACCAGAAGGATAAAAGTGAGAGAACTCATGGATTGAGATACAGTTTAATAGGGAAGGCAAAAGCCACCCACACAAGCAAAACAAAACAATGAAATCCCTGCCTGCTTCCCGTGGGCAGGCAGGTGTTCAGCCATCTCCAGGAGAGCAGGGCCCCCTCCCAGGTCACGGTGACTCGGAAACACAAACGCCGGCACTCCAGATGTCCTCCCCCTTTCCTCTTTTTTCCTCCTACTTTATATGCTGAGCATGATGTCACCTGGTCTGGAATGTCCCTTTGGTCAGTTGGGGTCCCCTGTCCCAGCTGTGTCTCCCAGGCACCCCCAGCCCCCTCTCCAGTGTGGCTGCACAAGGAGCAGGAAGGGCCCTGGCTCAGTGCAAGCCCTGCTCAGCAATAACAAAACATCTCTGTGTTATCAGCCTGTGCTCAGCACAACCCAAAACACAGCCCCCTACCAGCCCCTGTGCAGAAAGTTAACTCTACCCCAGCCAAAACCAGCACAACATTACAGCTTTCTATTGTTTATGGGATGGCAGTACTTCATGGTGTATGCTGACAGGTGTTCCTCAGTTCCAGATGGCATTTCAGAATTATGTAGGTTGTCTAATCATCAATAAGGGGCTTACATGGAGAAGCAATTAATACCATGATTATTGTCCTTATGAGTCAGCAGGTGTGTCATATGCATAATTTCTTGTGTGTGAAAAATCAAAATGGCTTCTGCTCTGTTATATATTTTAAAGAAAGGAAGATGCTGAAAAAAGGTTCTTTATGGTTATGCTGGTATGATTTATTCTGTGAGTATATTAAGAATGTAATTTAAAAGGGACAGGATTTGAATGAGAGTATTAAAAAATGTAAAAAAAGTGGAATATTAATATTCCTTGTAGCTGGTTTTTGCATTGTATTTTAAAGGGAAAGAGTTTATTGATCATCCAGTTTATTGAAAACACTGAACAAATACCAGGACAGAAAATAAAAGTAGACAGATACGAAAAAAAAATGGATAAAAAGAATGATCAAAAAAAATTTTGTCATTTTCCATGTAAAATAAAAATTTATCTGTTATCCATTTTGACTTGTCTGCTCAAAATATACTAGGTACAGATGTCATACTAGTGGATCACTGAACCTACCAAGGGAAAGAAGTGAGACATACTCTTTGCAAGTCTTTAATACTTTCTTGCTGTCCTACTTTCCTGTTTCCTAATGTATATTTATTGTTATAGTAACATTTCATTTGCTGTAGTGATCAACACAGATGATCTTTAGTAAATGTTTGCCCAGTATCCAGGTTTTTTTTATTAGGTATGCAAGTGTCTTTTAAGACAGTATATTGATTTTCGTCTTGTAGTAAATACATAAAATGCCTGTATAGACAACTTCAAATCAAACATTGTCACCTGGGCTTCAGCCTACCTTGTTGTCATCCAGAAGATGTGGAATATGTCCTGATTCCATCATCTGGAAATGTACTGAAGCTCTACAAGAGTGTGTGTCTACGTTAGCACATACATATTTAAAGAGGTTTGTCATGTGCCTTTGTACAGATCCACCTTTGAAAGTAAATTCCCTTTTTCTCTCCACCCAGTCATCTCCAATGTGATGAAAGCATAGACAGTAACTAAAAAGACACAAAAATATCTGTCATATAGTGATGCTTCTCAGCTTTTCTAAAAGTGTATTTTTTCATCAGCTGAGTTGTTCTGAGGTGTGGAAGGGCAGTGCACAGTTCTGGGAGGTGGCAGGTGAGGGACCAACCTCTTTGCAACTGGCTATGAATTGTAGTTAGGGCTGTATCATAGCTAAAGAGGGTCACTTTAGGAAGCTTTCCAGGAGGTCATTTTTAAATTGGAATATCCTGACATTTATTGGAATATCCTGCATGCTGAGCTTTATCAATACATGGGTGGAAAGGGCACTTAAGGCATTCAGCTTTGGTTCCTGGCAACAACTGTAATCTCACTTTGTACTCTGATAAGCAGGTTGTTTATCTTAGGGTTGAAAATCATACTCCAGGACTCATGGTGACCTTCTTCCTTTGTGGTTACTTACCAAAAAGTAATGTCTTTGAAGGTGGTTCCTTTCCTTTTATTTTGGTAAACTTCAAAGCCATATTTTCAGTGCAATGTGGTTGCAGTGTAAAGCATGCAGAAGATGACTCTTATTGTCTGCTTTTCTCTACCTGCCACTGTGTTTGAACTTCTAGTGTGTAGAGACAAATATAGTAGCAACTGTATTTATAAGATTTTCATTAAATAGGTGTTTTCTGTGAAATATGCTGCTGCTGCTGCATGTTGAAGGTCATTCCAGCATTCATTTGGAAAATGTAAGACATGAAAAAAATCATGGACTGAGCAGGGTTGCTGGGCCCTAGTCTCTAAGGTTCTTGTGGTTTCCAAGTAAAAAGCTTTGGCTTTTTCTTGCTATTTTATCTCAGATACATTATTTCTTCTACTGCGTGTTTGCTGGTATTTTATTGCTTTAGGGAAATAAATTTTAGATCAGCTATTGTGTGATGACTATGTAAAACCATAAGATATTAACAAATATTATGAAAAGGAGAGTGGAAAAATGTTATATTGTTTATGAAAAGTTTATTACACTCTGATAACATCTTCACTGAAATATAATTCCACTGGCTTCTCCAGCATTGCTCTTAAATTGGGCTGGCAGAAAAAACCAACCCCCCTACATTTATTCTTACGTATCTTTGTTGAAGTTGTGCAATGTAAAATTATTGCAAGGTATTAATATGCATTGGTCTGATGTAAAAAAAAGAAAGTTTATGCCTTAATGTTTTTTGTCAATTTCTTACTTCCTCTCATTATCTATTCACATGGGTAAAATTTCTTCAATTGAATGACCTGGCACTTCTGTAGTGCCTTACAGCTCTGAAATGCTGTGTGAAAATTTATTTTGGCACAGAGCAGCCCAGTGAGGAAGGTAGATGAGTAAGTATTATTATCCCTATTTTACAGATGGGGAAGCTGAGGCACAGAGCTTAAGTGACTTTTCCAAGGCCACACAGCGAGTCAGTGGCAGATCCAGGATTAGCGCTCGGGGACTTCCTGGATCCCTCTTCCCTGCTTTAAGCAGTAGACCACAGTGCTCACTGGACTCAGCAAGCAACTCATTGCAGTAATGGACAGTTCCAAGGACTTGCACATGGTCAGTGTGTCCACACATTTGTTTGCAGACTGCTGCAGTATGTCTGTATGGTTTCACTACTCCAGTCCTTGCAGATTTGTGCCCTATGTAAAATTTTGTACCTTCATTATCTTAAAATGGTGTAAAAGGAAGAAGGGAAAGAATTCTGACATAAATGTGGCATGGCAATGAGGAGCATTTAGTTTTCATGCCTTATTCTGAACCTGATGGGCCAAGATGCAGATTGGCACAAGATTCATGGCTTTGAGGATGCTAGTGTGGAGCTGCTTGGCATGAATTCTGTCTTCCATGACTGTATTTTGGTTAGTCTTGCCTCTACTTTCAGTTTCAAACTCTCATTTATTGCAGCACTTAAAAATAATAAGTTCGTGATTTCCTGAAATTTTAATAAAAACCAGAGCCTTACTAATTGAAGTTAGGTTTGCAGTCTCTGTTAATGCAGGGGAAAGTGGAGTGGGATCTGTTTTTATTTGTGTTGCAGTAGAACTCACCGCCCAATGTATTTAAGCACAGAACTGCTAGTGAACCTTTGTCTCACCTCTCCCCCCCTCCAAGGGGCAGTACAGGAATCAGAAATTGCTTCTGGAGTAAATGCAGTGCAACTCTTGTACTGGTAAATGTGAGGTGGCTTTTATGCTGCTCCCTGGGAAGTCAGTGTGTTCAGTGCCAGGCCTGTTTAATTGGACTTTGCTCAGAGTTTGACAAGTGAGTTGCTAACAACACAGCACTCCCAATTAAGCTGGTTTTTTCTGTAATATTAATGGAATAAACCCACTTCTGAGAATGAGGCAAGGCTGAGACTTGCTATGACATTACAGGAAGAGGAGGCAGAGAAGTAAAAGTCTGCCAGAAGCTGAAAACTGAACACATGGGAAAGGAGAAGTCAAAGTGTATGAGCATATTTTGATAAATATTAATGAATTAATTTGTATTTAATTTACTTAGATAATCTGTAAAGGCTTTAAACTGCCCAGCAATTTAGTATTTTCACCACTGTAAATTCTCCCTAACATTGCTTCCTTTCTGATGTGAATGTCTTATGCTAGAACAGCATTATTTATGATATGGCTCTAATACTTGGACTTTGACATCCTGCCTATTCACTCACCCAGGGGCATGGCATTGTTATGTCTAACTGCTTTAAAATAATGGATTCATTTTAGTAAAATGATCAAATGGTTTCTGCAAAGTTATGCTTTCCTGGTACATCTTAATGGCTTATTAGCTAATTCTAAATTATTAAAAGACAAAACAGTTTCAATAGAAGCCCATTTCTTATTGTAATATTTTAGTTGTGTACTATTATCTATGGGAAAGCTCTAATAAAGACATTTTAACACTTGGTCTTTCTTTCTTTAACAGCCCAGATGCTTGGTGCTGACACATTTGTAAGATTTTTCTGTGTAAGATAGCTACAGCATGACAGCTATTTTTAAAATGAAAGGAGCCTGAAACAAAAACTCACATCCAGAATGCACCACATCCAGCTATATAAGTGAATCTTTTTGCCTGGGGCATCTGGTATTTAAGGAGAAGTGCTCAAAGACTTTAATTTCTCATTATATTCTATTGCATTCTATATATAGATGTGTATTTATCGTGCAACACTGATATTTAAATCCCCTTGCTTTAGACTTGCATTAAGATACCAATTTTATGTATTGATATATAGTAGTTCTAGTTCTAATATCACTTGCTAAAACCCCTCTACCAATGACGAGTAAATACATTAATTGGTACTTTTGTATAATGCACCATTTTTCATAATAATTTAATAGAAATCACTCTTTCATGTTGTGAAATGTAGACTGTATTTAGCAGCTGGATTTTTTCACAAGTGATGTCAAACTTGTAGTGAACCAAATACTCATTTTAGCACAGCATCTAGTGTCTTGTTGCTGAACCCCCAAAATATTTTCCTGTTCTGGGGAATGAGTTGGGTTTTTTTTTCTTCATGTCAGAAATGACAAAATCACCAATTTCTGTACCTGTACCTTTCCTAGCCTGAGTACAATACACCAATTGGTCATGTACTATATTTACAGTGCAGTATAGATTACAGTTAAAATGCATGTATGACTATAGGATAAAATTAAACATGAAATACATGTTCCTGAGGAACAATAGCTTTTCTATTTTCTGCTATCAGTGTATGCTGCCTGCCTTTATACTAAATTCAGCTTGGTGTTTGTAAAGAAAAGCAAAGGCTTTGCAATTCACCAGTAAGTGAAGCCAGTTGATTTCATGGTGTAAGTTTGATTTCTTACCGTAGTGTGACTGAGTGTGATTGTCTAGCTTTGCTGAAGTATAAGGAATCTTAGTAGAAATAGTTAGGGAATTCTGCATGTAGCTCAAGATCCTGATCTAAAGACAAAAATGCCTGTGCAACCCCTTTCTTAAGGTGCACAAGAATAAAGCTGCCCTGATCAGACATTTCTTCTCTCATCTCTTTCATTGTCCTATTGGCTGATGTTTTTCTTGGTTTCCAGTAACCAGTGTTTACTCATCATCTTGCAGGTTTTACCAGAAGTTTTGCATGTCAAAGTTAGCTGTAATCATACCTCATACCTCATAACTGATGCAAAAGAAATAGATTTAATAAGTAAAATGAAATTCTTACACCCCTTTTTATTCTTGAGTTGGAAAAGTGGAAATATTAAAAACATCTTTGTTTTATAGTACTGAACAATCTTGCCAATAGTTTCCAAATGAAAAGTAGCTTATCTGTCTTTTTTTCTGTTTTGTAGAGAAATGATGAAGAGGCTGTTGTGGATAGAGGTGGAACTCGCTCCATTCTCAAGACACATTTTGAAAAGGAAGATCTAGAAGGTGAGCAATGATTTTTCTGTGCTTTATGTTGTCACTTTCTTCTGAAAGTACTGAAATGTAATTCCAATGTGTAAACTTACTGATTTGAGCAGGGATGCAACGAGACAATAGAGTAGAATATTGTAATTTATTTTTAAAAAAGAAATACTGTTTTCTCTCACAGCAGTGTCCAGAAACAGATGATGGTGGAAGGAGTTTGCTAGTTTTTGGTGATCCCTGGTCAAGTCCTGTGAATATGCATGTGTGACTTTACATAAGTCTTCTAAACTTTCAAATATACAACTGCAAGCAGGATGGCTGATTTAGTGCTTATAAAGGCTTCTACACTTGCATTACAATCCTCATGTAGTTGCCTAGCCACATCTTCAGCTGAACAAAAGCATTCTGTAGTGCCAGAGATTGGATACACATTTACTGATACCCACTGCAGAGAGAGTGAGAAATTATGAGCACGGTTTAAATACTGGTCTAATGAGTCAGCTGCATTTCTCTTTGTTTAGTGTATGCCAAGCTTTGGTTACTACTATACTTAAACTCCTGAGTTGTGTGAGCCCCCAGGTCATAGTTTTGAGGAAAATGAGTTTCTGTTGCACATATGCTATCCCTTTCCTGAGACTGGGAATGGCTGATTTTGTTAGCTTCTTGTAGTGGGACATGGAGGTTCCAGTTTTTGTCACACAGATCCACATGAACTAGCCCAAAAGAAATACTAAAATCAACAAGCTACATCTGAAAAGTTCCTTGCTTCAGCTCTAAAGAGACCTATCTCCATCTGTGCAGGAACTTGAGTTTTCTAAATGCCTACCATTGATTACTTCATAATTTTTTTTCTTTTTTCCTCTGTCTATGTGAACTTTGTGTTATCTGATACGTGTTGGCCATATTGATGATTTCATTGACATGCCAATGTTACACAGCAGCCCTGTGACTGCTTCCTTCAGCAGTGCCTCCCTGAAAAGCAGATGTAGCTGCACTTGAGAGGGGCCTGGCTGTGTCTGTGTGAGGTTGTCTCTCACAGAAGGATGTTGGATGTTGTGCAGTGGGGAATGTATGAGGTAGGTAGCTCTCTACTCAGCCTGGGGGAAGTCTGGGTGTGTGCAAGATCTCAGGTTAGATGTTTCAGGGTGGCATTTACAGTTTTGGTATCTCCAGGGTCAGTGGGTCAGGCTGGCAATGCCAGTTTTGGGCATGAGCACAAAACCTCCTGTTTTGAATCTCACATTTAATCTGTGGTCTTCAGTCTCTTGATGGCATCCTTGATCAAAGAGAAGCCGCTGTATCTGGTGTCCTCAGAGAAACACCCAATACAAGAGTGGGAGCTCCCTGTCTCCCTATCTCCATGGTACTGACTCACAGAGATTTTTGTGGGGTGAGTCAACCCACAAAAATATCCTTTTGCTGAGTCATTTTATTGATGATAGTGAGGTGGCATTTTAAAGATGGACAGCTTTCTGCAGAATGACATCTTTAAACTCAGTCACATAAACTTAAGTCACATTAAGGTTGTCAGAATTACTGTGATGTTCCACACATGACTACCTGGAACATAATTTAAGAACTGTATTTAATTTTTCCCCCACCATCCTATATGGATAGAGTTGGTTCTGTGAAATATCAGTGAAAATATTATTTCAAAGATATGCTCTTAAGATGTTATCAGAAGAAACTGGAACATGGCAGTGACACTCCCACAATCTTTCCATCAATTTAAGTTGAATTAAATTTAGAATATTGAAAAATTCTGCAGTTATCAAATGAATCTGCTTTTATTAAAAATAAAACCCTCCTGTTTCATAATGTTCTAAGAAAACAATTTTTCAGTGTAGAATCAATCCTTCACAATGCAGTTAGCTTTCTCAGATAGTTTCATGCTCACTCTAACTTCAGATCAGTTTATCTTAAATGTATAATCACGTTGCAGGTTTTAATATCCAGTTGCTGTTAATAGCATGTCTGTTTGTTTTGCAGTACATCTAGGCACTTCTCCCCCAGGAAACAGAGAGTGTGACTCACAAATACCTGTCTCATTCACTGACATTGTGTTGGGTTCTGCTGAAAAATCTACCTTTTTCCTAATGACATAACAACTATGAAATATGAAATTAAATAATCAGGTGCTAATTGCATACCTTAGAAAAAGAGTATAACCAGACTATTAATGTGCATTATGTAATTAGCTTTTTGACAGACATTTAATTTGGTTTATGTTTTAAAATGTAAATAGCTGGTTACTGAATATTCTAGGGAAGAATAGCTTTGCCAGGGTGTAAGTTTTAATGGCACCATGTCAGCAACATTTCAAAAATTGCAATTCATATGAAGAGCTACAGGTTTAAATCTGAAAATAAGTATTCAATTTCCTCTTATTAAATCTTATAATTGTAAGTATTTTGTCTTTAAAAAAAAAATTTAAACTATCAACATTCAAACTTCAGAAATACAGATTTAAATGTGTACTAAAATTTCCATCTGAAATTTCAAAGCCTGGTAAATATTTGGACTTGCATATTTCAGGCAGTCCTTGTGCAAGTATATTGCAAGTACATTTCTTGCTGAAAGCATGAAGACATGGTGATTAATCCTGCCTCAAAGAACGGACACAAGAATAGATTTTTGTCTCATTGTCTCTAGATCAGTATTTTCTTTCCATGAGCAGTACAGTAAAACCTTGGGAACATAAGACAGGAGCTGCAGTACTTATGGGAACAGAAGGGATGTGGTAAGTGCATCTTAGTGCAGTAAGTGCTTCAAATTGTATCTTTTTACTTAAGGTTTGTAGTGCTTCAGAGGTGAATTGTTTGCAGAGCTTTGGCATTCAGATTTTCAGCACCAATAATTTTTCCTCATAGTTAATTTTTTGTGAGTTTTAAGGTCAGGATCAGTCACTAATATTGAATAGGTCATTTGTCTGACTATTGCATTGATGGAGGGACTGAGAAAGCATTTCTAAAAGCAAAAAAGAGATTATATTCCCTGGTTATAATCACCTGTTTTGCATGTTATCTTTCAATGTGTGTACAGACAACAATCCTACTGAAATAAATATTCTCTCATTTTTATCAGTGGTGGAATTCCTAAATGAGAATTGAGCACTGATTCTGGATGCTTGAGTATTTAATTGCAAAATGACAGGTTGTACATGTGCCTGTGCTGAGGGCAGCTAGGCAAGTTTTCCTGCACAGATGTGCACTTCAGCAGCTGCTTATTCCAGTTTATTCCATGGGGTTGTCTCTGGCTGGCTGCCATTGCTTCAATGTATGTTCAGTGAGAACAGATCAGATATAGGATATATATATTCTGATCAGATATAGTAGGATATACCTGCTGCTTATCTCATAGACCAAAAGTACTTGGATTGCTCTGGTTGGAGATCTCAGATTCTCAGATTCTCCCAGGTCACATGCTGACTTTTGGACTATGCAGATGTGCAAGGGGATTGACATGAAATACACAATGGCCAAGGTCTTTTCCTTGTGGCCACCGTGTTAGCTGAGGGGAAAAGTGACCATTCCTTGGACTCCTTGCTGGAGGTGCTCAGCTGCAGATGGAGGATTTTTGTGAGAGTATGTCAGAACTGCTGTGGCTATTACTGTGGCTGGGTTTGGGAAGCAGCTTCAACAGGGAGGTGGGTGGAGATCAGATTGTTAGGTGAAGGTCCCACCATGAATCAGGGATGAATTCTGGTTCTGTTGGAGAAAACGGCAAAATGATCCTTGATTCAGACAAGTCAAGATTTTGTTCAAGTTTTTTATGTTTCATTCATTTAATCTGCCTAAGTGGCATGGGAAAATTTGCCTGAGGGAAATCAAGTTTGCCATGTTTCATATCTCTGAGGTGACATAAAACACTGTATCCAGTATACGCATGAATATGACTCAGGATATGCCTCCTGACACTTTTTACAAAATTCAGATTACGTGGATTGCTTACTGAATTTCACAAAAAACCTTCAAGCTTAATTAGAATATAAATATGACTGGCACAACACAGAATGATGCAGAGGCTGAGACTTTAAACTTAATAAACCAAAAATTAATTGTAAATTTTGTAGAGATATTTTATAATTAACAACCTGCATGAAGGATAATTTTGACAGTCAATGCTGAACAAAAAAGGTGAAACTCCAGAGTATTTAATTATCTTTTAAAAATAATTATTTTAGGTTATTTTATTTTATTTTATTTGTTCTAGCTTGTGACAGTAATTAAAAATTATTTTAATGAAATTTTGATTATATATTGTTTGGATTAATATATGAAAAATCTCATTGTGATTAAATGCTAAACTCCATATATTATTACTTAGTAAAAATTTGAGTTTTAAGCAGCCTTTTATTCTCAGAGACTGGACCTTTTTTTGTAGAAATAACATCATAGCACACCTGTCTGCCTCTGACATTATTTACCTGAAAATTAATAGGACCTAGCAGCTCATAGGACTGACAGGATATAAATTTTAATAACCTGGCCTTGATTCACCCATGCCTCAATGCAGAAACAAGTCAGGCACCGGCTCTGCTTGGTCAGACAGGAGCATCAACCAAGATTTCCCTTCCCCTTGGCTCCCAGGACGCTAGAGCCTACTGCAAATAATTTGTTACCATGTCAGTAGAGATCCCCTGCTCCAGGCTTCCTGGCCTGTGCTTCCCTGGGTGCCCTGCTCATCCTGACATTGGCTCTGACCCCGCTCGTGCTCCTTGCAGCGATGTTCGTCGCGCTGCGATGGAACAGGAAATGCTGTGGAAGGGAGTCCAGAATGGTTTGGCTTTGTCTGTACCTGAAGGGTTGCTCTTTCATTTTGTTACCTACCAGTATCACATCCTCAAGCTCGTTCCCTTTGTGATTCCTAAGGCACACGTTTCTGTAGTGCCTCTCATCTAGCTTTGTTTTCTTTTTCCTACGTAATTCAATATTGCTCGAGATCTCACTTTTCTCCTTTTGTCTTGGCAGTCACCTGGTTTGATCCCTTTGCTCTCTCGTCCCTCGTCAGCAGTTTCTCTGTTACTGGGGAGGTGGTTCACCTTGAACATTCACGAATAAGTCTGAAGGATGTGTTCACAGAATCTCTTTAAAATGATGAATAATGAAATAATGGAAGCAAACAAGTGCCACAGTGTTGGTTGAACACCACAGCCTTTAGCTGATGATAACATTTGGTTGTGAATTTGGTTTGAATTTGCTCTCAGCTTCACAGACAGGAAACCTTTTCAGTATTTGTAGAGACTAATATATTCAAATGCTTCACTTTGTGAAATCCCAGATTGACATAAACTGACATAAACCAATTTGCCATTGTTGGTGGAAGCTGCTTAATTGCAGCATCAGTAGATAGAAACATTCATTTTTTAACACACAGTTGTACTTGTACTGAAGTACTGAAGTTGCTTTTTTTTTTTTTTTTTTCTTGGCTTGCTGCTAATTTAGAAATATAGGTCAAATTCGTCCCTCCAATAACCCCAGCTTCACTCTTCATCAGTGGAAAGAGTTGAGAGTTGTGTATCTGAGCAGGTTCTTTTATATTCTGTGTCTGCTGGCTTTTTTTCTTCTGCCTGGCAAGGTCATGATCTTGTAATAAAACCATACATACAGCACCTCTGGATTCCTCTGGAGGAACCTAGGGAATTTCAAACATTGATCAGAAGGTACTTTTTAGCCCACCTACAATCTGGAAATATATTTTGTTAAAATGCAAGATTTTTTTGGGAGGGCAGTGAATGATCGAGGCTCTTTAAAAGGTCCATAACTTTAATGACTTCAGTGAGATGCTCCTATCCTCCACATTCAATGTGTCCTTAATGCTATCTTGGGCCAGGGATATTGTTTTTACTTTTTTTCTATATAATTTCTGTTTTAATCTACTCTAGAATATAAATTTTATGTATAATCTAAAAGAAATTTTGAAGGTTTTCTTGTCCATTCCTCCAAATTATGGCACAGCAAAAAGGTGAAAAATGGGTTTTGGGCAAACCAGAACCACATACATCAATGTAAACTGTTGATTTTGGAAGGATTGCTTTTGTCCTTTCTGCTTTTTCTCCAGCTCTGCCTCCGTGCTGCACTACAATAATGAATCATGAGTCATGTACTTCTACTCCTACACAATTCACCATAATCACTTTCTTTCCTGTAAGGAAAAAGGCATTTTTTTTAACCCTACACGGACTGATGGTTTTCTGTCTCTACCTCACCATTCATTTTGGAGAGGATGAAAAATTGCATTTGGTTCAGCTCTAGCTGTCAATGCATAGGAGAGGCTTCAAGCACTGTTTTCCAGAGGAGGGAGAAACCCCTCTGGCTCTGCTGAGGTCAGCAGTCAGCTGAGACTTGGCTTGGACTACTGGCAAAGTGTTCTTTCTCAAGGCATCTTGCCTTTGTAACACCTACTGTGTTTCCTCAGTAGGTCCCAGAAGCCTGCCTTTGCTCTTTCTGGAGGTGTTTCAAGACCCATCTGTTCCCTATCTGCCCCTTTCCTCATGCCTGTGAGCAGGGATCTGAAGGCCTTGGTGTCAGCAGGTGCCTCAGGCAAGTTCAGATAACCCCAGGTGGAAGGCAGCAGAAGCACATGGACCCTGAGCATCTGGTGTTCATGGATGTTTGCATCCAGGACAGTCATTTTTTTACACAGTTGCCACCAACTGGGCTGGTTCACTAAGAAGCTCTAAAGTACCTGCTTGAGTTCCACATTCCTGGTGTAACATGGAGACCTGAAAGAATTTCCATGCTGAGAGAGGCTCTTCTCCATGGTTTATGCTGTGTTTAATTTGTGTTACAATTAAAAAAGTCAGAATTGGTTTAGATATCAGTGAGCCATAGGATTTACCTGATCTTCCTGAGTTTTTCTATTAACCTTACATTAGCATCAGTAATGTTTTATCATAGAAAGGCTGGGATTTTGTCCTTGCAAAAACACACTCTGAACTCAGATGTTGATTTATTCCAGATGTGCTGCTAGGAAAGCAAAACTTGAACACATGCACTAATATTTTCAGTATTAGGTTTAGAAGCAAGAAATTTTTTAAAACAGACCCACTGAGAAAATACAGTAATACACAAAGATTATTTACAGTGTGAAAGCTTATTAAAGAAATGCAATGCACTGAATTGATCTGCTCTGCAATGACATTTATACAGTGCTACACATCCACTGGTAAATTGTAAAAAGATTATTTTTAATAAAAGACTATTCTGAATCACATTGCACATAGCTGGGGAACAAACCCAGAATATAAAGTTAGTTCAAATGTATGCATTTATGTCATAGGAAGCTTGTGGTTTACCTTCAAAGCATTAAAACACTCCTTGAGTTAAAGTATTTAAGGACTGAATAAATAATAACCCTTGTTATAAAGCATTCTTTTTTAATTTTTACAGGATTACATTAAATACAAATGATATTATAAAACATTTAAAAGGAGTCCTATTAATTACAATTAGCTTTGAGACAGATGAAAGTGCATGTAGCCCTGTGGAAAAATCAGGATCTCCCCTAAACTTTTGAAGAAAAAAATTATTCTGCTGTAAGTGTCTTCAGCAGAGTAAGTTTGTGGAGGTATGAAATCATTGCCCTAGAAAAGACAGATATGAAACATATATTATTAATATGAATATGTCTTGCAGAGACATTTCTCAGAATAAAGTCTAAGTAGAAGTGTTGTTTGGGGTTGCTGAAAGGAGAAAGGAGAAATTATTCCTTACACTTAAATTTATTTTAAAAAACCAATAGCAAATTAATAATCTAAAAACCCAGGCTCAGAATAGCAGGAATTTTCTGTATATCCCCTGAGAATGACCAAAGTAACATCTAGAAATGGTTTCCAGAACCTGGCATTCTGAGTCTTTAAAACCAGAAGCTTATCCTAGCTACCTATCTTATGCCTTGAATAAATGGAAAGAAAAAGGAATGTAGTGGGTTTTCTAGAGCTCTGAAAACACATAACCCATTTTAATCGATGGTGCTTGATGACTTAACTTAGGTACTTCTGGAAAACCCATTACAATTATTTAGTGATGTGACATTTCAAGGGAAAATGGAGATGGAGAGGAAGGATTTGTAAATACTTCCCTTAATTTAGTAGAATTAAGGTATTTTTAAAGGGATGCTAAGAGTACAGATTTTTTTTGTCCCAGTGCCTCCCATTCTTCCAAAACCAATTTTAACACAAAACCCACACCCATCTGGCAGGGAGAGCAAGGTGTTGTGTTCACCTCTTAAACCATGTGTCAGTGCTGTGTGAGGATGGATGTTAGGTTGTGCCTGATGTCAGTGGTTGGTACCCTGGTGTAACCTGCAGTTGTTACTATGTCCCATACTTTAGTGTCTTTGTAGAATTACCAAAAATAATGAGAAATTATGATCTAATAGTTTCTGTGAAAATGTATGGCAGAGCAGAATTATTTTACAATATTTGAGCAATATTCAGTCATTTTAAGTTGGCATCCTGATGAAGTAAATAAAAGAAGACACAAAGTAGTTCTAAGAGATAAATGAAAGAACTGCCCATATATGATCAGTTGTTCTCTAAAAGTATAGCCTAGATAGTGGATATCCTGGTTGACCTTGAGTTCACTCAGTTGTAGATATCCTTTCTTAGAAATTTCAGTCAGGCTTTCCTGAGATCTGCCCTGTTCTGTCCATGTTTGACCTTCTAGTCTTGGCAAATTCAGAGATCTCTCTGGAAACTCTTGTTTGATAATGCCTTGGACAATTTGTACATAAAAATGTACATTACATTCTGGACTCTAGCTCATAATACCTACCATGAAAAGGTTGCTTGAACTAAGGTAATACAGTAATTGGATTTCTTTTGTATTTCTTCTTTCTTTTTTTTGCTGCTTCTATCATTCATTGTCATTTTGTCAGCAATTCAGAATTCATTACTCTTTTGTTCCCAGATGGTCTCTTTTTGCTTCACAGTTGTGATCTTTTAATAAACCAGAACTACTTAACTCTCAGATTTTTTGCTTTTTGCTCTGTGATTTTTCTGTAGAGAACTATTGCTTTTCCCCTGACAGTTTCTTTAGTTTCTTTTCCTCTTATTTGTCTGATCCTTGTTACAAGCACCTACCTTTCTCCATGTGTTTATTGAAATTATGCCTAGGTAGCACTCTGCTGGTCTCAGTAGGTTCACACAGAAAGAGTACAATCCACTTTGCTTTTTCCTGATGTCTATTTCAGTTTCCAGGGTCCTGGTTCTTTTTTCAGTGGGAACTGATTGTGTCTGTATAAGGAAAATTGCTGTGGCATTCAGGCACACACACCAATGTTCTGGCACTGTATCTCAGTGTACTCAATAAAGAACAGTCTGGACTCAAGTACTGCTTTCAGCCCTGGAAATTAATTGAAATGTGAGTCTCAATCAGCATTTCCTGATGCAGGTACAATCTGATCATTGACGTGGGAGAAAACTAGGATAAGCATGGCCCCTTCTATCACAAAGCAGCAGGAATGTACTTAGTTACTAAATTAAAAAAACAATCTATTTGCACCTCTGGAAATTACTAAAAGTCTTAGGAGCAGTAAACCCTTCCTTTCAAAATGTTTTGCTTTTTCTTCTATCCAAGGAGGGGATAAGGAAATGTGAAGTACTTCATTACTCATGTCCTTCAGTTTTTTTTAAATGAATTTTTCCTTGTGTCATGCACTGCTGACTGCAATGCATTTGAAGTATACAAAAGGCAGCAGTTCTCTTTAAACCATTTATTGGGTTAAATGGGATAAGCAAGAAGAAAGAGGTATATAATAAATAAATAGAAAAATATTTTTCAACTCATGGGCATTGTATTAGGAAGATCACCTGACTCTACAAGAATAGTCTCTCAAAAATTGATGCCTCTGCTTTCTATCCTCCTCTACATGGATCAGTGTTAGGGAAGTAACTAGTGTGGTGTCCAGAGTCTTTCTGCAGATTTTTTAGCTCTGCCTCTGCAGAGAATTCCTGTTGGTATTGAATTTCTTTGATGTTTTGTGACACGTGCTGCCTTGCTGTGTTTTCTGCCTCCTCTGGAGTCTCCATGGGATTAGAGATCACGTGCTACCTTAGCTTAGTGTTCTTGACCTTTTTTAGATGATTGACACTGAATGATTACAGCAAAGCAGCAAATGTCCATGAGCTGTGTTATGTTCATTTCAAGGAGAAAATAATGTTATTTGAGATGAGTAATCTGGGCTATGTCTTTCTGCTGAGTAAATGTAGAAGACCTGCCTGTAGTGAGTCATGATTCCTTTCCCATTTGTTCTGGTTAGTGCACATTCCTGCTGTGCTCTCCCCCTTCTAAATGCTTTACTGTGCTCTGATCCTGTTAGCCCACATAGCTAAGAGACCTAAATATTTTGGGCTTGATCAGCAACATAAAATTCATCAGGCTTGAAGGCAGCAGGCATGCAATATGTACCTTCTTATGTATTTAAAAAAACAGAACAGAAGAAATGAAAGCACCCTAAGATACCAGCAACACATTTATGATGTGAGCATGTAAAGTGCTATAGGGATTTTGTGCTTTTGCCTACATAGTGTTTTATTGTTTTTTCAATTTCTTTTTTTTTTTTCCTTTCTTCTTCGTTTTTTATTCAGTGAATTTCCCACAAGAATTCTGTCAAGGTTTGGCTCATAAATAGGAATGAGTTTGGTAAAGTTCTTGTACACACAAAGCAAACAGCAACTTTACCAAATGTTCAATCCAAAGAGATCCATGTGTCTCTTTATGTTACTGTTTTGGAAGACATTTAACAGAACACCTGTCTGGCTTTAATGAAAGTTCACATACAAAGATGCAAATTTGAAGAAAAAAAAAAAAAGTCTGGCACTGCATCATAAGGACTTCAGTATTGGAATTTCTTCCTCTCTCAAGGGGTTGTGTATCTGTGATGCTTAAACATTATTATTCAAATCCATACTGTTACGACTATTAACATTAGAATAATAAATATTATATAACTTCAAAATGATCACAGGAATGATACCATGAATGCTTTTAAGGATATTTATATTGTTTTTATAACATAGTTCCTTTCTCAAAGATGCCTTTTTTACCTGTAGGCCATCGAACATTGTTCATTGGGGTTCATGTGCCACTGGGTGGAAGAAAAAGTCACCGACGCCATCGGCACCGCGGGCATAAACACAGAAAGAGAGACAGAGAGCGGGACTCGGGATTAGAAGATGGAAGAGAATCTCCTCCTTTTGGTAAGCCAAGTTTTTTTCTAGGATAGGTCTTTAAGTAATAAATGTCAGCATGATTGTGCATGATCTGTGCTGGTATCACTTGGACGTGATCAGCAGCAGGGCTTTGGAGAATCCACCAGAGCCTCTGCTGGTGATGGGATCCTTTGAATGCATCCACTGAGGGGCCCCAGCCAGTGGAAGTCAAGACATGAGAAAGCTCAGTGGTTTCCATCCCTGAAGGAGCTGTTCCTAAGTGTTCTCACAAAGACAGACTGCAGCCACCTCTGAGGTGGGAAGTGCCACATGGCACCAGCTGCCCTCGGGGTAGGCTCTGGAGATCTGCCCCTAAAACTAACCTAGAAGAGCTGGGGTCCTTTACAATTACTTTTGTGATGATGTTGATGTTACTGAAGCTGCAGTGTTTTATCAGATTCAAACCATGATCTCAGTTGTGTTTACCTTTTTCCTGACATGATGCTGTAAATGTGCCATTGTGACATGGATCTGCTAACTGTGGGCTTGAGGAAAAAGCAGGGAAAAATACCTCTCAGTAGACAAACGTGATATGAAACTCCTAAAGTTCTCAAAATTTTAAGTAAGAAAGCATTACAGAGAAGAGGAAGGTAGTCATTAATAAATTAGTGAAGCTTTGTCTCAAAACACAAGAATGTTACATGCTGTTCAAAAATAAAAAGTGCATGTGATGAAATGTCCAAGGCTATGGAAAGTGTTTAAAATATAATGGAAGCATGTGTAGAAAACAATCTGCTAATGTGTTTTTAAATCATTAAGGAAATGCACCAGTGTGATTTCAGGTTACAGAATAGTAATTATAAGACTTCCTTTAAACAGAAGTTTGTATTTCATCTG
This sequence comes from Serinus canaria, assembly GCF_022539315.1. Lineage (NCBI taxonomy): Eukaryota > Metazoa > Chordata > Aves > Passeriformes > Fringillidae > Serinus > Serinus canaria. Next base: position 16,578,973 of record NC_066321.1, read on the forward strand.
TGGAAAGCTTTTGAGCAAGTATTTTGTAAGTGGTGATGGTTAGAGCTTGAAATTTTCAAATCTTGCACAATGGTTTATTGTACTGAGAGTAAAACAAAGTCAAGACTTTTTCAAACTTAGAGATACAAGTTATGTTTTGAAGACTGAACAGTGAAGAAAAAATTGGCTGTGGTGGTTCTGTCTGGAATGGATTTCAAATGTAAAAAGACCCAATACTATATTGAAACCAGTTTCTTGGAAAAAAACAAAGTTCATAAATTATTAAAGCAGTTTTCAAAAAGAATATGCATATATACATATAAAGTCAGATTAAAAAGAAACAATTGAAAGTTACATTAGCCAAGAAGTGAGATATCTTGAACTATGAAACAGTGTCTTCTGTTGAGTCATCTGGTTTTATTTAAGTGCCAGTATGTGACACATTTTGGCTGAGAACTTAGCTCTGTTCTTTCAACTTCTGGAGACCTAGGCTTGTGTCCTTCTTAATGTCAAAAGTGAAAAAAAAAAAAAAGGAAATTAACTGGCTGAATCTGTTTTAATAGTCTTTGACATTTGTGCATGCAATAAAATGCAATGTTCAGCATAATTCTGTGTTAGGTAAATCAGCCTGTGTTCAAAGGATCTCTGAGGGTGAAATAGCAGCAATATGAAAAAAGGATAGTTGTGAAGTAGATTTGTAGCTTGATGTTCACTGCTCTCTTCCTCTGGTGTACTTCAAGAAATGAGTAGAGATCTGAAGTCTTTAAAGTCTCAATTTCACTTTTAAACTTACCAATTCAAGTGGTGTCACTTGACAGACAAGTTACAGGCCAGAAACATGGAAATCTTTTGTGGATTCAGACTACTGAAGATATTCTTCAAAGTGCTTGGTTGATAACAATGCAAAGAATCCAAAGATAGAACCACAAATCTGGAAATATCTAGTCTGACATTCACCCTGAATAATTATCTGAATAGTAAATTTTGAGGGTTTTCCCTTTTATCTGACTCCTGGAATTTGGGCCAGTGAAACACATTTTGAGCTTTGACATTTGTCCACCCAGGCAGAAATGTGGCTTTCTATAGACAAGAGTGAAAGGGATTTGCATAATCAAGGCAAATCTCAAAATGCTACAGTGATGAGGTTGAGCACATACAGAACAGGCAGACAAAATAATACAGAGATTAATAGTAGTCTATATACACCTCCCTCTTTCACTATGGTTTTTCCTTACAGGAGTTTCAGACAACTTGCTGTGCTGCCTGGGGCAAAGCATTGCCTTTAGAGAGAATGTGAGGAGGATTTTTCTGTGCTTTATTTGCCCAGATACTTCCCACAGCAAATGTGAACCTAATAAACCTCTATAAGCTTTTTAGCTGTTCTTCCCCATGACTACAAGTTTCTAACAGTACCCAGAAGTGAAGGAAGCTCGGAGGAAGACAAGTACACTTCCTTTTTTTGATGTGTAACTCAGTATGAGGGACTGTATTACCTGAGAGAGTAGATCCAAACTAGTCCCTTAATTTATAAATCAGTCTGATTTAATTGAGCAAGAATAAATGCTTAGCTCCTTCTTTCTATTGACACCTTTTTATGCTTTTCTGCCAAATAGTAGAAGGCTGTATGCTTGGGAACTGTGAGGGAGGAGGGGAAAGAAAAAACCATTTTGATGAGCAGGTGCAAGAAGAAAAGATGGAGAAAATAAGCACTGAGACCAACTGATGGAAAACAGTGCTTTGAAGTAAGTCAGAAAAATACATAAGGATTTTTATGATACAAGAGAATAAATTAGCAGTGTTTTGAAGCAGTGAAGTATGAAAGGAGATATAATAAAAGCAAAAGATCCAACCACTGAATAATAGAGATTCTGGAACAAGTAAAGATCTGAAATATTCAGACATGAAGTGCTCCACAGTGCTCAGTTAACCCAGCATGGGATAAAGCATTATTTTTGTCATAATCTATAACTGTGTAATTTGTAACTTTGTCTGTGCAGTACCACCACGTGCAGCCCTTGCTCTGCTGTCAGTGCTGCAGGGAGATGTGCAGTGCACCTTGTGCTGTGGGGCTCTGCAGGCCCCATGCACAGTCACAGGTTCCTGTCCAGTAAAAAGCAATTCCTTCAAGTGTTTTCTGTGTATCAGCATGGGTAGAAAACACCTCCAGTCAGTGCAATGACAACAGGGGGAAGCTTCCTGGTAATCCCTTTGGATCCTGGCTGGGAAAGCTGTACCAGCTACTTTCTGGGAAAGTTTCTGCAGAGAATAGATTTTTTTAGAACATTCTGACATTGGCTCATTAGCTGTTTTTTATCTCCTACTGTCATTTTTAAAAAATAACCCAAGGGTGCTCAGTGTACAGATTCAGAGGTAACTCCAGATGAGACAAATAATATGCAGGATGTGTACTTAGTGGGATGAAAGGGAGTCCTGACATTTAGGGGCACAGATCAGTTACTCAGGTTTGGGTTTTGTTTTCCCTACACCTGATTCTTTCTGTCTGCTGCCTCTTAATGAGATGAGGTTGTAAAAGGTGTTTTCATTTTGCAATAATGATGTGCCAGTAATGGCACAGTTTACTGATTTGATGGTTTGCGCATTGGGAGGGGTTTTTGGGTAGTAAAATTGTAAGTCAAGTGGTTTCAGTGGTCTAGGTTTTCACCACCTTGTCTCTTAAGTTTCTTCTTTTTGAAGAGAAGGTGAAATTCAGTGAATTTATCCACTCTAGTAAAAAATGCAGTGGTGCTATTTGTTTTACTGAAGAGGTTTACTGTTCTCAGCTGAAATGCTGCTCTTGTAATTAAGGCCCCAGTTTCATTTCTGCCTTAAGCTCCCCTTCTCCACAGTTTTCCTTGTGGGGTAAAGTATTATGACTGCTTGGGAATTAAATTAGGGAATTGATGCAAATTAAAACTTATTTGGTAAAAAAAAGGCTCTTTCTAGCCTGGGGCATCTCCTTGGTGCTGCTTGTGAGGGCAGTGGGTGCCAGCCCCTGTGAGCTGGGGGCCACGAGGCTCCATCAGTGCCATGGGTCCTGGTGGCACTGAAAGCCTGCTGCAGATTTCCCTTTGGCTGCTGGGGTTGCACTTGCTCGTGTGCATGTGGATTTTAGTGACAGCTTTCTGTGGCTTTTTTGATGTCTGTTGTTTGCCTGTAGCCAGTGAAACAGCTTTTTGGTACTCATGAGTTAAAGATATTTAATAGCTGTTTTAAAATTGTGGAATAGGAAGACTTTGGCTCTGAAGAGGGTGTCTTTAAGGACAGGTTTTGTTGAGGGTTAAAATGAACACAGCTGTTAGAGCTGGGGTTTGATTACAGCCCCATGTGTGTCCATGGATGAGTAGACACTGTTGAAGCTTGTGGAAGGTTTGGTTTGTTCTTTTAAGAAATATGGATTTAGTAATCCCTAGTTTTAAAGAGGCTTAAATTTGTAATTCATGATATTGGAGGTGGCAAGGCAAGCAGAGCAGCCCTGGAGGTGAGCCTGACCCAGGACTGCACACACAGCTCAGGAAAGGCTCTCAAGGCACTGCAGGCAAAAAAGTGAGTTGCAAAGTGGGGCTTCTTTTGGTTGGTTGAAGGACATGAAGAAAGTAAATCTAAAAGACTCAGCTGGAGATATTTGTGTAAAGTAGCTGAAGGGCTATTAATGGGGTAAATTTAGTTGTTTGTAAAGAGCATGGATGTTAAGAGAATTCACCTGCTCTTAAATATATGCTTAAATGATGAACAGTGAGCTCAGAAATTCAAATCTCTGGGCAGCTGTGGCACAGATTGCTGCACATCTGGATTAAAATAATGTATGATAACTGCAGTTTTAAGAATCCAGCAAAAGAGAGGATAATTAAAGTTTGGGAATTGCCCATATTGTCAGATCCAAAAGATATGATTATTTGCCATAGCCCTGGGTCGATGGAAATAATTCATGTCAAGAAAATGCTGGGCTAGTTCCCTTGGAGCAGATTGTACCTGCAGGGATAAAGTGCCAGGGCACAACCAAAGGAATACTTTCTCCTAACCCAACATGTGATTTCTAAGGTCTGTGAGGAGACTTTCAGAAGTGTCCTGTATGGCTGTTTGCTGTTTTATGTGGGCTTTAGTTAATGCAAATTTAAATTAAACTTTTACTAAGTTTTCTAATTAATAAAATTGAATTTATGATCCTTACCTGTGCTGGTGGCTGAGCCAAGGACAGGGTCCAATCTGCAAAGGAAGGAGGTGGGGGGAGAGTCCCCATCCACCACTTCTGTGGGGAGTGCAAGCAGGAGGATGATGAATGTTTGTGTCTGAAATGATCCTTTCTTTTCTCTGCTCCTGTGAATTTTCCATACCATTTTTCCTTGACTTGTTATTAATGTCAGCTGTGTTACACTTGTTAACTCCCAGACTGCTGTTTGTCCTGAGCAGTGAGTAATTAAAAAAAAATAGTTTGCATATTTAATATTATTTTAATATGGATGTACGAGAGCACAAAGCATGGATTAAATCCTGTATATGTTGCTTACTATCTTATGTGAATTTCTGTAATGAAAGTTTTATTTTAATAGTTAGTGTGTTCATCTGCTGACCCCAGTAAGAAGTATTTGCTTACTAATTCTACCCTTAAATGCAGGCTTGACAGGCTGAGAAATACAGGGAGTGTTACTAGAAATACATTTTTGCTCTCTTTCTAGAGTTTATCAAGAACAGAGGACGGAATTTAGATACATTTTCTATGTACTGAAAGCTGTATTTCTGCTTGTGACATCACCTGGTGGATTGTGTGCAGTTCTGCCTGATGGCAGGGAGCTTTGTCCCAGTGAATCCCTGGCCCTCACTGAGGAGGTGTGGGCTACTCTGACTGGTGTGGTGGAACAGAACATTTGCTGGGCTGAATTTATGTGAAAGCACTGAGAGTGATCCTCCTTTGTTACCCCAGACCAAGTCTTGATCTTACCTTATTCCCTTTGGCCAGAGGGAGTTGCCAGACCCAGGGTTGTGGTTCCACTTGGGGATGTTATAACTGGGGGAAAGGCCAGTTAGGATTCCTTCCTCCTTGTGTTTTGCGAGGTGTTGTGGGACGCTGTTTGCCGCTACGGGCACTCAGCGCTGTTCCAGGGAGCAGCTCTCCCTTTCCCTCTGGGAATCAGGTTATTAGAAACTCTAGCTTGCAAATCTGTTCTTTTGGTGTGTCTGTGCCCACATCTTGCATTTGTCTTAGGGTTGTTGATGCCTGTACAAGGTGTCATAAATATATCAATGATCAATATATCAGGTTTCTGCAGGGCCGCTCCCTTTCTGCAGCACTGAGTCCCACTTGGAATTTGTGTGTACAGCAATAGCTTAACTGCCAGGTCTTAATTTTTTACTCTTTTATTAGACCAGTGGAATTAGCCAGATTTTTAAATGTGAATACTCATTTGCATGCATGCAATGAATTTGAGGTGTCAGGGGTAGTTTGGATGCAAGTGTTGCATGTATGAAACGAGCTCAAGCCCAGAGAAACCCAGGGGTAAAACAGAGGGGCTGGTGGAGCCCCAGCAATCACAAAGCTGCTTCAATTTCCCTGGCTGAGACTGCTCTTTAGCCAAGTAGGAGTGCTTGTTGGTATTACCCCAGCTCCTGTTTGTACTAGGCTTTCTACCCAGTTCTAGCTGGTCCTGGAGGATTTCCTGAACTGGTGATGAACAAGTTACTTGGGAGAATCATCAGCTGCTTATTTTGAAACTTTAAATTCATTTTACTTCTGATAACTCTGATATAAAACATTTGCAGTGGTAAAATACTACTGTAACTGATTAGTCTCACTCAATTTTTTTAAAAGAGTAATCTAGATTGTTCTCATTAGTTTTTAGAAATAGCAATAATAGCATGAAGGATTTTTTTTTCTGCTGGCTGCGCTACTTGAAGCAGGGATAGACAAAAATAATATTCAAGCCAATTTGTGTTTGCCTAGACTGCAGAAAACATTGTGTCCTAGTTTGCAAATATTATGCTTCTGCACTGAGGATTAAGTTATCACAGTTTGACAGTCAGCAATTGAAGTATTCTTCCATACTGATTTTGAATCACATATTACTAATTTTCTATATAACATATTAATGACATATTTGGTATTTATTACTCCTGTGAATATGAGCCAAATCTGTCTGACATTGCTCATGAATAGTCCTGTTAATTCAGTTTTATAAGTGGAACCAAAAGATCTGGTTTTTTAATCATAATTTTCCTGTTGTTTATGTCTTTTAGGGTTTTGTCCTTGAAATAAAGTTATAGTATCATAAATCAAATGATTACTTTGTTCAGTTTCAGCTTGTTGTCTGAAAATGAAGCTGTGACTTGCAGGTTTCAAATATCAATAGAAATCACAGCAGTAAAGAAAGAACCTAGCAGCTTTTTTTACTGCTTTGTTAACAAGGAAGAAGATAATTTAGTGCATATTTCGTCATTTCTATAAATGTGGTGCTTAGGGGTGTGGTTTGGTGGTGGACTTGGCAGTGCTTGGTCCTGATGATGTTGGGTATCTCTGAAAGATTCTGATTCACTGCTGTCAGTCAAGTAGCTTGTTACACAGAAGACCCAGTAAGAGCAAATCACTGCAGTGAGGTGATTCCTTGTTACTGCTCACCTGACTTCAGGAGGTTTCTGATCCTCTGCTTTCCTCCCACGCTGAAGCATGCACTTGCTTGAGGATCATAGCTGTCACAGCTCTGCTGTGAGACACTGCTCATTTATTACTTAACAGTAGCAGTTGCTGTAAATCAGTTCTAGTGCTGATTTTATCAAGAGTACAGGATGTTCCTGGCAATGCTTATTCTCAGATTCTAGCTGCAGTCCAGCTCTCTACCAAAGTAGCTTGTTTTCCATGTTCTGTTAGTAGTCATGTGCACTAATCCGTTGTAAAGTCATATCTCACTGAATTTTGTCCTTCTGGAAATTAGTTTTAAGAAGTTGCACACTTTTTAACTAGAATGTACTTTCTTGTCTCTGATTTAAAGAAAAAAGTGAACATTTTTAAAGAAAGAAGAGGACTGAGCGGTAGGAGAGAAGAGAAAGCAAAGGAAGGGTAAAGTGGAGGAGTTTCTTGCTGTTCTTCAGTGATTCACCAAAAGTAATTCCTTTAGCTGTATCCCTTGCAGTTCCATCCTCTGGTTCTTTGTAGTACCTGAGTCCAAACATCTCTTCCTTCTCTCCTGTGTTTCTCCTTGGGTTTAATTTCCTTGCTTTGTGAAGGAGTGAATAGGCTCTAGTGCACTAGATCTTTACACTCTGTTAAAGCAAATAGACCTCAGGTGAAAACTGTCATGTATTGTTTGTGTTTCATTGCTATAGCAAGTTTAGTGATGCTATCAAAAAAGTATCTCTATTGCTGAATTTAATTTTCTGTGTCAGTGGCCCATTTAATTTGCTTGGATCAGAGCTGTGTTTTCTCTTTAATTAGCATTCAATGGGTGCTATAATCTCATTTTTTTCCAATATTCAAAGAGCTTTAGGACCCTGTGCAGTGATGCTCTTTGCTGTTAGATGGAACATTGTAGCTTGTCTTACAAATATGTTAGAGAACTGAACTTCATTTAGACAATGTTCAAGGAATCACTGAGCTGTTCTGCTGGATAATCAGTTTTTCAGTTGACTGGCAGCCTGGCCTCTCTCAGCTCTCACAAAGCACTTTTGGTTCCTTTCAGAAATCTAAAATACATTAGCAGAAAAAGCAGCCATGTATTGCTACAGAGGCTGTGCTTCGTCAGAGTTTGTTCATTTGAGATTTGCATTTAAATAAGCAAATAGGATATAGGAGTTTTTAATACAGCACTTGAGCTATGAACATTGAATATACATGTACTTAAGATACTCTGGGATTTTTTTGAGTGGAAAAAAACAATAGTATGTCTTAAAAAACATATTTAGTTGTCTGCACTGAAAGGTTATGAAGAAAAATAATCAGGAACAGTATTGAAAGGGAAGACAGGAAGAATAAAATGAGGAAGCTGGGACAGATTAAGAAGTTGTGTATCTCAAGCAGCCTAACCAAGTTGAAAGAGTTAACAAAGGAGCAAGGATCAAGCCTGCAATGGTCTATTCACATTAGGCAGGTTTCATTTGGTTTGTTTCTCCTACAGCAAAGATTTCACATTTAGTATTCTATCTTTATGACCTGAGCTAGATCTGCAGATGTAGACTTACAAAGTGGTAAAGTAGATTTTCCTAACACTGGAGTAAAAGACTTTTATCAGCTTTATTCAGCTTTATCTGTGCTCCTTTCTCTGTGACTTTTTTTCTTTTTTCTTTTTTTTTTTCTTTTTATTCTGGGAGATACCATTCCAGCTTCCAATATACCCTGTTTCTATACATCAGGTCATATCTTTGGAGGAGTTTTTTGAAAAGTAGACTTGACAGCTACAGTAAATGAAGAGATCTCAATCTGAATGTGTTTGTGTGTAATTGAATGTTCTTACAAGCAGAACTGCATTTTTTTTTGTGTGGCAGTAAGTGATATGAATGAAAACATCTGGATAATCTCATAAAATTTGTTTTCTCAGGGCAAGAAAACTGGTGTTTTGGACTTGATATTTTTATTTTTCTCCAGATACCCCATCACAAAGGGTGCAGTTTATTCTTGGAACAGAAGATGATGATGAGGAACACATTCCTCATGATCTCTTCACTGAGCTTGATGAGATCTGTTGGCGTGAAGGAGAAGATGCAGAGTGGAGAGAGACAGCAAGGTGAGCATTTTCATAACTTACAAATTATCTGTAGGTATTGGTTGCTGGTGTATTGAGGAATGATTTCAAAGCTGTAGCAAGCCCAGGACAGATTTTGGATATAAAGCTTTAATAAACCCATAATTTTAATCCTTAGTCTGCTAGTATTACAATAGCATTCATTGTTCCCAGAGCCAAATACTCTCATTTGGGTTTATGAGTATTGGTCAGAGTGAACACTGGTGGGAAAAAATAGTGTAAATATACCATATATGTGAATTAAAATCATTTGGTCAATTAATATTTTATCTTCTAATTTAAAGACTCTTTCAAACTTCATATTTTGTTTGAATCCTCAAGAAATGGATAAGGGAACCATTAAATAAAGATTAAAGCAAGGAATGAGATTACTTTTGGAACAATAGAACTTTTACATATTCTAAGTCTCCATGAACAGCTTGAGAATAAGTATTTAGTTTTGGTTATTTTATTTCTGCAAAATTAGTGGGAAAGACTTTTAGATTGCATTTCTGCAGTGAAAAAAAAATACTGGTGCAGAACTTTTAATTGCACATTTTTTACCTTGAGCATTTAAATGGGAAATAATTTGCTTACTTTCATTAAGAATTTACATTTTACAACAATCTTTACTTCATTTTTCATCTTGAAACCTTAGTTCTTCCTCTCCCTCTCAGTTGCTGGTAGTATTCCTCAATGGTGCACAAAAGTCTGTTTATATATATATATATATTTGGTAGAATATAAATTGCAAAATGTCTGGAAGGATTTTGTGGGTAACTGTGTATGTGGGCTGTCTGACATGAACATGGCTGGTAGTTTTCTTTCTAATTTTACTGCAAATTTCTGCTTTCCCAGAGGGCCAAAATTTTTTTCTATGACCTTCCCTTCCATTATTTGTTCATAGGCAGCATAGACAGATGCTAAATATAGATTTTTATGTGTTTAAAAATTCTCATATGGGGATTGTGCTGCAAAAGGAAGGCAGTAGTGTTCCTAAATAATCTTATTAATATTCAGAGAGAGAAAATCTAATCAAGGTAATCGTCTGCAATGTTCTCATATGATTAGGAATACATAGAACTTCTCTAGGAGGGGTATCAACTTCTGTTGAAATTAAAAAGTAAAAGTCACTGTGTGTTCTGTTATTTTTAAGCAGGGAAATAGCAACTTCTTTAGTTCAGCTTTAAAAAAAAATCCCTTGGCAAATTATTAAAGCATAGTGTTTCTGAAAATGATAACAATTTCTGTCAGCAAGTGGTTCTGATGAAGATAGAATTCAAAAGGAGTAGGTGAAATAATTTTCTGTTTTGGTTGATCTCTTTATATGTACAACCTTCTCAACTGCTGTTTGTGAAATGAAGAATTAAAGATGTTTAATAGAAATGAGATTGTTGAAAAAATGCAGGACAAAAACAGCCAAGAAAACTACATTTTTGGAGCTCAGAAAATACAAGAGTGACATAATAGGTGATAGTAAAGTTTTCATTAGCTTTAGCAGTAAGAATGGGCTGCTGTGTGGAAAGAACTGGTCAAGATAAATGGTCTTTTTCAGTTTGGATCCCCAGATTTCAGGCTGCATTTGACATGGGGTGACTGGTTAGAAAAGGAGGGGAAGACAAGGAAATTACCAAATTCAAAATGAAGAGAAGACTCAAAGTGCTTCTCTGTGCAAGTAAGAGGGTGCCATAATTTCCATCCCAGAAAGATGGAAGAACATGCAGGGTATGGTAGGGAATGGGTAGGGTAATTCCTGTCTCTCTGTGGCTCTATCAGGTGTGCTGTGTCAATCCAACACAGCAACACTATTAAAGAGAGGATAAAAATGGTTGGGGCAAGCAGAGCCCTTATAGTCCCATTTCAGAGCCATACAATGCTTGGAGGAAAGAAAAATTATAGACTTGGAGATAAGTGGAAAATTGGATATATTGCAATACAATGTCATGTCAGACTAAGTTAATAATGCTCTTTAATCAGGTAAGTGATTTTTGTTTTTCTGACAAAGGAAAAAACAGTGAATCTAAATTTTTTGAAGGAAAGCATTTGATATGGTACAGCAGTAGGAATGTATTACTTAAACTGCATTCTAGTGTAAAAATTCTATTAGCAGGTTGGGAACTATTTGAAGAGGTGCAGCAGGCCGTGCTGAGAGATTGTATTATTAGTGTGAAAGGTAGTGACAGCTAAGTCCTGAAGAGTGAGGCTTAGTAAATAGAATAATTATTCAATTAAAAATGGGATTATTATAAGGAAACTTGCTGATAATAAGAAATTAGGAGGTATTACTCCTATAGAAATAAATAAAGGTATCATACACAAAGAACCAAGTGGCTTTGAGTAGAGTAATAGAAATGGGATGGTGTTTAATATGCAAGATCATGTGCTTAGAAACTAATACAGTGGGTCACTTTAAATACCTGTGGTTGATTCAGGACTTCAGAATTATTGATTTGACTAAAAGTGTGGTATGGAGAAGATACAACCTGAATTTGTTGCTGTTCCAGGCTTATTGCATGCTTTTCATATGTGTGCAAAATGTCACTTGGAAATATTTGTAAATCTTACTGTTTGGCTTTGGATGTAGTTTCAGATAGAGATGAATTACATTTAATGAGAGTGATAGCACTAAGTGGGTATGGATTCATTTCACCAAGCTCTGCACTTGGTGCGCCTGGACTGAAGTGTTGGGCTGGCTCTGATGAAGTACATCTGTATCTTTGTATTTTCACTTTGATTGAAAGAGCACTGGACTTTTCTGTTCCAGGATCTGATTTAGACTGTCCCATCCATGGAATTAGTCAGTGAGCAGAATTGAAAGAATAGCTTGGTCATGTTGATACAGGGATAATTTTTTTTCTCCATCAATTGATTTCAAGGCAGAAGAAACACATACCTTTTAAAATCAATAGTCATCCTCACAGTGGTTTTTGTATGTGGCCCAGCTGTACAGTTGTGCATTCTCTATGGAGATGATGCATAGTTTTTGTCCTGGAAAAAAAAAAATTCTGGTAAGTTTGTGGAGAAATGTGCTGAAGTGTAACAGTTGGATTTATTTGGTACACCTAAATAGTGTAGCTGCAAGTTGCAGGTGTTGGGAAAGCAATCCATGTGTCATGGATGGAAAGTGGCACCTGATTTGTAGCAAGTTTTACCCAGACTTTTGGGACTCATTTATCTGCTAGTATCAACAAAAAATATCTGGAGAATATCACTATCTTTATGGAGCAGAAGAAAATATATAGTAAGGAAGGAAATAGAAAGAACCTTGAAACCAGGAGGAAAGTGCTTAAGCTTAAATTTCTAGGCACAGTTAGGAAAATAAACTCCTGTCCATAGTTAAGAAAGTAAATTGTTAATAGTGACTAGAAAATGGATGGGTTAGGGAAAGTTAGGAAGTATAATGCATTTTCCTGGGATCAAAACTTCCTTCCAGAGAAAGTGGGTCACAAGAAACATAAGTTTCTCACTCCTGCTTTGTTCCTGACGTGCTTTGTGTTCTTTGGTTGGTTTTCAAATCGCTGTGGGCAGGCACAAGCTCATGTGGAAATTGATACAGATGGAAATACCACATTAAAACCATTAGCTGCTGTGAGTACATACTGCATCTCTCTGCTGCACACATACCACACTACAAAACAGATAAAATACAGTCACCCACTCCATATTGTGCAGAAAATGCAGTAACTGTGTCTGAAATGAGGCATGTGCCCTCTTTTATAGGTGCCTGAGAAAGTGATGGAGGTGGTGTTAGAAGCTAGGACATGTACATGAGGTGTGTGTCCACACCCTAGCCTGAGTAGCATTTTTCCTCTAGTAAGATGCCTTGCTGAAACTCTTGTTGGCATATTTTTTCCAGCAAGCATGCTATCAGAGGAACTAAACTGTGTTATCAATAGACCTATGCCAGTCTTTGGCAGTAAAGGAAAGCTGTAAGGATGAAAGTGCTCTTCCATGCAATCAGACACAAGAGAGATGAGGTAGCTCCAGATACATTCCAGTTTCAGGGGATGTGTGTGACAGGAGCTCAGTCAGGGCTGATGGTGTTTCCCAAGAAACCAAGAAAAGCTTTTATCTGTCAATCATACCAGTTAAGGGGTTAAACTGAAAAAGTAGATATATTTAAATTTGTCTTTGAAAAACTAAAAGGAGTACCAAATTGGGAAATTGGGATCTATGCCTGAATTTGGATTTCAAAGCCATTTCTGTCATGGAGCCTTGCTCATGAATTCAGAGGGTTGATCAAATGGTATTATGATTTTTAAAACCACTGAACACTTAGAGCTGAAAGACTGCATCAGATTAGAGTTGTTTTATGTTTACTGCTACTGTTTCTCATTTGATATGCCAAATAAGGATTATCTGACATAACAGGAATATTTCTGAAAAGACAAAAGTTGATAAATAGTATAATGATGTTCCCTTGATGAAATTAGTAAAATTATGATATGCTTATTAAAATCAAAATAGAAATTTATTTCAAATGTAGAATGCTCTCAGTTGGACATGATTTAAGTCCATGTCCTGGCCTGTTGGCTCATTGAGTAACAATGGATGAGAATGTATTTAAACACCTAAGTTTCAGCAACAGTAGGAGATGGGGTGCAACCCACACAGTTACACTATTGCAATTCATGGAAGTGCAGAGGATCACAATGGCAAGCAGAATTTGTTGAGCAGTAGCAGTTTCCTATGGATTTTTATGCACCAATGGGTAAGCTTTAATGTCTGACACTATAAATTCTAATTAAAGCTGTTTTCATGATTTAGACTTCTCTGTGTCCCTAGTATGTTACAAGCTCTGGTAGTAAGCCTGCCTCTGTCCAGTCACTTGTCTTAGGTTTTTAAGAACATGCTTGTCTTTCATTGCTCTTTTAAAATCTGTTTACAACTGGTCAGTAGATTTAAATTAGGAAATATCAAGGACAGACTGCAGCAGCATAATCAGATAAGCAATGTTGGAGACTGACTTACATGAACAAAAGGTAATGACAGTATGAGGTTTCTGATGATATTTTGTCAAGCTCTGTGCTAGGATCATTGTTTTTAGAATATATGGAACATGGTTTTTAATTTTTTTACTGAATCACCATAAAGGATCTAACAAGCTAAGCACAGAAATAATAAGATATATAATAACACTGATAATAATTCATAAAACCAGAAATTATTAAGAATACTCAAGCATCAAGATCTTATCAATCTCCTAAGGAGATTAGAAAAATACACAAAAATGGAGGTATGAGAAGACAGGAACAGCCACTTCTTAGAGAGTTCAAGTGTAAGTGCAAAATGAAAAAAAATTTAAGAGCTATTTTTTCTTCTCACATGCTTCTTCCCTGAGTTGTTGTAGCCTCCCTTTCAAAATTTAGCTTTGAACTTGGTGGGGAGAAGTGTGTTAAGCCGTGTTTGATGTCCCTTTGGACATGGTTTTCAAAATTTATTTGGAAAATCTCATTTGCATATGCAAATTCAATTTAATGGTTTGGCTTTGTGGAAGTAAATTTTTGTGCTGTGTCCTCCTTGCTGCTTTTCTGGAGGAATGCAAAAGTGAAGGGGATGGGCTGGGAAGAGGAAACAGAATACAGCAGAGGGAGTGGGGAACAGGTCTGAGGAAGAGGAAGGAGTTCTCATGGGCAAAGAAAAAGTACAGAAAGTGGCCAGTTTCCTCACAGAGGAAATGGAGGGAAAATGTTTAGATACAAAGAGGAGGAGAGGGCTAAACAAAGGAGACTGGAGATTTTGAAAGACCCAAGGAGTTGAGGCAAATTGGGATCTATGCCTATAAATAATGAGTGAATGATTTGAAGGCTGCTGGGACAGTTCCATCAGGATGGGAGCAGGTGTGCTGATGATGGGTGGGTCAGTGAGGTGGTGGCAGCAAAAGGGGAAGAACTTGGTACACAAGGACTGAAAGGAGAAAAGTGTCTAAAATGTGGGTAGACCTGTGTATTTTACAGGTAGGAGCAGAGCTGGATGTGTGGCCCAGGAACAGAAGAGGACAGCTGTGATAGCTGCTTTGCTGGGCTGTGAGGCTTGGTAAAATTGGAAATTCCTCAGTCTTAAAGGTCTCAAGGCTTTACATTTCCCTGCTGTCTGGAAATGTGTGGAGATGCTGTCCAGGTGTGAGGCTCTGCTTGGCTTCTCTGCTGCCATGTCCATATAAACAGCTGAGAGCTGTAGAGTCAGGCAATACAGATGTGGGCTGTGCCTGCAGCTGTTCAAACCTTGCTGTGCTGGCAGGTTGCAGGGCTCCACACAGCAACAGCCCTGTGTGACTTCTCAGGTGTTTGTTTAACATTCTTTTAACATTTTAAGTGCAATATTTTATCAGTAGAGAATTCAGTCTCTAGCAAGTTTATCTGGCTGGATGGTGACAAAAGACTTGATCCTTTCATGCCAGTTTCTTATATCCTTTTGCATTATTGAGGTTTCTCCAGACTCCTTTTCATGCAACTTGTTATTCTATCACAGAAGGCCAAAGAATTAGTCAAAGTTCTTGTAGAGTACAAAGATAATTGCTTAATATATTTCTCTCTTCATCTTTGTGGTCAGAACTTAACCTCAAAAATGATATAATACAGCATTACTAAAGAAGTAGTCAGTGGAAGTTTCTCATAGTTCCTAAAAAGGAAGAATAGAGTGAAATCTGAAGACATGCTTAACATATTTGTCTGTACTTTCAGCATTCATATAAGTAATTAATTTTTCATTTCTTATGCACAGTGGAATTATAAATTTGATTGTTTGTTCAGGTGGTTGAAATTTGAAGAAGATGTAGAGGATGGTGGAGAGAGGTGGAGCAAGCCCTATGTTGCCACACTGTCACTTCATAGCTTGTTTGAGCTGAGGAGCTGCATCCTGAATGGCACAGTTCTTTTGGACATGAGAGCTAACTCCATAGAAGAAATTGCAGGTATGTACCAATATTTCATGTATTGGTTATGAAAATTATTTAATAAAAACTAAATGCTTACCAAGAAAGTTACTGCATAATAATCAGTTCAGTTTAGAAACTCCCCAGAAATGTTTTTCTCATTTTACTAGAAAAGAAACTCATGTCTGGCACAGTTAGTAAATATTCTAGTTCAATTTTTTAATGTGGAATCTGCTGCTTTAAGAATCAATTTTTGAATAAAGAAGAGAATTGAAATGGAAGAAAGAGGGTAGTTTGGTGAGATTTAATTAGAGCTGGCATGTTCTCTGCTCCTGCCACGCTGCCTCAAGTGATGAGGCGTGTGCTAACTTCCACAAACTTAATCTAGTGTAATGCTAATTGTAGGCAATCTAGCTTAAAAAACCCCAAAATACAGGGAAGTATTCTTTGCAATTAAGTTACGTGAAAATGGATATGTCACTGAGTTGAGAATGAAATCAGGAGTAATGATACAGTGTAAGTTTTTAAAAGGAATTTTAGGTACATTAACTTAAGATCAAGTGGAATGCATTTTTTTTCCAATAGAAGTCTATTTGGCAGTTGCAATTCCAGAGCTTGTGTGAGCTCCTGAGCAAGGCAAAACATAATGGATGTTCTTCTCTCCCAAAGTGGAAGTGAGATTGAGACTAAATGCCATTTCCTGCTTTCCTGGTGTTTTCCTTAAAGACTGTAACTAGGTTAGGAAAGATACAAAAGACAAAGCAACAAAATTTCTAACACTCAAGATTATCAAGAAAACTGCTTTGTGAATGATGTATAAATCTATGTAAGTCCCATATAAAATTAATTTTACTTACTTAAATTGTTGGGAAGATTTAGTTTGGTGGGCTGTATTTAACAGTGCAATTAAAATTGGCTCAGATTGTTGTAGCTGCTTTTCATATTTACTTTTCCCAAATTGTTTATGTCAAATTGATGCAAGACATTATTAAGTAAAGTATAAATCTGCAGAAACTTGTGTGGTTTTCTACTCTGTGCCGAGCTCTGATTCTTCCATGACTCATAGTCTGAATTAGACCTTCAGAATTTGTCTTGATAAAAGATAAACGTGAAGAATAAAAAGCAGCACATTTGAAAGAACAAAGGTGTCTATCAGTATGTTGCTTTATTATTTATTTATACATAATTAAGGAATACTTTGGTCAGCTGCTTAATGTTCTTGCATCATTTTTTTGCTTAAATAGTACACTGAGTTTTTCAATATTGAGCTTTATGTTCTTAATCCAGAAATCACTCAACTTAGTCTGTAGTCAGCTAAGAAAGCCCTTGCAGAATTGTTTCTTTTAGTAGGTAAGAAAAGTAATGATGAATGCAAAAACCCCCCAACTTCAGGGAACACCCTTTTCCCCCCTGTTTTTGAAAGATCCTGTAAATTTTCCAGTGTAGTGAGACCCCAATTAATTATTGTTTATAATCTCAATCCTTAGTTGCAGTGATTTTTGTTTCAGTTTAGGTGGCCAAGGATTTGAGCATTTGTAATGCTAACGTTGAAGCTCACCACAGATGTAAGTTGTTCTTCAGCAGAGAATTTGGGAAGTTACCCTCATGCTATTATAAGTCAGCCCTAGTTGTGGCTTATCCTGTTTTTGATGAGGAAATCCTATTCTGAGAAGAGGCTTTAGGATGACTTTCATTAGATGGAATGTACCATTTTAGTTTAAAAATATCTTCTTGTTGTGGCAGATTTGGATGCATTTTATTTGTTGTATTATGAAGTGGTAGGCATCCCTCCCTGAAAAGGTGACCTGACACGTGATAAGGTTTGCATGAGTTGTGCTTGGTCTCTGAGAGAAGATTATATTTTTCCTCCTCTGCAGACTCAGTAAGCAATGAACTATTCTTTTTCTAAAAAAGCTTTGCAGCAGGTGCTTCAGGCAAGTGAATCATTCTGTAAATTACTCACGTGCTGTCAGGTTTCTTTGAAGAGATTCATTTTTTTTCTATTTTCTCCAGAAATGAAGTTGCTACTCTGGTTGCTTTTCTCTGTTGATATTATTTGTGCAATTATTTTCTCTATTATTATTATTATTTTCTTTGTTAATATGATTTGTAGCAATGCAGTTTAACTCTTCTTCAATCAAGTCCCTTTGTAATTTGTTACTTTACTGCTGTGTGTGTAATTCCTGGTCTCCAGTGATTAGCAATGTTACCTAGAGTGTGGCACACAGTAGGCAGCCCTGCAAGGAGGAAAGACTGATGGTAGTGGTAATAAGCACACCACCAAGGCCTCTGTGCTGGGGATCTTAGAAATGGGACAATTCCAAATAATGACAGGCAGCTCTTTTTACTTAAAAGTGACTGCTGGACCTGAAGATTAGGTAGGGCTGGTACCCCTCAATGTGTTGGTTTTGCATCATGGAAGTGATGCCCCAGTCAGGAAATCCTTTATTGTCTGTTCCAGCCAGTTGCTACTCCCTGTGAGTAGTTACAATCCTACTTGTGCTATAGAAGGGAAATGCTGTGTTCATCAGGAACTGCTATGTGTTCCAGTTGTATCTGACTGTCCTGACACTTTAGAATTTGAAGAAATGGTTGCTCTCACTTGTTGGCTTCAATTTTTTTTTCAACAATCAGCTCTTGCTGTTTGGCTTGCCAGCCATGCTAATGCCAGGCTTGTCCAGCCCTCCTGGTGATCACTTTTGGGTTTGTTTCCCTGTTACTGTCTATGCCACCATTAGGAGAGTTTGTGAAAACAGGTTATGCCCTACAGTTTTAAGGGGTACTCCTGAATTAAATTTGATTCTTGTGCTTCTGATTCATAGTTTAAGGTTTTGTTTATTTAATGCAATCTTTTGATAATTTTACTGCATTGCTATAATGATCATCTTTTGAGAACAAATACATTATTTGTGCACATGTACTTTCCTCTTGCCTCTGTTAGTGAGAAATGTGTGCTGTGTATTTATTGGTGATGTCTGGGCTATATTCCAATATCAAATTACATTGCTATTAATGCAGTGCCAGTCTTCATATCTTTGAAGGAGATGTACTTAAACTTTATTGCTAAATTGAGACTAAGAATTCCTATTTGTTTTAGTCAAGGCTTTTAATCTATAAACACTTACTCACTAAGGCATTAAACTCTTAGCACTTAGCCCTTGAGAATTTGTGTTATTAAAGTCTGTATTTTAAAACATTAATGGGCTTGTGGTAAAATGTCCAGAAGAAAGGCACCTTTTGTAGTGTTTGCATGTATTTTGTATTTTATCTCTAGAAACAATCACTGTTCTGCATGAAAATATTTGGTACTGTTTATGTGGTGAGAATTTTAAAATCATCCTCTATTCCAGCATATCCATTCTCTATTAGGTCTTTTTCATTCCAGCTGTCATATTTAAAAATTACTTCATCTACAAGATTGTATATTTCTTTGGACAGGCACACAATTTTCCTTGTTGCAAAAGAGCTTATTCATACCTATGATGCTGAATTCACAGACAGCCTCTTATTATAATAGAGACTTCTGAGATGAATTTCCAACACTGTCATCATCCATCAGAACAGCATGTTTGTTCCTGAATTTCTCAAATTGTTCCCAATTTTTGAAAGATGGATTTTGCTTCTCTTGCAAAGAGCTCAGTTCCTCTGCTGAACTTAATCCTGTTTAAAAATGCAATTTTTCTGACACATATTTTGGGGGAGTTATTACTATTTCTGATAGGTGATGTTATTTTTTCATGTGTCTTTGCAGTGACTCCTGGATCAGCACTCCATGCCCAAGGAATTCCTTTGAGCATTATGTAGTAATATTTTATCGATCACTTCTGTATAGAACATATGCTAAAAGGAAGTCTGAAAAATCTATGTAATCAAAACAGTTTATTTTGGAACTTGTCTCTTGAGGATGTATTTGCCAGAATCTGGCGGTACCATTAGAGAGCAGCTTCACTGTGTTGTTCAAGTTGGCAGATGAAAATGTTCTCTTTTGATATTTTCACTTAGTTCCTTTGAAACCATGTAGATTCTCAGATTACCATCTGGTTTTTTGATTCTAACCACTGAATGAACCCAAAAGGTTCCTCTGTTTAACATATGATGCCATTTTCTGTTGTTTGGTTCAAAAACTATTCAGTCCAGCCTTTAATGGCAATACTTTCTTTACAGCATGAGCCACAGAACTTGCATATTCTTGTAGCTGTGGAGAGTGTTCTGTGAACAAATGTCAAACCTTGTCAAATACAAACTGGGGCCTCACAGTGGAGCTTTGGTGACTTGCACATATTTGAAATATTCTCATTTGTTTTAAATGGTTTAATTGTAATAATGGTTTCTTTTTAAAATTAAGTTTGAAGGCTGCCCTTCCTTTCCAATCCCAAGATCTATTTTTTCCCAAGCAGTCTTTTGTATGTTCCTCACGGCTGAATTTTCAATCTGTGTAACAGCTTAATCTTGTGATTGAGGTCACCAGACTCTGTGCTCAGCAACTCAGGGCATTACATCCCAAGTGTGCAATTTTATTGATTTCGTTAATATCATGGTAAGCTTTCAATCTGAACAAGTCTTCTTTTACCTTTGTTTGCTTTAAGCTATATTACTCCATAATAACCACATATTTTAACTGGCTCAAGTTGAGATTTTATTTCACTGGAGCCTTTTGTTTCATCTGCAGCACTCACACTGTGTTATGTTTCTGACAGTGCTTTTATGGTGCATTTAACTTTTATTACAAACACTGTAATAAAGCTTGGGATTGCCTGTGAATAATCTGCTTCTCTGTTTGACCCTACACCTGTCTTTTGTTCAGCTTTCTCCTTCTCACTTACCCTGGTTCCTGCATTTGTTTGCTTTATTTTCAGCTTAGCATGTGGTAATAACCTCTGCAGAGAAACTGTCAGGTTTTGTTCCTTTGTCTGTGGGTAAATTGTAGATCTTCCAGCTTCTAAGCAGCACTGTCTTTTTGTGTGGTTGTTTTGTGTTTTCCCATGTTAGCCACAACTTTAGGAATCCTTTTAGATTGCACAAGTCAATCTCAGCTTGCAAAATTTATTTTTTATGAGGCATTCACTGTGCCTGCAGTTCTGAACTGCAAGCTGGGAATTTTGGCCTCGTCTCTGCAATTTACGGTTTTGTGAAATACTTGCTCTTGTTCCTCAGTAAAATTATATACTGCTATTTTAAAAAGCAGACATTTTTCATTCTTTCTTTCCTTTTCAAGTATTATAGACTTGAATATTTGAACCAAATAATTTCAGGTAAAGCTGGAAATAGAATCTGTGTCTCGAAGCACTGGAGTGCTCTGTCCTCTTGGATGAGCTGCTAAATCTGCCAGCTTAGACAGCTTGTTTGTAATCACCATTGTAAGTGATGTAAATGAGTCTTGGTTCACAAGTGCAGCCCGGGAATCCTCATTGTTGGGTTTGTATTGCTCCTCCTGCCTGACTCACTAGGGAAGGATATATTTGGGTTCCTCTTTAGAGACCCATGAGGATAAAGGATGGTGTTCCACCTGATAGTCTTCCATAAAGCAATGCATTAGGGTTGCTTGGTTTCTTCTTCCCTGCCTTCAGGGGCAATGACCACAAGCCAGAAAAACCATGGCTTTTAAATTAGGTTTTGTAGTCAGCTATCACTGCAGTAGTGATGCCCATAAAACCCTGTGTGTTTTATATTTTGTCACTAATCTCTCATTTTGTCCTACAACTGTGCAGTTATGAAATTTGGAAGTCTGATTACCAGCACCCTTGCTGGTGTACATGAATTCAGTTTCTGCTGTAAACTGTCAGTGCTAACCTGCATCAGGAGAATATGAGCCCAGTAATTTCTTTTTGGACTTCCCAGGTATTTTGATAGACATACAGAATGTTTTCTCTAAATTTATTCCAAGTTTCACCTGAGCATTCTGTGTGTTATTGCCCGTGAGGAGATGAGCACACTGTGAACCTGGTGCAGTGGGGAGGGAGCTGTCACCACACTGGAGAGCCTCCTCATTGTCCATTTGCCTGGAGCTGTGGGGGCTCCCCCTGGGTCTGGCCACATCTCTGTACAAAGCTGCAGAGTGCAACAGACACCTCCAGAGTGAGGGGAAGCAGCCAGCCTGCTTTTGCATCCTTGCTGACCCTAGAGGTGGGACAGATGGAATTTCCTCTGCTGGGCCACACAGGAGCCGTGCTGCATTTGAACTGATACAAACTGTCTGCACCCCAGTGCTGTAATTCACAGCCTGGGTAAATTGTTCACAGGTGGTGATGAGTTACAGCTCAGTTACTGTAATAGCTGGTTAAAGTACTCACACTGCTCACATTTACTCACAAAATTAATTTTATACAGATGATGTATTGTAACTGAGTCTGAATGGAGAAAACGTCTTGAAGTTCTGTGAAACCCCAAGTTTCTTTGAATTCTTCTTAATGACCAGGTCAGGGAGAATATCTGTCTTTAACAGCTTGAAAAAATGATTTCATGGTTCCAGTATCAACCAAGATTCCTTACTGAAGAAACATCCTACTTTATCCTATTTGATGTCAGCAGAAATGTTACAGTGTGAGCATTTAACAGAATGGGTAACACTGTGCTGCTGGGTATTCCACAGGTTCCACATCCTTCTGAAATCTTCCTATGGTAGGGAAGCATCCTTGAAAATGGAATGATAAGCTGTGCAGCTTACCATGGAATGGTAAGCTATGTCTCTGGCTAGAAGGGAGCTGTGCAGAATTTAAAAGGGCATTCAGGAGGAAAATTCTTTAAAACAAAGATTCTTTACTGCTTTTTTTTTCTCATATGAAATATGAAGGAATAGCTGCCTGTTCTAGATACAGAACTGGAGACCAGGGTTTTGAAAATATGTACAGCTTCAACTGATGTGAGCATGTAGGCTCCTCTACTTACAGGATTAAGTGATTACAGTCTATTTTGAAAATTAAATGTTTAAAATGCTCCTTTTGGCCATTTACTCTAGGAATTTACCCATGCTGCTCTTGTTTTCAAGACAATCTCTGCAATTAAGGGTGTTAGTGATATTACAGGGGCCTAGGCTTTTCAAAATATTTTAAATATTTTGAAAAGCTTGGGAAGAAACTGAAAAGGAATCCCATGATGATAGGAGTGGATGGACACAGTCTATCTTATTCCAGCTCACATCTGTGCAGGGCTTGAAAAGAAGGGTCAAAAACCAGCAATCTGTCAGAAACTTGACTGTATTTAAGCTCCTGCAGCTATACTGCAGCTGTGTCTATATTAAAAGAATGACAGCTGGAGGGAAATGCCAGGGCAAGAAAGCACATCTTCACTCTTTCAAAAGCTGAATGCATCTTTCCTTATCACATGTGGCAGCAGTGCTACAGTAAAAGGGAAGTCATTGTAAAAACCCAAAAAACTCTAGGTAAGCCACTTTCTTCTTTCTAGCAGGAAATAAAAACTGTTAGTCACCACACTGGCACCAACCCTGTGGCTTCTGTGGCTATTAACAAGCCTAGCAGAGCATCCTAGGGAAAGGAAGAGGATAGGGATTTGATTTTATTTTTCCTGTAATTTTCTCTCCTAAATAGATAATCTTAAATATTGACATCATCCTCAGCAGTTAATATATTTTATTATTTTGTGTGAAATATGCTGTTATTCCAGTAATGACGCTGTACAATTAGAGTTGCACTTATCCGTAAGCAAATAATGTTGAATATGAAAAACTATTTTCTGCTAGTGCACTGAAAAAATGGTAGTAATTTCTTAGCAGGGGGATCAGTTTCACTCTCACCTCCTCAAAATTATCTTCTTGCAGTAGCATGTACCTCTGGCAGTAGAGATAGATTCTATTTGGTATCAAAAAATAATGCAGCAATTTTGCTGTATTGTCTTACCTGGACTTTCCTTGCATTGCACTGAAGGTATTGTAATTATAGCTACAAGAAAGAAAGACTGTGATCTCCTGTGGTAAGTACAAATGGGAAAAAAAATTTCCTCACAGCCAGTCCTTTGTAGAATAGAATAGAATAGAATAGAATAGGGGTTATTTGAAAAAAAAAAAGAAAAAAAAAGAAGCCATCTTACAGACATCATAAACCTGGGTTTAAATATGTTATATGTAAGAGTGCTTAAGAACTGACTTCAAAGTCATTGCATAGGTGACCTTAATTTGTGAACAGCATAATATTTTGAGGATTTTTTTATATTACTAGCATCCTTTTGTCCCTGCCCTTCCCCAGTCTCTCTCCCCCTGCATGTGAAACACTTCTAGATAAAGCTTACATTGAATTCTGTTGCATTAAAGGAACTGGTGCACTTCATTTGTAATCCTATTGGGTACTAGTCATTATTATTGCAATTTAAGAGGCAAATTGTTTCCTCTTTCATTATGTTTGTGTATGTACTTTCAGATATGATTCTGGACCAGCAGGTAGGCTCTGGGCAGCTCAGTGAGGACGTTCGTCACAGAGTGCACGAGGCATTGCTGAAACAGCATCACCATCAGAACCAGAAGAAGCTGAGCAACAGGATCCCCATTGTAAGATCCTTTGCTGATATTGGAAAGAAGCAGTCTGAGCCCCATTCCATGGATAAAAATGGTAATGCTTTATTTTGCATTTTGAGCCTTCAGTAGCATCTGCCTGTTTGGTATTGCATGTGCTTTGTACCCACAGCTTAACAGTGTGATTCTGCTCTGGAAAGCTGCCCTGTAAAAATGGTACTTTCTGCATGAGAGTGGCTCCTCTTATGCATTCAGAAACATACCTGCCCAAATTTGAAATCTGGCTACCTTGCACAGCTCAGGGCTGGGCAGAGCTATTCAAGGGAGCTTGCTGAGGGGTTGGAAGCTGTGCTGGGTACCCTGGGGGCTGGCATGGTGTGCTGCTTCCACTGCAGCTTCAGGTGTCCTGTGCAAATTCTCAGACTGAGCTTGAGCACAGGGTTGTTCTGAGCTGTGGACAGGTTCCATCAATGCCAGGAATGTGGTAGGACTATTTTTCACTTCTGCTGACTATCCAGGACCTATCTATTTAAAATGTAGTGGATTGTTGAATCAGTGTATGCATTAGCTAGAGTTCAGCTGCTGCTCCAGATTTTATAGGTGAGTTTGAAGGCTTCAAAAATGAGGCAAACATTTCAAGATAACACTGTTGGAGAGATGTCACAAAAGCTGTACGTTGTTCTTTCAAAAATCCCTTTTGGGAAAATCAGGATAATGAAAATGAGAAATGTTTGCAGAATGGTTCTAGAGTAAATGTTGGCATAACTTTTTTTTCTCCCCCTTGCTTTTACGGAAGACCTTACAAGGTGTGTTATTGTTGCAGGTCATCATAATAAAAGATAGGCAGGGGCAATAAGAAACTTATTCACATAAACAGAGGTCTGTGTTATGAAATTTGCAGCCAAATTTTGCAATATTTTTCATTTAACATTTATTCCAGAAATCAGCTGTAGTGAAATCCCAGTCCCTTCTGCTGTCACTCTGTTTCAGAGCCCTGTGAGCTCCCCATCACCTTGGGAAGTGGGGAGTGAGGAGCAGTCACAGCCCAGGGAAGGTCAGGATTGCAAGAGGAATCTGTGTGCTCTGAGGCACAGGAGTAGTTGTGTGGCTGATCTGGGAAGATGGGGCTGCTTATATATAATAAAGGTTAATTTGATTTCAAGGAAGAAGGTTTTTTTCAATCATTGCCATATAAAGTTTTAAGAGATCTAAATCTAGTTGCTTCCCTGGGGAAGATTCTAGACCTAAAAGGCAACATATAATTTCATCTGATGAGGATATTAAACAGAAACCTTAATTGTGGCAAAGTGTCACTCTAAGAGTAAGGAAATATAATATTTACTAAGATGTGTGTGATCATGCATAGGGATGCACAAGAGTAAATGTATGTAGGATGATTGTCCATATTTTTTAAGGCAACTTTCTTGTTGATTTATACAGCTTTTGCTGATGACTTTAAACAAATATTCAGGAGACACTTGACAAAGTTAATGATATAATGATCCTGTACTTAATTTCCACAGGATGTAAGATGGCAGCTTGCATTCCATTAAGCTTTTTGCACTAGATCTAATGCAATAAATAGGCACTAGTTGCTTTAAGAAGAACCTTCATGGCAAGATGTGAAATTATCATGAACTCAATTTGGATAACTTTATATGTCTGTGAGTAGAACTGATGCAGTAATTCACTCCAGAAACATCTTGCTTTTGCCTGAGTTTCTTCTGGCAAACTTCCTAGCTCTTCCTAAATTCCCCCCAAAAATAAATTCTCATCAGGTGAGCGTCTAAGTCCGTATTAAACCCACTACTTTTATATACTCAGTGGTTAAGTGATTCTCTTAAGTAGGGAGACATATTCTTACAGTTTTTCATTTGTCTGTCCCTATTTTGCAAAAATGAAAAAATGCCAAATGCATAGTTCATGTGCTTGTGTAGAAATGTCTCAGAGGGCTCTGACCTCTGTTAAAAAAATGCTAGTCACTTTTACTGTGTTAATTTAAATTAAATGTACCAATAGACATAGCAGAAACGATATATGTTTGTAAAAAGTGGAATAACCCATAGAGATTCAATAATTTTCAGGAAGCTGATGTGAAAGTATGTCAGATTTCTATTTAAATTACAGTGAAAAGTCCTTAGCATGAACTTCTTGGACAGAGACTTTTTTAAAATCAGTTTGAGGCATTGTTCTTCTGCTTGTGTCCTTTAAGTGCTAATGCATGTTTGGCTGTCTCCTGCACTGACCAGGAGTTTTGGAAGGGACACTTGTTTGTTCCTACTGAAATGTGACATGGGAACTTGGACACTTTTTCTGCACAAAAGGAAATTGTCTCTTTGGTTAAATTTGGGGTTAGGATTAGACAGTTGAGCTGGAAAAAATCGTTAGCAGTTTGTTGATTGTTAAAAAGGTGATTCAGAGCCCCAAGTGCCTGATCTGTGGGTTATGTGGTACAGCTGAGGATTCAAACTCCCTTCTTTGTCCAAGTTCTTGACAATAGCAGCTTATCAATGTGTCAATTTTCAGATGTTCAAGAGCAAAGTCTGAAAATGAATACATAAATTAATTCAATATATGGCAGCACTACTGACAGGCCATTGTGATATCTTTGCTGGAAGATAGTTGTACATATGTTCTCCCTCCATTTTTCTTTGTTTATGAATCTGTCAGACCATCTAATTAATTTGCTTTGTATTTAGTAGTATTATCTTTTGTTTACAATGGCTTTTCTTCACATCCTCTGCAGGGCTAAGATGTCAGGGTGCTATGGATTTACCATGCATTTTTAATGCTGCCATGCTGTGTTTAACTTTCACTTTTCATTAGGCATCAAAACTGTGAGAATTAAAAGCCTGCTTTTGATGTTCCAGTAAAAAACGGCAGTCAAATTTGGCATAAGAGCAGAAAAAATGATTTTTTTTAATGGGCTAATTTGACACCAGATACCCAAAATAGAGGGTAGGAAGTGATTTTAGCATAAATACTGTAAAACCAGGTAAAAGCATGAAATTTTTTATTGTTAAATTATCTTTAGAAAGTTTGCTTTATAAAGCAATATAACCTATTTTTATTGAGATGAGTTGGTTTCACACTCTGATACCTCAGAGCTGTGTTTATAAATCCCTATGTCGTGGCCTAAAAAGCCAAAGACAACTGCAAGTAAATGACACCTCTCTGTTTTATAGGAATGCTAAAATAATTTCATAAGCCTCTCTCCTTTTATAAAAGGGGTTCTGAAATTCAGAGTTTAAGCATGTGTGGCATGAAAAAATAACTGATTCTGTGAAAATGTAGTGAGGAAAAAAAGTTTTCATCATATAAACATTTAAAGGTCTTGACTGGCTATTTCACTTTTAGTTTAGGGATAGTTTATTCATTTTTATATATATATATATATGTGTGTGTGTGTGTGTGTGTGTGTATTTATAATGAAATCTAACAGACATTATACAGGTTAAAGCCCTAGAGGAAGGAATTCTGGAGAGGAGTATCAGCCTAAGTTACTTTTATTTTCATGCACCTTGCTGAAGTGTTCTTTGCCCACAATAACACGATCTTATGCCTGTTTTCTGTTCCACACTTATGCCATTTATAAGGGTTTCTTCTCCCATGACATCAGAGCAGGCACATTATTAGTGTAAAAATGGGGTTGCACCACACATCTTGTCTGATTCTGGGAAATTGTGAAACTCCAGGCAGAGGTTCATTGGTATTCCAAAGAGCTTGAAGGAAGCAATGGCATATTAAATTTGGGATTTCTGGAGTTAATAGCATGAGCTTCTGAAGCTGTTCATTTTGACATGTTCTTTTTTTAAACCTTCTCCCAGTTAATTTCAGGTAGTATGATGGGCTGGTTTGGACTTCATTCTGTGGCAGTATGAGCAGAGGCAGAGGTGTTGGAGCCTATGCTTGTCCTAGTTTAGGATAGCATCCTTCAGTACTCTGGGAAAGTCAAAATTCTCAGTTTTGTTATGGTGTTAGTTCCCTTCTTCAGTTTCACAATCTCTTCTGAAGATCAGTTCAAGGATTTATGTCATAACTCAGAGCAGGCTTACAGCATGTAAATCTCCCATGTCAATACTATCACATGGAGAAAGCTGGATATGGCCTGGAGCCCGTGAAGAGGGTGGGGAGGCATTCCTAAATATATGACCATGCACCTTCATTTTGTGAGTGAATCACAACCAATGCCATCCATATACTCACAAGTTTTCTGAAGTATTGGATCTGGATCAGGGAATTGCTTCAGCTTACCTTGAAGAGAAGACAAACTCAATGATTGTTAATTCTGCCTTAAGGTTGTTAATGCTGTATTTCTTATTTTAGATTCTTCTCAAATGCAAATGTTTTAATCAGGTTGTATTTTCCACAGGTTTTTGTACTATTAAAATATAACTTCTATTTATGAACATTTTCATCTGATATTTATTCTTTCTTTCTCTACATTTCCTTGTACTCATGATAAAATGTGTAATCTGTATGTATAAAACTGTGTCATTCATCTTTGTATTTCTTTATTTTGCTCTGTCTTTGTTGTGTCTGTCTCTAACAGGCTCATCTCATCTCTGTACCTTCCTCATCTCCTATCCTTTGGGTTCTGTAAACTCCCTGAAGGTTCAGAGGTAGTATAAATACCTATTCTTGCTTGGGCTTCAGATCATTTCAAATGTACACCCATGTCTTCATATCAGTTTCCTGTCAGCATGCAACTTCTTGCTATAGTGATTTTTAATATACCTCAGGCCTTTGTCCATAGCTGTGGCACACTGAAGAGAAGTTTGTGTGGAATTTGTTGTTTTGGTGGGGGGACAGTGCCATTTCTTTATTAAGTTCATTTTCTTGCATCAGTTTATAGAACTGCAAATCACAGCATTTTAGTTTATACTGCATGACTTCATGTGAATTATGCTTGAGATATTCAGGCCCAGCATTAGAAAAACAGCTAAAGTGACTTCTTCCTCAGCTTCCAAATCTCCCTGTAGTTACAGAGGGAGACGTGATTCCCCACTGATTAAAAATGTTCATCAGGAGGCCTAAATGCACCCACACAATTCAGCCTGCAGAGATGCTGTCACTGCTCTGGTATACAGAATTTTATCATGTACTGAAGACAACATACTGGTTTTCAAACTTTGAGTTTTGATCCGGACAGTGTTGTCCATTTAGATTTAGAAAATTGGTGACTAGTTGCAGTGAAAAGTCTGGAGATTGAAGAAGTTTGAAAACCATGATTTTTTTTTTCTTTTGAATGGGAAGAAATATGTATGGTTTAGAAAAAAAAAGCAACTTCTTTTCTGGTTTAGTTTCCTTTATTGTGTTGGTTGCATCCAGTTTGTTTCCATTAACTGTGACTTGTGTCTGACTACATTGTTCTTAGTTTTTGTCATTGATGTTCTAGAGACATCTTGGATTTTGAATAACAACCACAACATACATAGTTACATGTCTTAATTTCTACATTTTAGGGAGGAAGAATATGTTACATGTGACATTAATTTACTGGGAATATTTTTTTTTAAATTTTTCAGGACTGTCTCAAAAATGGCAAACTGTATCTACAAATGCAGACTTCTATTACTGTAACAAATGTGGAGCTTATTTTGATTTATAAGTGGCTTGACTTTGCATGCAAGAGGGCTTTTTGTGTGAATTCTTCCTCTAGTCAAAGCTCTGGCAATTTCACATTGTCTAAAAAGACACTTATTTTTTATACATGCTAATTTTTTAAAACATAAATTTAAAACTGATATTGGCTTTTTATGATTTGGAAAGCTGTTACACTAATTATAGCATGGTTTTATCTGTTTTGTATTAAGTTCCTTTGTATGTACCCTGGATATTTCAATTATGCCACATTGTGCATTTGATTCCTAAAACTGTGTGAATGGCTCTGATGAATTCTCAAAGAATGCAGCTCTTCATGTGCTTTATGTAGGTGGACTGCAGGAAAAATGAAGGCTTCAGCTTTATAGTGACTGAAACTATTACATTGAACTCTTGGAGAAAGAAATTCTGTATTTACCCCCTACAATGTGTAAATAACCATTTTGCTTGGAGTGCTGAAATGGAGCTGGTGAGGAGAGGGCAGGAAAGAGGGGAATGATGAGGCTGTTTCTGCTCTTATTCCCTCTTGTAGGGAGTTGATGGTTTATGCCTTCATCATTTGTAGCAGCCTAAGCCCCATATTTTCAGCTCAAACAAAAGAAGTAATAAAGCATGACAAGTTTTTCAAATCTGGCTAGATGACTTTGGGGGTACTTTCATGGGGCTTTTTTCTTGTGAAAAGAGATTACCTGTTGTCTCTGCCTTGTATCTTTGATTGCTACTCAATACAGTAAAAAACCCAAACTTGTTGTTCCATGGTCCAGAAAGCTGTCCAAAGTTGTAGAGCTATTTAAACATGTCTTTCTGCCTCAAGGTAAAACTTGTGTTCTTTCAGATTACTCCAGCATATGGGTAAATCAAAGTTTGAGGTCTTCTGTTGGCACAGAGAAAGAACATATGCTATTCTTAAAAACTTCACATCCTTGCTGGTGGTGGCTTTTTATTCCTTAGATGTATATCTTTACATGTTTTTCTCTTAAAAGAAAGGTGGACACAATGTTTAAAAGTCCTCTGGGCTGTTATGCTGATTGCTTTTGACACCTCCAATCATGATGTTAAAACTTCAGTGTTTAAACAGGTGGTCCATGCTTTGACTCCTTCATTGGTCAATGTATTTTTTTCTGGCAGATATTTCTGCTCTCATTTTCTTGAATTTTTGGGTCCAGAAAAAAAAGTGCAAATGCCTAATTAGCAACAGAAAGATAATGAACTACTATTTCTGTTTCTACTTTCCTGTAGCTTCTTTCTAACGTAATATGTATGTTAGCATGAGTAATTATTACAGCTATTTCCCTTTTCATACATCCTTGGGTATAGAGGAGTGTTTAAAAAGAAAAAATGAAGAGTCAGCAGGTTTTGTGTTACTACTAGATTTTAAGTTTTTTGGGAGCAAGTTAAGACAGAAACTTTCCCTGAGCACTTTATGCTTTCTCAATTTGAATAAGTGGAAGGATTATTTTTGTCACATTAATAAAATCTCCAAAATAGAACAGAAATGAAATTTATATAATTTTTATATTAATGATTTTTAATAGCTGTAGTACTACAGGATGATTCCTGTGAAAATAATTCAAGGACTGCTAAACAAACAATACAGAAAAAGATTTACAATGTGAAGTAGTGCCCTGGAATACATATTGTAAAGATGATGGTGTAACAATGATGGAACTCTGTTTTTCTTTCAGTTCTAATTAAAACAGACAAATTGATGACTGTAAATACCTTGCAAATGAATTAATTTCACTTCTTTAACTTCTGTTTTGCACAAGTTTACTCCTGTGACATGTAGGAATTAATAGCTTCTTTTTATATTCCTTTAATTTACATTAATATGTGGATTTCTACAATCAATCCTTTATTTTTGTCATATGTAAATTTGAATCCTGCATTTATTTTTATTCTACTTGCTTAGATTTACATGCTTGTCATGTCTGTTTGTCATTCTCTGTTTGTTTCACTGTAGAGCTGAACAAAAGCCCTGATTTCTATTCTTCTTTTGATCTGTCCTTGCCCTGAATCAGAGAGAAAAACTGAAATACTTGCAGCTTAAAGATAGCATTTCTAGCAATATATTTTTAAGCATTCTGTTAATGTACTACCTAATCAAAGTGCTGTCAGGATGCACACATGAGTCTAAAACCTGTTTTGTGTCATGGGAGATTTGTCTAGTGGAAAATGACATGTTGATTTTCATGAAAACCAGCGTTTTCCTCCAGCAAGTGTTTCAGCTGGGAATTCATGACCAGACTTAGGGTTCCTGTATTGCTCAGCTGTGACAGAAACTGGATACTTCAGCATTTTGGCAGTGGCTGAGGGGCTCTTGCAAGTGTCTGCTCCTGCTCAGGCTGGATGCTGCAAAGTGCTGGGTGTCCAGGCTGGGGCTGGGGACGTGCCTGGGCTGCAGGAGTGAGCCCCAGCACTGTGAGGGGCCACACTGTGGCTTTTGCAATTGCCCAGACAATGTGCCTAGCTTAGGACTTCCTGACTGTCTTCATCTTCAAATATCATGAACATATGGTCTTTGTTACTGTGCAAGTTTAGGTTGATTTTCACCAGAACCAATGTTTTCACATCATCATTTCTCAGTCATATGAGAGACTTTATTCGCTATGGAAACAAATATATGCTGGGCACGAGCTGCTGACTCTGGGCCAGCTGGACTCTGCAGTTATTGCTGGGGATGTGTTAGGGCAGTCAGAGATAGTTGGCTCATGGATTTGGTACTTCCTCCTGTACTTTAGTGTGGAGCTCAGAGCTGTGTGTGGCTTCTGACAGGCCAGAGAGGGAGAAGGAGAGAAGGCAAGCAGGGCATGGCCAGTGCCCCTGTGGGCTCTGTGCCCGGTGGGGTTGTGCCAGCCCCACCCTTGCTGTGTGCTCGGGGGGCTCTGGCCATGGGCAGGGCAGTGTTGGCTCTAAGTGAAAATCTGCTCTGTGACGTAGACCCCTTACTCGACTTTGTTTGTTCTTTCTGAGCTTTTGCTGGCAAAATTCTGTTTGCCAAAAGACTTGCTCTTTGTTTCCACAAGACTGAGGTGCATTTAAACATTTCTCATCTTGAGATATTTTAAAAACTTCTTTTAAAATATTTTACTAAATCCTCACTGGAATTCTTTTGAAAATGTTCTTTCTGAAACACTTGTTTTATACATGTCCATAATCACATTTTTCAATACTGAGCTTATAAATCAGTTATTTTCCAATATATTTATTTTTATACCGGTCCATTTTTATTTTGTATTTTGTAGTTCTTATAATCAGGACATTCTTATACACATGAGTATCTTTGTAAAAATTCGTAATCCTATTTAGGTCAATAAGGATTACTTTTGTAGACAGATATTACCCAAAACTGGCAGCTCCTCAAATTATTTACAAAATCTGTGTGAAGGCAGGACTTTTCCCAAATGTAGACCTTTAGAACTGTAGGCTTTAATTGGTAGAGAAATTCTGTCTTCTAGTATCCAACAGTATCTTTTATATTTTCGAAATTACCTTCTCATGTTCCAGCTACACATGATGAATGTTCAATCTTTTGAGAATGTGCTATTCTAAATAAGCTTTAATTAAAATGCCATGTTTAGGTGCATCATATATCTATGATATGAAATGTATGCAGAGCTCTAATAATTGTGTCATTGGGTGTTACTATATTTATAGACCTGTAATAATGATACTTTTTTTAGCAGGTCAGGTTGTTTCCCCTCAGGCTACTCCAGCCTGTGTTGAAAACAAAAATGATGTGAGCAGAGAAAACAGCACTGTTGACTTCAGCAAGGTAAGTGTTCACTGATGGTGAAGAGAGTTTCCTGGCTGTCAAACAGATATTTAAAATTAAACAAAATTAATCCATGCAAGTCAGGAAAATCTGTAAAGTGTAGATTTTACTTTAGCATCGAAGTTTTGTGGGTACTGCAGTACAGTTTCTGCATGACAAAACAGAATCTTGTATTTCCTTTCTAAATTATATGTAAGAGGAAATCACAGTTCAGGAACACATAAATTTAATATCATAGGTGTAGATTTGTAGGGGAAACGTTACAAATTAACAGAAAATTATCTGAGTAGGAAAGTAATTCAGAATTCCTATAATTCACATTTACCTCAGATTTTTACTTTCTGTAGAAGTGATGTGTGAATGCAAACTATGCTTTTTATAACCTGAACTCGTGGATTCCAGATGTCTCAAACAGAATGTGTTTCTGTAAACCTACAACTTAATTCTTCTGGCAAGCCAAGATCTTTCAGTACACTTTGCAGAAGATGTTAACTGTTCAGGAGTGGAGATTGCAATGACAGTTCAATGTTAGAGAGCAAGGAAAAGCAAACAGCTTCTCAGCTTTAATGTGAAGGAGAATCCTAATTTGTGTAAGAAGTCGGTGTGTCCCTAAGGCAGTCCCAATGGATACAGATGACAGGCCTGACAGGGATAGATGGCTTCAGCTGACACATTAGTGCAACAAAGGTTGAGTAAGTGAAGAAAGGTGATTTAAACCAAAATTCTGAAGAACAGCACTTTGAGTCTGTTGAATTTTAATGTTAGTGCAGCTGAGCTAAAAGTAGAGTTATGTGATTGCTCCATCTGGTGCCAGACTTATTTCCTAGCAGCAGTAGCTATTTGCATCATTTGAATTTTTGACTGAACATTCCAGACTATGAATTGTATATGGCTGAAACGAGAGGGGAAACTGATCTTTCTGTCAATGACAATGAGAAAAAAGGAGGCTGGCTGGGAATGTATTATGAACCACATTTCTATAGAGGCTGCAAGAACATCTATAAACAGTGGCAGGTTGTTAAAAATTTAATATTATTCCTTTAAACATATTTCAACCTAAAATTATAATGCTTTAAAGAGGCAAGTACAATATTGGTTTCATGATATTTATATTAAAGTCTTAAGTAAAACTAATTGGTTTTGCAAATGTTCTAATATCAAGTGTTCTATTATCAGTGTATAATTTTTAAAGGTTATAAAATATAAATAAAATTGCCTATTCAAACTTAAGCTATGCAGAAGTGAAAGGAATGACTTAAGTTTCAGTAGTGCTTTTCTTGAACATTTCTCCCGTTGCTTTGAGTGTTGTGAGATCCAAATCCCAGTCAGTTGTCTAACTGCAATTCTGTGTGTATTAAACAAGGATGGGAGCTGCATCATTTGATCCTTCACTCATTATTTTGTAGTGCTGCAGCTTTGCTGATCAAAAGAGCTATTGCCATTTAAACTAGCTGGAAGAAATCAACATTTCATCTTTTTCTAACCTCAACAGTGATGGATGGATACCAACAAGGAAGTCAGGAATATGAAAGGAACAACTTTGGTTAGGAGGAATGAAATAACAGTAAAGGATTGTAATCTAATACCTTTCTTTTTGACTGACTTTAAATAGATCCATTTATCCTTTTGAAGATGCATAAGTGCAGCTTCCCCTTGAAACGTGCTATTGCAATAACTCCCAACGGTTATAATTGGAATTATATGCACAGATTGAGAGGAAAGTAGAGCAGTACACTGATTTTCTCTTGAGTATTGTGATTTCTTGCTCTAATTTCGTTCCAGATATTAGATTCATTTATCTTCTACAAAAAAAGCACCTTTGACTACCTCACATATTCTCTCCTTGCTAATCTCTCTCCCTTGGGCTACGTCTAATATTCCAAATTTGGAGCTGATTCAAAAAGCTGACTTAATCTGGATACAGCATTGAGGCTGTGTTGATTGTATTGGTATCTGTCTATGAAAAATGTGAGACAGGCACTGAAAGCTGTCTCGAGTGTTACTTCAGTAACATGGAGAGATGGTTTGTGCTGTCTGTAAATGTGTCAGTCCTCTTCCTCTGCTGCCACCACCAGGACTTTGTGTTCTCAGGGTGATGTGGAGGGCATCTGTCCCAGCACCACTTTACCCCCTGTCTGAGCAGAATGGAGGTGATGGTTTAAGAACTTCAGCTGGCTCATTTCTACTTTTTATGCCAGAGACTGAAGGAAACATTAATTGTCCTGAAACACAAAGTGGATAAAGACGCTGTACCCGCCTCCCTTCTCACAGTAACATCCCTGTGCTCTGTGTGGAAACATTTCTGAGACAAACCCCTGTCCCCTACTGACAGAGTTTGGTCTTTCAAATACCCTGTGAAGCAACTGACTGGTGTTCAATGCCAGTTGACCCTGCTTATAAATAAATTCGATAGAAATGTTTTACTAGGAAGGGATGTTGGGTATTTAGTTTGTCTTCATGTCAGTTTGTGTTTGGTTTCAGGTTAGATGTCCACCACTCTTCAGCCTTTGAATTGCCCTGGAGGGACATGGTCTCTGCATTAGTTGTTCAGTTTTATATTTAATTGAAGCTTGCCTGGACTATTTAGGGTCAGGTCAGGAATGTGACTCAGGTTAGGGTGCAGATTAAGATGCAGATCAGGTCTCTCCAGCTAAAGACCTGGGATAAGAGATGTATTATGCATGGGTTAGATGAAGCATTCTAAATATGTAGCTTCTGCCACTGCCATAAATTCACTCCAGGACCACCTCCCTGTCATTATGCAGTGAAAGCAGTGCCTTTGGGGTTTAGGTGTGTTTGCTCCTCTGCCTGCTACTTTCCTTTTAATGGGGTTCTCTTCACTACCTAAACAATATTAGACAGTATTGGAATCTCAAGCTGATAAATAGTGCAGGAAATATCTGGAAATACTTTCTTGTAGACAGGAGACAGAATGTTTCTTTCAAATTTGAATCTTGTGATCTGTATGTTAAAGGACCTCATCACAACTGCAGCATATTGTATATGGGACATTAATTATTAAATGCTAATTGCATTTAAATGTTAAATCCATCCATTCACAAGGCAAACTCAGCACAGAATGCAGATTTCTACATGCCTGAAAGACTGCTTTCTTCTTCTCAATTACAAATAACCTGTGACACCAAAATTAGGTGTAGTTATTATATTAAATATATAACCTTAGTTATATATTTAATCCCGAAGACTTATTTCATTATTTGAGTGGACAACAGAATTTACCTGACTTTTTCAATTTACCTTGAAAAGTAATTGGTCTCCAACCTTCTTGTTTAACTTTGTGAGGTGTTTAGTCATCTTTGTAGCTTAGGGAAGCATTAGATATCTCTCTGTGATCTCAGCAAACCAAGATTTCATTACACAGGCAACTGTGTTATATCTGAATTCTGATTTAGTGCCAGAGCCATTTGCAAGAAAACAATTTTCTAAATATTACCAAAAACTATGCAAACTAGTACTGACAGATGGCTGTAAGATAGACATTAAAATGGTCCACTTTAACAGTTTATATTGGATTTGGTTGCTGTTGTTGTGTTTAGATTAATAAAAGGAAAGCAAATGACAAAATTCATGCATTTTGAAATGTAGACAATGTTGGTGCATAATTAAATCAGACATACATTATATACTTTATTACTCCATGTCAGTCTTTGTTGCAGAACGTCTAGAGTCATGCAATCCTTCACAAATACCTTGAGCTTATTATAGCAATGTCATGATGAAGCTGTGCCTCTGTTTTTCTATTATCCTGCAAAAGTCAACATTGCTGCCTAAAATTCCAAAGTTTTTCTTCTGGTTTGTTTTTGCTCTTGAGACTGTCAATGCTCATGATAGCTTATTTTCTGTTATTTTCAGCAGAAGGGCAACTGTCTTCTATTAAATCTGAAAACAAGAATGCATCCCAGAGTAGAAAAAGGAAAATTGTGTGTAGTGGAATCTATTGTTCTTCTCAGTGACATACTAGCACAACAACTATGAGCTACGAATTAATGATTTCCAGAATTGATAATTATGGAAAAATAGGGTGTCTTAATTTCTTCTACTGTTATGATTGTTATTAAGTATTCATGCTGCTAGGAGTAGAGATAAAAAGCATTACTAGAAGATTTATCATATATTTCCAAAAATATTTTGAATTTGGTTTGCTGTGCTTATAAATTAATTCTGCAGTGCTTTGTTTCCAAGAAAAATCAGTCAAATAATTAATGTCTAGTTTGGTTTAGAAAAACATTTTTATGAAAAGAAAAATATTCAACACACAAGAACAGTGGAACTGCCTAACTGGAATAGCCAATGTTATAGTGCTGTGATCAGCGAGTCACTGTCAACAAAGCAGGGGAAAAAAAAAACCCTGTGAGTAACTTTTAGGTTGTAATTTAATATACTTTCCCCAGGTTGACCTACACTTCATGAAGAAGATACCACCTGGAGCTGAAGCCTCAAACATCTTAGTTGGTGAACTGGAGTTCCTGGACCGCGCCGTTGTGGCTTTTGTCAGGTTGTCTCCGGCAGTGCTGCTTACAGGACTGGCTGAAGTTCCAATTCCAACCAGGTACAGCTGGGCTGATTCTGCTTTGTGTTCCCCTGAGCAGCTTGTGGGGACAGGGTGATGTGACCCTTGGCTTTGCCATTGACTGAGTGAGGAGTTTGGTTTGCTCTTTGACAAAGACATCTCTCAGCCTTCCACTCACCCTGTGAGTGATGTGTGGGTATATTCAGACACATGCTAGTTTTGAGTACTTCACAGATGTAGAAATGTAGGTTATAACACACAGTTTACCCTGTACAAACTGGTATTACTCCAGATGAAGTATCTCACTAAGGTGAAATATTCAGCTTCATAGAATATTTCATCTGGAACTGAAACAACTTGTGTGATACTGCATAATTATGTTCAGAACTAAAAAAAAAGAAGATGGAATTGAGAAAAGGCAAAAAAGCAAACTGTTTGATTTGGTTGACTAGGGAAAGTGAGTGAATGGATGGAGAACATGCTGTAAATATATTCTTAAAAAAATCTTTACTTCTTCAAAAATTTACTTTGCATAGTACAGAATGTGAATTTTAACCATAAATTATTTTATTAATTTTTTCCAAGTTGAAACATTTTCTGATGGAGTACGTTGATTCCGAATACAAATTTAGGAATTAAAAAAAAAGTCTAAAATAGACCTTGTATTCAAATAGAAGAAAATTGGGATAGATCTGTGGTTACATTGTGTCCTGCTGAGGTTAATTCAGATCAAAACTCCAGAATGATTCTCCCATATCTGAGTTCACTGACTTAACTATTATTGCAGAATCCACCCCTCCCTTTTTTTTCTTTAATTAATTTGTGCATATGTTTGTACTCAACTGTACAAACTCTGTACAAATTCTGTCTTTCTTTCCCCTTCCCTCTTTTAGTTTCTATGAAAGTAGAATTCCAGCAGTAGGCAGTAATGTATTCCAGTCTGTGATGCTCAGGACATTCACATATCACACTCATGTAATGCTATGAAATGCAATGCTGAGACTCAGATCCTTGCTTCTAACCAGATAAACATTTTATTTGGACTTTGGAGTACTTTGTAGTTACTTTGGATATTATTTTTTGATGTTTTCTAGTTTTTGCATGTGTATAAGAAACACTGAGGGAGTGAATTGGCTTTGGAAAAAGCTTTTCCTTGTAATCTCCCCCAAAATCCCACGAGAAAAAAAAACACCAAAAGGAAAATAACAGATTTCTTGATTTTTGGTCAAAATAAAAATAGTTACAAATTAGGACAGTAAAATGTTTCCGCAAAAATTTGTATGCAATTAAAAAAAAAAAAAGAGTAATACACATCAAAATATTGTCTTTTGCATTTTAGCAAAACTGAGAACTTTAGTTATTTCATTTGAACAAATCCTCTGCCTTTATAGAGCTTTACTTGCCTACAGCCTGAAGTAGAGACTGTCCAGAACCTGAATGGGACTAAAATTGATTTTAAAAAAATATTTTATTTGGGTAAATTTAACATCTCCAATATTGCAATAATTTATGTAGCCATAACCATTCTGTTGAATTAGGAGAATTAAATAAATCAATGTGTTCTGTACATAGATTACAGTTGCATACATTTATTATGTAAGTTAAGGTTTGTTATGTAAGGAGGTTTTGGTAGCCTCAATCAAGACTGACTGTTAAGCTTATGACATATTTTTGGAAGCTATTTTCATATTCTTTTTCTAAGCAAAGCTTCATGTTTAAATGCATGTGTGAGTATCTTGAAGGAGATTATATATAGAGTTTATCTGAGAGATTCTTCTAGTCCACATTTTAGATAAATATTTCTGTAATATTTATATTAATTTCAACCATCTATGCTTTAGGATTTCTCAAATTTACTTTTAATTTGCAGATTTTTGTTCATTCTTCTTGGACCACTGGGTAAAGGCCAACAGTACCATGAGATTGGAAGATCAATTGCAACACTAATGACAGATGAGGTATTTTTATTCATGGTTCAGTTTTGTACTAACTGAAGAGGTGTAACAGGGAATCTCCAATCCTTCAGATGAAATGTGGCTAATCATTCTGGTGATGACAAGGAGCATTCTAACTCATTTCATGATCCTGTGACAGCCCAGATTATGCTGCTGTAAGGGGATAACAAAATGAGAAACAATATTCATAAGCGAAGATGTCTTCACCAATAAGGTTCCATTTTACACTGTTGCTTTCCAGTGGATCTAATTTTGTTTAAACTGCTTAAATCTCTGGAATATTTAGCAGCCATAAGGATGTTTTTCTGTAGCAGCTGGGATTTCTATGAGAACCAAGTACCGGAAGCTATTTTCAGTTGAAGCTGAGGTTGTTCAGTGGGAAGTTTACAAAGTGTGTTCCATTTCAGAGAAGTGGGGCCATTATTTTAGAGAGAGTTCCCTTTGCAATCTTTTTCCTCCTCACACACTTGTCAATTTTTCACAGGTATTCCATGATGTTGCTTACAAAGCCAAGGACCGCAATGACTTGGTGTCTGGAATTGATGAGTTTCTTGATCAGGTTACTGTTCTCCCTCCTGGAGAGTGGGACCCAACAATTCGAATAGAACCACCTAAAAATGTTCCCTCTCAGGTTTGTACAGTGTAAAATTCCGACACTTCTAAAACTTGAATTTTTCTGATGTAGATTTAAGTCTCATTAATTTAGCATTTAGCAGAGTCACTATGTTTTGCACGCTGTTGTTATTTAGGGTTAATTTTCTTTAGAAGAACCCTTGACTTGCAAGCGTACAGTATAGTGATGACATTTGGTTCAGTTCAGTACTAGTTCTCTCCTGAGTAAATACAGGCAGTTGTGTCTAAAGATACTAAATTCAGGGATAAGTGGTCTTAAGCGTCCTTGATTATTCCAAATAGCCGTGGTTTCCTTTTGTTCTAAGCTTATTGCAAGAATTGATCAAGGCTTGTTACTCTTTAAAATGTTTCCTGATACAAGATTTTTTGTGATCAATTCTTTAAATTTCACAGAATCACAAGTGTTTTTACTATTGACTGTCTGGTAATAGAACACCTTTACAGCTTATGAGAAGGTTATGCTGCTGAATCTTAAAATGATATCTTTATGTTTAAGCTTTTAACTTTCAGAGCCTATTTCAGTACTAAAACCCACGAAAAATATCTTTTCCTTCTGCTAGGAGAAGCGTAAGATCCCAGGAGTGCCAAATGGAACTGCAGCCCATGGGGAAGCAGAGCATCCTGGGGGACACTCTGGACCAGAACTGCAACGCACTGGAAAGTTAGTGAAATAAATTCAAAATCTTAATTCTTCAAAGTGACGTTCAAAAGGAATCACAAGGGTCTGGTTCTCTCTCAGAAGTGTCTTGGTGCATAATTTCTTTCAGGCATTTGTCCTGATTTGCATGTGCCATGTAGCTGAAGAGAACAATACATGCTTGTTTGCAGAGAGCAGGAGAGGGCAAGAGGGTTTGAGTTTTCTCATTGTATTTATGGCAAGCTCCTTTCTCTAATATTTACAAAGGCCAGACCTTTCTTAAACTTGATTAATGTTTCTTGGTTTTGTACAGGACGAAGGGAAACTTGGTATAGTGTTGTGCCATATGTTGGGAATATTTACAGCTCTTTTGTAGTTGAAGTTTCTGGGTTGTGCAGCTCTAGCATTTACCCTGGTGGCTGCAGTATGCAGAATGAAGGATTTGTCCCAAGGAATATTTGTTTTCTTTCATCTCATATGGTGTGGTGTAAGTGCATCAGCTGTCAGTGACTGCCTTAATGCAGTGGAGTTGGGCAATAGATGTTTCTTTTACTTTGTTGTCTCCTGATATTTAAATACTGTTCCTACCTTTAGCATGGAGCTGAAGATTCAGCTGCAGTGCTGATGTACTCTGGGGCAGGGGAGGTGATGGCCAGTCTGGCTGGAAGTTGTTCTCTCACCAGAGAATCTATTAGTTGACAGCTTGAAGGATTGTTTTAATTTTTGGGAGGTAGTAGCACTACACCTTCTTCTTTGCCTCAGCAGCATCTGATACATTGTGTGCCTGGGAGGAAAAGAGCATTGTGGGGTTATTTACTTTAGCTGTGTGGTATTTTGTAAGGGACTGTCTATTCTTAAATATTTGATTGTACTTGACACAGTGTAAATGACAAAAGATGACTGTTCTTGTCCTTGAAAAATGGTAGCATATATTAATTTCTATCATCAAGGGTATTTAGGAACAGGTTCTCAAATAAAGAATGTAAAGCTGATGTTTACAGTGGGCAAATAGGCACTGTGATACCTCTCTGATTAAACAAATGTAAAGAATTATTTTAGGTAATAAACAGTTTGATTTAGTGCATGGAAGCAAGCAACTGTTCACAACTTTGGTGTCTGGATGATTAGTTGAAGAATTTATGAAAGAGACACAGAAATTAGTTTGTTTTAAATCCCCAAGAATTTCTTGGTTGGAGTTACAAAGACAGGCTTCCTATAAACTTATATTTTTTTTGAAGGGTGAAACATAAGAGTATGTATCATTTGATTAAGGAACAGTAGCATCTCTGCAGTGTGATTGAAGCAATACCGTAAAAGAAAGTTTTGTGTGCCACCTGAATTGATTTGTGCTCTTCTATGTTTTCTTTAGATTTTTTGGAGGATTAATTTTAGATATCAAAAGAAAAGCTCCCTTCTTCTGGAGTGACTTCAGGGATGCTCTCAGTCTGCAGTGTCTGGCATCATTTTTGTTTCTCTACTGTGCTTGCATGTCTCCTGTCATCACATTTGGTGGTCTGCTGGGAGAAGCAACTGAAGGTCGTATAGTATGTGTTAAATCTGAACTTTTAAAACAAACTTACATCCCTAGTTTTGTGGTTTGTATTTCCTTACTGTTGCATGAATCACCTTTATATATCGGTGTTTCAATGTTTAGAAGGCTGTGGACTAAGACATTGCATAAAGAACCTGTTTGAAAATTTATGGACACTTGTCTCTGTATCATATTCAGAGTGCAATAGAATCGCTGTTTGGAGCATCCATGACTGGAATTGCCTACTCTCTTTTTGGTGGACAGCCTCTCACTATACTTGGCAGCACAGGACCAGTTTTAGTGTTTGAGAAGATCTTATTCAAATTTTGCAAGTAAGTGAAGATCATGATATTCCTCATCCTTCCTTTGTTTTTATGTAAAAGCAGAGACACCCATCCCAAAGTTGAAATACTAAGCGAGATAAATTGTTGCCTTTAACACGTTTCAGAGTCCAAAAATTATGCAGTGAATTGGTAATGAAGAAAGGTGAATTTTCTTAAATTTAGGGCTTTTGTTGCTTTTAAACTCTCCTTCCTTCTTCCCCCTTCCCTCAGCTGTTTTGAAGGGAATGACTGCTTCAAGATGCTTGTGGGGATTTTTTTTTTTTTAATTTTTATATTTTAAATTTTATCATTCTCTACTCTGAGACAATACATTTAAATCAGTGGTTTATCTCACCCCTAACTCGAAAGATGTCATCTCTCACCAAGAGAGTGCATGCAGTAGGAGTGGTCCCTCTTTCAGTACAGGCCATGCCATTCCCTCTCCTGGACAGAGGGGCTGAGGTGTCATGCCACGAGAGCCACATTTAGGCTCATGTGCTGTGCTTGTCATGTCTCTGCCACAGTGTGGGTAAAAATTGTGTCTCCATTTGGAAGCCATCATGCTTCTCTGCTATCCAGTCTGCTTCTCTGCCTCACTGCTGTGACAGGGACTTCTGTAGCAGGATCTCCTGCACAGCACAGAGTAGGAAACCCCGCTTAGCACTCAGATTTCTCGCACCTTCAGACAGACCTTTCAGTTTGCTGTGATAATGTCGCACGGTGTGTTTGGAGCTCTATTATCATATGCAGTAAGCTTACAGAATTTTGATGAAAGTTGTTATAGCTACTCTTTCACAGCTTAAAAAGAAATTGACAGGTGTTGGCTGTTCACAAAGCAGGGTATGGGATGAAGAGTGAGTGGACCTTATACACTTTGTGTGTGACTATTCTCAAAGCTGCTCATGTGATTACTTTAATAGAGATAAAACTCTTTGTGTCCTGTTAATTGGGGGAAGAGCTCTGGTCAGGAGGTGACTTGATAGGATCTTTTGTTCACATTAAGTACATAATTTCTGACTCAGACTGTTCCCAGAAAGGAAATTTTGGAGCTGCCTTGTCTCCATGTGGCTGGACAAAAGGTTGAGCGAGTTGGTGTTTTTTTCTCTTCTTTTTAGAGAGTATGGGTTGTCATACCTTTCTCTGAGAGCCAGCATTGGGCTGTGGACTGCAATCCTGTGCATCATCCTTGTTGCAACTGATGCAAGCTCCCTAGTCTGCTACATTACCCGGTTTACTGAAGAAGCCTTTGCTTCTCTTATCTGCATCATTTTCATTTATGAGGCCTTAGAGAAGCTGTTTCATCTCAGTGAGACATATCCAATCAACATGCATAATAATCTGGAGCTGCTGACAAAGTACTCGTAAGTAAGATTTCTTCTCTTAAACTGGTAGGGTGTTTTTTCCATAGGTTGTTTTCTCTGCAAGGAGCACAGCAGGGAAAGTTTGCCGTAGTTGTAGCAGGTGGAAGCTACTCAGTCATTATGCTGTCTTACTGGGGGGATGTGTACAAGAAGGACATATTTACTTAAGATAAGTAAAAAATATATTTCCAGACTTGACGTTTGGAAAAGCTTCAACATAATTAACCTGGAAATCCTAGAATTAAAAATAGCATTTAAATGGACCTCGGTTGTAGGTCTCTATTCATTTTTATCTAATGAGATTTAATTAATGGTCTCTTTCTGTAACCTTGTACTTATGATTTATAATCTTTAAATGGTAACAGAATATTCAGGTAATGTTTGGATATCATATTTATAATTTTTTTTGGGTTTTTTTCCCCAAATTGAAACATTCATCTTTCTAAAAGGTTGTAAGTTGATGCAACTCCTT
This sequence comes from Serinus canaria, assembly GCF_022539315.1. Lineage (NCBI taxonomy): Eukaryota > Metazoa > Chordata > Aves > Passeriformes > Fringillidae > Serinus > Serinus canaria. Next base: position 16,623,811 of record NC_066321.1, read on the forward strand.
TATTTTTACCTCTCTGGCATTTAGGTACAAGCTTAATTTACAAGAGCTGAAGTGGATTTGGAATTGTTAGGTGGATCTCAGTAGCTCATAATCAATTTGTTCTTAATACAAAAATTTTTAATCTATCTCCATTTAAACAGCTTTACTTTATTGTGAAGTTTAAACAGGTACTAATCTACTTGGGTAATAAAAAAGTGAATTGCTTTTATCAATATTATTTTATTGAGAAGTGAACCCTGATAGACCTGTTTTTGTGATATGAGAATAAAAATGTTGTTCTAGTAAAGGACAAGATCCTAGTCTGTCCTGAGGCCGGTTAAGCTTGGTCACAGCAGTAAATAAAATTTAATTAAAAAGCATTTTCAATGAAAATCCCTCTCCAGAAATGCCTTTATTTCACTGAACCCATTTGAACCCTGTGCATGAGCTGGGTGGGGCCCTAAAGCAACAGTGCTTGAACAGTGCCACATCTTCTGTTCACTGGAAAAACAGGAGTGTCTCAACCAAATGTCTCATTTGCATTTTAAGCTGGGAAAAACAGAACACAGCAACAGAGAAAACATTTGAGCTTTGTGTATATTATCACTGGAAAAATAGTTAGCAAATCCTGAATCTGAATGTACATTATGTACCTTAATACACAGAACAAGTCAGAGAAGCTATAGTTCTGCTGTGACATACTCTCATTATGCTGAAAATATTATTCATCTCTAATAGTTTAATCAGTAGAAAAAAGAATATTAATTTGAAGAGACAGCAGCAGACATCAAGACCATGCATGGAGTTGAGGTTATATCCTCATATAACCCTAATCACCTTTATGCAGTAGGTATTTTACTCTGAAGACCTTCATGTAGCAGAGTCCTTGCAGATTTTTTCTTTTCCTTGAACATGATGTCCTCCTGTCATTTTGAAAATCAGATGTTGGAATGCTATACAAAGACAAAAAATTATTTAGAAAACATTTACCAGGTGGAGCTGAGATATTAAAATATGTCATGGAAAGCATGAACACAAGTAGAAACATGGGTTCCTGGGTAGCTGTGTTCATGGTTAGCTGAATCCCATAATATTGCTAGAGATTTCAGAGAAATGAGTTTAACAGTCCTGCTTGCAGGGGAACAGTCATAGCTATGTCTATATTTTGTCAAAATGTTTTCTCATTATAATCCTTGTGGTAATCAATAAATGTTGTTGGTTTTATTTAGAATGCCATTCAATAATCAGAATCCCAGGCTGGTTTTTGAAGGGTGGTGTTTCATTGCTCAGTTACCAAAAGCAGGCAGCAGTAAATGTAAAATGTGCAGAACACACAGGATGGTAAAAGAACAGCCTTTGTGATCCTCCTGTTACACCTGTTGACCTTTCCTGGCCTACAGTGTTGGAAAACCAGCACAAAAGTTTTAGATTTTTCAAACACAACTCCTGAAAGATAAATGTCTTCCAGATGTTTGGAAGAAAGATTTCACCACTGCCTGGTGTTTTCAAACACATATATCAGAATTATTTGATATCATTGATATCAAACTTACCTGAGATAGTTGAGTTTATTATTTCATACCTATATTTTCAGTTATTCTTTCACTCCATGTAGATAGTACAAATACATTGCCTTTTAAACTCTTGTATTAAATCTCACATTTGGCACTTATACTGTATTTTCTACTTGCAGCATGTTCCTGTTTATTTTCAATCATGCCTGCAGCAACTGACCCCACTAACAGCAAAGTGACATAGCTGTAGACATATAGTTCTTATGGGATGGGACTTGCATTTTTTTAGCTTTGAAACTGATTTTTAGAAATGGCAGTGTACTGACAATCAGTGCATGTTGATTATCTTGTAAGAGCATATCTGCTGCTATCCAAGGGTCTGTGCTCTGAACACAGCAAAAGGCTAATTCCAGCCTCTTCTGATCTCTCCATTCCTTTCTCTTTCATCTGAGATTTCTTAGTTATTCAGAACCAGCCCCAAAAGATTGGGAGAATTGAAAGATGTGGTCAGTTACAACAACTCTACATCAGGTGCCCAAATCAGCTTTCACATCAGACTTGATGCAGCCTGAACTCCGTGGGCTTGCTGTGCAAATGTGCAAATATTAGTGTTACTCTGTCCAGATACAGTGGCCTCTTGCCCAGAAGGTGAGATGCCACAATTTTCATCCCCATGGGATCATCACAAGACATTTCAAGTACTCTCAGTCTCTGCTCAAATGTCTGTATGCGACTCAGTTCTGGAAAGATGGATAAGCATGAAAGTTTACTCAAAATAAAAATCTCTCTTTCATGTACTTGAAGCTGGGAAATACTGATTTTACAAGGAATTAGCTTTTCCTACAGCATCTGATTCCAGTCCTTCTACTTGTAGCTTAAATGGGTAACAAACTTGGGCTGAAACTGGTCCTGTCCTTAAAGGACCAGCATGGTCTGTTACAGAAGCTAATTAGTATCTGCTGTTTTGCTAATTAAAACAGCTGTTTGCATTTTCCTCTTTGGGGATTTTAAAGACAAGTTTTTAATTGTTAGTAAAGCCTTGGCAGGTCTTTAATTAGCCATGGGTGATCTTCAAAAGGTTGAGCAACTCATTTCTCTTTGAATGCTCAACCAAAGCTTATGTAAAACTTTATCTTGCATCTGCAATTCTATGCTAGAAAACTTGGGTTGCACTGTAAAATTTCTGTGTTTTCTGTTGCCCACTCCAAAAGTTGATGATAAATTGGTCAGAACACTGAATATATTTAAAATTTTTAGTGTATACTGTGGCCCAGCTGTCCTTTTTTCTCCCATGGGCTTTCTGAGGATGCTGTGATGTCCACAGGTTCTGTCTACATGCCAGTGCTGTTCCTTTGCCCTGGTGAAGACATGAGTTTGACCCAGGAAAAGTCATTGGCATTCTGTTAGTGCTCTCTTTGGAGTACTAGAAAGACAAAGAAAACAGTAATTTTAAATAGCTGGTGTTTCAACCAGATTGAAACCATATTTCAAATAAGAAAGAAAACCCATGCTATATTTTTGGTGGGCTTGAATTCTGCTACAAACAGTCTCTATTACAGGAATTTTATGTAAAATGCTGCACTGCATGCATCTCTTATATTTGAGAGTACAGGAGTCATTACTAATATCTGCCATAATATACCTTAGAAGGACAAGAAGAATATTCAAAACAGTTGGGATTTTTTTATTTTTTTTTTAGTTTTTAATCAAGCACACCCAAATATTTGAAAATCGACTGAAAATCTTCCTGAAAGATTTCTTAAAAATACATTTAAATCAGTGCTAATTTGCATTTAGCATTTTACCATTTTAGGTAGAAAATAGGTTTTGAGTTTGTTACAGAATTCTACCTCAAAATGACAAAAATATCTTTTTGCATGTTCTAATGAACGTAAAACTAAACATGATGCACTTTTTACTATTTTTTTTTTTTTTTTACTCTGTATTTAAATACAGAATAAATACAGTGATCTACTTACAGGTAAATCCATTCAGCATTTATATGTAACTTTTTCCTAAAACATCATATTTTTGACATAGATGATAAAGAATAAAGCATTTAAGTGATAAATCAAAGGAAGGACCAAGCCTGATTTTCAGTGTGGTACTGTGCTGTATTTTCTTATTTTTAAATGGTATTGTTTTGAAGGAACTTGAATAGAGTAGCTACATTGTTTACTAAATTAAGTACAAATACTTCTTGATCAGAGCATTTATTTCTATTTTTTTTATGTGACCTTTTTGTATTTGTCATGCCATTAGCATTTGTAGGTTGGCATAGCAACTCTCTTATTTCTGCACTCTCCTCCTCCTGTTTTTATCCTACCCTGGTAGCAAATATATCTCCAGTTAGTGAAACCTGTCTGGAACACTGAAGCCCATCAGTTTTAAAGTGTATATTAAATATTAGAATGTTATTTTTACTAGGAAAAGAGAACCCCATATTGGAGCAGATAAACCCCCCTGGTTTTAAAAGGAAAACAGAATAAGCATTGGGTATGAAAGGAATGTGATTTAGAAAGCAATCCAGTAGTCTTTAAAATACAAGCATTTTAAGATTGTTTTCTTAGAATTCAGAAGTTCAGTTATTTCTCATGGTAAGGTTGTTTAGATCTTTATATACCTTTTTGGTATATAAAGGAATTTTATATACCTTTCTGGTTTTTATTAATTATTTTTTCAAAGTGATGAACTCATGTTGTTTTAATAATTCTTTACCAGAAGTTACTCAATTATTAACAGATTACATTGAATAATTTTAAAGTGATTTCTTGGCATAGTAATATGCATATTGCAATCTGTCTTGGTATTGACATGCACTTAAGCATTAGGAGTAGAAAATCCCACTCTGATGTAAGTAGGGAGCCAAGATCATGTCAATCTCAGTTTCATTTCAGGCTATAGAAACTACTGCTTCTAGAAGGCATTGTGAAGGTTGGTTTTGTGCATACCACTGTTTGCACAAGCAAGTTTTAAATCTTCCATTCTCTATATAAATTAATCTAAAGACATAATTATTGGATGCAGATTAGGTTGGTTTATACCCTGTATCTGCAGGTGGAATGAGAAGAGTCAGCGATGATGAGCACAGTATTGCTCATTATGGTCCCAATTGAATTTCAGCTCCTGTAATGATTTCTTTGAGGTTAGATATGAATACAGATTTTCTGTTTCCCTTCTTTATAGATTTTTTCCCTACAGTTAAGTAACTGTGCCATATACTCTGTGTCCTTCCCTAAGAATCCCTCTTCTTCCCAGAACCATGCAAGTGCCATCACTGAGTTTAACTGCTGGTTCCCTTTTGCTTCTTGACAAACCTTGGAATCCAGGCTTTCTTTTTCTTTATTCTGTTTTTCCCAAGACTTCTCTGTGCCTGCCCAACTCAGCTGACTTCTTTGTCTCTTTCTCCTTCAGTTGAACCCAGAGAGTGCCCACCTTGTTTTGTTTTTTCCTACCACTCATCCCTCCACTTTGGAAAGAGATCTCCTTGATAAGCAATTCTCCACAGCATTCAGTTTGTAGTTAAGAGCTCGTCTAAAATGCCTTCAGAATCTAGGAAGGCTTACATAAAATCTGTGGGTGTTTTTTTACAGTACCTTTATGTGTATTGATACATTGCACCTGCACAGTTGAAACTCAAGCTGACCATATAGCCCTGCAATGTATTGCAGTAATTATTTCTGTACCAGCATTATGCTGAACCTCTTCTCCTCCAGTATATGCACTCTTTACTTTGGAAGTAGGGTGAGGTGACATCCTAGAAGTATTTCACAGTGAAAGCTTTCAGATGAATTGTCATTGTCCCCAGAGCTGCACTGCTTTTCTGCACAGGAATTTCTGTGTGTGGCAGTTACACACCATAGTGCTGCTGCAAATGCATGGACTGCATACTGCAGCAGATAGCTAATAAAACCCAGCCTTCGAGGTTAACAAAGCTGCAATATGATTATAAATCTGTTTTCTAGACTTTCCCCTTGAAAAAACACTATTTTCCTCCTGATGTGCTATCCAAAAGAACCTGATTCTTTGAGATTTCTTCAGGCTAACATCAGTTCCCCTTCTCAGATTTATCTTTGGTTCTCTCTCCCTTTAAACTATTGTGCTGCTGAGTGCATTGTTTAGGTGCTTTTATAGGCTTTTCTGTTTTCCTCTTGAACTTAACCAACTAAACTGTACAGACTTGTAACCTTAGAGAATATTTTTGGATGCCTGCTGATGTTCGTGACTGTCAGAGATGGGCCACATAACAGTGGTCGTAATTCAGGATGGCAGATCTCATAAATAAATGAAGAAAAAAATCTTGTCTTGCCATGACAGCTGTGCTGTGAAAGGGTTTCATGATACTGAGAATAGAACTTAACTGACAAGTCCATTTTTCATCACTATTAATTATTTTGTTTCCAGTCTTTTATCCACTAAGCCTTTGATTTAGTTGGTATGAAGGTTGGCACAAGAAGGAATATATGGTAAATAAAATGCCAGGGATATGCAGGTATTGTAGGTATGAGACAGCAGAGAAGATTTCATTTTATGGTAATGTTGTCCTCTTCCCATAGAAGTTGTTAGACAAACAGAAGGATTCTGTGAGTGCCCATAATCCCCATGAAAATGGTGTATTTGGAGAAAACCTAAACATGCATAGCATAGTGCCATTAATATACTTCAGCATTGTAAATGCAACATAAAGAATACCTCCACCTATACCTTACTTTAGGAACAAACCCAGTGATGTTACCTTCCATTTCATACTGTCACCTTCCTCTGTCTCTGCTGTGTGATCAGTGCACAGCACGCTCAGAGCGTCCTCTGTGCGAGGGGAAAACCTTCCTACTCATACTACCAAATATGTGCTCTGATATTCAGTGAGACATATTGTTTAAACAAGCACATTTTGCAACTTATTTGTCATACTTGCCTGCAGTTTTTTAAGTATTATAAATATTCATATTGAGCAAATCTCATTCTGAGGCTATCTTAAGTGAGCCAGAAAGGCATTTTTCCCTTCTAGCAAGGGGAAATGGTATATTGACTAATCAGGAAGAAGCTGCAGTTGCATCTTTTATAGATCATATCCTTATCTAGTATAAATAGGTGGAACTTACAATATGTAAATGCTGGAAAAATAAGAGATCCAAACCAGTGCCTGCTGAATTTTAGAAAATTGTCACTAGTAAGTGCCTTCTAGTCTTGAAAACCCGCTACTGGAAAACAGTGACTGCAGAGGGATGAATGGCCATGGGGATTTCAATGGGAGCTGCACTGTTTAAGTGATTTATTTACTCACAAAAACACAGTCTGAGGCTCTTTTTTGAAGTGCTAAATTGCATTTAGCATGGTGCCTGTCCAGCTTTTTGAAGCCTGTCCATGCTACATTAAAGTCTGTGTGGGGAGCAGAGCATGCATGACAGAGTAAAGAGAAGAAAGTGGGGAAGAAGCAGCCTGGAGGATCAGGGGTGAGAGGTGGATATTGTAAGGACTGGAAGGACTAGATTGAGGTTAATTTGAATTGAACAAATAAATGTAGGTAATAAGTTTCTTGTTTTGCAGTTAACAGAAAATTAGAGTCAGGGTGCAAGTGGTTTTAGTAAAGAACCTTTTAGTTGTTGAGCAGCTATGATATCTAATTTTATTGCTAATCTAAAAAGAAGGGGGAAAATATTCCCCAACTTGACATATGAAGTGACAGGTTTTTAATTTGCTAACTAATATTCCCTTTTTCATAGTCCAGAGATAAGGGATCATACAGAGGGTGTTTTTGGTGCTATTAAGGATAGTAATAACTGTTCCTTTTGTGGAACAAAGAACGCTGATAGTTATCTGAGATTCCCTGAAGCTGAGCACTTTGCAAAGTGTATGGGCAATAAAGACTGCTGCTCTGGTTCTTGTTTCTAGCTAGCAGGTTCAGGTTATTCTTTGTTACATTCTCATTTCGTCAGATCTCTTCTTACAACAGTTCTGAGTTGTCTGAAGACTGTCTTGTCTGAAATGGTTTATTTATCTACCTCAGAAGTATAATCCACTCTCTATTAGGTTGTATTATTTTTATATACCCTAAAAGAAAACGAGCTCCACTGTCTAGCTGCAAAATATGGACATTTTGAATGCAGGTAGGGGCCTGTGACTGGGTATCTAGTGCCATTTTAGATCTCCCAGCCTCCAGCTGCTTTGAAAACAAAGGCATGAGTCAACCAAGATCCCCTCATATGTGCCAACTCATCACAGATGTCACAGATACCATGGAGTGTACAGTCACCCATGCTTAAACATCTGAATTGCTACTAGGAGATCACAATGTCTTGCCATATCCAAAAGGGTAAGGATGAAAAATTATTTATTTCTGTCATCAGTGTGATGAGATGGATGTGTTGAGATTGGCAGCAAAGATTGCCCCCCCCCCCCCATAGTGACACCTATGCTTTTGCTACCACAACCAGTGTCAGATTCTTCTCTGCCTTTATTCTAGCCAGGATGAAAGAGAATCAAAAGAATCCTTTCGAATCTTTTAGTATCAGGAAGATGATTGCTGACTTATCACTCAAAGACACAAGAGTATGTTGCTAAGTTGGTACTGGATTTGAAGATGAATATGTTGCTTAGCAAATACAGGTGTTTGTATAGTCTATTACTCATTTGGCAATAGCATAAAATCCACACAGATCCCTTGTCATGGGCAAGTGTTCAGCACTTTAAGCAACTTTACAAGAATGTAAGAGCACTTGAACCCCCAAGAGGAAATAATTTTTTGCTTATTCCAGCGTTCTGAGTAATATTTTATCAGGAAAATAGAAGGATGTGTTAGTGTTAACTATTCAGCGTATTTTGCTTTTTCTGGCAAAACTACTCGAAGTAAAAATGGCAATGAAAGAGACTAAAATACTAAAAATATTTAAGTAGGAAGCATTATTTCATTAATGTGAGATTATCCTTGAAGGTCAGTTACATTGGGAAATAGTTATCATTGAAGCAATTAAATCTGTTATGGAACGACACATTTTGGTAGATAATGTTTTTATGTTTTGGCACTGAATGGTACCTTCATTTGTGTTTTCTGGGATGGACAGGGAGTGTTTTACTATCTCTGAGTTCTATAATGTTAAGCAATTAGTGGGATGCTGGAAGACAGTAATACCATGATACAATCTCACATCAGAATGTCAGTGTTGCCAAAACACATACAGTATTGAAAGCAATGCAATGTTGTATATATCAAAACACTGAGATCATTGTTTGACTGGTCTTCTGAGTAGAAAGAGGATCTGATTTCCACAGTTAGGGCCTATCTCTGCCCCATTCAGTGGCAGAAGCACTGTGCAGGGTGATTTTGGTCTGTGTGGGTGTAGTTTGCACAAGTCACTAATTTGCTGATGATCGGTCTGCCATTGCTAAATGCCTGTGAAACTTGGTAAAGGCCAGACAGGAATGCTGTGCAGGAGGAAAGTGGTATTGCTATAGAAATAAACAGGTGATCTCATCTGAAAGTGATTTACCTGAGCTGTATTAAACCATAGCTTCAAGTGTCACGTTTCTGAGGAAACAGAAGTTTTGGCTCCTCTAACCATTAAATGTAATTTTGCAGTTTGCAGCAGGTGTAGCTGTACCATGTAGTGCTGGCGACAGGCACAGTGTCCCCTTCTAGTGAGGAAGTGACTGGGTGAGCAGCCCATGCCAGCCTGGCCTGTGTAATCAATCCCGGCGGGCCCTGGCCCCGCATCCGGCCCCTCTGCGATCGGCGATGGACACCAGGGCCAGGGGGCTCCCCTGCTCCCAGAAATCAGCAGTAACCTGACACAGCCACCTCTGCATTGCTGCATGAACATCCAGTACTCCCTCCTAGCCATACTGTTTGTTGGCTTTATTCTGCTGCTGTAGCTCACTGGTAGTGATGTGCTCCATTGAACCCATTCTGTAATACTTAGATCTCTGCATTGAACACGCATTCATTCTGCACTTAGGGCCTGATCCAAAGCATATTCAATATGTTTGAAAGATCCAGTCAAGGACTTTTGGCTCAGGCCCTCTACTTCTCTGAATGCAGTTGCTTTTTTTTTTTTTTTTTTTTTTTTTTTTTTTTTTTTTTTTATTTTTGTTCATGGGCTGTGAGGGTTTTCTCTTTCTTTTGGAAGTAGCTGCATTCAAAATCAAAGCAAGGAATTGCACAAAGACAACCTGCATCTTTTCCTCTCTATGTATTAAATGCAGCTGTTGTCACATGTATAGTATTGTAATTGAAATAGAATGTCAGTGTTGTGTCCTCATGGTGTAGATGGTAGGATTTCATCTACAGAAAATCATACAAATCTAGATGAGTATTGTCATTTTGTGGAAAGATAAACAGTCACATAGAAAGAATATGGGATAGGTAAGTGAATAAACTGATATTCTGCTACAGCTGTAATGCAATTTATGCTCTGTGGCTCTGCACGACAGTCAGATGTTATCCTGTCCCCAGCTACTCCTGAAAACTTTATCAGAGAGTAGACAATTTATTTTAAGTCCTCATAAGCACGTTGAAATACTAGCAGACTAGATGGTGCTATAGATTATTAAAGTAGAATTAATTTAAAGCGTATTGCAAAGCATACTTGACATCTTGGATCCTACAGAGTATCCTGGATATTTTGAAGGCTTTGTCAAAGAAAAAGCCTCCCACAGTTGCTTCAGAGGCTTTAAAGATTTAATTTTGATTTTAAATTCCTTATTTTTAAATTACTTATTGTCCTCCTACACTGCCTTGTCACATTTTGCACATTAAAATACACAGTTTAGAAAGAAAAGTGTGCTTTTGCAGCAGCTGTGGGGAAAGGAGAACCAAGGGACACAGAGTTCAGAGAGCTTTTTGTGCTGGTGACTCTGACATTTAGAGTCATGGTGACAGCTGACTGGGTAGTTGGGCAATTTTGCATGCAAAGGCACTTCTCCTTCTAGGAAAGAAAGAGGACACAGAGAGTTTGCTATTTGGGAAATGGATCAGCCTGGAACTGTGCATAGTACATACCAATGTCCATGTAGAGAAGTGATGGGTGTAAGAGGGTGGAACAGGACCAGCACTTTCTCACTATTACAAACTGTGCTCAGAGGTATCGATAGACAAGGAGGAAAACAGGTGGTGAACCTGAATGTGATCAGTGGTTTGAATATGTCATGTTACGTACTATATATGCATATGCACCTCACAGCAGTGAGACTCCAGTAACAGCACTAGCTACTGAACTACAAACTGCTTCAAAGCATGCATCTCCTGAACTCATTTAACTAAAATTATCTGCCAGTGTAGAGCATAATTTCAGTGCATCATAAAATTGAAAATTGGGATTAATATCTGATACATCTTTTATTATTAAGGAAAAATAAATTTCTTTTCAGATGCAATTGTGTGGAACCAGAACATCCTAGCAATAAAACCTTACAATACTGGCAGGACTACAATATATCTGCATCTGATGTGCCATGGGGGAACCTAACTGTATCAGTAAGTAAATTTTGGAACTTAATAAATAAAGGCATAGGCATCAATAATTCTGTCCATCTTACTGCAACAAATATATTAAAAAATTCCCAATTTTCTGCTCATATTTGTTAAAATAAATAATGAAAGATACTTAACAAAAATTAACATGAACTTTGTAGCATTATCTCCTTTTGTAAGCTTTTTGCAGCAAGTGTGTGCATTTTATGCCCTGCTTTGGAACCTTCTTGACACACTAGCACAAGAGCTTGGCTGAGATCAAGTCAAACATGTCAAATGACAATGAATTTGTCCTAAATTCTGCCAGATGGCAAAACCAAAGTTCCCTTGTGTAGAAAGAATCAGAAGCATTTATTTCCCCTAAAACACTCTTGCAATAGTTCAGGCTATAAAAAAGAGGATGGGGAGAAATTTTGTAACATTTTCTCTTTAGTGGCCACTTTTTTCTCACATGAGTTCTGTAATTTCTTTTCCCAGGGGAGGAAGGAAATAAAGCTACAGTTTAGTGAGGCTTCCATGAATGTGCAACAAGCTTCTTAACAGTACACTTTTCTGTGGTTAAAGGATTTTATAATTCAAGTTTGCCTTTCTCAAAGTGACATTTACAACTAGATCAAAATGTTGTGTTGAGATTGGGCCACCACTTTTTCTCGCAAAGGGATCATTTCATTACAGTCAAGAGAACTGAGTGCAAAAGACACCAGACTGAAGAGATAACTGAATTAACCTGATCATAGGCATAATCAAATTGAACACTCTAAAGCCAATCCAGTGGACTGTCTCCAGAAGATACTGTTCTTTTTTTTTTTTTTTTCCAAAGGCAGGAATGCAGAAGAGCTCATGTTAAGTTAGAGCTGTCTTCTGTGGCTGCTCTGTCTTGCTTCCGTGCCTTCCTCTGAGCAGGGACTGCTCCTCAACTCTGTTGGTGTGGCAACAGCAGAAAGAAAGTTGAGAACTGCTGGCCTGAGGGATTCCAGCAGTCCAGAATGAATATTCTCAAAATTGCAGCACACTCTAAGAGCATCTGTGCAGGAGCAGACTCCTCCTCTCACTTTCTCAGATCTCTGACAGTGTTTTTCAGAGTACATTTGCAGCTGAGGAGATTTAAAATAACAGATTTTGTTTTAACTATAAATGTAAAAGACTAGCTGCATTATATAAAACCCTTAAAAACTTCTGTGAAAGCTTATTACCAAAACTTGAGTTTACATAGGTAGCAGTATAACTGACCAACTTTTCCCATGAGTCACTGTAGTTGTCAAAGAAATAACTGATTTTTTTTGTACTTTTGTGTCTTTGTTTCTTACAAGCATCATCAAGAAACTTCTGTTCTAGAGAACTTCAGTAAGAGATTAGACATTGCTGTCTGTAAATATTTGGTCAGACTCACCCCATTATGCCTCTTTTACTGCTCATATCTTCATATATTTCTTCTATTTAGTTGAAATGTTACAGGTTTCTGAAGATCTGGATTCTCATTCTCTCTTAAAACCCAATGATTTTTTTTTGCCATCAAGACAAACCAAGTGTGAGCAAAGAATTTTGGACCAAGTATGAAGATTTTGGACAAGTGTGAAGAGGATTTTGATGGTGACAAAATCCTCTTCAAGAGGCATATGATGAACTGCATCCCAAGTTTACTGCTATAGCAGTATAAAAACCTTGTTCTCCTTTGTCTCACAGTCATCAAATAGCAATTATGGTTTTTTCCAAGACAGTCTTTTTTTCAAAGCTGAAGTTTCCCATACCAGGATAATTGTGCAGTGAGTGTGATGAGGCAATGACACACTTGATTTAATACAAAAAAGATCCTGATCTGACAGGATATTTCTTTCTGGAATCCCTGGTTCTGGGTGCTGCATTTCAATTTTCTTAAAAAGTGTGGAGGGATTGGGAAGGAGAAGGAAAGGACTGTGAGTCCAGAGCTAGTAGCTCACATTTCTAGAGCTACTCTTTATGATTTTAGACCACTAAGGATAGTAGTGGAGAAGTACTGGAAATGCTTTCTACTGTATCTGCATATTGATAATATATTATATTAAATATAATTGATGTTAAAGATTTAGCGTTTTCGGGCATTTTATCAGATCTTTTGGTAAGAGAAAGACAATTTGCAGGATGTGCTGCCCCCGTGTGGTATTAAATGTGTTTGGCTCCTTTTAGGCCAATGCCACTCGTCCTAAATAGCTTTTTCTTCAATTGCTGGGGCTGTGAAAACAAAAAAGCACTTCTTGAGAATGCACCAGGAGCAGACTTTCTCTTTGTGCCTTTTGAACTTTTCTTTCCACACTTGGAGAGTGTTAGTAAGTGTAAATCTGTATTTGTACACAGAAAATAAATCAGTGTACTTGCTGATTTTGAAAAAAACCCTGGTTTTATGTTAATGACTTCATTTATGGCATGTCTTAGTGACTTCATCATTTAATATGGCTAAAAAAAGATTCCTTTGGGAATTTTCCATGCTGACTAGATACACACGTAGTGAGTTTTAAGTTTTAAAAGAATAAATATCTAGAAATTGCTTTACTATTTCTAGTAATACAATTTAGGAAAGAAGTTGGAAAGAAAATGTTAGTGCAAGCAGGGATAATTTTTAGAACAATACTATTTTTCTCTCCCTGACAGGAATGTAAAAAGTTTCATGGCGAGTTTGTTGGGCGAGCCTGTGGCCATCATGGCCCTTACGTTCCAGACGTCCTCTTCTGGTCTGTCATCTTGTTCTTCTCCACAGTGACGCTCTCCTCCACTCTGAAGCAGTTCAAAACCAGCAGATACTTCCCAACAAAGGTGTGTGCCCTTACTGCAGTTCAAAATTGCCATTAGTCATGTCTTAGTATGAATTCCATCTGCATTGCAAATTCACTTCCCTGCTGGTGAGGTAGACTGGGCATCTTTCCTCTGTTAGAAACTTGTATCAGAATAAGCATGGTTTTAGCTGTAAGCTGAAGCTGTAAGCTCTACTAAAACAGTGAAGAAAAATCTTAAGTCATAGCTGAATGTTTTAATTAAAATTGTAATTTCTCTCAATAATCATAGGTACGCTCTGTTGTCAGCGACTTCGCTGTCTTTCTCACTATTTTGTCCATGGTTTTAATTGACTATGCCATTGGAATTCCATCACCAAAACTTCAGGTTCCAAATGCTTTCAAGGTAAGTTGTTGATAAATTGCACTGCTTTATCGTTTTGCAAAGTACTCTACTATGATGGGTTTATAATTGTTTGTTAACATCATCAGGGAGTAGTGATTGTATTTTAAAATTTTTGTGTTCACAAGGAATTATGCATTCTGATTTATGGATCACGTAAGTGAACCTCTCCCATCAGGCTCTTTCATGCTTCTTAATGTTAATTTCCTCTGTAGAAATTAACAGGTTTTAAATCACCCAAATCCTAGACTTCTGTAATGTTCTGGGGCTTTCTCCAAATTTTGGGTTTACTGTCTCAAGTGCAGCCAAATTTGTAATAATCCAGGTGATTTTATTGTATGTAATTTCTTGCTTTGCCATCAGAGGAAATCTACCATGGTTTTTTAGTGCTGTATACAGGTTGGTTTTAAAGGAAGTAATATCCTAATAATGTTTTGTATGTATTCTTGTGAAATTGAAATGTAAACCTTACAGTTCTGACTGGCCATGCATGACTGTTTTATAGCCTACCAGAGATGATCGTGGCTGGTTTATTACTCCTTTGGGGCCTAATCCTTGGTGGACAGTGATAGCTGCTGTAATTCCAGCCCTGCTTTGTACTATCCTTATCTTTATGGACCAGCAGATCACAGCTGTCATTATCAATAGAAAAGAACACAAACTAAAGGTATTCAGTCAAAATTTATACTTTCACTGTTGTTTTCTGCTTCAGATTATGTAATGTGCATTCATCTACTTTAGTATGCTAGTTTGTCATCTATTATATAGAGCCCCTTTAAATTTTTATGCTTTTTTCTTTGTTGGTCTCTGTTGTACCTGTGCCCTGTGTCAGTGATCCACTGCCTTACAGAGGACTTTAGGAATGTTATTTAGAGTACAGATTCTGAGTTTAAAAAGTGCTGCCTTCTGTGCTTTAGTAGAAAGATTCATTAATTTAAATAAAAAAACCCTTCAAGTTAATAATCTCCTTAAATACCACAATATTAATGGCCTTTTCAGGTACTGACAGTGTTCTACTGGATGGATTTTTAAAGACTACTCAGGGGTTATTCAGTAATACAAGATTTTTTTTCCTGCTCTTCATCCTTCTCTGTGGTTCTACCCATCTTTTTTTTTAATGCCCTTCCTATGTTAAAGAAGGGAGAAGAATAAGGCTGAGCCTAAGAGGCACAATGGGTTCTTAAAACAACATAGGACAACTTCCTGCTCTGTTCTCTAACACTTTAGTTGCCTACAGATGGAGAGAGAAAAAGGGACATCACCCCTCTGAAAAACTGTTGGGCAAAATCTAGCAGCAGGTTTCTGTACATGTATATGCAGCAAGCTTAGGCTTTTTTTTGACATACTTTTAATAAGCAGCAATCCAATCCCAAGTTGCTTTAGCAAATGCATTTGCAACCTTCACTTTGCATTGCCTCTTCTTGGATGATTGTGACATTTGATATGTTCTTTTTTTGCCCTCTTTGTCAGCCTGGCTCTTCATGTCAATCCATAGCATTGCATGTGGTTAACTTGACAGATGCAGGAATTTGCTGCCAAGCTTTGGAATGTGTTTTTTCAGCACTGGCATCTGGGAGTCAGATGGTCCTCCTGGCTGCCCCCTTGTCTTGCTGCGTTTTAGTTTTGCTGGGGTCTGGTGTAGCATCACCTGTTGCTATGCTTCCTTTTCTTCCCATATGTCAGGTTCCTCAGATCATGTATGAATGTGAGGAAATGCTCTCGGATTCTGTATGCATTAGCAGATACATTCCTCATAAATGTGTCAGAAGGTAAAAAAAGGTGTCTCTGTTAGGATTTAGAATTAAACTCTTTCTTTGAGTGCATTGTGCCTGTAACTAATATCTGTGTTTGACACATCTCTGAGTTTGTCAAGATGTGTCTTGGAGATAAGACTCATAGGCACTTTTGGGGAGTGAGGGAAGGTTGCTAGAGTTGATTCTCTTCATTTTCTTTACTTTTCCCCCTTTTTAAATAATATAAGCAAATAAGATGGCATTTTCATTTTGATATGTGGATTACATTTTCATAAACCCAGACGCTTCCCATTTTAGAAGTAAAAGTTGTCTTCATAAAGAAATGATTTGTTTGCTTCCAACTCATTTTCCCCTCTTTTTTTATACTTCCCATAGCAAATTCTGGATAGTGCACATTTCAGCTTTTGGCAGTCTCTGTAGCAAACCCTTCCAAGTTTAGTTTAGTTACTTTTTTTATGTCAAAAGGCATTTGCATGGGTTTACAGGCAAAATTATGGTTCAACATATTCACATTGTTTGCATGAACATCGCTGTTTCATCAGACCATGACACTGGATTTGTTGCCATATTGCAAAGTTTTGTAGAGATGGCAAACTACCTGACTTTTTAAAAGAAAATAGCTTCAGCTGCTGCTTGCAGCTGTTGAGGAGGTCCTGGATACTTGCTAAAATTGAAGTGAAATATCCCACTCAGCTGTGGTTCAGCTATGGTAGCAGATATCTATAGACCCAAGCTTGATGCATTGATGCATTTTTCTTTTTCAAGTGAAGATAGTTATTGGAGGTTTTTAAATTTATCTAAGGTTTGACCAAAGGGTTTTATGTTTGAAGGCAAACCATTACACCCCTGTTGGTAAATTTATGTAGCATTTGACCACTACAGAAGTGATCTAGACCCAAAGGTTTTGTATTGACTTTTCCTGTGGATATTATGGTGCTATGTTTGAATAAGGAAACCAATAAACCAGTTTTTAGATTTTTATTAAATTTTAATTTTTTAAAATTAATTTTAATAGATTTAATATTTTAATTTAATGTATCTTATTTTCTAGCTATCTCCTCTTGTCTAAGATTGAAAGTACGTTACTGTAAATGTATATCATGTGCTTACCATCTTAAAAAACTTTAGGAGGAACACTGTGGTTTTATGGCCCCTTCTAGCATAAAATGACTTTGCAAATGCTGTGGGTTTTTATGTAGGGACCAATAAAAATACATTCTTTTCCCCCTCTTTGTAAAAATGGATGGAAGGTCTACTAAGATTAGTGCAGTGGGGGGTTGGCAGCACAGCTGGGTGTTCTGCTTACCGTTATCTGCTGAGGAGACTTAGTTAAAACAGAAGATGTGTTTTCCAGTGTCTCACCAGAATCCATTTAATAAGCAGGAAAGTTGTTTGGTGCCCACTGTAGAGTGGATTTGTGGTACACTTAACTTGTAACTGGAAGGACTCCAGTGACATTGAGCACAGAGTGTGAACCAGTAGGAATTCCCCTTGGATGACCAGTCTGCCATCCCTCCTGACCCAGGCTGGGTAACATGTAGAAGGAAGCTCTATCTTTCCTACAAGTCTCAAATTCTCAACTGTCTCTAGCTGTTCATTAGGAATGCCTGCCAGGAGCGTTCTCCTTAATTCAGATGTCATTTTACATCTTCTTTCCATCCTTACTTTTCTTAACAGAAAGGATGTGGATACCACCTCGACCTACTCATGGTGGCAGTGATGCTGGGTGTGTGCTCTATTATGGGATTGCCGTGGTTTGTTGCAGCCACTGTCCTCTCCATTTCCCACGTGAACAGCTTAAAACTGGAATCAGAATGCTCCGCTCCAGGGGAGCAGCCAAAATTTCTTGGAATCCGGGAGCAAAGAGTCACAGGACTCATGATTTTTATCCTTATGGGCTCATCTGTCTTTTTGACAAGCATTCTCAAGGTAATTTGGGGAAGTAAGGGAAAGTTAAAGAATGCTGCACTGAACATTTCGCTGTTGTTACTGCATTTTCTAATGAATGCTCTTTCCAGGCACGTTACTAACTAGCATAATGTTACACAATGAGAGTTTGAAGTGGAATTCTAATTTTGCTTAATAAAGTGCCTAGAAAATTTAAAATAAAAACCGTGTAATGAAAATCTGGCTTGACTGAAGTCAAAGGGAATTCTGCCATTGGGCTGTATTCACACTTTGTCAATACTTTGGGCCCATGGCAAATTACCATGAAACAGTCTCATTATACCAGTTTAAAATTTATTTAGATAATTTAAAAACATTTTGTGGTTTCCAAGTAATTTAAAAATATTTTCACAGTTTCAAGAGAAGTTCTATGGTTTGTTTCTTGGAAATGAACAGAAAAATTATCTCATGCTTTCTGCATACTCAAGACAGCTCACCAGTGTCCTGAAAAAGAGTGTCTAGTTACAGTCATAGATAATACCCTGCATACATGTAATACTTTTTAAAGAATTATATGGCCTCTGTGAAATTTGTGAGAGTTTTGGCACTGGCTTTAATAAAACCAGAACTTAGTTTTGAATATTGTTGCAGTGAGGGCAATAAGCCCTTAGAAATTGTACTTCCCAGCAGTATTTTATTAAGTATATCATAAAGCCTTCACTTTGAAAACACACAGAACATGCATTTTGTGTATTTAGTATTTCTAACAGATTCTATGGGCATACTCATTTGCCTGCACAGTTTATGCTGTGAACCTGAACATTTAAATACTCTCTTTAAAAATCATTCCGTAGAATCATTCACCCATTTTAAATGTTTACAGCACAAAATATTACTTTTAGCAGTAAGAAGTATTTTGTGTCTCTTGAGCATTTTTCTGAGCTGTCTTTAAAGTAAAGAATTGAAGTATAAATTAAGGCTTTAATTTTTTTTGTGTAGTTCTGTTAATTGTATTAATAGGGAATTAAGTATATTGTAATAACTGGCCACGAGAGGAAAATAAAACTACAGAGCCAGATTCTTCTTTTGCTTTATACTCTGAGAAACATTATTAATTTATAATTGAGTGACTCTGAATTTACAACTTGTCTGATTAATGCAGGCATATGGCACTTTGTATTTCAACTGTTTTGAATGTCTTTCTAGAAGTGTTTAAAATTGTTAAGTAGTATTTAATATGCTCTTCTCTTTCTCTGCTTGTTTGTGCAGTTTATTCCTATGCCAGTACTTTATGGAGTGTTTCTCTACATGGGTGCTTCATCTCTAAAGGGAATTCAGGTAAAATGGATTTATGATTAGTGTGTTATTGATGATGCTTTCTATAAAAAAAATTGCCATTCTTCTTATATATTGTATTAGCTTTTGTGTATAATCTTAAAGGAATGTTGCCTACCTTAAATTTTTGAAGGTAACAAAAGGAAAATGGATTCTCTCTAAATAGAGAGAATTTCCCTTTAGGAAATGTGCTCCATTTTCCCCCCTATTTTTGGCTACTGATTTTTCTGTTTTCTCTTGTTATCAAGAGAATTTTGCTGAGCCTAAAAACTGAGTAATAACAATCAGGGGCTCTTCCCTCTCTGCTGCCTCCCCATTCACTTGCTTGCATGCTGTAGTTCCTTTGCAGGGCTACACTTATCTTGAACTTTGCCTTTAGGGCTAGCTTGCCCTAAAACCAACATAAGTGAAATTCTGAAGGTCTTCCCTGTGCAAATAAACGCTCCAGGCAGGGAGGGGGAGCTGCTGCAAGCCACAGCACTTCAGGGATGAAGGGTCAAGTCTAGTGGAAGGGCAGCATTCCTGCAGCGGCCTCAAGTAGGAGTAGCTGGCAGAGAGCAGGCATTCCAGCCCTCAGGCTGGGGTTGTGCTGTGCTCTCTCTCTCCTGGCTGACTGCAGCATGAAATGGCACAGTGTCAAATCCTTTAGCCCACGAGGCATCCACACACCTTCTGAGACAATTGAGAAAGAACAACCACACAGTGAAAGCACAAGTTCCACTGTGCAAAAAGTCAAATACAAAAAGCAAAGAAAATTTCTGATTTTTTTTTCATTACATTTGATTGCAAGTTACCTCCATTTATAGGCAAAACTGGGATTTTTTTTTTTTTTTGACTGGTGGTCTCTATTCAGAGACTCTACTTTTATAACTTTGCCTATCTCTTATCCTTTGTGTTGATATTCTCAGAAGTGTAGTTTGGCTTTTACTGATGTTTAAATAATTTCAATTTTATATGGTTTAGCTGATTCTCAGAGCAGGGGTATGAGAAAGTACACTACACTATTGAGGAGTGTTTTTAAGACATGCTGAAATCTGGCTATCTTTACTTGCAAAAGTGATGGCATCCCCCTCCTTATCTTCCTCCCCCATGCTGGGATAAGGAATAGAGATTTGATAAGATGGCTTTTGTGGGAGGATGTGCTTTTTGCTGTTTCTGTGGAAAAGGAATATACTCAAATCTGGCTAAATTATAAGCCTTTAAAAAAAATGCAGTTTGCACATGCTCAATAAAAATTTCCAAAACTTGACATTGCTGAAGGCTGTGTGAATATAGAATGGCTCATCCATGCAGGGAGAATTGGTGTATCACCATAATCACTGTGCCATGACATAAATGTCTACGGTCAGTATGGAGCCCAATAGGCCTGAAAAACAGGAACCTCTCACAAACATTTCTGGCATTTGTTCTTTTAATTTTTTTTTCATTTTCTGTTTCTGGTTTTGTGAATAAAGTGAAACATGGACAAGAAAACAGCCTGGGATAAAGTGTCTGGTGAAGTAAAAGAAAACTTGTTCATTCCCAGGAAATAAAAGACTGCAGAGGTCCCTCCATGAGCAGCTTTTAATGTGCCAAAGAAGGCAGAGCTCAGTTGATGAAAAAGGAGTCTAGGATGTATTAGGAAAGAAGTGTGACAGCACACATGCCCAACAGGATCAACCAGCTTCCATTCAGCTGGAGTCACAATTGATTGGAGACCACTCTGGAGTCTGGCTTTGCCTAATGCTAAGAGGTCACGATTTCAAAGTCACCACCTTTGTGTGTAACATCCAGTGTAGTGACAATGTGTGTAACAGCCAAGGAACAGGGTATTTCCTGCAGCACAGAATGTAATTCAGCAGAGTTCAGTGTCTCAGCACATCTGCAGCCCAAGCTAGGGAGGCCCGTGTGTGTTCAGGTGGAAGGGCACTGCAGGGGGACTAACCAGGTAATCAAACTCTGCCGAAGGGACACGAGTCTCGTTCCTACGCTGCTGGCTCCAGAAGCCAAGTCCTTTGCCACTGCTGGGCTAGGCTAGATTAAAGGCCTCTGGTTGTTACTGAGGGAGTCTCTTCTGTGCTGCTGAAATGATGTAGTTTTTGCCTTTAGAATAACAAGCCAGATTCTTTGGATTTTCAGGATCTCTTAGGCAGTGTGTGAATGCCAGCGTAGATAATCCTACACCTCATTTTGATCCAAACATGTAAAATTTTCTCTTTCAGCTTTTTGACAGGATAAAGTTATTCTGGATGCCTGCAAAGCACCAGCCAGATTTTATTTATCTAAGGCATGTTCCTCTTAGAAAGGTCCATCTCTTCACTATAATTCAGCTGAGTTGTCTTGTGCTTCTCTGGATTATAAAGGTTTCGAGAGCTGCCATTGTCTTTCCTATGATGGTATGATTTTTTTTATTTCCTCTAAAAATACCTAATTATTTTCAGTTGTGGATAATTATTATTAAAGAAAAATATAATTTTGGACAGTTAATTATAATATTGCTTTGATTTTGTGTTCAAGGAAAATTTATAATGTATTAAGTAGTGAAAAATTTGACATTTAACCTGTGCTTTGAATCCTATGTGTGGATATCCCAACTTATATTCTCTTAGGAAAAATTCTTCTCTTAAAGAAAAAATACTAAAATTTATTTAACTTTTTTTATTTAAGGAATATTACTAAATCCTGTTACAAAAAGAACATTCTCTTGTTAAGGAAGGCTCTTTACTGAACTGAGGAGCCTAATAGTTCTGTGTCTTGGGAGAAATAACAGTGGTCTGCTGCTTAAGTGATTTCTCTGATGATTTCACTCATAGAAAATAGAAGATATTTGCTGACCTCAGTGATGATTAAATGCTTCAAACCATACTTTGTTTGAACTAAGGAATAGCAGCTGTTAGCTTATTCAAACTAAAGGATAAAATTCTAGCTGCAAACTGGTCACTTTTGAAAGAATTCCTCTGCAAGTCTGTTTGTCTGTTTTACTTGCTTAATTTCCTAATTCTTTGAATTAATGTCTTTTCAGGTCCTAGCTTTGGTATTTGTCCGGAAACTCATGGATTTCTTTTTTACCAAGCGGGAGCTCAGTTGGTTGGATGATTTGATGCCTGAGAGCAAGAAAAAGAAACTGGAAGATGCTGAGAAAGAGGTGGGTCATGGTTTCAGGTTTCTTTGTGTGTAGCAATTTTCCAATTTCTCCTTCAGACATTCAGAGAAAATTCTGTAAGGCCCATTCCATGTACCAAGCAGACTTGTTGACAGTATCGAAGTGTAACATTGTCATATTTTGCACAAGTGCTTTTAAGGTTACAAATCTGATAGGCTTAGGTGGGGATGGAGATTCTTAGGCTGCCATACTGTCCTATAAAATATTATCCACAGTACTCCTGAGGATTGCTTCTGAGACCCCCTCAGATGGTGTGCAGAGATGAACCTGTGCTTGTAGGAAAGCCCTCAGATCCCAGATGCTGCACTGCGCTGGGTCTTGTCCCTGCAGGAGATGCTGAGGAAAGCAGTGCAGATTTTAAGGCCTTTGGATGTTCCAGCTGCCTCTGAGCCTTGCACAGGGCACAAGGGGTCACTCTGTGCCCTTTCTCAGCAATGTCATGACCCTGTGCAGTGTCCCAGTTACACTCTGGGCCAGAGCTGTCCTTCTGCTACTGCAGAAACAATTCACTTTGTAAGGAAGAGGTCAGGACCCTCCTAACCCCGTTAACCAAATGCTCAGACTCACATCCTGTGGCATTACCACCCAGGTGGCTGTTCCAGATCTGGACTCCTCATCTATTCCAAAGAATATACTTTTCAGATAATTCCTTGTCAACTTGAAAATTATCCTTAAGAATGCCCTGAGACGTGATCCAAGACCAGTGAAATCCTTAACACCAGTGTGTGTTAAGGATTGCCATTAGTAGCTTTAGTTGCAGAAACAGGACATGAGCTAATAATTTGAGTGGGTAACTGCACAAACTAAATTACTCTGCCTTTAGGATTGATTCTTCTGTGTCCTTTGACAACTCCCTGCCTCATCTGTAACCTGGTAAACTTGTTACCTTTGATTTCTTTGACACATTCAATACGCTGTCATGGAATATATTTTGGGGAAAAGATTTTACCTATAAGAAAAAATTCAGATGATTATTTACTATTTAGTATGTGCCTGTAGAACTACCAGGCTGAAATTAAAATATGTGAGTCATTGTTTTCTCCCTTGAATCAAAGCAGACCAGAGAGATGTTTCATCACGGTGTCTGTTGTCATCACAATTCAGAGTAACCAGAAGTAACCAAGGTAGCTCTCTCATGTGGTTCTGGTTATTGGAAAGAATTCCTTGTTATACTTATGTTTTGGTTGTATGTCACTTTCCTTCCCTTGCTTGATAGGATGGCATCAGAAAACAAAACTGGGAAAATCTACTGGTGTTACTTTATTTCATTCACTGTCTATTTTGAGAGGTTATTTTTACATATTTTGGCATTTCTAAATATTTAGAGCTATTATTAAAACTGTTCAACTGTCAAAAACTTATGAAGCTGTGAAGCCTGGAAATGACAAAATTAACTAGTAATAAAAAACTTCTGACATGTAGCCTAAGGAATTAATTGGAGACTTGCTATCACACAGTTTTTAAAAATAGAAGTATTCTACCCACAAGAATATTCAGAAATGTAGTTGACAGGATCTGAAACTTACTTGATTGGATCCTAATTTCATCACTTAAGTTGTTTTTATATTTTTAGGCCATGTTTTTTCCAGGGCTTTGTACATTTATAGTGGATATGATACATGCCTTCTCCTCACAGACCTCCTTTGGAAGCCACTTTGATGTTAATCAATTATGTCTTTCTCAGACAAGAATAAACAAAGAACTTTCACATTTGAAGAAAAAAATATTGTGACTTTTGAAATAGTTATAATAATAAAGCATTGAAGAAACAAATTTCTGAGCAGAGAGAACTTAAATTCTACTATTTTGGAAAACTGCTGGCGCTTGCTGCTACTACCAAAAATCAGTGTTGGTGATGCACGTGGGGCTTTGGTGATCTGCCAGAAAATGACAAACTCTCTTTTTTAGCCAACCCATGCTTTCAGACAGGCACTGGTAAAAACTGTTACAAAGGGAAACTGTTATAAAGGCAAGAAAGCTGTGGAGGTGTCTGGGCATCTGTGGGGCTCACACACACACTGGAACAATTTAGAGCAGGATTGGGTGGTCACCTTCCTGCCAAGACTTGTTAACCTCCTAGCTGGGCTTATCCTGACCAGGGGTGTGTGCAGTGGGAATCCTCTTCTGGAGGTTGTTTCCCTTTGTTCTTGCAGGCAGGACATGGTGCCTGAGAGCTGCTCTATTCTTCTCCCCCCTGCTAAGGCAGATTTGCTAAATTTGTAATTATTTTACATATGGTTTTTGGTAGATTTATCTCCTAATTCTCTTCAAGTGAAAACTAATTTTGGGTCTCTTGTTCCATTACCTGTCACTGAAAAATCAGTATTAAAATCAGTGTGGTCAGTATTAAAATTGTGTGTGCAAACTTAAATAATCTTCCCTAATTTTACATGTAAACATCAATGCATATATCCTGTTATTAGTGTTATTTAAAATTCATCAGACAGTTGTTCACTCACTGTTAATAATTCTTCTCTTTATTGTTACAAAACAATGCTCTATTTGGCATTGGAAAATAGCATTAAGTGAAGATACATCTTTTAAATGTCAGCTATTTAAGTAAAAGTTGAAAAGCATCTCACTTTAAGAACTTCAAATAAATACTTAATATTAAAGAAAATGGAAAGATGATTAAAGTACGCTAATTTCACTTTTCCCAATTTCATATCCTATCTCATGTCTAAATTCCTTTGTTCCAGGAAGAGCAAAGTATGTTAGCAATGGAAGAGGAAGGGACTGTTCAGTTACCACTAGAAGGACATTACAGGTAAAATATACCTTTCCTCTTTTAGGTGAGTTGCAATTAAATAAAGTAAATGTGCCACAGTATTTATTCATAGTGCTTACTGAATATCAGGAGAATGTTTGTTTGGTATGGATAGGTGAACCACTGCAGCACTGAACAAGGTCAGACCTTTTCTAGTCTTTCCACATGATCTCACATTCCCTAGGAAAAAGACACACTAGTTGGAATTCATCCATTGGACAGGACTGCAGGATCAGACTGTTCACAATGAACTTTGGCTTCTGACATGCACAGTGCAAAAGGAAGATGTAGAGCAGTCAAACCCTCCACTCTGATGCATGCAGGGATCCAGGAAAGATTTTGAAAACGCTGCAGAAAATCTAGGTTCTTACAGTATTACATTGGAAAACATTCTGATTAAATCCTGTTATGTCAGATAATGAGTGATTGAAGTGCTGTCTTGGTGGATAAAGCAGGGTTGATACAACTTAAAAAGCATGAACATTATAGATAGTAATAATACATGTTTCCAGGCCATAAGGAATAAATATAATTTAAAGTTTTCAGAAATAAATTCTTAATTGGTGACAGTAACCTCTGCATGAATGTGAGCTCTTAGGAACATCATCTTTGAGTGGCCTTCTCTCTAACATTTTAACTCAAAGTTACTGTAATGTCTCCTAGGGCAAATCAGGAGATTTGTAACTGTGTCTCTGAAGAATCCCAGCCTATTCCTTTTACCTCATCACACTACTCATGGTCTGGTTCTTGTCTTGTTTTGTCCATACCTTCTTCTTGTAATTTATATTAGCAATATGTAGCTTAATTTATCTTGCAGTGTGGTCTCTACAGATCTCCACTGTGTGTTGGTGTTGGTAGAGTTGCCTGGGTAATACCTGACCCTGTTCTGTAAGGGTGGCTGTCCTGTAGCTAAAAACAAGAGTCAAGATACTGCTGATTAAAGTGGTTCCCCAAAACAAACAGCCAATTAACTGAGGGATTACTGAATGCCAAGTAACCATGTAGTCAGGAATAATGTATAGGCAACCCCATAAAACATTTAGGGCTTTATTCTTCTTAAGTGTATAAATACATGTTTGGAGCAGTCCAGGTAAAGCAAAGAGCATAATGGCTACAAAGTGCTACTTCATAGTACTGATTTGTTTAATTGGGGAATTTTTATTAGCTCTATTAAATTAAATATTAAAAATATTTAAGCACTCTTAAATATTTTATTTTGTTAAGGCTTTTGATTGCTTTTAAAATAGTTTTAAAAGTAGGTGGAGTTTCAGAGCATAAGTAGGACCTTTTGGGATTGTGTTTAATTCAGTGATGCCACTATCATGCTGTGAGATCTTGGGCAATATTTAATTTCACACTTCTTTATTTTTCTCTTGTTTATTAGTTGGGAGTGACACAATAAATTTTATTGATGTTACTGTGATTAATTGCTGTTGGAGGAAGAAAATACTTAAAAAGTGCTGAGATGTTCTTAATTGTTCAGAACAATTAAGTAATTGTTCAGGACTTCTGAAGTTTAACATAATCTCTTAATTTACACTGCACTTAAATATTTTCATCACTATCAGTTTTCAAGGACTTTTATTGAGTTAATAAGTAACAAGACTGATTGCTGATTGTTTTATTGTGTATTTACTTTCATTCTTGTCTAGAGATGACCCATCTGTGATAAACATTTCTGATGAAATGGCAAAAACTGCTGTATGGAAGACATTGTTGATATCCTCAGAGAATGCAAAAGATAAGGAGTCAAGCTTTCCTTCTAAAAGGTCTTAATTTTTTTAAACTTCTTTATACTTTATATAGATGTCAAACCAATATTAGAATATTTTGCTAGGGATTAGAAAGATTTTTAGCATTTTGCAGTTTTATTTCTTACTTACAGTTGTAATATTCTGAGCTCAAAACACAAATTCACTATTTATTTAAAAACATGAATCACAAATATTTGCATGGTACTTAGTTATGCTCCAGTGGAAAATGAAGCTGAGCATGCCTGATGCTTGTGTAATGAACCACCAGCCTCCACCTGGATATTGCATTTGTTCTGCTTGCTTTTGTTCTTTCCTCTTGAAAAAGAAGCGATCATCACTGCCCTGGAAATAGCTGTATGAAGAACCCAATACTCTGAATGCAATCTAATAATGTTTGGAGAGAAAATAATTTTATGATTGCATCATTTATTTACATTTTTCTGCCTACTTCACTTGTACTCAAAACAGTTAAATAATTTTAGATTTTAGTCCAGTAAAATGAAGACACATTATTTTATCTGTGCTACAGAGTTACGACAGGAATAAGAAAATATTAAATTCAAGCACAGTGTGATTTCCTAAGAGAACTTTTTCCTCTGCTTCCATAAATTTAAGATGTAACTATTTTCTATTTAATTGTTTTGTATCACACTTCTGTCATAAGCTCCCCTTCCTAATCACTCTAGAAGCTGATTCCCCAAAGGTAAGACCCCAACCCCAACCTCTTCCTTGATTGTGTCTTCCAATTCAAAATGGTGTCACCTTGGAACCCAAATGAGTTGACTTTGTGTAGTTTTTGAGGAGACAGGATGAGAAAAAAATTCAAATAAGAATGTAAAATGTCTTCATTAAAGTCCCAAATATTAGAATTTGAAATTTAGTCTGTATTTAAAATAGCATATTTAAATAGTGCAGTGTATCAAATGTCAAACTGAATTTATTCCTAGTCATCTTTTTTAAAACACAGAATTATGTTCTGTCCATTTCTAAATGTACTTTGAAAAGCCCATGTTTGAAGCAGCTAGTCATTGTTTCAAGGTGAACAGATGCAGTGAGAGAACACTTGTACTGATAGCATTTTTTAATTTTGTTACCCCAAAATGGCACGCTGCCTTTCAGAGTTGTGCCTTTCCTTGTACTGCATAGACAGTTGATGACCAGAGAACTTTCATTTCAGACACCCATGGAGCAGCCCACTAATGTGGTCATTTTGATGATATTTCACTGAGAGTCAAAATAGCCTAGTTCTTGTTTGCCTTCCCCCCTACACATGGACTGAAAAGGATCCTGTCCCTGAAATCAGTGTGCTGCATGGGGGGAGGATCTCCTGGAGGGTTTTCTCACATCAAGTGCCTCTGCTGTCCAGGCTCTGAAAGCCTGGGGGGAGAGAAGAACCTGATGTGGCACATTCCCAGCCCCTGGGTACACAGGAGTGGTAATTTTCCTGGTGGATGTTGCTTTCTTTGGTGGTGCAGCAGGTGATGTAAACATGACCCTCTGAACAAAGAGCATCCACATAGATTGTGGCTCGGATAAGAGATCTGCCCTTTAAACTGCAGTGAAATAGAAACTAATGAAATAGAAACTAATTTTCTAAAGATCTAATTTTTAATTTGTTCTTGTATCTTTGCTCTTGAAAACAAAGACTCAGGAGAAAAGATTTTTCTGGTTTTAGATATTAGTGTCCTATTATAAACAAAGCCTTAAAGACTCTGAAACCCTGCATTTTCAGGTGCTCTAGCTTGTCTCAGATTCTGAGAGAGGAGAAGATTCAACGAACTTTAACCCTGAAAGACTTTTTTTCTGATAAGCAAAGCCATTAGTTACTTTAATCTTAAATCATATTAGGGATAGAACTACAAAAATATTATAGAACATAATGCATGTATCATTAAATGAGGATATAATTCATTCCTAGGTAAGTAGTGAGAAAAAAAAGCTTGGAATGGTAGCAGTTGTAAGGATAATTTTTGCAAATGATCAAGATCAGCAGTATTAGATTAACAGTTTCTGCAGTGAAGGGTACCTTATCATAGAGGGGGAAAAATCTCATTTTGAAATAAATTTTACTGATGCTTTGTGAAGTTCAACTATATAACATTTAGTATTCCCTTTCTGCTGTCAGTTCTGCTTCCTTATATCTCAAAATAATATGAAATGGGGATAATTAAATTATGGTAGTATACTATGATTTTATGTTATGTCAATAATGCAAGGCATTGACCAGTTAACAAGAATTTACTCATGGTGATTAAATGCTGAGTTGACTTGGTCAATTATAAACTAAGACCATCTACAAAAAGAGATTTTAGACAGGAAGGGTTTATACAAATGACTTCCCAGTTTGATGCATGGATAATTTCTATCACAAGATGTGCCCTGGCCCTGATTCTGTGAGGTAGTGTAGTGTGAGAGAGCTCTTACATCCCAGGCTCCTGAATGCTTTTACCTGTCTACAGGGAGGACTTACAAGGGACTCAGTTAAGTTGCCTAGCCATAGAGGTTTTACCTGAACTTCACAATTTTCCAGCCTTTGTTTTTTTATTATTAAAATTCCCAGGGACCTAAAGGTCTGCCTTTGAGCCTTTCTTGGTGGAAGGGAACACCAAGGCACTTATCTGAAGCACAGCCATCTTTGCTCCATAGTATTAAGCCCTTCAGAGAGCAATTTCAAAGCATTTGCAGATCTGACCATGGATGGGAGATAGACTTAGCTGGTCTTTTAAAGTATTGGAGAAAGAGGCATCTGTCACTTTGTAGATGATATGAGTTTCCTTTTTGACCTGAAGGTATGAAAATCCCATATCCCAGACCTTCCTCCTCAGGTTACTCCTCCTTAGGCTACTCCCTTGCTAGGGAGGAGGAGAGCTCCAACTCCTTTACAGATCCACCAGTGACATGTTTTACTGGAAAAAGACTGGACTTGTCCTTTTTTTTTTCAAATTTCTCAAGGCATTAAAGCCCACATCTGCAGGAGCTGCTCAGAGATGTGAATCCTAAATAGAAGAAAGACTTTCCCGGTATCACAGAGGCACCTAAAACGTGGAAATATTGTAGACTGTAAGGCACACAACACCTCAGTGTTTGCTTTTACTAAGCACAGGTAACTCCCTGCCTGCTGTACTGCTGCACTTTCACTTCACCCCCCCTGGAATTTGTTTGCATACCCTTTGTGTGCAGAAAGTGTAACGTACCCAATTCTATCACTGTTCTACAGAAGGTGACAGATTTGGCAGTTGAAGTGGCAGAAGTTGGTATTCTTTAGCTATTTCCATTAACACCTCTGGAAGCTGCCATAGGCATAGAAGTAAGCTTTGGCTGAACGGAATTGTATCCTTAAAGCAATTTTTATGTGAAGAAAAATGTCAAATGATTGTAGAATTGTGCATGAATCGCCTTAAGAATTTGAGAATTGATCTTGCTTTCTTTAAGCCTTGCGTAACTCAGCCTATTTCTCATTCATTCTAGTTAAGGAATTATTCCCATGAAACCTGGTAGGTTATGTGCTTGCTGCAGGTTTGTTCTCAGAACCATCTGGTTTTCTTTAGATACCCTGCCACTCTTTGTTGAAGGCTTGATTTGCCTGTGTTGTGGAAGCCTCTTTGCATTTTCATGCTGTGATTGAGACTCATTGGAAGAACATGACTTTTTATTTATTTACGCTGTTGTAAATTAGGACACTCACACACACACAAAATCATCTGCTTTGCACGTATACTGCTTTCTGTAGGCAAATCAACATTGTTTTAACTGGGGGGGGAAAAAAAAAGCTGAATCCCAATTTGAACTTTGGTTTAATGTTCTGAATGATACAGCTTGTGTCTGATCTTTCAGGCTTTTTTTTTTAAATTTATTTCTTTATAATGTATACATGAGGAAGTATGTATTACACTCCACATGGGGACTATTGTCTCTCCCCATCCTCCCCAGACTTCTGCTCTCCCCAACCAAGACTGAAAGCCAAATATTTGTTGGATATTGGCTTGCACTACTCTAGTTCAGAAACATTCCTTCTAAATGTATAGTTGGAAAAGAGAATACTTACTGTGACCTCTTGTTTGTTCCATTTAAGAATGTCCTGGTATTGTCTGAGAACTGTACCATTACCATTATTTAGTAAATTAAGTTGTATTTGCCAAAAAAGTAAAACTGAGTGGCTGTCTTTTCTTGCATGCTGGCTGTCTATACATCTTAAGTTCTTTACCTACCTTGTCACTAAAATGCTGCCTGATGTCTTCTACACCATTGAGCACAGAAATTTTCACCTGCTTTCCCAGTTTGTGCCATGAAGCATGAAAAATAAAGTATTTGTGCAATGTTGCTTTTCAGGTAGATGATATATAGAGAGTTGTGCGTGTGATAGTGCTGCCTTAACTCTCCTTTTTGTTTTGTTTCCCCTTTAATTTCCTAGTGCTGAAATCAGAAAAGAGAAGAAAGCTGACTCAGGGAAAGGTGTTGACCGGGAGACTTGTCTATGACTCGCTCTTCAAGTAATTTTTTTACAAACGAATTAAAGGAGTGCCACAACCACTAAATATAAATTATTTACCTTGTAACTTTTGTCTTTCATCTCAAACTAGCACAGGTAATGTAGTGCAATACTTGTCTCATTCCACCTTGTCTACCTTGTCTAGTATCAATGTAAATGTCTGCAGTAGCCAATGCAAAAAAAATCCTTGTGTTCGTTGCTGATCTTGGCCATTTATCAGTACTTGTATCAGAAATGTAAGGAGCAAATTTTCTTTCAAATTTAACTTTCCTGTTAATAGGTTTGTACTGTATTTTGCTACTTTTTCTGTGTGAGAATACTTAATAATCTTGATTCAAGATGAACTTGAAAACCCTTGTTCCAATTTTTTTTTTAATTACCTAACTAATAAATGATTTCAAGAGACCCAAACTGACGAGCAAACATTGAGAAGTTTATAAAATAACAACTGATCTGACCCTGTGAATAAACTAACAAGGATAATACTTTCCTCCTTAATCTGTCCATTTGAAGTCATGGATTCAGTTTTGCAATGTGAATTGCAGGATCAGATTCTGTATTTGTGAAGTTTTCCTTGATTTAATACAATGTATTTAATATTAAAATTTGTATGTAACTGGAACATAGTCCTATATATATATAAATATATATATATATATAAAATTATATATTAAAGCATTTTCTCACCTTAGCTAAAGAACACCACCACATCCTTTGATGTGAAACATGGGTACAGTATTTCTTAAAATGCAATTTGTGATTACGGTATCCTATCTTGTATTGTATGAATGTTGCCATGGTAGGCCAAACAAATGCATTTTGTCATTAATCAATCCATTATTTTACAATAGGGAAAATTTTGTAGATACAAACTATACCCCACATGCAGTTTTATCACCTGCCCAATGATTTTCCTCTTTATTGCCTGAAATTCAGCCACATAAAGGACGTATTTATATTGTCTTCTCTCCACTAACAACTGTAAACCTATTAGTTTCAGAGATTGTGTATAATAATTGAACGGGTATCCTGCTGTTGTTTTGTTACAGCTCTTTATTATTCCATCAAGTACATATTGATTAAAAGATAAACATAACATTGCAAAGTAAAATGTGGCTTTAAGGCTATTACATTTTTTGTAATGGATTTTGTTACTGCCTGACCCTTCAAGCTGTTCTTTTGTGTAAAAGACTGCGAGATTAGGTATTGAATGAATAGGGATGTGGAGCTGAAGTTTTATTGCGCTATTTGGAATTCACTGATTTTTAAATTTTTTAAGATAAATTTTTAAATTATTAAAATGAAAGCTAACTTTCAGTATTATGCTGTAACTTTGAATCCTAAAAATAAGAATTGTAGTTTTGCAATCTTCGTAAGAACTCTTCCATAGGGCTCTAACATTCCCCAGCTTTCCCAAATATGCAAATTTTCTATACACCTCGTGAACAAGTTTTCCCATTCAGCACATTTAAAGTATTCCAATGTTCTTGTGTGTGTGAGTGTGTATGTTTTAATTCTTTAGCCATAAATACTTGCATTTTGCTGCAAACTTAATAGGGTCACTGTTCTAAATTTACCTTAGCATTATCAAAGCCCTTTAAAAGCCATTTTATGGAGAAAAAAAAAAATCTAATGGATGCAAAGAAGAATTCACATCTAATTCAATGTTTTGTAGATGTAAATTTAGGAAAAAAATGCTGATGCATTAAGGTTAAATGCTTTGTTTTGTGTACTTGATGATAAATTGTAAGATTCCAATTGTTTTAAGGTTAGTATAGAAGCTCAATTCTGGTTTGTCCTGAAAGCAGCCTGATGGTGTTTTAACATGTTGCTGACTTTGTTACAGATAATGTATACAATCAAAATGTACTGGCTTCATTTGACCAACTCTTAGAATATTAAGAAATCAGTGTATTCAATGGCATTCTGTATTTCTGTTCAGTATTTCAGAGTGGTTTTATTTGAAAACACTCTGGTTTTGCGTGAATTTAAGTGCTTTTCCAATGTTAATCTTAACGTTCTGAAATCACACACAAAATGTAAAGCAGATGTAGTGCTATATTTACTTCTAATTTCATATTCCTGGTCAAAATTACTCAACTTCTTGGATGTAATTTATTACAGAAGTTTATGTGTACATGTGAATAGACTATTGTGTTTTTCACAATTAAGATATGTTATGTGAAAATAAATATTTATCCTAACTAATTTTCACGTTTATTTTTACGCTGCAATACCATGCGATATTTGAAATGTCTGCCTGACCTGAATGAGCTTCATGAATTAATGAGTGGTAGAGCCCAGCATGGCTCCCTTTTCAAGTGGAATCTCACAGAAAGATGCAAGGCTGTGAGTGTTGCTCCCTGGGTGGAGGTGGTGGTGATGTACTTGGTGTGACCATAACAGTCAGTGTGACACTGGGGACAGCTCAGAGCTCACTGTTCCAGGAAGAGGATGGGAATGAAGCTCCAATTTACTGCTCATGAGTTGGTCCCCCTTCCTCCTGAGAGAGATGATGCAGACAAAGCAGGAGTAGCGGGATCTTTTTAGAGATCAGTAGGTAATGTCATACAATTTAAAATGCTTCTGCTCTTCTCAGAACCCTAAATTTCTGCTACTGAAAAACTTGAGGCCATGAATCGCAGTACTACCTACAGTATTGACTCCATCTCACTAAATCCCTTTTGAGCTTCTTCACCAACTATTAAACCAAAGACTAGAAGTCTCCTAGCCTAAGAATGGTGACAGTGACACCTCAAGCTTCCACTGCTTCTGTTAGGATTTTACACTAAGTGCATTGTACGACAAACTTAAACATCCATTCCAACATCCATAGGAAAAAACCCACAGAGAAACCCGTAATTGGTAGGTGTGCAACTGACCAGCATGTTGCAATAACTCAGGCACAACTGACTTCTAGCTTTGGACATTAATAAAATGAGCTAGATATTTCCTGTGGCCTCAGTTTTAGTTATTTATCTATATTCAATGCAGTTCAAGCAAGTTGTCAGTTCCCTGAGGCAGCTCTATCATCCTATTGCCTGCATTATTTTTGGAGTTGAGGGAGTTCTACCACAGTGAAAAATTAAGACACTGAATTGATGTTAATTAGGACACTTCCTATAACAATGAAGTTTTCTTTTGTTTTGAAAGTTGTATCATTGTCTATTAGCAGCATAGCTTAGAAGTTGCTTTCCAAATTAAGATAATTAGCATTGCATTATGTAATGCCTTGCAGATAAGAGTTAAAAGGGGGTGAGGTATTGAGAGTACAGAAGAAGTTTGCCAGTGAGATGTTAGAATCATTAATGAAGGTCAGATGTAAAGAATTGCATCTTAATGAAAGCCTAAGACCATATAATTTCTAGTTTCACTTTTTTTAAAATGTTTTTTTGATTATACTAATTATTGCACTTATCTAATGAGAGCCTGGTGAAAGTAGTTTTTTGGATTACAGAAACACTTTTTTTTTGTTTTTCTGACAGTGTGAGTGGTAACATTAAAATAAATCCTAACTATTTACCCTTGCATACACAAGCCATATCATAGTGATAATCTTTTTTTATAACCCATCTCTGTTGCTGGGATCTACCTTATACTGATATAGGTTTCTTTGCCTTGAGTCAAAAGAATGAGAGATGTGATGATAAAACCTCTTGGAGATAACTGACAGCCTGTAATCCTGTAGAAGTTTAACAGTGGTGCCAGTCTACATTAGAGCCACTACTCCCTTGAACCCAAGATGGTATTTGTAAAACTCAGCTCCAGTGTGCTTCAAAAAAATGCCAACAAACAGAACAAAACCACCCATCTTATTTTGTGAGTCAAGGAATTGTTAGTTTGTGAAAACAAAATCTGATTTTCTATTTGAGACTTTCTCATTTAAGGACAAGCTGCACAGTGTCTTAACATTCTTCCCCATGCTTTATCTGTCTGCATGAGTACTTTTACATTCACACCTAATGTCACTAATAACCCACAATACAGACATAATCAGATGCTGGCATGTAATACCAAGAAGCTAAGTGTTAGATAATCATGTCACACTCCATTACATGATACCATTACACAAAATCAGAAGCTTCACTGTAAGTCATCCTCAAAATTAATGGGATTTAAAAAAAAAAGAGTGTTCTTTTTCTGAAGCAACATTTTCAATGATATGGACTACACCTCCTTTCATAAATTAATGTCTTTATTATTTTAAAGCAGCACAATTTTTAGTACAAGTGGATTGCATTTTTTCTATGCAAAATTAAGAAAACTAATCCTCAGATTAGATGGAGAAGCCTACCTGGAGTGCCGTAAGGAAAGCAGATATTTATTGGTAGGCTGTAAGGTTTTGCCAGAGAGCATGTTCACAGGAGAGTGACAGTCCAGCCCTTGCTCTAAGTGACTGCTAGTTCACATTGTAATGTTTTGTTTCTGTGTAAGAACCAGTTCCTATCCATCGGTACATCAGCAACTTCTACATTTAAAAAATGGGGCTCTTGTTCCCAGAGGAAATTTCGCAGTGCATATTCCCAGTGTAGCAGCCATTTTTACTATAAAATAAGCAATAATCACAGTAGTAATATGGTAGCACACAAAGAAATTCATTGGCACTGGTTTGATTAGGTATCATTCAAAATCTTTGGTGAGAGCTGGTTATGTGCTTGCCTTGCAAGAGTTCTGCAACTGTAATAGAAGAGCTTGCAGAGCAAACACACTCACTTCAGGAACTGCAGCATAAAGTATTTCATTCTGCACATATTAGCATTGCAGTAATCCTGATAACCATTGTAAAATAATAATTATCAAGTCTTATGAATTTCTGCAAAAATGTTTCTTCATTATTTTTACAGAAAATTACCCCAGGGTTCATATCAATTTTGATGGAAACGTTATTATATTTTTATCATTCCTTTCTCTAATATACAAAGTGGATTGTTTCTCTTTTAGACTGAAATATCAAAAAGTAATTACTCAAGCAAGTACCATGCTTCCTAGAAGTCTGCAACATCATTCTGGTGATGTTAAGACCCGATTAAACACAATCAATAAAAATGCAATAGTTGCTTGGCAACAGGAATCATTACAAAGATTAGCATTTCATTGTGTACACTGGTATCCCAAGAGCTGACTCTTATCTCATCTTGATTTATACTGGCTCAGAGTACATTATTGTGAGAGTTTTCTGGAGAAGTACCATCACTCCCAAGCAAAATGCTGGGGTTAGTGCAGTGAGAAGCACTGCTTTATGAAGTGGCTCATGTGGGTATAAATATGCTTATGTGCTTGACCGGAGATGGAATGGTCTTTGTCAGTGTACCACTGTGTGAAAGAGAAATACAGAGAATGTTAGTTGCAGCTACATCTAAATGATATAAATCAAACATGACAGACAGAAAAACCTGTGCAGCAATTTAAATGAACCTGGCATGAGGCTTTCAGCATGGAGGCAAAGACATGATGGGGTAGGAAGCTGCTATGACACTTAAGCTCCTTCTTTGCATGTGGGACATGCTCTGTTTTTATGCTGAAGGTGTAAAAACAACATGTGGCTTGTCCACATGGGGGGTAGATTCAACTGTTCAGTTACAAGGGGTGCCTGACCTCTCCCTCTGTATGTCCTTGGAGTTTGGCTGAAAGAAAACCACGCACTTGGCCTCCTTCTATACATCATCCTCTATAGCACTGCTCTCCTAGGGCTGAAAGAATGTAGGAAAGGAAGAGCTTGCCCCTCAGTCTGGGAACTTCCATGCACAACATAAAAAGGGCAAATAACTGCTTGTCTAACAAGTACAGTAAACACCAGATGTGATGGACAGGCTATCTGGGATTTTGCTGGAGCCAACCTTTCCTTTTATCCTATCTCTGAGACACTGTTCATTGCACTTGGGTATATGCAAAGGTTGGGACTGGCTATTTGTCTGAGAACAAGAAAAATTTGAGAAAATGAAAGATTAGGTAAAAAGGATCAAATATGAGATGGTGTTGCTTTACAGTTTTTCTTGTGCAGAAATGAAATACGTGCTTTACGTTCACATTTCAGTTACTGAACATGAAATGCAACTGTATGAACTTTCATTTAAGAAGGCAATGAATTTATACCTTACCACAGGGAGCTTATGTTATTATTCTCATTTGTATAACGATAAACTAAACAGAACCATACCATTGCCTGAAAATCCACTTCAGCATCAACAAGAGCTTTGGAAATCTGTGCTGCTTGCTGAAAGTGAACATTATCTGAAAAGTGGAAGAGGAAAAAGGTAAACAAAAACTGCTTCTGTAATACTCTGGGGGAAAATCAAAGCAATGTACACACTAGACTGCCCAGCACTGCTGACTGAAACGCAGATTAGTTGCAAAAATCGGTATTATTTTATTGACGCAAATGTAACAGCCTTGCCCCTTCATGCTTTTGTTTTGTCAGTAGTAGAATTGCGAACCTGTCTGTAATACTAAAATGTCTAATTAACTGCAACTCACCATCTGCTGTTCCATGAATAAGGAGATATTCAACTGCCTTGAATTTTTCAGCTCTGGCCATTACTGTTGAACTCTGAAATGAAAGGAAAAAAAAGAAAAAAGGTGCCATTTATTAGGGTATGACTTGCTACCAACTGAATTTGATTCGTGTTGACACTGTCTGGGGTCCTTCAGCTCAAAGCAAGCAGAGCCCTGCTTACCCCCCCCCCACGAAGTGCCATGGGACAGGGTCACACATGCAGGGCTAGGTGCCCACGCTCCAAGCACCCCACACCTGCCCGCAGCTGTTCCCGAGGTTTTGGCTGCCAAGGACCGGGCGGCTGCCCAGGGCAAGAGCTCTGCACCCAGGTTCACATGCAGTCCGTGGCCAGCACGGTGGTAGCCTGCAGCACACTGCGTGCCATAGGTTTCCTGTTTGACTGCACACAAGTTAAAAAAATGTTGCCATGGCAACAGTGCACCCTGTGAGAGCAAGGAGTGGATCTTGCAGAGGCTACACATGTTATCTTCCCCACAAGGTTCACCTGCAGGTAAGGCACCAGAGCTAATACTGCCTCAGTCTCCAGTAAAATTGGGTAACAAGAACTTTAGAAAAATGTGCTCTCCAAATATGAATGAGAAAATCACTAGACCAAATCTCTAAATAGAAGTCAAGCTACATTTTGGGAATGGAAACACGATACAGAAAAGATGCAATAATCAGCGACTATGATTAATCAAGAAATTTAAAACATGGTAACAACATATTCCCTAGAACATTCTAGCCTGACTTGCTACTGTGACTAAAGAGTGAAGACAGTGAGGATTGCAGATAAGATTTTTTACTTGGGCAGGGAAAGGGAGTAGGATGGTGTGCTGCCATGAACAGAGAAGAGGAACAACAGGGACAAGACATTTTAGGCTTGATAAGACAACCAGTTAATCTCTCAAGGAAAAAAAGTACTAAAAATTGTGAACAGAGAATTTAATGATTTGCTTTTTTTATTCCCAGTTTTGTACTAAGGCTGTATCCTTGCACAAGGATTCACATTTAGTACCCCAAAAAATTCAAATACATTATACTGCCAAGACAAGAAGTGTTCTGATTTCCTTATGTCTCTTGTGTAGTCACGAATCTTTAAAGCAAGTACAAATATTAAATTCCTTTTTTCATGGCAGAATAGTGTACCAGAACCCTTCCATACATGAATTGAGTTCTTTGTATGTATTCAATGAAATCTAAAAACCAAGTTCAGCAGAGAGGGCACAAAACCTCCACCTTCCAGTCTGTGACACTGCAGTTGCCCTCTTTTGATAGTCAAAGGCTAGAGAGCACTAGAAATCCAGGATGTGGAAATTCACCAACAGTGGAAGCATGACACTTTCCATTTAGATGATTTGGTACCGTGGAGTAAGAGCATTTAGCTGTGAGTGCCAAAATATGGAGAGCACTTTGATGCACTGAGGAGCACTGGTAAACCAGCTGACCAAAAGAACAAATGAGAAAGAAATGGCCCCGTGAGATTAAAGACAAAAAAACCACCAACAACCAAAAAATGTCCGAACCAACCAGTATCCTCTGAGTAAGTAATTTCCCACATGTGCACAGGGAAAACTGACAGATCACCTTGCTAGGCTTTCTTGCAGAAAAGCAATGCTGTTTTAAGTAAACCTTCTGTGAGTGGAAGCCTGATTTCAGCTATACTTCTGAGAATTTGACTTGGCAAAAGTAGTTTTAGAAAGAGGATGTCACTATTTTTCCTCTTCAGGCATTCAATAAAATAAAGTAATTTGTAAAAATACTTCAGAAAGAAGAAGCATATGAGATACTTTCTCTGCTTTTTTGTCACTGGTGATACTTCACTTGCTGTACTCACTCTAAACATGAAGAGTCCCTTCCCTAAAACAAGCTTTGTGTCCTTACAGAAGTTTGCAAGATAGGGAGCACCCTCAAGTAGGCACAGTTAGACAACAAAGCAACAGCAGCTGAACAAACCTTAAGTGGACAGGAAAAAAATACAACTTTATTTACCACCTCTGCTTTACAGTTACGCTGCTAGGACAAAGGCTCTGAAAAGGTAACGTGAACAAAGTACTGAGAATTAGGCCCTGCTGAGTGTAACTGGCTTTTCTAAAGATCACACAGCAGTCAACATTTTATCAGCACTCCACAAACAAGTTAAGGTTTGGCTGAAATTGAAGGTCTCTCTCCCCTTAGCATATTCTCAGATAATAGAACAAATGTCAAATCAGTACAAGATGGCATATTTACAAAATTGTACCCTGTTTTGCATAACCTAATGATGCAGCAGTTCTTAAGGACTGAACATTTCAAATCTGCTAGAAAAAGATTGCCAAATCTATGACTGTTTCAAACACTTGCCAAAAGCATATCAAATTCAGAGTGAACTGCAAAATAATGTTCTCACAAGTTGAACAGTCTCTTCAGTATGCTTTACATGGCTACTACGTCTGACCTCCAGAGCTCTGCCCCGATTCAGTCTCCAGTCTTTTGCATCAGGGATGTTTCTTCCAGGCCACCAGATTCTCTGCCATTCAGTCTAGGATTATACTAGGAGCACCACCCATGCTTGTTTCTCTCTTTTACAAAGCTCTGATTTTTAATAGTTTACAACTACCTTAAAAGGCATTGAACATACCTAATTAGCCCTCTTAGGAGCAAGAGTCAGACTTGACTCCTGACAAACAATATTTAACATCTCACATTCTCTGCCTTCAATAAAGTAAAACCTAATGTCACAGTAATACAAAGGCAGGATGTGCCCCTCTTACCACAACTAGTTTCTTGAGTTTATATATTCAGTAATTAATAATACTCTACATGTTAGGATTGTGCCTAGTAGTGCTCATCTTCTCCAAGCAAGTGTGTACACCACCTCATTTCTTTTTGTCTTTACAACTTATGCAACTTTTTGCTTTTCATGCCAGCTTTACAGCAATGCAGCAGAATAGAGAATATATGATGCAGCACACCAACCTGACAGCACAGAGTTAGCAGTGCAAGCTTTAACAGCTTCAGCTGGATGTACTAGCTTTCAGTACAGATTCTGCATTCACCTCAAAAACCATTGATTTCAGCAAACAGCTCTCCTCAGTATCAAGGGACCAGGAGGCTGGCGATTGGGACTGGGACATGGATCAAAGGGGCTGCAAGCCAGGAACATAAAGGACTGAAGTCAGTAAGGGTCTTCAGCAATAACAAAATCCCACAAGACTGTCATTGAGGCTACAGGAAACAACAAAGTCAGTTCTCAAGCTACCCCACCCTCCAGGTTAAAAGTAAAGTCCAAGCACTATATTATTTGGAGCTTTTAACAACAAACAAGGATTTAGGCTGCATTTTCCTTTCTCTAGGAGCAGCAGCGAAGTGTGACAATCTGATCTAGGCAATTACTCCTCCTCCATCTAGCCACCATTCTCCCCAATTAGTCCTCTGAGTAACACATTTGAAACCTTTAGCTCTTTGGTACTGGCAGTTTCAACGTGGCCATTGCCAGCAATGGATAGCATGCCAAGAAAATCCGACTCCTGGCTTGAAAGGATTAAACAGTCCTCTGTTGCCATCTGTGCCGTGAAGCTGGTGAGTGACTTTGTGCACCCAGAGCGTTAACGTTCGTTCTGCACAGCGACAGGAACTCGTATTTACACTGCTACCTCGCAGACCTCCTACTGTTCCCACTGCCTTAAAGAAACACATTTGGAAAAAGGCAGGCAGGAGGCTGCAGGCTGCTGGTCAGTTCCTGCTGGGACCAATAGCTCAGTGGATAGAAGAGGGAGACAGGCACAGTACCCAGTTGTCCAGCAGACGCTACCATTGTCCCCAGTCTTGACCAGAACGTCTCATGTAGCAGTTGACAACACTAGAGTACTGTAAATATATGTCAAACCACATGTTTCAGTACATATATGTATGTACTTATACATTTTATCATAGTTTTAAAACAATGCAGCAACCCCCACCCTCTTTTCTACCCATGACACCTTTATAATGCAGACAGCAGTGCTATCTGTCTCCTACCCTGCTTACCAACCCAAACACAGAGAATGCACTATCTCCTCCTCTAACTTCAGTGTTTGGTTCCAATATCACCATGGCTGGTCTGTGAAACAGTTTTCTGTGAAACAGTTTTCTGTGAAACATTCCAATAACCAGGGCACAAAAT
Organism: Serinus canaria; assembly: GCF_022539315.1. Lineage (NCBI taxonomy): Eukaryota > Metazoa > Chordata > Aves > Passeriformes > Fringillidae > Serinus > Serinus canaria. Next base: position 16,665,682 of record NC_066321.1, read on the forward strand.
ACCCCTCAGATTCCTCACAGTTCTCCCACAGCCGCTGTATTTTCACCTGGGCCTGAAGTTTCCCAAAACCTAACAGGACGTTTGGTTGCTCTGCCCTATGCCCAGCTACCTGTGACTTCAAAAAGCCCTTGAGGCAACAAAAATCCTCTGGCACATGGAAGAGCAAGTCAAATTAGATTAGAGCAACTCAATTAGATTAATCACGCTGTAACAAGGACAAGCAATCTACACATAATTTGCAAGGACAAATGCCAACTCCCTCACTCCTGTGCAAACACTGGTCATTTTAGAACAAACTCTGGACACCCTCTGTTTATGGAGATCAGGCCAACATTTCAGTCCTGACACTGCTGGCTCACAGCTGGTCTGCAATTTGGTATCACCACGGTACAGACAGATCAGATTTGCCTACCTGTCAAAGTGTTATAGTATTGAGGAGATTTTGCTTTCCCTGTAAAAAAGCTTCAGATTCCTAAAGCAGGGAAGTTCGCATGATACCCATTTTTAAAAAAATTACATTTCAGAAAGAACGGGAGTACATTTGTTTTTGTGAAAAATGTTTACGATAAAGCCTACTTTGCTCAAGAAGATATAAATTTTGAAACAAATTTGTTTCTTGGTGGCTAAAATAAAGGTTTTTACAGCTTCTTTTGCACTCTGCATAGTAGCCAAATGGAAGTGAATGTAAAAAAAACCCCAAAACACCAACACACCAAACAAACAACAGAAACCCCACACCAGTCACCAAGAGGAAGCTGCCTTGTGCAAATTCAAACATATGACACTACAGCCTCTAACAGCACAATGCAACCCTTCTAGCAGAAGAGAAGAAACAAACTTGTTTCTCCCCACAGGGAAAGAAATAAACTGTTTGAAGAACAATATACCAGTTTAGAAATGAAACAGCACACAAAAAAATGTGATTTCTTTCTTACATTATAGTTCTTCAGATTATCATTTTCTGTAGGAAGGCCCATGTATCGCTCTGTGTATATTGAATCTGAAATTTAAAAAAATCCCAAAATTAGAATCTGCTACTTAATTTTCAGTATGTCTACCATCAATTTTACCCATCAATACAAGCAGTAACAATGCATTCTGGAAATCAGGTTTTCCACAATGAGGGGTGTAGGTAACCATCGTTATTCAGAATAGTTAATCTTCTTGTTGCCATGGACACCTGAATGCTGAATATTAATATAGCACTTTGTGTCAGTGTTTCCTTATTGTTATTCTTTCAGTAATCCTAAAACAATGACTGAAGATGTAGCAGTAAATAACTAGCATCTGATAAAAAACCTTATATATTTTATCTAAATGTATACTACCAAAAATCTATACTATGAAAATATAGTAGTACATTAGGATTCAGCTTGGGTAAAAAATTGTATTTTTTGCCACTTTACCATTTTCAGATTTGCAGCTTTGTTTTAAGCCACACAAATTAAAGCCCTGCTGCCATATTCTAATGTCCATTTGGCTTATCATCAGAGTTGTTTCACTAGAGGTTTTTTTTTATGCTGAATATGTATGCCTCCATAATCCCTCATTTAACTAGGTAAAAGTGTAATTTTAGAGATCTTGCTCATTAAAAAAATATCTCCTGTCATACTGTAATATTCATGTCCAAAATATTATGAAGACATGGCTATGTCCTCAGTAGACTGCTGCTACTGCCTGGCAGCATGATCTGATCTGCTGAATTAGCTACTGTACAGCCTCTGTGCTAGTTGCAGAATGATAAATGATGCCTTCTTTAGCAGAGGTTTGCCAGGGAAAGCTTTCCCCTGAGTGTTTTTGGACAAATAAAAATGAGGAAAATGTTAAAATGTGTTCAGATTGTACCAGCACCGATTCAGGACTTTACACAATTTTTTTAATCTCTGAGGAAGGGCCCTATCACTAGACCATTTCTAGCCTCATGAAACTACTTGAAACCTTATGCCCTAAAGGCTTGATGCATGTAGAGACTTGTCCACTTGATCAGGTTTTTCTCACATCAAGCTATTCTCAAGATGAATTAGATTTATAAAATCCAAATTTTACATGCTAAAAAAAAACCCTGACCAACCAATCTAAGGCAAATCAAATCCTATTCTGGTACTTTTAGAGAATAAATTACAATGCAAGTTCAAAGTTAACCCTCACAGTTCATTCTTATAAAAAAAGTTTCATTTTGAAGACAAAAAAGTTTAACTGTGATGGATTTCTGACACACAATACTGTATGTCATCAAAGCAAATGCAGACATTACAGCAGTACTACCAATATTACAGTGATTTTGCCTTCATTAATGGACATAGAGATTACCTGAAGTTATGGATCTGACTTCTTAAGATGGGAAATAATATTTAGCGAATTGGTTTAATTTCAAAATGCAGTGGCCACGAGCTCATACAAACAGACCCAGTGGCATTTACGTGGCATCTAGTAGATAATCCAAAGTTCTGCGCTACGAGCCCACACTTTGCAGCGTGTGCACTGGAAGACATATGGGAATCCTTGTAAGGAGGAAGCCCTCACATACCATAATACTGCCAGCGTGACACGGGGGCAACCGCGATTCCACACTTGAACACGCCGCTCCCAGAGCCAAGCACCATGGAGGTCACGTATCCCCCATAAGACTGAGAAGAAAACATTGCTGTTATTTTAGTCAGAAGGGAAAGGATGGGGCCCATCTGCTACACAGTTCATCAGGCATTTATGGGATCAGCGTTTTTCATATTAATGAACTCCGTGCTGAATTTGGGTCAGATCTCAGCCAGCCTGCTCAGTCGGGGAAGCAGGCACCAAACAGCGCATGGCAGCTGCGGCGCCGATGAATGAGAGCCCGACGGGGAACAAGGGCGCAAACGCTGCCGAACTGTGACTCAGCTGAGGATGACTGTGCTTGGTAGCACTGTAGGCAGGAAACAAGACACTGCTGAACCGCTGTGTCCCTTCCCGTGCTGGGGAGTGGGTGGAAGCAGAGCTCTGGCCCACAGTCTGCTCTGATGAGTAGTTGCAACAGGGCATCCGAAAATTTCCAGCTCCCTTGGAGCAGGCCTGTGGTAACTCGCTCCCTAACTCTCCCCCTAAGTGTCAGGAGCAAGGCTGTGACTGGGGAGTGAAGGATCTGCTGAGTCTGTGGGAGGAACTGTGCAACAACACACTCCTTGCTATACACAGAAAATTTACTCACAGTCTAGCCTGATACACAGATGAGTAAATATCTGACACACTTGAGCATCCAGGCAGCAAGATACCTAAACACTGTCACCAACCGCCCAAATGACTGCCCTCACAAGAGTTTGAATGGGTACTTTGGGAAAATGTGCCCACCCACATTGAAAAACAAGAGCTATTTTTGGATCTCATTCCTGTCTTAAAACCAGATTACAGGCAAAGGGAATTGCATCTTATTTCAAAGTCCTTAAATGTTTGCTCCAACTTCAATTCCTAGGTCCTTCCAATGAGATCAGCAAAGCAACACAGGCACTTAGTGATTAAACACTGTATAAATGCCTAACCTGGCCACAGCAAAGGTATTGCTGCTCAATCTATGGCAAACAAAATTCACACACATAGTGACAGGCTGACAATCTAAAAACTCATGATATAAAGAAAATCTATTTGCCCACAGGTTCAATGCCCAGGATGCAGAATCCCAGCATAGCTCCAAAGATGAATGTTCTTCTGCTATTCAGCCTGAGGGTCATAAGGATTTAAGATGGGATTGCATCAAATCATCAATTTCTGCAGAAAGAATTTTCCTTTCACTACAGGTAATACTATTACATGTGATTTCATGTAACAGAGATGTTTAGCCCCAGAAGAAAAGCTATTAAAGACACCACACTGCCATCAAGCAATTTATTCATTTGTGCCTGCCACCTGCAGTGCCCAAATTTCAGTTAACAATTTAATTCAGCGCTGCAATCACTAACACTATGTGCACATTTAGCTTTGTAGCTGAGGGTGCATGCTATTAAACTATTAAATATTTCCATCTACTGTGCCAGGTTTTAAAGATGCATCAAGTTAGAGAAATCTGGCCTCTGGTTGGAAATACCACGATAACCATCCCACACAGCTGGCTCGAGTGAAATTTCACATCTTTTTTAAAATCAGTCATCCAACTGAAGAAGTGCTGTTGAATACATACTTGGATTTTTTTTTTCCTTTATAGTATAGGCTCATACTGTACGCAGGAACTTGGCAGCATCCATTTAAATTGGTTTTTAATCCCTCTAGTAGTCCTAATTTCTCTTACAAAGGCTCCTGAATGATTGCAAAAGGGTAATGTATAAACACATTTTTAAGATGAACTTAATCATCTCAAGTACTGGATTGTGCTGTGACCCCAGAGGTGCCTCACATGAAGCACTACAGGATCTCACACACACAACAGCACAACATATAGCTGTTAAAATTGAATACTATTCCCACCAAAATTATTTGAGTACTTACCCAACCCCAAATAGCTATTCTGTCCTTATCAACAAAGGTCATTTCAGAAAATTTTCTGAAAGCAAACAGAATAGTTAAACACTTAACAGACTGCAAGTATCTGCCATTCTACAGATGTGCCTGTTTCCTATCAAGTCTTCCTCTTTCTATTGTACAAACAAGCATTTCCCACTTCATCATAGTGACCGCACATGAAAACATGATAATTCAGGCATGTGTGTCTTCAGGAAATTTAGAAAAACATCTGTGCATATGACACTCTGAAACCCCTCAACCCATACTCACTGACATTTATATTTGTAGGTCAGAATTCACTACCTGCCTTGTCTATTTTTTTTTTTAAAGACACACAAAAATCAAATTACAGCAGTAAGCAACAGACCAACACATGGAAATACAGTCACCATAAAAAAAAAAAATCAAGAAGATTGTGAAATTGTTTAAACTCCTTAACATTTTAAAATCGCACATAAAAAACCCTGTAAGATCAAATTTCATTGCAATTCTGAGAGATCTATACTGGGACTGTTTGTCTGAGTGAGGTTCTACAAGCATAAACCATGTGACAAATGTGAACTACCATTTGAAGACTGAGTATTTCTCATAATTCTGTGACAACAGAAACTTGCAAATGCTTGAAGTAAAACTTCCATCTCCAAGTTCCTTGGTAGCGTGTTCTTCTACTAATATGACACACATCATCTCTACAAAATCATCTCCATAAAATCAGAGTATGGTTAACTGGTGTTACAGCATTAACTGTCCTCTCTTTTAAAGATAAAATGATGGTTGGCATACAGATGACACACTCCAGTGTACAAGATTAAGCAGAATGTAGTTACTTTTTGCCAGTATTTTCAAGATGACAATTTGAAACCTTCACCTTGGTTTCCCCCTTACACAAGAAGCACGTAAAAGAAGGAGCAGGTGTTGACCTTTCCCTGTGGCTCACCTGGCTGCTTCTATCTGATCTTCCACTTCATATGTTCCCAGCCTTCTGTTTATGGCATGCATGATTTGGTCGCCCTGGTAGCCGCTGCCCCGGCCGTCAAAGCTGGCCACGATGATGCGCTCCGTGCTCGCCAGGTACGTGGCCCAGCTGATCCGGAAGGCTTGGTCCACCTTCTGACTGCAGGGTCCTGCATACCTAGGGGGAAATGTCACAGGATTCAGGCATTCACTCTCCACATATTCTCACATCAAGCATTTGAAATATAATTACTGCTGACAATTTTGGCCTTTAAAACAGGATAAACTTTCGAACTAAATGGAGGAAACAAGAAAGGCATCACTGACTGACTCCAAGGTGCCACTAAAAGCAATATGGTTTTTTGAAACTTCAGCTGTTAATCAAGAAAGCAGACTGGATTTTTTGTTTTGTTTTGTTTTACTTCTTTCTGGTCTAATAAGAAACCTTCATTATTTTGACTTAAGGCAGCTTATCAGAAATCCAAGCCAAGTTTTCCTCTGTTTTGGCATACCTAGTCACCTGAGTTTCAAAGTGATGCTCTCTATTTCTGTTACATTCACCCATGATTTATTTGGTTTAAGTCTTAAATCAATGAATAGCCTTCACTGGAAAAAATGAAAAATACCATTTTCTATGTCTCATCAGTCTGAACTATTTCTTATGCAGACTGAGAAAAAGAAAGCAAAACTATAATTGTAACTTTTTACTTGAAAATATTTCAGAAGCGCTTTATCACTATGAAATCATAATCTGAGTGCCTTGGCCTTACCATAATCTGAGTGATGGTAAAATTCTGTGCAGTGCACTTCTCTAGACACTGTTCAACAGAGTAAGAAATAGAAGAATGGATCCTTTGGCTCTGTAGCCCAATTTATCAGTCTTAAAAGCACAGAAAAAAATACTGGGAATTTAATTCAAGTTATGTATTCACAGAATTCCAAAGTAATTTCTGATATTAAGATCACTGTGAGATGATCAACCAGAGATGATCCTGACAAAGGTCAAGGTAAGTCAATAAAAATAGTATCATAATCAAAACAAGTCTTAAGAAGCCAAGAGCACTGGTTGTTCATTAAAATGTTCAATGGCCCATCAAAACATGCTACCAAATTGCAATATATAAAGATGCATCTAACAACTAACAGCCAGTTTCCTTACAGAGTCACCTTTTTGTATAAAAGGAGTAACTTAACATTTTTCTATTAATGCATACCTAAAATTCAGTAATTCACATTTAGAAGAAAACATACCAGGATGAACAGAAGTGCCTGAGGAAGACCAGACCAATCAGCACATGCTCATGGTCATGTATTTATGAAAAAAATACACAGCAAATGCAATCCTGACCACAGGATGATGCTTGTCAAACATCACAGAAAACATGCAATATCACACACACTGCTTCAGCTTTGAATACAAGGCTTATTCAAGGTTTCATTCTGGATTGTGATTTCATCAAAGATTACTCCTAAGGAACATCAGCAGAGGAGGAGGTAAGGTAACACGAACATCCTGGCTGTTAAATCACATAGAATGCATCTGCCTCAGTGCCAGTGCCAGAGCATGTGCTCATTAAGCATTACATCATCTTAGGGCACAGGAACCCACCATGAACTGGGATAAACCCCTATTTTCCATTCCATCTAAAAACTACTTCAACAAGCAATTAGAAAACATTCCAGTTTTGTGTTTCCTTATTAAGAACATTTGAAGTAGATGAAAGTGATTATTAACACAACACTGCCATGTGGTTGAAAACTTACACATCAAGGAGCAGAGGATGCTTCTTTGATTCATCAAAATGGGGAGGCAGAATCATTTGATACCACAGGTCTAAAAGTGAAAAGAGTTTCACTTAGGTCAGCTCTCCAGTGAAATTACTTGACATGCATTACAATTCATAGAAGAGAATGATTGAGCCACCCCCTAAAAATTATAGAGCAGTTTCAACTGGACTGTGCTAATATATACATGTAGAAGTTCCTAGCTATTCATTTAAAAAAAATTTTTACAGCTAAACTAGCAGAAAGTAATAAAATCTGGGTAATCAACATGCCGTCTCATGACATTATTCTAAGCTTACATGTGAAACTTGCTATGTCTCTACAGTAGTAAATCTAACACAGGCTCAAAAATAAAATTTCTCTCCCAGCAGAGGAAAGAAATTCTATATTATTTTGAACTTGCCAGATAGACTTTGCTTGACAGTTTGTAAAGCATCCCAGAAACATATCCAAGTATCTATTATTTTTGAAGCAATATTGATTCCAGTTCCATTCATGTTATTCGTCCCACCCAAGCTGGCTGAGAGCTGAACATTTTAAAGGCACACCCTGTAAGTTTTGCAAACGGAATGACTCAATTGTTCACTCATGAATTTTAAGTGAACTGATGCTGCAATGCTGATGGACTGCACTGCAGTAATAGAATGCAAATCTTACAGAAATTTTCCCAGATACAAATATGCAAGGCATCAGAACACTGAAACATAAACAATCTAAATTGAACACATTAAAATACTAATTTTAACTTTTTGCATACTTTATAGTCACAGGGGTGGATTTCTTCTCTAATAACCTACATGGATTTGTGAGCAGACTTGGAGCTTTAAGTAGGACTACATAAATGGGTTTCTATTCTCCTATTTTTGATATTAAAAATAGATTCCCCTTACCCAAAAGCTTTTACCCCGAAGACATGAAGTAGTAAGAACAAAGAGGAATTAAAAAAAAAAAAGAATATACAACTGATAGCATGAAGAACATCTTTAAATCTCCATCTTGCCTGGAAGATTTCATCTTTAGCCCTAGTAAAAATGTGACAGAAATAAAAGACAGAAAACACAAAGATAAAGAGAATTATTATATAAATAAGGCAACAGTGAAAGGAGGGAGGCATCAAAAAGAACAGTTTGCAATGACTGACCCACCTCAATACAGTTCATAAAATGGAATTCCATTAAGAATATCTGCTCACTTTATCAGGAGGAAGTTTGTCATGAGGAGGAAAGCTAGTAGCAAAGGCTGGAGCAAGTACAGTTTAGACAGGAGCCAGACCTCCCACTGCTGGGCTCTTTGATGTTGCTCAGCCTAAGAGCACACCAAGAACATTTCTCAACCCAAATTCTGAGGGGCACCACTCACAAGGCATTAACAGTTCATTTCCTGGCATTTTGTTCCACTCTGTACTAAGGTTTATGCAGTCTCAGAGCATGAATGTTTTCAAGAATGATTATTCAATCCAAATCTATTCAAGCCCCTCCCCCCACAAAGTCAAAGATGACAGAGTTGAAATGTTGCTTAAATGTTTTTTAAAGATTTTTTCATTTAGACTGTGTCTGCTTTTTCATAGTAACTGAACTTCTCCACTCTTGCAACCTGCTAACACAAACCAAGGGGACTTGCACCTGTAAATCAGAAAGACCTACTTGAATTTATAATGTAATTTAAATTCAACAGTGTTAAAGAGCTTTGGGTTTGGGCCCCAACGTCATTTCTCTTATTTATTTATTGCACTGTTAAACACTTCTGGTTTCTAGCTTATTATAAAGGGAAAAGGAGTTCAGCCACTTCATCATGAAAACATGAAGATACCACACTATGGAAAAAGCACATTTTAGATAAGAACATTTTGGGATTTCAGAAAATAACCGAGAATATTTGGAAATGTCCAAAAAAAAATCATCTTGCCTCTAAGCTCTGAAAAACTGCAAGAATTCCCATTACACCCATCTGTCCTGTCATGTCCTCAGCAGAAGACCTTGAACCACTTGGTAAAAAGGGGGGGGTGGGGTGGGAGGGGAAAGGTACAAGATGTTTTTGAACTTACTGTATCCACCTATACTAAGGGAGCCAAATTTTTTTGAAGGCATCTGAATATCTTTCAATGAATTTTCCAGTTCAGTGTTAGTTTCCAGGCATCTGAGGACTAAATAACAGAGTAAGTAAGATTCAAAGACTAAACAGATTTTTTTCAAATGCACCGCTCTTTCATTATGAACCACTTTAAATATTAAACCTGAGATGATGGCAACTTATATTGCAGTTTTACTTTACTGCAGTTTTGTTTTTCCTCTCAGATTCAACTTTTACAATATAGTTTTCCTTCAGTTCTTTATTCCCTGTTTTTAATTTAAATATAATTTCAGAAAAACCGAACAATTATTCAGTAAATACGTCATACACTACATACTGTGTTCTAGCCCTGTGTAAAATAATGTTAAATAAACTCTGAAAAAATATCTATCAAGCTATGAAAATTATTCTTCAGGTAATTATTTGAAATTAAATTTACCCTTTATAACTGTCACTTTTATTATTATATTATGCACTGAGAAGAAAATTAGAAAAAATTTACAGTGCAATTTTCTGGCATAATATAAATTAAAGACAATCCCATACCTTCATCATCAGTGCTTCTGTGCAGGGTAGACATGGGCAGGCCAGGACCTGTTAACAGGGCACAAAACCTTCATGTTTGCATGCTGGCTTGAAACACAGCCCTCGTACAGGAACTGGAAACGGGTGAACCATAAAAGCTCAGAACCTTTTTCCCTCCAGTCTGCTCAAGCTAAATTTTAGGTTAGCAGGGCCCAAATTCAAGGCACAGGATGCCACAGAATGTTTAGATGTCTCAGAGATGAAGCACACGACGTGAGGTACCGAAGAACAGAATTTCCCCTCTTTAGCCAAGCCCGTGCCTTGGTGGCCCACAGTGGTTTGGCCATCAGGAAGCTCTGTCACAGGGACCACTGCAGCTGTCTTCAACCATTATTACAATCTGACAGAAAATTCTGTCTGCTGTCTGTCCTCCTAGCCCATGGATTAAGTAAAATATTGGCATGTTAAAAAATAGCATACATTTAAATTTAAAGTAATTTTGGAGACGATTTTATTTTTCCCAGCCTTTGATTAATTTAACCCTTGTGCTATGTCTCAGGAGCACTTAGAAGTCACAGACAGACTACAGTCCCCCTGCCTACCTTATCATTACATCACTTGGATTTTCTTCTTGACCAGCAATATCTCAGTTTTATTCTCATACACAAAGCACTGCTCTTTACCCAGTCTGTTGCTTGTCACACTTTCAGAGCCTCCAAATTCCTCCTGCAGGCAGAGCTCCCCATCCATCTCTGGAGGAGATGCACAGTGGACAGGAGTGTTTTGCAGCTCTTTCAGGTCCACTGACAGATAGAACTAACAAGTTTCATCCCAGTTTTATCCCTGTTTGTCAAGGTACTTTTGAGCCTAGGAGGCAGTATGTTTTCCCACTGCCAATACATTTATCCAATGTTATCAACACATATCATTGTTACACAGCACATATCAAGATCCTGACGAAGTGAGCTTCTCCACCCCACTAATCAGTGAGTCATGTTTATGTCAATTAATTCGGGATATACTCACCGAGACAATTCAGCTGATAATACTGAGCGTCTTTGCTGAAGGACACAGAATAATACTGGCATCTTTTTTCATCCAGATTACAGCTAACACATTTAGTCAATTTTGGACTGCTTTCCAGGAGCACTCTGCAAAGTAAAGGAGCTTTATCTCAGAGTTATTTTTTTTAAGCTATGCTAAAGCAGTGTATGCTTTTTAAGTAAGATGGCTGAACAAAAAAATGTTAAAATTTGGAAGTGATAAAAACTGATTCAAAAACTAGAGAAAACAGAGTTTCTGCTTTTGAGTTCAATTAATACTGAAATTATAGTAATAGGAAAAAAAAGCATGCGAGTTATTTTTAGGGTTTTTTGCTTGAGGATTGATTGTTTCTTCTCACAATTTCCCTTTATTAGCTGAATTTATAAAAAAAATATTTCCATTATTTTTGCAGTTTATACTCTTACACTGATTTTCATTAAATATCTTAAAGATGACCCCACATTAGGCTGAACATACGAATCTTTAAGTTTTCAGTGATTTCTCTTAAAGTTTCTCTTTTTCATTAACAAAAGTTTTAATCCTACTGCAGAAAAAAGAATTTCTTACTTATAAAGGTTTCTTCCTCCTGGCATTTTATTATTTTCATTACTGATGTAGTATCTATAAAAAAAGCAAAACATACTGGTTTTAGTAAAATATTTACAGTATATTTAAAAATTTTATCTGACATGTTTAAATCAGATTTTTAATAAGTTAAAAACCTCCTCCCTCTTCTCTCTCCGTGCTTGCTTAGACCCTTGTTACCAGCCCTTATGGTAGGAAGAGGTACCTTATTTACAGATACTTACAAAAATTGATTGGTTACAGCTTCTATGCTGATTACTTCCCAATCTCCTGAAGTAACAGCTACTGGAACCTGGAGCAGGGGAAGAGGCAAGGCAAGAAGTAGAACATGAAGCTCCTTGATCCCCAGGAGCACCACAAGCCAGCAGTGGCTGTCCTAGAGAGCCTTCCTCACCTGTGAGCCATTTATGTAATGGATGTGCTTGTAACCTGCTGTGTCGCTGAAGATTCTGTAGTAGGAAGCATTGTCGGGTGCAAAGTGAGGGACAGATGGCTGGAACTTGAACATAAGAGAGATGTCTATTAAAGCAAAAAAACAAAACTCCAGATCCTAAGCGCTAAATTTAGGTTTTAATATCTCCAACCAGGACTCTCAATGCTTACAACAAGGCATCAATGAATGTACTGCAAACATTTTTGCCTTCTGACTTAGTAGGTAGAACCCATAGACATCACTCTTGAAATAAACACACTTGAAATATTTTCCTGCTCCTTGAGCAGCAGAATTCCCTGAGTATTAGTCCTGGCAGAGATCCAGGCCCCCCAACTCCCCACCCTCCTCAGAATTTGAAGTACTTTTGGTGGTCTTAGTTTTCTACCATTTTAGGAAACAATATGTGCATCTACTTTCAAAGGCACTGTTTTATTCCATCCAATGCAGCTGTAACCTATAAAAATGTAAATTTTGCAAATTCATGTTTTTCTTGAATTTCCCGTTTTAAAACACATACTTGTGAGCAAATTCTTTGAACTCAAATGTTTTTTTAGCTTAACAGTGAAAAATGTCCTGCTCTATTCAAAAAAACACAAGCTGCTTTCCAAGAGGAAATTTTGCTAGCAAGTAGGTGATTCCAGAATGACAGAGAACTCAAACTGGAATAATATTTTCATGAAGTAATTATCCATTTATCAATTGAGAGTGACAGAAATGAATCAATTCCTTCTATTGACTGCCATTTGAATGTGCTACATATGGTAGGGAAAAAGAGAGGAACGAAATGGAGCTGAATGAAATAAAACTTATTTCTGTGACAAATGCCCAAAGGATCTAAGAGCTAATTAGGCAACTGACACAATGTAACTGCCTCGGAGGTGTCACACCCATCTTGAAACAAAGCTGACGTGATTTGCCTCTGGTCATTCAGAAGGCAGCGACAGAAATTGTCTTTCCAACCGTGTGCTCCAAATCACCTCTCCTTGTTCCCAAGCAATGTTTTTGCAAAAAGTAATCTGGCAAATATTTTGCTAGCTTTTCCCTTATTTCTCAAAGTGTGACTTTCCTTTAACTCGACTGGCAAGCTCTAACAGCTGATGACCTGGAAGCCTTATACAGCAATGCAGGCTTTTCTGAGCATTCTTCATTTAAACATAATTTCATCTCTATTAAAAAAGAAAAAAACAAAACACCAAAAACCCAAAAAAACCCCAAACCAAAACGACCAACAAAAAACCTAAAAAGCCCTCCCACCAAAACTCATAAAAAACATTATAGATACAAAGAGAAGACTATATGTCTGTATTCTACACGCATTGATAATTTACTTAAATTTTTCTATACATATGTGCATATATACATCTTGCAAATGGATCAAGATATTCCTTAGCAGTCAAATATCATTTTATCATCCCTAAGAAGGTGAAAAAAATAAAAAAGGAATAAATATACCTATTCTATCCCCTCTCCAGTCCTCCCTACTCTCTATTTCTTTCTCAAATCCAAGAATCGTAGAGTGAGATTATCATTTCTTCCAACAGCTCCTAAGAAGTGGGTTGTCTCTTTAAAAGAAACAAAAAACCAACAACCTAGTTTAGTGGCACAGACTTGCATTTTGCCCTCTCATTTTGCACAACTGTTTACAAAGTCTGCAGCTTGATCATCACATTGTCTAATTGTGAAGCCTTTGCTGCAGAGAAGCAAAATGTGTCAGCGTTAAGGCCTTCCTTTCCATATCAAATTTGACAGCAGGTGGGTTGATCTCTCATCTTCATACTGCGGATGATTTCATCCCTGCTGTTGCCTCTCTCTTTGCATTTCTTTAAACTTTCATTTTTGACTTCAAAAGTGAATTAGTGACTAAAGCATAATCAGTGTGTGGAAAATGCGGGAGTGGAAAGTGTACTCCGTGTTCTCATCAAAAACTCTGAAACTCATTTCTCCCTCCAAATCTGAACTTTTGCATCTCTGCTTCACTTCCCCCAGATCTTCTGTGTAGTTCATTAGGTGCCTACTCCCTACCATGTACAAAAGGACTGAGAGGCAGCTTGGAAAGCATCATCCAGACAGTAGCGGCTGGTTTGGCAGAAGTGCATGAAAATTTTAATCTGGCCAGCTACATTCATCTTGTCCCCACTTCTCCTCAGTGGATATTTCATGCAGGGGAAAAATAAATAAATGAGTAGCCCCAATTAAAACCTGGAATGGTTTGTTGCAACCTGATACACTAAAAATTACCTTTGTCCTTAATGCCTTTATTCAATACAATTCAAAGGTTACAAAATAATAAATATTCTAAATACATTTTATTCCCTGGATCTTTCTGGAGGTAGTAGGAAGACTAGAAAGCAGGTAAACCAGAATAGCTGGCAACTCCCCAGAACAAAGGGAGTTCTGAATCTGGGCTCCTGCATTTCCCCTCTACCTACTGCTACCAAAGCAGCAGGTCAGAGGCAGAAAGGAGTCTGGAAAGGGCGCTTTGCTTTTGGAAAGCAGAACATAAAATCACAGAATGGTGTGGGGTGGAAGGGACCTTGAAGTTCATCTTGTTCCAACCCCCCTGCCATGGGAAGGGACACCTTCCACTAGACCAGGGTGCTCAAAGCCCCACCCCATCCAACCTGGTCTAGAACACCCCCAGAGATGGGATACCCACAGCTCCTCTGGACAATCTGTTCCAGTGCCTCACCACCCTCCCAGTGAAGAATTTCTTTCTAACACCTAATCTGAGCCTACTCTTTCCATTTAAAGCCATAACCTCTTGTCCTGTCAACAAGATGCACAGGTCACAGAGGGCATGGTTAGAGCCCCAGCCAGACTGCACTGTCAGCCCAGCCTGGGAGTTCAGAACCCATTACCCACAAAAAAACTGAGCTTAACCCCAGGCGTGGGGTGACATTTGAGATCATTTTTTCCCGTACATGTAAAAAACAGCAAGTGAGAGGACTGGACCTACACACAAGAGGCACTGCAAAATGCAAGGCTAATATGAAATTTTCATAATTATCAGAATTATTTAGCATGTAGCAGCTTTAGAAATTGAATACTCACTCTGCCAATCCAGCCAGTTGTACTTTCTTCAGTAAACTGTTTTTCCTAAGAACAAGAAAAACAAACAATCCCACAACAATTATGTTTATTTTACATCAGGCTTTATTTCTACAAAGATAAACATACAGATACACTCTACTCCTTTCTAGTTTCATCTACCATTGCAACTCTCCCACTTAATTTCTCTTACCTTTGGACATGACCAAGTAGCATTTTCAAAGTCACAGACTGTGAGGACTGAAAAATTCTGAATTCTTCTGAGCCACTGCAGACAAATCCTTTCATCTGTCACCCATGTTACAACACTCAAATAATGATCACTAGAAACAGCAACAACATAAGATATTTAAAATCCTCTCTGTAATAGCATACCATACAATTGCATTCAGCAATTCACTGAATGAGACTCATCTGGCTATTTTCATTTCAATCTACTCTTCAACAATAAACAATGATGCAAATATAATTGAGCCATTTTTTCATCAATTGTTTTTGCTGCTAGTAGATGCCTTGGTTATTTTCAGAGACACAATAAAGAATTAGATGGCTCATACAAACCCACTTCCAGAAAGACTGCAATTAAATTTTAACAGCTATTCTCTAATGCATAAAATAATAGCTACTCCAGGCTGTTCATAAATCTTGTACTGTGTGCTTCTAGAGGAAATTCTTCTGAATATTAAGTTGTATATGCCTTAGATGAAGCAATTCTATCCTTAGCTGCCTGAAGTTGGTTGCTTGTAATTATTTTCTGAATGACAGATACTTTTGTTCAATTTAGTAGTTATTTCTTTAGTTGCAATGGAGGGAGAGATCATACCAAACTCAGATATGACTATCTGAATATTTTACTTTCATCTTCAGAATACCACCCCGCTGACATGAAGGATGAAGTATCAGAAAAAAACCCATTTTCATGAATATTCCCGTATATTAATTTTAAAAGCACCACATAAAATTTAGTGGCTTTGTTTACCATAACGATCTGTTAGATGTACTGTCTTTTCTTATTTTAGATCTTTCCTATCTCCTTGAAGCCTTATGAACTAAAATAAAACAAACTTCCCCTCCAAGGCAAGTATACATTTTTAACCATAATTTGCACATTTGACTTAGTTCCAAGTTCATGTTCCCTTTTCCCCCAAAGTTAGTTAACAAAAATGTGTGGGAAGTCTTGTGATAAGAGTATCTTTCTGATCACTGCAGTTTGGGGAAGGAAACACTACAATTAGTGTGGATGGATTAAAAATGTGTCAGCTGGTTATCAAAAGCCTTCAGATTTATTTCTACATTATAGTTTCAAATTCATGTTTGGAAAAGGTCTATTTCTGCATTTATATTAGACTGGGACGTCAGCAGGTCATTTAATTGCTACTGCCATTGAGTCTGCAGGAGCTTGTTTGCAAAAAAAAAAAAAAAACCAAAAAAACCCCATCAATCTTCCTGAACCTATAACAGTGGTTTCTCTTGTTTTGTATAAGAGGAATCAGTCCCACACTTTTGATTCCTTCAAAGTGAGAGTCGTTAACAATTCTGGCGACTATAAATCATTAATCAGACAAGATGAACATTACAAAGAAAACAAACTAAACAAATATCATTTATCGAGCTATTACAATAACCATCTCTCCCCTGTGAGAGTGGGAATGCACCTTCAGCACTCAACAACACACAAAAGCTTAACTAAGCTGCAATTAACTCAAGTATAAAGTACAGTAGTTCTGCACTGCCCTTCCTCATTTGTTGCTGGAAAGGGATACTCTGCACCTTCTCTAATTAGAAGTCAGCTTATTCTAGGATGGATAATTTCAGACAAGAAGAATCCATTCCCTTCATCCTCCTGCTGGCTAACAGGAGCCCCCTGCATCCATGGTGCCAAAACCTGGGTTTAAATGCTGGATGGATTTCATGCTGGTCATTCAAGCAGAGTGTCACGTTTCAAGTACCATCACATGAAAAAGCACTGCCATTCCAGATTCTGGCAGTTTTTCTTGACAAATAAAACTCTTGCTCTGCAACATAAGTGAGCTGTGCCCCCTTCAGATGGAGGGGTAAAATTGGTGCTCATCCCAGCCCTGGATAGTGCTGTAGCAGGCAAACATTTGCTGAGGCACTGCCCCTCATCATCCCCAACCAGGCAGGTGGAGTGAGGTCTGCCACTAACACAAACTCAAGTTTTGCTGAAAATTTAGCTCCGTGGAAGTAAAAATAGAATTTTCCATCACAGAAACTAACCTTTCTTGTCATACAGTGGTGTACATATAAATACAACGTAAATAAGCAATACTTTGTGCTTCCAGAAAAAAACCCCACCCAAGAGCAACACTGCACATTGCTCACCTTTTCCTATTCATGTACCTTGCTCTTGCAAAGTTTCCCAAGACTTGTTCTGGCCACCTTAATTTTTGCAGGACACATATGGTGAGACCTGACCATTATTTGGATCAGCCACCAGGAAAACGAGTGAATTTTGATCCTTGAACTCATCACTCAAGATTTACATTTGTACTAACAGAGTGGCAAATCAATTTAAAAATGGATGGACTCCATGTAACCCACAGCTCTGTTAGCCAGATGGGTGTGAGGCTGGAAGGCAGCTGATGGTTATTCTCCTCACCTCAACTTCCATAAGGTATGAACAAAAATTTTAAAAAAAACCTCTAAGACAGCAAAGATCTTAATCAGGACTTAGCAAAATGTAAAGGGCTTTTAATTCAGAGGCACTGGAATTCTGGAGGAAAACATGGCACGACAGCTATCTAACATGCAGCTATGGCAGTGTGACTGTAAGGGAAGGATGAAGAACAACATATTCACAAGAACTTGCATCTCTGTTAACACATGGATGTTACACTGTGGTGAGGCTGAAATGCAAGAGTTCTGATTTTCCAGTTATAGGCCCCCACGCATAAAATGCTGGTTTTATGCATAAGCTAACAGACCTTTGTTTTTTTCTGGTTTATCAGTAAAACCTGTGCTTTCATACCCACCATGTTTGTAAGTGCAAACCTCTAAAACATTTCCACAATACTGTAAAAAAGAAAAAAAACAAACCCCGAGATTTGGGATACCAAATTGTGTGCATGCACTTTAAATTGATGTAGCTGCTCTTTACAAAATACATTTATATCATGTTGTGCATTTCCAGTGGCATTTTGAGGAATACAATTTTCCATTTACTCTGAGAGGTGCTGATTTTCACCATCTTCCCAAAGAAAACAAACATTTTAAGTATAAATCTGAAGACAACCATGATACCTTGCCTTAGCAAGGAGTCTGCTTCCAATGAAATCAAATCTTCACGTACCATTAAGGTTTTGTTTTGTTGGGTTTTTTTTTTCTCCAGTGAATAGAAATACATATATTATAATTTGATTATACGAAAACTTGCTCATATTAAAGTTGTACTGTGAAATGACTTCACCATAGTTAGACTCCACTGAATGTGACGAGCCAAGAACTTGTCACATTCTGAATATAACATACATGGAATATGCCATCTATATATAATCACTGGGAGGATAATCTCTGTGCAGATTTTCTCTGGTAAATCTTGTTGCTACCAGAGCCACATTACAGGGAAAAACTGCCATATACACTGAATACAGGGAGGTCACATATAAAAGCTCCTCCTCTCCCATCAAAAGAAACAATCAAATATCAAATATTTAACCAAAATTTCTCACCTTGATTTTATTTCTGCAGGTGGAAATATTTCAACAGGGCTGGGAGCTGAAAGGGATGTGGTATCCACAATAAAGAATCTTACAGTTGGATTTGTAGCTCCTGCCTAAAAATAAAATTTTTCATTGTACTTTTGAAGAGAGAAGATTCATTGTGAGGTGTTTGAAATTATAGATGAATAAGTTACTACAGACAGAAAGGTAAAACCAACCAACTGCAAACATGTGAGAAGACAAGTTCCTAAATGCAGTTTTAGGATTGATACATAAATTATCCCTTGTATTTTTCACACAGAAGTGTCAGTTATTGGTTTCTAGATAAGAAAGACTACTACCTTTAGAAACAATCACAGGGCTTGCTGTATTTGACCAGATCTCACCCTACATACCACACACAGTACCTAGAGAGAATCAAATCCATTGCTAACTCCCAGGAAAATGCTTCTCCAGGGAAGCAGCACCTCACATGAACTAATCATATCACAGCTGCCTGTATCACAATCAAAGCTGTGACTGCAGCATGCACTGCACCATCTCTAATGTAATGCTGCTGACAGCAAAAGAGCTGTGTCAGTAAGGGCTGCTTCTCCTGTGGCTAACCAGCCAAGTCCTCATGGAAACAGCTAGGGAGCCAAGCTTGTTCCACCTCCAGAAGTCAGCAATATTCCAGACAAAAGGGGTTTGTAATAAAATGTGTAATTTAGATTGGCAATTCATGCTACACCTTCTTCTCTTCCCAAGGGCCGTGCTCAGGACTGCAGCTGTCAGTGCCCCCTCTGGGGGAGGCTCCAAGGGCACAGGGCACGTGCCCCAGGACCTTTGGGAAGGGTTAGGGAGTGACCAGGGCTGCTGCAGAGAAAGCTGAGCCTGGCACTAAGAGGGCAATTTCTCCACCAGACACCCCTACCAGATGAGCAATAAACTGACTGTATCATCTGTCCTGGCCCATTAATCAAGACTGAAAATATCTTCCTGGGATGGCCAGATCATCATGGATTGGGGCAGGCAGGGCATGCTGATGCCTTAAGCCAACACAGAGTATCAAATCCCCAGGGTGAACAGAAAGAACTAAAATGATGGACTTGAGATGATTTCAACCCATCTATTCCTCCCCAGCAATGGGGATGCCCAGCACTGTGATGGTGAGGGTATTATGGAGGCCAACTCTGAGAACATGTTTGCATTGACACTCAGCAGGGTAGTGCAACTGTTGTACTCTAAGGGTAATTTGTACTTGCTTTACGTCTTAAGTGCATTGCTCAGATAAATCTAAATCCTGTATAACATCAAATAGCAGGTAAGTCCTGCATTAAATAGGAAATCCTCCCCACATGGAGCACATGAAGGAGCCCTCTGCCCTCTGATTCTCACCCCATTCAGCCCAGTGCCAACTGTGCCATGAGCAGTGGGCACAAAGTCACGTGGAGAGGAGGGGGAAGGAGGAGGAGCTCCTTGCACTAAAGCTTTCACTCTCACAGCTAAAACTGGAAGAGCTTAAGGTTTGGGCAAAGAAACTCCTTTAGCAGATTCCTCCTCTTCCTCTCAATACAGGAAGCTGAAAATACCAGATTAGCTGAAGATTCCATTATCAATACCATGCAGAACCCTAACCCAATGTACATCTGCCTGATGCCTTGTACCAGCTTAGCTCCCTGAGAGATTTTTTATCTCAACATCTACTCACTACCTCTAAATTTTATAGTGAAACAGCAAAACCTTAAATCATACTTTTTCTTTCCCTCTTTTCTCTTTCCCCTGGAGATAATAAAATACTTTAACATTGCCAGATGCTGTTGACTTCAGAAAGAGTAATCACAGCAAGCTGTTGAGGAGAGACAGACAATATTTTCATTAGCAGGAACTGATTAAATGAGACTTCTCTCTTAATGAAACTACAGAACAAACATGTTTAATAAATAACACAGACCTTGGGATATGGGATTTTAATGGTCTTTGGATACTGCAAGGTGTCTTCAGAATAAAAGGAGTACTCTATAACAGGGACTTCTGTATCATTAAAGGATGCATATGCCAAAAAATTGCCATTTGGAGACCACCACAGAGCAGAATGGGTGCCAAACATTTCCTCTGAAAGAGATTCAAATATATTTAAGTTATGAGTGATAAGTCAGCTCTTCTATCCTAGGTGCTGTTCTCATTAGTTTTTAATATGATTTTTTTTAAAATTGAAGTTCAGATACTAAAATGCAGACTGTTTGCTGGGTTCTGAAACGAGACATTAGATAATCTAATATGTTTATAATCTATCATGTGAAGCTAATGCACACTGAAATTTCCAGTGACACAATGCAAACAAGGCAAACTCATACATATTCTTGGATCCTCACACTAGCCAGGTATTAAGCCCGGATAAGGATGCATGTTTCTTTTAAAATACAGAGTTTGATTAATTTGAATTTTTCAGTGGTAAGGAATGAGATAACAATTGCAATAAACCAAAGTTTTCACACAATAATGGAAAGTAAAACTTGCTTGATGTAGTTACCTTCATAAACCCAGTCTGGTATTCCATTGAAAATTTTATTTTCTTCTCCATCTTTAGTGATTTGCACAGCTTCTGCTGTTGGTGAAACTTTCACATAAACATTATTATTCCAAACATATGCCTGCAAAACAACATTGTGATAACAATTACAGTTACAGTAAATCTTCCTTTCTTTATTTCATCTACTGGGCAATTTACAACAGATGACAAAAAAATAATCTTTAAAAGCTGCATTTCACCAAACAGCCTTGATACTTAACAAACTTTGAATTACTAATACAAATCAGGGTGAGCAATAAAACTTCAGGCCAAGATGCAAAAAACCAAATCAAATATGAAAAGTGACATGACTACTGTATCGAATTTTGAAAATCCCAAATCCTGCCATTTATTTTCTCCCAAACACAAACTTATTTTCCTTCATAAGGAGTTGTTTTCCACTGATTTGTCGTTCAAAGAAAACTACCAGGGCTTTGGTAAAACATTCACTGGGGTCTCAGTGCTGCCAATAGCTCTGCAAAGATGGTACCTTTCTTCAGTGGCACTCAGAACTCCAGTTTTTGGCACCTGCTGCCTCTCTAATCACCCCTGCTTCTCATCTCCAATAAATGAACAACACAGTTTTATTCCAGAGCTTTGCTCCAAGATGCAGAAACTCTTTTCATCTTCCTTTGCTTCAGTTGCTGGTCTTTATAATTGACATACAAATTTCCTAAGCAATAAGAAGAAATGAACACCACATTCTCCTGTGGCAGTCCAAAGCACAAGGCAAGGAAGGCACAAGCCTTGCAAATGTGGTGGTTGGAACCATTGACATGGACTGAAGAGGAGAGGAGGAAGAAAACAACAGTGGGAAAGAGTACAAGACAGATTTTAAACCTCTAATCCCATTACATGCCCCCATCAAGTAAAACTTCATCAATTTTTGTGTAATTAGAAGATAAAAATCACACAGTGATGATTAAATAGACAGTTGTAATGCTGCTGTCTTTGAAAGGGATGAGCTACTGTCTGCAACAGTAAAAACACAAAGTTCCTGTGCATTTGTTTATTTCATGACTGCTGGGGCCACTAGTTACTTTCAGGAATGCATTTTTATCAAAGAACAAAAGAAAACACACAGAGGAACTCTGGAGCCTTTCCAGCTACAGTAGTCAATTTTGAAACTAGTTCAGCTACTTTACCTAGCAGCAGGAAAGTACCAAAACCTCAAGGGTACATACAACATGAGTTTCCATGTCATGGGTATGAAAATGACTCTATATAAAGTTTTATTTTTCTTTACTAACCAGCTTATGACCAACAGGTGACCAGGATATATACTGTGTATCATTAGGTAGTAGTCCATCATCTAAGATAGAACTGGAAAAACAAAAACAAAAGGCAGCCAAGAGAAATCAGTGAAATGACACTTTAGTGCAAAATGAATGTTAAAAATACATTTTATGTGCAAAAATTACTGACCTGCTACTGAAATTATAGATGTGATACGAAGCTGTAAAGGAATGCCTCCACAACTGCAAAAGAATTATTTTAATAGTAAGAAAATAAATTCATCAGGTTTCACATCTCTTGCAGCTTGAATTACCCCTGAAGTTCTCCTTGGGATTTTTATTAAGATAGAGAGAACACAATGAACATTCAAGGGTAACAGATCCCTACCAGGTTTAAGGAAAGACTAAAGAATTTCCACTCTTCTGGGGTCATCATTTAACTACTATGACTGAGGCCATTGACTGATTAAGGACAGAGCTACAGATGCCAGAGGTGCTGCAGATTTTCAGAGACCCTTGTAGCTACATGGCAGACAATCATCAGTGTGCAGTTCACCCTCCTCCTCGTGCTTCACTGGCTCATTTGCTGTTTTCTGTCTCAATTTTCATGCTGTATTATTTAACTTGGCATCTTATTTTATAGTAGTTCTCACAAGTGCCAGCAGTATCTCTGCAGCAGCTCCTCTAGTATCAGGGTGACCTATTCCCATTCATATTGTCACAGAAATAAAATCCTTTTTTGAGGAATCTGCCTCTTGAAATCTGTATCGCTCTTTGGGCACTTAACAGAGAGAAAGATGATGATGATAATGCACAGACATTTAAACATGTTCACTATGTGGGGCTGGAGAGGTTTGATTCAGCCCACATCACTGACATGCTGCAATGATGCTCCCTTCTAAGAGGGTGCTTGGATATTTGTATGAAGATATAAACCAACAACTTAGTACTACTCAGCCAGATGGCTATTGCATAACAAGTGTCTACATCCTCATGATTCATTTTGTTACTCTCTTCCTTTGCAATAAAGATTAATAATAACAGAAATTTCAATCACACTGTTATATAAAGGTTAAAATATCTTGCTTCAGTATTAAAACAAAATTAACTCTAATGAATGCAACAAATAAAATACTACAGATCAATAAATTACAAGTAGAGGGGATGTGTAGGGTGGCTGGTAAAATACTAGGCATTTTGTGGCTTCTAATGATGTAGTGAAGACCCAAATAATTCTGAACAATTCAGAAAAACAAAACCCAGGAGGCTTAGGAGGGTCCAGCATGGAAACTAAAACTGAAAACAATTGATGACTGAGTGCACAGACTGAATCTGGCACAGTTCAAGAACCACTCTGGGACTGCAAGGCCAGGACACGTAGGCAGAGCTCAGTGACACTGTGCTCAAGCATTTGTGCACTGCACAAGTCAGCATTGATCTTTTTACAGACAGAACAGGCACCTCTCTAGAAAAAGGAAAGAACAGCAAAGTCAGCTGTTTCTCAGTGCACAAACTGCACAGCAAATGCTCACCACCATTAGGCTTCTCAGCTGGCACACAGAGCCAGGTTTTCATGCCACCTGGCACAAATGTGGGCCGACCTTTGTTGCACGGTTCAGCACCGTGCCAGGATGAGGCATTCTGCTGCAGGCTCTTCATGTGCTTGCTGACAGGAGACAACAGGGACACACAAGCCCACTCCAAGCACAAGCCTTCTTTGAAGCACATGCAGATTTTCATTCACCTCAGTTTTAAACTCTTGCCTCCTACCACCACAATGTAACAACCACACATATATATATAGCATACATATACAAGCAGATGTATACCAGCATATCTACTCATCACTTCTCCTTACCCACACAACTCCTGGGACAGCCATGCCTATCTACTCTCCTAGGCTGTCTTCCCAGATAAACCATCCAGCCTTGTTCTCCTTGCAGTAACTCTACATCCACTTTTTATCCCCATGCTTTTTGTCCTTGGGCAGTCAACTCTCTTCTGCCAAGCTCACAGATAATACCAGTCTCTTCTCCTCCTGCCTGCTCAGCTTGACTGTTCCCTTACATTCATCACATTCATCCATCCTCCTGCATTTTCCTCATGTTTTCTCAGCCTCTCATTTGTTCCCACACCTTTATTTTTCAGTTTCATCCTCAGCTGTAAAGTGCACTTGTACCTTTGTATAGCTGTATTGCAGAAGAGCAAACTTTAGGTCAGGAGACAATGCAACAGTGCTTGCCTGGTACTTATCCTGTCAACAAAGGGAGGGCAAAAGAAACACGTTAAGCACTGATTCCAAAGCCTATGCAGTACAAAACATGAAATCCAATACCTTTCCCAATGTCTGCATATATTACATGTAAGTCAACATACTAAAGTTGTATTTGCCAGGATTACTGAGAATGTTTCGTTGCCAGCACTGACACACAGGATGTCCCCATTATCTGTTTTGTGAAGATACTGATTTCCTGGAAGCACAAGAGAGATGACAACAAAAAGTAAGTAAAATGCTCACCAGTTACTTCTATTTGCCCTTTATGCTTTTAAGCAGGAAATGAATCCCAAAAATCTGCTCAATGCTGTGTTTCCTGATTCTATAATGCAAGAAGGCTTATAGCACAAGAATGTTCACAAAACATAGTGGTGGAGCCCACAGCACCCACCTCCTAGCATTTCTTTCCTTTGGGCACCAGGCATACTCAGAAGGAAAAGCAACCTGCATCTCCCTGTTCTGTGGCAGCCCAAAGCACAGGAGGCTGACACACCTCAGAGGGCAGCATGCTTCTACCCTAAGGCACAGGAGTAAGTATGCTCCTAGCAGTAGGAGAATATCACTTGCCATGAACGTGAGGATGTTTCTAAGGGAACCAAGGAATCAACCCTTTGAGCTCCGTGCTGTTTTATAATGGCACAATGAAATAATTTGGCTTTTTTTTCAGAATACAGTAGTCACTACAGCATGAGGTGGCTGCAGGTGGTACATTGCTGAAGATAGTACATTTTCTTGACATTCAGGTTCTATATAGAAATGAATTACCTGAAATCCACTCCAAATTATGTGATTTGTACTTATAGTCATTGTTCAAGTAATTCTGCAGAGTGTATGTCTTTCCTGAAGAGGTCTCTTCTGAAAGAAACAGACAGAAGAGAGATTCTGATGTTGCTGCAAATTGTTCCCCCCCAGCTTCTTTCCTTGGCTACAAAGAGGATTTTTGTTGCTGGTTATTAAAGTGTTTTAGCTAACTGTCTCTGAAGTAGTAGCAGTGGGAAGGCAATAAAACTTTATTGCAAGGTAAATTCAGCAAGCATAAAATAAAGGAGCGCCAGCAAGGTCACCAACAAACTCATGGAACTGAAAATACCTTTTTGACAGTGAAAAAAATTACCAAAGACCTCTGGCTCTCTTACCTCAGCAAACATGTACTCCTCAAAAGCTGAAAAGAAGTGATCTTTGTGCCTTTCTCCCCATGCTCACTCTAGGAAGTTCACTGCAAAGCCCCAGTTGCTAATAGTTGCAATTGTGAATAATTTGCTTATCCTTAAGCTCAAATTTCAGAAATGCCTCAAATAAAAAAACCCTAAAAATCTGAAAAGCAGTAAAATATTCAGGAAAGGTCTGATTAAAAAAAAAACAATTAACAAAAACTTCCTGATAAAATTATGATTAAATAACTGATTAAATATTTATCCCTCTTTTGATGTGATTTTCACCAAGGTATCTTAACGTTTATGTTAGCATTACAATTTTGACTGGAAAATTAAAGCCAAGTAACTGGCTTAGTCTGAAAAGACCAACTGAAACTTTAAATCTAGTTAAGCTGATGAGTTTGGTCATCAACTTCAGCTGCAGTCAGCTTCTATGTAAAGTATTTCTTTCTTACTGCTTGCAGTGCCCAAGCTACTTTTTCCAAAGAATGACAAGTAGTAACAACAACAACAACTCAGTCTGTGAGTCTTTCTGATTCTTTTCCTCTGAAAACAAACACTACAGATTTTAAATTCAGGTGTGCAACTCTCTCCCTGCATCCTCCCTGACTTTTTTTTTTAATGGAAACCTAAAATCTACCTTCATCTACCTGCATATATGATTTTACCTACAGGGTCCAGAAGGGAAGGAATTTTAATTTCAACTGGCTAAATCAAAAAGACTGGAATAGAAGTGACCAATAAAAACATTCAAGTACAGGTGTGGTGACTGACCAACCAAGGTGCTAACCTGCCCCACCAATTTTGGGGCCCCAGTCTTTTGGACACCTTCTAACACACTGCCTTCACTTTCCTTATGCCGATGAAGAAAAAGGCAGCAAAGTCCTTGGGGACAAACACACACAGAAAAACACCTCAAACAGAGTTTGCAGGTTCTCTTTCTGCAGGTAGGATACCCATGACATCTGGAACAGCACATGAAGACTTTATATCAGCTATTTCAGCTTTACTCTTATTTCCCAGCAATAAGATAACCATATATATACAGCACAGACTGTACAACTACCCCTGCAAGAGAGGTAACAAACAATGATTTTAGCCTAAAATGCTCAGAAAAGGTTAAAAAATGCTTCCTCAATTCCATTTGAAATGTGACTCTTTAAAAAAATTTACTAGGCTGGATTTATTGCTCTTGAAGTTTCTGTGAGAATATTAATTTCTCAGGTTATTTATTTAACTGAATATTTAATTTGATGGATTATGAACAAGTGGGTATTTAATATTCATACACAGTTGTCTAGTTGGGAATATGACTTCTTCCTAATCGAGAAAGTGTCATTTTCAATCAGAGGGGCTTCAGAAAGCAACAAACTCTCTCTTGGAAGAGGAGAAGCAATACAAGACAGGTGGCTGATGAACAGGTTTAGGGATTTTTCCAAACTGATGAATGTTTTTCTCCCTGGTGACATACATATTTTGCTAAGGTCTCATTACTAAAAATCAGGACACTATTAAGATTTGTTGGCTATGTATAAAATTAAAATTTCATTTTCTGTCAACACCTTCCACATAGTATCTGAATATGAAAACACACGCCAAGCTGTAAGGGTACAGTCAGAGAAGTTCTAGTTGAAGCATTTTCTTAGTCTACAAGGTAGGCCATTACCAGTATATTCTTACTTATCCACTTTGTGCCTCTGACCAAAGATACTCAACATACATCGAATTCCAAACTTTGGTTCTTATTGTTCAGATTCCATTTGAAAAGAACAGGTTTATTTTGACCAGATAAAGTAATTCCTGACATTCAAGAGCCTTTTATTGGCTTTGAAGATGGCATACAGGTCAATGGATGTTTATATTTTAGCAAAACTTCTTCTTTCACTATTAGGTTCCTCAGAGAGACTGCACTTCCATGTTATTTTTCTTTTTCAACAATTCACATACAGACTTATTCTTCTAAACTCCAAATGACTAGCTTCCAGTGCTCAGTACTGGGGCCAGTTCTGTTTAATAATCTTTATCAATGCTTTGGATGAGGAGATTGAGTTCATGCTCATTAAGTTCACAGACAACACCAAGTTGGGCAGGAGTGTTGCTCTGCTGGAGGGCTCTGCAGAGGGATCTGGACAGGCTGGATCAATGGGCAAGTGCCAGATCCTACACCTGGCTTACAACCCCAGGAAGCACCACAGGCTGGGCAGAGTGGCTGGAAAGCTGCCCAGCAGAAAAGGACCTGGGGGTGCTGTCACCACCAGGCTGAACATGAGCCAGTGTGTGCCCAGGTGGCCAAAAGGCCAAAGGCATCCTGGGCTGTGTCTGGAATAAAGTGGCCAGCAGGAGCAGGGCTGTGATTGTCGCCTCGTACTTGGCACAGGTGAGGCCACACCTCGAGTGCTCTGTCCAGTTCTGGGCCCCTCAACTCAAGAGAGCCCTGGAGGTGCTGGAATGTGTCCAGAGATGGGGAATGAAACTGGTGATGGGTCTGTAGTACAAGTCCCGTGAGGGTGGCTTTGGGAGCTGGGAGTGTTCAGCCTGGAGAAGAGGAGGCTCAGGAATGGCATTGCTTTCTACAACTACCTGAGAGGAGGCTGTAGCAGGTGGGGGGCAGGCTCTTCTCCCAGGCAGATAGTGACTGGACAAGAGGAAATAGCCTGAAGCTGTGCCAGAGAAGGTTCAGGCTGGACATCAGGAAGAAGTTTTTCAGTGAAAGGGTGGTTAAGCATTGGAAAGGAATGCCCAGGAAAGTGGTGGAATCACCATCCCTGCAAATGTTTAAGAGATGACAGGTTGTGCTATGGTTTAGTTGATAAAGTGGTGTTCAGTCAAAGGTTGGACTTGATGATCTTGAAGATTTTCCCAATCTTAATGAGTCTATGATTCATCTCTACCCTGGTCTGACTCCTGACAGTACATATGAATTTCCACTGTCATAATGATATCCTAGAAATAGTTACACCATAATACCCCTGTTACCACAGTAAAACCGTGAGTAATTCCTTCTGCAAAGAACTCTCTTAACCATTCACATAAGTAGGACTCACACAAAGTTGATAAACAATTCTGTTTGGATTTTGGCATTTCCTAATAATATGCCACCCTCTCTCAAGAGAAAAATTGAGTTGGTTTCTGTAGGTGTGAGGTATTGACATTGTTTAACCCCAGCTGGCAACTAAGTACCACTCGCTTCCTTCCTCCCTCGCCCTCAGCGGAGATGGGGAAGAGAATCAGGAAAAGATAAACCCATAGGTTAAGATAAGAACAGTTAATGATTGAAGTAAAACTAAATACAATACTCCTAATAATAGTAATAATATTTGTAATGAAAAGGAAAGCAAGAGAAATAAAAGCCAGGAAAGACAACTGATGTGAAATAGAATTTGCTCAAAGCATGCAATTTAGGAGCAGTGGGAGAGATGCAAGGGAATCCTGGCTGATTCAGTGGTCAGAAAAGTAAGAGACATTTTAGGCTAATTTTTCCAAATCTGCTGTTTCCCCATCTCTCTTCCAATGTACTCCAAAGAGTACTCCAACTCTTCCCCCCTCCTGTACATGATAGCCCCCAGTTACTATGTGGCAGTTAGAGATCTGATTTCCAGAAAAAAAAAAAAAAAAAAAAAAAAGAAGTTGGTAAAAACTACTTTGCTGGCTCAGGCCAAAGGCTCACTTAATCCAGAACTCCATCCAATACCCAGGAGCTGATACTGGACATTCAGAAGAGATCACAACCAAATGTGAGTGCTGTGACACCTCCTGGGGCAGTTCATACAAAAGCCACTGCATGGGGCTGCAGAGACTTCCCTGGAGGGATTTAATCATTAACTTCTCTGGAATCTCTCTCAAATTTACCCCATCTCATGCAAAGCAAGGAAATAACAGCAGAGGTGTTCCATAGATAGCAATCTATTGTTGATAATGGAGTTTTATATTATATTACTCAACATTTGAATTAGGGTAGATAACTGAGTTAAATGACAGTTTCAGAAGTCAAGGACATGTAGCAGGAAAACACGACCATTCCCTGTCTTTTCAGACTCACACAGAACACTCAGGCACCTCAAGGCCATTACCTTCCCCAAGACCTGCTGGGCTCTTCCAGTCTCTCCTAGGCACATTTCTATCAAAAGAGCACAAAAGCTTCTCATTCAGTGACTATCTCACCCTTAGAGAATCACACCTGAGTGAAGAAACCTGCTTTGAGGACAGACAGCTGTATGGAACCTCTCTCTAAGGCTGTCTATGCCTTGCTCATGGCAGAGAACAATAGCAAATACTGCACTGTCTCCTTGCTGCTCCCACCATTGGCTGCTCATCCTCCCACTCCTGGTGTTCCTGCCAAGACCTGCAGGCAGAACAGAGGTAAAGGTATACACAGACATGGGATGTTTCAACCTGCCTTTTGCATGGAAGGTTATAGAAGAAAAAAACCAAACTGTGAGAAGTGTAAGCAAATTGGTGAATCATGAACAAACAGCCCAAATATTTTTTTTTATAAAATGCTCATGCTTTAAGGGTAACAACTTGTTGCTGTAGTCACCTGTTGGATAGCTCCTCAAAGCACAACAATGCTTTGATCAACAGACTTCAAATACAAGCCCCAACGCTGCTTTGAAATTAAACTGTTTGATGAAAGTAGTCCCACGTGGTTATTAAATATAAAATGAAGTGTCAAATTAGGCAGTGGGTCTAAATGAAATATAGAATTTTGTACAGAGTTCTGGCAGCAGACCCTCCAGGTAAATGGCTGCACCTCAAATTAGGAAATCACTCCACAAATTTAAGTCCTCACTAGTTGCCCATGCTAAGTGTCTGCAAGAAAAGAAGCAGTTGTTCTTCTTGCAAGGCCTACATGCCAGCCAACAGGCCAGAACTCTGATGGAAAGGCAAAATTCCACTACCTTTCACTGCACTGGAGACCACTTATCAAACTAATTATATGCTGCATGAATACTAAGCTTATGAATGAAAATACGTTGAGAAGCATGGCAGGGAAAGCAGCTGAAGACCAAAGGTAAGAAATTCAAACTCAAAATTATCTGTTTATATCAATAACTGTTGTATTCACTCCCTGTACAATGCTTGAACCATTGGGATGAAATGAAAACTATTTGACTGCAATTACAGGGATTTTTATCAGAGCAGACTTTGATTCCACATAGTCACAGTCACATGAGCTGATCCTTCCCAAAGCAGTTTTACCACTTTTCATTTTGTACTCAATCACCTGCATGGCCCAAGAGGCATCCCTAGGACTCATGTCCTGTGGTTGTTCACAAAAGCCTTATAATCAATCTAGTGATTAATTGCTCTAACATGTAAATGACTACTTTATGAGCACACCACCTGTACACTCTCAGCTAACAGAAAACATCTGTTTAGCACCCTTCAGTCAAAAATTCAAAAGAACTCTGCAGTTCCCAAACTACAATGGTCACGGTTGTTCAGATGTTACTGCTGTCCTGATTTGTGAAGAGACAGGAATTCAAGTTTTTGAACTGGGACCACTCCATTCCAATCCTTATTTTACCCAGAGGGACTTAATGAACTACCTTGGTGTGTTCTGTATGCCTTAATTTGAACCAACAGTAAGAAGTCTGACACACTGTTCTACACTTTTACAACCAAAGGACACCAGCCAAGGCTGACAGCATGGTGGTATTCTGTGTGTCGTAGAACAGAAATGCCTCTTTGAAGTAAAATTAATTTACTATGTAACTGAATGACTGATCTTGAATTGCAGCCACTTCTAGAGGAAAAGAACTCCTATGCTACAATTCATGAAAGGAGAAAACCCACTTTATTTACAGTAAGACATAGCATTGGCATCAAGATAGACAAGTACGAACTCTTCAGCAGAGTTCAGGCCTGCATACTGAATTATTTCACTAGGTGTTGTGCCTGCACACATCCATCTGATAAGTTATCAAGACCCTTTCTCTTGCTCTTCCCCACTTGTGAAATTCAGAGTATTTTTTGTCACCTCAAAAATCTGCTTTTTTTTGAGATAAGTGGCAAAAAGCTGCCCAAAAATAAGAGAAAATAGACACAGCATCCACCGATTGAAGTTTCAGCCTAGAAGGCATGTAACTCAGATATCTGGACTTTGAAAATCCAGTTCTGAATGACTGTGATACTGACATTAATATTAATAGAGCTGAACTGCAAAACAGTTTAATGTAAATTATGCCACAGGAGCACTGGTGACACAAGCTCCACCTCTTTAACCGACTCAACAAAACCCCCCAACTCTGTGCAGGCAGAAGCAATTTCCGAGCACATTGTCTAGATCCACTTGCACATCTTCACTTTTTTTGGGGTGCACTTCTCGGACCTAGGTCTAGTCTAGAAAACCCTCCCTTAGAGTGTGTTGTGCTGGCTGTACATATCACGACTGCTCAGCTGTTAATCACAAGAACACAAACCGAGGGCAGCTCTGTCCTACCAGCTGAGAGCAATGCACTGCTTGCTCAGGATTTAATGCTGTTTCACATTAACATCCAGAGCTACACGGACGACCTGCAAAGTGCTAACTGGTCAGAGTCCAAAAACTCATTCAGAACCTTTCTGTACTTTTCTGACCTCTGTAACCGTGCTCTTTATATCATTTCACTCAACGGTGTTAACAAAAGTTGTGCAAACAGAGCAAATAAGAAGGAATATAATCTTTTCAATACTCTCTAAAAAAATTAGTAATTCGCAGTTTACTGCTGGTTCGAGAGCCTTTGGCGACAATAAGAACAGAAAATAGTGAAAACGACAATGCTTCTAATTATTATCAAGGCAAACAAGAAAAAGAGAGACTTTTTAATTGTCCCCGCGCCCCCCACCCTCTCTGGTGAGAGGGCCGTGGCTCCCAGTTTCCCAGACCCCGTTCCCTGAGGCAGAAACTTTCCGCGGAACTTTCCCCGCAGCCGCAGCGCGCCGCCCGCCCCGCTCCCCGCTCCCCGCACTTACGGCGGGTGAGCAGCACCAGGGGCACGGTGATGGCCACGACAACCACGGCGACCCCCAGGATCCCCAGCAGCCACTTCAGGAAGCTCTGCAAGAGAAGTCCGGTCAGCGGCCGGCGGCGCAGGCCGTGCCCGCACTGCCGCCCGCCGTGCCCGTGCCCGTGCCCGTGCCCGCACCCACCGGCATCGCGGAGCGGGCGGAGCCGAGCGCGCTGCGCCTCTACAGCCCCCGCACCGACCGCGGGGCTCTGCTCGGGAGCGGCGCCTGGGCGGGGGCTGGGGGCGGCTGCCTGGGGAGCGGCAGGTGCCGGGGGTTGTGCAAGCGCCCGGCTCTTTGCTGGCTTCGCGGTTTGAGCGGCGATTTCTCCGTCGGCTCGCAGCCCGGCGGAGCGGGGACGCAGCTGTGCGCGGCGGAGGAGAGACTTGGGACAGCGCGGGGATTTCTGCCGGAAACCAGATAGCGGCCCAGAAGTGAAATGCCTTCAGACGCTGGTGGAAGACTCCCACTGTTTTGATTACACCAGCGTTTCTTGTTAAGTTTCTGCTTTTTGAACTTCTTTTTCTGGCAGTCAAGTCATAAAAAACCGGGTAAAATTGCAGGAAGGGCTTATATTTATAGTTTTTTGGTGCTGGAGGTAGATGTGTAAGTCTGCTAAGTGGGTCTTTAAATTAAGACCAGAAAATGGAAGTACAGGATAAAAGTTTAAAATTTAGTGGTGAAGATGACCTTGTTTATGACATAAAACAATTCCCTTTCCAAGGAGAGTTTTGAGGATGTGCTGAGAAAGTAGGACAAATTGTGGGAAAAGACAGAATAACCCGCAGATCAACACTGCAAAGCTTTTGATTGTTTAAAAAGCTGTGTCTTACCAGTTATTAAAAAAACTGAGTTTCTAAATTATTTTAAGAGCTCTAGCCTCCAAAAAATAATTGTAAGTCGTGCTTTTTGTTTTATCCATTCTAGATTTTCCTCCTCTAATTGCAGAACTCCAGTAGCTACCAGAGACAGATGCAGGTATTTTACGAGTTGAGAAATGTAACAGAAAAAGAATGTGATCTGCTGAAGCAGGATCTCAAGTCAAGGGAAATAGCAAATGTTCTTATTCTTGCCTTCAAAGAACTTGTCAAAGCTTTCAGAAAGGTTATGCTGCTTGCTCCTTCGTTCTACTTCTGCAGACTGAGCACAGCATTTAATATTTGACTGCTGTTTCTTAAGCAAACTGGAAGTGGGCAGTGGAAGTGTCTGGAAGTGGGATAATAGCTTTGTGTGATAAAAAAGTCCCTTTAGTATAACCAAAGTGTTGACAAACATTAAGGATGTGTCTGTCTGGGGGCTAACAGCCTTCACCTAGGTACCAACATGCTCTTGCTCATTGTTGTACACCATGCTCCTTGAAGGTAGCAGCTGGTACTAGTTACAAATTAATGCTGTGCTGGCTGTGTTGGGTTACCTTGGGAGGGTCAATAATGTGCCCTGACAGTGGTTCCAGGTAGCACAGTCTATATTTACCATGCAGCATCCAACCTGCTGCAAGTTCACAGCTTGCTAATCACTAGCCTCTGAGTAGATAAGGCCACTCCTATAAAGTAAAATCACAGTGAACAAGCAGTGTTTTACATTGCTTTTCAAAGCAGCATCTCATTATATGCTGAAAGATGCATGACCAATGTTTCAGAATGCCTTACAGCTCCACTTAAATATCAGTCTGGTATACTGTGCATCTGTTTGTCTTATCAACCATCAAAAAGGAAAACAAAACACCACCATTCCTCACCCCAGGGTGAATTTTCCTTTTCCTAGTGAGTAGGAATCACAGTAGGAATCAGCCAGTCTGTGCTTTCTTCCCCCCTAAAGATTTAAGTAGTGATCATCACAGTGTCTCAAAATACAGCACAGTCAAATTATGTCAGACTTGTGAAAAAATGTACCTGAATGTTTTGTAGGTTTTCATAGCCAAGCTGCAGTTTAGTAATATTTGGAGAGATTATCTACCATGATTTAAAGTTTCTCAGTGGTGAATTCCAAGGAGGAAAAAGGAGCAGTAGCCAGTAGCATTGACAGTAGCCAGTCAATGCATATGGCTGGCTACTGCTGGTTTCTGTGGGAACATAAATTTAGGAGCCTTTGGAAATCTGGGTTCCTATGTCTAGATCAAATTTTTAGTAACCTACAGTGCCTCTGACTCTGGTCATGCCAGAGGGATGCACAGGACCCAAATCTGTTGGTAGAACCACCTGAGGGATTCAGTAACAGACAGTAAAGCAGAATATGTTTTCCATTGAATTGTAGTGGTTCCTAACAGTGATGCTCTACAACTTGAAAAAAATCTCAAGTTCCTCCTGACTGATCAAAACACCCATGATCAAAAAAAAAAATATTGTTTGGTTGTGCTTCTGGTTCTTGGTCAGATTGTCTTTTGTGATAGCCTGAGACTTAAAAAAGTTCTTCATGCTAAATATTACTTTATACTGTGGTGTTCTTTTGTAATCAGATATGTATTAGCACCATGCCAAGAAATTAAAAAAATGACTTTCCAGCAGTGGCTGCTACGTGATGAAATTTGAGAAGCTGTAGCTTCATATTGTGTGTTGAACACAGTGGTATTCATAAAGAAGTTACATGATTGCAAAGAGCTGCTGAATAGGAAAGAATGAAAATGTTGCTTTCAGCCTGAGGCTGGCCTCCCAAACAGTGGGGGGACCTGCCAGATGCAATGTCTTCCTCAGACTTCCAGCCCAGTAAAACTCCAGACTTTGTTAGACATCTGTTTATATATTTGAGCCTTTCATCCAGAAATATTTGGAAAAGTCAAACTGCTAAAATGGAAAACTTAAGCTCTCTGCAGAATAAAAAAATAGTGACTAATATGTGTACAGTTTATTTTACAGGTACAATGATGTATTCCAGATTTCTCAATGTGCTGTTGTGGGAGACAAAATAGGGGCTGGATAAAGTTTTGTAGGGATTCAGTGGTTCCATTGAATAGTGGAGTTTTATTTTTTCTTTGCATTTGAAGTTGAAATGGCATTGACAGTTTTGTAGCACATCTTTGCATTGGTTCTATTTGAGAGGATTGTGAAGAGAGTGTTAACTGTAAATGAAGAAAGAAAAATCCCTGTTTTATGTGATTATGTCACTGGGACATCAATTTCAATGTGGTTAGTAGCAGCTGTCAGCTCTTTCAAGTTTGTATGTTTTCTTTAGAAAATTATTATCCTGGGAACTACAGATTCTTACATGTCCTTTGAGCACGGTTGAATGGTTAGAGTATAAATAAAATACAGTGGAGACACTTTTGAATATGAGGCCGCCTGGAAGTTCAAGGAGCACGTGTGCAATTCACAGAGGACTCCAGCTATTGTAGTAAAGAGAAAGAGATTGTGACTTATTTTCCCCTGTATTTATACTCTTCACTGAATTTCATGTAGCATGTGTGAGAAATATCCAGGGGATACCTTATCACTGATGCCATATAGACTTGCTCTGTGATTCCAGGATATGTAAATCCTAGTCCTGTTGAGGGGAAACGTGTGTTTGATATTTCTGATTAAAAGCTCAGCTTGTCTCACTTGTGAAGAAAGGGTTACTTTTGATTCATGCTCTAGAATGGGACTTAGAAAATTAGAGGTTAAATATTTTTGTTGTGTTCCAGACAAGCTGCATTAACTTGAGAAAATAATCTATATCCTTCTGTTCCTAAAGCATATTATTTGTAAAAGTGTGGAAAGCCCAGTATTTTCACATCTTACAAAGCCATCACCAGGAGGGGCTCAAAATCCCTGGTGACAGACACTGTGGAAAAATGGATTTGTAGCTGAGGAGTCCTGTCCTTCAGAACACCAAAACATCCTGGACCAAGTGAAATAAAACATTTCAAAGGCATTGGTTCAGTCTGTGGGAACAGAAGAGTTACCTTGTACCATTTTATCCTGGACCATATGTATCCAGCTATGTATAACTGAATCTTTTCCAGTTCCACTTGGACCCAAACCACTGGGTACAAATGGGATTAAATAAACAAATAGTATGTATACAGAGCATCCACCTTTTTGTCCTTTTTCTTTTCCTGTTTCCAATGGCATTTTGGATGTTATGATTTTTTATTTTTTTAGTGCAAGATTCTATTGAGTTTAAATTATTTAAAGTTGGGATGTTAGAACAGCTTTCTGTTGTTGCCAAGAAGCTGATCAAGATGCCAAATTGGGTATGATCTGTTCTGATCTGAAATTACAGAACACTCATTCCTATAGCACTTTGGAAGAATGATCTAATATTTTCCCAGAACTTTTAGACTATAAGTGGAAGTTTCAGATGCTTTTAAAAAAACTTATTCCCATAAAAATTTTATTCCTAACAAAATTATGGGTACTAATTCTGATTCCACAATGGTCCTGTTTCATATCAACTTCTTCTAGAGACTTGTTAAGACCACTGGATTTCTCTTAAAGCACTTGCCCTTCAGGACATTTCAATATAGATCCCATGTGTATTGCTAACATAGCAAGAGAAGAAAAGGGGCTTTGGCTAGTCATTGGAAGTAGGAAGCAGCTGCCCATAAAAGTGATCCTCAGAGGAAGAAGGAAGGAAGGAAGGAAGGAATTTAATACAGATTAGAGGGCCTTGGCTTGGCTTGGCAATCTTACAAAATTTGAAGGAGTTCTGGGGCAGTTTCCACACTTCTGGAGGATATTGCACTGAACATTTTCCAAAGCTGTCCTCCTGTTCTGAGCCAGAATTTATGCTAATGAAGAATAATTGTCCTTTCAGTCATGTTCCCCCTCTAGCTTCATCTTACATGATCTTACAGATAGTTCAGAGATCTCACAGCTCTTTTCTGGGAATTATTGCACAGAAAATGCGACCAAACAGTGCTGAATTTATCATTCCAAACAAACGACTTCTAAGATCTCAGAGACACTAAAATATTAGAATAAAATGAAATGTAGAGCAAAAAAGAACATGGCATATACACAATAAGAAATCAACAGAAAAGAAGCTTGAAAAAAATTTATTTAAGGCTATAATTTAATACCCTTTAAAGCTTAGCCTTTTTATAACAAAGGTTTTAAGAGGGATATTCACTTCTCAGGCATTTGTAACTGCCAGCCCCTTATGAATAACACATATAATTGGTAATTGAATAATTTGTGTATAGAAGTAAATTTTTTAGAAAAATAATTTTATCCTTAAATATAAATGGAGTTACTTTAGTCCTAATAAATGCAAAACATGAAGTTATAGAACTTCCACAGTCTTAAAGCTAAGAAAACCATCCCTTAGACAACAGGTTTTCCATATATAAACCTTTGGCAACACTAAACTATAGTACAATTATTTCCTGGCATGCAAGGTGACATAGCTTTGTTACAACAAATGTAAATGACAGAATACAGATTTCAGAATCTCTTAATAACTGGCAGTTGATGAAATGAAGATCTTCATTTATCCCATTTTATTCTTCATTTTTACTGGTATTCTTCCAAAAGGTCTCTGGGGGAAAAAAAAGAAAAAAAAGCAGCAGCAATTAGGAAGTATTCTATGTCTCTCAAGATTTATGAAATATGTGTGGAACATATTTTTTCTGTTTAAGAGTGAGCAGATGTTAGTTTCACAGACCTCTCAATGCCTTTCTCTAATAACAGATTGAAAACAATTATTCCTAAAGGAAAAGCATTTTAGTAGTTTCTAATAGATTCTTTTCATAACTTGTTTGTTTCAGTGCTGAACTACAAGCATAAAAATAGTAACATGTTAATAAAAACTATTTTAACTACACCTTCTAAATTTTTTGTTAATTTTGTTTCAGATTTCCAAAATCAACTGGTCTTTTTGGGTGCTTTAATAATGCAAATAGGATATCTAACATGTCAAAAAAATTCTGGCCACTCACACGTGTCTTGTGTTGGCATTTAATTACTTTTTGAAATGCTTTGTTAATTTGAACAAATAATTCCCAAATATTAACCTGTTCACAGCTCTCATGTAGAGAATGCTGCTTTGCCCACATACAGGCAAACCAAAGCAGGGCCCCCAGACACTCACCTGTCAGGAGCTCAGAGTACAGCACTGCTCCCTAATGACAAACCACAGATTAAGGCAGTGTTTTAAAGCACAGCCTTTAAAGAATAACCAATTTGGTGTAATTTTACCAATAAATATTTATGATTTTATAATGTCCATGCAAAGCAAAGTTTTATCTCTCAGTAATTTAATAAGACCTTCTGGTAACATTCAGTGGCAGAATTACTTTCAAGTTAAATAGGAAAATATTAAAGAGGTCCACCACTGATAAAAGTTCAAATAATATTTGGAATGAGTTCCATTTAGTATCTTATCCTACTTCATCTGTCTGTTACAAAGTTTGCAATATACTACAGAGATATCAATAGCTAAGAGAAAAATTAGTAGTATTTTCCCCAGGTGTGACAAATGCATTTAAAATATCAGTATGTTAAGAATAGTATAAAATTCAGGCACCTTTGGGTAACTTTTGTGTTAATTAGCCATTTTAGGAACTCTTTGGCAGCCATGTCATCAAGGACTTTGTTGATATCACTTGTGAAAGTGCCATCTGCGTGTCTTCGACCCATTTCTTCAGCCACAAGAGCATTTTCTGGGAAACTTCAAAGGTAAGAAATTATCAACACTGTGCAGATCAAAACAAACAAACCATTTAGAAGGGCTTTATTACAGGGTTCTAATGCACTGCACATTCCCTGTCATTTGAAGGAGTTAAGGGTTGAGCCTGGTGTTAGGGCTCAGTATGATGCGTGCCAGAACAGCTTTTCAGGCATTATTTCCAAAACACACAGCCCTTCCTTCCAGTGAGCCTAAACTCCTCTCCAGCAGCTTTGAAAAAGCCATACATGCAAAAATATATCTCAGTCTGCAGTGTCTATGCCATGTATACTAGGCACCAGTACATTTACTGAGAATTGTTATTTAAGAAATACCACTACTAAAACATTACAGTCAAATTTTCATACATTTTTGTGTTTGGACATAAGGCCTATTCATTTACTTAAAATCATATTACCTAAGAATTCTTATTCTTAATAAGAATTATTAAGGGCAGCAATTTTTTTTTCCCAGAAGAGTGGCTGAAATAGCTCACTTAAAGTACCTGTATAAAACCTATGTGCTTGTTTGAGGTTAAATAGTAGAATGTTGCATTTTATACTTGGAATCAGATCCTGATTCTTTTTCCATTCTTTTTTTGACTGCTGGAAAACCAGTTTGTCAAAGCCAGAGTTTGATTTGGAAAACTTTCCTCTCTTGTGTCATCCCATCAAATATAAGAAGATTTTGATGGATTTCATCAGGGTGGGCTGATGCTGAAGCACCCTGGGTCCTGGATCCAATGACAGGCAGACTGGTTCATTCCAAGGAAGGCTAGATACAAGTTCAACCACAAATAGTGCCAAATATTGGAAAGCAGAAGGGTTGTCTACAATTAATTGCCCATCTAGGTTTCTAAGTTCAGTTGAGGTTGTATTGCTCTCAAATGGATACAGAAATTCTCTATTTCTGCTCATGAAAAACAAGACAGAAAAACAAGTGGATGTCTGAACATAACTAGGAAGAGGAGCCAGCTTTTTCCTGCTCTGTACAGCTGACCTAATTTATTTAACTCTGTCAATATTTACAAAACTTACTTTTTCCTATTTAGTCTTCCTTAACTACAACACACAATCTTGTCTTACAGATTGTATTTTATTATTATTTATTATTATTATTTTTATGTAAAGTGAGAGACTTACATAATACTTTACAGCTGGTAGAATATTTAATCAGAGGATGAACTGAAATCCCTGCCCCAAAGATCTTACAGTCTAAAGGCACAAATAAGTACAGAACAGTTGAAAGGTGGGGAGTGCCAGCTGCATGGTGTAGCTCCTACCCATACAGAGCTGGAAATAGATGAGCAGAAGATGCCTGCAGGAGACTGGAGCCAATGACATTCTAAGTGTAAGACCATCATGACAAAAGATGTAAAGTCATGAGGGAGTACTTGAAGTGGATAGGATTGAGAAATCTGCAGTGAGTGTGTGGAGAACAAGGCAGAAATTAAAGAAATCATAGGCAGGCAAAACCATTAGTGGAGCTTCGTATTAAGGGAACTGCAAACCATGGCAAAAAAATCAGAGGCATCTTAAAAAGGAAGATAAGATGCAGCAAATGATAGTTGTTATGGCAGCAGCAGCTTGGGGAGACTCTGAGAAGCATGGGGAGAGGAAAAGAAGTTATTAGTTACTGCTGGGAACGATCATCAGCACACAGGGTACACCTGGTGACACTGGTAAAAATTTAATCTTGGAAATACTGCAGAGGAAAAGATGGACTGTAAAAGGAATAAAAGAGAAAGCGATTCAAGAGGACACTGAATAATCTCAATGACAGTTAAGGAGACTGTAAGCAATGTTATGTGAAGGGTCGTAGTTAGAAGAAGGTCTGGTTTAGTTTTAGATGTGTTGACCTTAAATAAAACTTGACCTTTTAGAGTGTAACAGCATACTGAACAGGTTTGAATCTGTATTTGACCTTGATAATGTAAACTGGTAGTCAATCACCAACAGAATATCTTCTAATACAAAAGAAAGAGATGAAGTACAGCAAGAATGATCAAAAACACATCAAAGTTTCATCAGAGATGATTTCTAACCCAAACACCAGGCGAAATTTAGGAAGAGGAATGGGTGGATTCTTACTCTCTTCTTCCTCGCCCGTTGACTAGCCAAGCGATGAACTCCTTGGCAGCCTGGCCCTCCAGGTAGGAGGTGATGTCACTGGTGTAGGTGCCCTCGGCGTGGCGCTCCAACTCGGCGTGGCGCTTGGAGATGGCGTTGCTGGAAGGAGAGCAGCACCACAGGATTTAACTCTATAACAGTCTTTACTGATTGCAATTTCCCATATCCCAGACTAGTGTTTCTGTAGGAGAGAGCGCTTCTTTGTGCGCCTCAAATTGATCCTGACATGTTTTTTATTGTTAGATTCCAGTTCTGAAGGTACTGCCTGTACTATGCAATACAGTTTTGTGCAGAGATTCCTGAACTGCTTCTGAACAACTCACTTCAGCTGTGGGAAGCAATAGCAGCTGTATTGGAATGGTCTTACCAATTACATATGAGCTAGAAACTGTACTGTATTATAGAGACATGCTTTTTGTTGCCCTTGTTAAATGCTGCCCCTACCTTTACCTTCATTATTTCTGAGCCAAACTATTTAGACTTAATTCCTTTCTAATTTACATTTTGAGTTGTTTTATGGACACCTTTTAAATCATCACTCTGACCAAGTCATAATCTTGGAAAACTTTCAAGCCTAATCAACTCCATCTTATTAAAGGCATTCTCTTCTCTCTCCCTACACCTCATTGTGGTCCTTTCTCTGATATAACACAAAATTATGTTACAGTGTCTCTTGGGAAAGCAAACAGCTTTTTTATTCATGGAAAATATGGAATATTTTCCATGAATAAATTCCCTAGCATTTCTGCTTAAAAATTTGCTAATTTCTGCCCAAATCTAGCTTTTTCTATTATTTTTTCTTCTTGGGATGTCACCATTCCTCCTAATTTAGTACCATCTGCACTTTTCATCAGCATGCTAACTAGAGTTGTTTGGAACATTTTTAATGAAATGTTAATTTTTTTTTTTTTTTAGATATGCTGTTTCAATGAAGTGGAAACATTATTACAAATTTGTTATTAATGTTGACAATGTGAATGTAAGGGTCTTTGTGATCTGGGCTATCCTTTGTGGATTTTCTGAGAAGAGAAAGAATTCATAGAGGTATTTTAACCTGTTTTGCAAAAACACTTACTCAGTTTCTCCTTTATCTATTTAAAATTTCCAATCTCTCTAACCCTTTCCCAAAACCACAATCAAGAAACAGAATTCTGGCCTTTAGCAGGTCTTCTCCTTTCTGTAATAAGTGGTTTATGAAACATGGGACTGAGTGCTGAGGGCTGAACATTGCATCATGTTTAATCAGCTCTCTGCAAATTATCCTGGCCACCTTCCTTTCACTAATCTTCTCAATGGTTTTTTGTTCTTCAACATAATGTGGTTGTTTTTGTTTATTTTTTTTTCTTCAGTCTTTCTCTATACCAAGTTTTTCTTTTTATGTAATTCTCTACTCTCCTTGATTACTTAAAATGGGGTTTCCTAAAACCTATTCTCATCCTGTTGCATTCCTTGCATCTACAGCTGTAGAACACAAGTGCAGGAATAAATTACACAGAGATTTATCCTATTTCCTTGTAAAAAGCAAGGGAATAATGTATTTGATTGATATTTGATTGATTGTGA
The DNA here is from genome assembly GCF_022539315.1 of Serinus canaria. Classification (NCBI taxonomy): domain Eukaryota; kingdom Metazoa; phylum Chordata; class Aves; order Passeriformes; family Fringillidae; genus Serinus; species Serinus canaria. The sequence goes on from NC_066321.1 coordinate 16,708,749, forward strand.
TAATATTTCAAAGAGCACTGGTTGTTCTCTTGTTTGACTGAAAATGGACTCAAACTGGTTTCAAATGACAAGTTGTGACAAATAGAATACCTTGAGAGCTGGTCAGGGACTTTGTTATTTTCTTTGTCCTCCTGTGCTTGTTGGCTGTAGTGAAATTGCACAATCATTAGATCATTATTACCAGTACACTGCAAAGCCTGCATAAGCTTTATTGTTATTATTTGAATGTTATAGTAAATCCCCATGACTCACAGATGAATATTATATTCATTATGTTTCAGACATATGAATTAAAATTAGCACAATGTGTAGAAGTTGTTACTTTGTACTTTAAAGACTTCCACAAAGATTTAAAAGCATTAAAATAATACATTCTTCTGGATATTTCTGGATTCTTTTGGGACAGATTTTCTCTAGAACACAAGACTGACACACTTGTACTTTATTCTTGCTCCCAGCTTGCTAGCTTGAGTTTAATCAAAGTCAATTTGAAAAAAACCGTGCAAATTTATAGTGATGATACTGGTAAATTATCCAGTGGTCAACAAAACCTACACTTCAGCTGCCTCTTCACAAATGAACAGGATCAGAGTATCCATAGATAGGAAAGTTTTGTTGAGGCCTAATGGCCAAGAATTGTACATTATATTTATATCTCTTACTTGTATTGAACTTGATTCACTGAGAAAATCTGCCTCAAAGAGGCTGAGACAGTTTTGTTAGGTGGCATATCAGATACTACACTTTGATTTAGCCAAATCCTTTTGATTGATTTTGTATGGTTCTCATTTCTAATAATATAATAATATTCTGTTAATGGCTGGACTTGATTTTAGAGGTCCTTTCCAAACTAAATGATTCTCTGATTGTATACACAAATTTTCCTCAAGTACTTTACTTATTTGAGGTTTATCCATGGTCTGGGGTGGGAAGCTGATACCAAGAAACTGAATTGGCTAGACTCTTGGCTGTTTCTGTATCAATGTGACCAAAATGCTTACCCATTTCTTTTAGTGCTCATTAACCACTGCACAAAGTCCTGAGCTCGTCTGGTGTCCAGGTACTTGGTGTAATCACTGGTGAATGTGCCTTGTGAGTGACGTTTCACTTCATTCAGCTGTCTGGACTCCTCTAGTGGCTCAGAATGGGAAGCTTTGAATGATCTGTCAAAAGGTCAGACCTTGTTAATCTGCAGTGGTTGCACTACAATCTACAGGTGCATTGCTTTTTCTTTTAGCAGCACTATTTTTTACTCCCACAATGTGGGAGCAAGTGGCATATTGTTCAGTAGTGTGTGGTGAAAGGAATCTGTATAGCAGGTTGGACACTGCCCAATTGCAGTCTTCTTGGATAAATAAGGAGCCACTGTTTCCATACCCCAAATTCCTGTGCTAAGCTTTGCAATATTAAAAACCCAGTTGATTTCAATGGTAGATCAAGTACTGCATAAAGGGGTCCTTAAATTATAGTATGTTTGGCTTCAAAGTGTAAGAAAACAAAGTTCACACCAAGTATTTGTAAAAGTTTGGTCTGAAGAATTTACCTTGATTTCTCCTCTGTATCCTGAAGAGGATTTTGCCAGCTGCCTTGAACTATTATTAAAAGGAGACCAGCAACAAAACAAATGCTTTTCATTTTCATTGCCTGTCAAAACGGAAATAAAACAACGAAGAGAAGTTATAATGTTTGCATATGTCTGAATCAATTACACTGAAAAGAGACATTGTTAGTGCTGATCTAAACATGAAGATTAGACATAAAGAGCCTTCTGGGATGGGATTCATGTCCAGTGGATGACATTTCAGAGACTTGGGTGGGCATTCAGAAGATGGAGTCTCTGCTCCAGTCTTTCAGCTCTAGTCTGTATTCTAGAATGCAAGGAGAGCTGAGAGCTCTGCATCCTCACTGTCTTTTGCAATGTGAGGATAAAGGTCTGTTCTCTCCTTTTCTCTGGGTTCTGCTGATGGCAAACTCTAGATCTGTGATACTGTTCTATTGCAAAACTGGGGGTAGGGATGTGGCTGTGATTTCTTTTCCCAGGTCATTCACTAGAGAAAAAACAAAGCAAATCTTTGTCAAGAATACTGTCACATTAGCAGCTCCCCATCACTCTTTCTCACAGGAGTTGCAATGAGTTCACATCAGCAAAACGTCATTGGAAATAATTTCATTATGTACTTGGGCTAATACTTGTGGATTTGAAAAATCCCTTCTGCCATCCATGGCATTTTCCTATGGACGTTTATGACACAGTCTGGAAAACAAAGGGAGATAGGACACAGGAGTGCCTTGAAGCAAAGTGGTAGCAAAATAAGCCCCAGTCACAAAACACCCTCCCCAATAAATGTAATTTGTACCCTATTCTTGTGGCTCCACTGCAGGAATTACTTACTGAAGCTGATTAATACTGCTTACTGATTTATAAAATAAGGCAGGCTGAGTGAAAATATGTATCTTCTCTATTTTAATGCCTTGTCACAAGAGGCTGAATTTAAATATACTATGGGCTGGAGGAAGTCTTAGAAAATGATGAAGGAATGATGTGTAGTGAAGGTACAGATTGCTCCATTCTGAGATTGAGACTTGGCTCTGCACTGAGCCATGCAAATGAGGGGGCTCTATGAACACCTCTGAAAAGGTGATCTCCTGCATCAAAAATCTTACTGCTGTAGGACTTCTACTCTGCCCCTGTAGTCTGCCCCTTCATAGCAGATTTTTTTTTGAAACCTGTTTCTTCCATCTGTTTTAAAATAACTTATAGTTGGAGATGCAAAGCTTGACTGTTGGCAGGCATTTAACCAATGGTTAGGAAGAATCTATTGGACTGGTACTTTGTGAGGCCTGGTTTTTAAGAGAATCTTACTGAATAATATGAATATTTTACTAGAATACCTCAGTATTGGTATCAAAATACTTGGGGCAATCAAAATCTTTGTGAAATATTGGTCAAGCTCAGGAAAAGAAATGTGTAGCTCTGATATTTTCTGATGGATTTTACTATTAAGCAATGGAGCCAGTTTTCCTCTCCCCACCAGCCAGCGTTAGTTATTTTTTCATCCGTGTCTGTTCATTCTGCCTTGTGCAGTGTCCTGGTGTAGAGGAGTTAAACCCTTCACTGGAACATACCCTGCTACAGCACCAACATATACCACAGTGGTCATGGAGTCAGTCTCATTAAAACCTAACTGTGGTGCTGAACTGCTTTCAGTGTTTCACTGGGAGCTGTCATTTGGTGGTGCAACACTGACATCCAATGTTGATCCCAAGGAATGCATAGTTTCCCATTTCATAGGCTTCTAGCAAGGGAACAAAAGCTCTGCCTGTTCTCTGGAAATGACTCTGTTGTGGTCATTTCAAAATGGTTTGATTGACCCCTCTGGTAGCTGGTACAGCTGTAAATGAGTTAACTTGGGCTTGGACTCCAGATAAAGTCTGGCTATTACAGCATACAGAAGTAAATTTCCCCTGCTGAATAGCCCTAGTTTACAGCTGTCTGTAGCTTTATTAAACTGTGAGCCAGATTAGCCATAAACCCAAGTCACTGAGGTGGAATGAAATAGCCAACACCAAAAGCATTTCTTTTTATATAAAAGTTATTAAAAATATTTCAAAGTCACTGTAGTCAGTAAAAAGAGAATTTCAGTTTATCTTGGCTCTAACTCTAATGTCTCAGGCCCATAGAACTTTCAGATGTGAACAGTCCCACTGGCTACTTTATTCCTTAAGTATTAAGATTAAACTTAAATGCATTTTCAGCTGCTTTCTAAATTTTTCAGAATCAAAACTGTGAGATTATTAAAAAAGACATATGTATTTCAAATGCAGTTTTTGAAATTTATAATTTGTTGAGAATCCTTATTAATAAAATAAGCTTTTCCAAAAACTATTAGCTTTCTGCCAAATATGTTCTTTTAAAAAAATAGCATCAGTTTTGCTTTTTCAACATTTAGTATTTGCTATTGGTAAGTTAAACCAGCAACAGAAGTTCTTGACAAGTTAAACAGGATACAGTTTCAAAAGAAGAAATTGTAATTTTATTTTTGATAATATAGACATGTCTTATAGAGAAAAAGAGATGATCAGAAAAACAATATTTTCTTAGTTTATGCTGGCTAATCAATTAATTTCTCAATCAGAAAAAAGGTTTTATTTGCTGTAAGTTATTTAGGTTACCAGTAGACCCTGCTAAAAACCATGGAAACCTATTGTCAAGGTGCAGGAAAACTAAAGCTAATCTCACACAGAAAAGTTTTATTCCTATGTATATTAGACTAACGAAAATATTTTCATATCTCTCTGATTGAAAATGAAAAAAATTAAGACATCTCAGTTTGAAACACCAGAAATATGTAACAAATATACCTCTCAAATCTTCATCAGATATTATTTGAATATTATTTCCTTGAACAACCTGATTTTTCTAGTTTTCTAATATATTCTACTACAGATGTAGTAGATTTTTTGTATCTATGTACAATTTTAACTAACTTAATTTCTTTGAGTTTTCAAAAAAATCTTTCAAATGTCACATTTCTATCTATTTCCAGTTAAAAAATAGAAATTATGAAGTTACATTTAATAAAGCATTAAAAAATGGAAATATACTCATATGAACATGCATGAATGAACAAAATGGATTTCTATTGAAATGTAACTGTTTGCAAATAGAAATAATTTCTAGAAATGGATAAATTACTTTTTCAGATAGGTTTATTTTACATGTCATTTATCCATCATGCTATAATGCCTTGTAGAAAGTTCTGTAAAATCCAACAGTTCTAGTCTAAGGAATTCCATAGTAGGAGGGAAGATTAAATGAAATTTTATGCAATAATCCTATTAACTATTGAAAGGCTATTGAAAGGTTTTAATTTCACCTCTATGCTATACAATTTCTTTTTCTGATCCTACAGTGATATGAAAATAATAGTTGCTTGAGACAAACTAATCTAAAAGTGGGGCAGTGGAGTGACAGTCTGTAGGGTGACAGAGTGACAATCTGTCCTGGACAGTTTTAAGTCAGTGTCTACATAATCCCACTGAATTTGCTTCCATGCTTATACCTTAATCCTCATTGATTCATATTTAGGCAGTATTTATAAAGAGTGAATAATTTTTAACTTACAATAATTAAATATTTGTACAGAAGGTACTGAAGAAGATAAAAATACAAAAATCAATAATTGTTTTTCTCATCTAAATTCTTACTACAATGCTTGTCTTTCATGTTCTCATGGTTAATATTTCAATTAATTCTGCAACACAAACTGTTGGTTTCCATTTTTTAGATCATTCTCTGTTGAAGCAATCAATACATCAAAATATTTAAATTATGATGTCATTAACTCCAAATATCAGTGAGTATAGCCTCAGAAGAAAACACCAATTTGCTGAAAGATCTGCACCTCTATTGCAACCTTTGGGCGACACAATGCAGATAATGCACTCGGCTTTCTCAAATAAATAACTGGTAGTTCATATAAATCTTACCTTATTCTACTTAGAGGTGATAGGTGGCAGTTGCAGAAAGAGCTACTCTCTCTCCTGCAACTATGGCAAGCCTTGAGGATCCTGAGCTCTGTCTAGCTGCCTCCTTTGCACACACTTATATATAAACTGTTCAGCTCTAGTAAGCATTGCAGGAGTGCATCATTGCTGACAGTTTCCTTATTCAACTTTAAAAAAAAGTCATCATATTTGCTATTCATTTCATTTGATAATTTTACAAGCAATTTCACACATTCATTCTGCTTACTTTATGACATCAATGCTAACATGGATTTGCAGAAGGAGTGAGGTAGCAATGTCCAAAGTAGTAAATATCAAACAGAAGGGCATTAACATGACAAACAGTGGGCAAAAGGTGCCTGGGATCAAGGCTGCAATTTCTCCAGTTTCTGATTTGCCACATTTAATGTTTGGAATCCTGATTCTATCAACATCAATAGCGTTGTTTTCACTTGTCAATTTTAAATCAGAGTTTATAAATTTAATCCATTAATAAAAATAAGCACATCTTTCCCAAAGCTCTTGAATGATTCTTCAGGTAATCTTGTGCCAGAATAACGACTATGAAGAGATGTGAAATACTGCAGTGATGGCTACCCACTACGCTATGCCTAGCACAGGGGAAATTTAAAAAAATGTTGTGATTACCTTTAGATGTAAAATTTCAAATTCGTAAATGCTACTGTAAGAAAATTCATGCACACTTGAGAGCTATATACTAAACATTCACTATAAATTGAGTTTCACACTGTGGCCTATTTATTTATGCAAGATAAACCATTTGCTCACATGTCCATTCTCTACAAGGAAAAAAATTAGACAAAATGGATTTGAGATCTATTTTGCATCGAACAAGTTCCTGTTTGATGTAATTATTGTCGTTCAGTGGAGACAATTTCACAGCTCTGGTGGGGCAGCATTGCCAAAAAGCCATGGTTATCTGTGCAGTGACAACACAGAGACTGAGACAGGTAGGGGGGAGATAGGTAGGAGGAAGGTTCTGGAATCACAGTAGACATCTCACTGAATGTTAATGACATCCAGTGCCCCAGTCTGGAGTGCCTCACGGGCACAAACAACAAACCTTATTTCCCTTAACACCGCTCCTCAAAGCCAGCAAAGAATGTGCTTCAGTGAGACAATTTTCTGCTGTCTGACCACAGCCAGATTGGCACAGCCCATAAGATACAACTGAGGTAGTGCATGAACTTAATAACCACATTAGAGTGGCAAACAAAATTTACTGGATCCTTCCTAGAGCTCTATCCTAAATACCTGGCTGTGGTACCGTGGTGTGGGTTCAGGGGAACATTGACTCTCACTACACAGTCCACATAACAAAGTTTAATTTTTGTTAAGTGCAATTTTTCTATACTTTTGAATGAATCTACGAGATTCATGGTATATTTTTTCTATTCCTAGTGCTCGGGGTGGTGACCCGGCGGCTCCCGGGGAGGCCAGCGGAGCATCCTGCAGTTCCCGGGCAGTGCAGCAGATGGGGATCACAGGGCCCTTCCCAGCGCCGCTGCACCCGCACCGACACGCACAGCTCTACAGGCATCGCTACAGGCACCGCTACAGGCACCGCTCTGCACGGCCAGGTAAAGACACTTGGGAAAGAGGCAAAACGGAACGGGGGACAACATCCTCTCCTCCAGGAAACAGAAAGCTGTTCTCTTTTTGTTTATTTCTGTTTATTTTCTTGTGTCATGTAAAGTTCCTTGTTTACAGTAGGATGATTCCAGAAACAAAAATATGAGACAAAGCACCTCAGTGCACCTGGCTGGGCAGGTTCTCACTGAGCTGCATCATCTAGCAGGTCATCTGGCATCTAGAAGGTGACTGGTTACTTGTTTTTCAAGTGGTACACAGAAAATAAAATGTGCAGGAAAGAAGGGAACTGCCATCATGAACCACACAACCCTCAGCTGCCACAACTGAGTCTATAGTATATATTTCAGGAGCTCAGCAAAGAAAAGTTCCTAAATAAAAGTGGAAAATTATATCAAGTGCATGAGACATGCACATACGCTCAGATTTGTTCCTCTCACATTTTAAAATACACCAGTTAGATGGTACCTCTTGGCAAAATCAAGGGCAACCCCAGTGTCCTCTGTATCACTGTTCTCAACTGAGACAATACTTTGAGTCAGACTAAGAGACAGAAGCTGAAAGGGGCCTGCCTTTGGGAAATTTTTGTGTTTCTCATGATTCAATTGGAGTGGTTGAGTTCACTGTATCTGGAATCTATCAGTTTCCTGCACCATCATCTGATTAAAATTGTCAAGATTTGAACATTTTAATGAATTAGGAACTTGCTGCCTTGTGACAGTAAAAAGTAAAAAACCCTCATCAAACGCTTTCAAAAAAATGACCTCCCCAAATTCTTCTGTGTAGTTCTTCATTACACATTTATTGCTGTTGTATTATTATCCATTACATGTCTAAAGGGAGGAGGATGTATCTTGGGGTATGACTAAAGGCCCACACCCTTTACTTTCTTATAACATACAGAAAGTATTCTCTCCTGACATTATCAGCTGTGAGTTCAGAGGGCCAGGCTCTGCAGCCCCTTTTGTTTTGCTGTCTTTGTTATATGCTAATCACAAACAGCATTCCCCTCCTGAGAATGGGAACCAATATAGGAGGAACATATGTGTAAACACATGCACATATAAAAACCCCACCATGGTACATCCATAAACCTGTGCTTGTACATGACACACACAGTGTGTGCCTATGTGTGCACACAACTCCACGGCCGCCCTTCAGGGAGCAGGAATGCCTTGCTGAAATGGTGGGTGAGTTTGGGGTCTCTAGGCCTTTCCACAGCACACAGCTCCTGCTCTGTGCCAGGGGTGATGAGAGGTTTGTACCTCAGCAGCCCCAGCCATTGGAACTGAGCTGCAGCCCACACTGTCTGCTCACATAAGTTGGAATCGCTCCACTGCAAGTCAATGGAGCTGCAGCAATTTGCGCAAGCAGAAGAGCTGGCCCAATGTGTACTGGTTGTTTTACATTCTGAGAAGACAATGTTCATAATTGAAAGTAATACCAAATGCTCTTTGCAAATACTAGGAATTATTCAGACTAAATATAGAGCCTTCAAATGACTCTATAAAATGTTCTAAACAGCTGTGCCTTGTAATTGGAACTGACTGGCAAACTGGGAAGTATTGAATGCAGTTTGAATTGGACTTGATATCTGAGTAAAATGAGTATAACACTAACCATATTCTAAAACCTGACTGGTTTTCTGCTGAAAACCAGGACTTTTCTTCTTTACAGCTGCAGTAATCCTGTGTGAAACAAATCATGTAGGTCTGTGTTTGAAGGATTGCAGGCTCTTTCATGTGCACAGCTTACACAGCACAAATAAGGTAGATGATGAGAACAGGTTTGGAGTGGAAACAGTGACTTTCTACTATCTATTTACACTTCAGCCCCTAGAATAAAGCAATTTTCCCTCTTCAGCTCTAGTTTTAATTTGTAAAAGCTAGAAAGAATTCATAGAGGAAACTGACTTGTGAACAAGTGTATTTGTGGCTATTTATCAAGGGCCTCTCTACTTAATTCAGAAAAAATTCATCCTATCTTCAGAGGCTTGGCTACCTTGTTTATGTGACAGGTATTTGAAGACTCGTGTTTCATTGTCTGAAGTAGTATGTTTGAGTATCTGAAGTGTGAGAGTGTTATCCAAAAGAGAAAAAATCCAGAAAGTGCTCAGCATTTTTTGAAAAACAGATCCTCTAAAGCATTTGAAAGTGGGAAGCAAAACTTTGAGGATGTTCATTCTTGTCATAAGAGCTTAGCTTAATTCAAATTGTGTCCTAGTGTTGGCTCTTACATACTGTATTCCATGTTTGCAGTATAGTCATATATACTTTTTATTCACATATTTTGTTAGCTTCAGGACAAGCCCTTGCAACTTGAATTACTGAAGATGTGTTACAACAGGGCCTATCCTGCAGCCTCTTAAGGCTCTTCTCTCTGATTGAAGTGGAGTGGGGCAAATACCTGTCCAGTGAATGTCTGGGGTAATGCTTGTAACATGGATTGTGGCTGTAGACAAGGTAGAATGGAACACATTCTCTTTCTAGAGGAGAAAAGGCTTGGGACAACCTCATCACCATATATAAATATCTGAAGGGATGATATCTTCCAAAGAAGACTGAGCCAACTTCTTTTCAGTTGTGCCCAATGGCAGACCTAGAAGCAAGAGACACAAACCGAAACACAGAATGTTCTGTCTGAGCATAAGGAAGCACTTTTTTACTGTGAGGGTAACCAAGCACTGGCAGTGGAGGCCCAGGGAGAGCATCCAGAGGGCTTTTAGATATTCAAAAGCCATCTGGGCAAAGTCCTGGGCTACTGGATGTAGGTAGCCCTGTGTAAACAGGGAAGGGAGATAAGTTTGCCTCCAAAGCTCCCCTCCAACCCCAAGCATTCTGTGATTCTGTTAGAGTACAAGGGTAGGTTTGCAGTGCTCTGCACCATTTCTGGAGACTGACTGTGATATTACCTGTTATAAGCACAGGCCAGCCAGCAATCTGATGTTGATGTATTTTTAAGAGGGTTTTTTTGACACTCACAGCACACTAGGACATTTTATCCCAGGTCATCGAAACACATGGTTGCACTATCATAAATCTTTCAGGTTAGACATTATTTCAGCAATTCAGTGTAAATGTCACACTCTGCTGGAGACATATTCCCATTCTTTGGCAAGAACACTGTGTAAGGCAAAGAAATTAATAACATGAAAAACAATGAAGGAAAAATGTTGGCAGAAACTGCACTTATTTTTAATTTTTTCTTATTCCCACAACTGCTGCCTACAAGCCAAAGTAGATGGTGAGCAGTTTGGAAGATGTGTACTATGATTGCCTTAGGAAACAAACAGACCTCAGGGCAGATTAATAATGAAATAGCCAATGCACCCCTTGAGAAAGAGGTACCTTCTGTTATTTTATTTGACTGATTTTCCTGAAATGTCCCTTATTTCAAATGCTTCCAAAAGCTTCAGACAACAGACCTGTGAGCAGGGTGTGAACAACACATTGAATTATTTTATTACTTACAGTACCAACAAAGGGCCAATCTATCTGCTCAGATTTCCAGAACTTAGAAGATTTTCAATAGAATAAATAAAATAAAGGTGAAGAAATTGAAAGTGACCTTAATATATTGATATTTATGTGAGATATACCATGATATATCTCACATATTGATACCATGCTTTTTTTGAAATTACTTAGGTTCTCATTGACATATTCAGGCATCTTAAACCTATAGGCATCTCAGATAAGAGCTTAATTTTTCTCTCTTTCACCACAACATTACAATTATTTCCATGGTGTTGTATCACTATAACAAATTGAGAGTTAAATCTCAGTATTTCAACTGAATTGTATTCCTTATTTGTAAGATAACCACATTTCTGAGACTACTGTTGTGTGCAGCAAATGCACATAGGACCATATAATCAACATCTAATTAGGCCCACTTCATGTTATATTTGCTTAATTTTAACTTTCTTACAGCTATAATTTTTTCCTTTAGCCATTATAGCAGTTGAATTTTAATTACATTACCAACAAAAAGCTCATTAACATCACGTAATTGGCAGCGTTTCCAAAAAAACCTGAACTAATTGAGTATTTTCTGAAGAGTTCCCATCAAAGTATAATTTAACCATTACAAACAGCTTGGCAACTACATTTGCATAAAGATGTATCTAAGGAATGTTCTCATGTGTGGAAAATCAGATTTGATATTGCCATTAACAAACGAAGGAAGCTGTTACATAGCAAATCACTTCCACATTTTAATTATTTTGGCCAAACCCCATGTTTTTGTCAAGAAAGTCAAATGAAACCCCTTGCTTTTCCACAAAGAAGCAGCAACTGGTCTCTGACTGAGAGTTATGAAGCAGCTTGCTTTGTGGGAAGGCAACACAATCTATTTTAGGGTATTTTGCACTCTCAACAGCTAATAGCAGAGATTGTGTCAGAAGGACCATGGTTCTTATGCAGTAGATTAATTCAGAATTTTTTAAACACATGACCAAGAAATTGTTTAATCTACGATGGATCTCTTGCCAATTATCTTGTTAATATTCTTATATTATGACAGGACTAATTTAATTACTAATGGAAAGAATACAAGTATTCCAATCATTATTAGCTTCCACCATTTTTTAAAGACTCCCTAAAATAGTTGCACTAGAAACAAAGCAAAGAAAGCTTGCACAATGCTTTGATCCTTCCTCTCCAGTCTGGGATGAATGACACTGAGTTCAATTTGAATGCTGAGGTGATGAATATAAAGTAAAAACAGGTAAATATGGCTCACATACTTTGAATACAGGTGAAAAACCCACTGATACATGATAGTTATCATGAGTGTCCTGCTTTCATGTTTAAACCTCAACACTGAGAGTTGTGCAGAATCAAGGTTTCAATAAGAGTTGAATAAAATTTGAACACATTCAAGACTCTTAATAAGAATCCAAACTTCAATGTTAAATATTGTGTGTTCCTATCTCTTCTTGGATTCTTTACAAAAGGTTGGAAATCAATTTTGAGAAACTGGTACTTGTTAGGATGCTAATTAGGTACTTGCACTGCTTCCTTTGTCCTTTCCCATTTTACAGTTCTAGTTAACAAATTCAATCACATTAATCTGACAGAGGGCATTTGCAATGAATCACCTTTCTTGGACTGCAGAATGTAAGTTTAAGCAAGTCACCAATAGATGCACAAGACCGTTTACATTCTGATTTTATTTTTTTTTGTCAAACCTGTATCAAATGTGTCAAATCATTTGTTACCATAACATTTGCTAATATACAATATCAAAAGTGGATGTAAACATCAAGTTTAAAATTTCAAAGTTCCTGTGCTCAATTCACCTGAACACTATACAACTTGGGGACTGCTGTCTTTTCATTCTCCCAAAGATATCTTAGATGCCTTAGCCTGCTCTGAGTTGCCTACTTATTCTGACAAAGAAAAGCATTGTTTGAGGAAGTGGGTCATATGAGTGTAGAGATGTTTGCTGGAAAGGCCTGGAATTCCATGGTTCTGATCAGTATACCACTGAAAGAAAAAGCAAAAACAGAACATAAACCCCTTATGTCATGTTTTCAATTCTGGAAGAGTTAAACAATACAAAAAATGTATTTTATTGTACACATAAGAAAGTGGATGGCTCAAGAAAAACTAGGAATCTAATAGTTTTTTTTTCCTCAGTTCCCAATATATTCTTATTCTTGCTGAAAACAAAAGTTCCTAAGTCTTTTGTAATTTAAGTGTAAACATTACTGCCTCAGTACTTACAGGCCAGTTGTAGCAAGTCAGGCAAAAGAGCCTTGAGATGCTGTTAGGGATGAAATCCCCTTGACCTGCTGCATGGTCTGGGTAATAAGGGTAAGAGTCTTGCTTGGGAATAAGTACTGAGCTCTAAGCAACAAAATTTCAGCTAAATGCTGTTTGAGTTCTATTCAAAACATCCTGCTTTATAGCAGGGCCATGAACCTTTTAAGTGATGATCTGGAAATAAAACACACATAAATAAGAATTATGCTAACTCAGAAATATCTGCCATTCCACTGTAGCTGAACCAGAATGATTACAACTACATACAGTACTCCAGACACTTAATATATAACCCAGATTGGGCAAAGATCAGCAAAGGAGGCAGAGAATAATATACAAATATACAAATATATGTATATTACACATACAAAAGGGCCTATAAACCCCTGTTATCCCTTTTTGGGGAGTTCATGGCCCTGTGAAACCGGACTTGGGCAGAAGATCAGTATGTCTGACAGCAGGCAAACACTTTGGTTATTAGCCCTGAGAAAAAAGGTTTGGAAGCAGAGGTTAGCATATAAATCAGATCTACATCTCCCCTGTTTATTTCTCATTTATATCCTGCAACCTCTTGCCTATGTGTTTCTATCTCTGCCTGTGCCTGCTATCCCATGCAAATTTTTCAGAGAACTTTTTTTTTTTTTTGTTGATTCTGGATATATATATATGTTTGAATATCTTACACCCTTTTCACTTGTTTTACTTCTTGCCTGTGGCAGGCAAGTCCAATTCAAGATAGACTCTACCACACCAAGTGACAATTCGGCCCCAGAACTCAGCTCTTTTACTTTCCTCTTTTATCTGGTATCAGAAACACTTATAAGGAGGCTGGGTTTTTATTCTTCTCCCTGGCTCATTTTAAAAGCCTCCAAGTTATTCTTGACAAGAGGAAAATCCTGCTAGCTTACAAAGGGCAAGGGAAAAAGAAAAAAAGAGCAGACAAATAATTTGGGGAAGAAATTGAGAAGTTGTTTATGAAGAATAACAAATGCACTAGCAATTGCCAAATTTTGAAGCATGTTCAGTTGAACTGGGTAGTTAAAAACATTGCCAAATGTCAGATAAGCTTATTGATAAAGTTATGAACCACTTTTCAAAATAAAAAATAGCCTATTATTTACCATTGCCTGGAAATCCACCTGTGCATTAACCAGAGCTTTTGCAATTTGTGCTGAGTTCTGAAAATGTACATTATCTAAAAAGAAAAAAAAAAAGATTGTCTGTTGAAACGTGTTAATACCACAAAGCATAAAGTTATAGTGCATTTAGCTGTGTCCACTAATTATCAAGTGATACAGTTGACATTACTAAGAATGAGTAAGCATCTTATGATAGGTCATATGGAAATCTACCAAAGATCTAAGCCCTGACCCAATCAAAGATAGATGCTTAATGTTTTTCAAACAAAGTGATTCTGGCTCTGTGTTTGTTCTGCCATTTGCAAACCTCACCATCTGCTGTTCCATGGATGAGAAGATACTCTACATTTTGGAAATTCTTTGCTCTTGCCATCACAGTTGAATTCTGTTGAGAGGAAAAAAGAACAGTTCAGCAACTTTAATTTAAACCACTTATTTATAGTGCTGAAAGGCTTTCATTACCTAGTAGAAAAACAATCAAACGGTTGAACTGACATGACAGCAGTGACTACATATCTATCTGAGATTACAATAGAAACCCTGTATAAGGCTGTATATGTGTATATACATGTACATCAGTCTCTACAGAGGGATCTGAACAACCTGGATCAATGACCCAAAGCCAGTTGTCTAAGGTTCATCAAGGCAAAGTGCCATACCCTGCTCTTGGGTCACAACCACCCCTCTGCAGCACTAGGGGCCATGTGGAAGGGTGGCTGGAAAGATCTCTGGTAGAAAAGGACCTGTGGGTATTGGTTGAAAACAGCTGAACATCAGCCAGTGCATCCCCAGGTGGCCAAGGAGGCCAGAGCCATCCTGGCCTGTACCAAAAGTAGTGTGGCTAGCAGGACCAGAGAAGTGATCATCTCCTTACTGGGCACTGGTGAGGCCACACCCCAAATCCTGTGTTCAGTTTTGGGCCCAAGAAAGACACTGAGGTGCTGGAGTGTATCCTGAGAAGGGCAACGGAGCTGGGGAGGGTCTGAAGAGTGAGTCCTCTGAGGAATGGCTGAGGGTGTTTAGCCTGGAGAAGAGCAGGCTCAGGAGGGACATTAACATTCTCTGTTACTCCCTGAAGATATGCTTTAGCCAGGTGGGGGTTGGCCTCTTGTCCCAGGCAACAATCAACCGGACAAGAGGAAAGGGCCTCAAATTATGCCATAGGAGGTTTAGACTGGATATGAGGAAAATTTTCTTCATGAAAAGGGTTGTCAGGCATTGGAACAAGCTGCTCAGGGCAGTGGTTGAGTCACCATCTGGGAAGGTATTTAAAAGATGTGTAGATGTGGCACTTGGGGACATGGTTTAGTGGTGCACTTGGCAGTGTAAGGTTAATGGCTGGACCTGATGATCTCAGAAGTCTTTTCCAAACTAAATTATTCTGTGCATCTGTGATCTGTGACTTCAGCTTCAGAACAGGAATAACTATAAATAGATACTGTTTTTTTCTTACATCATTTGCATGTGTTCTGAAAAGCACCAGCAGAAGAAAAAATATTGATCTGGACCATATTGATGATATCTGTCCATAGAAGGTCCCTGTGCAAGCTTGGCTTGCAGCAGGTAGCTTTCTGTGCTGTCACAAATGTCTCTACACGAACAGAAACAGATTTGATATTTAGTGTCTTTTCTATGAGCCAATTCATACAAAGAACAGCACTAGTCATGTCATTCCCAGAATGCTCCAATTCCTGGCTACCCAGACAGCTCCACCAGGGCTGTTTGGTATTGAGCACTTCTGTTCTTTGAGTTGGGATGGAGATACGTACCGAGAACATGATCCAAATCTTTAACAGGAGTGTTTCCACTAAGTTCTTTGGATGTTAACTCAGGCCTCTCTGTATCCAGAGCCAGTGTGTGCTGCTAGAGGAAACTACAGACTTCCTATCAATGTGAAGAAAAGAATGGCAACCTGTTCTAGGTAGGGGAAGCTGATCTGATAATTTAGTATGCATATGATCTTATTATCAGAGAGCTAAATTTGGAGGAAGCAGCTAACAGTACCAACCAAAGCCTTATTAAAATCAACATTTTAATCCCTCTCACTTCAGTTCTTTTCTAGGCTAATCGTTAGCACTGGCAGAACAGTCTGATTTGTCCAAGTAAGAAAATAAGGATTTCCATTTAGCTTTTTTGGGATTTATAAATACAAACCTACAATTAATTATGGAGATAAGAATTTCATGGCAGTAGCTTTGCTACAAAAGGACTATATCATGAGACTTGGTGGGCTGCTTTCTTTCTTCACAGTTCCACTTATGCATAGCAGTGTTTTTCAAAAATAAGGCAGAATGGCACAGAGGCAGAACTCTCACCTTATAGTGCTCAAGATTATCAGACTTTATAGGAAGACCCATGAATCGTTCTGTGTAGATTGAAGCTGAAATTAAAGAAGAAAAAAAGCTATAGATAAAGTGCAGATATTTTGTGGCTTCAGTGACACATAGGAAATTAAATGATGTTTAACTGTGTCTGTTCTTGGCTTCCTCATAACACATCAAATTTACACATATTTTAAAAATCAGCTATGAAGACTAATTATTTATTGTTCTCCAAACCATCTTTGCAAAAATAGTGGTTTTATATTCATCCAGGTTGTGGGGATAAAGGTAATTAATTGATACGGCTCTATGCTGTTGGGTTGAACACCAGAAGCCAGTTGAATAAAGCAATGAGCCAATATGGGTGGATGGTGGAAAGATGACACAGACTAATTCTGACACCTTAGAAAGAGGAGCTGAGGATTTGTATGTGTGTTTACAGTAAATATGGATATGCATGTTCTCATTTTCCTATTGAATGTATATATGAAGCAACTAGGGGGAGCAGGAAAGGATGCAGGCATGAACTGAAAAGATGGCTCATTGTTTTCCAGCTCTCTGTTAAATTCATTTTTCTAACCACAACAAAGACTGGTGACAGATTTGACAAAATGAATGTGAATAACTGAACAGTGTCACCAAGAAATCAGTAGAAACATATCTATTTGAGCTGCCTTGGTATTTGTACTTTAACTAGGAGCTGTAATGAAAATTTATGGAAAACTGACACAGCAGCTGCTACTACCAGAAGATTACTTTCCTTATGACCTTGCCTTGAAGGAGGAACTGACACATATTGAGCAGTCAAGCTGCAGTATTACAAGGACTTTATTTATTTAGGGAAGCTGGGGCTTCCTGACAAAGAGAGCCTTCCCTCTCAAAAGACAGGTGATGGCCATTGTAATCATTAAGGAATTGGGATTGTCTATCTTGTCCAGTTTGATACACCGTATCAGAAAAATTTTGTTAAAAAATAGAAATGAGAATCCTCCCAGGAAAAGAAAATAAATCAATGTACTCTTGTTCCCATAGTTTATTATGTACCATTTACATGTGCTACCTCTGAGAGCTAAAGACATGTACTATGTCTCCCACATGAGCCAAGCAAGGCTTCTGAAGATAATTTGTAATATAAGTACCAAAAAAATTTAAGTAGCCTATCTTTTATCAAAATCCTTTATCATTCCATGAAAACAGAAAATGTGCAATATCTCTTGTCAACACAGTGTCAAACAACCATATTGGGCTTAAGTTTTCAATAAAATAGACTCTTTCTGAATGGCTGGCTTTTCTACAGTATTCTGAGCCAATTTTTCCACCCTCTTCTACCAGTATAGCTACAACAAGTCCACAGAGGTCAGCAGAATTGCATTATAATGACTAAGTGGAAGATTCAGCTTGTCAATTATTGAGGAAGGAAAGGCAGATGAATTTAAATAAATTTTAATAAAACAGTCATAGATATAATGCTTTTAACTATACAGTGTCCCTGAATGGAATCTTCCTTTCCACAACTGTTCAGCTCCAACTCAAAATGGAGGGGGGTGGGACAGCTTCTGACAAAAGATTATGGCCCAGAATCTCAACTGGGCACCTAAAAGAGGGTTGGACAGTGTTAGAAGCTCTAGGGGCCAGTACATCCTGTGACATACTGATATTACTAGGAGACTCAAGGATGTAACATCCTGTAGTTTTGCCCCTAACACAGCTCACCCTAATGCTAACATGATCTGTTTGCCAAAACTTATGACTCATGGCTTCCTTTTGTTTCCTCCCTTCCTTAGTGGAGGTACCTTTGCCTGTTTGGATTTTACAGTGTGTTTTCAGCAAGATTCTTTAATTGCCACCTGAAAATTCAGCTGACATAGAAATTGCAATGGTGCAGGTCTAATCTGCTTGAACTTAAAAGCTTCATTTGAATTGGGATGCTGGGACAAATTTTTATATCATGTCTTTTATTGAGGGACTTTTGCGAAAGCAGTGCTTTATGCCTGCATTCTGGAAATAATTTTGTGATCATGAGTAAAAATGTCTTAAAAAAAATCTTGATGCCAGTGAAAACACGAAGACTATGCTTCCTGTGTCATACAAATATTTCCCCCTTTGTTTGCAAAACACCATAAATACAAGGAATGTCTGTGCTAGCAGTCAGGGAAGGAATCTTTCCCATTTAACCAAAAATTTTTCTCATAACCAAGACTTCTTAGAAAACGACCATATGCTAAGTAAATGTGTTCAAAGTGCTACATTTTACTCATTGAAAATATTCATGCCATGATTTTTTTTACACTAAGGTTCCTTAACACCATGCCAAAAGCTTAACAGGTCGGCAAGTATGAGTATGTGCCTGCTTTATTCACACAGGAAGGCCTTGGGAATATACACCCAGTGTTGTTTCCTCTCAACAGTTTGGAGCCTAATTCCATAAATATAAATAAGAATATGTGTTGTAGATATTGTACGACAATACAGGTGGGGCTGAGAAACATTTAGAGGCAAAAATATTTAATTAAATAAAATATTATATTGAACACAATAGCCTTTCACTTTTTCACTGCTTTTTGGAAACAACTTTGTAGTCACCAGAAATACTGATTCCTGACACAGGTCATCTGGGATTTCAGAAGTTGAAATGTACTATGATTCTGTTGCTGGCAGATAAATCAGTTCAGCTTTTCTGAATTCAATGATAATGCTTTAATAGGACTTTAAGGCAGATCACTCCTTAATAGCAGTTTATTGAGAGGGCTTCGTACACTTCCTGTTTTAGAAGTGCATATGGAATTATCCAGACATAACTTCTTTGTGACAAAATCAGTTCCAAACTGCCAGTTGCACTCAGTTATTTTCAGCAAGAAAAACATTAAACTTAAGGTCTTGAAAGTTTTAAATCGAGGTAATTTGAATGTCTTTATGTTTCAAATTGCCAGTCTCCTGCAATGATTTAATTTAAGAAGTCATTAAATGCTACATCTTGCTTTCCAAGTCAGTATTTATGACAAGTTTCCATACCGTAATATTCCCAGCTGGAAACAGGAGCCACAGCCATTCCGCATTTAAATACTCCACTGCCAGATCCAAGTGCCAAAGAAGTTACATAGCCACCATAGGACTAGGAGGAAATCACAGACAGTTTAAAATTACTGGTGAAGTATCATTCTGTTTTCTGAATCAAACTCATATAAACTAATTCCAAATTAACTAATTTGCTTTGCATGCATGGAGGACAAAGTAAAAAATGGTTGAGGGTTTTCTGAAATTATTTTATTGATATCAAATAGATCTGATGTAATTTCTTGTGAGAGAGATTAGAAAAATTTATCAAATTATTTCTTTTTTTTGCTTCTTCTTCAGTGTTTATCACTGTTTTCATTACCACTTTCAGTCACAGAGAAATTGAATTTCGCAGCGTCCTTCACGGTAGTCTAACACAACCTACAGCTCAAAACGGGGCTACCTTCAGATGGAAATAATGCTGATTGCAGTCTCATCCATAGTACACTTCCTCTCCATTCAATCTGCTTCAACAGTGATCAATGTTGTCATATTTATTTTTTTTTTCTAGAACCAAAGAGAAACTTTCCTTCTGCTGCTTGTTTTTCATTGCCTCTCAACCTTTCAAGGTGCACCTCCAAGAAGAGTTAGAGGTTTTCTTCCCTCCCTTCACAAACTACTTAGGTTTTGCTAAAGATCAGCATATTGAACTGACTCAGTCATCAGAACTCATATACTTATTACTTCAGGACGAAGCAATTCCTCCCTACTGCCTGCCACTGTTCCTGGTATTTTCTGGCCTGATTCCTCAAACTGGGACCCAGAAAGGAAGAATAAGTTCCTGGCCGTAAGAAGGGTAAAGCAGTAAGTAAGCCTGAATATAAGAATAGATATGTGAAACAGAATGGGCCTAGTTGCTGAGACAGGAAAATAATGTAAATAAAAAGCCTTTGGTTTGGCTCTCCACAGGATGTGGAACTGAGGTTGGAAAAACTCATATAAGGTCTTTGCAAAATAATGGGTTTTGTTTACTTTGGAATTGAGAAAGGGATAAAAATATGGCGTGTCATGAAAAATTCTGAAGATTACTTCAGTAGCATATGAAAGACTAGGAGAAATAAGCAGTATTATTAATTTTTTTTTTTTTGTACAGAAGTTAATTTTGTCCATCCTCTTGACTTTCCAGCTTGAAATGATAGTGAGGAATATAGTAGTAGAAACACTAATTAGTAGAATCTTTCCAACTCATCTGATTTGCTCATCTGATCCTTCAAAAAAATCAGTCCACAAGGCTTAAAAGTAAGGGATTAGGAGTGGGGAGATAAATATATTCACTGTAACAGGCCAAGAGAGAGTTCACAGTCCAAATTACTTTAGTAGTTATTTAAGAGCTTTTGCCATCTTGAAGAGTTTGTTGAGTCTGAAAGCATGAGTTCATGCAGACTCACCAATCTGCAGCCTATAAATACGGTAACACCTTTTAAGTCCTTTCAAAGCTGACAGACAAGGAAATGGTATAATAAATTGGAAAAAAAGGTTGATAGCTTTGGCAGTAGTGCCTTCATTTTAATATTATATCCACTACTGGAATACAATGTGTCCAAGCTCTTAGTTGGTTTTATTTCACTGTGGTGAAATGAAATATGATGTGATTTAAAAAAGAAAATATTTTCTTGAGACCTTAAATTACCTAATGTCACTTCAGAATTATTCACTTCTAAGTGTCTGTGTCATTTAATTTCACCATATGATACCCATTTTATTCTGGTGTTACAGTAGTAACTGTACCAAAGTAACTTAAATATTGGTTGATAGAAGCTTCATAGAAAGATTTTAGCAACTCTGCTCATGTGCTGTCTAACATGAGGCAATATATCTGGCTAATAAAGGTTCTGGGAGCATTACAAAGAGAAATACATGAAAAAAAGCAAAGATGAAAAAGAGACTGTCTAATCATTTGGAATGACTCCCATACTGCCTAATTTTTCCATGTCTTGGTGAAGTTATCAGTGTTGTAAACCCCTCTGGTCCAGATTAATCCCTGATGACCATTGCAAAGCCAGCCAAGTACAGTGATTCAGGATGATTCAGGGGTCACATTTTCTGATGAGAGATAGTCATAGGACTTTTTTCACTATTTTAAACTCAGATCAGAAAGGACAATACTTGAAGTTTGACAGTAAGTCCCTAAATTAAAACTAAAGCAAACTAAAATGTCTTAAGTTGGCTTAACTTCCAGTCCAAACAATGTATTAGACATGAGCTTTTTAAAATTCCCTCTTGAGCTGCCAAAGATTCATTCTGGGGGGCTTGAAGCGTTGCAATTGCATGTATATAAGTACCAGAAGGAACCATCCCCTTTGGAAATACCATCATACATTTGCAGAAGAAATTTTATATATACTTAAGACAGAACCAGGAATAATAATATTAAGAATAATAAATTACTTCAGGATTATTTAAAGATAGATCTAAAAACTCCAAACACTTACCCAGCCCCATATTGCTACTCGTTTCTCATCAATAAAGCCCATTTCTATAAATTTTCTGTGGAAAATAAAATTACAGAAATAAATGCATTATTACAAAAAATTGCTAGTACAATAACAAATTAGCAAAAAAATAGTTTTTCTTGCACTTTTTTTTCCCCACATGTCCCACCAATTTAAGCAAACTGACAATCAACAGCATGCCTGATTTCTACAAAACATTAACTATTCAATCAGTAGGTGTTGAAAGGGAAGAACTTTTCCTGAAAGAAAATACTGAAATCAGTACTTTCATAATAGTAATTTTTATTCCACTGGATGAGGATAATTTTCATTGCTTTAGTGCCAATGGTGCAGGATTACCATTAACATTCAGACTTTATCGTGCAAGATACCCAACATACTGACGTCAGAGTGAGTTAATACTTTGATTTCTCAACAGGAACAGTATTGACTTCTGAGGAGATTAGGGATTCCCTGGAGAAAGAAGCTTTTTTTTATGTGCCTGAAAAGTAAAAAGCTCTTATGGCTACTTCAATAAAAAATAATAATGAAGGAATCATCTACTAATGCTCCTAGTAGGTAATAAGTTTGAAATGTATAAAAGGTGCAAAACTTCTTATGCTCTCAAGAGTCAAACAGGTCAAAGAGAATTATAAATATAAGGTCTCCTACAAATATCCTGAATCAGAGTGTGGAGACTGTATTTCTAAGGATATATTAGCAACAGCAAGGAAAAGAGGATGAGGCAAAAGACCACAAAGGGTTGAGAGTGACAGATAAACACAATAGGTTCAGATACACATCAGGAAACACAGTAGCCTTATTTACTAGGACAAAGGCAAGTGATTGACAACACCCAAAACGTGGGATACTATCTGGGTGGGACAGAGTTAGAAAAGCCAAAAAATTATTCAGTTTTGTTATATTACTGTCTTAATCCCTGGGGCTGCACATACAGTAAAAGCCCCTCCAAGAAGTAGAGTATAGAGGCTCTCTAAAAAGCATTCATCTCAATCCATGTGTTAGATCAGGAAGATGGAATGCACTACATTTAACTGAATAAAAATTTAGTCTAGGTGCTGACAGAAAACTGGGAAGTGTGAAGTCTGAGGTCATTTTTTCATGGCCTGTCTCAGCAGATTTTGCAACTGCAGAATCAGTTTAGGTTTCCTCTGATATCCTATGTCTGAGTGATGATTCAGAATCATATAGAAGCATTCTTCTGATATTTCGAAGTATATCCCTTGTCCTAAAAGTTTCAAGATAGCAAATAATAGAATAAGAGAAAAACTTGACATGATACACAGCTATTCTGTTTCATTTATCACTGAAAAGGATAATGGTGCATTTATATTTATAACATTGAGGAGGAAATATCACAAAGCAGAAAGAGGAAGGAACAGATATCCTTCTCACACACACTTGTAAGTACAGGCAGTGCTCTCAAACAAGCAAAGCTGTGGAAACCTGGGTTGCTAAATCAAATTTTCAGCTAAGATACTTGAGCATTGAGTCTGGAGGAAATAGAGTATTTACTGCTGCACCTGGAAATCTATCCATCTGTCTATCTCTGATCTCTCTGAAATTTATCCAGTCTATCTCTGATGGGCTAAATTCCACACCAAAGGCTGGGCTAAATTCCTGCCTTGCAGTCACGTCTGTGGGGTTCCAACTAACCCTTCTTCAAAGGCTCACTTGAGCAGTGCTACTGCATCTGTAAAATTACCAAGACAACCTTTCTTTGCAATCTTTATCTTTCACTTTCTCCCAAAATCTCTGCATAGGGAATCGGTTTCCCCTGGAACGTTTTCAAGTGTTTTCATGCAAAGGAGCAGCTGTTGGGGAACACTTATCAAGGGACCTCAGGTACTTTCTGTTCTTAACTATCCAACAACAGCACAGAATGCAAGTTTGTCACTAATTGACCTGTAGAACATTTGTGTCTGTTTCAGTTTCTCTACAAACTTCTTATTTGACCTGTAGCTAATCAGTGAGGTAAATCCCTTTGGATCTCTGGCTAATCTCTATGGTCCCTGAGACAGGCTCGCCCTATAGGAAATAGCTTCAGAAAAATGGATAATTGGCTGAACTTTCACCACTGGCAATTGTATTTCTTTAGGCTTAGGACTGAAGCCTCTGATGATTCTCTTATGCAATGCAAGTGGTCAGGTCCAAATGTAGTCTTAGTGGTATGTGGACATAATATACCAGGCAAAACCTCACTGACATCAAGCAAACATGAATATTTTATTTTTACAACTGTTTTTGTCTTATATCCTTGAGACCTCAAGTCTTCAGAAGAAAGGCTGAGCATTCAATTTATCTTTCACCTTACTACTTCTTGGTGAGCAAATACAACAGCTATAGAGGTAGATAACCTACTTACTTAACAGCTGAGATTTGGTCCTCAACTTCATAGACTCCAAGTCTTCGATATACTGCATGCAAAATCTTGTCACCTTGATAAGCTGTCCCTCTGCCATCCACCAGAGCAACAATAATTCCCTCTTTGCTTGCAAGATAGGTTATCCAGCTAATGCTAAAAGTTTCCTTTACATTCTGACTGCAAGGTCCTCCATACCTGAGGAAGAAAATTCATACATTTTCAACTTATATTTATGAATTTATAAATGGTTATTGGACACTGGACTATAGCTATTGGCACTGATAACATTTCCTCCACATGTATTTTGCTAAATGACTGTGGCTCAGAGAGCTCAGTAGAGGAACAGTTCTACTACTATTTTCAAGTAGTTATGAGATTTTGCTATCTAAAATCCATTTTATTTGTTTAGGTCTTATCCCTAAGGGAAATCATTCGTTTCAGCTCAGACTAAGGGGTGCAGTATCAGCTGCTTGTCCTAAGGGGAATCCTTGGAAAAGCCATCCCTCAAAGATTCAATTCTTAGCTCTCTCCAAATTCCTTAGGAGTAACATCCCCTTTTGGTGCTTTTTTGCTTTTTTGCATTTGATTTCCACATGCAGGCAAAAAAAAGCAAGATTAAGAAGTACAGCTCCTTACCCTTTTTGGCTATCCCCAGACCTTATTTGTTTCAGTAGGGAATAACATGGGCTGTTGAAAGTGTGGGCAGAGCACACCCTGCATAGCTGAGCAAACAGAGACACTCTAATGAGAATGGCCTAATGCAAATTACATATTTGACCTCAAGGACAGGACTCTTCTACTCTAAACTTCAAACATACTTAGCATTCTTGGACCTTTGGATCATCACTGGTTAATAAAAAATGATGTAATTGTTTATTACATCCACTCAGCTCTCCTTTCTGCATGTGTTTTCTTTCCACCACTGCAGTTGTTATTGCTTTTCTGCCTGCAGTAAATTATGTCAAGTGCTCTTACAAGCAAGTCCACATGGCTTATTTTTCTTTTCATCTTAAAAAATGAAGGAGGATCTTGCATTTTTTCATCTTAGTAAAGCTGGAATCAATACTTTCAGACTCCATGATAAACAGAAGAAGCAACAGAGCTAAGATCTACAAGGAGTAACCCACATGATTTTAGCCTTTCTCTTTCTCTGAGAAAGTACCCCTTACCATGCTAAGATCAACATTAAAATCCTTATTGATCTCCATTGGGATGAATTTCTATTCCAGAAATTCATTGAAAAAAGCTCAACAAATGAAACAGAACTAAGTAGTTTTGCTTTATAAAACGTTGCAAATGTCCCAGCTTTTGTTAAATTAGAAAAGGTATTTTTTCTAACAAAACAACAAGATTCAAAGAAAGGAAGAGTTACATACACCTGAATAAGCAGAGGGTACTTCTTGGATCTATCAAACTGTGGAGGTAGAAGCATTTTGTACCACAAAGCTAGAAAAGACAAATTAAAATTAGATTCTTAATGGTTGAAATGATTCCTCTAGGCATACTCCAGAGTCTGGGGTAGCAGTATATGAACATGAATCAGCACAGAGTACACAAGGCACAAACTGTGAATCACAGAACTGATGCCATTAACTGTTTATATTGAGCTGTTGAAGAACAGCTTGGAAGGAACTCACATTTACTTTAATTTAGCTAGGCTAAATTATCACTTCACAAAAGTCTAGGTTCTCAGTTTTTTCAGGTGCCTAGAAAAGCATAACCATTTTAAAATTACCAGATATTAGTTCTGAAAACTTTACACTGATTTATTACCATGGGATACTGTTGGTAAGTCACTACTGAAAAGAACAGTGCAAGTCAATAAAATGCATAAAACAGGAATAGCAGCTTACACTTCTCATTTTACTACCACCATATTATATTGTTTTTACACTATATTTAAACTCTTTACCAATAGTATTAAAGATTTTTTAAAAACGTGCATTGTGAAACAAATGTATTTTAACTCCTATTTTACTGAAAGATAACCTGAGGCATAGCACAATTCAGCTTTTATTGAACAGGGCAGAACCAGGCCTCTTCCCAATCTCACAGGCCAACAACTTTATTCTACAGAAAGACAATATTTACTTTAGCAAAATTAAGGCAAAATATTAAAATAGTAAGAATAAAAAGTACAATAAAGATATGTAATTCTTACTTATACCATCCACTCCAAGCTTATTAATTTCTTCTTTTGGCAGTCTGATATCTTGCAAAGCAGACTGCAATTCCCAATTGTCTTCCAACACTTTGAGCTCTAAGTAAAAGAAATGCCTGAATTATTAACTGATTTATTGCTAATTTCTCTTCAGTAATTAAGATTCCTTTACTTTGTGTTATTAGAACAGAAAGGAAATCTGTGAATTTTACAAGCAGAGTAATGAAATCCACTCAGACACTTCTAATTGGGCTTGATCACATAGCTAAATGAAAGAAAAGCACTGGCATTGCAGTGCACAAATATTCGTTAGATTTTTATAGGATGTACACTTTGCAATGCAAATCATTTCACATGTTGCCTCTGAGTGTTGGAGTCCCGCATGTTAAGAGGAAACAGCTTTCTCCTGCAGATCCCTCATCCCAGTTTTGCAAAATGGGGGAGCAAAAAATGCAAAATTCATGGCACTGTGCAAAACACAGTCCTGTATCTCCTGTATCTCCTGTCTTGCTTATCAGACTAACATCAGTTTATAAATTTCTGTTTAAAATTTAATTAACTTACAGGACAGATTGCAGAATTGTATGTTATTAATCCATTGGTTCTTGTTTCTTTATGTATTTTCCCATGAGTAGTGAGGGATGAAGAGTATTGGAAACAATGGAAATCTGTGACTTTTATCTTCACTTTCAGAATGAAAGAACCTTTTAAAAGTGCAGGAGATTTTTCTTTTTTCCTTTACCTTTCCCTACTCCTTGTTTCTGGAAATGTTCAAAAAGTACAAGAAGTATTCTTCTCTCAACATATATTGAGCTAGGTAGTGCTTAGGACATGCCAGAAATATAATACCGGAATTCGTTCTTTCAAAGTACTCTTGACAAGTTTTGCAGATTCAAGTTGGTTTTTTTATGGCTGGAAGATCATCCTGCTTTTGGATGCTCATGAAAACTCAGCTGAACCCTTTTCCAGCCTTCCCCTCAAAACTCATGAAACTTTCCCTTTACCACAACTGAACTGTAGGCATTGTGGAAGGAACTTCCAAACTGAGCTATGTCAGTTTAACTGTCTCCTACTAAAATTCATGGGTGATATAGTTTCAAAATGCTGTCAACTGCAATGAAAATGGATTTACTAAAAATAGTTTTGCACCACAGAAGAGATTATGAAAGCAAGGAACTGAAGGAAAATTAATTCTAGAAAGGTAATGAAGAATTTAAAGAGAAGCCTGAATTTGTTTTTATTCCTGAGAATAACAGCACATAAGAGGGAGGCATGATGAAACCAGTGGTGAAAATCCATTATAGGAAACTGTTCTCTGCTGCAGAGAAGTTAACACATAACTGCAGCTGGGCACTTAGTTGTATTTCAAGTTTGATAAGATAGTAGGGGCCCTTTACATAAAGGTAACTGAATCAGAAAAAACAGAGAGGTATAAAAATGGATTAAATAAAAAAAAAATCAATGCATGCATTGTATTTAAACCTTTAAATCTATTTAAAGCTTCTGCAAAAGAAATACCAGAACACAGTGTTTCTATACCATAAGTGCAATAGACATGTTAACCTATCCTTTCCATTTGCAAAAATTTTAAAGTGGTTATAAAATAAGATGTACCAACTGCTGCTGGAGTCTAAATAATATGATGTTGCAAACAATATTGCAGCATTTGTCTTCCTTATGTTTTTGTGTGTGTTTTGGTCCGACAACACTCAGCTAACAGTGGGTTATCAACGCATGCTGAACTGTAAGGATCATTACAACTACCAGCTCATTTCCACTCATTATTGGGAAAGGAAGGGGATGCTAAATCTCTGAAGTTTATACAGAACCATGCTAGTTTTCATAACATTCCAGGAACTGAAGGCTTAAAGTCAGAGAAGAACTTTTAGGGAAAAAGACAAGGGACAGAGAGAGAAGATTCACTACAGAACAATTAATATTATCATAGTTAGAAAGTTCCTGCTTGGCTTGGTTGCAAACCACCTTCACTAACAGACTACTTAAAGAATAAGGGCTCTGAATGTTTCTTGCTGAAGATCACACTTTGTATCAATAATTACACCAGTCCAAAGCAGTTATTTGAACTGATATCTGAAAGAGCTTCTGCTCTTCTCTGACATCTCTACTGATGGCTGAGGAAGTCATTGATCCAAATTCTAATTAGTACAGCACAACAGTTGAAACTGTAAACTCTAAATAGTACGCTATTGTCTTTTGTTTAAGGTAGTGTTGCCCCATGAAAAAAGAAAGTCTTGTGTTCATCCAAATGCGAAAAGGAATATTCTGGAAATCACAATAATTTTTTCTACAAAGTTTGACTCAAAATTAGGTTGACAAATAGTTGCCCATGTTAATTTTATCTATACTTTATAAACAGGAGAAACAGCAGGATGCTATGAAAGCGCTGGACTCGGGAATTGAGATAAATGCATCAGTGTGTTCATTCATGTCTGGATTTTACTGATGAACATATCTAAAAAGACACTAGTTATTTTAATACCAAACAAGAAAGGCTTCTTGATCACAATCCTAAGTATTGTACTAGAAGACCTTGATCTGGATTAGAGGTAAAGGAGTATACCAATTGCTCAGAAATAGGCAGGACACTTGCAGTACCTCTATCACCACGGTTCTCAAAAAGAGTAGAAATGGGAATCCCAGGACCTGTTGTAAGAATGATAAAAAGTCAGTTTACAGTTTGAAGCTGGAATTTGGTGATGCAATGTGTATTACTTTAACATTGATAACTGACAGGATTGTTAAAGAGCTCAAAGCTGATGGAAAAATCTGAATCTTTGCTGTATAAGTCACTAGTCCCTGCTACAATACTTAAGGTACTGTGTGTACAAAGACTTGGCATTGCTCAGCAAACATAACAGAAGCAACTTTAGATCTACTAACCCTTCTTCCCTAGAGATGGAGTGACATCTAGTTAATACCTGAGATGTGATTACATAAGGTGAATGCAGAACTAACAATGTGAAACATTCTTCTGAGAACACGTCACATCGTATTTGTGAAGGTGAGTAGCTTTCACATGGTGATGACCTTACTGACTATTTTGTGCAAGAATGATTGAAAGGTGTTGTTATTTGCTGCATTTGGTTCTCTCCTCAACAGAAGTTTAAGGAACTTTTCAGCTGATCAGTCGGTGCAGAATCACAAGAACAGTAAACTTTATAAGAAGTGCACAAAAGGAAAACCTTGGATCCTTTTCATATTTTTTTTAGATTGTGATGTCACTGTTTTTTGAGTACAGCAGTGGATCATACCTCAGATCACTGAAATCACAACCACCTAATTTATTACAAAAGAGCTAAGACTTCCTTTAATACTTGTGTCTTGCAAGTGATTCAATGATCACATATCTTGAACCAAATTTTTCTTAGATCATTTATTGAAAATTTTCTCAGGTGCTCTGCTTAAATAGCCAACACTTATGGCTGACACAGGTCCTAATTTCAATTGGGAAACACAGTAAAGTAGTTTCTCACAGCTAACTTTGATCACATAAACTGGAAAACAGTATATGTTTCTAAATCCTGCTCTGGCTGCTGCAAAGAAAAACATGGCTTTCATGAGCTCGATTAAAATCTGTTTTGTGACATGAGGGACATTAAATTAAATTCATTTTAAATTCTCAAAATCCCAAGCTTTTTGTTGAAAAAAGAAAATTCCTGAATATATCTGTATTTACTGAAACATCACAACATATTTGAACACGGAAAGTCTCTTTCTGGAAATATTTCCTGGTTATTGTGAAATTTCTGTGAGTCATACAAAAATCATTTGGGGTAATCAATATTGATCATGCTGGTAAATATTAAAGAACAACTGATTATATGTTTGGTCCCATGCCATACATACCATAACAGATCAAGGCATAATACTTTGAATGTACACTGAATCTTGCTGTATAATACTGACATCTCTCCTTCCTTAAATTGCAAGTAATGCATTGTTTTCTCATAGGTTTACTTCCAATGCTAATTCTAAGAGAAAAATCAAACAAAGCAATCATTATTTTGCTAAAATTAACTTTATATTTTCCTATCTCATATTCTTGGACACAGGCCCTGTACTTTCAGAAGGGGTAATTTAAAAATAAATGCTTGGTTTTTTTATCAATTTTCCCTCAAGAGTATATTTAAATGCTAGATGGCATTTCTCTCAATCTTCACATAGAGTCTGAAGTTAAGATTTAGTTAAAATAGCTTGTGAAATTACACATTAAACATCTGGAAACAAAATTGTTTTATTGACAAGTCCAGAGACATCTCCTATTAACCTACTATCATTAAGATAACGTTGATAACACTTACTTGTAAATATTCCTTCTTCCTGGATAGCCTTCAAATTCATTGCTTGAATAAAATCTGCAAATTCATTTATATGTTAATAAATAATCCATAAAGTGATGACCTATGAATGAGCATCAAGATAAAAAGCTGTCTAGGAAGTTTATTTAGACTTTTTGAGATTTCTGCATGTGATAGGAGAATAGTTAAGCCTATAAACCTTTCATCTTAATAAATCTTTGCTCAGACTATGATTAGGTGACACATAAGCCATATAAATAGGAGTTCTATCTTAATTCTCATGAGCTAATATCTCTAATTATGCAAGCTTCCTCTGTCTATACAGTAAGCTGAATGAGAGATCATAAAAAAGAGAAGTAACTGCAAATTGTGTGAGGGTTAACCACATGATTGAATTAGGTGTTTTTAAATAAGCCTCTCTAAGATGGGTGATAAAAATAAATAGAAAATTGAGGGAAATTTGCAAAGAATCTTTCATAAGTAAATAATGTTTACAAACCTATGCCGTGCCTTAGCATAGAAATTTGTTGTGGATGCATTCAGATAAAAAACAAATTACACCTAATTATAATCTGAGGAGCTAAAAAACGGCATTCAAATGATTAAATGTTGCTTTTACTGACAACACTCCCAACCTTTTTACTTCATGACACTTACATTGCATCATTTGTTACTCTGAAAATGTATATTGCCTCCCATTCTCCACTTGTAACCTGGATTGCATTCTCCTGTGTAGTGAGACATTTAAGTTACTGAATAGTGTAGAATTATTTCAGGACAGTAGATCAATGTAGAACACTTGGCTTGACTTACCACAGAGCCATTGATGTAATGAATATGCTTATAACCATTTTTGTCACTAAAAATTTTGTAGTATGAACTGCTGTCTGATGTAAAATATGGTGCAGAAACAAAGAACTGAAACAATGGAAGAAAAACAGAAGATGAGACATAAGACTGTCCAAACTGTTCAGCAGATTATGCCACACATACTAAAAGTAACAAGACTATTTAATCAGTTCAAATGGGAGAAACTACTTTGCACAGGTTTGTACCTGTGATATTCAATCTCCCCATGATCACACGTACAATTTCTGTCATTTTAGATTTCTTAAACCTATAGTATAGATACCTCAAGAACACCACAAATATGAGCTGCCTACTTGTAAGTGGAATAATTTGTATATTCTGAAT
Organism: Serinus canaria; assembly: GCF_022539315.1. NCBI lineage: Eukaryota > Metazoa > Chordata > Aves > Passeriformes > Fringillidae > Serinus > Serinus canaria. Next base: position 16,740,642 of record NC_066321.1, read on the forward strand.
GACCTTTCTTAATTTATTTAAAAACAGGCAGAAATTATTTTTAGCAGTAAGTTTCTGAATAATGCCAATGTTCATGAAAGGCACCCAGCTGAGTATTCTGAGGACCTCAGTTTGTCTGCTTCACTGAGCAAGCACAGCATCAAAGAAATGGATATCTGAAGTTTCCCATGTTATGCCACTAATTTTAAAGAACAGATTATTCCAGATAAGACCATTCAACTTTCACTTCCTTTCAAAGAATCACATCTTTACTCAAATTGTCAGTCAAGGTTGAATTACTGCAACTCTTTAGTTTTGTTTTCAAAACATAAAGATATGAAGATATAGGAATGACCTGCAAGCACTTCAAACATAGACAAATGTTCCTGAGTGAGTATACCTTTTGAATAATATTAGCTTAAGCTCAACTAGGACTTGTGACCACAAGTTAAATTCTCCTGGAGACTGTATCTGTGATTCCTAATACTTGAAAGCCTATAAAGGCAAAAGCTGGGATTTATGCATGTGTGCAAATTCTTTAGCTCTAATAAAAATCTGTAATCAGAATCTCAAGTGAAGTGTCAAAAGCTCTCTTCTATGTGCTGTTGATTCTGAAAAACAAAATTAAAATAACTAATTCTTGTAAATATATCATCTTCCCATTAAAACACCTCTTGAGGGACAGTGCACTGGAAATTGAATCTCATTGTTAAGTCCTCTACAGGATATTCAGGCAGTGTGAGGTTCACACACTTGGTTCTGTTAACTTCCCCTGCCTGAAAGTAAATATAAGCAAAATTACATATTCACTGTTGGAATACAGTCTGTCTGACTGTAAATCCTGATCTCATGATCTTACAACTTCCTTGTAGGTTTGTTTTCACTGCAAGTTGCTGAAGGTATATGGTTGCCTAGGGTTACTGGGCAGAGAAAACATCTTTTGCTAAGAGGTAACTCCAAAGAAGTATCATCTGCCATTCTATCTTACCTTGAAGGCTCCCCTGAGCTGAAGATGTGAAGCACCTGGCACTGAAACTATTCTGAGTGGACAGGTTTTATTCTTAAGGTACTGTGATAGCCCATTTTATCCTTTGCCCTAGTGTCACCAGAGGAATTTTACATCTATTCTTAGGCCCCAGAATGCTTCTAGGGATTACACTGCCTGTAAATCTACCTCTTTTCATTAGTTTCCTCCTTTCATTTAATTCTGCCTTGACCAACTTTCCTGTCCAGTCAGTTGGTCAGGATAGAAATAGGTTTTTAAATTTAGAAAGCAGATAGCCAGATACTTCATCTAGCACAGCACTAAAAGCCTCAGTCCTACAGAGCAACAAGTGTAAGCAGTAGTGCTGTATGTCTCAGAAGGGTGCTTCATGTTTTAGAACACTGGTGGCAAGATGCAGGAAGCTGTAGCTTGTAAATGAATTAAAGCAGAGTGCAAAAAGAAAACCTACTCCGCCTGCCCATCCTGTTTGACTCTCTTCTATGTGCTGCTGATTCTGAAAAACAAAAGCAAATGTACACTCTTTAAGAAGATTGAGATGAAGGAGATTCAAAATCTTCAAATAAATCAGTAGCTGCCTGTAAAAGAGGATTTTAGAATATTTGCTATAAAGGTTCAGGGAGTTGGAGATTGTCTAAGTAAATAATATTGCTGCATTAAGGTAATTACATTAATTAAACCATTGTTTTAACAGCTGTCATCAGACCTAAATGAAATTTAAAGCAATTATGCAACTTTTTCACTGAAAATAAGAATGGAAAACTATTTATTCTCATTAAGTTTTTGGCAAAAATTCAAGTATTATAGTATGAGCAATATTAATAGTAAAAATTTGGTTTAGATTTTCAGCTTGTTTGTATTTTCTTTGATTTGAGAGTTGAGATGCTGATTTAGAGCAGTGGTGATGTGACTACTAGGTATTCTGAGACTATGAATATAAATTTGGAACATCTTAACTCCTGGTTCTTAAAGCTGATTTGGAAACAGATTTACACTGAGCATCAATGATGCAGCTAAAGGTGCTTTTACATTTGTACTTATGTTTTGCTTGTAAAGTTTCTAGTGATGTATTTTAAAAAATCTGCATTCAATCAATGTATTTCTTTTTTTATCTTGCAAATTTTTCTTTATCCTGTTCATTCAATACAGCATTTCTTCACAGTTTGAAATAAATTCAACAAATTTGCTTTTTGGAATATGATTTGTATTTCTTACCCTCAACATAATCTCACTACTATTGCAAATCATGTCTTCTCCCTTCTAATTTAATCCCCGCAAAGTAACTTGAGGAAAAGTTGCAGGTCCTTGTCCCTTAGAAGACTAGTACTTTGCAAGGGCTCCACTGAGCTACTAACTGAAAAGATAGATTTTATTTCTTTTTAAGACAATAAAAATGGGATGTATTGTTTTATATCTGCATCCTAACATTAATTTCCTTTCTTTAAATTAAAACTCAGATCTCTAGGGATATACTTAAATTCTCTCATTTGAGTAGCCCCCATTTCACAAAGACATGCCTACCTTTTACTCATATGAATAGTTCCACTGCTCATATTGGTTTCTGTGGTCTAGTCACATGAGAAAGAGTTGAACATGTGAACATTTCTGATGGCTCTATACTTTGGGAACATCTTGTAGATTATATTTTGTTATTATTTTCAGATACATAAAACATAGCAAGTTTATTGTACATTAGAGACTCAATGCAATCTGAATTCAACAAGAGAACTATTTCTGCCAAAGGAAATGTTCAGAGATATAATTTCTGATGGCAAATAGAGCTAATGCAGCAGTCCCATCTGTTCACACTCCTTTGATTGGCCATTTGTGCAAACTTTAATGTGATAAAAGCATTGTATCACTGTTTAAATATAGAATTATAGAAACGTCAGTAGTGACTCCATAAATAAGGTTTCATAGAGAAATGCAATTAAAGAAGGATCATGAACAAAGTCCTGAAAGATGTTAATTGGTCTGGTCTGGTCTGGTTCCAGCAAAGCAATTAAGCACATGCTTAATTTTAAACACATAAACAGATCTACTGAAGTAAATAAAAGTGGTTATGTGCTAAAAGTTAAGCTTGTGTTCAAGTACTTCACTGCATTGTGGTAGAATCCTAGAAACCTTATAAATTTATTCTTTCCATTAAAATACGTAATTATTAAAATAAAGCTTACTTGCAGGCAAGGTATAGATTCAGTGTAAATGAACCTATAAAATGGAACAATTACTTAGGAAATACAGCAAATGCTGCATGAAACATGGCTTTTCCCCTACTAAATTACAATATTTCTCTGTGGAATACTACTTCAATGACAATGTTTTTGAAGTAACAGGACCTTAAATTCCCTTTAAATTTGCAATAGCTTTCATGTTAAAGAGGAGTAAAAATTATTTTCAGCTTAAAAAGGCTGCATCAATAAACTCTGAGTTTTTAATTTATCAGTTATACAGAATGCTTTAATAAATATTCTCATATTTTCTTTCCAATTAGTTCAAGGTTTCATCTAATGTTAGCTTTAAAAGGTGTTCTGTACCACGAACCCTAAGAACAAGACAAGCCAAAAGCACCAATACTAAAAGACAACAAATGAGATCTCTCTATTAAAGTTACTGAAATTCAGAGTTGTCTTTCCTTCAGGATCTATATGAATTTATCTGTGTGTACACTTCTCAGGCTTTACAAAGTCTGCTCTGTTCAGCAGAGCACAGCCTTCTTTCCCAACCGACTAAATCATAGAATGACAAATTGAAACCAAATGTAGTTACTGTTGCAATTAGCCTGAAGTTTTCTTTTCAGATCTGATTGTGTTTCTGAAAACTTGCCTAATGTCTAGAACTGTATGATTTGATAAAGCAGAAGAATTTCTTCTTCCAGAAAACCTGCCTTACTATTAATGTGTATGTTCTTTCAAATAATCTAACATTAATCTAAAAGGATGTGATTTAGTCAGACTTAGTATGGAATTTCAATATGGCAAAGTAAGATTTTCTTTAAAAAAACACAGATCCTATATGATTTTACTTTTGAAGATGTTAACACAAAAAATAAATAAACAACATTACTGAAAGCATCTTAATAGCATTTTAGGAGGTTGACGTTGCTTTTGTTTTATTTAAGTTTCACAAAGAAAAAATGTGATGCTTTTATTTCCTGGAGTAAGTAATATTTTTCACCCCTCTACTAGCAGTTAAAATACTAAAAAATGTATCACTGCTAGTAAGATATTATTGTGATAAAGCACTGGGGATTAAAAAATGCTAATTTCAGTAATTTTAGACTTATATTTCCAACTTCATTACCTCTGGACAGTCCCAAGTATTTGAATGCTCTTTGAAGTCACAAAGAGCTAAGACTGAAAAATTCTGTATTCTCTTCAGCCACTGCACACAGATTCGAGTATCTGTTACCCAAGTCAGCCAAGTAAAATAGTGATCACTGAAATATGAAAAAAATTTCAAAAGGGAGAAATGGTGGTTATTAAACAGCAGGAGTATAGAAGCATTGCTACAGATTGCATTCCCCACATTTCCCTCTAAAAACAACAGCAAAGCTTTCAGTGGTTTGGGGTACTTTTTTTATCCTATGTAACAATGTATCATATAGACAGCCAAAAGAAAAATGCAGTATTTCTAGTTAGCTTCTGATCCTTCCAGGGGTTTAATATGACAGTACACTGTTAGATAAAGTACAACTCAGAGGTTCAAGCACTTAAAACAAATAGACAAAACCTTTTTTTAAACAAGAAAAGACATATTTGAGGGCACACTACCTGGATGCTATGACTGCAGGAGCTGGCACCTCCTTAGGACCATATGCTTCAGAGTTAATAGTGTCTACAATAAACACTTTAACAGTAGGATTTTTAGCTCCAGCCTTCAAAGAAAATATTTTAGGTTATTAAAACCAGGCTCTGAATAATTCAGATTGAGGAAAAATGAAAAAACACTTTTTGTAGGAAAGGAGACAGGTAACAAAACATGAATTCAGTTGAGTATAATAGAGCAAATAGTCTTATAAGATCTAAGAGTGACACTGCAGCAGTAGTACATACTTAGTTTTCTATCGTTTATATTTATATATCTAAAGAGAAAACCCTTTAAACATTTGAGTTTAGTGCCTTTCTCTACAGAAAACGTGCTTGGTGGTAACGATTGTTCTGTTTGCAGTGGGGCTCTTTGCAGCACACATTACACTGACTTCAGCATAGAACTCCAGTTTATTCACATGATTGCCAGTGATGCTTGACATCCCAACTGGGAAATGGTTGCTTAAACTGATTTCACGGTTGCTTCTTCACTGCATACATTATCAGTTTTTTAATTCTTCTCCATGTGTGGTCTAAACCATCCAGTTTTACTTTAGAACTGTGACCCAGCTGACAGGTGAGCAAATTCTTTAAATACATTTACATGATCCCTTGCAATTATATGAACATGATAAGAGTCAGGAGAGCTTTCTAACACATGGAGAAGAAATGCCAACCCAAAACCTTATTGCCTTAGATCTCACACTTGAAAGCAATTAAAATGCAAAGTCCCTTGAGATCAAAAAGCACTATGAAGTGTGCAAATAAAGTGAAGCCTTTTTTAAAAAAAATATTATTAAAAAAACCCTAGTCTCATAATTTATTAACTATAATGAAAAATAACAACTGCACCTTTTACACACCAGAATAAGTAAACTGAATTGAAAAATAGCAAGCACTTTTGCATATGGTTTTAACCTACATGGGTAATTACATTTATTTCACAAGATGTTATTTTTAAAATATAAAATATATTTTACAATTATATTTAACATTTTGTATGCACCTACAGCTGTTCAGAGCTTAGACCAAGCTTGCTTTCTTTTATTTAAGTCACAACGGATTTAACCACAGTAATACTTAAGGAATTAAGCACAGTTAATTTTCTCATTGTCATAACTCATTTCTCAACAGAAAGGAAGTCAAAAGAGTGATAAAACTTACCTTTGGGTATGGGATAGTTATTTTTCTAGGATACTGGTCTTCACCAAAATATGAATATTCAATAACTGGTATGTCAGAATCATTAAACTGTACATATGCTAAATATCTTCCACTTGGAGACCACCACAGTGCATATTTTGTTGCTAGCATCTCCTCTGAGGAAAAAAAATTGTTTATAAATTTAATCTACCTTCCAATCTATTTTAGCACTCTACTCAGCAATCCAGACACATAAAGACAGTTACAATAAATAAATAACATCAAACATCTTAAAACATGCACACAAATCCCACTTAATTCACTTGGGATTTTCCTGTGTGTATGTTTCTTTAATTTTTTTTTTTGGATGCACTGAAGTGCCATATTTTCACTGAAATTAAAACTTTAAATCTTAATTCTCAGCCTCTGCCTTTGCATCAGAAGGAAGACAACTTTACAGAGTTCTGATACAGTTTCAGTAACAATGACTCAGGATTTTGGTTACTTGTTATGAATTCAAAATTCATACATTGTACAGTAAATACAATAAGGAAAAGAAGTAATCCTCAGGGCTGAAAAAATAGAGTATCATCACAGACATTTTAAATGGATTGTGAAAACCAGAACCAATCCAAACAAAGAATTTATCATGTTGCTGCCCCTCAAGATTTACTTACCTTCATAGACCCAGTCAGGAATCCCATTAAATATTTCATTCTGTTTTCCATCACTAGTTATTTTAACTGATGCCTCTCTAGGACTTTGTTTCAAATAGATATTATTCTGATACACATATACCTAAAGACAAGAAAGTTTTTTTTAAGAGTACAGGCAATGACAGGATTAGAGCAAAATCTTCTGCAGTCAATACTCCTATATTACACTAGCGAGACCTAATGAATACAAAATGGGATATGGTAATACGCTAATAGCCCTTGTAAATTCTGCAAGAGCTGGTACCTCAGCAAATAAATTATACATTGCAGGCCAAAATCTATGTTCAGTAAAAATTTTATAATAGATTTTAAATACTGCATCTGTAAATCACCACTTTAAATTCATGTGTTACACAGCATCAAAGGGAAACCAATTGGTTTTCAGGCCTTGAAACTGCATTTAATCTTATAAAAAATTATGTTGGTCAATTCTGGATAAAGACTGGTGAGCAAACTGAAACACATAATGTACCTGAGAACATGGATTATCCTTCTCTTGAGACACAGACAGTAAAATCTGAACAAGTTAAAACTGTTTTCTTTGTCATTATTTCTCATAACCAAGATTAATAAACAGGCCTGTCAAAAATATGGCCTAATATAAAAAAAAAGACAAACAACCAAAGATAAATGTCTTTTAGCCATACAAAGCAAATTCATTCTAAGACTTAATTATCTTTACTAACCAATTTGTGTCCAACGGGTGACCAGGATATATACTGAATTTTATGTGGAAGCTGATTTTCTGTTACAAAACCACTAAAAAAAGGAAAGAAGTTGAAATGGCTTTTTGTGCACTGTGCAAATGGATCATTATACTGTACATTAATAAAAAGGTCACAAAGTAATTTTCTAGCTGCTTATTGTTTCTCGAGCAATGCACAATTAAGGCAGGCAGAGACATGCAGTTAACACGACGGTGTGCACCAGTGCTGGCAAAGGCTTAAACTTACTCCTTTGAAAGCCTATTCAACAGCCTAAAGAGCCAGCCTTATCTCTTTACAAATGCTGCACAAGCACCTGCAGTCATTTGCTGTAGCTGCAGTTGGAGTTACAGTCTCAGCAGGTTATTGGGAAATGTGAACTCAGCATGCACTGAGGCAGGTGCAACAGCAGCATGTCCAGCATTTGCTGAGAATCCCAACTCCTGTTGGAGAGAGTAGCAACTCTCTGCTCACAGCAGCTTGCAGCAACTTCTTCCTGTCACTTTGAGCCAACAGTTGCCCAAGAATGATGCAGCTCAGTGCAGTCCCTATTGCTCAGAACTAAGCACATTTGGTCAGGCTGCTGCTTTCAGCATAAAAAGGTGACTGCAGAGGCAGATGGCCTCCTTTGGATTTGGTTTGGGCAATCTTGGGAAAGAGACCAAATGCCATGGGACAAGCTATAGACTTCTGAGGAATGGAGGGTTGGTTGTTAGAAGAGTTTTAGGGAAGCTGAAGATTAGACCAATGATAAAAAGAATGAATTTGTAGAAATTCAGTGATGGGGACAAAAAAGAATACTGAGCAGTGAAACTTTTAGGGCATGAAATAGAAATCAATCCAGATGAAAAGAATGTATGACTTTTACTAGAGAACATTTTTTTTCCCTCAAGCAAACAAGTAACCTGACAGATTTAGGCAAAAGCAAAGCAAGTTGGTAGTTACATTACTAGAGTGTTGGAGTGAATGCTTGCAAGCACATCACTACAGTGCATGCACCACAGCTCTCTGTAAGAAATATCAGGCCTTACCCATTTATGAGATCATAAATGTGATACGATGCTGTATAAGAGTATCTCCACAGCTGCATAAATGAAGCAATAGAATACTATTAGCCTTGAAAAAGATAATCTAATTACAAATAATCAGCTGCCTCTTCACAGCCTGTCCCTTTCTCAAGAAAGTACCAAGAAACATTTATCTATGGTAAACGCAATTAACAAAATGCTACATAAAATTAAACATTACATTAAGAGGTATATTAAAATAATTACCTTTGAATAATTGCTTTCCAGAGCTATGAAATATTGGTTTGATGACATCACATAATTTGAAGCATTAACTTGTTTCTGAAAAATTAAGAAGTAGATTAGATTCCAGTCTCACTCACTTTTAAAGTGTAACTTGGAATACAGTGGCATGTTTCTGCCTTTTTATTAATGAAAAAGGTACATACCAGTGTGCTGTTTGTCAGGACGGTGGTTGCGTAATTAGTTTCAACATTGTAAAGGATAATATCATCCTCTGCAGACTGATGAAGATATTCATTATCTTCACAAACAAGATAAAATGTTCATTACCTTCACAGAAGATACTACACAACGTATCTGTTTATCAACAAATTCACAACTCTTTCAAATAATAGTTTTTCAGCAAATATATTTTGGTGTCATCTACATAAAAAATGTTTTTCTTCTGATGATGCTGAGGTAGAGTTATCATGAAACTGTCTTCAGGGTTCTTGAGTACATTCTTGAGATTATACACTGCACAGAGGATCAACTATTTAACTTCACAAGTAAATACCAGATTTTATTCTCATGTCTGATCAAGAATGCCAGTGACAGACCCATTAGAAAGTCAGTATCAAAATGTAAAAGTTTTAAAGAAAAATACCTTTTCTTATCATTTTACCAGAACACTCTCATTTGTATATTCTGCAGATAAAAGCAGTACCACACAACTGAGAGTGCATTCTGCCCTTACTCACAAGAGTCCTACAAAATAAGGGTGAGTGGGCTTCATTAAAAATAGAATTTAGCCCTGCCTTTGCTCAAGATCTGAGCTACAGTTTGGTAGAGAATAAAGATCAGAAATTAAGTTTTAGATTGTTATTTTCACTGCCATAAACAGAGAGAATGAATTACATATTTGGTGTAGCTAGAAAACAAGACTAAAAGTTGAAGAGGAGCCTGAAACATTGTGAAGATGTTCATTTTTAGGAAATTAGATCACCCTTGGATCTTCTGAGCACTCTTGTGTGATTTGTGTAACAGTATTTGTGTTTAAAATCATCCTTAGGATGAGATATACAATTTTAACTCCTTGTTTCAGAAGAGAAGTAGACATATGGAATGCTGTAGGCATGACTATCTATGGAATCTATGGCATGACTTTTGTGTGAGTTTTGTGACTGTTAAAAGGAAAGATAAGTCTAAGTGAGAAAGCTATAAAGAGAGAAGAAGAATATTAGGTTTAGGTGATATGCTGCCTACATTCTTCAGACACTCAGACAGAATTCTAACAAACAGTGACCTAATTTTTAAATCATACAAGTGATATCTACATACTTCAAACTGCTCATCGTAAAATTGAACCACTCAAGCAATGCCTCACTCATAAGGCTTTACTTCAGTTCTAAATTGTGGGTTAAACTAGCTTGGTGAGACTCCAGGTGAATGGGCACCATGCTTGTTGCTACTGGCAGAGAACAGTGCTTGAGGCAGCACAGAGATGGGAGGAGTATGTGTGCTAGAATGTAATCAGGCTAGCTCCAGTCTCCCTGGGCTGTGCAATTCAATGATACAAGAGCAGCACTTCAGCCACACAGACACATTTATATCAGCAGCAATTAAGTTCATATCTCCACCTTAAGGAACTTAGAAAGTCAGCTTTATTTTCCATGCAATATCCTGGAACTCAGGAATTTCAGCAGTGTCAGCACTTCCTTAAATGAAATTAGAACAGCTGGCCTCATTGCAGAGCCAGGTACTACTGAAAACAAAGAACAGGGCCTGTAAGACAGACTACCCAATTGTTACAAGTGGTAAGTGAAAAAGTGCTGTGAAAAGCATGAAAAGGAGATTGCTTAAGCATGACTGACACATTGACAAATTCCTTTCACTTGCTGCAATGAATATGACAGTAAAAGAAATAAAACACTGAAGGCCTCTGTAAAATTATAGTTTATACTTGACTCAGACATGTCTGTTGAAACATCAAATACCTGGATTTTCTAGAATGACTGACAGAACAGTAAATTTCAACCATAAGTTTTGACTAACACATTGTTTAATTTCATAGTTAGCATTCATTCAAAGTAAAGCTGGAAGGAAAATACATTTCTCAGTCTGTGTAAACCAATATTTTGGAAGGTGTAAACCTTCCAAAATATTAGAAAGGCTTATCTATGTTTGAGAGGAAGTTTTACTTACCTGACACCCAATATGGAAAAAATGTTTTATATTGGAAGTTTCCATTCAAATAATCCTCCAAGGTAAGAGCTCTAGGACCGTCATCTGTGTTGACAACTAAGCATAGGACAAAAATTTTCAGTTAATGGCAAGAGGGAAAAAATTTATTAGGTCCAGTGTTTTGTTTTTTCCTGCATTAACTGCCATTCAACAGTGAGGATACCATAGTCCTGGATGTATGCAAATCATAGGTGCAGCAGAAAGGAAAGTTCCCTGTTGCTGTTCTGGTAAGTTCCTTTAGTCTCTTAAAGACTCATCTTTGGGAATGCAAAATTAACGAGACAAACTAATTTATTTAAACCATTTATTCATGCAGACACATTTACCTGAAGACCCTGTGATTCCAAATAAGCCTTTTCCACACAAAAGACAAATTAAAGTTTGCTTGGTTTTTCAATTATTTTTTTTTCAAGCATGGGTTTCATGAACTTGTAGAGGCAACGATTTTAATCAGGACCTTCACACATCCAGCAAATGGTCAAACAACAGGATGCAAAGCCTAACTTCCAAATTTTGTACATGCCTCATTAACCACTGTTAGAAGATAGCTTGCAAAATAATCACCATCCACATATATTTCTTAGTAGTCACATGAAAAACATTGATGAAGGAATGCAGGTAAAAATAATGCTGAAAAGTAATGAATGAGTGAGTGAACCCAAACTTGAACTTTTTATTTAATGCTGCAAAAGAAAGGTGATAATGATTCTCATAAGAAGATTCAAATATTTGATTTCTAAGCAGGTCAGATAACTGTATTAAACCAATGCAGTAAGGGGAGGCTGATTTATCTGGCTCTTGTCTGGCTTTATTTTCCCCCAAAGCTAAACAACTTAAGCTAGGGCAGATTTAAAAGAAAATTCAAGGTCAGTCAACTGGATGAGAAGAGGATTATGCTGTGCAGTTCCTGTGTAGAACCTATGCAATTCACAAGAGTGAGAATAACCAAAATATTTAATCCTCAAAAGACACATGAATTGTTTTGGTAAAGGCCAATTTTTAAAGTTCAACAGCATAATGATGGCAGCTTTCAGGTCTAGGTGTTCTGGACGCTATGCTTTCTCCTTTAAAATCAAAGGGACTTCTGCCAGGGTTTTCAGAGGTGGTAGAGATGTCACACTGCAGCTTAGGAGATCTTTGCCACTTCCCCTGTTTGTTCCTTCGGAGCTCTCAGATGACAGTCAGATAATCAAGATGACTCGTTGCTCTCAGGTTTCATATCATGCTCCATCACTTGCTCATTAGTTGCCCTCTCTGCTAGGATCACACTGACTTCCTGGGAAATGTTTCTTCATATTGCCTTCTATGGTACTTTGCAACGATAACACATATATTCTTCTGCTAAGTGACTATTGTTTACTGTAGAATACACATGTCAGGTTGACTGTTGACACAAGCCTTATCTGCACTAATGCAGAAGAAAAGCTGTCACAAGGAATAAAACAGAATGCCAATCCAGAGGCAAAAACCTGTCCCTATAAACACTGAGCTAGCAATATATCCAGAAAATATCCCAAGAAGTTCACTAAGAAGTTAATCCCTCTGGCTAGTACTGACTGCATATTACAGATCTTTGATACACTAATGATAAACATAGACGATGGCAGACTTAAAAAAAAAAGCTCAGAAGATAATTCCAAAGAATTCAGTTCTAGTTTTGTTGAATGATGATTACGTATCACTATCTCTCAGTTAAAATTCTCTAAGTGAACAAGCCTATTAGCAAAAGAAATCAATATCTATTTTCAAGGTTGTTTGTACAGAAAGCTTAAAATTTGCAGTCCTTTTTGATATCTTAATCTGGTAAAATTACCTGGTTCCTTCTCTCATCTTAAGAGACAAGCAATATTGCAAACTTATAATCACTGGTGTAATTTTCACAGCTCGAATTCAAACCTTCCCTGTGTTAGCTATTTCACCCTTACATACTTAATACTATATGAGGATTTATTATGACTGCTGATTTTCAAAATGTGCCCACTAAGCTCTGAACTTCTACCACTGTACTGCAAAAACTTTGAAAACAGCTGTTTCTCACTTGAGTACTTACAATTTTGAATGCTTGTTTTTAGGTAACAGCTTTGTTTGTATTACCAAGATTATTCAGTTTCAAAGACTGGATATGGGTAAATCAACACAACCCTTTATGTTTCAAAGCTCTCCTGGCTTTTGGCCTATTCCACATGCTCTAATGTGCACTCCTATAAATTGTGTCTAGTCTTGCCAAATTACAGTAAGCATACATGATAATCAGAAAGTGTTGTTGTTTCTAAATATGGTTATTTTTATATGGTTATTTTTATACGTGTGTGTTTATATATATATATATATACATATATATATATATATATATATATATATATATATATATATATATATGCATTTTATATATATTTAACATACATGCATTTTTGTAAGTATCTTATTTAGCATCCACTGATAAACATCAAGTAGAGGACATGACAAAGGAAAACTGCTTAGCACAGTGTTATTGTCTGCTTCTGGACTAGAATTTCCATTCTCATCCATGCAGGCTGATGCTGCATAGCTGAAGCACAAGCTCCTCCAACATGAGGAAACACAAAACTCAATTTACCACCAGAAATTAATTCCAATACTCCTGACCCTGCTCCAAAACTTTGGTCACACTCAGCATCAACTCACATCAACTGAACCTGCTTTTCCACTTTTGGATTTGGCTGAGGTGTTGCAGAGAACATTGCCTCTTCGTAAGAAACCGACTGCTCACCACTTTATGGCTGAGCAGTAAGCTCTATGAGCTCACCTGTGGAATCAGAGAAACAGGGATAGGGCCTCAGGCCCAGGCCAAGAGTACAGAGGGAACAGAAACTTTGACACACATGATTTTGGACATTCATTAAAAATAGCAGAAGAGATTAATTCAAAGCCGAAGCAACACATACAGTTAACTGTAACTCTGGTTCTGCTATTTCTTCTCAACTGCTGACAAGTATTTTCTTTCTTTATGCTGCAGAGGAAGAGGACTAGATACACCAGTGTACAAGGGAAAAGCTCCTTTCTGAACCATTTGGAGTTGCAGTATCATAGCTGGGTTATGATACTGCACAGTTAGGTAAATCCCACCACACATTCCTAACTCAAAGATGTCGCAAAGACCAGTCAGTGATTTCTTAGGCATGGATGCCATTTACTACACTGATATTGCCCACCTTGCTCTTCTGAGCCCCACAGAAATTGTCTAATACTTGCAGTTGCAAGTGTTTGCCTCTTAGTATCCTCTCAAAAAATTATTTTCCCGTTAACTTTTGAGAATTTTTGACATTTTTATACATTTTCATGTGTAAATCAAAACCACCTACCACATTTTGAGAAGTCTGAAGAACATGAAATGACTAAAAACTTAGCAGACAAAACCTGAACTAAATGCTCCTTCCATTTTTCTTTGCAGATTTCTTAAGTAGAAATGTACTTGGTCTATACATTTCTCATTTGCAATTAATTGTCTTTCTAGATTGCAACATCCTTTCAGTTGAGCAGTGGTAAAGCCGGAATGTACAAACAACATTCCAGCTGTGTAGCCATTTCCTGTCTGTCTCCAGCTTGCAAAATTTATAACTGCAAAATTATTTTATATTTCTTCTATGTAAAACTGATCAATAGACTACTTAGAATTCAAAAAGGTTAAGGTATTTGAATGGGTAACCGCAGCACTTGACGTTCCACCTGAGAATAAGAAGCCATCATCTGACACATGCAACATAATTGTGTATTGGACATAACTGTGTGTTCTTCAATTGTCTAAAATGCTCCTCCAAAAGCATCCTGTGAAGTAAGATAATTTCTTTATCATCCTACTGGATCTAAATATGATGTTTGTTATGACTGGTTATCAAGTCACTATTCCAAGAGGAACTACAAGAGAGTTCTCCATAATTGCTGAGGTACTGAAGAGGCCAGAAAGCTGTATTTGACAACAAAAAACACACATTCATTTTTTCCTACAATACCTTCCATCATATTTATCAATTTCTTCAGGCTGCCAAACTGATCCTTGGTCTCCAGTCTCTTTGTTCCTTCACTACTATTTTTAAAATTTACATCTCATAAAAAAATTCGGCCTTCCCTCTCATAAAATGCAGATCTGATGGGAGTAAGTCTGACTTGATACCATGCATTTACCTTATAGTGAAAGCTCAGATTTGACCATGCTTAGCTAGACAAAAAATCTGGCGCCCCACTATTGACAGTAAAAGTGAAACCCGTCACTCTGAGGTGCTATCTCTTCCAGCACTGCATAATATATATGCATATCTATATCTATCTATAGAGATATATATATATAACTGATATACATCTATCCTCATATTAAAATGCTGCATAACAAAATCATCCCTAACTGCTTCAGAAACCTTCAACCCTTCTCCCAACAACCCAGGATAAACATTAGTCACAGAAATACCAGACTCAAAGAGATTTCACCTTTCACAAAACCTGCATATTAACTGCAGGACTTAACTTTCACATGACTTAAGCAGATGGTTGATTTTATAACATTTAGTTGTAAATACAAAACTGCTTCTCCATCTCAGTTGAGATGACTGCCCACACACATAAAAAATATCTTTTAAATAGATAGTGTTACTGGAATATAAGCCTTTATTAATATTTTAATTAGTTCAGAGGCTTTAAAGTAATCTGCTATAGAGATAAGGTCATGTAAATACTTCTATTGCCATTACTAACTTGTCATAGAAAACAATAACCACCAAATCAGCGCCACTCATGTTCACAATTTCAAAACTCATTTCAGTCTTCAAAATAGTACTTAGCAGACACATTGGGTTGATTTACCTACAGCTGGCATAATAATAGAGTAAACTATCCATCCCTATTTCATACAATGCTGACTTTAATTTTCAAATGCAAGCTTGAATACATTCACAAATAATTCATCATACCCCATCTACAAAAAAAAAACAAAGAAGTTTAACTTGTAATTGTATACAGAGCTTCTGTAATTATTATACAAACATTTAAAACCAAATGCAAGTTCACCAAGCTAAAGAAAATTACTAACAGTTTGGGAAAGTCTCCTAACCCCTAAAACAGAAAAATAATATGGGAAGATCTGAGTTATTTTTGCAGCGGTGACTAAGAACATTATATATCATGCACAATGAAGTGAATTCAGGTGCTTTTCACTTCAAGGAGTTCCTTGTTTCAACATCTGCTGGCATTTCAATTCTACCTTCAGGATATTTCAGCTGTCAGTACATTTCTATTAAGTGATAAAGCCATAACAATTCTGACAGGACAATCCTAAACATGATTTGACAAACTTTTGTGAACTTCAGAAGCCACAATGGCCAAAGATTCTGCATTTTGCAGAATCTTTCACACTACATTAGATTAGAAATACCTTACCTCTTGACGGAAGCAGTATAATACACATAAGTAATAAGGAAAGCAAAAGGCATAGAACCACTCCAAATATGATTTTTAGCCGGGTCTGCAGAAGAGAAGCAAACAATAATTACATTTTTAATATTGTCTGAAGTTTGTTTCCATGGCTGGTAAGTAATGAAATCCTCCTTTTCTCTAACTGCTGTAATCAGTCCTAGCAACAAGCAAAAACTGTCCCTGCAGTACATATGAAAAGACTTCCCTTTCCTTCTTTAAAGCAAAAATATTTTCACATCAGAGCCAGCCTTGTCTAACAGCTGACAGTTTAAAACAAAGGATGTAAATGCTACTAAAAGTTGAATTCAGGAGCATACAGACCTTCATTTTCCTGTCGTATTCTAAAAGAATGCAAATTCTCTCTTCGGGGTGTTGGTCAGCAGATCTAGGAGAGGAGTTCGAAAAGGCAGTGTCTGTTTTCGCAGTTGGAGGCCAAACCTCTGGCAGACTTTTTTTTCCTACATACTTTTGGAAACTGTGCCAAATTTCAAAGGCTTTCCATAAAATTGAAACCACACTTTTGGGGAAGTTCTTGGACAAGCAACGGACAGTGGGAGGCTATCGGGGTGGTGATTATGTACTTCCCATCAATGTGAGCTGTGACCAACATCTGCTTGCACTAACTTGAGGTTTTATGACTCATCAGATACTTGACATGCACTGTTTTTGTCTGAAAAGTGTCTACTGTGTTTTTTGGCACTCCCTGCTTTCTCAGGACATAGTCATGACCGTATTTCTACTCTCCACAGAGAAATGAGAAGAAAATCCCATAGCTTTACTGCTTATGTGGAATTCACATATGTTTACTTTTAGAAATAATAAATGATGGCACAAGAATGCAAAACAAGCAGCAGAAACAGTACTGTTTAATGTCTTCCACATGTGAGGAGGATTGCTGTTTTCCCCTGAAAGCCATGCACATCTATAGGCTACGTAGGAGAGCTGACAGAAGTAAATACATACAAGCCCAGCGGAAATTCTGAAATAGTTCTCCAACCGCCAATTACACCTATTTTATTTAGCCCACTGAAATGAGGTCAGCTGAAAACTGGGAAAACTCTGGAGACCGCAGTGTCAGGTTACATAATCCATCCCCCAGGAGAGCGGAGAAAGGCTGGAAAAGGGAAGAACGAGTCCGCCGTGCCCGGTCCCCGGCGTTACCCGCACGCCGCGGCTGCCGCCGACCCCGGCCCGGCCCGGCCTGAGGGAGGCGGCCCCGCCCCCGCGGCGGCGCTGCCCGCCCGGCCCCGCACCGCGCCCCCTGGCGGCACGGCGCGATAAACACACGGGCACCGGGACAGGCGCGGGGACAGCGACAGCGACAGGGACACACACACGGGGACAGGGACAGGGAAAGGCATGGGGGCAGGGACACACACACACGGGGACAGGGACACGCACGGGGACCGGGACTCACACACGGGGACAGGGACATACACGGGGACAGGCATGTGGACAGGGACACACACGGGGACAGGGACACACACACGGGGACAGGGAGACACACACGGCCACCGACACACACACGGGGGCAGGGAGACACACACGGGGACAGGGACACAGACACACACAGGGACAGACACACACAAACAGACATACACACACACACAGACATAGACACATATACACCACACACGTGTGCACGCACACGTGGGAAATGTCACCTGCCAAAGAAGGCCACAATCTGACAGAACAGTCACATAAAACTTAGGGCTGCTGACTGGAAGTAGCAGGTTGGGCTTAAGTTGCTCATTTTGTATGCAGAGTCTGATGGCTCACCTCACCTTTCTCCCTGCTGGGACAGAGTTCAGTTCCTTCTGAGGAAAGGAGGGTGCAATGGGGGTGCCTCTGTGTGAAAGTCAGGCACTGGGACTGATTTTGCAGAGGAGCTTAACAAGGACCAAGTACCCAGATCTGACTGAAATTCAGTAGTTAATGGGTTTACCAAATCCTCTGGCTTCTCTGAAAATTGAAAATCTAGTAGATGAGATAGGTTTTCTGTCACACCAAATTTTCCAGCAGAACTTGGGCTAACTATGAAGAATTTGTTACAGAATATCACAAAGAAAAAACATCTAATATTTATTACCCCTCAAGTGGCCAAGTTACCACCTTAGCTTAACAGTATGGGCTGGAATTTGAATCCTGTTACCCCAGACTTGGTGAGGCAGAACTGATCTGGGCAGTATTTTGGCAATATTCATTGCTTTAGACTTGGAGAGAGAAATTTTGAAAATATTCAAATTTATCATGTGGACAAAACAATGATATGAAGCCTGCCTCATTTTCTCATAAAAATTCAGTTCCCCTCTCTCTGCAGCTCTTGTCATGACAATAAATTACAAGCTAAACAAGATGAGGTTTCTGAATAAGATCCATGTTGGTCATGTAAGACTTGCAGGACAAAAAGGCTGAGAAGGCTAAAATAGATTGTTTATGTCCATATTTGTTTATGCAATTATAATGTATATACATTTTTTGTATGTACATTGTTCATGTATATTGTTTCTTATGCTAAAATACACTGCCTAATAAGGGCAGAACTCAGCTCAAAACCAGTAGTTTTACTAACAAGATAAAACTGCAGCTACTCAAAATTTCCATAACAGAAAAGAATTGTGACAAAAGAATTTCCCCCTGTAACTCATGGTTCATATTCATATTTCCAAACTGCTACTTATTTCCTAGCATTCCATAATTAATGCTGTTTGTATTTTCAATAACATGGTTCAGAGAAATACATTTTTTCCTACCAAGATTGGTTATTTCTGACAATCAGAACATCACAAAATTGCAAATGTAGGTTTTTGATCAGGCTAGTTTTCCATTCCAAATATGCAGCTTCTTCTAATGAATGCATACTTAGAGAATGCTTCAAAGGAAATGATTCAACCTCACATGATCTAAAAGGCTTTACTAAATGACTTTATGCTGCATACCATGTATTTGTCTACTTCAGGAATCAAATTATTTAGGCATGAGTTTAAATAAGATTCACAATGGCTGCAGATTAGAAGAAAAAACTAACCTGTCAAAGAATGACATTTACAAGCTTTGTAGAAGTGCTGCTAATTCCTGAACCCCCTTCTCTGGACTGTTTAGATGAGTAACAGTGAAGAAGCAAACAGCAATTCTTTCAACAGCCAAACTGTTCCTTACTTCTGCAACATAAGGAACCCATAATGTAAGAGAAACAAAAGTGTAAGGTAGAAAGAGGGTAAGTCACTTGGTGAAATGGACAAACCATGAACACAAAACACACTCAGTTTGGCCAGCAGCTATCCAACCAGTTATGCAACTACTCAAAGGTTACTGAAATATTTGCTCTTCACACGAGAGGAAATGCAGATTTACTGATGTAGGTTGTGCATGACATCAGACCAAAAGGAGACACAGCAGTGAACATACCACTGAGGCAGATCCAGTTCTTAAGCAGCCACACACACAGCTAGACAAATCCCCAATGGCTTTCCTCTTTCCACATTTGTGAACTAATAAAAACTGTAAGTAGTAAATACAATCAGGATTTGTCACACTCCCTGGAGGACGTTGGCTCCCTAAAGGCAGTAAGTGCAGAGCTGAGCAGAAGATAAAATACAGCAATTTAGCTTGTTTTTTACAAATTCACACTTCCTGGATGGGCAATATGGGTGTGTTTTACAACCCCATTCAGAGAAAATAACTTGACTGGAAATTCGCTACCCCACACAACAGCAGGATAAATTTAAGGTTCATTATGCATTATGCTGAAGTGAGATTGTGCAAACACTCTTTAAGCTCTGGTGACAATGTGGCAGAGTCACACTAGGAACTGGGAGAGTAACAACAGCACCCAGGTGAACTACAAGAAGCCCAGGTATGTTTGTCACACAGGTCTGTAGCACATGTGCAGAAATTCATCTGCATATACTTTCGTTGCTTCAGCAAAGGGAAGTATAAAAAGCTCAGATTTCAGAAAATCTACTCAGCATGGAAATTTCTTTGATTGAAGACCCAGCAGAAATCTATGAAATGATGTAGTATTTTTACCAGTGTTTTACACTTATTTAAAAGTACTGAATAAATAAATTCAGATACTTGAAAATGCTATGTACAGTGTATTATATTGCATTTATTTACCTGTAACAACTCATGAATAAAGAAATCCAGAGATTACTCAGAGGATGAATGATATCTGGATGACTTCCCATGAGGCTATTCTAATAATTAATTCAGTTTCTGTTGTAACAACAAATAAACCTTCCTTCCACTCTCCAATATCTTACTTGCAAAGTGGGGGGAGAAATCTGTCCATGAGATAAATATAGACAAACATGCTATTTTTACAGTCAGAATACTACCATCCTTTGAATTTCTAGGATGAAGCAATGGTATTATTACTGCCTAGATACTTCCAGTGGAAGAGAATTAACAGTATCACAGTTGGTAAATGTTAATTATAGCAATTTATTGAAAAAAATACACACCTCATTATGTAGCCAGGCTAACAATCCCATGAAACTGACACATAGAGAGTCACTTTGGCAATGTGCTTCTTGGACACTAAAATAATCAATTTCAGGTTAAGGACTTGATTTCTTGAAATGCCTTCTAAGGGAAACGTAATTTTAGTTTGTCAAAGTGTATGAGCTTTCAGCTATATTTATGAAGGGAGGAATTCAGTCATGAAAACACTGACGTACCAATGGTGATTCAGAAATAATGGGTGACATGGTCTTTACATGGCTCCTCTTTTGAGATACTTTATCTTCAAAATGGTTATAGCATGAAGAAAATAATGACCATGGTATATCTTAAGGTCTCTTTTCAATGTTCTGGGATTGACAACAGGTCATCTAACACACTTTTGACATGACTTTGTTGTCATCCTGTAGTGAAAAAAGACAGGAGTTGTTCTATAAATACACATGACTGCGATGCATTTGCCATCTTTGTCCAGGAGAACAAATCTGAGTGCAGACAGCAGCTGTGTGACTTGGTCCTTCTCCTTTCTTGTTTTGCTTTCTGTCTTCCAGACAGTTTCCTTATGTCCAGGAGCTTTCACACTGCTTATGATGCAGCATTCTCTACAGGATACAGGAGCTTCTGATCAACAGAAAGAAGTTAAAAAGGGCTTTTATTTTCATTCCAATTCCCTAATCTTCATCACTTGAAGGACAGTGAGCTGCATAATCAAAACTAGGAAACCTGATGGGCAGCTCTCCCCATTTCTTAAAAATATTGTTCGTTGATTTCTTGTCTGCAAACACAACCACAAAATTTCTGATCTTCAGACAAGGTAGGTCAAGACCTCGGTGAACCATCATATGTCCCCAAGCCTGCAAGTAGAAGGAAATTGCATTTCAGATAAAATAAGACAAGATCCTAAGAAAGAAACAAATACAGACAACAAGAAGAGTATGAAAATAACATGTTCCTCACTTGTCCACAGTCTTTGCATATAATTTCCCCATTTGTCGGGTAATCAGCACGCTTATCTTGCAGTGATTTATTTTCTCTTGTATGATAAAGACTTCTGAAAAACAGACAGCACCCATCAGAATCCACTGGTCATTCCATGCTACATACAGACACACATAAACAGTGAGTAAGATTGCTGAAACCAGATATGAAACCTAAAAAGTCATAGACTCTCTGACTGTTTGAGAAAATGCAAGGCCATGCTTCATACTCCTAAGTAATGATGAAATGTACACATGTACTCCATGTCTCTCTTCATTCCATTTCAGGAGCTGCATCCTCCCTCACACATCTTGAAGTGGGAGCAGCAGGCTCTTGTTCTAATAACAGACAGATATAGCTTGTTTTTTAGGTGCCACGTCAATGAAATAATACCTGAAAATTAAAGGTTTTCTTTTTATTCCCTGTAGTTTAACCTTATCTCTTAACAGAATCATTACTCTGAAGACCTGCAGAGTATGTGTACATTCTTGAATAATTTATTTAGGGAGTACTTGATCCTGAAGGTTACTATCAGCCTGTGCAGAATGGAATATATACCATACTACATAGTAAGTGACCTAGTTAATAGTACCACAGAAGCTGCATCTTTTTTTTGAAGTCTTAAACTCAATTCACCTTGAAATCAGGAATAAGAACAAACATTTTGTTCAAGCTCCTTAACTGTAAACTCCATAGAGCCTAGGACCCAACAATATTGGAATAATCTATTTGTTTCTCACAGGGCCTAGAGGGTTACAGGCCCTGTTACAGCCTCGATGAAAGGAAAATCTGTTTCTGCCTGAAAGAGATAAAGTAGTTCATAAACACTCACTGGAAATCTTTTTTCACACTGACATGATGCATGTCTTCAATAACTTGTATGTCTTCTCCAGAACATATCGGCTTGGAGCAATTTTTGCATAAGAATTTTATTAGTGAAGGATTTTTCTTGTATGTCTTGCGCTGATCTCTCATCACCTTCATTTGTTTTTCCACTATACTTTGCGACTGGAAACTCTGAATCTAGAAACAGATCAGTAAGAGCACTGTGACATTCTGCTGGAATGACAGTTATAGTTTTCTTTCTCAGTTATTTTACTGAGTTCACTGTCAACATGGCTTCTAGTCAATTTTACCTTGCTCGTGCATTTTCCCCTTACCAACAGAAAACCAGAAAATTTTTCTAAAGAACAAGAAAACAGATTATAATACAAATATTGGAAAAAGAATTCAAAGCCACATGTAGTAACCAGTATTACTTCAAGTTTTTCTCCTCTAAGCAGATTTCAAATAGAAAGTATTCCATACAATGTAAATCAGTATTCTTTAAAGGCAAAGTGCAGAGCTGCAGTGAATACCTTTTTTAAATACTCTTCCTGTGGCATCTTCTGGACACGCTGAATGGCCTTATACATCATTTTCTCACGAAAAATATTAACATTTTCATGTTCAACAGCCCCTGAGCCACTTGAAACCACAAGAGCATAGGTGCTTTCATCAGCTCGAGCTCTACCACGAGCCTACAATTTGCAAGAAACACAAAAATAAACATGACAATACTCCCTATTATATCACACAACAATTTTTCCTAGTTTTGCAGTGGAAGACATGCACTATTCCATATGCACTATCCCCAAAGTGCAGCTTTTTCCATTTAACTCAGACAAAAATACACTGATAAAGGATCAGTGAATAACACATACTATTTCTGCAGTAACATCCATGATACCTGTGAGAACTACTCGGGAGATTTGGGATTAGCATGTTTTGCAATGCCAAAATGATATTTTGTTGCCAAAATATAAGCATGCGTTTAAATATTAAATATATAAATATCTGTGTTCACAAGTTAAATGAGAGCATGTATCAAACTGGTATTCTGATATGTAATAAGCTCTCTTTAGCTGATGATAGTGTGGTGTCCATACACTGGTGGTACAAATGCCTCTTGAATCAACTGCTCTGATGACCATATTATTGTATCTCTTCTATTAAAAGAGCTTAACATTTGTGTAGAAACATTTGTTTTGAACTGATGCTACACCATTACAGAGAGAGGCAAATTTTATATTGCATACAGACTGAGGATGGAAATTGGAAATGAACATTGTTGCAAGAACATTTTCTCTTTTAGCATTCAAGTATTTAAAAATTATTTCCAAACACCAGGTAAATGATTCACCGTTTGCCCACTGCAAAAAGAAAAGCATTATTAAAATAAGGTATGTATGCAGTAAACTCATACCTGCACCATAGCAATTTCATTGGTGACGAGGCCATAGCGAATAACGATGTTACACTCTTTGATGTCCAGGCCTTCCTCAGCTACAGTAGTAGCAATTAGCAAATTTACATTTCCACATCGAAATCTATCAATAACTTCCCTTTGCTCATTCTGTAAATTAAAATCATCAAATTAACTTCCACTATTAGTTTCTGTTACCAGTTTACTCTAATTAACGAGTTTCAGGAATTAAAGTCCCATCATATCTGAGTGCCAAACATCAAGTGGCCTTCAAAACTGCATTTAAGTATCTTGCAAAAGAAGGAGTTTCTATTGAATATAACATGAGTTCAGCATGGTATTTTGAGGGAGAAGGGAGCAGAAGCCAATTCTTTTATGGTAACTGGGCTTGGAAGTTCATAGCCTATGTCACAGCTACTAGGAGATTTGATAATATAGTTGTTCAATTATTTTCAAATTTTTTTAAGTACTTACTCATAAGATTGGATTTCTATCACTTCAGTAATTTCTGATTAAAATACAAACTTCCAGCTCTAGTTCTAAAGCACTTAAAATTCTCCATAATAAATGGAGACTATAACTCTGGTGATCTCAGTAGCACCAGAAAGAACAACAATGATACACTTAAAAAGAAAAGATCTAAATCACAGACTTGTGAATCAACTGGGTGTTTGTCACCAGCTTGAGCAGAGGAACAGAAACTGGTCATTTGGTATATTCAGTTTCAAAACGCAGAAGATATTTTTTTTGTTTGTGTAATGTGCCACACAAATTAAATTCCAAGTTTGACAGAACTCAAGAAACTTTTGGAGAGAATTTTTGAGAGAATTTTTCCTTGAAACTCAGGGCAGCAGAAGAAAATGGACTCTGCCCAGCAGCAAAACACACCATTTTTCGTTAAATGCTGATTTGGGGAGTAAAGTCCAGAACAGAAGAGATGTGAAGTACTTTGATTTGAAAATGTTTTTAGTGCAAAGTGTAAATTGCCAGAGAGATGTGGTGTATGAAATCAGTGTAATGGTACAAGATGGACACAACTGAGTGATCAATTGTGCTATTTCCAGTATCAATTTTGGCAAGTTTTCTTCCAATGGTTATGTGTCAGCGGGAAGCATGCATATAAATTGGTGTAATTTGATTTAAGCAAATTTAAGTACAAAAAGACAGAAATAATCATCTTTGTAGGTTTATTTTTCAATTCAGCAGCTTAAATATAACGTGAATTACTGTTGTCTTGAGAAGCATAAACTCATTTAATCACATTTGTGCTCTTTCCATTGTGTTTATTTTTGCTTCCCATGCCTTGCTATAACTTGGGTCCTTTTTGACTACACACTACCCTAGGCAACGGATGCTGGCTACTCCTATTGCCATAGAATCCAAAACCAAAAAAGCTTGTTACTTGTGGAAATAAAATTATTCCAACATTATTATTCATTTATCTTTATGAAGATAAGTTGCTGGCAGGTATGAAACCAGAACTCTGGGCTCTGAACTTCAGGCCACTGGCCTAGTACTAAGACAAGCTGTTTTCCAAAATCATGTACAAGAGATAATGCTGACATGCATGGTTCTGTACCTGAGTCATGGGCTTCATTTCACTCTTGTGTCCAGAGCCGATAAGATAATGGGCCTTAATTCCCACTTCTTCAAATTTTGGGTTTTCCTTAATCCACTGGAATAGAGCAAAGGCACTTAGACGAGTCTTTGTGAAAATGATTCCTCGAGGCTCTTCAGTCTTTGTGAACTCCTCCATTAAAGTATTTCTCAACTTCGTTAGCTTCTCATTTTCATTTTCTGGCTTTGTAGTCAACTCTTTCAGCTGTTTCTTTTTTGCTTTAAAAAGAGATGTAAATTGAGAAAATCTAGCCATTTAAACAACAGTTTGAAACAAAATAAACCCCAAAACCCACAAAGCAAATAGCAACTTTCTATATAATTCTCCCAGCATAGCTAATTCACAATCAGTTTGAAGAGCTGGGGCATACCAGTTATTTCTGAAGGGAGTTTATAGTCACTAAAAACACACTAATCAACCAAAATAAATCATCATTATAATACACAAATTATAATAATATTTGCCTATATTTCATGGTAAGAATAAGCCAAAGGAAAAAACCTGCCTATACACACGAAGTTGGTACAGAGTCAGTTTAGACATTCTTCTATTCCTCCTAGCACTTTCAGTGGTAAAACCTTTAAAAAATGGAATTAATTTTTCATTGTCAGATTTTTTGGACTTCATTTACCTGTAGAAATAAAAGCAACCAGAAATTATACTAATGAAACTGAGTTTCATTTTTAGTTGGTTTAAATTTTTGGTTCTGAGCAACCACTCACTACTGAAAATCTAAACAAGGGGGAATAGACAGGTATGAAGAGTCATTAAAACCATGATGACATTATCTAACTTATAGTTTTCATTCTTTTTTTTTTCATTTCTCAATGATAGTGAGAAAAATTTGTAGTTCATTGGATACATGAAGCTGGGTCACATCCTGCAGTATAATCTATTTTTGCTTGTACTACCCAAGAGCCATGGGTGATGGGAGCAAACTTCTCTAGCTCTTTCTGCTTGGAAAGGCAGTAAAGGAAAAAAGCTGAGTAAAAAAGATTAATGAATTAATCTTAGTTACAAGGTGATTGATCTGAAAAAAAAGCAACTAACTTTGGTCTTTGCAGTTTGATTTTTTGTTCAATTCTTTAACTAAATGTTCTTTACCTGAAACTAACTTAAAGTCAGCACCCTTTCTTAGTATATAGAGAAACAAACTTTGGCAGAAAGGGTTGGTTAAGAAGGCATTATTTCATTACTTTTGTATTCCATTTGCTCAAACTTTTGCCCCCCAAGAGTATCTACTGAAATAAGTACTTTATGTATCTGTTAAGAGTGTCCTCAGGGACACTTCACTAGATAAAAGTGGAAAACAGCTTTTACTAACTGGCAGCAAAAACAAAGGTGCCTTTAGGTGGGAGCTGAAGAACCATAATTAAATATTATGACATGACCCCACTATAACGCTGTTTAACACATTCAAAAGTGTATGAACTGGGATATCAAGGCATTGTGATAATAAATAACACAGCAGTTTCTAGGATGCAATAACTAATGGGCCCATGCAAACCATGTTAGTGCACAATTATGGATTTCAAATATTAAATATCACAAAGTATTTCCAACTCACCATGAAATAAACCTATTAGAAATTCATCTGTTTCATCCTGTTTTGATACTGCTGGTTCATCATCATCATCATCATCACTCCTTACTGTCTTCTTACTTTTCTCCTCTTTATAGAAGTTATTTAGGTGATTGTAGGCATCCACCATTCGGATGGTGTCATTTATCTGGAGAGCATCGTTGTATTTCTTCAAGTGCTCTGCACAGACACGTTCCCTGCGTTTTTCTTCTTTCGCAGCTAGAAGGGAACAAAAATACAAAAAAGTCTTAGTATAGAACGACACAAAGAAATCCAAAGCTGGGTTATATTTGCTATGCAGTTACCTCTTCTCTCTTCTCTGATCACCCACTGTTCATATGTCTGAGTTCCAAACTCAGACTTCGGATGCAGCTGGCAATAGTTTTGTATTTCTGTCATGATCTCAGTAATTTTCTCTTTAAATGGATCCTAGGAATAAATTGATTAGGCAAAGTAAGTAAGCACCTTCTGGCAACAAAAACATTGGCTAGTACCACATTGAGTAATTTTTTAAAACTTAAACCTTAAATTAAAGAAGTAAGGTTGTTAAGTGTGCTTAGTAATATGGAAATATACAGTTCAGAATTTTACAAAAATTATGCTGAGAAACAGCACTTTTTAAAAAAAAATTGAATGTAATATCATTGCTTCAATACAAATATTTCAGCTTTAGAAGGCCTTTTCACCAGATAACTCAAAATATAACTGACATAAATAAAAATTTAGTTCTATTTGACTTTACTGACGCTTCTTGAAACAGCGCAAAGAAACAATATTCAGATTAGCACTCTGGATCATCAAAAGTCCTTAGAAAAAGAGCATTAGGCAAAAGTTTTTGATACCGTACAAGACGTTTTTAAAGGAGAATATAACTTTAATACTGATTTTTTTGTAAAAAACATACCCTTTTTTTATCATCTGCAATCACAATTTTCTTAGATGGTTCCTTCACCTGATTCTTTAGCTGGGAGGCATGCTCTTCAACAGTCATAATTCTACATGCATCAAGATTGGCACAGATCTGGGAGAAGATAATGTAATTTCTTCAATATTGAATGAGTTATTTTACATGAAAACTGAATTATTGCAAGAGATCTTCTTATTTAGATATTGAGGTTTATATAACTTTCTTCCCACAAAAATTGGATAAAGGCAGTATCAGCACAAGAAAGTCCAAGTCTTTGAAAAACATTTGAGATAAACTGCACAAGTTACTTTCTAGGCCAGAAGTGATCCTTGCATACAGGAAAAAAAAAGTAGATCAGGATGCAAACCAAGTATTTTGAGACGTAAAATATAGCATTGGTACTTTGGAAGAATAGATTTTGGAGCACAAAATAAATAAAAATAATGGGGAAACAGAAAAAAAAAAGAAAATAAATTGTAGGGATTAATTATAAAAGTAAGAGCTGTTATGAGAGTACAAAATGATTTAAGATAATCTTTCCTTGGACAGGAAAACATAGAGAGAATTTCTGTGCTAAGTGTGCAACTGAACAAGACTTTTGTGCTTTAGACCTCTTCCCAGGAGAAAATATGAACATGTCATTAAGTAATAAGGGAAACCATAACATTATTCTGAGCAGAGAAAACTGTAAAGGAAGACTGACTGGTGATCTTTTTAATGTCTTCAGCGGTAGCTGTATATTTCAGCTTGCATATTCTGGTTAATATTCAGATACAAATCCCAGAATTCTATCACTAGGAATTCAGAGCTGATGAAAAGGAATTTTCTGCTTTTTCTGCCAGCAAGTTTTTGTGTCAAAATTCTGTCTACTTCAATACAGCATAAAACATTCTTGCAGGCCTCACTTATTCAATATCACATTCTGTTCTGGTACAATTTTCCAGTCAGGAGTTTTCACTGCTATACTGGGCTAAATTCTACTTTTCTATTACTAATGAAAACCATTTAATTTCAAGTAAAATACAGTTTCTTTACATATAGAATTTAACAGACTATCTTCAGTCAGGTGTTCATGCAACCTCAATGAGTAACTCTAACTGAAAAAACAAAACATATTTTTATGCTACCTGTATCTCACAAGTGGATTCTACTTTGTTTAAGTATTAAACACTGTTTTTCATTTTTTTGGACTCATAAAAATGCTCATCTTAGTCACGCTAGAAATACAGATATAAAATACGTGTCTCTAGTATTTAGGAATACACAGTAAATTAAAAGCCATTAATGGAACAGTAAGACTTTAAGTAACCATAAAACCATACTATATTGTGGATTTCTTGCTGCTGATCTTAACTTGGGAATTTTTTTCAAGTGAGGCAATTATTTAACTTCCCTTTTCAGTAACTTTACTCCTGTAAAGTAACCTTTATTTGTATATAGATTTCCATTATTTTTTAGTGGTTATGAGCTGAACTTCCAAGTACACGAGAAAAAAGAAATCAGATTGTCTATTTGAAGCTTAAAACTGACTTTAGAAGTTTTACTTGAAGAAGACAATATCCCTTTGATGGTTTGTAAGTGTTAGGGCTATTTACTTTCAGAATATGCTCTTCAGCTTTTGAGTAGGATGTTGCACCTCCTACACCAGGTGAGGCTGTAAGTCCCAGAATCTGAGGCTGTGGGATCAGTGGTTTGTTTTCTTTTGCCAGCTTCACGTTCTTCTTTTTTTGTTTTAAGTAACGTCTCATTATATTATTGTAGACACCTTCCTTTTGAGTGTGATGACACTCATCGATGATGATGAGGGAAAAATCTGGAAAAAAAAAAGACTCCTAAAGTGAATAATTCTATTTCAAATGCAGAATTTATGTGACTAAATCTTGTAACAGGTGAGGATGGTGTTGAAAAGAACCCATCAGTGTGTCTGAGAACTAATGTACTAGGAAACTGAAGTATTGGAGGAAGGCGTGGATGGATGCTGAATATATTTAATGGACTTTGGAACCTTTGCTACAGTCCTGATGTGCCAAGTAGTTTTACATTTCATGCAATGGAAAAAAAGACTTTGTATTTTTGCAAAAACAATCTGATTATATAAAGAATTTCAGAGTAATAGTTTTCATATCTTACCAGTGGTAAGAACGTATCATAGTTGAACTCAGTACTATCTTTTATGTCCATAACTGTGTCTGACAAACTACATATTGTTTGCTTTTGAGAAGATACAGAATATGTTAGAAGCCTTTCAGACATTCTTGAAAGGCTTGTTGTGGTCCAAATGTGCTTCCATTTTGTAGCAATGCAGAGATTTCCTCCCTATTAGTGTCCAGTTAAAAGATTTATATTACTTTATGGATGTGCTATTGGAAAGAACAGACAGATTGGTGGGAGCACTACCACTCATCCCTCTCTTGTAAGAGAGAAATCTGATGGAAATTCAGACAGATATAATGTGCTTTTTGGTCACAGTGTATTTACATGCAAACAATATACAATGAAGAAAAATAAAAGTACTTTCTGTTTCAAATTTCTCAAAAGATATAGAAAACATGTCTTTAATCTTTATGCACTTGCAGCCAGTGACATATATTTCAAGGTTCTGAGCTGAAAGAATCATGAACATTTTTGTTTCTCTAGCAGCAAAACTGGTTTATGGAGCTCCCAGTCCTTTGGTAGCTGGCCAGTAACTCTCTAGTTTTACATTGTTTCTGACAATTTGAAGACAGTTTGTGGACATAACTGTAAAGAGGATGACTGAACTGATCAGGGTTAAACTCCTGTACGTATTTTTTTTATGTGGACAATTTCCATGGTCTTGTTTACACATTGATGTGTAAACATGTTGATGGGCTCAAATTGTTGCACCACTATAAATCAGTTTTCAACAACTGCCAGCAGAAGTTGGAAATTAACAGAGAGCTAAATCAGTCTCAGCTGGTATTGAGGAACCTAAAGAAGGATGGAGTCTAAACAAGGGAAGTCATATTGGAAAGGCTACACCAAACACTTCTGCTAGGAAAGTAAGCTAATGCTCCATGTCACTGGGGAAAGCTGACTTTCTTCACAGTGGTTCAGGAAGCCAGTTTGGACAGGAGTGACATAGTTTCAAATCAAAATTCTTATTTATTGCCAAGATTTCTACACATTGCAAGATTTCAGAAGCAGTGCTGGCAGTTTCTCAGTTATTCTGCCAACATGAACTTAGTGCCTCTGATTTTGACCATCATCTCCATCATGCATATTCTATAACTACTTGTGTAGAAACTAACCTACCAGAAGGGATGTGTTTCTTCTACTAAGGAAGTGATACACAGCTTTTAGAAAGTCCATACAGTGATTTCAGCCATTGGTAAAGAGAGTAAACATTTGGTAAAATGCAATTAAGAGAGTCCCCTCCATTTCACTGAGGCTGGAATTCCATATTACGTGTAATGCAGACCTCTGTGGAAACAGATGAAAAAAGTATGCACAGAAATCTGGAAAAAACTTGTAACTAATTAGGATGATTTATAAAGGCTGCGAGTTACCCAAGTCACAGCCACAGAAATGGAGCTGGCTGTGTTCATGCTTGCTTGGCTTTGGTCCTGCTGAACCTACAAGCACAGGTGTAACAGCACGGAAAAAAAAAACTCCGAGGTGCAGGGCAGCCTGAGTTCTGGAAAAAATGTCGCTCCTTATGAAGGAAACTTCACAAAGTGTGAAACCCATTCAACCCACTTCATTACACAATCTGGTTGGGACTCAGCCCAATTCAAAACAGGCCAGCAGTCCCAGTAGAAATGTTCAGATGACTCCATATAGCATTCCAAAATGATTCAGATGTAGGGAAGTTTATTAACTTAGATGAAGTGGAGAGGAAATAGGTATAAAAAAATTGCTGGTACTCTGCCTAGGTAATAACAAGGCCTTCTGAAGGAGGGAATGCAAATCTGAGGCACTCAAGTGGCTCTGCAAGAGTTTGGATCAAGCAGTACCCTAGCCAGCACTAAGCAC
Organism: Serinus canaria; assembly: GCF_022539315.1. Lineage (NCBI taxonomy): Eukaryota > Metazoa > Chordata > Aves > Passeriformes > Fringillidae > Serinus > Serinus canaria. Next base: position 16,772,698 of record NC_066321.1, read on the forward strand.
TGACAGACACAACCAGGTTTCTCTCAGGTTTCTCTGCTGTCTCTGTGACACCCAGACCAATACTTGTATCTTGGGGCAATTATTTTGAACATCACAGCCTCTCCCCTACATCCTTCACCATCTGAAAAGGAGTTGATTGCAGGCAAATGGAGGGAGAAGCTAATGTCTCACAGAGGAAGGTCCTTGCAGCCCAGGCCCAGGAGCTGACCTCATGGGCTGTTCTAATTGTCCCTTATTAACAGATAATATAATTTCCTTTTTGATCTCCCAGAGATACCTGCCACTTCAGCATTCTGGGAAAACAATCTTGCCTTCTTTATCTTTTGCCTTCTTCAACTTCCTTCATCTGTTGTAAGAAACCATTATATCTGCTGAGCTCAGAGAGACACAGTTATAAGCCACCATATCACTAGTTATAAGCCATCATATCACTGTTTATTAACAAAATTACAAGAGTTTAAAGAATATAACTTTTACAACAGATTGGCTTTTATCTTGTGTTTCATTGTACTTCTCAAACTACCAAGTGCATTTGAGTTTTGATATTTTTTTTCTTATCCTGTATATGGCTTCATTGTGATATGACTCAATGCTCTACTAAGCTTGGAAAGTTGAACCAGTACAACTGCATGTGCACAAAGATGTGCTTAAGAATTTATTTAGATAAAATAGGAAGCATGACAAGTATTTAGTAAAAAATAAACTACAGAGTCTAATTTTGGCCTGCATGCTTGTTAATTGAGATCTGATTTTTACTACAGCTTGTATTTATAAAATGAGTAAATTGAAAAAAAAAACCCTGATGTGGCACATTTTCACTCAGCAATTTTCCAGAATAGAGACATATTTTTATACCCTCTGTAAAAATTTCAGAATAAAATACTTGCCTGATAAGTGGACACTTTCTTCATCTTCCTTGGACGCATTTAACAGTGAATTCTCAAGGATCTGTGCTGTACTTATGATGACATCATTTCTTCTCACAACTTCAGGAAATGAGATTTTCAGCTGAGAATCACCACTTAAACCAATAACCTGATACCAACGCTTCAGGAATGGACTAAACTCTCTTTTTAAATGCTGTTCTACCAATGGAACCTGAACAAAAGTTTTCAGAGAATTTAAAACATATTAAACACAGGGTTAAAAATACATGCCTCTTTGCCACAAATGTTGTTAGAGTAATAAAAGAAAATTAAGCAGCAAAAATCCCCAAATCAATTTTCCCCTGCAACTTCTCCTGTGAAACCTTTTTGTCCCAAGAACTTTGGCTTAACTGAGCCTTTGAAAGAATGAAGAAACCATGCACGTTCTAGCTATTTAACTGAGCTTATAAAGTGCTTTCACATTTATCTTATTAGAGAATATGGTTTATAATTTCAATAAAATTATTTAATTTATTTTTATATTTTAACATTACAATAAAAGATTACTTTATATGGGCTAAATTTAACTGCAAAAATTAAAGCAATTATCAGAAAATCTGACAAAACATTCCTTAACTACTGTAAGACTCATTAGGTGGCCTTCATTAACAAACTGAAACAGAGAATGTGAAAAATATTTTTATTTTTCAAAATTCATTACAAAATGAAATCGTACTTTTCCCAATAATGTGGTTATAACAGCACATCTAAATTTGCACTGGCACTGGGGTACACTAATTTGTGCTTGCACAAGGCTGATGGTGCACTGGAGATGATAGTCTAGATGTCTATGTCTTTAAACACAATATACCTGAAGAAGCTGAGAATTTAGTTTATATTCATTTTACAATATCTGTATTAACAATGCATGATGTTTGAAAAATACTATTCCTTAAAAAATGGACCAACTTACCTTGTTAACAAGTACTATGACTTTTCCAGGCTCTGATGCTCTTTTTTTCTTATCCAAGTGATCTTTGGTAATGTAAACAGCCACTCTGGTTTTACCACTGCCTGTAGGGAGACAAATGATAATATTCTCCCCATTCAAGGCTGGCTTTGCAACTTCCATCTGGTAATCTCTCAGGGTCAGATCTGGTTCAGGTGAGGCTCTCCTCTCCACTTCATCTTCATCTAAGGGTACAACAAAATATAAGCTTCAAACAGGAGGCACAGAACATGTATCAGAGGACTGAAAAAATGTCAAAGGGAAAAATATTAATTTATTATCAGAAGCATCTTCTGAATAGAAACAGCACACTAGCATAGACAATGTTGCTCTGAGAAACTGCAACTCTGGATCAGAACTGCTTCCATCCAGTCAGCACTCAGGGCAGGTGGAATAAGCCACAGTACAGTTTCACCTATCTATGCTGAAATTACTGCTGAATTATTAGGAATAAATTCAAATGATACAGTTCAGTAGCACTGGGACCAACAAAGGCTGTGTTTGGAGCTGCAGTATTTATAATCTAGCCAAGCTTCTGCAACGTTCTCCTTTACCAATACTGAAATTGTTTTGGTTACAAGGGAGTTACCTTTTTAAATACTTCCCAGAGAATGAAAAATGGACCATAGATAGAAAAAAAATATGGAACACTTAAAAATGGTCAAGGGAGTTATAAAGTATAGAGACCAAATAGATAAGAAAATTCAATTGCCCATACAAGATGGAGCTAACTGCAGAATGTATCACACCTACTCATGGTAGATTACATTGCTTCTTAGCCTGACACATACATAATGCAATTGGGTGTTCATTAGAAAGCCATATACATCTGCCACCTAAGGCCAAAGCCTTCCACCTTTTATTGGAAATGCCATGGCAGAGTTTACATCTACGGCTTGCAGAAGAAACAAACTAGGTTCTAAATGCAAAAGTGAAAAAAATACTGTTGAATTATTTTGAGCAGTAAGAAAAGCATTTCAAGTCTCTTGAATTTACATATATTTAGGAAGTCAGAAATTATATACATATATCTTAATATCAGAAGGATTTATTTCAATTGAGTTTTCATAGGGTTTCTTTGCTACAAACAAGTTTAGATCACTCTTCAAGTATTAACTGCTTTCAGTGAAGAAAATGTACAAATTCATTCTACTAGATTAAAAATGAGGGGAGAAAAACCTTGGTTTTGTTTCCTGATGATATCATTCAATGCAGAATCATGAGGATTTTATTATCACTGATACATTACACATAAAGTAAGTATATTTTTCTAGTATTCCTGATTCCATTAAATAAAATTAAACTAACAAAAAGTAATGAAGCTTGATAAAACACTGCTGATGGAAACATCTGAATGCCATTCTAAAGTGTTTTTTGCTTGTTTTGCCTTTTAGTGTGAGTGCAGTGCTACCTAGACACAGGGACATTTGCACCAGAGAGTACTTGCTGTTACTTATCTGACTTCTACTACTCTCTTTTGAGGAAGAACATTGTTTGCTTTCTGGTTGGCTAAATTCAATAGCTCAATCATATTGAAACTAGCACTTTATCACCCATCTGTTTGGTTAAATTTCAGTTCCTTAACATCCTCAATTAACAGTCCAGGCCTAAAAAATATTTAACTTAGCTCTCTCCTAGCTTCTTCAGCCCTTGTTTAGATAAAGGCTAATAAGGTATCTTTTTACAGATTAAAGAATTAAATACTTAAAGATTTTTCATCATGCACAGTGTAGAATTAGGGAAGTTGTCTGCCTTCATACAAGGCTCATGTGAATTGCTGCTCTGGGCTAAAATAAACATGATAATTATTCTATTGTCCTAACTATAGAATTTTATAAAATGTGAAATGAACTTTGCACACAAAAATGCAGCTAAATCCACATGATTCTTTGCATTAAAATCCAAATAATATCAGTGTGTAATGACACCATCCAAATATCTTTGTTAATACAACAGCCTTACTGTAACATTTCAAATTATAAAATCCATTAGTGGTGCATCTGCATCTTCTTAGCAATTTTTTCTCATTATCGCTCTCACTGAGTTCACTAGACATGATTAAAAAGCACGGATGTTTTTAAAAACTTTTAAACTAGTTGTTTTTAAAAGCCATATGTATACAGAACATATAATTAGTAAACACGGTGAAAAAAATCTGTTCTCCACTCTTCACAAAACTGCAGTGTTTGGGGGTTTTTTCTGGATTACTGGACACAGCAAATGCCCAATTTGCTCACTGAGAGATGCTTCAGGAATATTTAAGGATGAGGCCATACATACATGTGTGTTGCCAAATGTCATGAGCCTGGGTCAGCCTGAGTGACTGATACAGTGTGTCTGCCTGACCACAGAACAGAGAAGTTCCCAGGCCCAGACATTTCATGTGACAGAGTGAGTCAAAAAATACAGTGTGACTGATTAATGTCCTCAGTTGCTAAAGAATTGCAAAGTAAATTCTTTGGAGTTACCCACACACAGACGAGAATCTTAGCTGCAGTGTAGCAATTTAGATCTGAGCAATCCTGAATTTTCTGTGTATTTACAAAATATGTAGATTTTAATACTTTAAAGCTTGAAACTATTTTAAAAGAATTTATAACAAACACTTTGCAGGCATAGGATATATAACATTTACAGTGACCTTACTGATGTAATACTAAAGTTTAATACTAGGTCCAGCTGGCTTGAAAGGCGTTCAGAGTTTTTTCTAGCCCTTGTACGAGACATAGTCCCAGCACAAATGTTATAAAGACTAGATTCCAAAAAGTAGTTCTTGAATTCTGTACAGGTAAACAGGCTGATCACCATGGTGGACAGCTCCCAATTTGTTTTGCCTGATGTTTAAAAACAAACAAACAAACAAACAAACAAAAACAAAAAAAACCCACCCCAAAATACTGGGATGTCTTTTACAACAGCAGAGTATTTTCGCTCCAACTTCATACATAGCAAGATAATACCTGTCTGCAAAGTATCATTTAAACACAGTCCAATATCTAGTTTAAAACTGTATTTAGAACATGCACATGTGTTTAAATGTGAGATTCACAAAGATCCTCAGACAGCAACCCCCGTTGCTCAGGTTGCTTTTGCAAACAGGGCTACTAAAGTACTTGGGTCCAAAGTGGACCTTCATTATTGGTCTGCAGGTACCCAGGAGATGCTTCTGCTCACCTTTCACTCCTCTAAAACATTCCTATTCCCTCTCACCCAATGTGGGGGCCAGGCACAATCTAGCTCCTCTCTGAGAGCAAAAGAAACACGTCTGTGTGGCAGCATTAGGGATATCTGTCCACGTGACTGCACTGGATGAGTTCTAGTCCCTTCAGCCTATGTGATTTCATCATTCTGCCTCACTGACCAGTTTGTACGATGATGATGTCTAGAGCCCTGTCCAGATGATCTCAGTAAATTGACTGTTTGGGGGCTAGGACTTAGGTTCAGACCATTACCAGATGGTCTGGACCTAAAATGCCCAAAATGGCATCTGTTTTCCAGCAAAGTAAGAGTAAGTCTGGCATCTAAATATAGTGAACTAGAGTTTACAGTGAAAGAAGGCCCTTCACTGAGTTTCATTTAGCCCACTCACAGAGTACTTCCCCCAGAACTTACTTTGCAATTACTAAACAATAACAGAAGGGAAACGTACCTGAATCACTGGTTGTGCAACTCTCTTCCAGGTTTCCCTTCAAGTTACTGACACTTCCATCTCCTATGGAGACATCTGACTCTAAATGAAAAACACAAAGAAATGTAGCATATTATATTTGCTGTACAAATATTAATGGAAAATGCATATTGTTTGCTCCCCCTAAGTTGTTAAAGTAGGTTAGATGAACGTCAGGTGGGCAGGGCTGAGATCTAACTTTCTCTATTTTTGGTAGAGATTAAAGAAATGAACAATATAATTCATTTTCTTACGGAAGAAAATTTGGAGGGGAAGATTAATATCCAAAGCATGGCAGAAGTAAGGCACTATGGGTCATGATTTATTGCCTAAAACCAGGGGTTCCAGACATCATCACCTGCATAATCCCCTTTAGTCCTTTCCGGAAAGGTGAAAAGCCAAAAAAAAAAAAAAAAAAAAAAGTTGCTGGCAAACTGAACATACTCTTTTACTCACTACAAGTCATGAGAACTACATCTGTAGCAGAACAAAAGCAAAACCAGAACTGTGTTGTTGTTTTGGTTTGTTTTTTTTTTTAGGTTTCTTCGCGTAAGATGAAAAGCGCAAACCGCGGTTCCCGACTAACCACATCAGCGATGGGGGCTGTGGAACCGCGCGGAGCGGCAGCGCCCGCCCCGATCCCCGCGCTCCGCTCGCCCTCTGCCGGGCCGGGCACGCCGTACACGCGCTCATCGGCGCCGCCAGCACCACTGCCAAAGCCGCACCTCCCAACACTCAGTCCTTCTAGCATCGACGGAGAGATACCCAGCTCTTCCGGGAAAATCTGCCGTGAACAGCAGCACCCTGAGCTGTCAGCCTGCAGACAGCACTCTGCACCTGAGCCCACAGTGTGCAGATGGAATCAGTCACAATAACAGTGTTGACCAGCGTTTTTTTTTAATTAGCTAGTGAGCTTGTGTTTCCATCAAGTTCTTTCCAGTGAATATCCTATTATAATATAGGATATCCTACATCCTAATCTACATATTTTTCGCATCTTACTGTCCCCAAAAAATTATTCATAAGGCAAAATAGATCCTGTGAATGAGAATTTAGCACTGAATGGAAGTTATGGTGTCCGAGAAAGGAATGCCTACAATATACCCTATAAAGTCTTGATGAGTGAGGTGGAAATTGAACCTAGTCTGCATTCAGTAAAGTTATGAAGCTATCCTAGCTACCACTAGGAGTCAGGGATTAGTAGTTTTTCTAACAAACTAATGCAATCAACAGAAAGGCACAAAAAAGAAGAAAACCTCACGAGTTCCAAGCCATGTTCAAAGACCTGTGACAAACTAATTAGTAGCATTAGTAGGAACTCCCAGCTATAAAGATGACACTGCTATCTCTTGCTTTCACTTTCCAGGAATCCACATAAAATAGGAAATAATAGGACAAAATTAAAATTCTCTGTATCTATTCCATACTGTGTCCCATCTAAAATGACTTTCTGAAAATATTCTGAAAATACTCCGAGAATATGAATCTATAAAGTGTTTTGTACACAATTATCTGAATTACAATGTGCAGCATGCATTATACAACAATCTCTCAACAGAAAACATCAGTGGTGATGTGAAATGCAAAATACTCATCTTCCAAAGAAAGGTGAACAGAACAACGTTCTCCTTGTTCAACTGCGGCCACTTACTTGAATTATTTTAAAAGAAAATAAATTTTAAAAAACCCAAATCAGTAAGCATTTCCAAAATAATGAAGATAAAAGAGTTATTATCCTAACAGCTGTTTTTACCACTTCTGCTAATCTTCCCTTAGAGTCCTGCTTGCACATTGCAACCTGAGTAAGCCCACCAGTATCATTTCAGGCAGGATTAACCTTAGCTGTAACTATTGTTTGAGCTCCATGTGAACTTGGAACACGCATGGTTCCTGATCACGCAGTGCATGTTTAAATCACTGGTTCACAGCTGGGTTTGGGCATTGTCACTGCTATTTGCTGTTGCTCATAATCAACTCCCAAGGCATGTTTCTAAGAGTGGTCTATATGAACAACGGGCCACAACCATTCCTAAACATTTTTACTAAAAATGTACTTCTGAGTGTGTATGTGAAAGGTTGTCTGATATTCTGTGAGTTAAAAAACCTTAAAATTAACAGAAAAAATTACTTGTTGGACAACAATGAAGGACTTCTCAAAACAAAAAATGCTTTTCAATATAGCATTTCCAGCCTTCTAGAAAGAAGTACTTTATACAGCTGCAATTTTAGTGGCATAAAAACATTCCTCTTATCTTAACTTAGTCAACACTGTACAGAGTTGATAATGTTAACCTAATGTTGTCATTGGATAGTATAAGCCTACTATGGATGGGTGTGAAATAAAACTCTAACCTAATAATATTAATATTTTTATCAAAAGTATTAAATATATTTCAAAACTACTCATTTATTCACACAGGTACCAGATCAAAATACCAGTTAGTGGACAAACCTGACATCACAGAATTCTTTTCTATGGATGTTTCCAACAGACTGCTCTCACTGCTGAAACTATCATCCACATTTTCTTCCTGTTTCAAATTCTCCTCTGTGACGTATCCTGGTTGGCTTGGAACTTCTGTTTCTTCATTCGTAGTCTGCTCCATCCCATTTTCTTTATTCTCTGTTCCCAGAAAACATAGAGAAATTCTAAGGCAGTTCTATAAAGCATTTCATTTCTTTTAGTGTGGAGCCTAGAAAACACAGAACTAACCTGTATTTATCAGGCACATAACAGTATAACATATGGTCTTGGTCTTGACTCAAATGTTGTAGTCTGGAATTCTGACCTTTATACAAATATTTACTAAGAATTTACTAATTTACAATTAGAAACTAAACTTAAAGAGGTTAATAGATTTTTTTTTGTGAAGTTCTCAATTTCTGTGTGTAGGTGTTTTCTAATAACAACATATTTTACTGTAAGAAATCACAGGGGGTCAAGCTGCAATGACAAAATGTAGCATCAGTGTCTTCATCCACAGTGCCCAATGAAGCTGTTTCCTCTCTATGACCTTATGTCAGGGCATGCTCCTGCAACCACACACCTTCCATATCTACACACGTACAGGACTGTGTACATGGATAATTACTGATCCTCTGGTAAGAGCAACACCATTCATGCTTTATACATTAGGCTGTACAGTTGGTTTGGGGGCCTACATCACCCAAGATTACAAAGAAATTGTGGAATAAATGTATTCAGTCAGTAGTCCATCAAACAACTGAATTAAACTTCAGTTTTACTCTACAGAGTCTATACTAAAAATTCAGAAATGCAAAATGTGAGAAGAATTGAAAATAAAAATATGAAAAGAATATTAATAATGTATTTATTACTTTTATCTTATTGATGGCAAAGTAGTGAAGACAAGAATTTAAGCCTCACACAGCTGCCACACAGAATGAAAATTAGGATCACACTAGCTGCTGAGCTGCTCCCAGCACGCGAGTTCCACTCAAAATAATCTTCTGAGGTTCTGACTTGGTTGGTCCTGGCCTGCAGACTGCAACTCTCAACCATCTTTGAACTTAAATATCACAGCTGCCTCTGTGTGTCTGGGAGAACACTGTCTGATTCCTGTCCAAAGCTGGAAGACACACCTTCATGTCCCTCTTACCTCAGTCTTAATGCCCTGACCCATATGCAGCAACCACAAGCACAGAGACAGCTCTGGTGAGCTCCTCAAGTGAGGAGGCTGAAGCTGCTAAATGGGAAAACTGTTAAAGTAATTTACTCACTAAAACATTAAAAAAAACACATGAGGACCAAAAATAAGGGATAAATTATTTGAGGGCTGCTTTCTTTTTTGTATTTAAGAATACAGGGGAGCACTGGGATAACTTTACAGTATTATAAACATTATACAGGAATGAAAAGGAGTAGCCACTTTACTAGTTTATTGCATTATTTTTTGTAAATTTTATAATGTTTTGAGACTTTTGAATGTCTTAAAGTATGCAAAGTAGTTTAAAATGCCAAAAATATCCGTAAACTGTTCCGTTAAAGAAACAAGTGTACTGAAGAAGAAATTCAGGTAGTCTGTTTTGTTTGTTCAAATTAATTTTCAAAGTATGTTTTATGAATGATTATAAAAATCACACTGAAAACCAATGGTTAAAAATAAAATTCAGTTTAATTGTAACTAAATCCACACTGTTGTAATTCTCATATTGCACAATAAGGATTTTCAGTATTTAACAATCAATTAAACTGTTACATAACTTGATTTTGAAATCCCTGGACATCAAATGCATTAGTCCAAGTGTCTCAATAAAACAATATGGTGGGAATCCTGCATTGCTTCTAAAGTAACAGTGCAAAAAAAAAAAAAAAGAAAAAAAGAGGAAAAAAAAAGATAAAATATTAAAAATCCACATATCTGTACCAGTGAAATAAGATGGTTACCTCCTGTATTTCCACTTAAATCATCGGCAAGGTCTTCATGTTGCGTTTCACGGAGAGCAACCAAAAAAGACGAGAACCAGTCTTTCTTCTGGACTATTCTGCTCAGTAGCTCCCTTGCACCATCCCTGTTCCCACGATTGTCAGTAACAGTCTGGATCTGGCAGAAATAAAAAACCAGAAACAACCCTCACACAGACTTTGGAAATGGTCTGAGGAAGTTCATAAGAACAGTATAGGTGCAAAAGCATTTCCCTGTCATCATTAAAGCATACAGAAAAATAAAGATATAAAGTAGACCTGCCACTCATCAGAAGAGAATTATTGCAATTTTGTCCAACCTCATGTTCATCCCATATGGTTTTGGGTAGGATATATAAAACCTATGAGATCTACAATTTAATTGGAGAGACCGGTAGTACTAGACAATGGTTCCAACAATAACCACTATACAATAATTATTAGTATAACAACTATTAGAATAACAATTGGTGTTCAGACTGGTTTAGGGAATAGGCAACCTTGATTAAGGAGAAATGGTGTCACAGTTTATCAAAGCCCAGACTGAACCTGTAACGTGACCTTAGACATAAAATAGAACATTTCCCTTCTTAAACTCTGGCTTCATCATCTCAACTCCCACTTAAAAATACAATAGCTGAGCCTCAAGAAAGTGGCTATTGCCCTCAGAAAAGGTATAGAACAGTGTCCCAAGGCTGTCACAAGCAGATTTGACATGTGATCACATGAGGAACAAAACCACGGCCCCAAGAGCAACTCAGGTTGAGACAGGTGATCAGTCTCAAGGGCCATTTTCTCAAGGCTCAAGAATCACCCATTCTGATATGCAAGGAAATGGGCAAGCATAGCAATGGGAACACCTGACTGAGATACATGACTAAAAGGAAGTGTGTGGAAAGTGGGAGACATTAGGAAAGCCTAAACTCCACTGGGGTTTAAACTGGCAGGATCGTGAAGGGTATTAAATGGTTTGATGGAAATACCAGCAGCAAAAAGGTGACCGTGGGGAACATGAGGACCTATTACCAGGCAATGGAGCCAGTCATTCTTAAAAGGCCTCTGCATCTGCCTGCTGCGTTACCATGCCTGGCTCCCTACTAATAAGGGTGCAGCTGATCATTGCTGCCACCTGATGGTCACAAGCCAAAATTGTGTATCTTACAGTCATTTAACTGAGATGGAGCATAACCGACCTCAAAAGTGGATGCAAAGACTCAGAGTGCAAATATGACTTAGGTCCACCCTTAGTTTACCAGTTTTCCCCTTATTGCCATGGCAATTATTATTTTAATTTGCTCTAACACTGTTTCAGGATATCAAATTTTGTTTTAGTTTCAAGTAGGTTTCACATTCCAGGCAAGTCATTCTTAGCCAAGTGGAATAAACACGTGACAATATCTCATCAAAGGTTAACACTTCCTTGTTCTTGTCCAACTGGTATTTCTGCTCACATTACTGTCTAGTGGGATAGTCCTTAGTGAACCTCTAGCAAAAAAGGGGACAGAAAATCTTGCTTTATTTTAGCTTAACTCAGTATTATTTAGAACTTTCCAGATCATTACTACTTCCTGATATGGTTCAAGGGCCAAAAGACAGTAATCTTCTGAGCCTAAGGTCTGTGGCAAAATTATAAGAAAAGTAAAGTCTGACATAATTCTTCACTTAGACACTGTCTCGGTCCAACCCTCTGTTCCTGGCATTTTTCTTTGCCAGGCTCTTAGCTGGCATCCAACCTGCTGGCCCATTGTCAACAGTCTTCGTTGGCTCGCCTGGACCCATTATCTATTTCCCCCGGGAACTCCCCTTTTAATTTTGCATTTACTATGCCATTTGTAGTTGTGGCTTCCTACCTGTCCCACCGCCCCTGGGGCTGGCCGGTGTCTGTGGCACTGCGCCCGGACTCACCCGATCCACGTCCTCGTCCTGGAAGATTCCCATCTGCAGGCACTTCTCGGCCACCTGCACGGTGCGCATCCTGTCCACCAGCGTGCCGTGCAGCAGCTGCACCAGGTGCACGCAGAGGTCGTGCTCGGCCTCCTCTTCCGGCGAGGGCAGCTGGCTCAGGCTGGGGTTGGCGTAGCAGACGGCCAGGCTGCAGCCTCCATGCTCCAGCGCCTGCAGGAACTCGCGGACCCAGCCGCAGCCGCGGGGCCCCCGCTCCACGGCCCGCAGCAGCTCCTCCGCGCCCGCCGCCGCGCCCCCCTGCAGGGCGGCCGCACGCACCCTGTCCTTGTCCTCCGCGCTCAGCGAGGGGAGCCGGTCCAGCACGGGCTGCACCTGGATGAACTGCTTCAGCCGCGGCCTGAAGCAGGAGATCATGTAGAGGAACCGCTCGTCCCGGGTGCCCTCTGCCATGGCGGCTCCCGCGGGCCGCTGCTGGGGGTGCGCCTGGGCCCCGGTGAGCGGCGCGGCCGCCGCCCCTCAGCGAACCCTCCGCCGGCCCGGCCCGGCCCGACCCGGCCCGCCCTGCCCAGCACCGGCGCCGCTTTCGGTTTCTCTTGGGAGGGCGGTGCGTGAGGGCTCGGCTCCCCGGGATGGGGATCGCTGGGCAGGGCAGCTCCCGCCTGGCACGGCTCAGTGCTACTCAGTGTTGAAAACGAAACCTTTGCCAGTAAGGAACCTTTGCCGGTAACCGTGAATTGAAAAACCGAATCATAAACGGAAACACGTCTTTCACGTTCCAGCTCATGAGAGCTCACTTGCCGGGCTGCTCACAGCGTGTCTGGGCTTTGGGCGATGGGTGCTGCCCCGGCACGCAGTGGCAGCAATATGAGGCTGGTGCCTGAGGCTTTGGAAGGTCTCTCCCTGAGATGAGGTTTCACCCATGTCGTACATGTCACTGAGCTTCAGGAGCAGTCTTGGTTTCCATCGTGGGGGTTTTGGGCAACCTCAGTGTGATTCTGAGGTAAGGCAAAATAATAAATTGAGAGTGTCTGCCTTACTGTGTTCAGTTTTGGTCCGGGGCAGTTCAAGAGACAGAAGAATTGTAGAGTCCAGAGGTCGGCAGGATTGGAGAGCCTATCACATGTTTGAAAGAACTTCATTTACAAAGCCCAGAGAAAATAAAGGTCAGGGGAGATCCAACCACAGTGATATCTGGGTGTTATAAAGATAATTTACTTGTTGGTAAAATTGCCTTGCTAAGGTGTAGGGCTTAGGCATGTTTCAGTGATCTCAGACCTAGGGGGAGGTCAACAGATTTTGGGAGTAAGGATGTATTACTGACAGCAGAACCAAAGAACACAAATTACGGACCTCAAGGACATTTGGCAGAACTCCCAAGGTAAGAAAAAAACCTAATGGAGACAGTTCAGCAACTGTGCTGAGATCGGCTCCGACTGGGTAGAAGGTAATTCTGGCACGAGCAGGTTGTGACCACTGATTCACAGACCACCGATCTAGGAAACCACTGACTCAGAAGAAAGACTGGGCATGTGGACTAATCAGCATAAGAAGCAAGGCAATAGTTTAACCAATAGAAAAAAGAATCTAATGAATATGAAAAACTTTGTAACTTGTAGCCAATGAGCATTAATGGCTTTGTCTGCTAAAATGTAAGAAATGTTGGCAGTCATGGTGTGCTGACTTGGTGAATTTACCACCAAGCACCTCTTTCTGTGCAAGACAGAACTGTAAATAAATCAAATGCCTTGGTTCTCTGTGTAGATCAGCCTCTTGCAAACTGGGTGAAAGAACCTATCTTGGGACACCAACAGTTCTTCAGCTCCTAAGAGCTGCATGAGTCTTCACTGGGGTACACTGGACAAAGGGGAATAGGAATATGTTTCTTTAGAGGAAATTATCTCTAGTTGTAAGAAGAAAGTATTATCGACTCTAGAAACAATTAGCCATTGGAATATATTGCTCAGAGAAGTAGCAGAAATTTCCTCAATAGAAATATTCAACACTTTGCTTGACAGTGTCCTTGATTAAATGTCTTGCTTTTAAAAGAAAGCCAGCTATCTCCAGAGGTTCTTTCCCAGCCTAAAGTTTTCTGTAGTTCAAATTGTACCTTCAGCTGCTTGTCACCTTGAGATGTGCTGCAGTAGTCTGCTCTCAGAGGAGCTTCCCTCAGCTGGAGGCATCTTTTGTAGAAGAACTTAATTTGTTTTTACTTTCATTTCATCATTCTTATGCTTATCTCTAGTTTCACTGTTACTTCATCATTACTTTTGCATTTCTACTTTATGAAAGTTTCCCTTGAAAGATTTCTTTCCCCCTAGTACTTTTTTTTCTGTCTCCAGCACCTTAGCTGGGAGACATATGAGCCTTCCTTGCTCAGTCTTAGAAGCCCGCAGGACTCAGTGTGTGCAGATGGGTTGTTTGTGTGTTTGCTTTGTTGTGTACGCTGGGGTGGTAAATTAGGCTGTATATTCCAAAACAATCCTTTACTGGCTCTAAGAGTTTGCAGACAATAAAAGGACATTTGAGACTTCCAGAGATAAAGAATGTTACTTGTTTATTACAGCTAGTGTGAGGTTGCACAGATGACGGCTGAGCTCCTGCTCTGACCACGAATTACGTAAATACCCTGAATATTGCTCTCCTGGACGTTTACACCAATTTCTGAGACCTTTGACCCTTTCAGATGTAATTCAAATTGGTGTCAGGGTTCATAGCAGTCGCTCTGGCAGTGCAGGGGAGGAGCACTCACAAAGGCTGCGCCGAGCCACCGCCCGACTCCGCTACAAGACCCGACGCTGCCGTTCCCTGCTCGGCCGGAGAGCAGAGGGGAAGCCGGGATGTGGCCCAGCCTCCACGGCTGCAGCACCACAATGCACTGCACAGCCCCGCACATCACTGCACTGCATGCACCGCACATCAGCACACAGAGCTGCACATCGCTGCACAGCACCGCACATCACAGCACTGCACAGCACTGCACAGCACCGCACAGCACCACACATCACTGCACTGCACTGCACATCACCACACAGAGCTGCACATCGCTGCACAGCACCGCACATCACAGCACTGCACAGCACCGCACATCACTGTACTGCACTGCACCGCACATCAGCACACAGAGCTGCACAGCACCGCACTGCACAGCATCACAGATCACTGCATTGCACTGCACATCACCACACAGAGCTGCACATCGCTGCACAGCACCGCACATCACAGCACTGCACAGCACTGCACAGCACCGCACAGCACCACACATCACTGCACTGCACTGCACATCACCACACAGAGCTGCACTCGTGCACAGCACCGCCATCACAGCACTGCACAGCACTGCACGCACTGCACAGCACCACATCACTGCACTGCACTGCACATCACCACACAGCGACATCGCTGCACAGCACCGCACATCACGCATGCACAGCACCGCACAGCACTGTACTGCACTGCACCGCACATCAGCACACAGAGCTGCACAGCACCGCATGCACGGCACCGCACATCACAGATCACTGCATTGCACCGCACATCAGCACACAGAGCTGCACATCGCTGCACAGCACCGCACATCACAGCACTGCACAGCACTGCACAGCACCGCACAGCACCACACATCACTGCACTGCACTGCACATCACCACACAGAGCTGCACATCGCTGCACAGCACCGCACATCACAGCACTGCACAGCACTGCACAGCACTGCACAGCACCACACATCACTGCACTGCACTGCACATCACCACACAGAGCTGCACATCGCTGCACAGCACCGCACATCACAGCACTGCACAGCACCGCACAGCACTGTACTGCACTGCACCGCACATCAGCACACAGAGCTGCACAGCACCGCACTGCACGGCACCGCACATCACTGCACTGCACTGCACATCAGCACACAGCACTGCACATCACTGCACAGCACTGCACTGCACTGCACAGCACTGCACACCAGTGCACATCATTGCACATCACTGCACTGTACAGCCCAGCTCTGCACAGCACATCACCACACTACACCGTGCAGTGTACGTTCTTACACAGTGCTCACAGTGTGTGAATATTTATAAACAATATTTAACAGAGAGGATGGGAAGATTAGGGGTGCTGATCTGCAGGTGTGCTATTAAGTACACCAGTCATGGGAGGAATCATTCCTTCTGCTGTGCTGGTATTGCAGTCTCCTGAGATTCTATTTGTGTTCAGCATTTTAGAGCTCAGCAGCTCCAATAAGAGGACTTACAATTTATCAGTGGGCAAGACTCCAGTTGCTTCCCCTCAGCAGGCAGCCAGAGGCTATGCCAAGCAGTGCATTTCAGCTTTTTGTATGTTACTTATGATGCTGGTGAATGAGACAGGAACTTTTATGAGTGCTCACCAGAGAGATGAAATTGCTAGGGCACAATTTACACCAGGAAAAGGGAAGAGAGGTTCATCTGTGGAGAGCCAGCAGTGAGATGGGAGACCAGAAAATGCATTTGCAAAGTGAACAGCAAGGGAACATGGAAGGAAAGAGACATACAGTTGGGTGTATGCTTCCAGGAAAAAGCAGTTGGGCCAAGACACATTACTACTGTGTATTACAGTAAATCTGTGCCTGTAGATGAATGTGCACATCCAAATTGTTCAGATTTCTGTACAGGTTAACTATTGAAAAGCATCACAACCTCTCCTTTGCTTTAAATGTTGAACTACACCTGTAACTGGTAGGAGCCAATTAACTTCATCAAGAGTGGTGCTGCTCTGTACAGTCTCACCTCTCACATTTGAAGTGATTGTCCACATTTTCTTTGTACTTCAGCTACTTTAGCTATTCCTAAATTTCTAGGAGACTTCCCTATATCTACAGCTTATAATTTATATGTATTTTTAGCCACTGGTTTTAATATAAATAGCTAAGTGTTCCTAAGTTCAAGCAAACCCAAAACTTGCTCCTAAAGTTCTGAAAGCTTCTATGGATATGTCCCAACCCTTAGCGTTACTATTCTTAGTTTGGTTTGGTTAACACAGACCCATTTCTATCAAGTGGAAGCTAGACTGGACTTATAGGGAGGCCCACCCCTTCAACGCCCCCCCCCAAAAAAAAAAAAAAAAAACCAACAAAAAAACAAAAAACAAAACCCCAGCAAAATCACCTGCAAATAAAAGGGGCAATTTTTTGCCTTTTAGAAAATTAATAAATTCCATACTCACTGTTTTTTACCTGTTTCTGGAAGAAAAAATGTTGAAGCAGTGGGTCTTCATTGAACCTCATCAAGAAAAGAAGTTACCTGAGAAGCCAGATCTTTCTGTGGCAAGGAAGGGGCAGCTAGAGTGTTGCAACTACACTTTTATCTTTTCTGCATTCCTTGGCAGGGAGCTTAGAATCTCCATAACTTTAAGAAGTCTCCCTTACTTGCACCCATTTGAGATTCTTTTTCCTTGGTACAAAGACAAAGGAAGGAACAAAGTCTCTTTGAGCCAAAAAACAGAGTAAGTGTAGCTTTTCCTTCACTTTGACTGACTGCAGTAGTTGTCACTCTTCCTCTTCCCTCCCCAAAGCTCCTTCCCCAGGCCACCTGTTTTGCTTAATCTCTTTGCAGTAATGAGAAATACCAGGTGATGAAATTGGATAAAAGGCCTTTTGTAAAGCAATGCTCATGCATTATACTTTTAAAATTAATTTTATTTTTATTTTATACCAGATTTTTTTAGAATGTAGCATAATAAATGCCTTTTTAGAAAATGTGCTAACTTGTTTCTTGTAACAGATATGAGTGTTAGTTATCAGGCTGAGATAGAGCAGAACTCCTTAACACTTGCTGTTTAAAAAACCCAAATAACAAAACCTCCCAGAAGGTATTTGTTATCCAACACTCCTCTTTCAATTGAAGTATATGCAGGCAGAGATTCTGACTGGTCCCTAGTGGGAGGAAAGATGTGTGTTAATGTCTTTACAAACAATTCCATGGATGAGGGTATGGGTGCTAACGTCTTTGAAATGGGTCTCAATGTCTTTACTAACCTCAAGCAGCAAGTTTGTTGCAGAGCCCAGACAGCTTTGCTCCTGAAACAGGCAAGGGTCTGCATGAGCCTGAACGGCTGAACTTTGGGGTAAATCGACAAGTTCAAGGGGGGATATATTGTAGGGAGTTTGGGAGGGCGGTACCTTCCTAGTACCTTACATACTTTCTGTAAACAGTACTCATGCTAGAGGAATTTCACATTAAAACTATAAGATTAGAAAATCATATGGACATTTAAAAATATTTGAAAGCAGTAATAAAGACATCATTTTCTTCTAAAATAAACACAACATTTGAAGCAGAATAATATTTTAATAAAATTAAATCTAAGTATTCACAAAGCATTATGCACATACAGTACATACTGTATTTAAAGCCTACAGACCTTAGATCATTTTATTCTAATGTAGTCAGCTTTGGACACAAGCTAAGCTTACTCATTTTGTAATAAGAAAGTTTACAATTGTTCCTGAAAGTGATTTTACATATATACATATATATATATAGCTCTATATCTATACTCCTACATGTAATTGTAGGTATATACACACACTTGTGTGTATGTGTGTATATAAATATATATACACATACACATACATACACACCTATGTACATCTGTAAAATACACACATGCACACATCCACAGCACATGTGAGGTGTGTGTGTGTGAGCATTTTAGAGGGGCCAGTCAGTACAAAGAGGTAACTGCAAACAGCCACCCTAATAATTACAAAACAAATATGTGTAAAATATTTTAAAATTAAAACATTGTTAATAATTTGTATTGAACAAAAGGAACACAGTCTTCTGCATTACATAGAAATTAGATTTATTGCATTTGATTATGTTTGTGTGACAGATGACGAGTACCTGTCTGCTCATCACAGCTGAATTCTATGATGCAATTAAAAAAATAACAGTACAAAAACCAAAACCCAATATGTGATGGAAACAAATAATTCAATTTAATGTGGTTTTGTGGATGTGACCTATGGTGATGCTTTCCACCATATGGCAGTTTTCCTCTCTGTTAAAATACTACCCTAGTTCAGCTAGTTTGGAAGGAGGCTGTGTTCTCTGTCCTAATTCTTTCAAGCCCAGAAGACTTGGCTACCTTATTCTTTCTTTAGATTCAGACTCATTGTGATGTATTAGAAAAAGCTCACTACAAGAAAGATAAATCAAGTTTCAAAAGTGAGCTAGAAGAGCATTTTTCTGGAATTTTAGCTTGGTCAGGTAGGAGTTTTTCTATGTGAATTATTGTTATTGGTCTCCTATTTGCTCTGAAGACATATCCACAATAAAATACTATTTCCATGACAGCAGTAAATGGTAATCTCCATGCAACGTAAACTGTAATTTCAGAACATGCATGTTATTAAAAAAAAATAAAAATATAAGGTGCCTTGAGAATGCTGGCAGTTTTACATTTGGAACATACAGTTAGTGTGTGTATATATATATTTACATCAGAACTGCTCAACTTTACCTTACAAGCTTCAGATTTAGGAAAATATACAGTACTTTTGCATATAATGGTATATTCCTTGTAGCCCCTGAGTCAAGTATAGAGGATTTAAATACAAAAAAAAAAAAAAAAAAAAAAGGAGAAACAGCCATTAAAAGCACTTACATTTTTATGTGAAGTAATAGTATAAAAGTACTATTTCCCAGGAAGACCAGGATCAGAAACATGCCTATGAAGACTCAAGATTCCTACAGTGCTTAGTGAAGATTCTGGCAAGGAAGGGTGTCTAATTGGCGGGAGACAAGTTTTACAAGGCTGTGGGGGTGGCTCTGCAGACTGGTCACGTTCTTGGTCTAAAAAAGAAGCCAGGTTGTCTTCTGAGGCTGTGTTCAGATGCACTCCACTTGAGAAGGATTCTTTGGATTTCAGTTTTGATTTTTCAACATCTGAAATTTCAGGACACTGTAAAGGAAGAGAAAAAACAAGATGGTAATAATTACATTGGTCTCTTCCAGGCCCTTGTTCTGTTCAAAATTAGCACATTCAGATGGTTGATGGAAAATAAGTTTTCTAAATTAAACAGTGTAGCAATATTTTTTTTACATGGTACTGCATTTGATTTAATGTAATTGAATGCAATTTTGCTGATTAATTGTAGAAGTCTGGACATCTTTTCCTCCCCTCAGACTTGCTAATATGACATCAAGATACACATATTAGCAGCCCTTTCTGAAGGACTGATTACTCTTGAGACCCAGTCTAAGAGTATGGATATCAATATTCTGGAATAGGAAGTTCTGTTTTAGAGCATAACTCCAGAATTTTGTAATTCTCAACATTCTAACCACTTGGATTCCTTTTCTGCTAACTTTTATTAAAAAAATGACAATGAAGTAAATCTGTCTGATTAGAATCTCTACAACTCTCATAGAAAATGTGGCCTCTGAAACTGTGGTGTTTGAGGCCACTGTGGAGGTGCTAGGTCAAAGCACCTTAAACTAGTGAACCAGCACCAGATTGGTGCATTTCTTCCTTATAAAAGACTAGGAAACCTCTTTTGATCTTGTGGATATGTACTTACCTGAGATGAAGGACTGAAACTTCTGTCTGTTTTAATTGATGCTGCAGGCTGAAGCTTTTGTACGACCCGGACTGCTGGCTCTCGGTACTCTGCACTTGCTGTCACCATGCTATAGGCAGGTGGAATGAGTGCTGACTGCCTTTGCAGTAGCTGCAGGATGGTTTGGATATCAGCAGTCATTTGGGATTCAAGCCTAGAGAGGGAACATGAAATCAGTTAGCTCGTGGCCAAGAGCAGGTGTATTTTACACACTGATTACAGAGGTGTTCAAGAGGCACCTGCAGTTTACCAGTAAAACCATTGCTGGTTGTGGCTTGAACATGTCTTAAATAGGAGACAACAGTAGAGGGAGTACGGAGCCCTTCCAAAGCTTCTGGCTCTCCCTTTCCTTTGCAGAAGATACCTGCGAGCTTTTCTCTGGTTTTTGCTGCACTAAGAATGAGTTCATCACTGTGCCTTAGGTTTGCAACAAGAAGCAGCACAGGTGACTGGGTATCTGGTTGAAAATAACTGGAATAAATGTATTCTCTTCATTGTAACTAAATTGATTTGTGCTGGCTGGGCATGGGACATTATTTTGATGCATCTGACAATAAATTCTGACATGCTGATACAATGCACTGAACTAAGCAGAAACCACATTTGAGTTTTTCCACAGTTAGAAAAAGAAAGATGCTTCCAAAACCATTAAAAATCCAACTGCCCAATTCTCATTACTGTGAAAATTTATTCAAACTTATGCAGGCCTCAGAATCAATGTCAGCATTTCTAATGTTCAAATTTTGTACATTTTAAAATGTTTTTCACCTTTCTATAAATTTGTATATGACTTCTGAAACACTTGAGCTGATTATTTTGTTCATACTTACAATTCCATAGCACTGAAATGATTTTTAAATGGTCTTGCCAAAATCTGTGACAAACTCAGGAAAAGGTAATGCCTTTTGTACCTTCCCAACTGCTGGAAGGCTACAGCACATTCTGACAGATGGTAATGCAGATAATACAGCCTTCTGTACAGCAACTGAGCTTCTGACAGAGTAAACAGATCTTTGTCAGCAGCCTTTAATGTTGTGAATGTTACTACTTGGGCTCCCTACAGGAGCAGAATTGATCCCGTGCTGTCAGATTTTTGCTTTTACCATGTGCTGCACTGATGTTATTTTTTATCCTGTTGGAGTTGTTTATGCCTGTATAATTTATTTATAAAAGCATCTGTGAAATGAATCCAAAAGGTATGAACGAAGGGTATTTGGGATTCTGTTTCTTTCTTCATCAGGAAAAGATGGTTTTGTGGCGTCAGCTCCCAGAAAAAATGGCCCAAACCCAGATTTGTGTTAGAGTCAGATGTGCCCTACTTGCCCTCTTGGTCAGCACCCTTGGGTTCTTTGCTACTTGCCAATGTTCTGTTCTCACACAAGCACGGTGCCGATGCCACAGGGCGAAACGCTGCAGGAGCAGCAGCATGCCACCATCCAGAGAACTTCCATCTGCTATACCTAGGCCTTAACCCCTCAATGAATAAAAGGTAGCATTGGAGGATATGCATTCAAGATTATTTTTGGCTTTGAATTCACTCTAAAATTGCTCCCCTCTTACTTTGATAGTACTTGAATGTTTCCTTGTACTTCAAATGAAAGAGTGTCTCTGGTAGTGTTTATTCATCATCATTGCATAGAAAGGTTCATTTTCCATTCTCTGAAATTAAAAACAAATCCATGCTACCAAAAAAAATAGGAGAACCTTAAATGCTTGTCCCATAGTGTCCATGAAATTCCAATTGCTTAAAGAAGAGATAATTCTAGACATATATTCCTTGTACATAGGGGGCTTTCCGGCCCTCTATATCTATTTAATAATTGAGTGTTATGCCAAACCTCTAACTTGGCATGGAAAAATTCAGGGAGAAGTGACCGTGCTTTTTAAGCTAGCAAGTCAGAAGTGACAAAGGCAGGAAAGGATATTGTCTGTTACATTAGTAGAAAACCGATCAAGGCCCCAAATACCAAAGCATGAAAAGCTTTAAAAACATGAGAATAGTTTAAAGAATAAAGTGATATAATAAAATACATAAAAAATTAATTCTTACTTTATCAGCAACAATTATATTTTCTGGCAGAAGAAAATACTGACAACTTGCATGATAAAACCATGGTAACTTTGAGGTATAACTTCAGTTTTGAGAGCTTAAGGTTTCAGGAAATGAAATGTTACCAAAAGACTACATAGTGTTGGTGGGGATCCTGCAGGCATTTAGTTATGTGACATTTGCAGTTACTTAGGTTACTTGACTTTAACTAGAAATTACAGCAGTTTAGGGTTAAGTGTTAAAAATGTCTTTTTAATGCATTATGTCATATTCAGGAATGAAAAATACTCTTGTTTGATTGGCTTCTGGTGGAGGAAGGAATCAATATGCAGTTAACTTGGCTTTAAACTGATTGGTGAAATATACCAATGCCACTGTATAGCTACTATAGTATGATTAGGACTGAGTGTGTGTCATAGTGTTTGTCATGGAAAAAATATTAAAAGTAATGGAATTACAGAGTGAAAATAATGAAAAAAATCAATGGTACTGAACATAGGGAAATTTAAAATTAAGTGAAGTTACATGGTAAATTACAGTGCAGGATGGATCAAAATTGTGTAACCATATTTTTAAGATGCTCTAAGCTGTGCTGCTTAGCTGCCAGTAACGAGTAATATATTAAGCAAAGGTGATACTAAACTCTCATAAAGAAAATATAATTTTTCTGTTGTAACAAGTATAAGTATTGTGCCTTTGCACACTCCCATGTCTTACTTATGGAGTTGCAAAAAGAGTTAACGCATCAAAAAGGGAATTCATCTGCAATACATTTTAAAAAGCAGGCAGCCGTTGTACTTTGAGTCTCCAGGAAAGAAAAAGTAGTTCAGATCTTGAAGATACTGAAAATTGCTGTTTTGTGTCCCTGCCCATGGCAGGGGGTCGGAATAGGTGATTGTTAATGTCCCTTCTAACCCAAATTGTTCGATGGTTCTGTGATCTAGGAACAGCACTCTTGGTGAGGTGAGATTTAAATTTAACAATTTGAGGCATCTCTGTAAAACTTCTTGGTTAAAAAGATGGTCCAAAACTGTCTGCTGAGGAAAAGGGCTTACTGCAAAGCCATTCAGAGTAGCTAATGTACATACCTAGAGGCAAAAGGCATGGATATTCTGGCAACATTTAAAAACTGTGTACCCAGATTTCTCAGAATTGGCTTTTCCAAGATTCTGGAAAGCCTAACTTAGGTGATATATAGCCACTTCAGAATACATACAGACGAAAAATTGATATTCCCATCATGCATATTTTTTTACTTTCGAGCTTCTGAAGATCTGAATGCTTTTGGAAATGTACTGCACAAACTCATTCCTCCTGTAGCATCTTCAATATCAGTTGTATAATATACTCTTTACACATAGGCTCTTTTCTCTTTATTTTTACCTGTTAAGTTGTTCTTGAAGTAAATCTAATCGATTCTCCACTTCCCCGTATATAAAATCACTTTCAGTTTCACAGATTCCCCATGTAACATGGGATAATGCTGGTTGAACTGGGGAGTCCTGGTACTCCTGGATATTCTCCTGTTCCCAGTTTCTTTTGTTGATGTCTGATAAAAAACCCACAAAATATAAAAGTATAGATTTATATACAGAGATTTAGAGAAAGGCTGACACTTCTCAAGCATCCCACTTACTGAGTTTCTCAAAACATTGAAAGATAAATTGGTACATTGGCCAGAGGACTGAACGTCTCTCTTTGTTCCTTAATACTCCTTAAGGAAAGATAAGAGTGGTCACATACATGCTAACATTTTGAAGCTGCAAATAAACAAGCAGCTTTTTCTAGTCAGCATCATCAGAGTTCTGCCACTGAATGGCTTCTCTTTAGTTTTGTTTCTGTTGTTTTCACAAATGGATCCCAAATTTTCTCAGTCTTTTTTTAGCAATTTTTTTATTCATTGAAAATAGAAATTTCGTTCTAACCTAAAGGCATTACATGATATACTAGAATGTCTTTGATAGTGTGCTTCAGAGGCCTAAGATGCCTTCCCTTGCCCTTGAATGTGCTGTTGAAGTGTATTTGCTGCTTAGTGCTTCGGTGTGAAAGAAGGATTCACTGCACTGAATTTGTAGCACTGGGCATGTGGTACAGTGCATTGGAATGTCCTCTGTAAGAAAGGTGCCAGGCCTCAGGGAGCTGCCTTTCTTACCCATAACTGTAACACTACTTAGGTTGATGAAGTGTTATATGTTTTCTCTGAGACAATGGCCATTTAATGCAGCTCATGCTGCTTGCAAAAGGGTACTGCTTATTATTCTCATAAAGAAAATTGATTTTCATTGATGTTGCTTTTAGCATCACTACTTTCCCACCCAATCCATTCACCTCTATGTAATGCACATCTCTGAAATTCCTACGGTAGTGTGGGCTGAACGGTGCCTGTTCATGTTGTTTAAGGAGTTCAGACTCCTAAAAGAATGAAATATTTAGCATTTCTGGGTCAGCCAAAGATCACTTTGACATTAAATAAAGCTTCATGGTAAACATGATGTATCTAAAAATACTCCTTATATGAGTAATTTATATTTGTTTCTTTACCACCAGCCCCTTGTAAAAAAAAAAAAAGATGATGATTATTCCAGGTCTTACCCTATACCTGCTGTGCCCAAATTTCATCCCTCTTGACCCTCCCAGTTCTTGGATCTCTGTGACCAAGCACTACACATGACTACCAAACAGAGCTTAGGGACACTCTTTCCTTTTGCTTGGACTTCTGGTTTGGGCTATTTCTCTTTCCTCTCTCAGTTTACCTAATTTACACATCTGTGGATTTATTAGTTACATTCTTGGCTCTATGCCATTTCTCCTGTTCACCAAGTTGTTGAAAGGTTACACCTCAGCTATCATGGGGATATACTTGTTGCAATTATCAAGTATAGAATGGAGGTCTTGCTGTGACCTTTGCAGAGCCTAAAGGTGATATAGGTTGAACAGTGCTTTTTCTACAGCTCACCCTGCTCCCCATAGCCTTTGTTTACTCTGAGTTAATGAGTCATGTAAACAGTCAAAACTGGTCAGAATCACTCATTCTTCTTTGATGTGATTAAAAAAGGTTGTTTAAATTTTAACAGGAGCTCAATACTATTCCCATTAGAGTTGTATTTGTAATTATTTAACTACAGGAAGTTATACAATAAATTAAACGTTGCACCCAGGCTGCTGCTTCAGCATATAGCTGGGCAAAATCCTTGACTGCTTATAAGGCATTTGCAGTTGGATTTGAATCCCACATCAGTCCCTGAATGATTTGCTCAGAGCTTCTCCTTGCGCTTCTCTTGGCACAGCATGCTGTTAACTCAGCATAGGTTATATTCATTCCACACTTGTGAAATTTTTCTAAGTAACCATAGCAGCTAGAGCCATGTTTCAAAGAGAAGAGAAAAAGCCCCACAGTGTGGGTGACATGTAAGAGCTCTGTCCAAATGCTAATAGCTAATCCTTTTCAAACATGGCATTGAGCAGTGTTTCTCTAAGTAAAGAAAAAAAAAAAAAGAAAAAAAGTTCCCACTCAGAATTAGTATTTCAAGTAGATTTAGCCAGGAAGGGGAGCTCTCACTACATGATTCTAAGTGTAAGAGATTTTCTTCTCTCTTTGTCTTTTTTTGTTTATTTGTTTGTTTGTTTTTATCAGACAAAGGTCATTATTGCATTATCTGATCTTTGGTTAGCAGGTGGTAGAATGTTTCCTGGAGCTGAAGAGTGTTTGAATTTCATGTGACAACCAGTAACTGATTTTATGCACTGGGCAAAAGCAAGAGGAAAGAGATTTCATCTTGGCTATACAGAAACCTGTTCTGCTTCTCAGGAACTGAAGCCAATGTAAAGAAAGAGATAAAGGGTGTCACAAAAGCATTTGGTAATTTCGTTTTGGGTAGCACACATGGCACAATTTGCAATGTCCACGGAAAAGCTGGAAATCTCTCAGCAAACTAAATGAAGCATACTATGAAAAATTGAGGGGTAAAGTTTCAGACTATGAGTTTAGGTGCTATGAGTTTTGTAAATCCAGTAGACTTATAAGAAGTGAATTTCAAGAGCACTTCACTGCTTTTTAAGATCCTGTAAAAACATGGATGTTGTAAAAAAAAGGTTTTGGTTATCTAAACCAATAAGTCATTAATTAAAATTACAGATTTTCAATGCCATGGATTATCCTGGGGAAATCACAGCTGTTTTTGTCCCAGAATACGTATTTGGAGACTATTGTATAGATGCTTAATTTGTGACAAAGCAAATTATTTGTCACTGAAACAACAAAATAAGTTCACACACCATAAGTAAGTTAATACTTTATAAAATATGGTGTAACTCATCTAAGTGTCTTTTCAGGTATTCCATATTCATTAGTAAAACCAGAAAAGCCCATCAGCAGCTGCAACTGTGTAACCAACTCTGGTTTTCCAGGGCTTGAAGAATCTTAGACTGGGAACTAAGTTTAAGTCTATAACCTAGTTATACTAAATGTATAACTAGGTTCACCAGAAGAATTGAAGAATCAGTCTATTAGCCCAAATAATGACCAAGTGAAAATAGTATATTTCTTTTACATAGAGCTAACAGCTCCAGAAAAATTCTCAGATCTATACAAAAGAGCCATATGTTCAAAACTTAAAAGTTGCATTCTAAGATTATGGAGAGATGTTTGTACTGCTTCTGTCAAATTACACAATGCATTTTAAATTTTCTTTCCATTCATTGAAGTAATGACCAAGGCTTAAAACAAAACAAAAAATAATTAAACGTGTATCAGTCACAGTGGTAATGAATTAGACTAGCTTTATACAATGCATTTGTATCCAAGATTTATAAGACAGTATAATATATGAGGATACATAAAAGCAGAGTTTTTTTCAGAAGTTCATTATGTTTTTAACTAATCTTATGGCAAGTTATCATCAATCTATAATAGCAGAAGTAAGAATTTAGTTTAAAACATATATCAGGAAAAGCTAATCTTATTGACCTTGAAGGTTTTTTACATTTGCAATGAAGCTCATTACTTGCATAACAGTACTAGAAGGGCTAAATTACAAAGTGGGAAAAAGAGTGTGGTCTTAATCAAAATTTGTAACCTTTAGTTATGCTAAATTTAGCTCAAATACAATCTGCAATAGGTTGCCTTGGCAAATGTTGCTATAGCTGCAAGGACACATTTCTGGCTATTGGTTGGGGGAAGGAATGGTTTCTAATTGCAGTATGTATGCAACAAGTTTATGTGGTGTGGATTTATAGGACCTTAACTTGAAGAGACCAGACTTCAGATATTCATAGCTCTAAGATGTTAAAATCATTGTTTGGTCTGATTAATCATTAGGGTTATTTAAAATTACAGCCTAGAAGCCTAAAGTTTATTAAATGATGGTTAAATGGTTAAATTGTCTCAATGGAAACTGCTGAGGAAAACAGCATTAAACAATAAATATGTAGTTCTTCAGACTGAAAGAATTACAAATGAACTTGCAGTGATATTTAAATTGTATATTAATACAGGGGTTTTCATTAATTTCCGTTCACATCACTGAGAAAATTAATATTTTAGTATATCAGATGTAATTTTAATTATGTGATTTAAATCTATGTAAAAGTATCTGAGATTGTTAAATAGTTCCTGATCGTTTGTCATATACAAAAGCTCAAATCTTTATTCTTGTGTGTTACTTATGGAAGTCATGATTTTCTTCTGTTTGGTGTAATGGCACTCCTTTAATCAACAGGTGCAGCAAGACAGGATAGCCTTCTTTCGAGCTATTATGGTTTTTTTTTTCACTTAATTTTTGTTGTGCCTTGTCAATGAAGTGAATAAAATTAGTTATCTTAAAACGTATTTTTGGTGCATGTGCAACTATCACTAGGTTTAGCTAGTCTGGCTCTCATTATCTATAATTTTTTACTGTCATCAAAATACTGGCACATCAAATACCCTTTGGGAGATACTGTACTGTTTTGAGTGCAGCTATCATCAATGGGCACTCAATGGCGTCCAATAGCAGTGGATAATTTTGTAAAGTTTGTTTAAATTACTTATGTAGTTCAGTTACAAGATGATTTGTAGCAAAACCTATAAATCACCTTTTGGAGGCTGTACAAACCAGTCCCACAGAACTGTAATCCAGTTCCCACTGAATTAAACTATATTAACCCCCTTCAGAAATAATGATTTTTGATCTAATAGATTTTTTCTTAAGATTTTTGGAGTAAATGTTATGTAAAGAATCAAGAGAACCATTCAGAAAGTTATTTTTGTTAATCAGACTAAAAAGATGTCTGCTCAAATTTTGCTAAATAGAAACAGCTGGATTACCTTTGCAAGAACTGCTTCTTTTGTCAATAAGAATTTCTTCTGTGTCATGATCCATTTCTTCAAAGTCCATCTCTGTGGTTTTCTCTGTTACAGATGGGTAATCGGCTATCCCAGAGAACAGAGGCTTTTGCTCATCTTCAATGGAGGACACAAAAGATGATGACCCGCTTTTTTTCTCCTCAAAATGTTTCTTAATAGATTGATAGTACCTGGTACTGTCTCCTGAGGGTTCAGGATCACTCTGATCATTCTCTTTGAAGTAATCTGTGAAAGAGAAATAATTGTATACAAAATAAGCAATTATTGAGAGTTTATTCAGGTGTATTATGGTCTGAGGATGGACATGATTCTTATATCAATTAGGAAGTTCACTGTCTATTAGAAAAAAATACTTTAAACCCTTTTTTTGATTCTTCTGTCAGAGGAATTTTATTTCTTTGAAGTCCTGGAAGACATTTGTATGTATGTATTTTTCGTTCATAAACCATACCTCATCTTGCGAAACTTGTTTGTATCAAAACAGCAAAGGCTTTATCCACAAAACTTTCTTGTGTACTCCTTTTTTTTTTTTATAGTGAGGATGAAATTTGAGGAAGTCTTATATTCCAAAGTTTACAAAATATGAAATATTTCATCCTGTCTTCCATTTACTCTCATTATTGGGCATTTATTACAGTCTTGACAGGCTAACAGTAATGTATGTTAGACTTGGTATCAGAAATACTCATTTAAGTTACTCTCACATGAGAGAATATTCGTTGATTATTCTTTTCCCATAAGAGGCATTAATCAATTACCTCTAATTAATACGAGAGGTATTAATGAACACTCATCCCCAAAATATGCTCTCAGAGAGCATATTTCTCCATATTTATTACAGGGTTGATATGATAGGGAGAAATAAAAGGAGGGAGTTCTTTGTCTTACGGGATCACCTTCAAAACAACTTTGCAAAGTAGCCCAAATTCCTTAGTCTTTACAGCTGGAATTCTCTGAACATCCAATCTTTTGAATAACAAAAGTAAACAACATTCTGTTATATATATCACAGAATGCAGTATCATGTAGCAGTATGCCAGTAAAGTTGAGAATGAATCTCTCATTAATCATGTTCAGGGTCTTTAGGGAGCAGGAGCAGATTTAGTCCTCTTAAGAAATGGCAAGTAAGCCTAGATTTAAAGCAGATATCTTTAAAAACATATTGTAAAAATGAAATAGGATTTAAACTCTAGAATAATTACTTATTAATATAAAGAGCTCTTGGTCTCTTTTCAGCATAAACTTGAAGCTAATTTCCAATTCAATATTTGGTTTTACCTATTTTTAACTGAAATGTCAAGATAATTTCAGTTCTGCTATTTATTTAAAACACATTTTAGCAGGGTAGTCTCAACATCATATAAATACTGTAACGAGTTTGCATTAAGTTCCTGGGGAGACAGCATGATTTCCCATCTGCTTTGTGCTAATTACTAATCAACATAGTTCTAAAATATCTGGAGTCTTTATAGCCTACAGCAATAGCTAATCCAACATTCTGTATATTCCCTAGGTTTCTTTGTTTTCTGGTCACTATAAGGAAATGAAACTGTGGCTTCGACTAATTGTCTTTGTCTGCCTATAAAAAGAATGCTGTGTCTGTAAAAGAGCACCCTTCAAGGGTCCAGAAATCTGTGAGCAGTGAGGGCAGGTAATGTTAAGAAAATAAACCCAATAACAAAGCAAAATAAACCCAATAGCAAAGCAGGCCTTCTGTACCTGCAGTCTCTAGAGTCTCCAAGGGCAATTAACACAACCCCATACAGAGATGACTTTACTGGGCTTTCGTTAAGCAGGACTACTGGCTCTAAGTGATATTGGTGATGCTCAGTTGCAGCAAAATTGTCAAAACAACTTCAAATGGACTGGCAGTGTAAAAGCTCTTGGGGGATACTCAGACTCAAGTGCCATGTTCTCAGAAATTCCATCTCCAAAATAGTACAAAAGCAAAAGAAAGCTTCATCAGAAAATTTTATCATAGACGTCTCCCATGACATTTCTTGTGGTAATATATTGAAAACATAGTCATGCTACAGTAAATTGCCTTAATTACTTAATGTTTGACTGACTTCAACCCGTGAAAAAGACCTTATAATGAAAGCTTGAAATTACCAATTTTTAGGGTAATTTTATATGTTCATGGGATTTTGTGCACTAACGGCAGCTGTAATGAGCACTCTGTGGAATACAAATCAAGCAGTGGACTAATTTTAAGATGGGGTCATTGAGACTCTAGTGAAAAAATTGTTTAGCAGATGAAATATAGCAGACTGTCTTCTCTCTTATATTCATAAAATACTAAAATATTTTTAAAAAATGAAGCCAGATTCTGCTAATAATT
Source organism: Serinus canaria (assembly GCF_022539315.1). Lineage (NCBI taxonomy): Eukaryota > Metazoa > Chordata > Aves > Passeriformes > Fringillidae > Serinus > Serinus canaria. Next base: position 16,803,907 of record NC_066321.1, read on the forward strand.
ACTCTGCTGTAAAACTAGGGTAATTCAATTGATATCCCTCCATCTATATCAGAACAACAGAACACATTTTTTTCCAAATTCTGTTCAAGTATTATGAACTCACTGGCAGGAGAAGGAAGGCAGAAATCTGTTGAATGTAAGCTCCTGCCTATTGAAACCAGATTTGTTCATCCGCTGATCTATTTAAAAATGGACATCTTTGGCTTTACTGCCGTTGCTTTATCTTCTAGGCATCTGTCTATACTCAGAGAGTCAAAAGTTGTTTTCTCTTTTAAAGGCTCCTATTTAATGTTAAAAATTATTCTCTCTGAAGGATAATCTTGTGACACTTAGCACCTAGGGTATGAATTAAAATAGAAACGGCTCTATTTTATTGACTCTTCAGGACCTGATAATGGTGCAAGTTCTGTACCTCTGCTCAATATCTTAGCAGTGCCTCTGTAGCTCAGTGGAAAGTAAGTTACAAATAATAGATAGGTAGGGCTTTTTTCAGAATGTGAATTTCTCCAGTTTCTCCGTTGTTTAGTAATGAAATTTAGTTGTTGGTTTAGAATGGATTTTCCAGAAAAGAAGACTTATCTAACTGTATATGTATGGATATGTTCACTTTCTACCACAGAAAAGTGTTTTCAAAGTTTTATTTATCCCTTTCTGTTCTTCCAAATGTATCATTAAACTCCATCTTCCTTTCCTCCCCCTGCACCAGTTCTAGTGTTTTCTCTTTCCTTTTCCAGTAAAAAAAATTTACTTTCTGATTCTGAAACAGCTAGAAACTGTTTTACTGAAGATGATTATTTTCCTACCTTCCTGATTTACCAAAATCTATAAACATTATTTACACCTTTTATGGGACTGTTTTGGTGCGTTATGTGTTTTGGGTGCCTGACAAGTTTATAGGCACTATCCTCTGACCTTTGCTGTCTGGATATTCCAAAATCTTCAAAGTAATTATCAGAAGGTTTGTGTCCTGCTTTTTGCACATACACAGGCAAAGGAAGGGAAGAAGTGGGGTTGTCACAAGTCTGGGTTAGAGAGCTGTGACAGTGACTCACAGAAATAATGGCATTAAAATCCTACTTCATGGGATGGTTACCAGATGTCAGACACGTTGCTTTTATGTGGTATGGTTTGCAGTATGGAAATTTTGCATTACTCAAGAAGGACCAGTCTGCATGATCTGGAGGTACTGTCTCTAAATATATCAGTCTGCTGCAAACAGTATTGTTGAAAGTGTCAACAATACATTACCTATGGAGCAGCATTGTTTAATACTTCTCTAATTTCATTAACTGGGATTTGTCATCATTAAACCAGCTATGTAGCCAAGTGTTTCAGAAGGTAGCAAATTTTTACTCCCTTTTCAGCCATCCAATAATTTGCCTGAAGTTCCACGAGGCACTTGAATTTGTGTATCTAGATGTCCAGCTTCAGCACCTTCAATTACACATTTGGTGACCTGTCAGACTTCAAAATTTGAAACAATGCCAAAGATTTACAGGGGCTTCTGAAACCTGAGTTGTGAAAGTTCTTGGATTCTTTAGCACATGCTTGTTTTCCCCCTTCTTCCTCACTTCTAGTCATTATGGCTCACATCAAGTATCCCACCTATCTTTAGGACCCCCTGCTTAGAAATGTACTGTCAGATATGTGTGTAGCATATCTTGACTAACACCAAGGAAAAATGTTGGCTGTCTAGTATCTATGCAGGAAGATCCCTAATCCTAAGAAAAGTATGTTGCTGGAAGTATTTTGGGAAAGGTAAAACATTTTATCTTTCAATAGTAAAAAGGTATGTTTTTTTGTGATTGTTTTTAATGATGGAAGACTTGTTTAATTCCAATTTCATTCATCATTGGGGAGATCCCAAGTCTACTATGGGTAGATATAATTGATTAAGCTAGTTATAAATATAGTTGTAAACTAGTGAGATTCCATTGTTATAGAATTTCTGGCAATTTTGCTGAAAGTTTCCAGTAAATTCAAAAGTGATGGTGGAGGAAATGAACTGTACTGCAGAGAGTTTGAATTACTGCTCTGTATCAGCACTGCTTGGGAGTGTTTGGTAAGTTAATCTGTCCTTTGCCATGTTTCATCTCTGACCCATGAAAGTTTGGATGATTTTAGAAATTGGGAACAGCAGAGGGTACTGAAACCTCCCCATCACAATGGACTGAAGTCCTTATTGACTTTTCCATAAGGATCCATGGCCCTCTTTTTACAAGGGCTTCGAAAAGAGCTAGGTTTTCAGTAACCAAATTTGAGACACATTAAAAAACCCAAGAATTTCAAAGGTCAAGTGAATAAGAAGTCCTTCATTTATTCTTTTGTGTCATTTTTCGTACAATGAGATGCTAGGGATGAAGTGACAGCCCTCCATCTCCATTTTCTTTGTTTTCTCTGTTTTTGTGTGAGTGGTAATCAGAGAAGGATGGAAGGACAATTATTAGTTTATATTTCAGGAAATAATGCTATGGGGAAAAACAATCAGAAACAAAGAATTATAGCAATGCACCTCAGAATGGATTCAGGGCATAGATCAAAACAATTATCAAATTTTGAATTCTCTTATCTTTTTTCAAGAGATTCAGCTTTCACCATAATGCTATTATTACTATATTTTTTCAAAGGATTGCTATGGATATGTGTGACTGCACACAACATTTTGGTCAGATTTGGCCTTTGGAAACAGCCTCTTTGGGAGTAACTGGAAACAAGACTCTTCTGTGGAAGCTCCCTGAGGTGGCACCTTGGCACTGTGATAACAGCAGAAACACTAACAGGAGCAGATGGAACACTGTGCTGGGGGGCTCTCTGATGACCAGGTACTTTCTTGCTAGGGGTTTCATGATTAAGTAAGATTTTGGGGACATGAAGTCTTGTTTCCAGCCATATGATGCCTGCCAACACATTAGTTTTTTCCTGGCCCTTTAATGGCCAAACACTCCAGGGGAATATTAGAAACTCTTTTCTTATTAAGCCCATCCAACTTCATCAGCAAAATACTAACAGTTTAACACAGTTAAGTAAGAGCTTCAATTTTTCTCCACATTCTTACATGAATTTCCTTCTGAGAACATGGCAAAATGTTTGAGCATCTAATAATAAAGTAAGCATTTAGATAAGTAAGCTGAGGGAGGGGACAAGATAGGGAAAGAACAGGGCAGGGGGTGTTTCTCATTCTCTTAGTACTCCATAGTTTCAGGCAGGAGAATCAGTTCCTGAAATGTTTTCTTGTCTTCTATATCTAAATCAAGAGCCAGGGCCTCTAGATCCTTTGTGTAATTAAGCTGTGTTAATATGGCTTGGCTTCTTAGTCTGAAAAACACTGACAAGCAATGAACACTTAAGGTAGTTACATTAATCAAGATTTGGTTAGAAGTTTTTTTAGAATTCTGGCTTTTGTGCTGACTTTGAGAATTGATTAGTAGACACTTTTTAAAAGTCTGATCAGGAAACATAACTCTTCAAATTAAGCAATATATGAGTTTACTAGTTAATAATATTTTAAGAATGAAACAAAATTTATTTTATATCCCACTTGATTGTTACAGTCTGTGTCAACATGGGCAAGTGCAAGCCCCAGGGTAACAAGAATCTGTGAGAACTTTGCTTAGTGACCACTTAAAATCATATCCATGGAGCTAAAATTTTCTTGGTATAAGTTTCCTGGGCCAGCTAGAACAGTCACTAGAACAGTCCCAAGAAGGTTAAGATTTTAGAGCCAATATTAACAAAAACTTAAAAAAGTTGCTAGCAAAAATGATAATTCTTGAACTTCATGACAGTCTTTTCAAAGCCTCAAGTTTTCAGGCCTTCAGTGAGTCTTCTTACACTATGCATTTTCCACCCATTTGTTGGATTTTATGTTGATGTATACAACTCTAGAAATGCCCTATTCAGCATGGCATAACAGACCCACACTCAGAACTAGCAGAGCTAAAGAAAGATCTCGACTGAATGTATTTCCCTTGAAATTAGCTAACTCACACAGAACTGCTAGAAGTAAATGAGAAATGAACAAGAAAAAATTGTATTCTGCACTGCTAAAAATGACAACTGAGTATACATGGCACAGCTCATTGTCACAAAGTTTTCACCAGGAGGCTAACTTGCAAACCCAGCTGAGAGCTTTGTTTGGACCTGCCAGGCAGGAATGCTGCTAATTTTAAGCAGTCTCAGAGACTTTCTTGGCTGACTGTCAAGGATCTATGGCAACTGGCTAAGTCTGCACCTGCACCTGTGCAAGAAGTACCATCCATTATTCTGAAAGACATGCAGCGAATTTCTTCAGGGTGGGAGCAAGTGTAAGCTGCTACGTAGTGTGTACATTCATTTTTGCAGGGGACCTCTTCTGAGACTGCAACTGATTCTAGAAGCCATAGAACAAGCTGGTCTCTCAAATAGTCTCATAGCCTCTAAAATCACACTGTGACAGAGCCCTTATAAGGCTTCCTAGTTAAGATCACAGGATAGAAATGGTGCAATTATGTATATGTGGAGTGAGGTCTTGTGTGATATTGGAGAACCAGGGGTACTAACTGCAGATGCATAAAAGGGAGCTGTGTTGATTTTGTTTAACCCCTGATAAAACTTGTGCAGGAAGAGTTACCATGGAAACAAGGTCCAAATCAGGCTAGCATGAACTAAAGGCTGAGATAACACAATCCCATTTTTAGTACTCCATAACAGAGAAAACATCATGATCACACTAAAGATGGAAAAAATACAGTTTCAAGCTGCATAATATGCTAGTAGGTCAACTGCTGAAAGTAAAGAATGCTAGCAAGAAGAGCATTTACCAAGCGTGCCTCTAATAAATAAAATATCAAAATGCAAAATAAAATATCAAAATATAACAGTAAGAATTTTGGGAATCTCTATCCTGTTCAAGCTATAGTTCTGAAATCAAAATATGATTTTCATACAACACATTTTTTTACCTTTTGGCACACTGTGGCCAGAAATGCATTTTCCAGCTGTTTGTTCAGAAACTGTGTCTTTTCTCCTCCAGTTCTGAAAAACTCTGCAGGATCATCTCCAAATATTTATCATTATAGACTGACTATGCTGGATCAAAATAAGATGCCACTCCCTCCTACATATAAAGGGTTGAAATCAATAGAACATTACTTTAAAAACCAGCAGTACCTCTAGTAGAACCTACTTTACAACCTCAAAGAGAATGTGGGAAGGGCCACAGAAAAGTAACACTGAAGATCTATGACTGTGAGGTGTCTGCTGTGCCATGGGAACATGCAGAGAATCTGTAAAGAGACCAGGGAGGGGCAATAAGCCACTGGACCAAAAGTGTACTCAGCAAAGGACTCCTCCTTATTTTATCTTCTCTTCAGATGGACTTCTAATGTACCTCACTTCTGCCTAACCCAGATATTACCAGGTGCTGTGCAATCATTGCCAGGGCTAAGGAGCCTCCTGCCAGTCTTGCCTCTTCTTCCCCAAGGGTGGAAGTATTTTTTTCAAAGACAAAACTGTGGGAAATTATATTCTGTCAAAAGTAATGCAAATAAATGTTTCAAAGAGGATGTTCAGTGTAATTGATTGGGCAAGAACCATAAAAGCCTAGGGGTCTTGGAACCTCAGTGACACCTGAGTAGCCTATTTGTAATTCTACACCAGGCACAACATAAAAGATCACTTCCATCTTGTCTAGGTAGCAGCATATGTTTTCTCATAAGAAATGTGAAGGTTAGTCAGGCAAAGTATCTCTGTCAACAGATTCTTTGTGAAGAGCAGATTGAATATTTCATGGGGACATTTTCCTGACAGATTTGTTGTCAGTCTTGGCTTCCTGCCCTAAAGTTGCTCCTTTGATCGAACAGGAATGTCATTGTTCTGAATAGCCCCACTCTGGATTAGTCTCTTCACTGAGCATTATACCTGCTATGGATATTTAAATTGTTCCCATTTATTATCAACTACTCTGCTACTCTATAAATTGGTGTTATGCTGCATTTAGGACTGAGGTTTAACTGTGGAGTGTGAAAGACAGGAATAATAGAAGCAGTAATTTGTCAGACAAACCATTCAACCATAAAAGTGTAATGGTATTCAAGGAATTGTGTTTTGCCTACATAAAAATGAAAATCCATGAGTATCAGCTTAGTTGTCTGCATGACTTTTGCCGTCTGACCAGATCTACAGTCTACAGTTTCTGGTATTTAGCAGTACTGAATAGTGGTGAAAAAGTTTAATGTTTCACTGAATTTTCCTTCAGTGTTTAGTCCCAAATGCTGCTAATGTAAATGTAAGCACATGAAGTATTACTTAAACTTTTGCAAGGACAACTTTTACACATTACCATATGGATCAAAATCAGACTATGGTGAATCTATGGTGTCCTAAAACATTTTAAATTTTTGGGAGAAACACCACCTAGCATCAAGTTCAACAAAGCGCTTGGCTGAGGAGATAAAGTAATCCACAGACTAGGTTGTCCACACAGTTTAAAACCTGGTGTCTCAGAAAATAGATATTAAGAGATAATATACATATATATATATATATATGCATGCCTCAAAGGCAATAAGGTAGCTTAATGTTGGAACAGCTCTTCACGGACAGATGTGAAGACATAGAAGGGTGAAACACATATCTTCTAATTATACATAAAGCATTTAGGGATTAATGCTCGGAGAAGTTTTGCTTTTCAGCTGGATTCTCAAGGGCTGCTCCAGTAACAGCCAACATGGACCCTGATGTACCCAGCATTACCAAGTGAGCTACCAATGAATAATGAGGCGGTGCTGTCTCATGTAAGAAATGAAGTTAATTACCTTTCTCTATTTCACTTTGGAAGGACAATTTCCGTCTTCGTATTTTGCAGTTATCTCCGTCCGTATCATTGGTAGTTTGTGATCTTATTACGAGGTCAGACTTGATGAATGAAATATGAAACAGAATGACAGATTAGTCCCATCTAAAGAGGGCAGATTTGCAATAGGTGATTGACTGTTAATCATGTTCAAGCTTCAAAAAAGGCAATATTAAAGTCAGCCTGCATCAGCCTCTCCATCACCAGCTAATGAATGGAATTGCCCAAGGCTAACATGAAAAAAGTTTATGCAAATTGAGCAAAACCAACAGTGTCATCACCTAATGGTGAAATAAAATTATACTGATAATAAGTTTACATGGAAATACATGTGTTCATGTGTTATCAACTTCTCTGAACTTGCACAGATCTGGTTTACGTAACCTTAGACAAATTAATGAAAAAAATTAAATAACCTCTAACAGAGAATGTATACTATTTCAAGAAGTAAAGTGGCAATTGATTGCAATTATCTTTATATTTAACTGATGGTAATGATTATAAAGGTTACAGTTTGCAATGATTATAAAGGTTATATTTTACAATAAATGTAAGCATGACAATCATCAGGCACTTTACCTCATTATTTTATCTTTCTAGATCTTCCCTGACTCTTTATCAGATTTAGATCATTCAGATACTTATTTCTGTACCAGAACACAATGTTGATTTTTTCTATCCATCTTAAGAAGATTGCAGTCCTTTTTTTTTTTTTTTCCAGTAGGTAAAATATGCATTTAACTCTTGTTTTTTCTACTTTAGGAAATTTACAAATTAGCAAATATAACGCCAGTTTTTCTCTATGTGTACATACCCATGGCATTAGCTTCAACCTACTTCCATTCCCTGTGCTAGTGATGTTTCCCATACCATTCAAGTAAGGAGATTTGCATGTGGGAGAAGGGCAGAGGGGAGCTGGGGAGGGTTTACATCTTTCTCTATCCCTTCACTTTAAACCTGGTGAGTAATGTGCTTCAGTGGTGGCCCACTGGTGGAATAACTGCAGGAAGAAAAAGGTACTTTCATACAAACAAGAGGGCAGGGGCAGAAGTTGGGGCAGAAGTACCTTTTATTCTGATAACAAATTTAGATCTGAGTAATGTTTTGGAAATGAGAATGTGCTCGATGCTGCTTTTGGGGGATGAGTTTCTGGATTGCAATAGACAATGGAAAGCAAGTGGAATTTCTAGAGAAAAACTGTGATTTTGCAAGCTCAGAAGCATGGCTGAGCCTCTCCTGCCGTCCTTATCTCTGGTCTAAGGAAAAAATAATGATAAAGCATTGATTATAATGTAATTGCAAGAAATAATTGCTCAGACTTAAATCATTAATGTGAAATTATCCTCAAGAAATTTTTCAAATATATGGATATTTAGTTTTAACTTAAATTTATCACTAGACTATACATTCATTCTGTTGTGTTTTACATGTAATTAATAATTATGACCTTTTCAATGCATACAAAGGCATGACCAAAAAAAAGAATATAATTGATCTTTTATTTTCAGAATTATGTTTTATTAAAAAATGGTCATAATAGAAAGAAGTGACATTCCTTGTTAGAAGTTGTATTTGTTATAATTTTTTTAAAAATAACGATCCACACCTGATTAGCAAAGATCCCTATGACTTGCAGCCCAAAACTTAGTGTTCATTTTTTCTTTTTTTCTAAGAAGGCCTTTGAGGCCAAATTATGTTAGTTCCTTCTCACTGAACCTCTGTTTTTCTTAAAGGAAGCCAAAAATGGCATTATCTCAGAAAGAATGAAATATAAACCAGTCATTCTGTGGGCAGTCTAGTCCCTACCTGGTGGCCCAGGCTGGGCTACCTGCAATCTTCTGGGGAAGCCTTTAGCCTCAGCAGCACAAAATGGGCAAGAGAATTTCCTCACTCCCTCTTTGGCCAAACACCCACTTTCTTTCCCAAGTCAGAGTGACCCTGTCAGTCTGAAATTGGGAAACATTGGTAATATTTTTACTTTCTTGAAGATGTAATTTGTGCAAAAGGCGACACTTAGGACAGTCACTGTGGGAAAAAGAGATCAAGAAATGCGTGCAAATCTGAAGACTGCGTGAAAGTTGAAAAGTCCTTGTAAGATTTAGTCCCCTAGGAGGTAGAGTGCATGCCAAGATAAGGGAATTAATAGTTCATATTTATAAGGCAATTAAATATTTTCTATTGCTAGACACAGAAGGAATCTGGATAATCTGATTTATCCTTATTTTATGGATGTACAATTACATTTAGTGTCAAAAGTACCTCTTGTGGTGACCTAGGCTATAGTCATCTAATAAAACCATATTTTCCATGGCTTTAACAAAATCCCCCTGAGTGAAGCCTTTATACTATTTAAATATAGAACCAAATCCTGTTAGATTAACATCATCTGAATAATTTCATTGACTTCTGTTGAGTTTAACTGACTTCAGTAGAGCAATCAGGAGAGTATATTTTTTTAATAAAGGATTTTAGCTTCTCATTTTGTTAACCTTGCTATTTTCAAGTTTTGTTACTGTGGTACAGATTTGGCCCAATATTAAGAAAGAAAAATCACTTATTATATGTACCTTTGTGGTTTCATCTCTCAGATTAAAAGTTAGTTCCAGATTGGTGAGGAAGAGATCAGAAAATTCAGGGTACATATCCAAAACTTCTAGTAGATCTTCTCTCTGGATCTTATGTAAGTCACAGTAAGTTAAAGCTCTCACATCTGCATTTGACTTTCCTGGTTTTGCATAAAGATGTACCATCTCTCCAAAAATATCATTTTTCCCTGCAGAAAGAAAATTAAACAGAGATTATTATTTTAAACATGAATAAGCCATTAAATTGAATGATGTATTTCTTTATGAGAGAGGCACAGAATTCTTGGTTTTATATGAAATGATTCAGTCAGATTCCCATTGCACATATATACAGAAAAAGCAGTATTGTTGGGTATTAAAAGTGAAATTAATAAGATCAATGAAAATACATGAGCATATAACTGGGCTAAGTTAATGTTTTATCACAATTTTTCTTCCATTTCGTCAAAACAACACGATTTGAGCAGGTTCCTTTGTCCTTTCTTCTAATAGTATTATTTGGTAATTTCAATCATATTATGATAGCAAAACCACAATTTCTATTGTCCAGTCCAGTACAGGACTTGTCTGGCCTGTACTGGACTGGACAGACAAAGAACATGTAGTTCTTTTGTTAAGAACTACATGAAGGAACTGGCTGTTCTTGAAATATATTTTAGCAGAAAATGACTTTTTATATTTTTTGGAGGGAATGCCAAGTTTCTAAGATGCAGGAGTTCTTTTGAACAAGATCTTTTAACGCATCTGCCTCTGTTTTGATACCATTACAATTCTTCTAATCAATGTTGACACATTTGCATGTGTAATAATATTTTTATCTCTATTTAATTGCTCATTTTTGCCAAATTGCACCTAAACTTCATCAATGCAAAGCAGCTGCAGCCATAAAAAAGGTGAAAATATGCTATACACTAAGGGTTTCAGGGTTACCTGCAAAATGGGGTTGAGGAGGCACTAAGAAAATACTTGTGGAAAAGAATGGTTTTCATGGCAAGGGAGAAACAGAGACTGGTAAGTAAGAGTACAGTGGTGATTTTTTGTCTCTGTTAAACATTTGTGCCTTTCACATCAGGTCACTAGGAGCAGTTCTGGTTTTTCTATTTTCTACAAAGGAAGTTGAAAACTGCAGCTAAAAAATGCAAAAGGTAATTTAAGGGCTGATTTATAGTGAGTATCTTGAACATGGGAACATTAAGAGAAAACCTGATTATATTGCATCTTTTCTTTAGAGAGGAAAAATTACTTGGTATTTAATGCCTCTAGAATATAAGAAGGAACACATAGGAAGAACCAATGGAAAGAAATTGGAGCAAGATAATTTTATACTGGAAATAAAGCACACATTTTAAACAATAAAGGTGATTAAATATGGAAATAAACTGCCATCAAAAGTGATCCTATTTTCATCTCTTGTTATCTTCAGATCAAAACCTACTGTTTTTATTTTCTAAAACACAGTTCATTAGATATAACGGATAGTCAAAAACAGGAAATGTAACTGGAATCAGCACCAAAACAAGAGTTTGCCAATATACTCCCTCTGCCCTAGATGTTTATGAATTCAGAGGTCCCTATTCAAGGCATATAAAACCTTCTCTGCAATAAGAATATTAACATGGTTGCAGTATTTTTATCTTGACTGCAAGGCTGAAAGAGACAGTATATTTCAGAGACATTGTATTTTCTAGGTATTTGATGAAGAATTACTGTTGTCAGATCAGTATTAAAGGAGCTTAACTCATCCACATCAGACAGTGCTGATGAATTGAGGAAAACTGGGGAGAAACCCAACATTTCTGAGAACACTTTGATTTCTTTGATGATGCTGAAATAATTGTTAAAGGTGAAAATTTCATCTGTGCTACCTCTGTTGGATTACTCTGTTGTCCAGAACACAAAGCACTGAGTAGTTTTTATATCCATTTCTGTGTGTAGGTTTTTCAGAAAGAGGAATTTACTAAATATATTTGGCTAATTATTGATAAACTCTTAGGTTTCTGAGTGATTTCAAAGCAGAGTAATTTTCCTTTATATCATATACCCTTTTTCTGTAGATTCTTCAAAATACTGGGACTCATTCACTGGAGCCAGCTATAGGCAGATTCCTACCTCATGGATCATGCAACAGATGTGGGCTCAGTTTATTTTGGATACAGCTGTGCACACCTGTCTGACCTATCATTCCCTGGGAGAGTGAGGCTCCAGACTGCAGACCCTGCTCTGGGCAGCTATAGGTGAAAAGAGATACATGGCCCTGCAAATACCTGGTTTTCTGCTCAGATCCCTGAGAGCACAGGGATCTGATATGCATGATATGAAAAACTTGTCCAGTCTGCATCTTTGACCCAGGAAAAAATTGATGAATCCATAAAATTGTCAGTTTGTCTTGATTGCAAGTGCAGTAGAAATAGTACAGAAATGTACATGTTTTTGGTGTGACAGATGAATTCCTTGATGAACTACATTGCTTATAATCAGGGCAAGACTCTAACACAGTTAAGTAAAAACCTCACAGTGTTATACTTGCATGCTCCATATTTTTTTTGTGCCTAAAGCTGGTCCAGCTGATGAGCTAAAACAGCATGAGATGATAAATTATCTTGATAACACTATCTAAACCTAGGGAAGGATTTCTTTAGGCACACCTTTGTTCTGCTCACATATCCACCCTGCAAAGTATAAACAGAATAATCAGTCAAAGTATAGCAGCATACTGCCCCCGGTCCACATCTTGCTTCAGCTGCTTTTCTGAGCGTAAGTTCCAACAGTGGCCAATTAACAGAAAGACAACATATGAATGATATTACAGCTGGTATATGCTTCTGTACATCAAAATCCTTACTCGTCTACTCAAGTATTCTTTGCATTCTTATTATCTAATATAAAATTGGAGAAATCTGTAGTCGTGTTATGTAAGGTTTTAATTACTTTACTTTTCATATTGCTATAGATAACCAGCTCCAGGTGAGCTCCCAGTTGGACTGAGCATTGTCCTGAGCCAACTTTGTTAGGAAAGAAAACAAGTAACTCATCGTGCTATACAAACAAGAATGTGTTAGTAAGACATATAGGGGAAACACTGGTGTCATTACTTCTAGATAAAATTAATTTGTAATTCTCTTCCTTTATGCCTAGTGTGCAGGAACAGATATTTCTGAAACTCTCTAGAAGACATTTTGAATGCCCAGAGTAAATTGCTCCAGTTAGCAAATAGAGGAGTCTATGTGTCTCAATACCTTCATCACTGTTTAAGAACAGAGTGCCCTTGACTTTTGATCTTGCAGCATAATCAGAACTGGAATAATTAGATGTCTGCTTGCCACAACTTGCAGCTTGTCTTTTACCTAGGGATTAATGTGACTAAAGATAAATCTTTAGATATCCAAAGATCTGGGCTCTTTGGTACACATGAATTATTGCAGTAATGCAGATTTTTCTTCTTAAATTATTTCTTTGCTTGATTTTAAAAAATAATCAGTAAATATTTACAAATTTCCTGTCCCAGGAGCAACAATAAATATATTTTTTTGAAAATCTGACTCTTTTATTAAGCCTTGTAATAATGTTCTTACCAAGAATGGCTACAACAATGTCACTCTTAAGGATTTCAATGGAGCCTCTTGACACAAAATAAAGAGCAGTGAGAACATCTCCACAGTGCACTAAAGTGTCTCCAGGAGGTGCATGTGTTGTCTTAAATTTCATAGCCAAAGCTCGAAGACAGCCTTTACTGGCCCCCCGGAAAGCTTTACAATTCTGAAGCAAATTTTGGTTGAGGTGCAGACATATGTCAGCTTGTAAGCATTCTGGAAATCCCTTCAGGACCTGCAAAGAAAAGCATAAAGATTTCATGTGAATGCTATGGAAGTTCTTGATATAACTTTTTTTTTTTTTTTTTTGCCTGGACAGGAAGGAAGAAAGAAGTGACCTAGAAATAGACATGGCTCTAAAAGGTGTAAGAGAATTAAAATTCAACAAATTCATAGTTTAATCTATATTGCAAAGCTTTGCTTTCACAATGTGAGTACTCCTATAAATACTAACCTATATAATGGTTACGAAATATGCTATTAATATGTCTTTCATTAGAAGAAATGGTATCAGGGTACATGAATGACTATACTGCAGGAAAATAACAAATAAGGCAGTGAAAGGGGAAGTCCTGACCAAATTTCCTTTTCCGTTATATATTTTCCATATATCCATTTCCTTCTTGTCAATTGTCAAAGTACTACAGTCATTATAAGAGAGGCTTTTGCTGAAATAACCATGATATTTGTAAAATGAGAGCTATCTGAAGAAGATCAGGTATTTTTCAGAGTGAGGACACTTTATTAGGATTTTCATGTTAAATATGATCTGCTTGCAAGTGTAGGACTTAGATTTTTATCAGAAAGAAAGCAACATGACCTATTGAAACAACAATGATTTACACCGACAGATGATTTGCTCAGCAAACAACAGGGCTACTTGCTGTGGTCCTTGCTCATCTTTTACTCAGAACAATTGGAGTTTGCCTGAAGTAGAATCATGGGATTCCTCTTGGGTACCATGGCAACATGTTAATTTTGTTTAGAAGGAAAGGAGTTATTTACAACGTGGTCGTTATGTGTGAGCTTTTCTAAGTTCTCTAGGATAATGCACCTCTGATTGTTTTAGAATCTATAAACATCTCTGCTACTGGCTTCATGGAAGTACTGTGAGTGACTGCATGCTGACGCAGTATGACACACCACCTTTCTTTGTTATATCCTGTTATCTGCTATCAGTGATGGGATTGGGTCCTATGCTTTCCCTAGGGACAGCTACAACTGCTGCATATTACTAAAGGCAAAATATGTACAGATGCTACAAGTCTTGTGAGTATGTGAACAGGAGGTGTCTCTTTGTTATTAGATCAGTCTATTATTTCATCCTTGTTTATCTTCTGCACTGTTTTTTAAACAATTTGTAAACATTTCTGCAGAGGAAAGATATATCCAAAATACATTCACTTGTTGCTATATTAATTTCTACTTCAGCACAAAAAAATCCTGTGCACTCACTCTCATTGCAGAAATTATTCATAACTCATATCTTTTGCTGGTGAAAATGAACACATTTCTGATATGAGGTTTCTGTCTGCACAAACCAAGCTTTAGATATTAGAACCTTTAACAAAATTGAAATGCTTTTTATGATTGCTAATGGATATCAATGCTGTGAAATAACAATGTTGTAACACACATATATAGAACAATTTTGTGAGCCTTATGGCATTACCACATGAAATTTATACATCATCAAAAAAAGCCAGCATTCAACAACACTAAGCAAAAGAAAATATGATAAATGAAAAGCTTCTGTGGCATCACTGTTTTCAGTATCTATCACATCACTAGAAATAGCTTAGTATCCAATTATGTTTTTTAATATAATGTAATTATATTGAAATAAAAAGGATGTAGGTTGTAGGAACTTATTTACTCAATGATACTGAAAAACTGAGAAACAAATACGTTCACCAATGAAACAGGAGAAGAATTGTGTTTATTTTTAAATTGTTCTCTAGTCATGTGAGTGTAAAAGACCTATTTTGTATTAATTTGTTTGTTATGTATGTATCTGAATACAATTTAGAAGAGCTTCCTTTTTTCATAGGACATGAAATAGGAAATGTATTTTGAATTCAGAAGTACTTACAAGGAAAGTGTATTTGAATTGTTAGGAAGTAATGAGCAGTTAGATTACACTTAGAATAAATAGTTTTAATTTTTCACATCAGCAGTTTATCTGATTTTCAAGGGATTGTATTTTACCATTAAGCAAAACCTATGCAGACAATGTGTATTGCTTTATATTTCTGAAGATACTTTGGATATTCCCTTATAGAAAAAAATATTTTTATAATTAATTTATATTTGTCATGAAACTGTTCTTAAATTATTGCATATCAGTTGATAGTTATTTAAATGTCAATGACATCTGAAGGATACCAGCCTCTTTTCAAGCATCTGTGCCTAAAAAGTCCCTGCTCCATGGAGCTTACACTCTAAAGTAGTTTTATACATCAGAGACGAAAAACATCTATTCTTTAATATCACAGTTTTAAAATGCTTAAAAGGAAGACTAAATAACATTGGTTTCCAATGGACATTATTCCATTAATACAAGCTTAGAAATTCAAGAAAGAAGCTGATTGGAAGATAAATTTGTTAAAAAAATGGTAAAACCTACATTACCAAAAAGAGCTTACCATATTTCACACATTGTGTGTGGTGAGGTGTTTAATCTAAGTCCAGTAGGTGACATAATACAGAATTTGAGGTTTCCAGACTAAGTTTTATGCTGTGCAGTACAGATATTTTGCCAACCCAAACTCTCAAATATTTGTTACATTCATTCTCATACTCTGATTACATAACTGAAATTTTATTGAAAATTATCTTATACTGTGAGAATCAACATCAACATCAAATTTGCACATGCTCTGCCTATACTAAATATTAGAAAACCATCCATGCAGTCTTCAAAATAAAAAAAATTGAAAATTATAAAATTAGAACTGCTGTTTAATAATATTATTATTAATGAAAAACCCAAAACTAATAAATCATTTAAATACAGATTTGAGTTTCAGTTGTTCCATTCTTTCGTAACATATTTCTATTGTTATACACAAATTCTCTTCAGTTGTGATTCCATGGGGCCCTGGTGAGAAAAATCTTGGATTCTCATGGTTAAAATCATGTTTGGAATCAGAACTCATGCATAATTCAAGAAATACACACAGATATTTTTAAAAATACATGTAATAAGACATAAAATAAACTTTAGCCCTCCCTCTTGACAAAGAAGTAAAGTAAAGAAAAATCAGTTAAGATGCTGTGACCACAGGCTCCAGTTGTCTGTCATTGATAGTTATCAAGTCCAAGTTCAGTTATCTCTTCCTGTTTGGAACAAAACTTACTGCACATCAAATAACATTGATTTATCTATGTGGCATGCTTACAGAGGAGGATAACACCATCCAGAGAGATGTAAAACATTTTACATAGAATAAGAGATTGTTTCATGAGGACAGTAGGGACATGATTCATACTGCCTTGAAGAATGTGATCTTTTTATGAGGAGTGGGAGTCCAGCTTCATTCATTTCTATTCTCAGGATGACAGCAAGGTATCACACATTTATCAGGCACATTTGTGACAAGAGATTTGGACATATCTTTGTGCCTTAATCTCAGGCAACAAGCAACTGTTTGGGGCAAAGATAACCTTGGGTTTTTTTAATAAATGATAAAATTCATGACAATTTTAGATTTTTAATTCTCCGTCCTGGAACAGGTATTGATATATGACTCACAAAAAATATTTAGAAAATATTTAGCCTGAAGCAAACCAGGATATTAGCTACAAAAATTTTCATTAAACATGGAAATTCCCCATTCCATACCAACAAAACCACAGAATGACTGAGGTTGGAAATGATCTTGTTGGAAAGATCATCAGGTCCATCCTCCCTGCTCCAGGAGATCTACCTAGAGCTGGTAGCCAGGGTGATACCAAGATGGCTTTCAAATACCTCCAAGGACAGAGATGCCACCACCTCTCTGGGCAACTTCTACTAGTGCTTAGTTATTCTCACAGTAAAAATGTGTTTCCTGGTGTTTGGTCAAAGCCTCCAGTTTCAGTGTGTGACCATTACCTCTGGTCCTGTCAGTTGGCACCACTGAAATTTAACTTTTTCCACATTTTTTACACCATCCCTTCAGGTATTTGCTCACATTGATGTGATCCTCTGTGAGCCTTCATTTCTCCCATCTGGCTGAGCAGTTCCAGTTCTCTCATCCTTTCCTCATATGAGAGATTCTCCAGTGCTTGTAGCTTTACAATCAAAGATACTCGTTTAATTCTACATGTAATCTTCTGTCACACATATTTCTCTGAAATATAGGTGGGATCATTAAATACCAAACAGCAGCTGAAGAGTGCACAAAACTGCTCTCGTGTGTTGTGCTGTGTTTGGGAGATGTTGAAACCAGTGGCTAAGACTTTCTTGTCCTAGAACCAGTCAGACTTGTTCATGAGTGGCAGGTGCCCAGCATACAGAGGGAAAGATAGAGAGATACTCCCAAGTTCCTCTGAGAATTTAAGATGGCATAATCTGAAAGACTTTTCTGGTCCTTCTCCACTTTGATTATTCCTGACTTGTCATGATCTCTCCTTCTGAAATGGTTTGAGAAACTGATCCATAAAAAAAATTAACACAGCAAAAAATTTGAGCAGCTGAAGGTACAAAGAGGCAAGAGTAAAATCACTTTGTGTCATGACCACACACTACTTAATATCTATTTGGTTCTCACCTTCATAAGAGAGATCTCAAGCTATGTTGACATTGGCATCACTAAATGCTGAATAAAGTTCTCAAAATATTTGAATAATAAAATTTGAACTTTAAATTAAAACCTTTTATTTTTATTAACCTTTTGTCTTTGTTCAGAAAGAATTAGTGAAATTAATTAATATTAATTAATATATTTGGTGAAATAACCTATGTATTTAATTTTCAACTTTTTGCCAGCCACCTAATTTTAAGGCTAACCTGATACTCTTCTGCTGCACAAATTGCACGGCTTAGATTTTGAATTAGGATATCTTTCCCCTAGTAGTTGTTTCCTCTGATGGAGAATAGTGCAGGATTTAGTTCCATCACAAAAATTTGACTCTTGTAATTGAATAATACCATCTAGGCTAAACATTCCTGCAATTCAGCAATTTTATTTCTAGAAAGAATTTAGGATTTACTATTCAATATTCCTGTGATAATTAATTACAGAAATTAATTTAGTCTGTAAGTAGAAGGTTGAAACATTTCCAAGTGTTTTCTGCTTATAAAAAAGAAAGAACAGGGTCACAGCTGGCAATAATACTGCTCCAGAAGCTCTTGGGCTCCACATAGAAAAAATAATATTTCTGAAAAATCTTTTTCTTTGTACAGAATGATTTTTTTAATGTTCAGTATGTTTCCTTTCAACAGTTGAGAGAGAGAAGCAGCATGTGATAATGAGCTAATTCACCTTTCAATGAGATTGAAGCCTGACAACCTTATCAAGAATGGGATCTTTTGTTTTCAGTCATCACCACAATACAGATGTGTAACATCTTTATGCTGGAATTAGTGAGGCTGCAGTGGACCATTCTTCTACAGTCCTATTACAGTTTCTGAGTACATCTGAAAAGTGATCTCTGTGATATGATACATTGATGAACAAGGCAGATGGAAAATTATTTCAGTTTCTTCAACTGTTGACTCCCTTACCGAGAGAAAAGTTTTAAGTCTTTACAAGTTGAAGACTGATCAGATTTGTATATTTCAAAAAAAATATGATAGTTGAAAAATGAATTGCTCTTGCTTTGATATTTTAGGCCACAAAACACAATGCACTGAGAAACTGATAAAGGATCATTTAGAAAAGGATGGACATCCTTGAAAATATTTTTTTAATGAGGTCTTATTTTCTTCAACTCAAATCATTGGAGGCGATCACATTTTTAAAGTTGCCTTCAGGTTTATGGCTAATCATAGGGTACTTTGTGGCTGGTTTATATCTCGTGATTTCTGTTCTAACGTATAGGCAAATAACAGTACCAAGTTCCAACATGATTACATATTTCATTGGTTTAAGAATTTATTGCTAGGTTTTGTTCTAAACACATCTAATTTGCACTAGTCTTTTGATGGTCCAGAGAATTTCTCTTTGCTGTTTTTGGAATTCTAATTTACTTCTCTAATCCTCTGCTTCAAATATATTAGTGGCACTGGTTCTATTGCTAAAACTGGTTTTATTGTAAGAAGTGATCACTGTGGGAGGAAAAGGAAGAAGGAAAAAATGTAGTGATGTCAACCAGGTGTCAGTGGCCAATTTCTTACAAAAGAAGCCTGTTCAAGGCAATGGTGAACCCGGCCTTTATTTGCTACTATAGAATTGCTGGTTCAAGATAGGTGTATGTTCTACTGTACTTGCATGATCAAGTGGCCAAAGCAGTTATCACAATGGTAAAATGAACCATTTTCTTGGATGCTTGCAGGAGAAATCATACATTCATTCATAAAAATTCTGACTTGCTCTCCCCTTTCATACTATTGGACAAAACCCAAACCAAAAAGACATCTGTCCCACACCCAAAATTTTGATTAATATTTACACTGGGCTAAATATTTTTCAGCTCGTCCCACTTAGTTACTTCTTCAAACTCTTCAAATGTAAAATAAACCAATAAAGCTCTTCAGATGCACAGAAGATCCATGGAAAGAATGGATGGGGCAGGATTGTAAAAAATACATGCATAACATAAAAAATATCTCAAACACTAAATAACTAATCTTTTTAGGTTAAGCATCATAGGCATGCTATTATCAGTGCTGGACTGATAACATAGGAATGAAAGAGGAAAAAGAAGGCAAAAAGAATTTAGGAATACTAGAAGAGGATAGTTAAAAATATTACAAGAATTGGAATCTTTGGGACTGCTGACATCTTTCATGAAACAATATGCAATGTAAACTCGTTTTTTGTAATTTGACTTTGCTGCTGTATATTACAGGGACATGATTTAAGTTATGCTTATTCTATAGACTCAAGATTTTTTATCCAGATTAAAATAAATCCCAAATCCTGTTTATCCAGTCCATGCATAAATATGTGGAACTGTTTTTAACCAAAATACATTATGTAATGAAATATAATCAAAAATATGTAGAAATGGAGCAAAGGGAGCAAATGCACAAATAAACAAGGTCTCAGCATATTTCACTTGCAGGTCTTTAAAGCTAATTTTAAGTTTAACCATTTCAGATAAGCATACAGTACTATCTTCTGGTTTGCAACCTAAGGTGTAGAATTTTGTTTAGAAAGTCAAGTTTAGTCTTAGTGCACAATTACCCCTAAGATTAAGAGGGTTTCTGTTTATTTCTTTTATATTTTGTTTTCCACTTTACCTGTATTCTTAAATATATTACTGAGGATAATTTAAAGCATCTTTTGAAATATATTCTCTATGTTATATATATATATATATATATATATATATATATATATATATATATATATTTATATATATGAGTATGTGTGTGTATATGTTGCATGTACATATATATATATAAAATGTAAATTATTATGTACTTCATATTTCAAAAGAGAAAGAGGACAACTTTTTGATTTTTTTCAGCTTTCAGTTATGAAGTGAAGAAAAAAAGATATTAGATGAAATTCTGATTTCAGAATTCACAAAAAACTCGCAGTAGACATGGCAGGAGTCAAACACATTTGTTTGAGGACAATATCAGTCCTTTGTTCTGTAAATGCAAATATTTCATGCAAAATTAAGTAAAAAACACATGCAAGTCCAACTCATATGCACATGGCTAATATCCAAGAAAACTTCCTTGGTGCGTGTGTTAACATGCATATATGGTGTAAACCAAGAGCATTCACACAAAGGAAAATGCAGAATGATCAGCAGCATGACAACTTTGTCAGTGACATTCCTACAGAGCAACTATCTAATGCAAACCAATATGCACATGACCTTTTTTGGGCAGAGAAGCATGACTTGAGTTGTGGGGTAAAACAGTGATTTATAAACATGGTTAGATTAACATTTTTTAATGTCTAATTTTTAGTTACCATTTTGCCCCACATCTGATTCTGCTTGGATTATTTCCCTTTGCTATCTACCCCTTCATCATGCAAAAAGTTACAATTAAAATTAGAAAGCACTGAACAAGCTCTAAACCCAACAGAAAACATGGATATTCTTCACACTTTATACTGGAATTAAATTTGATATAAATACCTCCTGCTCTTACCAGTGGGTGGTGTTATTCCATGTATTTAGGTGTGAAGCAGACAGGAAAGAGATAAATCTTTCATAAGTACAATGTAAATCACACAATTCTTATATTATCCTCGCACTAAGTGTAATACATTCAAACTCTTAAAGGAAATAATGTGATTGACATGAAACTTGTGGGATAGAACTGTGAACAGAATAAGGAATAAAATACAATGAAAGAAGATACTAAACTTGAGGGTTTTTCCACACTTTATTAAAAACAAATCCTCCATACTGCCTCACAATCATATTGCAGAATATGGGCTATTTAATCCATTTAATTGTTATTTCACATTTCATGACAAATCCAAGACTAATTTCTGTACACCAGTTTCCAAATTATGCAACTTTTCACGTGACAACATCCAGTTATAGTTACTATTTCATGTGAACCAGGGAGTTTTAGTACATCCATTAGTGGTAATGAATTAGTTAAGGCATATATGATTTTGTAATATCTTCAGAAATAATTCTGTGAGCTGCTTTAGGCTTAGGTTGAACACACCTGCAGCTTAAGGGCCTGATCCTGCAAAGTGCGGAGTACCCCACAATTCCATTGCCATCAGAAGGAATTAGGGCTATTCAGTGCAACACAGGATGAAGCTACTGATGCTGCCTTCCACTGCAGTAATCCCCAGCAGAGGTTTATACAATTGTCCTTGTCCTGCCCTGGACATATTGTCCCTCTGGAGGGGACACATGGAAGTGGCAGGTGAAGACAAGTATATTAATTTTCTATCATACTTTTAAGATCTGCTTTACTTAATGGTAACCATAAAGTCAAATTGTCAGTGATTCACCTTAATAAAAGATTTTAATCAAGACCATTTTTTCCGTTTGCTGCATAAAAATGTTGTACTCCGACAGTCATTCAGAAATGTACTTATAGATGTCACATGAAAGCTGTTTGAATGTATGTCAAAATTTCGGAAGTTGATTTCTAGTTAAATTGTTACAAAAGTGTATAGATTTTCTTGGTCTTGATAGCTTTCTGGAGAGTTCTGCAGTCTCTAATCTGCAGCTCTGAATACCTCTGGAAAGCATCCCTACAGAGACACAGATTCACAGGTCTTTAAGATGTGCAATGCCCTCAGTGTCTTCAAACTGATGTCGACTTTTCAGAAAAAATGTTTCTATCTCCAGAAAATAAGAGAGACATACAGATGCTTACTTTTTCTCACTACCAGATTGTTATTCCTTTTTAGCTAGCCATGTATTTATAGAAGGAGACATTACAGGGGCTTTTTTATCAAAACCAGAAAAAATGAGTGTTATTCCTTGTCAAAAATGAGTTTCTGTGTATGATTTTCTGTGTTGATTTTCTGAGCAGAATTACATGGTTGTGAATGCAAGAGAATTACTTTTCAGACTATCATGTGATTGAAATATGTCTCTTCAGAGCAGCTAAACCTGCCTGCTCCTCTCTTCAACCCGTTCCCAATATACCTGTTCTAGATTATATGGAAGGATTTGGAAAAAGAATTGATCTCCACAGGTTTTATAGAACAGTAGCTCTGTAGACATCAACACAGGTTCTCTTGTTTGATGCTGGAAGTGGAAAATCAGGGCGAAGAACAAACAAAATTCTGGAACACCTATATCTGAAATAAGAAACCTATATATTTTTTTTTCTCTGTTTAAGCTTATAGAAGTCACCTACTGTTCTCATGCTTTCCTACACACGTGAGAATTCAGATTACTGATATACCTGGCAATAACCTAGACAGTGAAATGTTTGTATGCCAAACATGTAGGGCCTTGATTATAAACAACTGAGGTATACATCCACCTTCTTAAACTTGTACTTTTACAGCTTATAAAAAATACTAAAAAATAGAAAAGACTTAAAGTGTCTTTCTAATTTCTCATGGATTTATCTATTGCTCAGCATCTCTGCCTGAAAAACAGAAGAACATACCATGTTCATGTCAATGCCATTGGTGTATGTCCACGCATGCTGGAAGTATTCCTCCAGTCGCTGCCGCAGAGGGTTCGGGATCTGATGGAATCGTATGAACTCCTTCACTCGCAGCATCTGCATGTGGTACCGTGCAGTTCCCGAGTAGAGCCTTTGGATTATTGCGGACACGTTCCCAAAAATGCTAGCGTACATTAATGCTGGATTAAAAAGAAACAAAACTTAAGTCGTATAATTGGGCTTTGCAGATGAGTAGGGCTAAGCAAAAGTTAAGAACAAAGGGGAGAGTTAAAAAGGTATGCATACATTCATGAGTTCAGTTTTAAATAGAAAAATAAAATATAATTATGATTATATAAATATGATGGGATATAATTTCTTAAATCCACTCCAAACTCACCTTCTGACCTTATACAGGATTTGCTTACATATGCTGGTATACAACACAGATATTCTGACAGTTTGGATAACAGATTTTGAGTAGTCAAGCAACTTGATTACTTCCTGACGCCGAATGAGTCACAACATATTTTTGCATACAACATTCCTTTCCCTAGGAATTTGCCCTTCCGGCTGCATGCCTTTAATCTTATTAGTTTAGAATGTTAAGCCATTTGCTCAAACACACAGAGAAAAAAAGATTAAAATCGACGATAAAATTACTTACAGCCAATCAACATGACACAGATGGAAAAGATTTTCTCTGAGTTGGTGTTTGGAGACACATTTCCAAATCCTACACTTGTCAGACTGCTGAAGGTAAAATAAAGTGCTGTAACATATTTGTCCTTGATAGATGGTCCAGAGCTTGCATCACTCTTATTGTAATGCTTTCCTAGTTGTTCTCCTAAAGAATCCAACCAACCAATCTTGTGAGCCAAGTAAGGTCTTTCTACATTTCCAATGGCATACCAAATGCAAGCAAGCCAGTGTGCAATTAGTGCAAATATGCACATGAGGAGCATCAGAACTGCAGCACCATATTCAGAGTATCTGTCCAGTTTCCGTGCTACCCTCACCAAACGCAGCAGTCTAGCTGTCTTCAGAAGGCCTATTAATGTAGTTGTCTGTAAAAATAAGATATGAATAAATTTTCTCTGTTAGCAAATGTATTCTCATGAATAGTAAGCATGAATAAACCACTAGAAATTCCATTTTTTTGGGGAATCAACACAAAGAGTAGAAGAACCCATTTCAATGTAAACTTAATTTTATTTTCTTTAAGCTATCAATTTCTTTATAAAATCAGGGGAAAAAATAAGAAATGTACATTTAAAATCAAGATATATTGAAGTTCTCATTATGTGCTAAATACCTTTCATGTTGAATATTTTACTTGATCCAGACTCTTGTGTTGACCATAATGGATTAAGTGATCCAATAGGTTATTGATTTTTTAACAGGATAAAGTGTGTAAGTTATGGGAACTACTCATAATTATATGACTGTCTACACAGGTAATAAGTATTCTTGAAGAAAGCTGTGTGACTGTATTTGATCCTGACTTAGAAACTCTTTGCAAAGCCCTGACACATGTATTCTAGAAAAGAGAAGTAATAGGGCAGAAGTGTCTCAAAGAGTATACCTACAAGATTCCTCCTGTTTGTAATGATAAAAACATTCATACAGGTGAAAGAAGACAAAGCACTGTGAACAAAACACCATGGAAAAGTTCCTCCAGATTAATCTTTTTGCATCTTGTAGGTGTAGTGGCAAAAGCCAGTAATGAAAGTGCTACACCATTATAAAAATAAATTGGAGGAGTTTAAAGAAGGAATGCATTTAAAGATTTTTAGTGCAGACGTGTGCTATTATCCATTGCAGACTTTGAGGCTTTGACCTTTTTCAGGGGATTTAGCGGTGATTACATAAGTTTTCAAAATTCAATTAGTAAATAATTTTCATACTTGCTAATTCCTTGTAGAATAAATGGACAGCATTGTTAAGAGGAACAGATGGATTAAAAACCCCTCAGTAACATTTTTTCCTTGCATTAAGTCTGAACATATATTAAAGTATTCAGTAAATGCCAAGAGCGCATACATTTGAATGCTTTATTGTTTGTTTGGTTTAGGTCTTTGTTTTTGTTTTTGTTTTTGTTTTTGTTTTAACATGCATGTATATTACATGACACTTAACAGGAAAAGTTTTCTGTGCTTCACAAACCACTCTGATGGTAGTATGCATAACATTAAAGCTTTTTTTGCAACAAGTACAAGACCAGTTTTTACATTTTATTAAATCCTTGCATTTTCCATGTTTCTGAGTAAAACCCCAAAGCTCTTGGAACAAAACAAGTCTTTCTTGGCTGCACTTCTCAGTGGACAACTCAATAAATTGTTCACATTTTCTAAGTAAATGAGCAAGAGGATAATGTATGGCAACACTCCTTAGTTCAGTTTAACACCCCAAATAACAACTTTACATAAAGAAGTTTAGTGACCTCAATAGTCTGAAAGACCACATCCTTCAAAATGTTATGCCTAGGCTGAGATTCAGAAATATGAAAATATTGTGATCAGGTTATTTTTTCTTTGTAGGTAGATCAGGTTTATATATTCAGGATCCCTTAAGAAAAGCCAAGATTTGTTTTTAGGGGGGTGTTTGAAATATTCTATTACAGATGTAGTCATATCTCTACATCATGCAAGAAACCACATATTCTTACAGTGCCCCTTAAATAGATCAGATGGTAGATTGTTAATCTACAATATGTCATCACCATTCCACCGCATTCTCAAGATAAAACTTGCTAATATTATTCATACTCAGTGTCAATCCTATACTTAGATATATCAGTTTGAGCTCTGGAGTATGTGGAAGGTATGTAACACAAGTAAACTTCATCTCTTCAAGGGTAAAATCAACATGAATGAGACTAGGTATGCTTAAAGCATCAAAAAACTCATCCTGAGTTTTAATTTTCTTTAAAACAGTGAAGAAGCTTTAACACTAAAGCAGAGCTGGCAGTAGGGGTGAAAAGCATGGTCCACAAGTTTTGATGTGCCTTACATGCTGTCCACTTCTCAGCATAGATGCAGCCTTCACAAAGTAACAGTGCACCTCCCATGTGTCACTTGGCCTGGGACAGAAGTTCTTGGTTTCAGAACTACGTCTCATGGAACGTAATTTTGGCGTGCTGAAATACTTTGATCAGCACAACGCCTAAGGGGGCAGGGGTCCTACTCTGTCAGTTACCTTAACCCATCTGGTGCTAGTCATTAATATCTGCAAACAGCAACCTGATAGATGCTGCTCTCTTTTCTGGATTGCTTACTTCTCTGTTTCCATCATACCTATTGCTGGACTACAAGTTCAAGAGTAGGTGGATCACATCAGATTTTTTATTTTTTCTTCTTTCCTCTCCATCTACTCATTATTTTTATCTTCCCAAGTATCAGGGAAGCCACCTAACTTTCACAACACATGCACACAAAAAAGAGAATTGTTTATTACCAATCTTCATCATTTTGGGTCTCATTAAGCATAAAAAAATTTTAAACTACATTATTTCCCTATTTTAGAAATTGGAAAATTAACGGTCTAACTCTGTTGCTTTCTTATGATTGAAAAAGTATGGCTAAAATAGTAGCATTTGGATAGTATTGTATGTGGCATTTGGATTATTATCTCCTGCCCTTTCAAGACTCCATTTGATATCAAGGTGTTTTTACAGCTGCATGAGCACACATGGAGCTCTCTTTAGAGCTTATGTTTTTTTAATAAAAAGACTATTCAATACAATTTTTCACTGGGGATCTTCTTTGAAGAACCTCTAGGTAACAAAAAAGAGCTATTTCACAAAAAAGATAGCTTTCATGACTGAAAAAATTCTATTAAATGAAAAATGCTCCATTCTGTCAGTTTTACATTTGCCTCCTCTTGCTAAACTATGAAAAAGGGATCATTGGTGAAATATTATAGTTAGCAATATAGGAAGAAAAACTGCAGTAAGTAGCAGCTTAGAAAAGTGATTGACATGTTCAATACCATGAATGAAAGAGAGAAGCTAGGATGGCATGGTGAATGGAACATAATTGATACAGCATCATTGCTTCTTAGATAAACAAAACCATTTTTTTCCAGATGGAGAAACTGGTCAATTACTAGATTTTGAGGGAATAAAGAATCAAATTACTAATATCTGCAATACTGAAAAAGTCATTACATGGTCTAATAATTTCTGTTTCAACTTCCACATTTTTATATTTGCCTATTCATCTGCAAGAATGCACTTGTTTGTTACTGTAATCTGTAATGTTATCTTATGTTAAAGTTATTCCTTTAGCATGACTTTAGCACCTGGCACTTTACTCTAAAGAGCACTGTAACAGAGGAAGTGTGGAAGAATGATGTTCAGACCACACCTGTCTAAGTAATCTTTTTTTTTCCTTCTTTTGATAGTCCTTATTTTTGATAAAATTGACAACAGCCTAATGTCTTTGATAACTAGCATAGTTTATGCTACAACTAATCTGTTTTCTGCTAAGTAAACATCTGACCTAAACATTTTGAGCAGAGAAAAATTATTTTAATGATGCAATGCCAACACTGCACTTACATGCATCATGGGCAGTTTTTAAAAAAGTAAGTGAGAAATCAAAGCAGCAGTTCCTATATAAAACCATTTGACCAAGTCCTTCATGAACAATATATTTGTTATTCCTAAAGACAGTATCAAATATGGTATAACTGAAAAATACTAGCTGAATCATTCAATGTTTTCTCTTCTCAATGAAAGCTAATATTGTGCCTTATTCTACAAAGGAAGATTTAATTTTAGTTTAACTTTAAAAGATGGGATGAAAATACTAAGCAGCTATTAAATGACAAGCAAAAAATACTTTAGGATACACAGAATACCATTGTGAAGTAAGAAATTAACATTTAAGATTTCTTTCATTTAAGCTTACCTCTTCAGAGCCAGAGCCAAAAATCAGCAGGTCAAAAGGTATTGCAGCAACCATGTCAATTAGGAACCAGCCTTTGAAGTAGTGAATTGCTATTTTTGCTGGATCACTTACCACTTCTTCATTCTGGTTTACATATGTTGTTCTGAAGTTTATTAGAATGTCAATGATAAACATAATATCCACAATTAAGTCTACAACATTCAGTGGGCTGCAGGAATATCCACACTCTCTCCTCTTCCGATCCTCACTGTCATTCAGAAGGAAGGCAGCAGAGTAAGGAGTGAATATGGCAGTGTATATGACCAGCAACAAAATGAGCCAGTCCCAGACGGCTTTGAAAGGACTGTAGTGCAATATAGTAAACTTGTTGATGCGAGGTGTCTGGAGTTTATATTCTGGTAGAACATCAGCCCCTAAGGATAGAACCTAGAATAAGAAATGTTACACATCAATAATCAGACAGCGTATCTACTCCAACTTCTAGTAAACATAGCAAATACAGGACAAAAAGTACTTAATTGTAGTTTTGAGAATTAAGCTTCAATTATTTAGTGTTTTGGCAAGCTAGATTTCTGTGAAATTCATGGTGTCTGCCGAGTCCAATAAATTCATTGACAATTTTGCACAGTAGGTTGATTCTTGTCCCCTGTAGCAAACATTAAGAAGCATATCTTATATCCATAAAATCTGCATTATTAAGTATGTCATGGAATTCATTTATCCACCACATGATAACCTTGCCAGCCTTCGCAGGGGCAGTGAATGACTTTTCTTGCAGTGATGTAGTGTTTTTCTCCCAAAGCAAACCTATTATCATTGGCTTACATTCCCTACAAAAGAGTTTACACTCATTAGAAAGTGTACACAACCAAAAATTAAAAAAAGTCAGAGAAAGATCTGTTAGTGTCCTTGACATCTATTTACACTTTGAGTTTTGTTGTGTTAGAAACCTTCATGCAGACAAATTTCACTGAGGCTATAGTTCTAGTTCAGCTAAAGTTGTGACAAAGGATAGCACAGGAGTATTGCCTTTTCCTCCACTTCTACTTTTGTCAATGCCTAAACCTTATTATTCCTTTAAAAGTTTGAATTTGTTATCTGCTGGTGTTATCTAAGTTGGATTTCAATTTTATTTGGAAGGATTATGTTTGTCAGCACTGCTTAATTTGCTGGCTCCGGAAGCTGAAATGTTTGCTTTGTTGCAAAGAGCAAGCATTGTGTAAGCACCAGATAAAACAAATTTCCTTTGGCTGCTCTTTCAGTCTGACTCAATTCTGACATGAAGGAACAAAACCTTTAAGGATCAAAAGGTAAATTATATTTTGTCTGTATTCAGTGTTTGGGATTGTCAGCAATGATGCTAATTATTGCCTTCTGTGCTGCAAATAATCTGCAAATCCTATGGGACTCATAACACCATTTCATTTTACACAGACCGGTGAACAAACATCAGATGGTGACAACCTTCAGTTATTACTCAGTTGGGCAATATTCATGTTAATGAAATCCTATACTCTTTTCCCACCAGTTACTTCTGCTTATTCCTTATTCTCCTGCTATTTAAAAACAATTCTATTTAAAAATTAGGTTACTTCAAAAGCTATTAAAATGAATAATTCTACTCAAATGAAATGATTGGAAGGGGATATACCTTTTCATTGATATTGTCTGCTTATATTTGTTTTCTTTTTACAGTTAGTATTCTGGAACTTGAGATTTCAGCTTGTTCAAGACTGAAGGAATCCTTGCTCCTCAAACATAATCTTAGAAAATTCTAAGGGTAGGCACACACTTTTCTATTTAAATTTCCAATGGAAATAGTTGTATAAATCTTAGATCCTATCCGTAGTAATATAAGTGACACTAATCTTTTTCAGTTAAATTATACTCTGAAAATGTTGTGAGAACACGAGGGTTAATAACCACTCTTCTTTGAACTTGAAGAAAGAAGTGATTAAGTCATCCAAAAGAATATGTGCTAGCTTCAAGCAGCCACCAAGCACTGGGCTGAGCACCCTGTAGAGGCTGTTCATCAATTTTTTGTATTGTAACTAAGACTTCCACTTAACTAATGGTGCTGGCCATTTTTTTATGCATTAAACACATTAGCTGACAGCAAGTTGAAGCATTGCTTCATCTCTTAATCAGTCTTAATATTTTTAGTCCCCCACCTGATGAGTTGACAAGGTTTTCTTAGTATTTGAGAACAGTGAGTATATGTGCCAAGTGAACTGCTATTTATAAAATTTATATCACTGTTCCACTGGATTTTCAGACAATGAAGAAAATGGATTAGGCAACAAGGACAATAAAGCTTACTTCACATGTTTCTTTCTGCTGCTTGAAAATTCCGGACACCCTGCTTCATTTCAGAGCAATGCATAATGTAAATTTGACTAATTTCCCTGAAATCTGACTGAAAATCTAATTTTAGTTACATTTATTCCTAAATTGTTTTAAACTGAAGTTTAAAAATCCAAACAATTGGACAAAATGAGGGAATAACATTATAAAAGTTATCATACCAGAAATGCATCCAAATTTTTGGTGATAGTTTCTTAGATGCACAACACAGGAGAGGCTGAACTGATAGCTGTGAGTTTCATATCCATAATGTTATATAGAACTTTACATTTCTGCATTGCTTACTCCCATGCAATGAGAAGTGAAAACAAGCATTCATATAACTATTTTGTTTTTTGTATCTCGAGAAAGATGTGACTTCATTTCTCAAATAAAAAAATTGCAGTTGCACACACACAAATAAGACAAAACACATTTAGTTTTATGTTGGCAGTTTCAATAAAGACTCATTGAATATGAGATTAATTTCTCCTTTTTCTTATGGTGTAACATGCTTGCAAAGCTTGGGGACTGACGTTGGCCAATTTTGGCCATCTTGGCTAGATGGAAGACTTCAGTCTACTTAGAAATTCACTCAGAAGACCTTTAATATTTCAACTTATTTAAAATAGATATAATCAAATTCATTGTTAGTAAAAAAATTTATTATCTCTTCTGGACAGTAAAACTTATACTTTGGATTTTAAAAGAGGTAGCTTAGGGAATAAAACATTTTTAAGAGTAAGAAATGTGATTAGGACAAGACGGAAGTATTGCAGTGCTGAAAGATCTTTGAACCTTGGGACTTGACATGATGAAAAAGCCAAGCTTCCTTGCATCGTACTAAAAAGAAGATTATAATGCTAAACAAAAAAGTCATACCAGCTGCAATTGGTTTCTCTTAAGAAAAATTAGGAGTATTCAAACTTGATTAAATACCACCTCACTCTGGCTTTCCTGGGGAAAGCAAGAATGTATTTATAACTGACTCAGAAGCAGTATTAGGTGATAAGATTTAATTTATTTAAAATGAGAACATTTCAAGGCTAAATAAACTTTACTGAATTTGCCTTGGAATAAAGAACTCTGATATAATATCAAACTTTTCTGTGTTCCTGTGTATGTCATTCACTGTTGAAGAAGCACTGCTGCAAGTTAGAAGACTTCATTCAAACTCATTTTTGATTCTGTGAATCTTGCTTGAGGTGTTTCACAAAGACAGGGCTGGTAAACACCTTCTACACTTTTTATGTTCATGCACTCACTTCCTAAAATAAGAAGTTCAAGGTGGCCTTTTTTATAGAAGGGCAATCAGATACACAGAAAAATATGGAGTGAGATCAAAGTAACTGTCATAAATTAGGACAGTTTTAGATTTTTCTTTCTGAACAGTTTGGTAGCTTTCAGTTCCTCAAAGATGCCAGCAGTTCACTGAAATTGAAAGAAAATATATTTAAAGATAATGAAAATTTATTATTGGCTGCTGTTATGTTAAGCAAGAGGAGAAAGGAAGTGTAGGTACCAGAGGTGTACCAGGGGGACTATCAGGTGACAGTTAATTAAAAAAAAGATTCAGTAAGCTATATCATTTTACACTGGGTTGCACTGTTCATGGTGTAATCTTATTTGGGGCAGTTCTATCATCTTTTCCCTCCAGGAAACCTGCCTGGTACCAGATATAATTTCTGGCCTGTGTTGTGTTTCAAAGATTCTGTTTTGCATAGTGCTTTTTGATGAAGTTTCAAAGAGTCAAACTGAGCTGATGTGCTTTGCAGTATGTTGGCCATATGCTTCACTGGCTCACTGGATCATGTAGGGGACTCTTGTGTTAAGCTCTGCAGCATCATATGCAGAAACAGTATTTGACCCTTCTTCCCTGTACAGGCTCATTTATAAAATAGAATATGTAGGCAAAATGTTATACAAGATGTTGGATGACGTGGGAATTTTAGTCTGTTGTCTGTCACTTCTCCGTAATCTTAGGCAAGCTGTTGTTTAATGTCTCTAATTTTTGTCAAGTAAAAAAAATAATGTTTACATCTAGAAGTATCCTAAAGGATAACAAGCAGAAAACTTTGATAAAAGCTGCTTTGTAACAGCAATGACCTCCCATAATTCTTCTCTAAATTTAGTTGATTATTTTTATTTTTTGAAATTAATTCACACAAGTATTTGTCCTCTTCTCCTGTACCAAAAGAAGTGTGACTAGAAGGTCAAGAAAGGTTATTTTCCCCCTCTATTCCACTCTCATCAACCCCATCTGGAGTGCTTCATCCAGCTGTGGGGCTTCCTGCAGGAGATGGGCATGGTCCTGTTGGACCAAGTCCAGAGGAGGCCATGAAGATGAGGAGGGGACTGGAGCACCTCTCTTACGAAGACAGACTGAGTTAGTGTTGTTCAGCCTGGAGAAGAAAAGGTCATAAGAGAACTTATAGCACCATCCCATATCTAAAGAGGGCCTACAAGGAAGTCAGAGAGAATCTTTTTGCAAGAGGATAAGGAGACATGGTTTTAAAGTGACAGAAGACAGGTTTAGATTACATGCTAGGAAGTATTCTTTCCTGTGAGGGTGGTGAGTCATTGGAACAGGCTGCTCAGAGAAGTTGTGGCTGTCTCATCCCTGTGAGTATTCAAGGCCAGGCTGGATGGGGCCTGACCAACCTGGAGTAGCACTGCCCATGGCAAGGAGATTGGACTGAGATAATCTTTAAGGTTTCTTCCAATCCACACCATTTTATCACTCTATGATTCATTCTACTACTCAAACTGTAGTTTCAAGACAGTCTGAGAGACCCATACTGCTATCACATGTATATTTATAAATTTTGTTCTGAGGCATTTTCATTCTAAATTTATTAAAGAATGCAAATGCACACAGTAAAAACCAAAGACCTAGAAACAAAGAAGCATAATAGCATATGAATAAATCATAGCAGAAATAATAAATGATTAATGCCACAATGAATTGTTAAATAAATATTTCTGTCAAACCATTGCATGGATTAACAGTATGGTTTCCTGGTTAGTCTAGCACTTGATGAGAGCAAGTCCAAGACAGGGTTGCTACATGCTGCACCCAGGCTCTTTAAGTGACTACAGAGCTAAGTAAAGCACATGAACATGGAAAGGAACCAGGAACCATTCCCAATGCATTCAAGAGGCACTGAACTCATCCCATGAACAAATTGCAATTGCATGGATTAAATGCAAAATGCAAGGTTTTCAGAAAATATTGGGATTTTTCACCTCTGCTAAGAAATCACGATATTATTTGTGCCTTGTATTTCCAAACAAACAGAAGATAGGTGACTAATGTACACTCACAGAAAGAATATGTAACATACAATCTAGGTAACACCTTTCATCTCAGACAGAAGTACTGCACATCCAGAAAATTTGAACAAAGAGCAACGTTTACAGGCGACAAAATATGAAAAGAGGTGTAAGAGCTTGAGTGAAACTGAACAGTTTTAAGGCAAATGGACACAGATATCTGTGTGAAAGTAGATGTGGAAGTTTGATGGTTGCAAATGTTAATAAGTTAGATGGTACTTTGCTATGTCTTCTGACCAAGTGCCTCATATGAAGTGTATGTATATTTAAATGGTGTAGTTATATTCAGTACTAAATACTGTTTTGTCACTGCTGCTTTTGCCACAGATGAATTAAAGTAAATCTTGTACTGACAAGGTTAGCTACTGCATAGCACCTTTCATGTTAAGAGAATTTCATAAACATTTAATAAAGTTCAAACTATAAATATAGTCCCAAATTACTTTGGGAACTTTAAAATGAACATTTATGTCATCCATAAAACATCTTGTGTAAAACTATGGAAGATGTTACCTCTTCAAATACAATGTTGAAATATTTATTTCTAGGAAATACTATGTGACATGAAAAAATATTATTTTGCCAATGTGTTGCTGCACTCACTCCAGCAGTAGTCCAGTGGTAGGCACACAGGCCTGAGAACTGAGTGGATGATCACTTCTGCATCCTTAAGCCAGGAAGGATGTAGCAAATCTAGAAACAAATCAGCTCCTTATCTGCTGAGAGACTTGAATATCTACTATGAATAGTGATTTAAGGAACTCATTGTATAAACCATATTCAACATCAAAATATGAAATTACATGGAAAGGTAAAGAAGAAACTGAACCATGATGATTGTATTGTAAACATCATCATGGCTAGTGGAACAAAAGGAAAGCATTTGGAACATCTGTCTCTTTAGATCAAACACTACAATGTCTTCCTTTTTAAAGGTAGCTTTGAACTAATTTTCAGATCTTTATCAACAAGACTAATAATAGTATTGAACAGGAAAACTTGGAAATGAAAAGAAATGAGAAACATGAATCAGACTTGTAAGCAAAGGCCATATTCTTTTAATTGACTTTTTTTGTCCTGACCTTAAATCTGAATGATAGAGCACTTAAAATGAGGCAGTATTGCTTCAGCTTTAAAATTATTTAACAGATTTTATGGAAATTTCATCTCTTGAAGTAACCTCTCCTGTCTCTCTTTTCTCCTGTGTATTAGTTCTATTGAAGCTGCCAAGCTATAGCTAGCAAGTACATCTCTTTACTTTTCCTCTCTATTCATACCATCACCATGAGACATCTACAGGCTGGACCTCCTAAGGAGATTTCTGAACCTAAAACCAACTAAAAATAAATATTACACGAGTAATAATGAAAAAATGGAATTTAAATTAATATTGGCTTTCTGATAGTAGGCATTACCTAATTCCCCAAAAGACTGTAATGGATTTTCATATTTCAGACATCTTGATTTGGTGCAAACACAACATTACAAAAAGGCTTTCAAGTACCAGCCTTACAAGGTGTTTTTACATGTAAAAGATTTTTTTATATGTCTTTCAAAGGACAGCTACCAAAGAACATCTCCTGAAATACTAATGGTGGGGAATGTTAACACTTGTCTTCTTGTCTTACTCCCTTTGTCTTTATCAAAGGTTTTAAAATCATGTAAAGTGACTGTTTGTATATAATGCTGAATGCAAAAACACTCTCTGTGAGACAGTTTGTAGTAAAGTAATGAAGTCTTATACAGAAGGTTTTTCTTTTTTTTTTTTTTTTTTTTCTCCTACATCCTCATATTCACCAAATGTAATTTTAGGTAGGTATTGAAACAGAACTTCTGCTTGTAGTGGTAGAACCTGAAAATTCAAAGATTATCTGAGTGTATTTTAATTTTTTTTGTTCCAGATATCAATCTGTCACTACAGAAGCTGGTTTGAGAGAAACAGGACTTCCTTCAAGTGCTAAGTGCCTCACTGAGGCCATTAAGGGCTGAAATTTTATGAAGTTATCAAATAATTACATATCTCATTCAGCTAAACATATTTACATACACAGCAACCCAAAATCTTCAAATGGTTAAAGAAAGTTATGCAAGTCCCATGATCAAAACAGTAGAACAGCCTTTTTCTCCTGTTAAGTAAAATTATTTAGGTTTCAGGGAAATAATACTTATTGGATATTACCATAAACAAGACTCTTTCACCAAAATTGAGTACATGTAATATCTCTAACCTATAATTTATTTTTATTAAGATAGATATTAAAAGAGAGGAGGCATTTTTATAGTTAATTTTCCATGAAAATTTTAAGAAATGGTATGTAATCTTTCACCTCAGGATCCTCTTCCTGCCAATCAGTATATAATTACTTTGACATTGGTGGGTAATGCATTGTCAGAACAACACTTAGAAGCACAAATATTTACTAAGAACACTTTACTGCTCTTTAAAACTGAAATTAGGGATATATAGATTATTAAAGAAGATATTTACAAAGAAAATATTGATTTCTTTCAGCAAAAGCTGATGATAGAATATGTATTAAAAATTGTGTAACCCTCTTTTTTAAAATTCACTATGAGATAATATTTCAGAAGACAGCAAATGCTATCCTTCAACATTCTAGTGAGTATGTGAGTTATTCCTTGCTCTTCTGGCAACACAAAGCTGCTGACAAGCATTTATATGTCTGAAAACAAAATATCAAGGGTCAAATTTCTTATAAGGGCTTAAATTTTTGTGTGGTTTTTAGTAATCAAGAATATATTTTCTATCATCTGTCCACAGTGTGATAATAAAAGAAGCAGATTTTGTGCTTGTTGATGTTTTCTCATCCTTCTTACAATATTTTGAAAAAAGCATTTTTCATTATTATACATTTTGACTGGTTCCCTGGCTGTCAAATACTTTGACTGGATAAAGAAAAGCATAAAAGCTATAAGAATTTCTGAAGTGCATGGAGAGATAATGAAGTAGCTCCATTCATAGTCTGGTTCTATGATTACAGTATTTACTGACATAACTGTCAGGAGTACAGGAGAAAGAAAGAAAAGATCCTTATGCATACCTTCATATTTAAGTTTAACTTTCAGTTTCATGGTAAATATTTTTTCCATAATATGCAAAAAAAGCAAACTTTAGTTTCTAGAAAATCTGCATTTTGTAATTAGATCCCATAGTGTTTAAAAATGTATGAACTGCAATTGAAACTGTTCTGGTAGGGAGAAAAGCTTACTTTAAAAATTACCATCTTCCCTGTGGCTCTCCTTGTTTGTGTTAATGAGCACATCCCAGCTTTGTTCACTTATAGGAGATATTTAGTCTTAGCATTCTGCCCAGGTTGCCCAAGTGCTGCTCTCAACACCACTTTTAGGAAAGTTAAGTGCATTGCCCAAACTTCTATATAAAATTTGGCCATCAATATTTTAACCAAAAAGCCATTTGGCAAAGGTAGATGGAACAGATTGCATACATAGATACAGACAATCTGATGATACAAATTGCATTTCATTGGTAAAATCAACCCATAAAAGCATGATCCAGATTTTTCGGACCACCCATTCAATTAATGCTGGTTAGGCATAGAAAAAGAGAAAAAGGGTGGATTTGTGACCATGGAGAAGTGAGCAGACAAACTTGCCTTTGCTCAGCCAGTAGCTGGATCTTACATTAGACACTTTTATTGTTTTACTATGCAAAAACTTATTTGAGTTTTGGGGAGATGTGGCAAGATATGGTATAATCTTCATGATGATTCTTCACTAAATACGTTGGTATTTCAACAGAAACAACAACAAGGCAAAAATAGCACAGAATCAGTGAGACAAAGTAAGTCCTCGAGAAGCTCTACCTTGCCTGTGCCATGCTAAATGAAGCTCATGTTTTGGAGAAAACAAGATGGATTTAACCTGTGTCCTGATTCTGGCTATGAGAGAGTTAATTTTTCCTCTTTGTAGCTGACACACTGCTCTGTTTTGGATTTAGCATGGGAATAATGCTGACAACAGACTGATGCCTTAGTTGCTAAGTGATGTTTACCCTAAATCATGGACTTTTCAGTTTCCCAGGCTCTCTCAGTGAGCAGGTGCACAAAAAGCTGGGAGGAAGCATGGCCAGGACAGCTGGCCTGATCAGGCCAAATGCATAGTCCATAGCATAGATCGTCATGGCCAGAATACAAACTGAAGGGGGTTACCAGGAAGACAGATTTATCATGGCTTGGGAATGGGTTTGACATCAGTCAGCAGGCTGAGAGCAATTGTATTGTACCATTTGTTTTTCTTGGGTCTTCTTTCCCCGTGTCTCTGTCTCTCCCATTTTGTCTTCCTCCCTCCTTTTGCTTACAATTGCTATTAGTACTAATATCACTCCTGACTTTCCCCTCCATCCCAATGAGGGTGCAGGAAGGACCTGAGCAGCTGCCGTATGATACTTCATCACCAGCTAGGGTTAAACTGTGACAACCAGGGAAATATGGGACTCTTTTTGGTGCTACTGCAGGCACTGAAAGCTCAATCCAGTGGAAAAAATGCCTAGACTAGAAGCCTGTAAGCCTTAACGCTCATTGTTTTCTAGATATATTAACTAATTTATCACACTGTGCAAACTGCAGTTTCCTTTCCTTACTGGATAATGTGGGTGTAAAGAAGTGAGAAAAAAGACAGCACAATATATGTGCAAATAACTATCCTAGACAAAACTTATTTTTCAAGCTTTTTTTGAAAACCTGTAAGGAGGTTAGAGTCTGCATCCTATCCTAAAAAATTTGTCAAAATAAATTAGCTGGCCTCTAACAAGTTCTGCAGAATAGCTATGAGCCATGATTTTAGGCTCTGATTTTTTTCTCGATTTCAAATCCAGCAACTAACAGCATCAGAGACTAAGATGCAGCAAAAGGTGTTATTCTCTGATTGTCTTCCATTTGTAACCCATCTACAAACCTAGTGAAACTAAACTTCCTTGAACAGAACAGATTGGTACAAATGTGAGCCCATATAATTCAGAAGTTATTTCACTCCAAAAGAGAGGTTTCTTCATAATTGATAGAATTAATTTAGAAAGTAGAACATATTCAAAGATGGATAGTTAGAATAGAAAATAAATGCAAAGCTGAGAAATGAAGAACTTTTCTTCCCATTTAATAAACGTTTCTCATTTATTAGTAGTAGCATACTCTGCAGTCTGTCTGAAGCTGAACACAGCATTTCACACCAGATATTTCAAGATATTGAGTAGTTACTGTAATTTCCATATTTAAAAAGATGCTACCTTAATGTAAAACTGGCAATTCTTTGAGTAACAAAAGAAATTTTGATGCTCGTAATAAACCTAAAGTGTCTTAAGAATAATTTCACCATGTGCTACAATGCAAGATTTATTTAATTGTCAGAGAGAACAAGACTTACCTAAGGTAAATAAAATATCAAGAAGAAACTCTGGGTTTTCTACGTATGAATATCAGGTAAATATTAATATAATTCTTTATTATACTTTATTTCAGATAGATTTTTATTTTATAGTATGTTTTTACACTTTAGATGGTGTTGGTGATTGAATTGTTATAATTTATGGCTTAAACATCTTCATGAAGAGCTTGTGCCTATTATAGCAAAACTGTACTAGAAAAGTTGCAGAGAAGACCACCACACCCTGAATAGGCCTTCTGACTGAGGCCCAGAATAACTTCTTGATGAATACAGTGACTCAGGTCTGGATCAACCTTACCACCTTCAGGGTGGAGACCACGGCCTCAGGGCTATCACCTGCCAGGCTTGAACAGACCCTCAAACCAAAGCGTGGGGGGAGAGAGGTGTTGGGTGGGTGCTGAAAAAGCCTCTGGTCAGAGGTGGTGAACACCCATCCTCCACTGTGCAGAGCTCAGCTCTGGGGCTACTTCACCCTGGAAAAAGCTGCATCCACATGAAGGTCAGAAGAAGAGTGTCATGCCTCCCCCAAAGGAATCCCCAGACCCTGAACCAGAGCACTGCAACGTGATGCAACATATCCAAAGTGTTGCAAGGGACAGAGTCAAACTGGCCCCCTTAGGGGAGACACTTAGGTCGTTCCCACCTGCCCCAAACATACATCAATCCACTGCATCCTGTACTTTTTGGTGCAGTGGTGAGGGGCACGTGGAAGGAGGACTCTCACTGCCAAGAAGACCAGATGGAGGGGGACAATGAGACATGGTTAGGACCCTGGGAAGGGTGATACGTTTCCACCTAACCCCTGTCACTCTCTCCCTGTCCCCCCACTCTCCATGCACAACTCTTTCTCTCCTTCTGTCTTTCTATCTTCTCTCTCTCTCTCCCCCTTTGCCTCTTTTACTATTAAATGAAATATATTGTTTTTTTGGTGCCAACATCTAACCTTGTTTGGTTTTAATCCTGTTTTTTGGGTATATTTCAAACCTCTCTGGGTCTGATCTGTGTTATTCACAGACACTGCATTTCCCTCACTCTTCTGTGTTTAAACTGGTTTGTAACAGATGGCCTGAACTAGCCACTTTTAATAAATACTTCCTAGAGATTTTCGCTGTGCTATGCTTATTGATTTTATGTTCAGTAACACCAACACCATCCATAAATATAATTTAAGGAGTGTTCCTCCTTTTCACTCCCTTCCTTTTTTTTTTTTTTTTTTTTTTTTGAAAAGAATTAACTCTGAACTATTCTGGGTTTGCCCTTCTCTATTGATCCTGTTACCAGTTATAAGCTGAAAGCATTATCCAAGTTCTAACACATGACAGGGAATAGATGAGAAAAATGACCTTCTCATACAGCTTATTAATTTTGAGGGCATTCAGAATTCATCCAACAACACACTACACTGAGTGGGGTTAACGGTCTTTGCTTTTTCTTACTACTTCTACTGCTTTGAAAAAAATGCTAAACCTTATCAGACCCTAACTAGAAAATATTTTCCTCAGTTGCCACTACATCAAAAACAACTAATCCACATGCTTTTTTCCTCCCCCCTGCCCAAGAAAAAAGAATAATAACCTCATTGTTATTTCTTGCTAATATGCTTAAGGACTTCACTTATAATTAGTGTTAAAATGTAACTGCTTTATAATAATCAACATACTACCTGCAAGCTGCAGGAACTTTCTTTTTGAAATTCAGTTTATTAATCAATTTCTTTCATTAGTGGTATGTGGGAGAGTACAAATTTCCTTGAAAAAACTAATCATTATATTACCCACAAACTTTTAAGTTTGTATACTAGCTAGTATGAAAAGAGAAAAGAATTAAAATTGTTAGCTGACCACACTTGCCTTTTGATCCTGAGGAAAATTACTCTTAAGAGATGTGACTATATAATTTCAGGTAATTGCTAAACATTGCCTGTCCAGGTTACGGCATTTTGTGACTAGTTCCAACATTGGTCCTACAGTATGTACATGTGAGTTGCCTGGCACTAGAGCAGAGTTCAGAATCCAGACCATTTGAGGGTAAGGGCACTTAGAGAGGGAGGGAGTCCTGAGTCTGAGTCCATGGTGCCCAGGGTTATTTTTGTGGCTTTTTTAACAGATGGTCATTTATGTAAGATAAGTAACAGTCAAATTACTCTGGAACTACAATCCAGGACTGCCTCTTTCTAAGAGGTTATCCTGAATGTTAGTTACACCAGTGGTGTTTGTGAAAAATAGCAGCTTTTTGTGACCCATGAGATCCACGGCATTCTGCTCTTTTCCCTTCCTCTTTCCCCATGTCAGCTGCTATTGCTGTCTATCTCTGGGAAATGATATACTTATGCTCTCCTAAAGATAGAAAGTGTCCTGTGTTAACATGGTAACTACTGGACCCTGATCTAACTTTGCAGTTGTGCTGTTTTGCATAGGAGGTTGGGTTAGACGGCCTCTAGAGGTCTCTTCCACACTACATTTTTGTACAGTTCGAAGGTTACCTGAAAGAGGGACTATGACTTCTTTCACTGCTGTTTTAAGACAACTCTAACTGCATGTGTGAAAGCTATTGTTCCAGACTGTGCATGCCAAATGCATCAGAGGGTCTCACAGCTCTTTGGGTCTTAGTGGGGCTTGACTTGCAATTCATGGTGAGACTGTTCTGGTGAGTGTCAAAACTGTTGGCTTCAGCAGAGTAACCTGCCGAGTTCAGAAACTTCCAAGGTCGATCCACTACGAAGTGGGAGTCTGGGTGCTTATAGCTCCAGACCAGAGAAAGGCTTGCCTAAATGCTGCCAGCACCTTGGTTTCTATAAGCTTTGCTTGCTTTGTAGAGTATTCACACTCAACTCCTTATTATCAGAACAAATTACAACGTCATCTGAAAGTCTATTTTCCCCACTTCTTAGCATTAGAAGAGGAATGTTGCTTTGACAAATGAGGTAATATTAACAAAGGTCATATGCTTTCTTCCATGTTAGCATCATGGCAGTAAAAACAAAGAGATCACACAAAGCATTGATTACTCAAAACTAATTCAAAAAAGATAGTGGATACTTTTTCCCAACTCAGCAAAATCAGGTAATCCCCTTTTCAGAAGAGCAGTTCTTGGGGGAAGGACATGGACTAATTAAGGATGCATCCAGGTTACATGCTGCAAAGCAGCTGGGCTTTCCGACTGCTCCATTTCTACCATATGTTGTGAAATCTTCTCAAAACACTGCAGCAGTTCAGATGCCTGAACCTATTCAGCTGTCACAAAAAGAAGAGGCTCTACCATTAGGAAGGAATATTTTATCTTTCACAATTGTTGTGAATCTCATTTTTATTACTTGGTGCAACAGCAAATAATTTTAATGAAGATACTATGTTTTCTTCTGAAACTAATCAGAAAAGTGGGCTTTATTTTCTGCTTCTACACATTTGGAATAGCTGTTTGCTCTGATGAAAAAGATACTACTTTCCAGTTGTGGTGACACCTTGGCACAGGTTTAAATGGCCACAGTGGGACTGAGGCATTTTTACTGGTTTTAATCATGACTTCTTTGCTTTCCTTGGTTTCACAGAGTGTGTCACACCTTCCAAATTACACACATCTATACTATTTCTATAATCACATCTATAGTAATTATAAAGCCCAATTTTATAATGACAATAAAAGATGAAATTTTAATGTATGAGGGTGCTAACTATTATTGTAAAGAAAGGGAATGACTCCTGTATAAGATGTGTCAATTCACAAAAAACAGGAAAAAGAAGCTTCTCATTTCAGAGTCAATTTAAACTTTCCATACATTAACTAGGAAATGTTGGCCCTGCTTACCCCTTAATTTCACTATTATATGTATCTCT
Organism: Serinus canaria; assembly: GCF_022539315.1. Taxonomy (NCBI): domain Eukaryota; kingdom Metazoa; phylum Chordata; class Aves; order Passeriformes; family Fringillidae; genus Serinus; species Serinus canaria. The sequence continues at coordinate 16,846,961 of NC_066321.1, forward strand.
TACTGTAATTGGAAGGCATCAAAATTGTTTCCCATTTATTCAGAATTTTCTATGTTATGCAAAATGCAAAATGAACATACTTGAAATGTTGTGTGTATTTGAGTTATTGCAGGATGTAAACAGCACAATGTGTCAGCTGAATCAGACTGCTGAAAATGTACAGATCAATAATTTGGTTTATTTTTAGGTCTTATATTGCCCCTCTCTGTCCTAGATGCTGGTAGTCTTCTTTTAGCCTGAAAACCTGAAGGTCAGTTTGAAGTCATGATCATATAATAGTTCTTTTTATATCAACAGCTTTATTGGCCTTGGGAGGATATTGTTACTTATTTCTTAATCTTTTGGGGAATGAAATAGAATCTGGCCAGATTACAAAAACATGCAGTGAAACTACAAGGTCTATCACTTCATACATGGTCCCCAGCCTCCCCCCCCAGCCCCCTCACCAGCAGCTCTATTTTTGGAAGATTTGTGGGTGTTCAGCATGTCTGCAAATCAGATCACAATATTCTGTGTAGCCTGTCAAGGTATATATTTATCATTTCATCAGCCATATGACCAGTTTGGGTATAAATATGTTTTCTAGAGGAGGATGGATAATGTTCTGAAAACTATTATTACAAGAAGTTAAAAGATTACAGAGTTTCACCTTCCTGAAAGAAATTTACTGAGACAAATAATGAAAAACAGATATATATTGGGCCCTTCCACCACATTCTGTATTCCTGCAGACTGATGAATTTCAAGGAGATAAATCTAAACACTAGTGATCAAAAGCAACAAAACAGTTTTTCTTAAACAACACAATAAAGAGACCAGTAATTGACATTTATTTTTACTGGGATAGTTATTTATAGACAGTATTAAGTTATGGGCATTCGGGAATTCTCTCTTTTCCTTAAAAATAAAGCACAGATACTGACTGTTCTAGTCTTCGTGAGTCTGTTTATAATGGAGTTCACACCTTTGCAGCTGTACATGAGGGGAAACTGAATGTTAAAAAGCTTTAAAATAAATCCCCATTTAAACAAAAGATAAAATCAGTTCCTGTTGTGTCTTTGCACATTGAAATTTTAAGACCAAAAGTCCCCTTTATAAATTCATAAAAAATGTTAAGGGACAGATGTCAGACTTTTGCCCTACTGCTTTCTTTAATAAAAGTCTACTTTTGTGCCTCTAGGAAGACTTGTCTCTTTCGAACCATCAGTGTCAGGACCCCAGCTGAACCTGTCAGTACAAAAGAGTGCAGAAATTTCACTGTCCTCCTGAACAGATTGTAAAAAAAGGAATAATGGAAAAAAGTAAGTTGAGATTCTTCTAGAGGAGAGTGACATTACACCTCTGGAAATTATAAGGAAAACATTTTTAAAAACCAATTTTTTATTAAGTGGAATGGAAATGTAAATATGATTTGGTCCCAAATATCTCCACTGGAATACAACAATGCAAATTTATCAATCAGGGCTATGTGGCAGCTACACCTGGACTAATTCTCTGAGTAAAAGTTAATGTTATGCAGAAGGCATCCAGAAGATGTTATGCTTCTTGGCATTGCACAGGGAGTTATGATCAGTGAAGCCCCAGGTGAAAATCCAGGCAAAGCAATCAGGGAATCTACTTATTCAGGACCATCACATGTGCAGCACTTTACCACAAGCTATGTCTTAAGGGAATTTTCATCTCTGCATAATGTCCTGAACCCTCCTGTTAAGCAGAAAAACAGTATTGGAAGGTTTCTTCCAGTAGAATGTATAACCTAGATTTTTCTCTCAAAGTATAAACTACTGTCCCACGGCATCTCCCCTTTCCTCTAAAATAATTTTCTAAACTTTATTCCACTTTCTGTTTCTAATTTATTCCACTAAAATCTTTCTACTAAAGTATCTTACTCCTCTTTAAATGTTTTCTCAAAGTGCATCACTTCCTCTAAACACAGTGGCCAATGACTCTTTTATTTACTTTATTCATTATTTTTCCTCTTCCCTCTGAAGGTGGCTATGTGCCATCCTTTCCTTTTTCACTCTCTTCAAGACCCAGAATACATCTCCAGCTTGTGGATATTGAAGAAGTTATACAGCTGTTGTCTTTGGAAAGAACTTGTTGCATCCTATGATGCTGCTACTTGATATATTACTGATACATGAGAGAGAATTCAGACTTCATGATCCAACAGAAAAGCTCACTGATATATTTTGCATTGCATCATGAGGAGCCACAGTAGTGGAACTGTCAGATTTTAACACCAAGATCAAATTTCTCAAAACTGAGGAAAGGGAGAAAGATAGAAAATAAGGACTACAAGGGGAGAGATGGATGGATGTATATTTGAATAGTACAATAGTGGCCTTTCATGTCATCAAGTCCTGCAATCCCAGAAAATAGAACATGTTATGTACTCCTTCACTACATTCTCAGGGTCTTTCTAGCAACACTTAGAATTCCTGCCCTAACTTCTTTCATTCTGTTTCAAAATGTCACAACTCTGACTAAGGATGACCTTCAAACTTACCATGGCTGGTTTTACTCATTTGCTCTTTTACTGATATTGCCCCATAGATTAAATAGGTCCTATTTCCCTCTGTGTATTTTTGATGCTGTTTAACAGATTTCCTTATCAGAGACTGTGCCAGCATGAGCATATTTTAACTACCTCATTTAACATTTCCACCATATTATATTCTCAACACTGTGCTCAAATCTTCCAAGCTCATATTTGCACTGTTCTCCAGATAGATTTCTAAAGGATCTATGGCCTAAGAAAAGATTTACAAATAAATTTATAGTCAGAGATGAAGCAGAAGCTTCAAAGAGCTGACTCTTACACCATATATTAAAATCACTGGGAATAGAAACATAAACAGGACTAAAACTAGCCACTTAAATCTTCTAAATGTCAATTTCTAATCTAAGAATTGAATCTCTAGTTAACTAGATCCTTGACCATTGTAATAGTATGGACCTACATATATTTATACCTCCTAGGAGTTTCCACCTGTACCTAATACTAGCATTTAGGATGCAGCAGCAGCAACTAAAAATATTGATAAGTGAATATAATAACAAAAAAAGCAGCAGCTGCAGGGATCTATTTCCAATTATAATGAATGATATGGCATCAAAGTTTGCTATGCAAATTGTGCTCTGCACAGTGGTTGAGATTGTTCTAGAAAAGGACATAAACCAATGTCAAATTAAATTGGAAGGCTTTTGTGAAGTGCAAAGACTTTATAGAGCATTTCAAATTGAATTTTGAATTTAGTAGGTATCAATTTTCATGGAAAGATTAGCTGATCCATGCCATTTCCACTGGACTTTTCATGAAATCTAAATTATTTGGAGAATAAACATAGATTAAAAAAAAACAACTTCTACCCTCCCTTCCGCCCTCAACAGCATCACTAGTATATAGAAGTTCAGCACCCTGGCGCTAATTAGCCAGTCAGAATTCAAAAAACCAAAAGCCAAAACCCACAAAACCCACAAAAAATAAGAAAAAACCCCCAAAAACATACCTTGCCTTGTACTTATATAACTTATAAAAATTAGTCTTTTTTACGTAACTTGAATTTTTGCCGTATGATCTATGAAAAGATTTCTATATATAACTACTATGAATAATTTAAAACATATCAAAATGGATCCAGAAGAGATTATATCTTTCAAAACTGACCACAGAGAAAGGACAATGGCTGCAGATTCATGCTAGCTATTAAAGACAAAAAATATGAAAGATAAAAATCCAATTACTTTTTAGGCACTAACTGATCTCAAAATAGAAATGACAGAACTTTTATCTTTATTTCTTTAGGAGGGTGTACAATACATCCCTTTCTATATCTGTCAAAGGGAATAGGAAAATGGACCCTTTCTGGCAAAGCACCAATGCAGAGAAGCTGCAGTCTGGTCAGCACTTGGGGACATGATTTAGTCGTGGGCTTGTCCATGCTGGGTTAATGGTTGGATTTGCTGGTCTTAAATTCTATGATTTTAAGCCCAAATATACTCTTGGCAAGATCTGCCTATGGAATATCTATCTGCATTCTACTACAAAGCACTTCTTACCTCTTTCAGTCTGTCTGGGCATTTAAGGGAATACCCTCTGCTTACTAATCCTATAAAAGTTATTTGGGATGCTGTCATCTCTTGGTATTTTTTTTCAGTATGTTCCACATTCCTAGCCTGTCCCAGTTACTCTCCATATAAGATTGTAACACAAATGTAATAATATTGAAATCAGCTGAAAAGTTCCTTTGAGTTCAGAGGGCACTGAAACAGCTATTTTAAATTGTTTTCAGTTTTGTTTCAATTATATGTCTTGTTCACAAGATATATCGTACATCCAGTCCAAAGGTATCTGATTTTTATTTTGACATCCTTATGGATGCACAGATGTGGAAAAAGATACCCATAAGAAAGAGCATTATGAAAAGACACTTGAACAGAAATTATGAAATATAATTATAATACAGTGGCACAATCACCTACTATTTGTTATCATATTGTGCCTTACACTAATGAGGAATTCATAATGATGAGACAAAATTATGAAGAACGAAACTAACATTTATGAATGACAGGAATCACTGAAATTACTGGTCTTGTTTGGGACACATGGTGCATACTAGATTTCTTTTCCATTATAAAATAGGGAGCAGAATAGTTTTGTTTGTTATCAGTATCATCTAATGTTGTAGACTACCTCATAAGCAACTTAATTGAAGGTAAATTACATAGTGTTTTAAAGCCTTCAAATTATCCTGGAGATAGCCAAGCTACTCATTAAAAGAGTAAGAATCTATTGAATACACTGAAAAAAAGAAGAAAATGAACTAAAATAATGTGTATTACCTTACCTGTGTAACCTTCTCTGTTACATTGTGCGTTCGGTCTTTCACCTTAGGTGCAATAATTGTTTTCTCTGAAGAAGGAGGAGATGAAGATTTTTTTTCACTTTTGATATCTGAAAAGTTCAGTGTGAGTTGAGGAATTTTGTTGATTGTACTGTATTTGTTGAGGTTCGAATCCGATGTGGATCCCAACAGACTTGACTTGATATGATTAAAAGGCCCTGAAAAATCAGAACACACATTTAGTATCTGGGAAATTAAGGGAAATAAATTATCATTAATGTTTAGGTGGGTTAAAAGGGTGATTAAAAACTATTTTTCTGTACACTAGTTGTTAATAATAAAAACTATTTACATTTTAAAAATAACTCTTTTGCTAATAAGCTTGAAATCTAATATTGGCTATAAATATGACATTTCCTTTACACATAACCCTCAATATTTTTTATAAAGTCGATGGATTCCAAATTGCAAAATGCATCTATCCTTATTTCTTTTCATGTTACTGGAAATGCTGGTGTGCTCTTATTATAGTTCTGGCTGAATGTAAAGACTATATGCTCATTTGTTTATGAGAGCGGAAATAGGGCACATGATTATGTAAGAGTGACTGGAATTAGCAAAGGCTCTATTATCACATCTCTACCTTGCTCATGCTCACATGATAGTTCAAAGAAACTGGAAAATTGAGTAGAAATATGTTATCTTGAAATATATATATTTATATCTCAAAATATATATATAATATCTCAAAATGTGTTTCTTCAATTGTCGTTGCTAACAAAATATTGGAAACTATAGGGATACTATACATACCTATACATCCTAGATAAGTATAAGTACAATATCAACAGAGTATATATAACCTTCTTATACTATTTTAGTGTATCATTTAAATATATATAGAATTTACATACTTCATGAGGTACTTATTCTTTATAATTATTCTTTTCATTATAGCCAAAGTTGTTTGAACAAAAAAGCAATAAAAATGATCAGAATACTTGTTTGGCACTGTCATCATAAGGTTCATTGGGAAGACAAAATATTTATTGCAAGGAAAAGTTGCTTTTGAGAACAATATTTGAAAAAGTACTATAAGGATGTTTAGACAGTGAGAACTAAATCCACTTAGGGATTTAAGAAAAAAATCTAGGTCTTGCCGTCAGTAGTAAGGTACATGAAGTGTGAGATTGAAGAGTATTTCTTAGATTCACATAAGAACTTTATTTAAGGTTGCCTTAATTCTACTAAGGGCAACAATGTGATGCTATTCTCTTTTTCTTCTTTTTGAGGTATTCTTTTGTCTTCCTGAGAGGAAAACAAGAATGTGTATGTCGATTCAGGAACAGTCAATGGGATAGGATTAGACCTGTGGGGTAAATTGCAAAGTCAACAGTAGAAGTGTTGATTTTATTTGCAAGGTGAGAATAAATGAAATTCAAAGGAACCAGCTGCTTGGGGATGGCTGTGGGGGAATGCTTTATGCTGTATTGAATGGTTTTTTTGTTCAAAATTCTTTAAGTGAGGGCTGATTTTCCATCATGCCTGGCTTCAAATGCTTGTTGAAGAAGCAGACATTTCATTTTCCTTTGAAGCTTATAAGGATCTATACATGTTTTCTATCTCCTAGACTCACGATCATTGCATGTTAATCTGGGCCACAGATAGAAAATCTCTATTACTCCATTTCAAATTTTGCCACTGTGCAGAAAGGAATTTAAGATGACAACGGAAGGCATGATGATCTAGTTGAAAAGTTTGGGTACAAAAAAGAATTTGTGCCTGAGTTCTCTAACCATTAAACTGCAAAACAGTCCTTCTTTTTCTCCTAGTATATTTTTTTTTGTGTAACAGCTTCATTGGAAAAGGGAAGAAAGCACTACCTTTCACCTGCAAGGAATGGCAAAAAAGCCTGCTACTGAGGGCACCTCCAAGGGATTGTGATACTATATTTAAATGCCTTTTTGCTCAGGGGGGACCTGAATCTATCTTTCACATCATCTATATGAGTCTACTAAAAATTAGTGCACAAAATATATCAGGGCTCACAATTTCCTCACAAATCAGTGAAGTGACTAATCTGGCTGGTGTGTGCTAACGGACGCGTGGTCAGACTGTAGTTTTCCAGCCCTTCTTCCCTGTTAGTTTGAGCAATAGTTTCTGAGTGTAGAATCAGTTTAGACATAAGCAGGATTTCAAGTTGAAACCTTGAATCAATTTGTCAGATTTATAAGATTCTTCATACCTTAGGAATTCAAAGGTAAGAGGAAACTAAGATAGCCTAGGCAAACCTGTGATTAGATAGTAGGCAGGATTTTGTTTTATTAGTAACTTTGTAGATACTTGAATCACATTGAACTGGGATTTACATCTTTTATCGCTTTCATTCCAGAGGGGATTACTCTCTCTTTTGCTGCCTAATACTCATGCCCTAGAGTATGATATTAGGCTTAAGTTCATTGCACAAGAGAATAGAACCTTGCTTCTTTTCCCCCACCTTCTTTTGCTTTAGAAAGTGGTGAAAGGTGTAATGCACCTCATTGGCAATGGAAATTGATTGAAAGACAGTATTAGCTTAAGTACAGCCCAGGCTGGCAGGAATTGAGCTGATACTTGGCAGCTAGTGGACCATTGCTATACTGTCTTGCAGGACACAGGAAAAGGGGGCCATAACAAATCACAACTGATATTGATTGGCACCCTGACTGACAGTTTCAACGGAGAGGCAGAGAACTGAATAAGCAGGGAGAATGACTTGCTTCTGCCTAGCCTAAAAAGGACAATCAGGCTAAGTTTGAGCTCCCCATTTTGATGGTAGGATTCCACTGTCCTTGCTTACACAATGCATTGAGAAATTATTTCACTCTCCTGAGCTGCCAATTCATCATCTTTCACCAGCAGTAAATACATTTATAAAAATTATTGTAGAGCACAGAAACTGCATTTTTTTTCTCCCAAGATTTTGCCAACATACACATGAAGCAAATGCAATGACTTTGTAGTCCACAAATTGTTTTACAGAACCCATGTCATGCACTGCATGCAGTTTGGAGAGATTTTACCAGGTACACACACTTTTTGCATCATGCATGAAGTCACAAACCAGTTTTCCCACAGATACAAATTATGGCAATTAAACTGAACACTTTAGTAAGTGATCTTCAGAAATGGAGGAAGTAATTTATGGATTATGTTCAAATTGCTTCTAAAACATGTAGCTCAATGCTGGTGAAAAGAAACAGTTTTTTAACTGCACTAAATATTATTTAAACATGAAATTGGCAATGAAGTTCATGCATGCACATTTGATGCTACAGGAAGCTTGGAACCATACCCCCTGCCATCCAGGAACGTGAAACTAGTTTTAAAGAGACAAAAGAGGAATAAGTGAAGATACTTCCACAGGGGTCCTGATTATCAGTTATATATTTCTGAGAGAGTTAACTGAAAACTAAGCACCTTGTAACAATGGATCATTTGCTAATGTCCTCATAAAACCACACATCCTTTTACAGGTAAAATTCCTGGTAGCTTCAACGGAAGTTTTGATTGCTTAAGACAACAGCACTGAGTTAAGTAACTAGGATATGTTCTACCTCCCTCCCTTCCTTTTTTTAAATTAGTAGATAATGAAATCAAAAGTCCATTTAACTATGCCTTCACTTTTTCCAGTGATTTGTAGTTAGTGTTTTCGGACAAGAGTTGCATGAATAACTATGTGTTTAACAAATATAATTTATGTAATAGACCTAGCCCTAGAGAGGTCAACATGAGAATGTTAAATTTGAACATTTCATACAGCAGGCAAAGTAACATGCCAAAAAGTGTGGCTGATTGAAACACTGGAAGGTACAGTCTAGATGTATACTTTACCTTTGACATTGCGACCATTGTCTGGTTTTCAGCATAATAAAAGTGGAGAAAAAGACAAAAAAAGACAACTAAAATCTACATCAGAAAAAGCAGAAAATATGGCTTCAACGTGTGCATGGTTTGAATTGAAAATTGTTACACCTCCTTGACTATATTATGAAGACTTTAAGTGAAGGTGAAGTCACTGATGATTGAGATAAATGTCTAAAAGTCTCTGGAGTAGATCATTAGGCAGATAAAGACAGTGGGACTGTCTTTATCGAAGCTGCCTTAATAGTAATATGATAAAATTCCTTCTCCACAAGTCTGGCAGTGGGTTGTAGGAAAAAAATTATTTCTTCTTGGCAAAAGTGCCACTTGGCAAGTGCTGGAGAAAGATACATCTTAAACCTTTTCCAGCTCTTAGGTGCCTTTCCACAAGGAAACATTGGCCAAGCTTTCTGTCCTCACAGGCTTACCTGGCCCTTAATCCTCTTGTGAGATCAAACCTTTTCAGGGAGAATATTAGTATTGATGCTGTTATCACTATTTTAAAGAAGCCATGCAGATGCTTGGCTTGTGTTGTGCCCTGCGGCTCTGAGGGTGTGAGGCGGGTCTGGCAGGGAATGGCGCCTTCCTCCCGCTGTGGGTACCTGCTGCTGTGCCAGCTTACCAGCTCTCAGGTGAGCTTTGGGCTCGCACAGACATTCACCTTCTTTGGCTGGGCTGACAGGCCACCTCTGAGGCTGAGGTGTTAGTGACATGGCTGTGCCACAGCAGCTGTGGAGAGTGGTTAGCCCTGCTCTGGACAGAGGCCGTGGCCTGCAGGGAGGCATCAGACATGGTGCTGGGCCTTGCCAGACCTGCGGCCTCGCTGGCTTCTCCTCAGCTTCCAGCGCACATCAGCCTGGGCCCTCTCGTCCCAGGCTCTGGAAGGGTGTTTAGTTCCTTCCAGCCCAATGCCTTCCTGGGCCAGGCATTTGTAGCAGTACTGGAGATTAGGCAGAGTTGGGCTCAAAAGCCCACTGCTGTTTTGGCAGGCTGCAGTGATCTTGCTGAGTCCACTTTCTGAAGACAGCAACATTTTTGAACTTGTACCTGCCTGCAGAATCTGGATTGCTGGTGTTTCACATGAGGCTGGCTTGGCTGCATTTTGGATGGTGAGTGCAGGACACAATTCCTGCCCTGTTGCTTTTGCTGTCATATTGGCAAATTTATAATGCAATTTGATCCAGTACACTCAAATGAATTTAAAATGCTAAGCTGTCATTTTTACCGTAATATCTTTTGGCAAATAATGGGCACAGTGAAGATAATTTTAAAGTGATAGGCAACAAGGCTACATAAATCAATTTAACACATGAAATAATTTCTATTCTCAATTGCATTACCTTAAAATTTGACTGGAGGTAAATTACTGTAGTTAGTATTAAGCTAAGTAATATTATTCTCTTCTTTCAGAATTCTGCTTTACTGATTCAATTAATATTTTTTGGACTGAAAAGGGTAGGAAAAAATTGAATCCTTACTTGCATTTTGAGACAGAGTATTAGTTTTTGAATGATTTGGGAAAATATGATAGCCGTATGTTTCCTTTGGTAAGAGCTGAGCCCTTTGGGACTGTAATTTACTTTTACTTGTTGTACTTGCATTCTCCCTGCTCAGAAACTGCAAGCCTGGAGCAGATGATTTAAGCTGAATCTTGGTTCCCTAACTTGCATGGATAATTTTATAGCAATAATAGGGTTTTATGGCTCACCGTTGAGTTAGACAATTAGGACTTGCTGGATAAATTTAAACATTTCAGCATAAGGTGTCCAATTCTAACATGACTGTAAGCAGATGGCATCAAGGATGGTTACTAATTCTAAAGCCTTTCTGAGAGCCATCCTCTCTTCTGCTGAGTTTTTCTAGAATGACGATGTATGACATAAATTAAGGCCTGGTTCTCTACTATTTTGTAGTTTAGGCAAAGTGAAAACAGACTGAGAGTGTTTTGATCACATTGCAGGAGAGGCCTTAGGAGTTCAATTGGATTATTGACTCCTCATAGTAGAAATTATTTTCCTTAGTACTTAACGTTTGAAAGAAGTTTTTCCATAAAATGGAGATAGAAATTTTTGCCCCTCCATTTGGCAAGTATTAAAATTATGTGGTAATTTTTGCATTAGCTTTCTACCACTGTAATCAAAGACACTTAAAATTCAAACTGATTTTTACACATTTTCATAGATATATAACTGGATGAAGAATGACCATTTGGGAACTACTACAATGAAAAATGAATATACTAGCACAAGGAGAAAATCACACTGAAATGAAGTTTACACTAAGCATTTCACTGTTTCACTAAGTATTTCACTATTCATTACACAAAGCATGGCAATGGAGTTGCTGAAGATATTTTTTTCAGCCTGAGAGAAAAAGCATGTCTCAGTGTTGGATGAGTGAATGTAAAATCTGCACTATACAGATTTAAGAGAAATAAACTTATCAGTCTCTGAAGTAGAATTTCATACAATCAAAGACAATCTAATAAATGTAAGTAAAGGAGAGAATGGCACATGCAATTATAATTTGATCACCTGATTCCCCCCTGCTGCTCCTCCCCGCCAAACACCATTGGCCATACCTAAAGCCATATTGGCTTTAGGAATGCTGACCCCAATATTTGCTATATCCCTATAGAGAAGATCAACACCATGATTCCATTAGTCTCCTTGAAAATGAAAAACAATATTTAGTGTACATAAGCCTGACATATTTGGGCCCTTAATATTTTCAATGTACCATTGAATCATTATATTTAGCTTTGTTTACGAAGTGATGATTATTACTAAGAAATATTGAAAATACGCCTTTTTTAGTACATCAGAGAATAGTGATTGACTTTCTACCATACCTTCACTTGCGTGACGGTCCCTAAAAATGTTCTTGGGATGGACATTAAAGCCTTCTATGTCATGTACCGAAGAGGCTCTCCGTATACTACAAATACTTTCCTTTGATCTGGAATGGGTTAGTGGATTGCTTGTCTGTATCATGTCAGGGTAAAGTCTGTCCCACTGCTGCTTAGGTGATGAGTGGTCAAGAGGTCCAGATATATTAACCAAAGGTGAACATTTACTGTGTTGAATCAGTGCTTTTGTATCATCCACTTCTGAGGGACTACAGCTTTCTTTCGTAGGTGATTTAAAGTGCTTCATTGCCACTGAGTCATCGCTGTGCTTAGATGAATCGATTATGACTGCATCGGGGTCTTCCTGGGGTAAGGATTGCTTTCTGTAGGTCAGAAGCCTCAATCCAGGTAGCCGGAACCCAAAAAGTCTGCCTACATGTAAATACGCAGAAACAGAAGAAAATTGCACGTTAGTTTCTGGTCATTAAAATCAGCTTTTTTCACTTACAATGAATGATAGTAGCTATTCCTAATAAATTAAAATGCTTAGTAATGGAATGTGTAAATATACAAATACAATTTTGTTTGTTATAGTTGGAGTGTTAAAAGATTTCATAGTTCAGTCAGACCTAAGTTTTTGAGCTAAGAATGTGAATAGAAGCATTAATTCTACAGCATATTTTAAAAGCTATGGGGTTCAGATGATCCTTTTTAAATTAAAAGTCCATGTATCTATAAGAGACTGCCAGAATATGTCCAACACTTGCTTGGTAGTTTTTATCCTGAAATAGATATCTGTGGATTCTAATACTAGTGGAACTTCGTGTGCTTATAAATGTACTGCTGACATATGCATTTATGGGCTACAGGTTAAACAGGAAGATACCAGGGATAATTTCTTAGTATCGAGAAATAAGCTGTATATCAGTTTTGCTACAATCCTCTCCAATACTTACATCTGATGATTAGATGAAACAATTTTAACAAGTTTAAAATGAAAAGTAAAGGAGCAAAGCAAAGAAAAAAGAGTGACACAGCTCTCAAGCCTCAGTTGCACCTATACAATGCACTTATTGTTTACACTTGCATGGGATGGGGTGAGTTAGGCTTGGTGTGTTGAACAGCAGAGGGAGACTATCCTGGGTGTGTGGAAAACTAACACTTTGTGTAATGGTAAGAAATATCAGTAGCTGAGAGGAAGAGTATAACATGGTGCACAGAAAGAAACTATAGAGGAAGAATTGCAGACTTTACAGAATAGCCTTCTAAAAAACCAAACCTAAATAACAAATATTGTAGGGTTTTTTCTAATACAATTCACAGATGGAGGCATGGGGACTTCAGATGTACAGAAAACATATTAAACAGTTTAGAAAAAGCAATGCTAAAGAAAGTTTAACAAAATAAAATAATTAAAAAATTTGAAATGATCAGGTGTTATTGTATAAACAGTTTGACTTATAAAGTAACATTTTGTATCTCATCACTTTGCTACATAAATGTTTTCAACAGCGAATCAACATCAAAATGATTTCTTGGAGAATATTTTAAAGTAAATTCTTATTCTTTCTTTCTGGGATAAGAAGTTCTGCTTGGGAAAAGATTTTTTTTTTTCAGTCAGTTTAAATTGCCAGCTTTTGTAGCTACCTAACATTTATTAATATATACCACTGTAATCTATCATTTGATACTGACATGTTTTGAAATAGTCTTTCTTTTATGCATATGACAGAGAGTAATTGGAGGACAACAGATGACCCAGCTTAATCATTTAATGTTTTAAAATGGATGTCCTATATGTTTAGTGTTGAATATAGAATTGCATTTTGAATTCTAAATGGATGAAGGTGAGAGAACCCTGCTCAGGAAAAACTGTCTAAGAGCTAAAGCTGCTGTACTAGATGACACCAAAGGTCCATCTAGCACACTGTTGGACCTTGATACTTTCCAGTGGTGGATACATGAAGGAAGACATTTAGAGTCACTACATTGTCTTATTTCTCTCAATAAATTTACTCAGTTTCTAGCTATCTGAATTTCAGAAACTTCCTGAGCTAGAGGTTGTTTGCTCAAACCACAAACTGAATGTTTGGGGTATCTTTCTTCTATGAATTCATCTCAGTGTTTTTAAAAAATGGTTGTAGCTTGATCTGCAAAGCATTCAATACAATAGAACGCCATAATTTTAGCATATGCTTGTGAGAAATACTTGCCCTTACTTGCTATACACTTTTTGCCTTTGGGAAGGTTCTAGTTCCTATAAAAAGTAGGTAATAATTACTTACATTTTATAGTCTCAATATAGTCTTAATATGTTTACAGTTTTTGATACATCTGCTGAATTGCTCTCAGTATACCTGTTCTGCAAGCTGAAGAATGCTTGTGTAACTGTATTGTGTACCTCTGAATATTCTTCTCACTCTTCTCAGTTTCTTTTTATTTCTAATGTAATCCTTTTTGACAATGACCTGAGCTACTCCAGACTTAGGGATCAATGCAGTGATATAATGGCTTTTTGTTTTGACCTTAGTTCACTTCCTTATAATTACCAATATTTAATTGCATTTTTGAATTATTTTTCTAACTGAGCTAATTTAAGATATTTTTGCAACAGCTGAGAAATATTTTTGTTGTTTGGTAATAGATAATTTAGTCTCTAATATTGTGTCTGCAAAAGAATTCCTTTTGCTCTTTTATCACTTGGCCACCCAGCATCCTTGCATAAGTCTTTGAATCTCATTTAATAGTCTGAATAATTCTTTTACATTCTCACCTCATTGTTAAAACCTTTTTTATCCAAGTAATTGAAAATGTGCTATAAAATAAAAAACCTGTGAGACTATTGATAATATCCAAGTGTTTATAAATCTGGTGATTTATTTCCAGCCTTTTTCCCTACATTAAAATATAAATCCATGTAATGATGTTACTTTTTTGTCCTTGTCAATTTTTGAAAAAGTTTGTTGAATTCCAAATATTTAGCATTGAATTTATCACTCCAAGCATATACACACCACAGTAAAATACACAGAAATCTCTGTTACATAAACCAGAGTCATGCATCTTTAAAACAGCAGTTATAAGTGCCAGTTTTCAGTCTACACAGTGATATTCACCAGAGTGAATCTTGGGAGTGTGTAGATTTCTTCTAACTTACTAAGTAAGCTTGAACACTACAACTGCTCACAGTTAAAATTAGTGTAGAATGCTAAAAAATTATTATTTTTAATCCACATAGGATTGAGCTGTAAAGGTGCATATAAATCAATTTTGAAAGCTTATTGCATCCAAAGTGAAGTAAATAGTATAATTCTCTTTTTTATCAATTAGGCTGAAATTCTTAAAAACACCATTCATAAGGATTTCTGGCATTAGACGCTATCCAAGGCTTTTTGTTGGCACTCTATTTCAGTCATATTCATGGTGCTGCAGATGGTCTTTTCTGCCTCACCACGTTAATATGACCACGTTATACTGCATTACTGATTTAGCTGTCTAACTGCAGTTCAGCTGGAAAGAATACTCAGTGAGAATTTTGCTTCTTGTTAAGACTTTTCGGCATAAAATAGAAAACTTAGATGAGCAGCTTTTTGCTTTTCTTCTATACACTCTAATAAATAGTCTCAAACCCTATTTCCTGCTTTTTAATTTGAATATTTCTAAGAGAAGGAGTATTGCTATTCTTCAGTGAAGAGGTAATGGGCTACATGGTGTGTTGAACATTCACCTCTCTCCTGTAGTTAAGTTAACAGGGGGCCCATTCAGAATTTGTGTGGTTTACTGATCTGAGCTGAGCAAGGAAGTGTAATAACACAATTTGTCACAAAGCAAAATTCATTCAGGCCTCAGGCCTGCTGTCCCAGCATAGAATAAAAGTGCCAGTGGAAGCTTTCCTGGCCTCCTGTGTATGGGGTGAAATCTTTTGTTTGCTAATAGACAACCCCTGTTTTGTGTAAGGATGATGTCAGAGCAGATGAATCTCGGCTTACAATTCTCAAACAGTTTTCAGATGCAGCAGTTATTTACTATGTATTCAGAGATAATATTACATTAAAATCCTCATGTTTATTAAAGACTAGATTGCCAAATTTTTCTTAATGCTGAGTCAGAGATTTGTATGATTGTGTCTTCCTAAGAGCAATTGAGGAAAGTAGTTGAGTCTGAGTCACAATTCCAGGCGTACATTCCACCTCCTCCTTTCAAACCTCACTTTACTGAATAAGTTATTTGAAAATGAGTTAATCTGTTGGTTGCACTTATTCTCTGTGCCATCTCAGCTGTTAAAGTTTTTAAATAGTAGAACTCAATCCAAAAATATCACTGTAGATGATATAGGACTTTTCTAAACTGTTTGAAGATAGAATTGTCTCCTAAGTCTCAAACTCAAATTAACTATTTTAGTGTTCGGGAACCCCTTTTTAATTCCATCTCATGTTTTGGGAGATCAAAGGAGAAGACTTAGAATGCATGGAAAGAAAATGTTTAGATTAGTAGTTTTGGGCAAAAGATGCAGGGAAAAATCCTATCCTGATAAGAAAAATTAATATCCTTGTTTTTCCATGTGTATTGCAATAAGAAGTGCTAACATTAATAGAAAATTGCTGTTCTTAAACACTGAATACAACCATATGGAATTTTGTGTCAGGAAATAAAAGGAAGAATGAAAATTAGCTCTCAAAAGACCTTATCAACACCTACAAACATGATTGCAGATTCTCTGTCCCATCAATACAAAGCAGGGTATTCCAGCAAAAATATCTGAACAAGGACTTCTTTTGTAACCCAATACACTTACAGGGCTAGTGATTCTTGTGTCTGTTCTGTGAAAATATTTAATAAAAAGAAAGGGAAATTATATTTGGCCTGATTGTTGCCTTGATGCAGTGACAGTATTCCCCAAATTTCTGGTGATGAAAATGTATATTTACATACAAGATACAATGACTATGTCAGAGAAATGCCTGCAACTGAGAGAGTTTTACCTTCTCTGCAATTTCTTTAGTGGTCTCCAGGTAGTGGAAGATGCTGTGTTATCTCCCAATGGGATTCCTGCAATACTATCCCAAGCACTGCAGAAGGGTAATCCTAAGAGATAGCAGCTGAAAAGTTGTTGATTTGTTGAGCAAATCCTCAAAGAATTGCTCAGCCAGCTTTTGAAGCACCACTGGTAGTATTGTTATTTTCATGCTGATGCAAAGCAGTTATCCAAACCCCGGAATGTGAAAGCAAAAAGAAAAATATTGGCAGGTCTCAGGCTCCCTAGCTGGCAGCTAGATTTAATCTATTTCTTTCAACCATCTCTAGATTTAGACTTTCTAAAATCAAATCAAATGAGCTCAAATGTACAAATATTTTGCAGAAGGTTATCTGTGTGAGGTGTAGAAACTGTTAGAACTGTTTCCAGTTGTGATATGCCACTTCTCCTAGGCTGAGAGCTGAACCAAAGTGAGCTGCTCATGTTTCTGTACAACCTGTTGTCTGTAGTAGGGTGTTGAAGAAAAGGTCTTGGTTTTACAATGGTGAATGGCTGCTCTGGCTATAATGAAACATATGTTACTTTTTCAATATATAAGATTAAAGAACAGAGCATACATATCCACAATGACCAACCTATTATAAACAGATTTCATTGACAAGGGTAGATAAGATAGGTCAGTTATGACAGACTGTCCTCCAGAGCATGGGCTAATTCCATAATACCTTTATTCTGAAACTTTCCCCAAAGAATAAGCAAAATTACTTTCACAAAAGTAGCACAAGCCAGACCTTTTCTGAAATACTTTCTCAGAAATAAATGTCACAGAATTGCAGGATTTAGATTATCAGAATACATCACAAATAGCTATTGAATTGCTGCTCAAAGGCTTGGAAATACCATCTAGCAACTCATGTGATGATACCTTATTTTCTGTCTGGGCCCAGCACACCTTGGGACAAAGAATTACAGAAAGAGACAATTATGTTTTTTTCAGTTCTTTTTCCCAAAATGTATTGAAGCATACTTAAGTGGATAATTTTCTTGCTCTGCTCATTAAATGATTTATTTTCAGGAGGAAAAAAGCAAGGCATGTGCAATTATTCACATTAGAAGCTGGAACTCAGAATTCTCAGACACTGAATATCCTTTTTTTTAATCCTCTGGTGTGGTCTCCTTTAATTTAGGCACTTTTAGTTTTCTGTAAAATTTAAGTTTGCTTGTGTTTTCTACCAGTATAAGAAACCAGCAGTCTTTATGTTCTCTTGTGAGAAAGATTTAACTTTGATATCTGCACATAGGAATCTGTCAGAATATGAAAGGAAAGGAAAGAAGTCTCTGACTGCTTGTAGGGCTCTGCTGTGTGTGGTTGATGAGTGAATTTAGTCAGAACAATGTAAACAGGGTGTCCTCAAAAGTCATAGTCTTGATATCCTTGAATGTTAACATGAATTGGTACATTTACATACTTTTCTTCCACTTGTTGATAGAAATGTCATTTTACTATATCTTATTCATTACACTTACAGGAGTTGAAGTGCTTTTGCAAAAAAGCTGTATGAAAAAAGAATTTTTTATCCTCTCAGAAAGAGGTTTTACTTCTTGCATTTTTATTTCTTAAATATTATTAGAAGTATGAAAGAAAAAAATAAGTAAATAACTGCAATGAAATAAAACAGCAAGCATCACAGAAAATATTATATCTAAAATATTTGTTACCTAGCACAGTATTTAGCTGTCTTGGGATGACTATGGTGTTTTTTTTGACAGCTGGGAAAAAGAGTTTATTCTGTCTATTAAACCAAGCTCTCAAGAAGTTCTCAGCCCTTCATCACCCTGGCTGCCAGACTTCATAGGATAAAAAATATTGCTTTTCTCTGAGACAGGAAGCTTGAAGATGTTTTCTATGTTTTAACACTGAACTCATATACCACTATCCATTTCTGCAATGTGTTTCATCTCATATATTGATTGAAGTCTTTTTTATGCTCTGCAAACTGCAACTTTCAGTAATAATAAGATGAAAAGTATCATTAAATTTGGATTTTATATGTCATATAATTATACTAAATTTAATAGTTTACCTGTTATGTCTATATTTTTGCAGAAATAAATATTCAGACAGTGAGAGTAAGAGCCAGATTATGACTTGCACTCTTCTAGAAATATCTAAAATGTAATGAGATCTTGAAATAATAAAGCCAGAACAAAGCAATAAAAGGACTTTTGTAGATAGAATTTTAGAAGATAGATTTACCTGAAGAAGAGCCACTTGAAAGGTTGTTACCATCTGAAATACAATTAAACTAAATTTACAAAAAGCTTTTGCTTGAAACAGATTCAAAAAATAAAGAATTTTAAGAAAAGAAGGCAGAATATCAAATTTCCACATATTTTAGAAGCAAATTCAGGTAGCTTAAATTCAAAGACAGTATATGTAATATGCTGAAGAATTGTTCTGAAAGTCCGTTGACTTTTTATTTGGAAAATTTAAGAAGTATTCAATTAGGAAATATTTAATATTACTAGATCAATATATGTTTCTAATTACCAAGTTTTAAAGTTGGCTAAGGCTCCAGGGCGAAAACTGAAGTAGGTGTACTAACATGTTATTTCTCATGAAATTGAACTTCTAACTAATGGTAAATTTTTTGCTAGACAATGACAATTTTATTTGGATGAAACTTACTGAAAAGTTGAAGAATTCATAATTTTCATCAGAAGAATAGACTTTATTCACTGACACTTGTTAAGAATATGAGCTTAGTTTCATATTCCTGATAGGCCTCACTTATTCCATCTCTTCATGGGAAGAGCTCTTCAGACTATGTGTCCTTGCCAGTTCTCAGTTTTTTTGAAATGCCCAACTTGCCTGGATTTTTAAAACAATCAAGTAATAATAATAGGATTCTATGCTTGAGAAGTAAGACACGTGGAGGAAAACTCCCTCAATATTATCTATAGGCCTGTTTTGTTTGCTTATGTTAAAGCAAGTCTTTTCATATTGAAGACTATAAATGAAAAAACATATTTCTTGTAAACATCCATCTAAAAGCTTCTCAAATCCATTTGAAATCTTTCCTGCTTTCTAGTAGAGTCATTTTTGTCTAAGCTTGAGATAGCCTGATAGTTCTGATTTTTCTCCTCTTCAAGGTCAAAATCTATAATTCAATTTGGCAAGCACACAGATGTGTTAAGTTCTCTGTGCTAATTCTAATTATGAATAATAGAGACATGTCTCTTTCTTCCATCAGAGAATGAAGTAAAACTCACTACCTTTATACTTTCCTGAGGGTATGTATTATAATGTGGGATGACTTCAGAAAATCATTATCCTAGCCTTCAAGTTACCTCACAGAACCCCCCTGTTTTAAATGTCCTGAAAGGAACAGATAGATAGGAGACCTGTTAAAAATACCTCATTACATTTTGGGCAGTCAGGGGCTTACTCTTATACGTGCCATATTCTATGAGGCAAAATTGCATGTATCAAGCAGTATGCAGTATTTCATGACAACATTGCAGTCCTAATATTTCTAAGACTAAAAATGTGTGCTTGTCTTTCACTAAACTGCTATATTTGTATAGCAAAGTACTTTGCACAGAGGAAAGCAAATACTGTTAAGATAGGTCTTTGACTGGAAGGAAAATTTAAATTGCAATAGTGCTTGTTTACATCAGTATATAGAGGGTTCTCTGCTTCTCAGATGTAATTCCATGGCAAGGGCCAGGAAAGAGGGAAACACTTGCTGAAGAGTAAGCACCTTGAAGAAGTTGTTTCAAAGGTTTTCTGATTATAGTTTTGGCTGTTTTAAGAATATTATTAGCCTCTTCATTTTATTTGAATCTTATCCAAAAAAGGTTATTTTCCATTTATTGGATGCATAACTGATCCTCTCATTTCCTTCACAGAAAGATATCAAAGAAATTACTCTAGAGAGTCTTTATTAGGCTTAAACATTTTGAAATGATAAAATGATAAGACAATCCAGAAATATCCCTCTTTGGCAGAATGCAATTACATGTTTAATCAAATAACTTTAAGGGCTTTCTCCCATGAGGTAATAAACATGGTGTTTGGGAACCAATATTTAGTTTATAGGTTAGTACTTCTAGCTAGTCAAATAGTTTAAAAGAATTAAACTTGTGATAAAGTAAGCTCATCTGACTAGCTATTTTAGCCTACTGATTAATAGAAGTTGTGATCTAGACAGGGCTGGATTAAATAGAAAAAGCATTATAGGTCAGTAAAAAGGTAGAATGCTCTAGGTGGGGTAGAAAATGAAGACAACTCAGAATTAATTTCTTAAAGGTTTTTCCCATTGCAATCTCACAAATTGTCTCTTTTGAGTAGAAAAATTGTAGCCACATTCTTCACATTGAATTCAGGATCCTCAAACTATGTGTTTCTTTAGTTTGAATTGGCTGTTGATTTTCTGAGTTCTGTCTGAGTCAAGGCCGATTTTGATATCTTGTAGTCATTAGTTTGACAGACAAGAAATATTTCATAGCTTTGAGGAATAGAATCAGGTGCCATAAGAAAATAGTAATTTATGCCACTACTTCTGTCAGTTGCCATAAAAACTCCTCATAAAATAATGGAGTGGATGAACATGCCACAGCAGAATGTTTGAGAGATTTGGGAATAAAATTGAACACTAGGGGTCCCTTTCCTCAATCATTCATATAAAAGACATATTTACACCCAGGAGTCATAGCTTAACACTTTATAATAAGGATTTTGATGAAGTTTGTACAGCACACTGAATGGAAATTCATATGTTATTTTGGTTAACAACTGTTACTAATAGATATATTTATTTATACAATTTGCTAGTGTTCAAAGAAGGCTTTGCTAAGGTGGTATAAAATCACATCTCTCCTTCATTTAGTTCACTGTAGAAAACCTACTCAAAGCTCTGTGTTCTTTTTTACAGGGAGTCTAACGGGAAGGAGTCTCTTTTACCATGAGTATCTTGCTAAATATACATTATTTATGCATTATTTCAGTTGGAGTTCAAAATTTTTTACAGCTTTGCAAATGGTTATATTTATGAAAATTTATGAACATTTTTGGGAATAATTTTTTATCATTATAGTGACAATCAAGCAACTGTTAGTGTCTTAGAAGGTGTAAGAGAGAACAGTCCATAAGAACTGTTAGAGATGAGTAAAATCCATTTTTAGGGCTTATGTAGCTCAAAACTATCAGTCTTAACACTTCAATGCACTACACAAATATTGCCTCATTTACAAAGCAGGTATTTAAGTATTCAGATGTTCCACATGTAAAATGAGGTGGGGTAAAGTTATTAAGTGCTTTTATCTTTAGGTATAGATGTTAATTTCTGGAATTCTAAAATGTTTACATGATCTAAGAAAAGGCAGCACAATAGCCAAGCAAACTTCTTAGAAAATAATTGAAGTAAGAATGAGTAGAATTCACAAATATGGAAATGAGACAAAGCTTGAAAAGATTGAATGATGAATGGGCATCTCTAGCAGAAAGCAGCTTCTCTAAGTCTCTCTTTAAGTGCATGTTGTACAAATATATTCTTACTGGAGAAGAGGATGTTACCCAGTTGTGGGACAATTATGTACAGAAGAAATTTTTGCACATCTCTAAATGCAAAGATGGAACAGGGGTAGCATTAAATTAAGTTTGATTAGAAAGTTCAAAAGAAAAGATATAGCGAAAGTTTTGGGCTATACCCTTTTTTCCTCAAAAAAAGAGAAGAGTTATATATGAACAAAGGCTTCCTTAGTTTTACTAGGGAATTGGCATATATTTAAAAATAGAATTGCTGCAAACTACAAAAATAATGAACAGAAAAGAGTGAAAAATCAGTTGGCTGTGACTTTTTTACAGGGTTAGGATCTTCCGAAATATCACTGTTTGGTTATACAAAAACTGTTCCAGCTGCCAGTGAGAACTGGTGATAAATTTGTGCCAGAAAATATAAGGGGAAGAAAAGGATCAACTGAAAGAACTTTTACACTGCTATTGTATTGGAAACCACTATCTTCACTTTTCACATTCCTGCCTATTCAGACATTTGCTACATATAAGATAGGAACTCTTGAGCACCAGACTAGAAAGAATTCTATTTATACTCAAATGTGCTCATCAAACTCCTGAAATACACTTTTTATTTTTAATCTATTATTATCATCATCTACCAAGCCCAGTGCTGAATCAGAACCCAACTGTGTTAGACATCATCCTGGCACATTAAAAAAGACAGGATCCTTGTACTAGAGTGCTTACAAACACTGTTGGAAATATCCAGCAGTATTCAGCTGATAAATTTTTAAATTTTTGCCTATCCAGAGCTAAATGCAGTCATTGAGCTAAACCTAAAAAATGCTACTTGTCTTCCATAGGTCTTAATTTTTCAGAGGGTCCTCAGCCCTTTAACAGAAATTGTTTTTTATTACATTGCACTAGATTTTACAAAATCAAAGAATATTCTAAAATGGAAGTATCACAGAGTCCAAGTCTTAAGTGAATGACCCATTCAGAGATCAACAACCATCCACAACCTCGATGTTATTAGCACTCTGCTGTAATCAGCTGAGCTCACCTCTGTCATAAGGAACCCTATGGTAAGTGTTCAAAACTGTTGGCTGCAGCTTGCAGAATAGATGCTTATGGAAAAAAAGAAAGGCTTTTTGAGGTTACACTTGATAAATTTGATCAACTCTTGATAAACCCATTAAAGGAAGGATGAGAATATGAAAAGGGACTGGAAAATAGTTCCAATCTATTTGCTTCCTAATAACTTTTACTTCTCTCCTGCAAGCTGACTCAGTTTTTTTGGTTTTATTTTGGGTTGTTTTTTTTTTTCCCCTCTCATGTTGAAAAGGCATTCTAATATGAGAAAACTCAATCTAAGGAGCTCTGGAAAGAAATGTCTCATGATATGTGTTCTTCTGTGTGCTTCTGAGTAGTAGATGTTAATGTAATCTGAAATATTTTGTCTTTTGTCATTAGTTGTTGCTTTTCCTGGTTGTTTGTCAGAGATGTATTGCACTTGTTATGTGTCTGGTTCCCTCTCTATTTTTCTGCTCTAAATTGGTTGCTGCATTCGAAGGGATTTTGTTGCTTTTTTTCCCCTGGACCAGTACCTATTACTGTCCATTTTGTGTGCAATGCAGGGAAAAGAGATCACCTGATTTACCTGTTCTAAATAGAGTATGATGACGAAAAGCTATCTCCTGGAGAATCTGCTGTGTACCTTTCTTATGCTGGAAACATGACTTTAAAAATATGTTTTCACTGGTAAATAATTGACCTTTTTTGACTTTTTGTCTAGCTTATTGGTCTCTCTCTGCCTTCTTCATATTTCAAGGCTTTTTTCTGTTTTAGTTTAAAACTGCTATTGAACTGTACACAATATCTAGCAGTTATTTCTGGATGTTTTGCATAGCTTGGCCTCTTTCTTGCCGAGAGGAATTTTTGGCTATGTAGCATATTTTGTATCCCCATCCATCCCATCCGGCCCACATAGCAGTCTGCTCTGAAACCATAAGCAACTCGGGAGAAGATGGAGCAGCCATGTGCCTGCTCTAGTTTCTGCCAGTTTCTGGCATCTGGCTGTACCAGCTAGCAGGAGAATGGTTCAAGAAACTTTCCTTGCCTCCTTTTGCGCCTTGATCTCTCTCTGAGAGAGATCTGTTATATACTGAGCTTGGAGGTCCACTTATTAATTTTTCAAGAACTTTCACCAAGGAAATCCCCTGTGTATGTCAGGTGTGAATACCATAAAACAAGAGAAGGATGTTTTGACAAAGTGGGGGTATTTTTTGCAGATTTCCTCTTTAGTGGCTTTTCACTTTAAAATGCGGCAAGTGATAACACTTGAAAGGGTACAGTGATGTGTCACAGATATGAGAACAAAATGTTCTTTTTCAAGACATGAAGCTCTGTTGTTTCTACCCAACTGGTATTTTACCTTCTATTTTGTCCATAAAACCACAGTAAGCATGAACAAACTGAACAACTTTATCTATGTTATAAAATTGTTTTTTAAATGAACGAAGGAAGATATTTCAAACTCAAAAAAACATGGTATACTAAAATAAAACCAGAATATGGGTAGAGTTTATCTGATGTACTTATGGAAATTTTTTTCTGATGCAAGTTTTAAATTTTTCTGATGCTCCTTAATAGGATTTTAACTGTACCATTAGCAGAAAAAAAGTGTTTTCTTGGTATTCCAAAAAAATCCCAACAAAAGCTGATGTATTGGCTACTAAAAAAACCCAAACCCAATGCAAAACAGAATAAGCAAAGGAAGCATAAAAGCACAAGATTTTAAATAAGTACTGTAAAGACTCTTTACAAAGGCTTCTTGAAAACTGTGATGTTTGGTGAACAATAATTATTTGTAGACTGCAAGAGTTCAGTAATGGAAATTTCCTTCGCCACATTCTTATACACCCTGTCATGGTAGGGTTCTATGGATGCTTCAGGTACTGCTTCAGATACTGTTTGCATCAAGAAAGTTCTCTCCTTGCTTTTTACAATGAGAATTGTACCAGTCTTTATTTCTTAACTAGAGAAACCTGAAGTGCTGATTTAACAATTGGAATACTTATGTTTCTTTATTGTTCTAATGCTAAAGGTTATCTCACTGTGAAAAGGTATTTTCCAAGTGTTAATGCTCATTGTTAGAGCATGCGGTGCTTGACTAAGAGCTCGTACATGCTCTGTGTACAGATGTGTTCTGTAAAGCTTGTAGTAAGAGTGGATTACGTGAGTGGTGATGTAAAGCAGAAGTATTGTGTGCTGCACACAGTGAAGGTCAGCAAAAGAGCACATGTTCTGCAGATAGTGGGACAGAAAGCTACACAGTGCAGTTGTATAAGTGGACATTTGTGTTGAGTTGTCTAATTTTGACAATACTTATGCTCCAGAGTGGAATGAAAGCAAAAGCATATCCTGGGCATCCACCCATCTACCCCCCCATCCTTCAAGTCAATCTAAATACTTCAATTTGATAAAATCAGGATATTTAATTATGTTTTAACTGATTGCTATATTTTCTAGTCTAATTTAATCACATTTCACCAACTATTAATCAAATAACACCATTTTTAAAAAATAAAATAGAAATATTCAATTTAGAATTGGCTAAGATGAAATGTTTGGGCTATACCACAAAGTTTTTTTTTAGTTTTCCATTTGTAATTGATTTTTGTCAATGGTAATGCACTTCTGTGAAAGACTGTAGTTTTTATGAAGTTATATGTCCTAGTACTATTCACAAGATATAGGCTGTTAGTACTACCAAAGATCTGATAGATTATTTACTATCATCTTGTAGTAGGTTTAGCTTCTTACGATTTTGGATTATTGAGTCAGTCAATGGGATTGCATCCTTTGCTAACCTTACAGCCCATGTTGATTATTTTGCCTGATAAAAGTAGAGGTAAGCAAAAAAAATTCATTGTGTAACTTACGATTTACAAGTTTAGATGGTAATATTGGCTTGCACTTCTCAGGAGATGCCACATTCTCTTCATCTGTTACATACTCAAAATTAATAATAAACATCATTGCTACTCCCTCTTGATTTTTCACTGGAATTATGTGGGTGTTGCAAATGAAGGTAGATCCTGCAGATGGATTAAAAAAAGAGAAAGAAAAGTATAAATGGAAGGAAACATAATTTTTTTTTCACTTCAGTAAGTCTAGTTACACCAACAGACAGTGAAGAGTATTTATTTGAATTCAATAATTGAGCATCAAACATATTATATTTTAATTTAAACAGTAATTTTTTCATAGAAAGAAATACCACTGTTCATAAATTCTTGGAGCCTTACCTTTACCAAAAGGCATCTCCTTTGAAATGTCAATTTTACTTTTTGGTTTATTTTGTTCACTGGAAGTGCTTGTATAGACAGACTTGTAATATGGAGACATTTAACACCAAAAGTAGAAAAGTGAACGCCGTTCCAACCACAGTCCTTGCAAAGAAAGCAGAACCTGATTCTTCTAAATGTTGAAGATTCTTCAAGCATTTGGTTCTGTTACACAGGATGAGTCATGCATTAACTATTTATGGTGTAAATACACCACTATTCTTATTTTAGTTCTCAGCCTTTTGGGGACTTTGGGGAAATGTTTAGGTTTGTGTTAAAAAATTTATTTGTTGGTCGTTTTATACTTCATCACAAAAATCTTCTAAACCATGCTAATAATTTTCAATAATTTTCAGAAGGATATGACTTAAGTGTTATATACAATTTGAAGTCTGAATTTGAAAATACCCTAGCTTTCACATGTATGAAGCATACTCTGCCTATACTAAAAGTAAGAGAGAGTGTAAACTTTCAATACCTCTGGTGCCCAGAATGTTCTTATTTAAAATCTAATTACAGATTTAAGGAGTCCTTTGTGTTAATTCTTTCACTATGGCTTTAGAAGTTTCAGTTGACAAGGTCATTAGTTTTGATTTAATTCTTTCTATTAATGTTACAAAACATAGTAGTTCCAAAATAATGTGATTGCTGTAAGCAACACAATAATGTGCTAAAAACTTCATGCAGACACAACTGTGAGACAGGGTCTTTCCATGATAACTAGGGACTGATTTAATGTACA
Organism: Serinus canaria; assembly: GCF_022539315.1. Classification (NCBI taxonomy): domain Eukaryota; kingdom Metazoa; phylum Chordata; class Aves; order Passeriformes; family Fringillidae; genus Serinus; species Serinus canaria. Next base: position 16,874,149 of record NC_066321.1, read on the forward strand.
TCATCCACAATTTAAGCACTCACATGCAGTAATCACTGAAACTTGACAGCCTGTGCAGTTTGACAAAAACAGATCTTGATCTAGATTGTACAAGAGAATTTTTTTTTTGTGTTTGTTTGTTCCCATTTAGGAGAGAGATAGTATAATTTATATCATTACAAGCAAGACCAGATTCTGGTCTCTAATATTTAATGTAGTACTTGCTATAATGTGGTATATATGGCAGTTCAAGATATGTATAAAATTGACACGCTAGCCTTTCAAGTTTTGCAGCTGTAACTTCTATCCATTTAATAAAACAGTTAAGCTGTGGCACTTGTCACAGTTTCCATGGTTACAAGCTCAATGTCTTTAGTAAACAGAAAATAAGCAATTTAAGACTGTTCCATTAGAGCTAAAAATAGAACTGCTGCAGGCCAACCATTGAAACATAGACTGGTTAAACAGAGGGGCTGGAGAGAATTCAGAATAATCTTTGTGGTTTTAGCTAACAAATAAAATGCATACTAAGTTCAAAAAGTCAAAATTATATTTATTGATTTGCTTGGAAGGAAATGATAATGGACAGTATTGACATGAAGATTTATAGGCTGAGCAGGTATCCCCCAATATCTGGAAGTGGGGCTCAGCTGAAGCGTGCATGGCTTTGAATAACACTACAGTGGATCAAAGGTTTGTCAGTATTTGCAAAGGGGGATGATGAGGACACGTCTTTAAAAGCTTTCCTGCTTTTGAAGGCAAGGGTGTTTCAGCTTTTGAAATGCTTCCCACAGTGCTAAGTAATGACGCTATTTCCCATTTGTGTAGAACATTCGTCCCTCAAGAATTTACAAACCTCATTTGTACTGGAGCTAGGGATTTGCATCTCTGGGGAGATGCAGGAGTTGTTTAACAGTCCACAGCTTAAGAACATGGCAAAAAGAGCAGATGATTGAAAATTTAAGCTGTATGTAGAAATATTTTAGGAACAAAAAATAGGAAAAGTTCATATGTGGTTTAATTTAGCATGGTTCCTTTGAAGACCAAATACACCACAGACTAGTCAAATCCACTGTAGTTCATTAGTCTGAATTTTTCCAAGTACAGACACTGCTATCTCCTACACACTTCTCAGTATCTAACTCTATTGAAGGGACAACAAGGAAATACAAAATTCAAAATAGCAAGGAATACTCTAGTATGATTTAAAAAGAAGAGATGGGTACAAAGAAATAACATTGGCAAATTCAAAAGATAAACTTTGAGTTGTTAGAGTTGATAGCAATAAAAATAATAATAAGCTTGTTTACAAACAATCCTATGCAGTATTTGCACTCTGGCATCTCACTGCTCTTCATTGCACTCAGCATGTTTTTCCTGTTTTGTCTCTATACTGAATATTTCAAAAGTAAGACATGCTTCCAATGAGCAATAAAAATGGTAATGTAGTTTTTGGAATTTGCATTTCTTATCTAACAGCACTGGGCAAGTGGATGATCTAATGAGAGCAACTATGAAAATAATAGAAATTAAATTTTATAGATAATAAATTCAATAGCCAGCAAGATATCTGAATTTTCCTATGATTACTACTGAGGAGTAATTATGAAATATACCTGGTTTGCTCTCTTGTTATCATCATTGGAGACGACAGAGGACAAGTTGGACATTTTCTTGACAGCTTGAATTCCATGGTTATAGGGACTTCTTTACTTTTATTTAAGACTTTGTAAAGCCCACAGTTTCATCTAGTTAAATTAGTAGAAAAATATCCATATGGGAAGAACAGATTTCAGTCCTCTGTTTGCTGTGTGGATATGATGTACTATTCCATGGGTATGTGTTCAATAGTATGATTTCACAAGACCACAGAGCCTTGTGTGAAACAAGTGACTGCTAAAATAGACACACAAGTGAGAATAAATATTTAAGAAATATTGACTTAGGGTATAGTAGAGTTATATAAGGATCTATTGCACCACTTGAGCAATTCTGATGAGGGAAAACCTATTTATCTATCTGTCTGTACAGTGTTTAAAGCTGACTTACTTCAAAAGATCAGTACAAGGCAGGCACATCAAGCCAATTCATCTGGTTCATAAACGTTATTTACCTTTCCAGTGATTTTGTATGGAAGATTTTTGGGCAGATTTTTATCAGACTGCATCTTTTAGATACAACTGCAGTCATTTATTAGAAACTACCACATTTATTGTGGTAGTTCCACTTCTAAACAATTTGGAGATGACAATGCAGCTAATACAACAGTGAAGACACTCCAAATTCTCATAGGAAAAACTCTGACAAGTAAACCTTGAAAAATGACAAATCCCAAACAACTGATTTGATTCAGCCTTCCTGGGAAGAAAATCTTCACAGGCCATTTCCTATGCCAAGCTCAAAGGATCCCTGAAAAATGAGGCATTTAGATAATTGTCCTAATTCTGCAAAACTGCCACGGTTCACATGACAAGAACCTTTCAAAATTCATTATGATTCTACGGGATGGCTCTGGAACCCTCTTGCCCTGAATGGTTTTACACTGGCTATCTGTGTTTCACCATATAAAAATTTAGACTCCTGCACTCAGTACAAATTTGAGGACAGCCTTCAGAAGGCGGAGTCTGGTTTCAATATATTTTGGAACTAATCTTGTCTTCCTGTGCCAAAGAATTTATGACTTCTCACATATTTTTTGTTTCTAGAGCTGCTGTGGATAACCAACTAAGGCTATAGAAAGAAAAATATTGAACATGTCCTCTGCAAGCATGTAGAAATTTCTGGGCAGAGTGATCTCATAGGATTGTGATAATTTTTTACTTCTATGACTTACAAGTAGTACATTGTAGGTATCTCTACAAACCATAGCCACTTCTGCTCATTTAAAACTGAAGATAACAAAGAATAAATCAAAATATAACAAAGAAAGAGCCAAAACCAGCTTGCTTACTAGAACAAGACCAAAGCCAGTAAAAAAACTAGAGGCAGAGATACTCTTCATTTTCTGATCTCAACCATCCTGTTTGCTGTTTGCCAGACAGCTCTGAATGAAACATATCTGCAGTACCAAAATTTTACGGTAATACAGGGATAAGAGGAAGATGCTGGCTATTCTTTGCACTTTTATAAAATAATCACTATTTTTATTTTTGAAATAAATACCCTCCACTTCCCTCAGTGGGATTCTCACGTTGTCATCAAAACAAATGCACAGAATGCCTTCTTTCAGAGGCATAAACTTAAAACTACCAATTGTAGTAGAAATGCCATTAAATATATTTAATATTTAATTGTTTACTCAGCTTCGTGTTAATTCTATTACCATTTTACTGAAACGGAGCACAGAAAAGTCCCCATAGTTCCCGTTTTGTTAGTAATGAAGTGAAAAGTTTTCATAGATTCTTTTTTGACTAGTTACTGTGAAATTATTAGAGTGTGATCGCTATTATAATACAGAGAAACTTAATATTGCTCTGTTAAGCAAGAGTTGACTTCTGTAAATGCAAAGAATGCTATGCATTCCAAAACATAACCAATCTTATTTTGTTATCCTATGTCCATGTTTATAACCTTATTTGTCCTTTCATCATAGCATGGCTTATGGGGATTGTCCAATGTTAATAAGAACTTCTCTGGGGAAAGAAAAGAGAGCTAATCTGAGGGAGAATTAATGTGAAAGATCCGAAAACCTTTTCTATCTTTGCCTGTTCATCATGTAATCTTCATCTTTGGGATGAGGAGGCAAAGGGTGGCTTTCTACTGACTCCTAAACTTCACAAATTCAATATTGTCTTCCTTCTTAATGGCCAAAACCTCCCATCACTTTCTACTTCTTTCAGTGGGGGAATGGTCTTGGAAAGGTATAATACTTTTCTAAGCAGAACATAAAGGGAATTTAATGAAATTTTATTTATGTGCTAGTCTTGGAAAAGGAGATACTGTCCTGCTTTGTGCAGACATTCAGGAAGTCTGAGACAGGGAGCTTTATTCACCATGCTCAGCATACAAGAAGTAACAAGCCCCTTAGGACCATATGAAATGCAGTTAATGAAAGTCTTGTTCTCTGGTCTAAACTGCTGTTTATAATCCATTTTATCACTAAATGCTGGCAGATAAAGGACATAGACATGCTTTGTCACTCTTCCTCATGGAGTGAGGAAGAGTGACAGGAACTGGGAGGTAGAAGAATTACTTGGAAGGCAACATGGGACGGGGGATACAATATCTTGTGAAATAAAGCTGCTGCTTGCACAGAGTTGCTAAGACTTTCACATTCCTGAAATGCCCTAAGAATTGGGAGAATATTTATATTCTATACAGCTTTGTGTGAGATATAATTCTGGATTTATTCCCTGTTGCTCCATAGCTACTTTCAGCCAAACTTGAAAAAAAATAATAGAAGCCAAAACCTTTGTTTTTCCTATGTGTTGTCAAGGTTCTAGTAACAAAATTTTAAAAACTTGTTTTAGAAAACAAATACTGTGAATAGTGCAGAAGAATGAAACCTGAAATTGACTAGTTGTAATTTATTAATGAGACCAGTATAGCAAAGCATTTTGTATTCTTGAAAGGTTACAGACAAGGAAAAAGAAATTGGAAGAAAAACAGTGCCCAGGGAATATTTGCTCGGCTTTGTGTGGTTTTTGTGACTTCTCCTTGAAGAAAGTCCTTTCTTTTAAGCTTAAAATTCAGAAGCCTATTTACCCCCACTTGAAAGTCCACTCTAAGCAAACACTGTGTTAGGTGATGTTTAGTTGGCATTTAGGGACAATTGCACTGGGGATGTCTATTGAATATTCAAGCAAAGCCAGTTTGTCAAATAATGAGGCATGATGTGGGGACTCAACATGACCAATCAAGGACTGAAAATCCAATTCTTTCTGTTTTTATTCAAGCATAAGCCAGGAACAATGCAGTATGTCATAAGGAATATTGTTTTAAACAATGCGAAGTTTTACGTTCTTTCTAAAATCATGCTAAGAAGCCTGTTCCTGTAATGCTGTGTTGGAAAGAGTCATGCAAAATTTCACATGGCTTTATGCTAAAGGGCTCCTGTAGCAGCAAATGTCTTTGCAAACCTATTTTTCTGTTAACTAAAACTAAGATTTATTAACAGATTTTGACAGCTTAATCTTCTTGTTTATGCAATAAAAATGAGTGGAAGAAGGACTGAATCTGCCCTGAGAATATTTCCTAGCACTTTGTGATGTAGAACAATGTCTCTGGAGACAGACACCACGTAATTACTTGCTCAGTTCAGTAACAACCCCATGAAAAAGATATTGGACAAATGCTTTTGTCTGTTTGTACCTGCAGCTTTTTGCATCTTTGCAATTAGAGTAATTTATTCAGACCTTTGGAGACATCTGATATGTAAATAGCCTATTTAAATTTCGTCGCAACTTTGGCTTATAGGAAAGAATTACCTTTGGATATTCCTTTCTCTCCTGCCCTGGATTTGTTATGTAGTTGCACACATAAGGAATAGGAGAAAACTTGATGCTAAGACTAAAGATGATTATATTGGTAGCAACAAAAAGCATCTATTCTGGGAATTCCAGTTTGCATTGCAATGTTGCCTGTTGCTGCCCTTCAATTGGTATAATGGTGGTACTGGAATATATATTTATTAAAATATATTTATATTACTGGTGTATATATATAAATAAATATATATTTATACATGTATACTGGTAACTGGTGGTACTGGTATAATTTTACTTTCTTCTAAAGGTGTTCAAACTGAGACATGAAAAGGATTTTAATCAAACCAGCATTAAAAATGAATGAAGAAATTAAGAATAACTCAAACTCTTGATCCCATTTCCACAATTGAATTAGTAGATATCAGCCCCATACTATTAAACCGTGTCTCATAAATTTCCATACAGAACTCTGGGCAATGGGTTATACAATTCTCTTTATCTTTCACCTGTATCTTCTGAGGTGTATGTCACCATTTTCCAATTCCATCTGACTGAAAATGAGCCACCGTGAGTGGTAAGGATGGGAAATTCACATGCTTCCTGTATCTGTGTGATTGTCTATTCTGAAAGACTCAATGCAGAGAACAATTAAAAATAGATGTTAAATTTAAATGTATTATATCCCTTTTGAATTGAATAGCTATGATTAAGGGGGATGGGTAAAGACAAGAAGAATGAATTTGGCTGACATTTATTAGGGACCTTACAGTGATTAAATGAGACCTACTTCCTTTGACATTTCACACCACTCTCCTTAGCAAATATTCATCCTGTCACTGAAATTGTTGCTGATACTAAGATTTGATTTATAGGACCATTTAGGTTTTCTAAGATATTAACTTACACTGTTTAAAGGTGAGGGAAGAATTGTTAAAGTAACAAACTAAGAAAAAAATTGCCCTCTGGAAACTGTGGACATATTCATTACTGGACTGGCAAATATGAATATCACATTTGCTCTCCTTTTAATCCCATTTGTAATATAATTAAATTGGCAGATAAATACTGTTCAAATGCTCATTCCAGAATTTCTTAGGCTACTGCATTGCTAAAATTATTGCTAATATCCTAATTATGATATCTACACCTACACTAATAAGCTATGGTGATTAATTGAAATGTTGAAAACATTTTGTATGGGAGGAAAATTTCCTGCTTTGTTGTTTAAGCATCTATAAACATGTACAGAAGCTACAAAGCAGTTAAATATTTGGCAAGGAAAGAAAAATGAAATTAAGTGAAAAATACACAAGCAGTGACATATTCAGAAAAAAACACCAATTAAAAAAGCAGAGAGTGAAAAATGTTGAAAATTTACATGGAGTGTAAAGATTTTTTTAGGTTCCAGGTTGCCTGTAGAATAATTCTACTGAAATCACAGCTGGGCCAGAAATTGCAAGATAGGTTTTCTTCTTTCTGACTCTGCTCACCTTAAAACTACATTTGAGTTTTGTCAGAGGGGTGTTGTCAGGAGCACAGACTGAAGTCAGAAGGCCTGGTTCTGACAGTCAGTCTCGAACAGTCAAATCTTTTTCAGGGGTACACTCTTTGTACATACATGGTGGGGGGAAGCTGGATCTGAAATAGTTTTCTGGATGAGTTCACATTACTGGAAGTTTGAAAAGATGGTATGCAAAAACATGAGCATTACTTGGAGTTGTCCAGGCCCTAAACTTAGTCTAAAATCTCTTACATATTGTCTTTTTTTTCCAGAAGTGTGTAGCAAATAATGTTCTGAAAAGCAACTCCTCTGAGTTGTTAATGGGGATATTTCTGTCTGCACACACAGTTGAACATTTTGTGCCCAGATCCTTGCACCTGTGTAAGGTTTCTGAGTGCATTGCACACTGTATTACCTGATGCTAAGAGGTCAGACATGGAAGGTCAGGGCAGATTGCACAAAGGGGTACATCTCTAAAAAGAACTTAATTATTAAGCCTGTAAACCCTTTGAAAATCAATTGTAGAATAACTGAGGAAGATTTTTCATTCTTTTGTGTGTATATGTTGCCGACGATGTGAGAGAGGCAAATCCAAGGCTTCTGGTCTTATTTGCTTAGTATAAATGCTTCTTTTGCAGATGCTTGCAGTATAGTTATAGTGAATGTGAGATATACTACACTTGATGAATTTCACAACTGAAAATTTAAACAGGGAAACATTGAAACAGTGCTATTTTAGAAAGAAAGAAACTGAAATATTTCACTGACAAATTTTCAAATTAATTATTTTTTTTAAAGGACAGTATTAAAAAGTGGGTTTTTTTCCTGCATCACACATGATTCCTTGGGAGAAATTTTTTTTTAAATGTGTATTTAACTGAAAATATATTAAGAAGTAATTTTCAGGATTAACAGTGAATAGCAAATCTCGTTTGCTCAACTGTGTGATACACTTGAACTGAGGTCTTTTTAAAAGAAGAGATTTTTTTTTAGATACTACAATGTGGATATACTTGACTGGAGGTTTCTGTCTATTAACAAAAGAGAACTCAGAATGTAATATCTTAAAACATAAATCATCCCAATGTGGGACAGGAATAAAAAATTACCAAAGTCCAACGTCACTGGAGTTTGGTCAGTAGCACCTGAGAAGGGTCAGTGATGAAAGATTAGATTAATCTCTAAAATTGAAGAGGTAGGTTGAAAAAACCATAATAACTTGGCTTAAATAAAAATAATGCAGCACTATGTTTTGAGGGGTACCAACAGGCATTTGTATTAGTTTAAGCAATTTTCAATAATTTTTCAGTCTTTGTCAAGACAGCGAATTTTATTTAGGGAAGGTCATAGTAGGAATTGCATTAATTCAGCAGAGTTATGTGCAATTAAAATAGGTTTGAAAACAACTGTGTTTCATTATGAAAATACTTTGATTTTTTTTTTCGTTTACATTTTCAGTAAGCTTATTTAAAGCATTGCACCAAACAAACACTAGAAGTATAGTTCAAGGTGAAAAACATTGGTAGGACACATTTTTCAACAGAAAAATAAAGAATTGCAGAATCCCAATGTCTGTTTAAGTACATTTTGTGAAAATTTCAAATTTAAATATACCTTAAACATTACTCTTTGCAAAAACAATGAGGTGGGAAATAATGTTTCTAATATCTTATTTTTAGTTAGTTGGCCATGAGTTAGCAAATATTTAATTACATGTGCTAAAATTAAAGATGTCTTTTTTTTTTTACTTTTCCCCCTCAATTTTTCTCTATTTCCACCTCTCTAGTTCTTTTTTTTTCCTCCTAGATATTCTTTTCTAAACCCTCATTAAAAGCTATGCACCTCTGGGCATTGAACTGAGAAATGTCTTATTATGTTCCTGAGAAAAGGGATCTCAGATTTGTTGAATATTGCCCATCTTGCAGAAAATGTGCAGACTAAGACTTTTTTTTTTTAAAGTAACCTCATTTGTTTTCCCAAATTAAACTACATAAACTATTTTAAGAACTAACTGAATAACCTTGTAAAGCAGAATGGAACAGGAAAAAAAACCAAACAAAACCAACACTAAACCACAAAACAAAACCCACAAAACCCCCCTCCTGAACTCCATTTTTGTAATTTGTTTACTTTATTCAAGATATTGATCCAGGATACAATGTGAAGTAAAAGAGTGATCCAGATTCTGTCTTCACTGACACTCTGCCATTTTAGGGAGAGTATGGGATTTTTTTGTGATACAGTTATTAAAATATATTAAAAAGAAGAAGTCATTAAGTGGCCATACAGTATGAACGGTGATACAGAAAAACAGATCAACAGCAGCTCCCCTGAGGCAAAAGGGAAATGCTGTCATTTATGCAAATTTTCACAAGTGCAATGTACAGTCAGTTCCACTGGCCAAGTGGAAGGGTACCATTTTCTAAATATGGGTGCTTTTCTTATTGAAATCATATCCCTAGAAAACCATACTCATGGAAACATATACTTCCTGATATTTTCTAAGTGAATTGATCATGATTAGCTTGAAATACACAACCCCAAGCTTGTCAGAAAAAAAAAAAAAAAGTCATTGGGCTAGATTAAAAGTCACTGTGTGCCTTACAGTGCTTTACTGTAATCCAGAAAATCTAAAAAGAAGAATGGCCAGACACAAAATGAGGGATTCTTGTTGAATGCAGTAGCTATTATAAAGGCTTGACAACAGGACAATCATGTAGAAACCCTCTTCAGTGGGAAAGTCAACCCTGAAAGCTGGTGGAAGTAGTCAAGCTACTTTGATCATAAAACAAATGGATGTAATCTCCTAGGAAAAAAAAAAGTAGTGGTATTTGGGCGTTCTTTTCAACACAAAATCATGGGATTTTGAAAGCATATTAATAAATGTGGTGGGAGGTCTATGTACAGAAGGTTTGTCAAACACACCAGCAAAATATTAAACTTCTTGTAAAAAGAAAAAAAACCTGTTTCCTGGTGCAAAATTTCCAAGCCAAACATAATGTATTTTTAATTCATGTTCTCATTAGAACTGATAAATATGAATAACTTACTGGACTAGAAATTCACAGCTGCCCTAGGGGTGGTTTACATGACCTGATTGCAATCAGTTTAGACAAACAAAGAACAATCCCAAGCAGCAAAATAGTGGTCCTTCTAAATGGGTAGTTTTCTATGGTTGAGAAAAATGTAAGCAGAAATAATTGGGAGGAGAAGTCAGACAAATACATGAATGAAAAACTGCAGTTCTTAATGAGAATGTTAAATAACCAAAGAGTAGCAGTTCAAAGCTGCTGAAGATCTTAGCAAGTCCATCTGCACTGAGTGCAAAAGTAAGGGTAACAAATAGGGATTAAAAGATATATAGTGAATGGAGAATAGAGGAAGTAAAAAAACACATCTGTGGAAACTGAGAGGTATGGAATAACTCAAGTGGACAGAGGAATGTGACAACTGAGACTAATGACAGTAAGTGAATACTCTCATTAGTGAATACAAGAAGCAAAAAAATAGCTCCAGTAATAGGAAGAGATTCTTTACTGTGAGGGTACTGAGGTTCCTAACAGATTGCCCAGAGAAGCTGTGGGTGTCCCGTCCCTGGGGTGTTCAAGGCCAGGATGGAAAGGGCTCTGAGTAACCTGTTCTAGTGGAAGGTACCCCTGCCCATGTCAGGGGATTGGGAGGAGAAGCTGTCTAAGGTCCTTTCCAACCCAAGCCTTTCTATGGATCTATGATTGTGCCAACATCCATAAAAGGAATATTGTGGGAATGAAATTACTGTATGATAGTGAGACTGACATCAGTTGTAAGCAACATAAAGAAACCTGTGATGTTAGATTAATTTAAGAAAGAATACCTGATGGGAATGTAATTAATGTCACTCAGTGTGGTAATGAAGACATTATTAATGGACAAGAAATCTCATTCTATATTTATATTCTTTGTCTAAAACCCCCAACCAAGGAGTCATTACAGACATATGCATCGGTAAGGTAGTTTACTGATTTTTATGCAATATTCTAATAAAGTAATAGAGCTATAATTGTAAAAAAGCTCATTACATGATTTACAAATTGTCTGAGAGCTTCTGAAAAGTCATTAATGGAGAATGACATTTCAGTGCCAGTTTCTAGTTAGAGTCCACAGAAATGACCACAGCAGCATTAATTTGCTTTGAAAAGATCTGAAGAAAATATAAAATCATTCTATGAAATGCATGGATGCTTCATAAACCAGTTGTGAAGTGGCTAATGATGTGCTAATGAGTCAAAATAGACTCATTTAAATTATTCTGTAAGTGGGACATAAAATACAAAAAATGCGATACGAAATGGTAGATTTAGTCAGGCAGTTTAAGAACCAGGGCATGTAGGCTGAAACGAAAAAAGATAGCTATAGCCTAGAATGTACTGTCTCACAAAGGAAATAATTGGATAATATGTAAGAATGGTGAACAGAACCCGAATAAAGAAATAGAATAAGAAGTCAAACTTTCCCTATATATATGCACTTAGGGGACTAAAACTGGATTGCTGCATACATTTTCTGGCATCTGAATTCTTGAAGTCCATTGAAAAATGGAAGGGGGCATAAAAATTACCAGAGGAATAGCATTCTTCAAAATGGTGCCATTGACATCTTTAAGATGTCAATCTTTGTTGTTTAGTGAAAAGTGGTTTGAGAAGTGACTTGCATTACAATCAGTAGCTTCATGGAAGGACTGCTGAATACTAAAGAGCTGTTGAGTCTAGTAGAACGAACCTGAATATCTAGAAGTTAAAGCAGATAGTTCAAGCTGTATCCTCTGGATACAGAGGATCAGAGGAAGCAGTGGTTATCCCCCTCTTTGTGTTTTTAAATCAAGACTGGAAGAAACAGAAAAGTCCTTTTATTAAAAAAACCCCACCTGTGTAACATTCATCTTCATAAAGTTCTAATGTTTCTTCTCAATATCTCATTTCAATCAAGGAGGAATTTAGTTCTTCCTGTCTCAATTTTGCTCTGAATACACAGTGCTCCACAAACCAAGATGCTGCCTCTGTCCTTCCTGTACTTGGAATTAAAATTTCATACGCTCTCATTAGTCAATTGGTAAAATTTCAAAAGCTGTTCATGATTATTTCAGATTTTAGTGTTCTAAGTAAGATGTGGAATCTCAGTGGAAGCAAGGCCAAGTGACACAGGAAGAATACAGAGAATACACTTGCCACAATAGGGAGACATTTTATGTGGTCAAACCTCAGTGGGAGTTGACAATCCTGATAGGTCCCTTTCTAAGCAGTGTTCTATGATTCAATGATTCCATGGGATCCCATTTGAGCATGCTTTGGCACATCCATTTGTAATTGTGGTGTAGCAGTGGATTAAATTCACAAAGCATGATTCCTAATCTCTTCCACTCTCCTGCTGATGGACATAGCAGCAGATGGCTGTGGATGCACATGCCTGTTTTTCATGCAGATGCATCAGCAGTGCTAAGTCAGTACTCTCCAGCGCAATGCGTGTGGAGGTGCTGTGCCTGTTTTTCTCATTCTCTCCTCATCAGCAAAGGACAGCAGCTCCCAACATTGACCCTCCCAATAATGGTTGCTGGAGAATGTGTTTGATTGTCTGGGCTGCATTCATTGCTCAAATAGCAGTTTCCTGCCTCCTTTAGGAAAAAGGCACAGGACAGATGGTGATGCAGGGCGAAAGCACTCCCAGTGCAAAATCATTATCATTAACTACATCCCCCCACAAATAATACATGTTTATCTGTCAAAATGAAATCTCCCTTGTGAAATGTTAGAACTTTCCTTTGCAATAATTCTTTTAGAATAAAAGCTCTTTTTATCTACTAACAACTCCTCTTGATTACCTAAGAGGGTAACTGCTCCTGGACATGGCAGTGGAATTTATTCTTTATTTTTGAAAGCAAATCCAGCTTAACATCCCCTAACCTTCACAGAAAGCTCATGTTCTTAGGTTGGAATCGTGCCCTTAGAATCCATACTTGATGGCTTCACATGATGTCCTGACTACCCATATGTATGTCCATCTGTTAGGCTGGCATGGTGCCCTCCCACAAGTTGCTGGACTTTGGCCCTAGGACAGGGCTGAGGACTGGATGCTTACTTAAATACTTATGTGACTTCCTGTCTGTGTGGGCGGGTGTGCGTGTGTGTGATGTACCCTCCTGCTTCTAATGGACAGGATGGAAGGTATTTGCCTAATTTGCTTCAGGCAAAACAGTCTAAATGTAACCCAGAAGAACTTTAGATAGGGGTGTTTTTGATAGAAAAATGGTAAGCAATTCCATGGAGTGAGCTGGATGTTCCAAGAGGGGTATGTAAATCTAAACAGTTTACTAGCAAAGCATTACTTTTTCTTAGGAAGAATTGCAAATCCTACAGACGGAAAAATAAAGTCAGTGGTAAATGGTAATTTTGAGACAGACCATTAACAGACACAAGAATGAAGTTTTCATGTGCTAAAGACTAAATGGAGGTGGGTTTAGAAAGGTATCCTTCCTGCAAGGGCCAGAATTTCGAAAGTTTTCACATAGTACTTCATCTTGCTTATCATTACTTTATTTTGCCAGCTTTGTTTTACAAGTTGAAAAATTGTGCTTTTCTTATCAACTGCTTCTGGGTGGCATTTAGTTCACAGTACACATCCAGGCTCAATCCACATAAGGAAAATGTGCAATTCCAAAGTCCTGTCTCTGCAAACTCTACAGCTATTGACTCAGGCTCTCCTCCAGGAAGTGCTCTGCCTGCTGTATTTTCTTTCTATCACATATGCATGCCTCCTAAGAGATCTTATTAGGCTGCAGATCCCTTAGCATCTCTTGTCAGATTTACTACACAGCACACACAATTTTGACTTCCGATTTACTACTGGGACAACAGAAGAAAGGAAAAACATAGATGCTGCAGAAGATTTTCTGGGGGAAAATCACTTAAACCCAAACGAATATTTTTGCAAATGAATACAATTTTTCCTGAAATATATTTTCTAATGTTTCCTGGAAGATGAAACTTTGGTTACTGCTTACAGAAAGACTGTGCTCTGCCTCATATATTCCTGTGGGAGGCTATGGCATATTCACCCCACTCACAAACCTTTCTGTGGGAAAATGAGTGAATAAGACTCAGAGTTTAAGGTCTTTTGTTTCTCATCTTGACTTTCAGCTTCCTATTATAGTCCATCAGCCTTCCCTGGACAACTGTTTCAAATGCCTTACAGTAACTTGCTCAAGACATAACATGCTTCAGGTACAGTGCAGAATGGAATTCATAACACTAAATAATGTAGTGTTTACAGCCACAACCCACTCTTGTCAAACTGCATGTTCCATGTGCTGGTACTTAAGACAACTTTAATAGTTTGATTAGGTATCTGTATGAGGAATGAATTCTGCTTATAATTTTGTTCTGTTTTTAATGGGCTAAATTGTAATGAAATCCTGGCTAATAATCAAGAATAAAAAAGGTTGATGCTAAGTCATCATGTATCCAGTCTTGAAAATAGCCTTTTAGCAGAAAGCTGTCAAATATAAGTCAAAGCATATTTATCTCATAATCATATATTTGCTGAATTTAAACCTTGTTGATTTGGAAGTTTAGTAACTCTAGACATAGGTTATCTTTCAGCTTGTTGAAATGACAACCCTTAGCAACTGAGCAATGCTCACTAGTATTTTCCAAGCATCTCCACTTTAGATTTGCTGCTTCTAATGAACTTCATAAAAAGTAGGGATGTGTGACTTACATGTAACTACTTAACTCATGTAAATTGGTTCCTGGCAATTTTAAGGACTTCAGTGTCCTTAAAAAGGGCACCTGTACAGTGCCCTTGAACTTACACATGTTGAAAATATGTACAGTACACACATTTTACACAAAACACTGTAAGGTCAAGATTATCTGATGCCTTTTATTCTGTAACTGTCCTGTTTTCAGCTGCATTGTTCAGCTCGAATTTTTAGATTTACTTTTTTCTTCCAAAGCTCTACCTTTGTGGAAGTTTTGCATAGAATCAGTAAGCTATTAATAATAATAAGACAAGAGGGCATTTCTGATGAGGAACTGGGAACAAAACTTCAGGAATTCTGAATTATCTTCTAGAGGTTATGGATGTATCTCAGGGAAACTGGTCTTAATAGGCAGTAGTTAAATACCCTATATGAATTATTGAATAATTTATTCATGATATGCAAGACTGAGCAGTTAAAAAGAAAAGAACAGTAAAATAATAATAAGAAACATGAGTGCAGAAAAAAACAGACAAAACTTCACCTTGTAGTTTCATCATAACATTAAAGTTTGGTAGATGAATTCCAGATTTATTTTCTTAAATGCCTGAGATTACATTATTTTTTTCAGACTTAATGGGTTGCACAGATTTTATGTCCTTTGATTGAGACACCTTTACCACAAGAAATTAAAATGTGTAAATTACATTCTATTCATGTAATTTCTGACAATTTTAAAATGATCTATTTATTTTAAAGTAATAATTTTTTAATATACACAATATGTATTTTTCTGTGGGGTGAAACTATTACAGTCTATTGTAAGCTCATCCCTTTCAAATTGCAGTAGATAAATCTGTGGTAATCTCCTTTGCAAGTATGCCATAGAACATGTTATAAATACCACAAGAAGGGCAAAATTTACTGTGCAGTAAAGGTCAAAGTGATAAAACCAATAAAGGGTATAATGAAGCCCATTGGCTGTGATTCAGCTGGACACTTAAGCAGATGACAATTTTTTAGCTTGAGAGAAGTCCCATTGAATTAAGTGTCCTGCTGAATATGTCAGCAATTTGGACTTTGTGCAGTACTATGTTTATCTTTATATTATTTAGATATTACAAATAAAATATTAGCTTTGTGCAAATATCTGAAATGACAGTGGCAGAACTGAAGTATTTACTAAGCCCCTTGTGAATATGAGAATTTAATGAAGATTTCAAAAAAATAATAAGGAAAAAAATCCATCCATATAAACATGACATTTGAAGTCAAAACTTGTAGTTAGGAGTTTGCTCCTCATATTTATTTTTTAATTTCATCAGGCATTGACTTCAGGATAGGCAGATAAAGGTGGGTGAAGCCCTCCCCATTTTCAGTGCAGCCCCACATCTCGGTGAGGCTCAGTCTCTGGGGCAGGATCGTGGCCATGCCCTCCCAAATGCCGCGGTGCCGTGTTGATCAGCAGAGTATCTGCACTTTGGCATACTATTTGCTTACTCCAGTCTCTTTGCTTCTCCTTAAAGCTCATTCCATATGTCCCTATAAATCTGGAAATAAGGAAACTGTAGTGATCCCTTAACTCAAAAGAAAGTCATGCTTTGTGCCTCAGGGCAAAGTGATATCAAATCAAGTCTACTGGTCTCCATGCAGCAGAAAATTTAATTCAGTTCAAGTTTTTTTTGAAATCAGGTTCAGTATCCAAATGATGAGCTTGATTTTCTTTTTGTTATAATAGATCTTGAATGAGTTGCTCTTGGTCTCTGCAAATGTGAGACAGGATTTCATACCCATGCTGTGCATTTTCAAAACCAATGTCACAATGGTTTTGTGTCTCTCTCAAGATTCTAAGCTAGGCTAAAGACTGTAATAACTGAAAGATATTACAGAAATATTTTCATTTGAGAGAAATAAAATTTCATTCATCTTCATTTTTGATTAATATAGACATTTCATGACATAATCTTGAGTAGAAATTCTTACTTTTTCTTCGAAATAGAACCAAATAAAAGTAACAAATAATTTTTTTTTTTTTGGGGGGGAACTCTTTTGAATGGGAACTACTAAACTGCTACAGGGCTAGGCATAAGTGGTAGTTTATTTATCCCCTCCTTGTTTTTTCTGGATTCTTTGATTGTGCTTCATCTACCATAATACCTTTTAATGTAGTAATTCAGCGAATTGGCAAAGTACTGTGCAAATGTTTCAAAGAACCCTAAACCACCCAAACTTACAGTGGCTGAGGAAATGAAATAATTCTATATACATTGATTCAATATGAATATAAATATTGGTTTCCATTTCTTCTGAATGGAAAAGTATAAATTTGGTCTATCTTTAATAAACATTAAAAATTTTCTATTAATTTTCTCCTTTCCAAGAGGTTTAAAATTAGCTCCTTTTAGAGAGGTTATATTTTGTATATATAATAAAAATGTATTTGTTTGTGTTTGGGCTTCCCTCAGTTTTATTACATTTGTGTAACAGTGAAATACTGATTTTAGTAGATTGTACTTGTGCTGTACAGTTGTAAATAATGTCCAAATTTGCATTCCCTCAACTATGGCAAAAGTTCTGGTTGGGGTAAAAATTCTCTCACTGTAAAACTCAGGCAGTTTTCTTTTCTTGAGCAACTCTCAAGTCAGAAGATTCAAGTGCAGGATGACTCTAGAATAAGTATACATACTCTTTTGAAGAAACATTATTTCTCATCAGAAAATGCAAGTCAATGTACTTTTGCAGTAGTACAACATTACTCTTCCCACGTTCAAGTTTATTGTGTGGTCTGGCTAATCTTGTGCTGCTACTGCAATGGACTTCTAAAACTCCCTTTCAATCCTGTGCTGCCATTTGACACCCAAGAAGAGCAGAGAGAATAATTTCACTAAATCATAACTAGTAAGGGAACCAAAGATGTGGATGAAAGTAGAAATCAATCTTACTTGAGAAAAAAGAGTAGGAACACTCCATGTTCTGCAAGCCAGCAGTTCTCAGGCTCAAAAGGAAGTCTAGCAAGCATTGCAGATTGAGTTGTCTCGAAAAGTCAATGGAAAAGAAAAGAAAATCCTTTCTCTTCCTTGACAAAGCCTATTGCCTAAACCAAGGCAGGCATTAATCAAAATTAAAGTGTGTCTGCAAAGCAAAAAGTCAGATCCAACTAAAAATATATTCTGCTAATCCATCCATTACTCATGTTAGCACGCTACCATGCCCAACTCAATTTTTATGCTTTGCTGGAATTTGCTATTACAGATCAATATTAATTGAACAAAAACAATTTGTAGGTTATTATTTTACCTTGTTTAATGTAGGGGGATACAGTATGGGTAAATGAAGGTGGTACAGAAGGTAATCCTATCCCCCAAGGAGTTGCAGCTGGACCAATTACTAAAGATTAGAAGCAGGCCTGATCTTAACAGGCCACACCTGTAGCCAATAAGAACAAGTGGTATAAAAGAATGGTTTTGTGGGCCCTGGAGTCTGATGACTGCTACAAGGACCAGGAACAGTCAGTGCTTAGAGGAGCTCCCTGTGAGAAACATCAAGGTGGTATGAAGTGCTGGTGATATGAAATCCTTCCACTATGACTTTAGAACTCATGCTATCTATGACAACAGTTGGAACTCCTATTAAATCTTTAAGTTGTTATAAAAGTTAGCAGAAGCCAAAGACTAGCACTATAGCATTTTCTATACATTAGAAAATGAGGAGCTGGATTACTTGAACAGTCTAAATTAACATATGTATTCTAAAGTAACATGTGCATATATTTTGGAGGAAATTTTGAAGATCAATTAAAATTTAAATAAAGGGAATATTTATAAATAACTAATAAAATATAATAGAGAACTTTATCTAATAGTTTTCTACATCAGAAATGCAAAGACTAGTATGTAACACTTGAGGACTAATTTTTTACTAGACTGATCTTCAGACCTGCTCCTACAGAAATATCATGTGGGTTATATCTTGATGCAATATTCAGAAGGCAGGGAAATGACAATACTTTGCTAAAGGGTATTTGTATTCTTTCTATTTCACTATTCCTATGCTTTTGCCTGAAAAAAAAATTATAAGTTTTTTTCTGTTTTGTTGTTGCCTATATTTCCCACCCACATGAAGAGTAAATCTGACTATTTTATCAGCTGTAAATAAGTGTTACTGTCTGAGCTGCTATCCAGTCCATTGTATGGGCTCTGTTCCAGATTGCAGCTAGGCTGCCCTGGACTAGTATCATCCAATTTGTATTTCTTTTCACATGGCAGAGGCAGAATTCTTCCTAGTTTCTTAGAATGCTGTGGGTGTGAAGTCAAAATGTGCCCTTCAAATGACTTAGGCCTAATTTTATAAGCTAACATGGTATTCAATGCAGAGAAGGACAAATTTATATTTTTATAATAAACATTTAATTATATCTAATTTCTTCTAGTCCTGAACTCTTCATACTTTTGTGCCTGCATTGGAGCACAGTATTGAACATCTGTAGTTGTCATGCACTAAGGTACAAAATGTGAATAACTGTCTACATAATTTTTCTGAGTCACACAGGGTTGTTTAAAGTTGTCCAACACTATTTAATACATCATTATTTATAATTTTCCCTTTGCAACTTTATCTGCCAGAAATATTGAGCTTTTATTCACATGCTCAGGAAACACAAGGAGAATCTTCTACACAGTCAAGATATATTGAAATTTTGCCTCTACCACGGACAGAATATTCCCTAAGGGGCAGCATAACATCTGTGCTTTCTGCCAATGTGAAAAAACTGGTCATGCCACTGAAAAGCAAAGATGGTGGCACATGCAATGTACCTTGTCCTCCAACCTTCTCCTTTCCAAGAAAAAAGAAATGAAAACTATCTTGCAAATCAGCTTACATTATTAAAGTTTCTCATCTGTTTGAGTTGGAGTAAGAAATAATTTTACTTGATAATTTTCTAGGTGCCAGACTAAGTCCTAAAATTTGGCTGAAAGAAGAATCTCAGAATGAAAGTATATATTGGTTCTTCTAGAAAAGTTGGGGCCATGTTAGGAAATACAATATTCATATTAATAACAACACTTATCCTCTCATAACCAATATATGCTGGTACAAAGCATAAGGTACTAGCTAAAACGTTAAAATTATTTCCCTGGTACCTTTATAGATAGTTTTAAAAATTAAAAGTTAGTTCCTCAGAGGAAAGGACTCAGAGTACAGTGCCTAAAATTCAGACGTGATTTTGAAGTGGTATTTTTATTAATGATGCAGATAGCTAGGAGTCTGCCTGAACATCTCATTACAGTTAAATAATGACAGTTCAGTGAATGGCAGGTAACTGGTAAATTCACCCATCTGCTCTTGTACCCTTCTGTTGTCTTGGATTCCTAAATTTACTGTGGATTGTTTTTTTCTTTATCTGCTATACAGTGTTGTCCTCTTCTAACCGGTTGATCTTAAACAGTCATTATCCTGCCCCCAAGAACTTTGTTGTGATGCAATATCATATTTACTAACTTCCACATATGAACAGCAGATGGTTGGAACTGAGTACACATAAACATGTGTGACTGTATGTTTCCAGCCTTTAGCTCTGTTTAACCCTTCAGCAGCTCCTCGCCTTTGCCATTTAACAGTCTCATTTTGAAATGGGAAGGAATTGAGACTGTGAAAACATATTTTTCCTGTTTACACTAGTGGTTGAGGGTTTTTTCTTTATTATTGTGATACCTAAGGATACTTTGTCAAACTGTTCAGTAGATATGAAAGTCTGTTTTAATTCCAGCTGCTTACATTGTGATTGTGTACATCCCCCACACAGATGGGGAAGCACGGTTTGCTAAAAATCACAACACATAGTTTGTGAGACAGTGTTTCCAGACACTATAACAATAGTGTCAACAATATTTTCATTAAATTTTAGGATTCTGCTTCACTTTATTTTCTCTTTCTGTTTTATGCAATAGCAGAAATGCCTACTGCTCAGGCTGTGATAAACTAGTAATTATATTTTTTTATGTGGAGTCATTTTACATATAAATATAGAAGTGCTCTACATTGTTCTTATCAAAATACTTATGTTGGATATTTTGACATAGCTTCATGTCTCAGGCAATTATTCAAAATGTCACAATCAAACAGTCATGACTTATATGAGTATAAGCTATGCTGAGTGCTTAGCAACAGAAATCTGAGTATATATCCAAAAGATACTGGCATGGCCAAAAGAAGTTGCCTGGTAGCCTTGTGGTGCTTCAGTGGCTGGGGTGCCAACAGCAGCATTCCCATGGAATGTGGGATGTGGCACAGGCTCATGACAGCTTAGCATCTCTGTAACTACAGTGTCAACTGGAATGTGCAGTTTGATTCTTTTTGAACTCTGTGTTTTAGCCACAGAACTTGGCTTGAAAACATTTTTAAAATTTATTTGCTATTACTGCTGACTTTCTAGGCAGATACTTAACTTGACTGAAACTTTTTCCTGTATTTTGGGATGAGACATAGTTATGCAGTGTCTCACGTTCTACCTCCGTACCAATGCTTTGGCTTCCACAGATCCAGGAAACCACGTTACTTTTCACCCATGACTGGCAGTGCCTGACTGCCTCAGCCTGAATTTAAATCCCTATTAATGTAGTAAGAACAAAATAAAAATGTAGTTTTATGTGGAAAAAGTTTCACTGTTACTTGTTCCATCTACACCTGCAACACCTCAGTGTTACTTGCAGTAACTCTGGAAGAGTTGCATTACACAAAGGCTTTGTATGGCATGTGTAACAATCTTCTGTTCAGTTTTGCACATATTGGATTGCCTTCCAATGTGTGTTTTCCTGTAACTATATCTTTGTATTACCTTGTTTTGATTACAATATTTGAGAAAGTAATAAGCACTTGCTAAATATTTGTTTTGTAATATTGTTAAAATATACAAGTTGCTTTTACCAAAGCAATTGCCTTTAGTCCCTAAAGTACAGGTCATGGATGAAATCTAGCTAGACAACTAGTTTTTTTTTCAGCAGGAAAGATTTTTAATTCCATCATCATTAGCTGCTTGCATCTGGTAGCTGCTGCTTCTTAATAACACTTTGCGCTTTTATGGACTCAGTTTACATATTTTATTTCTTTAAAAGAATGTAAAGAGAAATAACACTACAAGATTTTAAAAAATTCATTCTAGTAGTGTTAGTAAATTAAAAGGTATTTATAATCTTTTTAGCCTATCCATATATCTACTCAGAAACCTTTGGATCTGCATGATGGAAGAAAATCTCATTTTCCATCTACCTGTCACTGTCAACTTCACATCCAACCTGATATCTAAATACAACTCCAAATGCATACTGAAGGAGGAATTAAATTTATAAAATGGAAATTAGGTGTCTGAACCTCAATTACTTTGCTACAGAAGCTGAAAAAGTCAAACAACAAACTACTATATATCTATAAATTTTCCTGCTCATTAATATACTCCTTCAGTAAAAACACATACACAATCATGCCAAAAAATTAAATACCACATTTACACTAGACTTCTTTTAATATCTACTAGTGTTAATGAGCTATTGTAATATGGTATTATTAACCAAAAGATTACTTAATTCTATATACAGACTGCTGGTTATAACATCTTCAACTAAAACTAAAAATATTTTCAGCAGAAAGCAATTAGAGTGATGCTTGGGGGAAGGAGGTTTACAAAATTCAGCACAATACTGAACAAAAAAATTAAATTCTTGCCACAAAAAAATAATGTAAATGGACTTGATTTTATTTCAGTGTTGTACAAAAACATTTTTCTCAATTATTTTCTCATCAAATGAAGGATGACAAAAAATAACTACCCAATTCGTATATATTCATTTTTATTTCAAAATAAACACAACAGATGTTGTGCAAGAAAGGATAAAGTCATTGAAAGTAGTTGTAGTGTTGTTGTTATTCTAATATGAAGTAAAGCCATGTTCTATCTGGAATGGAAACGAATGGTTTTTCTGCCCAAACCTAAAAATAAGCCAAATCACATAGTTGGGAGAAAGAAAAAATATTAAAGAAATATCTGTTTAACTTTTGCTCTAATGCTGGAGCATCTCCATCAATGAGAGGCTACAGAAGAGCAGCAGCCTGCATCTTATTACTGTGATTTATCTCAGTGCTCAGAACTACTCTATATAGCAAATTGAGAAACCATGGCTACACTTGCAACACCAGCTGAAGCTGACAAGGTGCTAGGTCAGTGGGAATTTTCAGAGGAAAAATGATGATTGAGGGAGCCACTGATGGAGCTGATGCTGCAGGGCTAAAAGGGAGAGAGGTGTCTGGAAGACAGATATGCAGACATACACAAAAGCAGACTGTAAGCATTTCATTAAAATCAAGATTTTATTTCCTAGTTAACACTTTTATTTCATGCTGTTCCCTCCACACCTTAGCCTAGATTTGCATTTTTTTTCAATCCAGTGTAATTTGTACTTTCTTTAAAATATGTTTTCATCTCAGTTTAGTACTACAAGATGTCAGGGCCACTCAGATAATCTGTTTGTCTATACTACATTTGAAAGTGGAGGAAGGATTCTAAATCCAGATGAATGAAACCAGTACCCAGCATCAGCCAGTATGAATTGCAGTCATTCAAGGGTAGGCAGACTGGTGACAGTGAAAGAAGGATGAGAGAAGCTTCAGGTGGCTTGTATCTACAAGCTATTATTCATTTATACTGACAAAGCATAGGAAAACACAGTGGTCAAATTTACTCACAAATCATTATACATAAGTATGTGTTTAGAAATTGCTGGTGGGTAATCGTTGCTCATCTTCAGAAGTATCTTCTTTATTAATAGATTTTCAATGAATAGTTTTGTCATACCTTTACAGTGTCAACAATTTCAAGAATTAGTCACTACCTATGTGAATAGATGTTTTGGGCCGTGCAGCTAAAGGCTTAATTTTGCAGAAGTTTTATATCAATGTAAGCCAGTGTTTTTTTGCAAAAAGAAGCAGTCCTGGCCAGTCTTGGGCTGCTCATTTCCACTTCATTCAGCTCCTTTCTTCATGCAAATACAGGTGACTGTGTGACTGTGAAACCACGGTGAACTAAAATTAAACTGTTTTTTGGCTGGCTAAGATTTACTCAATTCTCCTCCCTGTTCCAGATCACTAGAGAGGTGTGCACCCCACTGTGTAAGAGGGAAACCTGGGGTCAGGAATAAGCACTTAAAACAGACTGAGTACAAGGCTCTTTGTCTCAGTATGGCTGACAAGCTTTTTATGGTAAGGATACATTTTCAGAAACAGCTAGTCCTAATGACCTTGTTAAATAGATTCTACAGAGTCAATTTCTTTTGCCAGCACTGAGCATTTCTTTGGCAATATCAGAAACTCTAGCTTAAGTTTTGCCCCAGCTGCGTATCAGTTGTTCCTATAATGTGTTTACCTTTTGTTTGTGAAGGCAGTGTGGATTATTCCTTAAATGACAATATTAACATGTGTCAGAACTCAACTGCTTTCCAGGCATATGGCAAACTTTCATTTTGTAACACAGTTGTTGACATCAGTCATATTCCACTAACAGCAGAAAAGTGCAAATTTTGAATTAGTCTTTGATTGCTTTCATTGATACCCACAGGATTTATGCAGGCCTGGTTGTAAAACAATGCTGCCTACTGTAATACAACACAATTTTCAAACAGAACACTTATTTTAGACTTAAAAGCAGATTACACTGTGACACTGTTTCAAGATGATTGACTGTAATAGTTACAGATTAGTCAAAATGCATTACAGGATATGCATTATATATCAAGACATTATAAGTTATGAGAAACTACTGTCAAGGAAGCAATTATGATAGCTCATCTTGCAATGCTAATTAAAAAATGTCTGCAAAATATGTTATCTACATTTATGAAGCTTCCTGCATTGATCAATGAAGTAGATATGACAGTGTAAAGAGGAGTACTATGATTACTTAGTAGGTATCTAAATGGCACTGGAGAACTATTCACAAATGCATACTGCTGGAATACTATTCTATGGAATAAGTGGTGATTGGAAATGATTTTGTAACCTTGGAACAACTTCTAGTCCCATAAAGTAGTTTTGCTCAAGTTGTACAGTATGTGTAATGTCTTCCAACATAACTAAAGATGGTGATATGCAAATCTAGCAGCTAACTAGGAAACAAGCTGTATTATAGACAAATGAGATCCTAAAATGTGTTTCACTTACAAGGCACTCTTGACACTTACTATGAAGTGCTAAATATCATTCTGGACATTCTAGTTCAGGAAAATGAAGCAGAAATTGGCATAGATGCAGAGAAAGGCAGGCAGGAGAATGAGAGGCTCACCTTGCTAAGAAAAGTTGTTATGTAGCCTTAGCCTTAGATTAAGAAAGCAAACAATGGTAATGAGATAAGAAATATTTGAGCCACAGTCATCATCCAAACCACAAGGAATGGTTATTAACAGCTCAGGTACACAAGTCATCTGAAAATTAAATAAATGTTCATGATCATAGCAACAATCAAATTCTGAAAGAGTTTTTCAAGCAGTTGATTCAAAATCCCTGATTTTCTTTAAACTGAAATGATGAAAGTTTGGTAAGCAGCTTATTTGGTGTGATTCTCTGCAATAGAAGCAGGTTGGACTTCATAGAATCATAGAACCACAGAATAGGGAAGGGAGTTGGAAGGGGGCCATCACGATCATGGAGTTCAACTTCTGGCCCTGTGCAGGACACCAAGACTCACACCATGTGCCCAAGAGCATTGTCCAAAGGCTTCTTGAACTCTGTCAGGCTTGGTGCTGTTGACCACTTTTCTGGGGAGCCTGTTCCAGTGCCCAGCCACACACGTGAGAAACCTCTTCCTGATACCCAGCCTAAATCTCCCGACTCAGCTTCCTCCATTCCTTGAGTCCTGCCACTGGTGGTATCAAAGTTCTTTCAGCCTTAACATTCCTGTTGCAACTGAAATACCTTCTAAAATCTGCTTTGCAGTTAGCTTTCCCATCCCTTCAAACACTTTTTATAAAGTAAGAGGATTGCTTTTATCCTTTGCAATAGTAATAATACCAAGTCAATGGTTATTTCCTTCTATCTCCTCATCAATGTCTCAATGATAATGAATATATCTGCATTGCATTATATCTGTCATTACTGCTAAGACTGGAGTATTCTTTCCTGGTGCAACAATTTGACTAAAAATGAAAATAATTGAAAAATTGAGAAATAAGTTATTTCCATGTTTACCATCCTTGAGAGTATGATAGACAATCTGCTATTATTTAGAAGCTTCAGATTATACATAATTAGAGGAACAGCCTCTCTAAGTCCACAAATTCCCTTTATACAAATAAAGGCATGAGAATAGCTAAAACCATGGCACCATTTAGAAGGGAATAAAGAGATGTGAGCTGGTCCTGTCTCCACCTGTGAAACTGTAAGATAATATGGTATGAGGGTCCTGATTAGTGGGATCACAGAATGATTAGAAATTTTAAAATATGTAAAATTATTTAATGGTTTTAGATTTATTTTTCCTCAGAATAGAAAATATTGAATTGCCAGTCACATCTTCACAAATTTGAAATGCCATTTTCAGTTAAAGAATGGTTTCTTAGTCACATAATGTAATATGGAGATAATTGTATAAAATAATCTTTGAACAAGTGGATAATTGAGTACTTGAGAACATCTGCAGTCAAAACTATTAAAAAATCATTCACAAATAGTACTGTCAAATTTTAAAAACATTTATGTTTCTGTAGAATTTTGCATTATACATTAAGAAAACCTGCTAGCAGAAGTTGCTAGTGGGCAAGGGATAGAGAGTCATCAAGCATTAGCTATGTCCTCTACTGAAAATTTCTCAAGAACTCTAAAAGTACCTATGTGTCATTGGAGTAATTGTCATATCCTAAATTACCAGTAATGTTAAGTGAAGCTAGGAAGGTCATTCTGCAGAGAAATAGACTCATGCACCTGTATGTGTGTTATCTTGATGCTAGTTTGAATGTATCTGATTGACACTTTAAGGTGGGTATTTGAACATAACTCTTTTCCAGTAAATACACATTTTGTTCTCTAATGTTAGAATACTAAATAAAGATTTATTGATTTGAAGGAAAAATTTCAGGTTCACAAGACATAAATGAGTATCATGATTGAAAATCTATTCTGTCACTTGGGATTGGTTGTATTTTTAGCTTTGGGAGGAAAGCCAGAAGGTAGTTCAAAGCCTGACCTTTACTCCTCAATAATCAGACCTATATATAGTGTTTTACTGGACATGCCTTCATAAAAGAGCTTCAGGTCCTTGGTCTCCCTATTCTGCTCATTAAACAAAAAGGTTGCAGCTATGGAAAAGGTTACTTTGCTATCAAGTAGAGGTGGTAAATGTCTTTCTAAAAGGAATCCGCTCCTCATCTCAGATTCTGTACACTTCTTGGATTTAAGAAGGCATTTTCACATAAGCACCTATTTTGCTGCTTCTCCCCAAATGGTATTTGCCTGCTTGGGTGTATAATTTTTTGCATATTTTCTACAGTAAATGAATATCACTCACCTTCAGCTATGCAACATTGCTCTAATTGAGAAAGGCAAGAAGCATTAATCATCAAAAAGGCTCCAAACATATTTGCTTTCTTAGATTTAGAACATTATAAGCAGCAATATATACTTGCCTCTAGGGCTGACTTGACCTATGTGCCAAGCGTGCTTGTTGTAAATGTGTCATATTTCCATAACTGTTTAAAACTTTAGAAGGAAGAGAAACAAAGATCTATGGTAAGAGTTGAATACAAATTATCACTTTCCTATCAGTAGCTTCATCGCATGGTTATAATTTTGTTACAATCTTTAAAACTTTTAACAGTGAGTCAGTACAGAATATATTTGCTTTAGAATTATTGCAAAATTTTCTGTGTAAAATCACCTATCTTAAATCATAGCTCTTTCATCCAGCATTGTGACTGTAATTGGATAGAAAATAAGTTGAAGATAGTCCCAAGACAGGTTCTGGATCCAGAGCTATAAATTTCGAAAAAATAAATTATAAAATTATTTAATTATTACAAATTAGGAATAAACTCTTGATGTCTTTCAAAAGCTCAAAACCAGATTAAAAATCTGAATTTTGTTGTGATTGGATATTTTATAAGAATGAAACCATTTTTGCAACACACAGATTGGCTCACATATATTTACCTGAAAAATGTAAGGAAACAGAAAATGAAAATACAGGCTTGACTACTAAAAAGATTTGCTCTGTCTTCTGAAAATGCTTCTCTCATCAAATCAAAATATCTTTCATTGGAAAAGATGTTACTTGAATATAAGATAGGCAGACACTACACTTTCCTGACCCTGGACATAAAAGAATTTTGCATTTCCATTAAAAATATATGACTCGTGGGACTCAGCTGACGAGCATGGCCATCTTCAAAGCTTGAGGATTTGCCTCTATGGCCAACCTGGTTAGTGTGTTCTTTGGCAGCTCCTTCCTTTGTTAATAATTTACAGTAGTTCTCAAATAGTTTCAGTCAGCCTCAGTACAGAGTTCCAATTATACCGTAAGGAGAATCGTTTAACAGTTATGGCCAGATTCTAGCACAGATCTCTTTGGTTCTGGAGACTGACACTAAGATATCAGAGGTACAATTTCTTCTGGAGGGTCTCTTTAGGAATGTAACCTCAGTATGTTCTTGCCTGAAGATTATTTTGATGTCTCTTTATAAATATATTCCTACTCTGATCATCAGTCTTCATATGCAAGTCAGTCTTGAGTTTAATTTTATTTTTATACTTTTTCCATTGGTAAAAAAGAATTATATTCTCAAAGACTCTGATCCCCTATAGATTTTAAATTTTTTTTTAAAATACTATATAAAACATAAACCTTTTTCCTGCTATGTGATGTATTGATATTTTTGGTTCACTGTTTGTATGTAGTAAACGGTCTAAATTCTTCATCATAGAAAGACCTTTGCAATTGGATGTGCTTTTATAGTCCCAGAAAATAAAAAAAAAAAAAAGATGTGTCTTCCAACTGCATTTTATCTAGATGGTAAAAAAGACACCATCACACAGTAGTGACCTTTCTGACAACAAAAGAGAATAAAAAAGATTAGTCAAAAATGACAAATGCACATGCTAAAAGTGGTTATAGGTTACTATCCATAATTGTGTCTCAAAACTGGATATAAAAGACAAGGGATTCAGACACTGGTACTGTATCCTGTCACCTTAAAAAGACAACACTACTAGCAGGGAAACATTAAATTATGAAGATGATGCCCTCAGTTTCCAAGTTAACTCTGCAAACTAAAACTTCAATTCACTTTAGTCTTCTTAAATGGGGAAATTTGTGACTGAAGAAAAAGAGAAGATACTTTTGAATCCCAGTGTTCTGATTTTATTTTTGAAGATATTTTTAAATTGCTATTTACATTATATTTGGTTGTGACAGTCTTGCAGAGAATCAGCTCAATACTAAGATCTATTTAGATATGTATGCAGCATTTCAGCACATTAAACACAGCTCATGTTTTTTAACTTTTCTTGTCATAGTTCAGTACCTCTTTGACATGCATTAAAGACATCACCACAGATTTCAAAATGTTTTGACAAATCTTGTCTCTATATGCACTTAATGGTAACTTGAATGCAAAGCCATTTTGGCACTGTGTTCCAATTGAATATAGTGCAAATTCTTCAAAATTTTATTCTGGGAAAAAACCTATTCCACCAAAGGCAATTGCACTAATAAATACCAGATTTTGTTAGTTCATTTCTTTTCAGCTTTACTGCCCCAAATCTGGCAACTTGCTTTGTCCTTCAGGAAAACAAACCCATTATGCCATTTTACTGCATGTGTGATAAATTGGATTATATTAAAAAGCTGCTCAAAATTAATGCTCAAAATGGATTTATCTGTATTTTTTTGTTTTAATAGTCAGCATTGGATGTATTTTTCAATCATAGCTCATTTGAGTTAGCTTAACATGATGCAATATGATTAATCAATATTCAGGCTGACAAATCTGGTGTTTGCTGTCTTTTCATTTAGGATGATCTTTAGCTTTTGTGTAGTTCTCTGCAATATTTTCTCTTTTTTGCAATATGCTCTTGGATGAGTAATGACATTTAAATTGTCTCTGGCCTCTGCATCTGTACTTGCTGAAGTAATTGGGAGTATTTTACTGTCTTGGCTATTACTTTATACTTCTCTGGATTTAGGAAGACATAGTCACATAATTTACAGTCAGAGGGTCAACCACTCTTTTCAATTCTACTCAACTGTATAGATCTCTGTTCTCCAAACCTTGGAATTGACATTGGATAGGAAAAAGTTTTCAAAACTTTCTTGCAGATAAATTAGTTTCAAAGGGCTCATATAAAACTAAATTTTTCTAATTATTAAATCCCATGAATGCTTTGTAAATGAGGAATCCATTCAACTGCAGTTGTATCAGGTAGCTTGTCAGAGTTCAACTAAAGATGGGTTTATGTTGAGAGCTGGGCAAAAGCAACTGATAATGGTATGTGTGGGTATGTGCTGGCTTTGAATACTAAGAGACCTTCTGTCATTAGTTCTGTTTTACCTAAATCATAAGGATAATCCATAGTGCCTGTCCTGTCTGGAGCTGGAGATGATTAAATACAAATGTTGGAATAGATTAATCCATAGACATAAAGGAAATTCAATGTGCTAATATTCTGCAATAGGCACTTATTAACTTACCAGGCCCCTATTGACACTGTACCATTGGCACCAGCCCTTTATGTGTGAAGGGTGGATATACCACATTCAAAGACAATAAAAGAAGCCTCCATTTTCTTTAACCAATGTGCAAATTAGAGCAAGAAGATAAAATATTTCATGTTTTATATTTATATACACTAATATTGATAACTACACATTATTAACTATTTTGAATGAGATAATGATAGTTTTATACAATTAAGATATTTAAGATAAACACATTTAAGACAGATTTGGAAGGGCCTCTTTCATCATCATTGCTACTTTCTGGCTCTGCAGGAAGTCATGTGCTATGATTCTTTCTATTGCTTATGTTCCCCTTTGAAAATGGGGTTCCTGACCTATTTAATAAAATGGGCTGAAGTTTTATTTCTGCAACAAAAAATAGACTAATGATATTATTCTTTATGCCTACTCCCTCTTAAATTAGGAAAAAAAGAATTAAAAGAGCATAAATTAATTAGCCCAAGTAACTGTAATAGTGGCCAAAGTTTTCTACATGCAGTTCCTTTGTGTCTGTTATTTGAAAGATTTAATTCAATGTTGATTGCAGGAATGTGCTGTATATTCAGATATTCCGTCACAATGGAAGTTTGGTGATCATGAGAAATTCAGAAAAATAACTTAATTCAGTAACATTTCAGAGCTTGCACTGCTTCAGAGCCAAGACTGAGATGCTGAGCATTTTTATTGACAGGAATATCATGGTGAATTAAAATTGCTGATCAATAATTAGAAATTAATCTGTAAGTAATTGTATTTATATTCCCTAGATACACATTTAAAGTTTGAATAAAATGTTTTCTTAAGATTACTGGGTTTTTTTGAAAACTCAGCTTCAGGTCACCTTTCACCCACACATTAAATCATCAAATCCTCTAGATAAAGATAAGCTTATGTAAGTGTATCAACACTGGATGATCAGTGTTAGTTGCCTGAATCAGTGAGGCTACTGGTCTGCTAAAATTCTTGGCTAAAACCCAAGATATTTTATTTCAAACTTAACAAGTTGTAATTTAACAAAGGCCTAGTTCAGCCTTGCAGTCCATGTGCAGCTGAAATATTCATAATGAGAAAAGAGTAACTTTAGGAAACATTTTCTTTAGGCATAGGGACTGCAGAGTCATAGGTTCATGGACCACTGAATCACAGGGCCAGGACCTGCTGCATACTTAGAACAGAATCAGTTACATCTTCTAGAAGATTTTGTGCACAAAAGTATTTATCTTTTTTTTTTTCCAGCTACAGTAGTTACTCTAATGCATGGAATTTCCTTTCTTTGCAAACCATTATTTGCTTGCATCTTTAGGTAAAGTTTCTGTGCCAGAAATTGTATTAGTCATTCCTAAACCATGTTTTTGGCCAACCTTTTAGCAAAAATTCCTAGTGCTGTACTTTCTGCTCTATTCATTCAGGGAGCCAAGTGAACCAACACAGATTTCTTGCATGTAGAAAATAGTTTTAAAAACTCTCAACTAGAATACATAGGTGAAGTTTTTTGCACTAATTGCTTGAATTTCCCTCAGACTAAGGGTCATTCCACTGATTGAAGGGGCTTTGTAAGCTATCCCTAAGGTTAACTTGACTTCCTGTAAGTAGTGGTGCAGCTCCCTGAAATATTCTTTTACTCCAGCCATATGTTCATAATTAGTAACTGAAAGGTTGTTGTCATGGGAACCACAAGAAGACTTTTTGCTGTCCAGAGTTATCCTAAATAAAATTGATAAACTCTGAAATGTAGTTTTCATTAGAAGTCAGGAAGACCCTTGCTCCAGTGGGGAAATACATGTAAGAAAAGTTGTGCTGCAGTGTAAAACTCTCTCCAGTCATGTTGAAATGTTGAAGAAAAGAGTTTTTGCTAAGGATCTAGAGCTCACAAAAAAACCCTTATTAAAGTTCAACAAAGAGAGATTGTGTTTGTATAGCAGAAGCTTCAGAGTTGATGAATATGGTGACTGGGCAAATGGCCTCCAGAGCCAGTTGAATGTTCTGCTTTCATTGCCACTGCAGGCTTCTGATTTGTTTGTCAAAGTTACAGCTCTTTAGCTGGTGGAAATTGCTTTTTGCTTTTGGCTAAATAAACTGACCCAAACAGATGGAGCATGACAAAAGCAAAGCAATGTCATTGTCTCATTTGTCTCTGCTTATGGAATTATGCACAGTCAGTTATGTCTCCTCCACACAGGGAGTCTCTTTGCTATTGATTCATAGGCAAAAGATCCATGGAGGCCAGTCAGCACTGGCTGAGTAACTCATGAATACCAGGGAAAGTAGGGTAAAAATATTTAGTAGGAGTGGAGGGAGTAGCAGGGCAGAGAAGTTCTGACTAGACAATATATCTTTTGTGTTTGTTTCTTCTGGCTTCCAATTTGGTTTGCAGAAAAGGACTCAGTATAGACAAATGTATGCATACTATAAAAGGATTGTTGAATGGGTAAAGCATTTAAAAATAAAACTGTTTAAAACACTTAAATGCTATTTTTTGATCAATATCTGAAAATGAAGCCATCAAATTAAATAACCTGCCTTTTTTTCTATTTTTTTTAACCCATGTGGAATGTTTATCCAAAACAAATTCAAAAAAGTCATTGAACTTCCTACATTTTTTTCTGCCTCAAAAATTTACTTTTTTTAAACACTTTCTTTTTATTCTGCTACTATCTCAATTCTGGAATTAGAATAAAAACCTCTTTCTCAGCTTGTCATTTCAGTTGATATCACAGCAGATCTAGGAAGAAGAATCAATTTCCTTTTTTTTAGTGCATGAACTTCTGATTTTACTTTTATTTCAGTTTTCTTTTTTGGAAGATGCATGTTTAATGTTCATTACTGACAGGTAAATTATCTCTAAATTAATAGTTGTCGAACTGCTTGTTTAACCTATTGAATAATTCCTATTTCTCACAAGTGAATGATGTTGTATAGGATTACATTTGCCCTTCCTGCTTAAATGAAAGTAATCACTGGCTTTAGAGAATAATGAATTTCAAACAGCAAATAAAGATTAATGAACAATAAATATTATTGTGTTCTTATGTGAAACCAAATATCAGTACTGGCTTACATTGGTGCAATTCTTTGTAGAAAACATAAATTTTCCAAATTTTAGTTGAGAATAAAGCAACTTTGCTTATTATTAGGAAATAAAAAGCCTACTCTTACGACTCCCTGTATGTTTGAATGGTACTTCTGCTTAATCACTCTCTTTGAAGAATGAATATGATCATCCTTAAAGGATTATAATAAATAAATAATGAAGACAGCAGTGTTTCAAGTGCTAAGCTACTCAGCCAAATATTACTTCTGTACAAACAGCAATCTTTTCTGAACCACATGGTATGATAAATATATTCCCTCTGCCATACTATTCAAATGGATAAGGGGAATAAGATGACAAATTTCTTTAAAATAACTTTTGAATTGCAAAAAATATCAGTTTTGATTTTATTCTGTCATACATAACATTCTGTAAACTTTAAAAATACTGTTAAAATTTCTTTTAAATACAAGACTGGAGTTTTGCCCTTTATATTTAAACATTAAAAACCCCTTCTTATTTATCTTCCATATAAAAGATATTATTTTGAAATTTCAGAGAACTTGGTTAGGGAAATAATAAAAATATTTCTCATAGAGTTGTTTTTAGTGAGGAATTTTGAGATTTCCACCATATTTTCTGACTTCTTCTCCATACCTTCAATTTTAGGGGGCTAAACTAACAAAATACTTTGAGTGCAAACCTATATTAAAAGTGGCATTGCTCACAAATCAGCTGTTAAAAACAGTGTTTATAAAGGGCTACACATATTTTTTCTAGTACAATTCTCTGTAAGAAGTTATTGATTGAAATTTATTATTGAAATTATTGATTTTGGTGGTGAAATTAGTGTTTATTCACATAATCCGAGACCAGGAAATTATCCAGGAAATTATCATGGTATATACAGAGAATTAGGATTAGGAATGTATGATTGATCTGAGTGTTGTATAGTAAAAATTACTGCATATAATTTAAACTACTAGTAGTTTTTTATCTCTGTAAATTGTTAAAAATTTTTGGCTAAATATAAAAAATATGAGTTTGAAAATTTGATTTAAATGATGTTATAGTAAGATTGTATATCCATTGTTAGACCTTCTATAACACTCATATAAAACAGATTGTTTATTATTTCATACAATCATAAACTGCTGAATCTTCATGCTGTTTTAACTAGCATTCTTAGGTGAAATTTCTGCCCTGGATAACTTGAAATCTCTGCAGAGTCTATTATTAGTCATTTTTAGATTTTCATTTAACCTCAGACACTTAGTTTGGTAAATGTTAATTCCAATTTCTACCAGTCCATTCAAGCATCTGAATGTCATTCACACTTTGTTGGATATTAAGATACATCTGTATTGATCTGATATTTTATTTTTAGCATCACCTTTCTTGATCTAGTGAAATGCAACCAAATAGCTCCTGAATAGGTTCCTGGCTCTGCCTTTTTCTTTGTTATGATATCATCAGTGGGAGCTGTGAGTTAAGCCTAGGTTTGTTCTGCTTGTTTTTATTTGAGAAAAATGTATCTACTTTATTTTCCTTCCTTTTGGGGAGAGAATTGTTTCCTATTCATCCTCTCTGGCCTTTTATCTGCTACTATATATTGACAAATGTAACTTATTCTGCTTGCCTACAGATTTGGCCAAAAGGCTGTCTGGTTTTATCAGCTTATGAACATTTGGTCCATTCCAGCTGTATTGCAGATTCTGCCTTGTTTCTGAGGCTGCAGATTCTGTCCTGTGTCTCCGTATTTCAGAAGTGTACAGACTTGTGTGACTTTACCAACAAATTGAAAGTATTTGCAATGGTTTCCTTATGCTCAGTAACGCTCAGAGCTTGGCTGTCATGCTACGAGACAAAATCCAGCTACACTGAGGCAGTCAATGCCAAGTGGAGAGCCCTGGCTGGCAAAATCCACAATGAGTGTGCCTTACAGACTGTTCGGAAACTTAATCCTATTTCCATAAAAGCATGTCACAGTGTTCACCACTCTCTGTATGTATTCTTGACAGATAGCTGGCTTGTCAGCTGATTTGGTTATGATTTGAAAAGAGAAATAAATATAGGCCTGAAAATGGATTTGCACCAACCAGAGAACTACTGCTTCTGTTCCTCTCTGTTTAATTCCTCACTCCTGTTACACTGCACAGAGAATCTCAGAGCATCTGCAGACATACAGACAGTTTCACATGTGGGATCTGGAAGTCCTGGAACCATTCAGTCATGCTTATTTCCAAGGAAACAGATTATTTTTCTAGTATTTTCAAATATTCAAAGCATCAATCTCTTGATGAGTAAATCATTATAATGCCATTATTATCAGTGGAGGTAATCTGGCTTATACTGGCACAACTCCTGATCAAATAAAGATTTCCATTTAGTAGTGACAATAAGGGACAGAACTTGGTCTGTGACTGAAGTCCTCCTATCTCTTACTCACTGAAGATTCAGTGACTCCAAAATGTATTTGCCTAGTGTGAAAATAAAAAGTTTGTGCTGCGCATTCTGAACTTCATTTGCCATTGGCTACAGAATAATTCTAAAAAATTCACTGAAAATAAGTTAGTTAACACTTCTATTTGTGCTTAAGTTTCCTGTATTTAAGTTCCATTCTGATTTTCTTCTGTTTTGCTGAGAGCATTGCCTGAATTAAATGTTCCATTGAAGTGTGGAAAATTTCACCTGGATCATACTGTCAGCTTGTAGGACATCTGTTGCATCTGCTGCTAGGTGTCTGTCACTTGCAAATCCACTTGTATATTGAAGGCTGCTGTCTCCTCTGTCAGTCAAGCACTCTGTTTGCTCAACCTGCAGTTAATTTCCCTGATCTTCGTGATACCATGCTTTGCTGAGCCTTGCATTCTACCTTCATAATGTCTAGCTCACCCATGTTTGCTTTGTGTCCATCTTTACCTTTCAGTATCATATCTAAATTATACATCTTTCAAGACTATTAACGTGTATCAGAGATGTTGCATATATGACAAAGGTTGTAATAAACTTGATATCTAGGATACTACAAGGTTGAAGAGAAGTAGACAAAAATTTCTGTAGGGCAAAGTTTCTCTTCACTTTAGAGAAAAAGCATAATACTCTTAGCTGAGTGCTCACTTTTTCATGTCCTCTCCCACTTTTACTCTGTGCAATCAGTGCTAATAGATTTCATAATTTTATTCCTTGTAGATCAGAGTTATTGTTATTATCACATTTTATTTGAAATTATTTAAAATTGGTATGTACAAGGAAGAAAATGAGATATTTCTGTCTTCATTCTGTAAATTTTTTTAATAATTAAAGCATTCCCTAAAGGCTTTTAAAGGAAGACAATCAGATCAACAACTATTTTTTAAATATATAGAGGTTATTCAATTCTTTTTGTTTTGAGACTGTAGTTCTATTTCTTTAATGAATTAGTAAGGTTTTTACTTTTCTTTTGTGTTCATAATGCTCAAATTTTCAGTCTACCCACTTTGCTTCCGAGCTCAAGGTGCTTGCTATCAATCTGATATACTGCAGTGTATGCAAAGTGTATTTTTTGCATACACTGGAATGCTCCTCTAGGGTTCCCAATTATAGTTTAAGAATTCTTTATATTCCCCAGGGCCTCCTGAACTTAGGAGCTCTTAAAAGTGCTTCCGAAGCATTATTTAAATAGACTGAATGATTAGAGATTAACAAAAGTATAATTTTATGAGTTTGTACATGCATATGTACAAGTTGTTGACATACAGGTAATATAAAAGTTTCAATAATGAGCTGAGGTATTTGACAGTATAAATATTAGAGTAGACTATTGATTACTGAATGTAATAGGTGAAGAAGTATTTTAATAGCAACCTTGTGTAGTCAGCCATGGAAGAGCTTTGCTGTCATGGAAAATTAAACTAAGCCCTGAAACCTCTGTGACTAAGGAGATGTGTAAAGCTTGAATTCAACACCTGCTGGCAGAGAATAAAATATTCACCATAAATTAGGTATTTGTAGTCAAAGATGCATGTTTTAAGCCTCACAAAATTATTACTGTATGACAAAACTGATACAAATTTATTGTTAGACTGTCTTTGGAAGCTATTTGATGTGACTGCTTTGTAAAACCTGGTTCTTGAGACACCTGGAGAAGTTTAGTTCAACTGAAATCAAAGAGGAAATCTGTATAAGTAGTAAGAAGATGACATGTTTGAGGCCTGAAATTAGATGAAAAACATTTTATAAGAAAACAATAGATTCATTTTTTCTACTTTGTACATTTTAGTTAACTATTTATAGTAAGATGGGACAGTAATGAAATGCTGATAAAAGAAATATTTGATTAAAAGAAAGAATAGTGGTAATAATTTTTTTAAATATTATTTTAGCAAAGTATTGTCTTTTATGCAATTTTCATCTCTTTCAACTGTGGAAAGAATGGAAGTCTTACAATTTTAAACAAAGTCAAATAGGAAATTTAAGACCAGTATTTCTTGTAAAATATGTTTCAGTAGGCAGCCATTAAGTATCAGGAAGTATCACTATCTCCAAATATTTTGTCTCTTTTCAGTCAGAAGAATATATTTTTCATCTTTCTCATGGCATATATACAATATATGCACTTTTATTCACTGGAAGTTATATAAATATTAAAGCTATATGAAAATATAACACTTAATACCTCCACAGTCCTTGTTGGTGTCTTAAGAAGTCACAGCAGCTACAGACTTTGCATCTGATACAAAAAGAGTATGGGTACTATGGAGAAATTAGTTTGCCATATATGTTAGGAGTTTCTCAATATATCCACTTTCAAGACCACTAATCTTCCATGTGTAAATAACAGGGGCTAAAAGGTCTTGAAATCTGGACTGGAAAAAGGCCTGGGTTCAGTGTTTGTCTGGAGGGTCCTCTGTTAGCTCCGACCCATAAAGTATTTACAAAGAAATAAATACACTTTGAAACATTCAGGTTCATCTCTGTAATGTGGCTTCTCTTGCAGCTTTGTACTTCTTTGGGGGTGCACAGCCTCTACAGATACAGCCCTAAGAGTTCACTGGTTCCCTTGAGGCTTGAAGAGCTTTATCATAGGAGAAGTGGGCTGGCTGTTTGTATCTAAGTAGGGAATTCAAGGAAGCTGCCAAGTCAGCTATTAGCCAACAAATGAATGACAGTGTATATGAAGTAGAGTTCATGTTTCTGGATGATGGAAATTTCATTAGAGTCTATTTCCACTATCAATTATTAAATAAATTCACTGGAGTCTTTTCCTTTCTTGTCTTACTGAAGACAAATATACTCTGAGGAAGTGTATGCTAACCCTGGTTATGCATGAGCAGATTTGGAAATAAGAGGTATTATATCCCTTTTGTGCCGAGGGGATTTCCTGGAATACCTCACTAAAATTCTGTGTCAGATGCTTATGCTTTTCAGGAATGAACTGATGTCAAAGGAGTAAAAAACTGTATTAAACATATAAAAAAGAGTTGTAAAATAGATAGCAGGGAGTAGCAAATTCTTAAACCCTCAGGCAGACATCTGGAAAAATTGAAAATTAGTAAAGAGTGTAAAATTGGGGGTTTTAAAAATAAATCAGTCTCTGGTAGTGGGTGTTCCAGCATTTTATCTGCCTAATTGAAAGGAGAATTACCACAAACATAAAACTTTCAGATATGTTCTGGGTAATACTCAGAACCTATGTCCTTTTTTTTTTCCTTTAGCTGGGTCCATACACAAAGACAGAGACTTTTTCTGACCAGAAATTTAGTCTCAACTGAAGTACACAAACCTACATATTTTTAGTTCGAATAAGTCACTACTTTCAAAGACAGCTCACATTGTTCCATGTTATTTTCTCATTAAGGATGGTCATTCTGTTTCTTAATTTTCAGGTTTTGGTTCTTTCTGTGGGTTTTAGTTGTAGTACACTTGTTTGAATATGGAGATAACTGTATAGCTGATATAACTGTAAAGAAAAACAGCTGTGAAAGAAAGAAGGGTTGCTCTGGGATTGAATCCATTGCTTAGTGATGGTAAGAATCTAATCTCAAGGCTGTGATTTACACATGACCCATGCTGTTCTTTACAACACCATAAAGCTAAAAACTTAAAGTTTTCTCATAAATAGTCTAGAAAACAGCATTGATTTCCCCTAACAGAATAATAAGAGAACTTTCAGACAGTACTCTAGGAAGAGTATTCTCTTGGGAAGCATCAGTGTGAGTCTTTGGAAGGTGATAGGTTGGTCTAAAACTGAATGGTTCTAATTTGCAATTACTGAGTAATAGTGTAGCATAGGATCAAAATCAACAAGGCTGGACAGCTGCAAACTATCCTCCTCAGGATGTAGTTCAAAGCAATCAATTTCAATCCTTTAGTAAGCCAATACATTGCACAGAGTTTTAAGTAGGAATACAGGGTAATTTTGCTATGAGAATAAATCCATACAAGGGTTCCAAACATTTACTGCTGAAAAGATTATTGCACTCTACAGGGAAATGGAATATGCATTAACCTTTACTAAAAAAACCCTGAAAAATATAAAGTGCTTACCAGGCCCATTGTCTGTACAAGAAATCCCTTGGAATGTTTCAATAATTATAGGAAAATAGGAGAAGTTGAGGGGGTTCTCATAATTTCTGTGCTCTTATGTGTTAATATGTTAATACACTCTACAAGCACATAAACCTTTACCCACTTGGAATTTTGAAAACTGAAACTAAAGTCTTTGGGGCCAAGACACTCTCTGGAAGACCCCCAAGCCAAGTACTGTGTGTGGCTACCAAGTACTCAGTGTGGCTAACAAACTAAATTTGAGAAAATCAGCCAGTGCCACATCTGCCAAACACAGCTGTCAGTCTGCTAGAGCGGTCTGAATCTAGAGTACTATCAATGCTTTTTTCACTGCAGCCTGTGCCAGCTCATGTTCTAATTTGTTGTACTAAAAAAACCTCTCAAACTCCCTTGCTGCTAGTGATGCTGGCCACTTTGTAGATCTGGGTCAATAAGATGCCAAATTGCTATATGGAAGCCAGAGGGAAAAAAAAAATCAATGTAGTCCCAAAAGACAGAAAGGCTGTTGCCAAAGGTCACTAATACTACCGAGACTGATGCTATTTGGGAATAGAGTTTTAACAGACAATCTAGCAAAAAAGCCATAGATGGGAAAATAAATGTCCAGTTTGCTGTTCCTTCTCTGACAAACTGATCATATGCTTATGTCAATAGATAACTCCTGGGTGACCGTTCTTTCCTCTCCCTCTCTCCTTAAAAAAACAATTGACTGAAACTAGTAGAAACCAGTGAAACTGGCTATGTCAACTAGAACTAGGCATAGATTGATTTGGGATAAGGAACTGAACACAGTCCTGTGTAGGGACACAGTTTGTGGTAATTGGGAGTGGGGCTGCAGATGAGCCTCATCCCTAATGGGCTGCAGCTGTGAAAAGCAGGCGACCAGTATTTAAGGTAATGAGCCATGGAGTGCCAAGGTGTATTGACCAATCACAAAAAAGTAGAGAGGTGCTGCACATGAACATGGGGGATATAAAAGGTTGGGCTAAAGAAGGAGAAGGACAGGTGCCTGAAGCCTTCTGATGTGGTATGGTGTTACTCTGGCTTGAAACTTTCTCAAATTGCATGATGATACTGTGTGTGGTGGCTGTTTCAACTGAGACATATGCTGTAACAATTCTACTCGTACATTTGCTCTTGTCCTGCAGCATTCTACTTTGTTTAAACTTTGTGGGCTAAGGGGTTAAAAGTTCATATAACAGAGTGGGAAATCCTGTAACTATAAAACCTTTTCAGTTATCTGTGCAGTTGCTAAAAAATTTGAGTGGTGACAGATGGAGAGCTACGTTTGTGGAACCTCACCAGTCACATTGAGGATTTTTTCAGCTGGAAGTAACAGGGATGGGACTTCCATTTTAGGCTTGCCCTCTATTGTAACATTAATCAAATACTTCAGTTGGAACTGTCTCAGCTTTTCTCCATAGTAGCTAGTGCAGGGCTATGTTTTGGATTTGTGCTGGAAACTGCGTTAAACAGTGCAGGGATTTTTTTATATTACTGAGCAGGGTTTACAGAGCATCCAGGCCTTTTCTGTGCCTCAGGTGGCCCCACCAGTGAGGAGGCTGGGGGTGCCCAAGGAGCTGGCAGGAGCTGATCCCAAGTGATCAGAGGGTATTTGAGACCACGTGGCAGCACGCTCAGCAATAAAGGGGGCAACTGCTCAGGGGCAGGCTGGGCATCAGTTGGATGGTGGTGAGAAACTGTTCTCATTTGCATGACTTGCCTTTCCTGGCTTATATTTCTTTTTCTTTGTTACTTTCCTTCTCATTTCCATTTATTATTGTTTTTACTAATATTTGTTTTATTTCAGTTATTTAACTATTCATATCTTAACCCAATAGTTTTCTCTCTTTTATCCTTCTAGTTCTC
Organism: Serinus canaria; assembly: GCF_022539315.1. Classification (NCBI taxonomy): domain Eukaryota; kingdom Metazoa; phylum Chordata; class Aves; order Passeriformes; family Fringillidae; genus Serinus; species Serinus canaria. Next base: position 16,915,984 of record NC_066321.1, read on the forward strand.
TTCCTCCTATCCCCCTGCCCAGGAGAGAGGGTGAGCAGCTGTATGGTTCATAGCTGTCACCTGGGGTTAAACCATGACACTTTGTCTTTTTGAAGAACTCCAGTGTAATCTTCAGATAGTTTTCAATTTTATCATTAAATGAGCTGGGAACATGTTGAAGTTTTCTGATATGAGTGCTATAATGAATTGATAAGATGATCTCTAAGTTGTGATTAATAAGTGTGGCGGAGATCTCTGGTCTTATATCTTTAACTGCAAAAATCAAATCCCTCTTTGCCAAGCAGGTAAAGGTTTATATTTAGTAATAAAATCCCAGCTACCATTCATAAATTTACATCCACCATTCAATTTTCTCAATAGCACTAACCATTGTAAGATTATTTTGGGGTGCTAGAAGATTGTCTTTATCTCACATCTCTTCTATTGGCTGGAAAATTATAAGCATCAGACACTTCATGACTGTAGTCACATCTGAAGTCAATGGGAACATTTTAGCTGATTTAGCTGGATGTGAATTATCCTGCTTCTTCTCCCATTTCGTCATTGTATGTTACACATTTTTAGTATGTTGAGGTGACTTAGCAGAGCAAGATAGTCATTCATCAAATCTGTGTTCTGGATTTGGCCTCCATCCATGCTTCTCTGAGTCTGTCTTAGAAGAAATGTGCATTGGTTCTTTTCTGTACTTTTACAGAAAGAAAGTGAGGAGAATCGTGTACTCAGGCCACTCTAGGAGAGAGATACCATCACTGTTGAATAAACAGAGCACTCAGGTTAAGGCAACCATAGTAACTGCTCAAGGAGCATGACTAATAATTGAGCTAGCCTGTATGGTTTTTGTAAGTATTAGTATAGTATGATTTTTTTAAACAAAAATTAGTATTTTTGTTTAAAAAAATCATGGCAATTTTCAGCCTCTTGGTTAGCCTTAACTGCTGATGGGAAAGCTGAATTCTGTGCTTAATAGGCTATGTTACCCATTCAAGAAAAGGTGATACAAACCAAAATAATGTTAACTGTACTTTTAATGCAGTTGGCTTCAGTTTTTAAAAAGGTGACTGCAGGAATGGTCTGCTCTGTTACATCAAACCATGGATGCACCAAGGGAAAACTGGAGAGTGTCTACTTAGCAGCTTCCTAAAGTACTTGGTGTTTGCTCTTATCAAGCAACATACTCAGTTTCTACTTTAATTTTTATTTCTACAAGCACTTATGGATTAGAAAATTGTGAATGACTTATTTTCCCTTTGTAAAATGAGAAGTTTTCAAAAGAACTAGAAAATTAGACTGTAAGATTTCTGTCTCCTTTTAACAGCATGTCAGTCTGGCAAAGTTCTGTTTTGACAGGGGTGATTGCTGATTATTTGGAAATGAGGTATTGTTTCTAAATGATTCATTAAGCTGGAACTTAACTCTTATTTCTTCTGCAATTCTTTATCCCCATGTTTCTGAATGCATATCACAATTTTAATTACTGATAACTTAAAGGCAGATTTGACTATCAGAAGTGATTCCTTTACAGGAGAACGATGAAAGATCAGTTGCTGCACTTTCACTGGTAAATGGCAAATTATTGGCAGAGCTTGGAAAATCTTGAGGGCTATTAAAAGACCAATTTCCAGAATATAAATTGAAGAAAATGAAAATAACTTTATTATACATATCTATCAGAGAACCCACTGAACAAAGGAAGACATGTAGAAACAGAAATATTTTCTGTGTTAAAGAAAGTCAAAATAGATGATAGGGACAGAAAATGTCAAATAAATGCTCAAACAAATAAAGAAGTGAAAAAAGCCCAAGCAATTTTCTATTCTGCAGTTAAACAGAAAATTGTCAAAGAAACAATTGTCAATTTTCCTACAGTTATGCAAACATATGCAGGAAGAAAAGACCAGAAAAATGGAAAGACCTGAAGAAAAATCTGAGAGTACTTCAGCTGCTAAAGTCAAGCTAAATTTAAGAAAATCCTCATACTTTCCTGTGTTATTTGAAATTTTGAATTCCTGATTTTCTATATTCTTAATGATATTTAATAACCACTGGATAGTGATTTGTATATGCATACAAAACCCTGTGATTTGAAAAGAGAGAAAAAAAGAAAGAACATTCATACCCAAACATCTGATTTTTAATGGGGAATATTCTAAAATTTATCACTTAACATTTATAAACAACTAATTCTTAAAAGAACATTCACGTATGAGAACCTCAGCAAAGGATTTTCATGAGATAAGTACTTACTGCTGTGAGATTTAATGAGCCCATAAGTTTCTAAAATTGTACACTGAAAAAATGGAAGATCCAAAGCTGCCAGTTCCTTTAGAAAACATTCTAAACTGGCAAGTTCTGGGCCTTGAGTTTGTAAATATGTGAAGAAGAGGGTTCTCCTTTCAGCACTTCCTACATAAGCCCATAGAGGTTTACTAGTCTATGTAACTTTCCTGGTAAACCCCTGATTGAATGGTGAATTCTCATAAAAAGCACGGATTACCTGTGAATGCTACTTCTTTCCCAAAGGGAAGATGGAAGTTTTTAGGCTTGAATATCAGAAGCAATTTTGCTGAGGTAAATAAAACCAGTTTATAATGAAGTTTAGCAAACAATGCTTGAATTGCGCTGTCTGCTCTATTTTTTTTTTTTGTTTGTTTGTATACATCAAAAAATATAATGTCTGTTGGAGGTAACATGACTGGATGTCATACATAAAATAAAAAGACACAGAATTTGTAATTAAATCAGAAGGTTACTGTAAAGCAAGAAGGGTTTTAGAAAGAAATTAAAAACAGGTCCAGAACTATTTTTGTACACAGCCTAATGCTACTTCTCAGTCACAGGTATATTTTAAAGTTTCCCAATGAAATGCAATATATCAATATTTCCCTCTTTAGCATCTAGCTGCTCTATTTTTAGTGCAAACTTTTTCTTTACAAAACTACCAAAATCCAGTTATAGAAAATTTACCCCATAATTTAAAGGAAAGAATTAATTAGATAATTCTATGCTGATAAGATTGAAAATTACAGTTACTTTGTGATTTTTTTTTTTGCTTTATTTTTAAAGAAAACTTTGATATTACACTAATCATTCCAGGAAATCAGCTATAGCTTCTGATCAAGTTTGAATTACATTTTATTTTGATGGGAATTTTCAATTTATTATTTTGCATGATGTCTCAATTTTTCTATGTCCTATTAAATTATTCAGATGGGAATTATTGTCTCATATGGCAGACATGAGTGTGTCCTTCTTTAAGCCACTGATTAGACAGAACAGGCAGTAAATGTTTTCCATGCATGGTAAGAACAATTAAGCTCTCTTTCTAGCCATAAAGTACATATTAAATTGAAAGTCAGCATCACTGACCACAGAAATATACCATGTCAGTGAAATATGACTATCTTGTTGTTTTTTTGATATGGGGTTCTCTTGCTGAATGTATGGTGACAACAACTAAAATCTTGGGCAAATGAAAGTTTATTTTTCAACCCAGAAGAGAGTATTTAAAGTTAGAAAGTATTTAATATGGTTAGTGACATACAGGTTTTTAAAAAAGCCAAAAAGGTAGGTTTGGAAACAGCAAACCAAACAGCTTTTTAGAACACTTCCCTTTTAGGATTTTATGGATAAATTCTGAGCTTTTTGTAGAAATTTTGAGAAAAAGGGGAATCCAATCACAACAAATATCAGAGTCAAAAAGTAAATGATGGATTCTGTCTTGACGATAAAACATAAATTTTTATTGAATCTAAGAAAATATTTTGGGGTTATTTCATGAGTTAAAACAATGTGAAATTTGAAATTAAATGCTGTGGCTAACTGGAGGATCCAAATATTTGGCTTCAAAGATGAAACCTAAAGATTCAGATTTGGAGGAGCATGGGAGGATGTTTCTCTCCTTTCTCAAATGAAGAGAGTTTCTGCAAATTGATTTGTCAGTCCTTCATAGCTGAACTCAAAATACTGCTGAAAAAATATTTTTTGTGAAAAATTAGCTACCTTCATGAAGCATCTTTTAAGGCTGAAAAGGATCACATCAAGCTATTTATTTTCTGACTTATCAAACTGAAGACTCAATATCTCAGAAACCAAGGCCTTGATACAAAATGGAGGAAAGAGTAGATATGCCTGGGTTTTTTTCTTATGTTCTTTCTCTTATTTTGGTGGAAAAAAGGAAAATACTGCTTTTAGGCTTACATGCTATTTTCTGCCTTGGGTGAAATGAGACAAAGGTTTCTATAACCACATTAAAATAGTCTTTATAAAAAATGTAAGTTCAATGGTAAGGGTAGAGTTTCAAATCAAACACAATAATCATCAAATTGTCATCACTTCAGGACATATCATACCCTTCATCTGCATCTTTTGTAATTGAATAGAGCTGCCCACATACTCTGAGGGCAGAATACAGCTGTGAAATATTGAAAAACTTGCATATTATTCTCTGGGGATTTATGGACCACTCAAGAATTGATTGTCCCTTAGTGAAACTAATGGTTATATTATTAGATTTTTAAGGAAAAAAAAAAAAGTTCCTCTGCTCATTTGTGTCAATCCTTCTTTGGATCTAACCCCAAACAAGACACCATTACTGAGTTTGTTTACTCAGGGGGGTACCTACTTGCTCTCTGTTTTCACCAGCTCCTATACTAGTGCACATTGAATATGTTAAGCAGATGATCTTCAGTATCTTGAAGCTGATAGTCTCCTGTCCCTTTACTGCTAGAGAGAAAAAAGGCTACCTGAGGAAAGCAAGTAAATAGAGCTGCTAGGAAAAGAGTGGCTTCAACATAATCCACTGTAAGAAATATGAAAGACATAGCCAGCAGTTATATGACAGCATGTTTTCCAGAGGCTGGGCAAAAATTTCTTCAAATAGTAATTACTGACACTGAAACTAGCCAAGTGAACAAGAGCTCTTACTCTCCATATCAATTTTACCTACATGAATGAAATCAAGAGGGATAGTGGCACTATATGTGGGAATAATTCTTATGGTTAGGCAAGTTGGAAGGAATACTTCTGGTTCATCCACCCTTCTTTCACTGTAGATGTGCCAGTTGAAACTGAGCAGTTCATCTGTAATTTGGATGGCCTTAAAGATTAACTGTGTTCAGCATCCAAGCTGTACCTTGAAACTGTGAACAGAGAAACCAAAAAAGGAGTCATGGCCTTGTATTTGTACTGAGGTCCCACCTGCACAATACAAATGCTAGGCCATGACTACTATCTAAAACGTTTTGAAGTTTTAGATTCTTGTTAAGTATTAACATTTAAAGAATATATACTTTATGATGTATGGTGAAATCAGCAGCTGGGCTATTAGGAGTTAAGGAGAACCCCAGTGCAGTGATACAGGATTTAACTTGTAGATCTTGAAATTTGTCTTGATCCAAAGGGAAGGATATCCCCCTTCCATGAACATTAAAAGATTTTCAGTTTATAATTTTTTTGGATTATATAATTTACAAATAAATCATGTTTTTGCGATGTAAGCAACTGCTTTTCTAGATTAATTGTGGATCAAGTTATTTTCAAGGTTGTCTGGAAATAAAACATTTAAATGATCATCATTCTTAGCAGTAATTACTGCTGTATTTTTCTTTTCTGTGGCAGGATGACATCTCTGGCTAAGATTTCTTTTGGTATTGATTAGGATTGCTTGCACAGTGGCAAGTCCAGGACAGGAAATAGCTTTAACCAAGAGGAGAACTGATACTAGGGCAGGATTACACTCACTGTCAAGAAGATTTTATTCTGAATTACATCTTTATACTTAATTGATGTGTACTCATGAGATAATACAGGCACTTTAGTAAGAAGAAATAAGAATCGTAGTCTACATTAACACTAAAAGCCATATAGCTTTAGCTAAGGTTTTAATTTGTCAAATTTTTGCAGTTGATGCTTCAGCTGCAAAAATAACAATGTTAGCGTTCCAGACAAGGTTATGTAGGTTATGCTCATCTGAGTCATTGCTATGTTCTTATTTAATCAGATTGATTTAAACTAGGTTGGAAACAAATGCAAATTTACTGGGGGGGGGGGAGGGGAAGGGCTTTAATTTTGAGTATTTTTCTTTAGTTGTGAGTGTTTTGCCCCACCACTTTATAGATTTATGTTCAATTTCTACTTTGCAGAAGCTCAGTTTCCCTGCTGGAAAGTCTTGAGCTGTGAGATACAGGCAGAGCTGGAGTACAGAAACTGATTTGCCTCATGATAGGCAAATCCATCAAAACCAACAACAAACCAAAAAAACAAAGGAAAAGTTCCTTGCCTTCAAAAGCACTCTAGCAGCAAAAAAGCAAGGTTTATGCTGAAAGAAATTGGAGAAGGGATGGGAGGTGGCTTTGTAGTTTTCTGCTTTTAGTTTTCTCAGAAAGAGAATTTCTCTTTTTGCTCCCTTTTAAATCAGTGCTGTTTTCCTCCTACAGAAGTCAAATTAAAAATTGGGGACCTGAGCTGTTTAGATTGGGTAGTTTTTTTGGTTTTTTTTTTTTTTTTTTTTTTTTCTGGAGATAGGTCAACCAATAGAAAAAAGCTTTTATCAGACAATCTTGGTTACAACTATTTTCACATGCTGTATATGGCACATGATATCTGTGGTCACTCTTGTTTACATTTTGAATCAGAGTTCCTTCTTAAGTTGATGCAATTTTTTTTCTCTTCACTTTGAAGATAATCATATCCTAAGTTCCCCATACAAACCCTTTTTGTCCTATCAAATTTATTTTCACTGTTTGGATGAGCTAAACTGGGAAAAAACATTGCTTGATTGTCAAGTGGATTGCTGAACTTCTCTTTTGTCATTTTTAAAGAGGAGCCTTAGAAATAACCAAACTTCTTACTAGTAACATTGCATCACCACACATATATATATATATATATATATATATATATATATATATATGTAAATGTTTGCCATATAAAAGAACGTTAATACATTTCTCTCACAGAAAATTTGGTAGCACTAAAGATATACTTCAGTTTGGGATTATTTGCTACATATCAAACAATGAAGATAACTTTACTCTTCAAATAATACAAGAATAAAATGTGTTTGCATTTTGTCTTCTTAATCCCAGGAAAGTGATACATAACTGATGGTGTGGAAATCTCCAGCAGAATTTAGCCTTTCTCTTAGCAATATAATTGAGATAAAAATCAGACACATTATTTACATTGGAGAAGGAACAGGTTGCCCCTTTTTCTCACTTTCTTCTACAAATTGACTTAGAACTACATTCATCTTAGAGCACTTTCTGGTTATTTCTCAAAACAGCAGTTTTGAAAAATAAAGAATCTGACATAGTAAGGGCAGCAAATGAATGAAAGAGGAAACTACTGTGCCTGCTCTTTTCCTCTTGGCTTGTTAATCTGTATTTTCTAAACTGAGAAAAGGTTATAAAGTGTATAATGACTGTTCTTTTCCCTATGCACTGCCACTGTGTATATTGCAGGGTTGTGGGAGTACAAGCACAATTCTGATCTGTTATTTTATAATAAATCTTTAAAGAGCTTAAAAGTATTTTCTTTAAGTCTATGCTAATATCATTATACAGCATAAAGAAAAAAAAGGAAGAAAGAAAAGGAGGAGTCATATTGTGACTCACAGTCAGTGTACCAATTTAGTTTCAAATACAGCACAGTCATCACTGTTGTATCTGAAACTAATTTGATGCACTGGACAAAAGAATTAAAGTATGATTTTCATTCTGACCGAGAATTCTCTTTGCATCATTGGCAAAATGAAATCACGTAATTAATTCAACAAAAATAAGATACTTAGGTATATGCACCCTATACCTTCGGAATTTGTTGCTTAAGCTGACTTTAGAAACAAATGAGAGCTGGAGGGAAAAGTAAACTGCATATGTGATTTGAGGACAACAGATGGTCCAGAATGGGGAAGTCAGTACAAAGATTTTTTTAGATCTTAAAACTATTGATATGTTAACACATACCACACAGGATAACACCAGGAAGCTAGAGAGAACTCACTGGAATAGAGGTCTGCAATCCTGGCATTATGTGGAGTCCTGGATTAATTCCAGAAGTAGCTCCATTAAATTCATTTCCTATGACCAAGGTTATCAACTAAAAATTAAACAGATTAACTAATTATATTTCATGTCCTCCCTCCAGCAATGCTACAATATAAATAATGTTTATGTAATCTATGAAATGTCATTTGCTAAATTTATATTAAATTCATATTATTTATATATAAGTTTATAGTATGCTCATGTAAAGATAAATTTTTTTTTAATTATTGAGAAATTTGTCTTTCATATTGTATTATGAAGTTAGACAGTTAACTGTGGTCATTGGAAAGAAAATATCAGCAAAAAATCAAAATAAAGTTCATTACACTGTCTGAAGCAAGTCTAAGAGAAATCCTGAAACAGACATAGAGTCAGGGAAATGAAAGAAAAAATTATACATTTGGTATGAAAAGGCCACATATTCTGTATAGATACTGTTAGCAAAATAATGGAATTAGAGGCTGTGAGTCAGGTGAGGCCAATGTGTTTTCCTGCAAGGAGACCTTGCCATAAACACACATTCATACCCAATCAAATGTACATCAGCTTGACTTTCAAATAGATCCGTTGTGTGCTCCTGCAATGGTGCAATGTATTTGAAACCAGTGAAACACAATGTAGAGCCTTCCCAACAGATGGTAAACTTACTGTGTAATTTCACTTGCATCACTGAGAAAATGATCCAAGTGATGATTTCTTCTAAGCTGTCTGCAATAATGTGCAGAGGGGTAAAAAGGAGCAGGTGTGTTCTACGTTCTTTCTAGAAAAGCCTTAAATTCCATTGTCATCACAGCAGAAAGGATGAGAGTCTGCACTGACTCATTTAAATACCTTTCTATTGAACTATTCTAGTTTTTAGAGTCCACTGAGCTTTTGGCTGATCATCATATGCTACAGCTCACACATAGGCTAAATAAACCCACTCTTTGCTCAGACAGCCTTTCCTGGTTTGATACATATAATTTATGTCATCATGTATAAAACAGGGAGGCATGGACTTCCTTTTTTAACTTTGTCAGAGGGAAATACAAAGTCTAGCTTCTCTGTTTCATGTGCTCATTTTCAAATGCTCAAATATTCTAGATCTATAGTCTCATGAAAAACAATAGAAGCACTTTTAAGACTGCAGTAAATGTCCAAAACCTTTATCAAACACTCATGCATCTAAAATCCTCTGTTATATGCCTCATTTAAAAATGTAAATAAAGACCGTGGCTTGCTAAATGCTTTAGAGATGTTATGATAACATGGAAATAATTACTAATAACATGACACTTTGCCATTGGCAAATCTATCAGACAGCTGTAGGGAAAACAGTTTGCTTTACTCTGCTAAGGTACTTGCATAAAATATCTGATCACCCTGCCAAGCAAACAAAGCATTTCAGAGGTGTTAAGCAGTAGGAAAATACATGCCCAAACAGACATTTAAAGGAGCTGCAAATAAGAGTAACAGAAAATTCATCTCCTTGACTATAACTTTGGGAGATGAGATTTCCAAATATTCTTCATAGGCTCTGTTGCACAAGTCCCCAAAGGATTGCTGTAGGCTAGCCAATGAAAATAGGCACAAATTCTGTCAAGCATCCTTAAGAAAGCATCAGAGAAAGTTAAAAAAAAAAGGTATCTAATTATGCATTAAAAGTATATTTTAAATGACAATTTTTTTCTCTTTAAATCTAGATACAGTGTAAATTCCTTTTGTTATCTGCTGGGGCTGCTCTACAGATTCTTAAAATTTTACCTGCTTTCAGCTAACACATGCTTATTTTGTGTTTTGAAAAGTTTGTACAGAGTGTAATTGTTCTTCAGTTTTAAGAAAGGATTAATGTTGTCATCCTCTTTATTTTTCCAAGTTAGTACTGTTCCGGATCAATAGACTAATTTCAGCATTTCTATGTAATTAGTCACCTTTTCTATAATTGTAATATGTTCTGGTGGAAGGGCACATTACTTTGAACATTATATACCTCTTGACTACCAGTTCTTTAGATTTACTTTTCCACATATGCTCTCATTTTTCCTTTTTTGATTCAATCAGTAATAAGTAAGTCTTAATTTATCAATAAAAGTCTGTTCAACTCACTTTTATTGCCAGATTGACTGATCAGCCTTCAAAAATATTCAGCTCCCAGACAGAGTGAGCCTTTTTGAAAACCTGAACCAGATTTATGTGCCCAAGTATGAAGACTTGAAAATGACTCTAAAGTTTGAGCAGTTAATTGTTTGATTCTTTTTGTATTGAAACATGTTAAAATACAGCATGACCACACAGATCAAAGGGTCACTGAATCTTAGACAGCCAAGGTATATTGAATAATCTCTCTAGTATTATTAAACACATAGAAAATGTGAATATGGCCTCTCCTGTTGCTGAACTTTCAGCAATCTCAGTATAATATCCTCTTTGCTCATACATTTGGTGTAACTTAGGTCATTGCAGTGGCCATCTAAGCTACTTAGGCCAATTTAAGAACCATATGTGTATTTCTGGGTTAGATACATACTTCTGGCTTTTGTCATGATTGTCCCTATGCAAATGTTTTACAAGCACCATTCACTGGGTCTGTGTGGCACATTTAGAGCCTCACACAGGGAATGAGAGCTAAAAATAGCTTCTCATGCTCTCAGCCCTAGCCTCCTGGTTCAAGTCAGCATTTGGAGAACAGAACGAGATTTATCAAAACATAGATGGAACTTACAAACCTACATACCAGAATTCATTAGGTAGCCTCAGTGTTTGTGAGCTCTAATTATCAGCTTCACAGCAGCTAACCTTTATTTTATTAAGGATTAAATATTTCCAAGTTGTAAATATCCTCAGCCAAAATATTTTTCTTACCCAGAAACTGTCCATCTTTTACAGCTATTTTGGGCTTTGGAGAGCTCACAAATGGAATTGAATGTGATCTATTATGAAACATGCTGTTAAAAATAAAACGTTAGAAATAGCACATTTCTCTCTAGCAGGGAATGATTGATTATTGCAGAATATAAAACCCAGGATGTTAGCAAAATACAGTAAAGAACCATGTTAGAGCTGCTGCATATAAAACCAGAACATTTTGTAGCTTAAAACTGTATACTTTTCAAGGCAAGGAAATAGCTGCCTAGAAAATATTTTAAGATGCAAGGAAAGAAGTGATGGTATTTCTTATGATATATTGGATTTGCTTGTCTTTTTTTTAGATATATTTACAGCCATCAGCTTTTAAAATAATTATGCAGAAGAATATCTGTTGCTTATCATCTGCTGTTGTGAAACTGTCATCTTAGAAATGTCTAATGGCAAAATGTTCAGAAAATAATTTTAAACAGAAGATTTCTTACCCTGATATTATACTAAACCTATCTGTTTTCCTTTCCTGAACACAAAATAAGAGAAATAGTACAAAAAATGAGGCAGCATGTTTTTTTTTTTTTTTTGGGGGGGTTTTTTTTGGCTGGTTTAGGTAATGTCTACTTTTGAATTTTGGGGGGTAATTTTGCTCTTGATTTCAACTTATTTGTTCTAACTCTATTCTTGGCATCATAACCACATTCCCAGGGCAAAAAAATCAAGTTAAAACTGGAACACACACCTTGTCAATCCTAGTACCACTGAAAGCTGAGTTAAGGTATCCTGCTGTGCTGTTCTTGCAGTGGAATGTCAAAAAACTAGAGAAATGTAAACAAGATTCATCATGGAACTGGAAAACACATCACCAGACTTGAAAGCATGTTACAATTTCTGCCACAAGGCCATCCTGTCTTGACACTGGAACTCTGTTGCCTGGCTAAATACACTGTTGTTGAATATATCTCTCCTAAATATCTGTGGGGTACTAGAAGAACAACATAAAAACTGCAGAAACTACAAACCCTGAGCTTTAGAGCATCTGTGTCTTTTCTTTCACGTGGTGGGGCATGAAGTGAGAGTTTAGTTTTACCACTACTATAGGTGATCATAATCTGTTGATCTCAGTTAAGTTTTTCCTCCAATGTCACAGGTGAATCTGACCTTGCATTCAGTGTGTGACATTGCATAGCCAAACTAATAATCATGAAATGCATCTAGACAGCCATGCTGAGTTTTTGTAGACAGCTTTCAGAACTTGCTTTTTATTAATGGAATGATTTTTATTTGTATGTTTTTTTAACTCAAATTTTTAAAGCTACCTAACACAGAAAGTGATGCTTATGGGGAAATATCCACCTGTACTATGGGATCAACATGACATCTGATTCTGTGAAGTGAAATTCTTCACATTCGTGCATTTACAGACATATTTTGAAGGTGACATTTCTTTCCAGTCTCTCATAGGCTTTGTGGTATATTTTACCTCTCTTTGAAGCCGAAAAGCTGGCACACAAACCTATACATCTCAACATTTTAGTTCAGGGGCTTTATCAAGGAATTGGAGTTCAAAATACTGAAGATTCTGCTGTTGCTATTTCTAAACCCAAATCTACACCATGTTGAGAGTCTAGAATTTCATGACTGATTTCTGTGCACAGCATATGAATTTAAAGGGAAGAAGAAATGAGAACTCTATGATTTTGATGCTCTCAACAAATGTAGATGGTCTTCACTAATATATTTATCCTTCATGGTAATTATTAATCAGTATAATTTTAAGGGCAATGTTTTCACCAATTACTTTCTCCTAGTGTGTTTTCTACCATATCTGTATCTTCTGAATACTTTTTCCAAATTTGATTACTTTTCATCCCAAATTCTTAATGGTTTGTAATTAGCCAAATTGTTTCTACTGATTTCCAATTTGCAGATTTTGTGGAGATTTTGTGGAGTCCCAATTAAGAGTAGAAAGAGCTTTTCTTCATTTCAAAAGTGTCCCAGGATTGGGAAAATTATTTCCCACCTGGTTCTAATAATAGCATGTTTGAGTGGGTTGTGCTTTCAAACCTACTGTGTCTGAGTGCTTTGCCAACAGTAAAAGCTGGGTAACCTACCTTAAGGTCCTAAAATGCCTGGCTCTTGTATAAGTGCACAAGAAAACCATATGAATAAGAATAAACTCCCAGCCAGTAAACCCCACTGGCCAGACAAGACTGAAGTTTCCTTTGTCTCTTGGATTGAGTTGGGTGCTTTCTAAAATGATTGTTAAAGCAAGCAGATCCCTAGCCTAACTCCTCTCTGAAGGTTCTGAAATTGCCTTCACACAGTGGCAAGAAAGGTACAGAATCACTTCACTGGTGAATTGAGGGAGTTGCTGAACATCTTCAGTCAGGGCTGTGTGGTTGAGGCACAATGGGGCTCTTACATTACAGTAGCTGTTCTGGGTTTTGTGGCACTTCTATGAAATAGATTATACCCCTGTACCTCCATCAGTCATGTCAGATTCAGCATCACTTTCTGCTTCAGAGAGTCAGGGAGAATTTACTTGTGGCAGATTTAAGAAATTGAAAAATTGGTTAGGGAATGTAAGACATTAAACACAATCTCTGGCTCTTTAAATGTTGGTGTGTCTTTGTGTATCTGAGTGACAGAGTAAGCAAATCTTTCCAGCTTCTCTTTTTAAGCTAGAGAAATCTGTTTCCTGGTGGTATCTGAAATATTTAAGCATAAAAAAAGATAACTGTTTCTTTCAATTTTTTCCTAACATTTGAAAGTCTGCTTCTTTTTTAATTCTGTCAAAGACTTTGGGGAAGAAAATAAAATTAAACTCCTGCTCATCTAAACAGGTTTCATTTTTTATGGGTTGTATAAATTCAAACAAATCTGTTCCTCTCTTTTAGGATGGTGGGTTTCCTTGTCAAAATGCTCAAAGATCTGTTGCTCTCTTTAAGCTCACTGAGGAAACTGCTTAAGAGATTTAGAACTTTGTGTGATCATCTATTAGTACATTTTTTTTCTAAGATACATGAACCCTATAATTTGTGTTCTGAGGCATTATAACTCTTCATTGGACAAAGCCATTGAAAGATAGTCTCATCAAAATATGTGCATCTCTGATCATCACTCATGTACATTCAGAGTTTGAACAAAGTTAATTTTTGAAGGACAAATCAGTGCATTTCTGTAATAATAATCCAGTGCAGTAGCTTTAATATAGAATTTGCTTTTAAGTGCCATGAAGCTATTTTTAACAGGATTTGGGGTTTCTGTTTAGTCAGCAGAAACCCCATCTATTTCATAAATATATTAAAGCCAACTATAAAAATACTCAATTTACTAGCTAGTGCACGCAGTAATATTATTTTGAGGCTCAAAATTCCTCTCTTTGTAAAGAATTAAGTGTTCAAAATAACACTTGACTTTATTTAAAAAGCTTGTACTGGAAGGAAAACCTTGAAGATAGTTGGCAAATAAAACAAAACCCTATATACCCATATGAAAACTATGTGAAACACTGGTTACCAAACTCATACACTTCATGTGAGAGCACTTTCTTTTTCCAATATTTGTTTCTAATTTTTATTTTAAAATGTGCTGACTTTCTTTACATGTGTAAGAAACTACAAACACGCCAGGGAAACCTAGACCAGAAGACTAAAAACTGTTGTTTCTGAATGTGCTTGGTCAGGCTTGTCTCACTTAGCTAAGCTGATCATTCAAGAATGAATGTCAAGAATCTTTTTCAAGTCAAGCATCTTTGACTTCCAGGCAGGAAACTGGATGTGTCTCTCTACCATTTTTTACTGAGACGTAGTCAAAGATGGGCTCCAAGAGGGGTGCAGACCATAGTGTACCACCAGCAAGTTCCTTCTCTCTGCCTGCCATGTCTGTTAACTGGAACAGTTTTCTCGTTATGAAAAACACTGATATCAAATGAAGAGTAGAATCAATAAGAATGATTTAGGGAGCAACATTCCAATATCAGTCATGTTGAAATCATTGAGAGTTTTGACACCGCTGTACTCTAGAAGTATACAGGAGACTGGATTTCATTCTTAGTATTGCACTAGTTAGTTGTTAAAATTTTTGGAAACACCCTAATGAATGGGTCTTCAGTCTTAATTAGAAGCTTTATCTATTATTGAACAAGTCATTATGGCAAAAGCCCATGACAGAGGAAATTCAAGTATTTGTAGGCTCAGATAAGCACTTAAGGTCCCCCTGTGACACAAAATCTTCAGTACCCTAGATTACTGGCCTACTATGAGAAATAAACCTTATTCTTTTAATTTTAAAGTGAACTTTCATACTCTCCTCCCTCACCTCCTGATGCGTCTCTGTCTGCTAATTACTTAGTAGGAATTTCGTTTATTTTGGAGTTCAGTGTCATTTTCCTAATTAATTCAATTTGGTTTTGGAAGCTGATAATTTCTGATTTGTTCCTGCATTGACATGACAGTGACTTGCTTCAAACCATGAAAGCCCAG
The DNA here is from genome assembly GCF_022539315.1 of Serinus canaria. Taxonomy (NCBI): domain Eukaryota; kingdom Metazoa; phylum Chordata; class Aves; order Passeriformes; family Fringillidae; genus Serinus; species Serinus canaria. Next base: position 16,931,354 of record NC_066321.1, read on the forward strand.
AGATTTCCTCTGTAATTATTTAAGACATATTGCTGGGAATCATACCCTATGAAATTAAAATCACTTATGCTACCCTTATAAGCAGTGCTAAGATCCTGTTAGGTTTAAGCTCTGTGTTGGTAAGGATTAATGCTGGAAATTGAATCACCCTCCCTCCACTGAAATGGACTTAGTCTCTAGTAATCATATTTTTCAAGGTCTCAAGTCCAATAAATTGGCTTCAGATTTTCAGAAGGTTCATTGCTCATCCCATATTCTACCAAATCCCAGCTGTTTCTAGTAGGAGAAAAAATATTTTTAAAAACTTGCCTTATTTGTATGTGGGCTTATATACTAAACCAGCAGATGTTATATAAATATTTTTGATCCTGTTTTCATATGTTATTCACAGAAATACAGTTTAAGGGTATGTAAGAGCTTGTCTAGTCAAGCTCCCTGTTGAGGGCAGAATCACATGTATCAAATAATTCCTGACAATCTTTTGTATACCTGTTTTTGAGATGCACCAGTGATGAGGGATTTACAGTCTCACAAGGAGTTTCTTTCACAGAGTAATCTATCACTAACTGTGTTAGAGGTTTGGGCATTTTTTTCTGATTGGTTGGTTTTTTGGGTGTTTTTTGGCATATTTTTTTTAATGCATGACTTATTTCTTCCTTACTACTATTGTATTTTCTACTATTACATACTAGACTATTCTGTATTTCTCTTTGTAATAGCCTTTTACATATTTGAAGAGTGCCATAATAGATTTTGAGTCAGGGAGAAGACTCCGTGACTCTGTTTTGCACCCACCTTCTCTTTCTCACGGAGGGTGTCAAGTTGTTATAATTTAATGGTTTAATTTCTGTGTTTGTTTTTCCTGCTGATTTCATTTTTACATTCACTGAAGTTTCACCACTGACATTTGCCCAAGGTCCTGTAGCCTAGTATGAGCCTAGGAAATGCTGAAAGAACTTGAGGAAACACCAGGCACCTTTAGGCATTTATCACTGGGCCCATCCTGCTCCTCCCGAGTTTTCTGCTGGGTGCAGTTCCACAATACCAAGCAGGGTTTGCTGCATGCAGATACCACTGAGCAGAACTCAGCTGATTTCATCACAGATGCTGAAATGTGTCTGACTTTTAAATCAATCCTATTTGCCTTGAGTGTGTTTTTTTTGCATTCTAATTTTATCACACCATGAATGCTCCAGCTGGAAGCAGTGTTTGACAGTGGATTTGAGGAAATCTTATTACATTTTAAAACTCCAAAAAGAATAATCATAGACCTGCTCAGCCAAGGGTCTCATAAAAATTTTAAGGATAACATGTGTAGAGAGTTTTGAGGCTTAAAGAGTTCTGAATCTTGAGATTGTATTGTGGTGTTTCTAGGAATCCTCTGTTTCCTGTCACAGTTGCAAACATTTGCTGTGGGGTCCACCTATGTTATGTGATCTATTCTGCAATTTTATAATAAAAATCCAAGTTGTATTAAAATGCTTTTAAATTATGATTTTTTATTTTTTCCCCAGCACTCATGTAAATGACAAGCTGTGGAAAGACAGACTGATACATCTATGTATGGGTCTGTGGTTCTGAGTACAGACAATTATCATTGGTAAGAAATTTTTAGACCAAAAGAAGATCCTGAAGTTTGTCTTAGAATCTGTCAAAACACCAAATAGTAGTTTTGGATAGAGATTGCTGGAATAATGAATTATTTGCATATCATTTGCCCAGGACTAGCTAAAAGAGATCACTTTGTTCTCTGTTTGACTAGAACTGATGACACTGTATTTCCATTTATTGTGGCTTATAAAGAAAAAATATTTTCTTCTATGGTATCTTATTCTTCAGGCCGCTGTGTTGATTCTTGACTTGTAAAAGTGAAGAAAAAAAAATTAATGCTGTTGTAATCAGTTAAAATACCCTGGTGTAGACACTGCAAATAATAATCAGTTCTGATTTCTTGCTTGTCCTCTTAATTTATTCTTAATCTATATGCCTCTACTTTCCAAAAAATTTTATTTAATTGCATTTTTATCTACTTCAGAATGCATGTAATCTGCTTGGAAATAAGTATTATTTCTTTAAATCTCTATTAGAAAATTGAATGACTAATAGAAAAATTTCAACAGCTACATAGGGAGGAAAAGAAAACAATTTCCATGTTCTTGTAAAATTTACCTTTCAGTTTTTGAAGAAATTATTTTGTTTTTCTCTAGCACAGCATTTATATAAAATTAAAAATAAAATTCCTAAATTTAAAATACTAAGAAGAGATAAAAAAATATTTTCATTGGCACTTCAGTAAAGTAGGTGTTTCTAATCTAATAACTGGACCCATAAATTAGATAACAGTATTTTAGGTAAAGTCTTGGTGACAAGTCAAACACTTGCCAAAGCAACAGATGATAATTACATTTCTTAGGAGGTCTTCATCCATCACCTAAGGCTCATGCTTAGCCTTCTTGTCCAGCTGGAGTTGGGCAGAACAATACAGGAACAAAGCTGCCTCATGAGAGCTCCCCGAAGCTTGCACTGCCTTTTGGATTCTGGTACAAGTAGAAGTATCCAGTGACAGTGCCTTGGAAGAGACCCTCATGCACTTCACTGAGCCACAGAATTGTTGAGGCTGGAAGGGAACTCTTGAGGGCATTTAATCCAAATCCTCTGCTCAAGCAGGGTCAGCTAAAGCAGGTTTCCAGTGACTGTGTCCAGGTCCATTGTCAGTATCTCCAGGGATCTGAGTGTCTTGGGTAATTTTACCACCTCTGTAAAACACACCCAAGTCTCTCTTGAAGGCTCAGCAGTGAAATTTCTCAGCCTCTCCTTGTACATTATTTACTGCAGTCCCTTCATTAGCTCTGACCCATTGCTGGACTGGCTCCAGTAAGCCACTGTCTTCCTTTTACTGGGGAGCCCAGAACTTCAAGACAGCACTCCAAATTTGTCTCGCCACCACTGAGTGGAGGGAAAGAATCACCCACCTTGACCAGTCAGCAAATGCTTTTCCTAATGCAGTTGGACTTTGCTGTGAGGATGCATTACTGACTCATGTTCAGCTTGTTCTTCCCCAGGGTCCTTCTCCACAATGCCATTTTCAAGCTGGACAGACCCCAGCATGTACTGGTGCCTGGGATTAGTCATCCCAAAGTTCTTCATGGTGTGCTCACCATTTTGAGTACAAGGGCAGGACCAGATCACATATTCCTAGTAGTACTGGACAGGTGTTTTGACCAAAACTTTTCTAGCATTTACAGAATATTGACAAAGACAAAATATCTTGCAATACATCCTTTCCACAGATCAGATAAAACATTATCCAAGCATCATGGCTTGTTTGTTGACTTTGGCATATGTTCAAACTTTTAAAAAACTAAATGAAAGGGAAGGAGAGTTACTCTTGTGCCACTCAGTTCTCCCCTTGTAAATTTCCTTAATTTCTCCCACACTCTGAGTCCAGGTTTCTGCTGAGTGAAGACCAATGTTGACTTACTACACAATTGCCTTTAGAAATGGAAAATAAGAGGTTTTGTGATGACAATGGTATCTACCACTTGTAAGACAGTCTTGTCTGGAAAAAAATCAAATCCTACTTGCTAGTCTGCAAAATATTGCTTAGAGATACCATGAGTATCTTGAAATGTGTCAATCCAGCTTTTCTTGGCTGAGACTGCTGAGGACTTTGACAGCTGCCAAATGAGTACAGCTCAGCCAGAAAAAGGGGGAAAGGTAAGAGCCAAGGCCTGGGCCCTAACAAGAAGTCTGTACCTACACACTGGTTGCAGGGCTGATCTCTTTGCCTTTGCATGAAACAATGTGAGTATAGAGAGATTAAGGGTTTAGTGGTAGGACTGATAGCGATGCAGCTACATGGATTCAGTCTGCTGTGAAAGAAAAAAAAAATACCCAGAGGCAGAGTAATTATTGACTTAGTTTCTTATATTTGAGAACAGGAAGAACAAACTGAACAAGCCCAAATCTGTGATGCCCTATTTGTTAGCTGGTGATAGGTAGACAGGTTGGGTACGTGATTCACTTCACACCCTGGAAAAGAGAGTGTTCAAATGCAAAATAAGGTTTTTTGTCCTTTTTTTTGTTTCTCAACCTTTAAGATGAGCTCAGTTCAGTTTCTCAGATCTTCTGATGAGCTTGGGATTTGCTTATTATTTCTCTTTTTCTAATTAACCCTGCAAATCCCCAGTGTATCTAATAGCACTGTCTCTTTAGGATATGATTCCTTGTGGGAAATTTTGTAGGATGCTTTTAAGAATTCATGTTATTAAAAGCAGCTGTTGCCAAAGTCCATTTTTGCTGACTTAGCATCTTTGCTTTATCCTGCAGCTGAGAACTTTCCCTTCTTTTTACAAGTACAGTGACAAAGGAAACACAGGCAACATGTCTCATGAACCTCATCTGCCTGAATCTCACCCAAGTTATGGAGTGCAGCTCTATGAGTTTAACTTTTCTGGTGATCTTGGCAGCACAAAAGTAGATAGTACAGGAACACAGGCAAATGTCTTATACATGTCATGGCGAGAGTGATTCAGGTGCAGGGGGTTAAACATCCAGGCAGACTCAGAAAGAACACTGCAGAGACCATAGAAAGGTGAAGCAATTAGAGCTGCTTCAGCCTTTTGTTATCTTTGGTGCAACCTTATGATTGTATAGCACATAATATCAGAAATAAATCCAGGCTGAATGAGAAAGAATGGAAGAGATAAACACTCCCAAGGAACTCTAAATGTAGGAGATCACATTTGAACTCTAGATATGGAAAACCAATGTAAAGAGATTCAGACAGCACTGTCATTCTCTATTTGTAGACCAAGTGTACCAGAAAAACTGAATGTAGTCTTAGTTTGTAATAGAGTTTAATGAGTTTCATGTTTTTCAGTATGACTGTAAACTTCTATTGTTATAAAAACACAGTCTGCATGAAATGATAATACACACGAGACAGCTAACGCATTATCCTCATTTCCTGGGCTTACAAAGGGAAAATGAGTTTATACAAACACTGTAATGAAAAATCTAAGGATGTCTGGTAAGATTTCAGTCTGGGGCTGGGACTAGAGTGAGAAACTGAGATAACTGGAAGATTCTGACTTGAGGCTTTATAATAAAACAACAATTTTGAATTTTCAGTTTGAAATAGAATGTTATTAATATTAAAAAAATACTTAAAATAGTAATAGCTACTGCTGTCTTCAGAATCTGAAAGATATTGTCAGAATAAATTTATGCATAAATAGGAAACTAGTAAAAATAGTAACTAGTAAAAAATTTTTTTTAAGTATGGAAATAAGGGCACAAATTATCTTTTAATTAGGGTAAACATATATCCAGCTGTGATTTTATTAGGGGTATGCACTCATTTGCTCATTCAGCAAGGTAAATAAGTGTGGGCAGAGAACCACACTAAAACAGTGACCCTGCTCCTAATTACAGAAGAGCCTCATTCAGTGATGATATGTGCATCTTTGAGCGCTATACTGAGTGACTTGAGTGAACAGGAATATGAAAGATGCATCCTAGAGAAAAAGGTGACAATCTTCAGGTATGTGTGGAAAATAATTAAGTAAGTATGTTATAAAAATAGTATTTTCTGTTGCTTCAAAACAGAAGTTTTGAAGCCTATTTTCTGTTGCTTCAAAACAGAAGTTTTGAAGCCTAAAGTGTGGTGTATATTTGAAATGCTTCTCTTTCCTGAAAGTCTATTCTAAAAGTAAAACAAACATCTTGATAGTGACTTGACTGAAGAAAGCAGGAATGTTACCAGTTTAAATAGAATGCTGTGTTCCTCCTATGTTTTCAATTTTCAAAGCAACAGAGCAAGTTCCAAACCTTCATCTCTCAAACTTTACACTGGTATTACCTAAAAAAACCAAATGCACAAAATGATCCTTTATGTAAAGTTACAGCTTAGGCTGTAAACCTGTATTTAGGTACAGTGTCATTAAGATATTTCTGTCTTATACTGCTCCTATAATTTTAATCTTTCTTGATGTAAGATACATCATTTCATCAATAACTGGTCATGTAACAGCTTAGCCAGAAGCAGGATCTAGTTGAATTGAAACAGTAGCTTGACAAATAGAATTCCTGTTGTCAAGCTATGTAGATTATAGCTCTCTCTTACCATGAGCTATCAGCGCACACTAGCCCTGCTAACAATAAAAGACTGTGCATGATGAAGAATAACTTGAAGTGTTTTACTGTACTTTGTTCTTCTTTGAAAAAGTAATATTTTAAAGCATTAAAAATCTATGTGTGATATTGCTCTGTTTTCCTCCTGGCAAGTTCTTTAGGTGGTGATGAGAATGGCCAGTATTTTATTGCATAAGTAATACTGACAGCAGAAAGTAGTTTTGTCTCTGGCTGGTAAGTTATTATAGAAAAGCAGGCAGATTATCTTTTGGTTAAATTTCTGCAATCAGTGATGGGAGCTTCTTATCATTGCAGTGTGTTCCTTTCATGAGATTGGATCAAGTGCTTGAAATCAAACCTCCCACAGTGTCTTGAACAGTGTCCAGAGTAAAGCCAGGCTTCTTATAAAACTCTGAGTTCATTTTATCACCTAACAAGAGCTAGATGTTAAGAGCTGTTCCAAAGCCAGAGACATAGATTTTTATGAAGGGACATAAAAAATGGGATGAAATGCAGTGCTAGTCCTTGTAATATATGAGGTCTTTAACTATGTGCATATTCACCCTTTAGTCATATTTCCCCACCTTTCATATGGGCACAATATTTAATGTGTCTGTATAGAGAATGAAAGGAGTGAAGATGAAGTGATTTGACTTTAATGTAATTCTTAAGTGTTATGCTGGTAAAAAAACTATTAAAATCCCATGTGGAGAATAAATTGAAAAAAAAACCAAGAGAATTTTTTTCCAAATATCTCCTTATTCTTTATTTTACAGGAAATTTTCATTGTCAACTGCCCTTAACTGTTTGTCTTTTTTGGGAGACTGCAGCAGAAACAGTTTTTGACTCCGTTTTGCCCCCGCATTCTCAGATTTTGTACTATGCCAATACCAGGGATGAATCTTACATAGTTTGCTCTTGATTGCATTATATACTGCAATATTGCTATTTTAGTCTTCCCAAGCTTCAGGAATATAAATTAGATGTGTATCTTTCTTGTCCTAATTGCAAGCTCCTGGGATCCCTTTGTGTATGAGATATTGTAATCTAAGACTAGTTTCAGAAAGCAAAATGTTAACCAAGGTATGAAACTCACTGTGGATACTGGGAACCTTTACATGTTTCCTTGTAAAATCTTCAAATGAGGTGAATATGAGTATGCTTTCTTTCTGATTGATATGAAAGACTAAACTCTCCCTAATTAAGAGAATGTAGAATTGCAGCTAAAGTTTTTTACATAAATCTTTCCTGACAATTATAGCTAAGCATACACTGTAAAGAGACAAGCAGAATTGTCCAGAGGACAGCTATTAACCAAATGTTTGCAGGTTTATTTTTAAATAGGAAACTGTGGGTTTTTTCCTTAATGAGAAAACATTAAGGCAGTCTGCTATTTTTAATCATTTCCTTATTGATAATTGAGCTTGCAGATATATCTTTCCTAAATTTACTTTCAGTGCTTCCCCTCTATACCTGCTGGTGATAAATAATGTTGCCTTATGTGGTCTATTGCAAGGCCATTTATATCATTCTCTGAATTGGTGGATATTTTTAGTCATGTTTAAAATACTAAGAGCTGTTGGCTACTGCCAAGATAAGTAAGCAGAGAATACTGTCACTGCAGGGTTTGCTTTGTCTGTTGCTGCTTAGGAAACAGTCACAAGTCATGCACTGATTGACAGGGCCTCACTGCTGCTCTTGACAACTATCAGGAAGGCTGTCATGTAGTTTAAATTACTTGCATAAGAATGGGAAAAAAAAGGAATGAAGATTCATTATTCACAGTACTTTCACAGTAATCATAACCCCTGGGCTTTTCAGAAAAACAGATATATAGACTATGAAATCTTTTCTGTGCTTATCCAAACATATCCAGAGTATACCAATCTACAGAGCAAAGAACAGGTAACTACTCTAGAAACTGTACTACTGTTGTTAGGAAAGGGGATCAATAATGGCAGTAATAAGAGCATGATCATAGGCACTGGACCAAATAATTGAAAGATTATCCTACCCAATTTTGTGCTCATCCCAATTTCCAAATTAAAATCATATCTAGCCTAGAGCAATTCAAGCTATTGCTTACTCAGGAGTTATGCCTGGATAGAATATTTCCCTTTGTCTTGTAGGGGAGACACTCTTTAGTGTTCAAAAATAAAACCTAACACTCAGCAGCTTTCTTGGCCATGAGATCTATCCAATCCCACAACTGGCAGCACAAGCTTGCCAGAGGCATGTGCTGCTCATTTTTGAAGGGATTCAACAGCGTAGCCCAAAATGTCTCCAGTGATTCCTCATGGAGCCCAGTTCAGTCCACAGTTTCTGTACAAGAAAGTTTTCCTAGTCTCCATGGGAGAAAATAATCTGAAAGGAATGGTGTGCAGGTGATTCCCTTGATTTGAAGGTTGTTAGTACAGTTTTTTGTAAAAGGAGACAGATGTATACCAGCAAATAGAACATAAAGAAATAGACCTGGAGCTTAAATTTCAAGCTTCTAAGCTGCCACAAAATGGTAAGACTTTCTTTTGTTGTAGTTCATAAAATGAGATTAGAAAGGTGAACTGCAAACTGGTAATTCTCTGTAATGCACAGAATTGCTGTATTGGAATGATATACTGTGAATGAAACAAAACCCAGCAGAGTTGTGCCAATTTTACTTTGGTAGACCAGTAGACCGAAGATAGACCTTAGAAATAAATAAAAAAGTAATTTAATCAAAAACTTGAATAATTTAAACCATACTAGCATTTTGCTACTCTTGACATACTGATAAAAGCTTTTCTTCTGAGTACTTTAAAGCTGATATTTTCTGCAAAACCTTTATTCCACATTGGGAATCTATGGAAACCATTTGAAAGCAGTTGGCTTCCAGATCATCCTAGATACATAAAATGTCTGGCTTCAATTAGCTGATTTCAAATCAGTTAGCTAGTTAATTCTCATTTACAAGCATGATAATCTGCAAAGTTAGATCTGAAAGCAGATGTCTTCTGATCTTAATAGCAAAAAATGTGGTTCCAGTACCAAAATAGAACTAAAGACATGGAAAACAGAATATTATAAAGTACTGCCCTTCCAGTGTCCCAGGAATCACCTTTTTTTCCATATTTCTTAATATATCTGAACATCAAACCCTTCAACGCTCTATGTATCTGTAAATTAATTTTCACTTCTATTTTGGCCTACATACTGACAGGAAAATGCAAAGCAGTTCTGTCAAGAAACAGAGTCTTTTAGTTCATTTTCTTATTGAAATAAGTAGTATAATCATTGTCTTACTATCACTCACAATATCTCATTTTATGAGACCCTTAATCCCACCTCAAATACTTAATAGGCATTGGCAGTTGCAGTGAGTTTTAGGTGACTAAGTTAGTTAGGTTACATCATAAATTTAGTATCTAAACCATGCATCCTTACATTAGAGAATTAGTAATATCCACTGTATTTATAGGCTTCATGTCTTTCTTTTTGGCAGCTTCTTTTTAGCTGTTATCTCCCATCTTCATGATTCTAGAGGCAGTGAAAATCAACAGGTTATGAGATCAGTAGGTTAATGTATGCTTAAACTATTGGGGTATCATAAAAAAAGACAATGTTTTAACCCAACTGAAGATTTTCCATTTTAATAGTTGTATTTAATTTTTTCTTCTACCTCAGGCAACTTACTCTACTAATGTACTTATTTAAAAGCACTTTTATTATTTTCATAATTACATCATATATGTCACAGAGCAACCCTTGAAACAGAAGTACTGCAATGATTACAAAGGCTGCTTTGCAGAGAGTTTGAAGAATTTCTCATTCTCTTAACACTTTCTCTGCCCATGTATGATAGTCATTTGTATGCTTTTAAAAGATCTTGCTTATTTCTGAAAAAAAAAACTTGCTGGAATCAAATCAAATGAAAATTATTTCAGTGGACTCTGGGTCAGTGAATTTTTTGCCAGTCAGACTAGGGCTATTAAAAGTTTGGTTCAAAACGGATTATTAAAATGCCTTTGAATCCTTTGGAAAACAGGTGCTTTTGTTTGAAGCTATATTTGAGTTGCATGTGAGATGCTTATATTTATTATATATTATCCTATGGACATGAATGTTGTTTTGGTTAGATATAGTGCTTTTACTTAGATTTCACATAAGTACATAGTTATGACAAGAAAAGAGAAGACATTGGAAAAAATGCATTAACATGAATTTCCAATAGCTCACTGTTTTTTTCATTGCTGTAATCACAGCAGTCCACAAGCTTATCTCACACATAAGAGTCTCTGGTGCTCCAGTGGATGATCCAGTAGCATGACTTGAAATGCCAGCAGAAACAGTGCCAGCACCGTGAAGAAATAGATAATGTGTACATGCTTAGTCACTGAGTGGAAAGTGCTTATATTTAGAAGAAAAGCTCGGAGGGGCTCTAAACCCTCCACAGCCTCTCAGTGTTTGGTCCTACATGATCAGAGAGTAATAGAGCCATAGAATCATAGAACAGTTGAGGCTGGAAGGGAGTACTTGAGATCATCTAGTCCCACTCCTCTGCTTGAGCAGGGTCACTAAGAGCAGGTTACTCAGGACACTGCCCAGTTCTCCAGAGGGGAAGAAAACTCCACAGCCTCTCTGGATTGCTGTGTTTGATGACCTTTACTCCACCTGTCAGGTACACATTGATAGGTATACACATTAACACATATTAACATATGTTTTATGGAAATAAAAGAATTGTTATTATATAATGTCCTAAGCAAAAAAAAAGTTATACCATGCACTGTGTGCAAACTGACAAGTTGAGATCACTAGGAAATCACTAATTTTCACTACTTTACTTACTACTTGATTCCTTTTCTAATTCTTTCCTGTCTCTCCTTTTTAGGGAGCCAGTAGTGTTTCTAATAGCAACTTCAGTAGTAAGATGAATAAAACTCCACTTAAAACAAGAGAGTACAAGGAACCAAAAGACTTATTAAGTCTTGACAAGTGCACCTGGGTCTCTGCCAGTAATTTGTTATTGGGATGACATAGGAAAAACAGGCTTTTGTTAAAAAGACCACAAAAGGGTCCTATTTGACATTTGAGTAGGCAGTAGAAGATTTAGTGGGACCTTCCTGGAGAGGACAGTGTGTAAGAGAACTTTGTTGCTCTTGCAGAGTGTCAGCAAGTTTGGGAAATATTCAAGATGAAGATGAAAGTCATATAGGCAAGAGGTTAAAATTTATGGAGTAAATAGAAATTTCTTTGGATCTGTGGCATTGGAAGATCCATTGGCAAGTACTTTTAAGGAGAGGACCCCACAGATAATGGGAGATTTCAAGGGAAAAAGGAATCCAGAAGAGAGGGGAAGTCTGTATTTAATAGTGGGGCTCAATAGTCATTATATTATTTATTTGGTTTTCAGTTTTGGTGGGCAGAAAACTGAATTCTGCACAATGCCTATTCATAGGGCAGCATTATGTGTACTGCATTTAAATTTCTAGAGCTACTTATTGCTAACCAAACTTTACTGCAAACTTTGTTAATTTTATTGTCTAGAAATCAATTGAAATATGAATATAATTTCTGTGTTGTGTCTGTTACCCACTAATGAAGTCTTAGAGTGGCAGGTTTTCATATGCTTTTGTAAATTTCCAGGAAATGTCTTTCTTAATGCTCTTGGCTCATACTTGTCTCTTTCAATCAAGATTGAAAGATTAAATGTTAAAAAAAAGGGAAATCTCAAACCATAAATACTGTGAATGCCTTAGCTCCCTGACTCATCAATTGATTTTCATATGGAAAGTCTGAGATGTGAAGTGTGATGCTATTACATATTTGTCCCTGAAGAATTAAGCAGCTTACAGAAAAGCCTTCACCAAGGTGACCTCCTATTCTGAGCTAACCAGAAGCAAAAGCTCTTGCTTAATGTCTCTTAACTCTCATTCTTTTCTGTCTTCTCCATAGTGATGACAAACACTACGTAATAAGAACATATTGTAGGTTCAATGTGTGAGCTATGCTTGTGTCGCAATATTTAAAGAAAATTTTGATTACTGTGATGGTGGCAATTCAAGGAAAATGAGCTCAAATTAGAAGTAGTCATACAAGTAGAAATAAAGAATAATGCAAGTTGCCTCAGCATACTAGTCATACAAGTAGAAATAAAGAATAATGCAAGTTGCCTCAGCACTGTGATAATAACACTTTATGAATTCTTTGTAATCAAACAATGCTTCATTACCTGGCCTTGTGAACACCTCGCTGCATGAGAGTCTCCTGCATAACAAACATCATCAAACATCTGTATGCCCTGAATTAACCAGACCTGCAGCTGGTCAGCCATCTGCAGTGGCTGTCCTCATGGAGCTGTCGGCCTGTTCACTTATTATTTGTTTTTCTGTTCAACTCTAATGTTTGTGGTGGATTTTTCATGACTAGCTCTAAATCTATATTCTCTTTAATCTTTTTTGGTGGTGATATGTATGGGCTATCAAAGTGGTAGTGCTGGGGATTGATGGTTGGACTTTATGTTCTTGAATGTCTCTTCCAACCTGGACAATTCTACGATTCTATAACTGAAATCCTTAATAAGGACGGGGAAGAATAGTGAACTTAAAGCTTTATCTTCTAGGTAAATTTTGTGCTTCAAAAATTCTATATGCAGTTTATGTTTTGTGCAATTATTGTGACCGTATTTATAGACAGATTTCTAATTGGGAAGTTAATGAAATATTGATGAATATTTGGACACCATTACATCACAATTATCTTAAACATTACAGTTAATCTTTGTGAATAAATCTAATTTCCTTCTATGCTACCACATTTCTGACAGTTACAAAATATTGCAGGACATGTTTCAATGCTTTCAGTTCTTGAAAGGAAGTGAACAAACATTTTAAATACCTGTAGCCTGCATCACTGGCAACATAATACAATCAGACAGGACCCTCAGAGACCCAAACTATCAAAATTAATTCCAACACCCATGAACAGAGAGTTAACACTGCCTTTTATTTTACAGTTGGCTTCCATTCTAGATCATCTTAAGACAGTAACTGCCTGGGGTTTCTGTTCTCTTGTTTATGGACAAGAAACTTTGGAGTCAAAATTATCAGTGTACCTTTAGAACAGGTTAGAAGAAAAATCCCACAGAGAACAGTGGTAGCATTACAGTTACAAACTGCAACTTTGTAACTGCTTTCTCTAATATTTACACGGGGGAGATGTTTCTTGAGCCAATTTTCTCATATTTTGTAGTTAAGCTCTTCCTAGGTCAGCAGTGCTCCCTTATGAGTCATTTATTCTGAATTTCACATATTCATTATCTTTTTTTTGTTTTTGGGAACTCTTCCTTTTGCACCTAACATGCATTTGAATTTAAGAATTTTCACTCTTTTCCCGCTCCCACTATGATTTTAATATTTACACATTATGTTGTAAGCACTGTGAACATAAGTCTTAAGACTTTTTTGAATCAACTCTAATTTATTTTTAGATGTGTTCAATATATCTTCAGCTCATCTAAGATTTATTCTTAGTCTCAATAGCTTTTGTTGGCTCTTTACATAAATTTTTCTGCATTTCCTAATTCTGCAGTTCCCTTAGGCAAATGTATGAATTTTGCATTTTTTCAAATTTTCTCATATATCAATTTTTATCATTTAGCATTTTTATCTTCTTTTTTTTGACAGATTTACATTTTACATTTGGGGGCAGGGAGAAAAATGGTTTAGACCACCTTGCCAATCTAAAATCCTACATGTAGGACACATGAATGTTAAACTAAATAACTTGAACTAGTTATGCTAATATTATGTTGGCAATGTAGACTTTTCAAACTCATTCACAGACTAGCAGAGAAGCTGATTAAGCAGCCTTAGCTAACCCAGCATCAAAATCAAGTTCCCAGCCAAGTGACAATTCTTAGCCTTGTGTTTCTGAGCCTGTGTGGAAGGACTAAGGGTTAAATCCGTACTGTCTGGATTGTTGTGCAATTTCCTCAGTAAGTAAATACCTAAAGACTCAACTAGAAATAAGTATCATCTGCCCATTTCTCCTCTGCATGCCAAGAACTGGCAAAGGTGGTTGTGGAGGCAGTGAATGACAGCTTAGGTCTCCTGCATGTTTTTCCCCATTCTGACTACAGGTCAGTAGACCAAGCTGGTGCTGATCAGCTTATTCATCTCATGCACGTTTGAAGGAATATAATGTAATGTATCCTCCTAATTATATCATCACATGTAAATAGCAGTATTTGGAGTAAAATGATTTTCCTTACAGGTCTTTGTGTACCACCTCTCCTGACTGAGATCCTGGGACTTCCTTTATTGGAATCTTGTCTTCCATTTTATAGAAAATTTAAAGCAGTCTTCCTCCTGTTCTTGAGAACAGGAACTTGATGTTTTTCTTAGGTCAAACCTGTGTTCGATTTTTTTACTATGAGAACTTTAAGGTAGGGTTTTGATTGCGTAATTCTGTACTGACAGAAGACCTTGTATACCTGTACCTGCAGGGCTTATAAAAGTTTTGCTGTGTTAACTTTTGTTTATTTGTGAGACTGGATATAACTGCTTTGTGGGAAACAGTCTTTGCCAGGAGAAAGGGTATCTACACTTCAGAATATAAAGCTAGAGTTGTAGGTATCTTCTGCTGTCTAGCAGGATTATCTAGTATGGTACCAGGAGTAGAAGAGATGTGCTGCACAAGCAGGTGTATCAAAAGCTTGAATTGGTCTGTAAGTAGAGTGAGTACATAAAAAATGAGTTCACTTGAGTAAATCCACAGTGACTTGCTTACTAAGAGCTGCAGACTGAGATAATTCATTTATCACTAGCTCTATTGCTGATATGTCAGCATACATCAGCATATATCATATGATAAGAACCCAAAGGACTTTTAGGCTCTATGTAATTCATGTAGGCAAAATTTGACTTCTACCAATGCTATTACTAACAGCTATAACTTCTTTTGTTTTCCCTGTTTTGAGCAATGTTATAGTTTGATCATACGTTTTCAAATGCTGACACATTTAAGAGTTACATGTAAATTTGATTAAAAAAATTTCTAGTAAGCTTTATTTTCTTACAAATGCTGATTGTAAAACCTGTGGTTTTTACATTTTGTGATTTAGTATTAGGAACCAATGGTTCAGACTGACCTTCTGTAACTTTTAATAAAGACTGTGAAAAGCCTTGTAAGTAAGGATGCTGTTGAAAAGCCAAGTGATTTATTACAAAAACAGTTGGACCCAGTAAGCTGGAAAGGTCAGTCTGACAAAAATCAAGACTCAGAAATGCTGCTACAATATAAGAAGGCATTATCAGGAGGAAAGCAAACACCAAATGAGAGTATTTCTGTGCAACACATAGATCTGTTAGCTAAGAAAGCAATGTATTTGTCCTGCGATGTATTTGTCCTGCAATGTTCTCATTTCAAAAAGCTCCCCATAGAGGTACTTTTCTATAGAGTAGGAACTTGAACGCATTGATGCTTCTGAAAGAAAATATGAGAGAAGGCTTGAAGCGAGGAAAACCCACTGCAGAAAAACTAATAACAGTAGTTAAGATTTTCAGTAACATAGAATACCATATTTAAGATTTTCTTCTAGGCTAGGCATGGCAGAAATTAGGAACCTTCTATACTCAACTATAAGTGTGCATTTTTGCTGATGGAGAAAGAGGAAACTGGGAGGATGGGAAACTTGTAAATTACCCCTGTTAGATCCTTAAATGAACTAAACAATCAAAAATGGTCCTGGTCAGATGATTAACAAATACTTCAGTGAACATACTGATATTTCTGATGATTTTTTGTAAGTTTGTTTATTTTGTATGTTTGTTTTATTTTATTCATGTCAATCATCCTGAAATTCATCCTGGAAGAATTGGTGGGATTATGCAAACCAAGAAGAAAAGGAGTGTCAGAGTATGTTGTAGTTTTATGGAGATTGTAGATAGGGAAAGAAGTTAGGTGGTATGAATGGTTACTGGATCTGTTTCCACTTTAGCAACTTTACAAGCAGAAGATTTGAGAATTTCCAGATAAAACTCTTTGTGAATGAGTTTTCTGTTTTTAAATGCAATATACATTACTAAAGATAAACTCTTTCTTTTGCATTTCAGTCAAAGTTTACCACAAATAACTTTCAGTTTGGTTAAACAAATCCATACATCTCCTGATCTTTACAGGAGTTAAAGTGAAGATGGGACTTGGAAGTCATCATCCTTAAGTTTTTTACAATACACAATGGACTGCAGTTTGACAAATGTGTGCAGCATCAAGGCGATTCTCTTATGAGGAATCTATCCTGGCTTGGAGAACTAAAGTGTATCATATGACAGACCATGTTTCAGATGGCTTTATACTTTTACTGCCAGAATGATCAAAATATTCCTTTTTATGATGGAAAAGATGATTGTCAAAAATAGATTTAAAAATAGATCTGCATTTATGTCACTAGTATTTGCACTTGAAGCCCTCAGTGGAAAACTTCAACCTTCTGTAATATGGTCATCAATAGACTTGTCTTTCACATTTCTTTTCTGGTTTTGTTTGTGGGGGTTTTTTTTGTATTTTTTGCTTAATTTTAAATTTTTGTTATTTCATATTGCTATGTGGGCTGTAGTTTAAAAACTGTATGTTGAATAGGGCAGGAAATAACTCCATTCTTTAGGCATAAAAGGATTCTAGGACAATGTCTTTGTCTTTTTATCATGTAAGGAAAAGTATTATGTGCTCAGCTGCTTGAGTATGTGCTTAGATTTGAGATCTGAACAAGTTACCCTATTACTTAAGAAAATGCACCAGAGAGCCTGGGGTAATTGTGTAAATCAGGAAAATATATAAGGAGCTAGACTGTGCATCTTCCTTGGTTATTTAAATACAAAGGCTTGTCCTTGCATTTGTACTAATGCTAATGATCCAGTCAAATATTTGAGTCAAACACACCAAATCTTGCTGAAACAAACTGAGCTTTGTGGATTGTCCTCTAACTACATCTGACCTTTCAGGGTGGCTGTGTACTCAATTATGTGAACATCTGAACAGCATTCCACTGTTTTAAGCTGTTTTACACATAGTTACTTTTCTACCTAGGAAACACATTCATGTTATTATTCAGTTCTAACTTAAAAAAATGCTCCTACTGGATAAATATTATCATGGGTTTTAACCACAAAATGCTGTGCTTTTATTCAATGAAAATATTCATGCAGGCCTTTATAAAGCTGAAGTTAGTTGAGTATGACTTTGAACTTGTACATGCAATTGCAGTACATTATTTAGGTAGCAGTAGTTTTCAGTGTCTTCTGTGTCTCACTAACAATATTTTGCTCCTTTTGAGATCACTGGGAACTGTGCTTAGGATACAATAAACTATCGTAGCTCATTCTGGGAAAATGTGAAAATGAAAATATTCACTTTGTTTCAATATATGGATAGAATTTTCATTTTAAAAATAAGCTAAGTTTGTGTTGATAGTTGGAGAAAATATGTGATATTCTAGATTATCACTTTTGTTTCTCTAAGGAAAGTAATGATCCTCCACCAATGACTGATGGAGATCTGGTACTAGACCTGTTCAGGGACAGACACAGTCTTTCTGTATTAAAAAGATTAAGTGATGCATGAGTGCTATGTACCTAAGAGTATCAAATCACCTCTTCAATTCTGTCATATAATTTTAAGGGCATGGGGAGGTTCATAATTCTCATTGATCTTTTGTCCTTGTTCAGACACAAGCTACAAGTTCTTAATACAGAGAGTAATAATTTTTTTTTTCTTGGCAATTGCAGTCCACTGGATAATTATGTCACATTAACAAGCAAAATAATCCAGACTGTTAGACAAGCACAGCTTTTTCATCACCAGCTACTAAAAGCCATTTGAACTAATGACTGATCTTTAAGCCAACCTTCCTGCTGCCCCATGACACCCTCATAATCCCACTTGAAACTCATTTCTGGTTCATTCCCAAAACTAGCTAAAATTACATTGACACAGCTGTCTTCCAGGGTTTTTTTTGTTTTGTTTTGGGGTTTTTTTTTGTTTTTTTTTTTTTTTTTTATCTGTTTGGTTGGGGGTTTTATTATTATTCCATTCAGAATGTCATGTACCTTGATCTAAATACCTTGGCTTTCTTTTACAAATCCAGTTCTCTAACAGAGCCCTGTTAAAATGGATTAAGGATGCCTTTATAGCTCTGTAATAACTAAACACTCTGCAGTGAAAGTACTATTTTGGCATATATTACTACAATAATTAAATATATTATTCCTGCAAATGTATTCCTTAAGCTGAGAAATATATTATCTATGAAATTGTTTTACTTAAACCAAACCCATGCATTCTTTTTGTGTTCTAATTAACATAGTTACATCTTGCTCTGCTGCCTTTTAGAGACACTATATTTTTAGATCTGTTTTCAATGGAATAAACATACCATAAAAATAACGTGCAGGCATAGAGCTGAATTCTTGCTGTGTTTGATGAGAAAATGTAGTCATGAAGTCTGTTTTGTAATTAAAACATTATTTCACACATACTAAAACTTAAAATTTAAAAAAATTCTATCAGTTTGCACTGAATATCATGAAGTACCCAACTGTGGAGACAGCTTTTTTGTTTAGCAAAAGTTTTAAAGACTCCACTTCTCAGATAATCAGGCTCATGATAAGGAATCCCAAACTACTATTTGCTGTCAAATAGCAATTACTTTCTTCTTTGCATTGGATCATCTCTTCTGAATTTGTAAAGGACTGAAATTATACAACAGAAAGAATGATGACAACTCTTCATACTTGGAGCAAAGAGAAATCAGAGGAACTCTGAGTTTACTTTTTTCACCCCACTCTGACTGTGTTGCCTGGAGCTTGCTATAAATTCTCTATCTAAATAGAAGGCAATGTTGCGAAAAATTATATGCTTTGGTATTCATGAATGCCTGGAATTCTTTATTGAATTTTATCTTTAACAAAGACTTCATAAAATAAGAACAGCTTTCTTGTTTCCCATGCATAAGTTCTCCCTTATGGGATTTTAAAGTTTATGCAGACCGTTTGTTTATGGGAATATTTAATTAATTTTCATTTGTCCTGGTACGTGTTTCTATTTCTAACATCCAGTATATTTTATCACTTATCTTTTTCACTAAAATCTGCTTTTCTCAACTCTCATGCTCTGGGATGTTCTTTTCCCATCACTTTATTCCAACAGTGGATCAATCTAGAAGTGTTCATTGACATCTACTAGACCACAGTCTAACAGATTTTGGCAATCTAGAATTCCTTGAGAAATCGAAAACAATCCAAAGCAAACAACCAGTGTGTATGCAGCAGCACCTGTATCAACAAGGTCTGGATCTGACATTTTTAAACTTTTTTTTAATTTTTAACATTTTTTTAAACCCTGACCTCATTTGGCTAATTTTTGAATGACAGACTTACCCCCTGGATC
The DNA here is from genome assembly GCF_022539315.1 of Serinus canaria. Classification (NCBI taxonomy): domain Eukaryota; kingdom Metazoa; phylum Chordata; class Aves; order Passeriformes; family Fringillidae; genus Serinus; species Serinus canaria. Next base: position 16,950,911 of record NC_066321.1, read on the forward strand.
AGGGTTATAGCAAAGAGAGGAAGATTTAACTTTTTTGTTATACATACACATACACATACACACATATATATATAACATTTTTTTTCTGGTTATAAAACTAGAAGGTAACCCTAACTATTTTTCAAAATAGCTTTGCTCAGTACTTGTCTGTCCTTAGATGTGACTTACTGTCTGTCTGCCAGCAAAGATTAACATAGAAAAATGTTTAGCTCCCCTGAATTGTACAGGGTATGAAATAAAGAAGCTTATAATGAGACATAAATTACAACTTAATCCCCAGCCAACAATCACTTATTCTGATACTCATTTAATGTATACCTCAGAGTACTCAAAGTGGTGGGTTTTATGGAATTTGTAGTGGGTTTTTTTTCTCTTTCCTCTACTTGGTCTGAGTGACATTTGCAAAAAAGTGGGTCTGTTCCTGTACCTGTAAAACTTAACAAGAGTTTTGTCACCCTCACTAAAGTGAGTAGATGCAAGCTAAGGTGTAGGAGAAAAAAGTGAAATCCATTATTATACTTGTCTGGAATGTTAGAATATTCATTTTAACCTTATTTCCTATGAGTAATGGGAAGAGTATACTTAGAATTTAGGTCTTCTTGCTGGAACACTACCTTTATGGTTTTTTCAAACTGGCTCCTTATTCCCAAAGTATTATTTACATAGCTAGCTAGTAAATATTCATGGCAATCTTTAAGTTCTTCAAATTTAAAGAACCAGATTTTGACTGTGATAGCTAGAGTGGTATTTAAACTTTCATCAGAAACTCAAGGCTGGGAGTAGTATGCTTCAGATACTTGATTAATTTTTCTAAATTTTTCTTTTAAAAATTTTTTATTTACCTATGTATTTCTAATTACCTGCTTCTTCACTTACTAAAGCAGCTGCACTAATTTTTAAAACCTGAAGTTTTTTAATATTCATAGCCCAAGAGTTAGGTCTTAGAGCTAGGGAAAGCTGGTTGAAGCTCACTACTTGCAAGTATAAATTCAAAATCCAACTAGCTGGATAGCTCAGTCATGATATTTGACCTCTAGGTTTGTATATTTTCATTTAGTCACCAAAAGATATTTGTAGCAGTACTTCAAAAATAGCTAGCCCTTAGGAATTCCCATACTAGTTTCAAATGCAGCATATTTATGCAATAATTCAGCAGGTCCTCATTCATCAGTATTCCCTACTGGTTATTCATTACTTGCTTTTTTTCAAAGTTGATGTCATGTGGCTGATGGGAAAAATTACTTGCATCAAGACTGAATAAATGATAAAGAAGGAAAATTAACTAAAATACACAAAGAATCAAGAAATGTTTACAGAAAATAGTATGTATATAGAAGAATACTTTAAATGTGTCTGATTCTTTAGCTGTCATTGGGAGAATTATCATTTGATTATTAGCCCATTATTGTGTTATTGTTGAGGCACATTATTGTGCCTCAGAGAGGCAAGTATATACATATACCACAAGGGAACTCAAAAGTGAATATGTAAGTGTTTAAATACAGGTAAAAATTACCAAATCCTACAAAACTTGAAACTCAGCTAAGATGTCATTTGAACCTAAACTTATATTGTCATTCAAGGGCTGAAAAAGCAGAAAAAAGATCTCATTTTGGTAGATGTTTTTCACATGAAGCTTTTTAAACTGCAACAGAATATTAGAATTTGCACAATCTCAAAGTCATTGAAAATGACAAAAATTTTCAAATTAATCACAGAGGAAAATTTTGGTTATATGCATAATGACCTCTTATCTAGTCAGATGAGAAGTTAACATGCCTTATCATTAACAATATATGAATAATCTATCTAATTTAGTTCATTAATGGTTTGAAAAGTCCACTTCAATTTGCAGATGATAGCAGGCTGGTAAGGGCTGCAGAGTGTGGATGAGCTGAAGGTAGTTGAGATGAGACAGGCTAAAGATAATTAGAGGTAGAGAAGCATGACTTCTGAAGATATAGCAAACTGAGTTTGTTAATCTAGAGCAATAAAAGGAAACCAAATTGCTAACACATGTGACATTCGATGGAACAAAGAAATTACTAAACCCATTCCTATTTCCAAAAAGACAAGATCTGAAGCTTGAAAGATTTAGCTTAGCTGTGGTAGGAAAAACTTTTGAAGACGAGGATAATTTTATAATGGAAGAACTGCACAGGAGAACACATGTAATCACTATTTTTCATTTGAATCAAATTCGGCTGTATTTGTTCACTAAAAGGCAAGTGGAGATGATAATTAAAATAAAACATAAATGTAGAAAACTAACATCTATTTGGAATCAAAATATTGGACTACAGAAATTATTCAAAGAAAAGTAAATAAGATTAATCTGAAAAAAGTCAGCCACATCATTGGAAGAGCAGCCTGAGGGTGCTCTAACTTCTCAGGATTGTCTATAGTCTGTACATACAAAACTGAAGCCTAGAATGAAGGCTATTGACCGAAAGGCAGTTCAGGAAGCATCTGCTGGAATCAGTAAGACTTAAATTGAAGTCAGTGATACTTGTGAATTGAGAAACAGAACAAACAGAAATATTCTGGTTTTTTTTTTTTTTTTAATTCTCTGCTATTACATTGAGAGTTTGAGTTGGGTATATTTAAGGGTTTCTTGTTAGGCTCAGTCAAGCATTATGATTCCCTTGAGGCAGCATTTTAAAAGATGATACTCTTTCAATACAATGGAAAAAAAAAAGATCAGTCATGTAAAATAAATTATTTGAGATCAAAACTTGTATAGATCATGACTCATAATAAGGAATGCACCTAGTTTTCCTTTTAATTTGAAGTTTTTCTCAAAGTAACAATAGCTGCAATATGACCTGAGTACTCAGATAATAAACACAATTGAAATCAGGAAAACGACAGTAAAGAAGTGCATTCATCATCCAGCAAAACTACTAGCAATTTAATAAGAGGATAGTTCTTCTTCTCTTCTCATCTCTTAATAGAAAACAAAAATCCTAAACTGGTGAGTTCACTGAGTGTATGTAAAAGATGGACTAACTCTTGAGCTGTGTAGGATCTGCACAATATCAGAGGAACAGTTTCAGAGAAAAGAATAAAGTCAGTCTCTGCAACATGGACTGCTACATATTTCTGCCATAGGTAGAAAAGACCCTACAGAATATATAAGCTAAGAATCTGGTTCTTTTAGTGGCAGAATCATTTGTCATCTGCTCTTTTGGAAAAAAGGAAGAGTAAGAGCATACTATATTGGACTGAACACAGCATTGGATATTGAAGGATATGGTACCTAATTATCCGCTAAAAATGTAGTGTGTTGGTGTGAACCTATAATGAAACAAAGGCCCCTTTCCATAGAGACAGTATTAAATAAGTATTTAAGGACTTTTCACTGGCAATGTAGCAACCACCTTCATTTTGTTGTTTACAAAGTGTTAGTTAATGTTAGTATTTGAACTGGCCAGAAATATTTTGTTTAGTTAGAGGCAGCTTTATTTTTTATGATAGATCCTACAAATTAATAACTTGAGATGTTGATAGATATAGAGTTGTGTTGGAGGACAAAAGTGCAACCATATAAACTTCTAAGAAGAGGGCATCCACTATCTCAAGTAAGGATGACCTTATAATGTTCTTTATAGGATTTATTCCATAGATAACTAGAGTTTACTTTTAAGATTTAAATTAGTGTCCTGTAAAGTATGAGTATGTCTTCTCCCTGCTCTTCTGTGAATTTTTTCCAATACTGTCATGTCATCATATTCTTTCAGGAACATGTTGAGGAATGGTGGCCTTTGGCTGAAATCTACTCTTTTATATTCCAGTGCAGGCTTGCAAAACTGAAGGGTCGTATGAGAAATGTATCTTGATGAAACTGGAAAGAATAATTTATTCTCTTTAATACAGCCACATATTTTTCCCATGGAGTAATGGTGCTTCACACTTTTTCTATATATAAACTGTATGTTAAATGCACTGTCCAGATTTAAATTATGGAATATAGCTCCCTCATCTGTCCAACTCAGTACATAAAAATATGCCAAATATTCAAAAGCCAAGTAAGTTCATGCTCAGTAGTGTATCTTCCCTTTTTTAACCAAAGGTTTTGCCTGCTTTTAGACCTGTTTTCAATGTACAAAGGTAGAATAATTTAATTTCTGTGAATCTTATTGGATATTCTCAATTTTTCTGCAAGATATTCATAATGACAGGGTTAAAGGTGAGCATCACAGAAATCAGACTGAAGTGAGAGTTTCTTCAATGTATTTCAGTTTAAAAAATGAAGTAATTTGGCATACATAGTGCTTAACTTGTCCTGTTTCCTATTTTTTCTCTGATTACACTTTATTTACTTTATTTTCTTTTGTACTTCTGAGTACTACCAGCTGAACCAATGAGCTTGGCAGCCTTGACTCTCTGTAGAGAAATTTCAGTGGAAATAACTGAAGTACAAACTTACATGTTAGTGTCATATAGCTTAGTCCTTGTCCTTCAGTATTCATCCACAGTACGCATTTCATTGTTTGGTATGTAATTGAAAAGGGTCAACAATTATCCTAAAAAGTATCTCCTGTGAAGATATTCTGGTCTGTGAATTGCTGACTTGAACATACACCATCAAAATACTTTCATGGGCCAATAAAAGTCATTTTGCTGTCATCTATTTTGGTATTGTAATATTTATGACTTTTTATTAGAAATAAAAATGACTTTAATACAACTCTTTTGTTGGAATATAAATACTGAGAATGTCTATTTCCAGACATTATTCTTTCTATTTAGTACATTGTAAAATATAGCACACATATTTTCTATATTATATATGCTCTTTTTTTTATCTTCCTGACTATCAAATTTAACACAATCATCTCAGCTTTTGTCTGTGCTTCTTCTGGAAAAATAGTCCTGTGAAAAATATTAACTATTTGCCACTCAACAAAACCAAACTGTCAGGTAGCATCATGCCAAAGCATGCAAACTTAATTTACTTACACAGCACTGACATCTAAAGAGAGAAAATTAATCTCATGTTTTATGATTTACTATAGCAATATCACAAGTGACTTCCATTCTGAAAAGCCAGTAAGATGTTTTGGTAGAGAAATTGAGATTTTCTTAAATAATGAATAGAGGACCCATGGTCCAAACTGTTTGCATTGTTCATGTATTAGAACTATGTATTCTAAATTTGTTCTCATGTCGAGTTGAAGTAGTACAGGAGAGGTAATGAGATGTATTGATATGCCAAATAATGACTTTTGGATGACCCAGTGTTCTCAAAACTCTTTACTCAGTTATCATCATTTCTGTGATTTTGGCGTGCTGACAGTCCTTGCCGTCCTTGCCACTGTAAACACTCTTGCAATATAACTATGACTTAAATGTTAAGTGTCAGTTTGGCCCTTTGTACTTCACCTGTGGGCAAATCAAAAACAGAAACACCAGATTTTTCTTTGTTTAGATTACTAAAAAATAAAGCATCAGCTGCCTATACAGCTAGGGTGTGACGAATGATGACAGAATAATAAAAACAGTCTCCTTTCCCTCTATCTCATCGATGAAGAAAAGGCCATTCAAAAGTCCAGGAACAGGGATAGGAAGTTTAGAGCAGGTGCAGCTCATATTTAGCTGACCTAAATATGAGCTACATGGTTCTGTATAGTTTACAGTGATCAATCTAGTATGTTGATTGGTGTTAATGTTTAACAGTTTTTCTCCATTGGGTAAACATGAGACTCTGAGCTGGTAGTGGCTGAGTGGGTCTTTCTGTCTCAGATCTTCTGGATTCAGTGAACCCTACATGTTATTTTCACTTCTCCTTTCACTGAAGTGAAACCTGTGTGGCTGCAACTCTGCAAAATCTTGCTGGTGTTATCCATGGGGTTTGTTTTGTGGCAAACACTTTTCACCTTGTTTTTTCTTCATTCTTCCCTTACCCCAAAACAGTCTCAACAAGATCACAGAAGATCTTGGACTTTGGGTATAAACATGTTGCGACCATTGGCCATCTGGGTGCTCTTAATCACAAATAAAGGAAAGCTTAGTTTTGTTGGTTGGTTGGTTGGTTAGCAGTGTGGCATTTTTTTGTTTGTTTGTTGTTGGGTTGTTTTGTTTTGCTTTTATGCTAGCCATTACTAACAGGTGTGTCCAGAATATCTGAAAAATGATTGATTGATTGATGAAATTCAGAAATTAAAAATTTATATTAAACTCTAACAAGGAGTGTACTTTCTCTTCAGGCTTTGGAGTCTAATGGGTCATTGCTGTCTCCAAGAGTGAAGGTTCCAAGAGCCTGTCATGCAATATGAGATATATCATTAGATTATCTGAGCACATTAGTGACTTGTTAGCATTTTACATTTAATTCATGTATACCTTAAATTCCAGCCGCAGTCCCCACTGCTCTGCAGGCCATGCTAGCTGAATGAATGTGATTGATTATTCTAGTTATATTGAAAGAAAGTATAGTTTCATGACATTTAGCATAGGTGGAATGTTGGTGTGTGCCATTTAATTAGATTAAATATAGTTTGCTGAACCAGCATTTGGAGTAGCATTTATAAGTTGTCATTGACCAGCAAGAATAAAATGTCAATTGCTACATTCTTAATGCTTTCATAATGTAGCACAGGGGTGTAAAGAGGCATGCATATTTTATCCTTTTATTCTCTCATTCTGTTCTTTTAAATCCTAGTTACATGATAAATGTTCACGCTCTAGTTTGCATAAAACAAAGCTTGGTTTCAATCTTTTAGCCAATTGCAACATCTGCCCTACAAGGTTTTTACATTTTGTATACAGGCTTCCCTGAAGATATAAATATGGTCTTCCTAATAAACACATTTCAAATGTCTCCAGAGAGAGAAGCTTTCATAGAGGGATTAGGATGTGGTATTACGAGACTCACTAAAAATGTTTGATTTACCTTAGCATGAAAGATGGAGCTCACCATGACTTTGATATAAACCTAGCACCAGAGAGGACTATAAATAAAAGCAGAATATGGTTCCTGGTCTTTTCATAGTAATAGTGCCTTAAAACTAGAAATGCAAGAGATTGTCCTTAACGTAATGAAGCATACTTGTGAGCAATGCTTCCATGGACCCAGGGAGTGGGTGCACAGAAAAGCCATTCTGTCTCTTGGTATAACAAGGGGACATCCCGTCTTTTCAGCTGAACTGATCCTTTATGACACTTACTATGGAAGTAAAATATGTGAAAGTAAACTGTAAAAAGTACTAGGTCTCTTGATTTTTAAAAATAAATGTATCCTTGGTAGTGCAGATTGCTACAGACTTGATACAGGGCAAGTGTTAGGAAGCTCTTTAGAAGCTCAGTTAATCCATGTAGGACTCCTGACTACCTTTAGTTTAGAATGATAGAAATGTCTTAGTGGTTTGGATCTGTTTCACACTTGACTTCAAGTGAATACTTGGCCACAGTCAAACTTCCTGACCCAGCCAAAGCACGGTAAAAGCATCTGTGACCTGTTTGGTTTGCCAGTTACAGGGTGTGAATGGGAGGGTGACTCTAGTCTCCTCCTATACACTGTAAGTTTTGCTGTAGGAAGCTGTTGTGTATTTTGTGAGTTTGGACAAGAAGGTATTAGAATAATAAATAAGAATAAATGACATAATGGTCTTTTTGGGGGAAAGTACAGTCTTGGGGCCATAAGACATCTAAATTTGGTAAAGTTTACAGCAGGCTTAAGATTTTTACTTTACGATGATATTACTTTTCTATATGCACTTTACACTTCTTTATTCATAATCTGTGCATTTGAAATATGTCATATTTTTAGAGAACTTGCTGATATAGAGTCTAAAGTTAGAAATGTATCTCACTGAAAAGCAAGAGATGCCACAATTGATGTCATGCTCAAAAGAGGTTACTGGTGGTTGTGTATTCACAGATCCCAAAGCTGAGGCCACACATTGAATCTGGGAAGTGTTTTTGAGGTGTGTCACCCAGGAGGCTTCATAATGTTAGTGTTCTCTAAAATTACATTTCCATAATTTAGAACAGATTCAGATTTGTTCTAAATTCAAAACAGAGAATGTAATACTCTGTAGTTAATAGGGTCATTAAAACCATGGTCTCTCTTTATTTTATTTTTTTCTATATAGGTACATATTTTATTTACATGTCAGTCATAGTTTAGTGCAAAGTCAATGTTTATCACTATTTCTAGGTAAAACTACTGTTTGATAGTATTTGACCTGAATGCAAATGCTATGTCTAATTCCACTTTGCCATTTAATCCTACTCTAACTGAAATTTAGAAAAGTTTTTCAGCCTACAAAGATTTCTCTGAAAAGCAACTTTTGGAAACCCTGAGCATGAAATTAATTTCATCGGGTCCTTGCAGTTTTATACATTAATAATGTGGTCACTTAACTCAGAAGAGTAGTAATGGAAAATTGGTGCATTCAGTTCTAGTTCATTGGTTTACATCTGGCCAGGATGGTAATAGCACATTTTCTGTATAATTTGGTGATTATTTCATAATCTATGTTAAAGATTTCTTTGTTCCTAAAGATCTGTTTGATCCAGGTCTTCAAATGCACTGAATGGATTTGAACTCAGTGTCATTTGCCATAAGCACTGTAAAATGTTTTAAAGGAAATAGGTCAGTGACCTCTTAGATTAAAGTTACTGATTCATACTAATACTAGTACTAATACTAATCTAATAATAATAATGAACCTTTTATGCTGTCTTATTTTTTTGGGCAGCAAGGCTGTGTTATATATCTTGATTTTAAGAACAAACGCTTCTCTTCGATGTAAGACATTAGTAGAGCTGAATGCTTTCTAGTGATGCAGAGAGGCTAGGATATTGTTTGTTACACAATTGAGAACATTTTGGTTACAGGAGCTCAAATTGCTGAAACTGATCCTGATGGTAAGGATACTCAATTATCTAAATTTTATCTTACTGTTTGTTGAGAAGAAATGTCAAAGGGTGGTTGGAAATTTTGATGAGCAATTCATGTTAAAAATTAAACTGTGGAAGCATTTGCTGTTGAACTGAGTACTATTTAAATAAATTGAAACTAATTACATTTGAGGATGTATTTTATAAGTCCCAGCAAAGGCTGGTACTTAAAAGTCCATCTACTGTTGCCTTTCACTAGAGGTTAGGCATCTAATTTCTAGCTCAAGATATCAGAGACAATGAATGTCTAAAAAAATCATGACTGAATATATGAGAACTTTTTGAACAATGTTGGTTTCACCGGAGAAAGTCTCACCAATATTCAATTTAAAATATCCATCTTTATTTTGAGCCTCCCTGATAAACAGAGCCAGCTATCAGAGCCAGTCCAAATAAGCATAATGAAAATTTGTACATTGCCCAGAGGATCTGTTTTCCTGTATGCCAAGTTTTGATGTGTTACTAGAGTTCTTCCTACTAATAGCTGTCTTATGACAGGCTGGACAAACTTTCAAATATCAGTGGAAGTGTTACTACCTTTTTTTTTTTTTTTTAAATATTTTTTATCTTTTTAATTTTAGCTAGTGCAGTGTTTCTATCTTGGTATGTTGTGAAAAAATGGATCAGTAAAAGCTACAATTCCTCCTATTATAATGAAGTAACATAGGGTGAGCACAGATTCTGAACATTTTTACATGAGTTTCTCACTGATAGGAGCCATCAACTGAAAGGAGACCACGAATTAAAACGTTCCTTGTCAGAGACATGAAAAGATCGTCTGTTCTCAATGAACTAAGAGTATAATGTGAGATTTCCATGCTGCTGTGAGTATGCAATTCAGCACATGAAATCTCTCTCAATCATCTTCCTTAAAGCATTTTGTTCTAAGCTCATCAAAATGAGGGACATTTTAGCCTGATTCACATAAGCATACATTTTATGTTTGAAATACCTAATGCTAATTATAATACCAAAGTAATGCCATTATAATAAGTCTAGTGTTTTTTTTTTTTTTTTTTTAATTTGGTCTGTTATTTAGGTCCTGTATATTTGTCAAAGAGAAAACAAAAAAAAAGGTGTGTTTCTTTATTCTGGATTCTTGCTTCTCGCAAAAGCTGACACAAGTATTAGATATTGTCGATCTAGGAATGCTGTCTTGATAACTGAGGAATGAAACAAGCTTGGTGACAGAACCTGCTTTATAGATGCTGAATTTTAGCAAGAAAGCATTAAAATTCACAGCATGTTGTTGCATACAGTCCATCTCTTTATTCAAAGGCTACGTATTTTTTAAAGTTCAGTTTCACCAAATAGATTACCATTTACCTTACCAATATACACGTACAATATACATATTTAAGCACGTCCTATTGGTAGGTATTGCAGAGCTGGGCCCGTGACAAGCCCGCAGAGCCGTACGCATTTATCATCTGCCAGAGCAGAGGCGCGCCCGGCGCCGTTCACCTCTGCGGGCTGGATCAGTGCAGATCCCGGAGCGTGTTGTCCAAAAGGGGATGAAGCGTGCGAGGAGCCCCGCGGGCGGCGCGGGGGAGGATGCTGGGCCCTGCTGTGCCGGGGAGCTCGCTCAGGGCTGCCGGGTTGCTACAGCAACCGGGGCTTTGTTTGTACATAGCGGGAGCAGCTGCCTCCCTCCCGCCCGGCTCGGCTGCGGCAGGGCCGGGCCGGCCGCTCCCTCGACCGCGGGGCTGCCGCGGCCGTCTCTGCATGGGAGATTAGCCCGTAAGGAAGTGAGAGGTGTTTGGAGAGATCGAGTGAAAGAAAAAGGCTGTCATCTGAAGCAGTAGCACTCTCTCGGGAGTTGTGCTATCTGTGTATTTGTCTTTTCCATCAGTAATTTGTTTGGGTCTTTGTGAACCAGGTTTGGGTTAGTGGCCCTCTTATTTAAGGCAGAAGAATTTAACTAGAACTTATGCTTGAGGACCAGCAGTATTTCAGGTTAACAGCAGAATATAATAGGAACTTTTCTCTTTCTATAAACATCTTTGAAGATAGTGTCCTTAATTCAGTTCTTTTTTTTCCCTCCCATTCACATAATTTAAGAACAGATAAATAGGAAGCAAAAAACTACTAATATTTGTTCATGAAAGATGAATATTCGTCACATTTATATTAGTGTAGGCCTTGGAGATCTGTTCTTCAAAGCAGATTTGCAGATGGCCATCACAAAACTGAGTGCCCTTTCATAGCATGCAAACCTCTATCAGTGGCCAGAACATTCTTTTCAGAAAATGTGACTAGATAAACATAGATTAGGAGCAAAGGAAATCACAGCAAATTAGTTCTCAGACAACACTGTCTTTTTCAGGTAACAATTCTTGTATGTCAAAGCCAGTAGGGTTAGCTCAGCAGCCCACAGAGGGCTGACAGTAATTGAATAACCGCATTGAAAATTTGTTGACTATTTGCATGCGCAACATTTTGCATGTACAGAAATTGCACAACATTTGCATGTATAGAATTTGCAGAACTTTAACAAGAGTTTCCCTAGAGACATAACCTCCATGTGACCTTCACATATTTTTTACCATTTCTTCACTGTATGAAGCACCAAAAAAGGAGAAATTTTGTTGATTTTTTTCAGGTTTAAGAGCTGGAGACAACAATGGGAAATTATGAGCATGTGACACCAAGAGAAATACGAATTATGGATGTTTCTGTAAATAAAAGTCTTTCAAAGCAATGGCAATTCAGCAGTAAATGAAAAGCCTAACTGATAACTCTTCGCATTCAATATAATTTTAAAAAAAACCCTAAACCAAGTTAAAATTACATTGAATGTTCCTGATTATGATTTCATTACAATTATGTATGGAGAGGATAGTGTACTTCTCTACTGAAGTGATACTGTTCCAGATATAAAAATGCTTGAGATCTTACAAATATGAAGGTAACAGCACAGCAAAAGATGATAATTTAGCTGACGTTTCACTTGAAAATCCCAACTTTTATGAGTAACACATTGACTCAGATGCCTAGTCTACTCACAGATGAGATCATTTGAGCCTTAAATTCTAGCCAGCTGAGACTGGCTGAGAAAGATGCTTAAAATGTATTGAGGATCTCATAGTGAACTCTGTCTCAAGAGGAGGAATTGAGACTGTGAAAGTTAAAACTAGTAAACTACCACTCAGATGTATCTGGCTTCGTTCCCACTCTCAGTTCTCTGATGGTGCTTGCTGCCTTTGAGATTACAGTTTTCCCTGAACCTGACTGACCAATCTTTGTTTTGTTGTTTTTGGTTTGGTTTTTTTTTGCATAGAGGATCCTGGACTTCAATAGTGCAAGATTTATATCTATTTACCCTCACAAGAAGTAAAATATTATATATTTTAAAATGAAAGTTTGAAAATGGTCTGATTATACTCACTTCACTTGCTTCATCAACCTGCTCTTACCATATTTGTGATATACCTCCTACAGTGATTTTCTAAAGATATGAGTGAATAGCTGATGACAACATATCTAAAGGTGACATTGTCCCAAATTTTTGTTTCTGTTAGAAGTCCTTAAAGTAGAAGGGCTATATAGCAGGGGGTTTGTGTCAATAGTGGTGCTTTATCTACGAGAATAGAAACCCTGGTCAACTAATCTGGGCAGAAAGTGGATAGAATCAACAGGCTTGTAATTTTACTTGTACAAGAATTTGCTCCTAAGAGACAATCTTTTCCTATAAACATTTAGAGTGAAATATTAATGATATTTTTAGTAATATAACAGCCATGCCTAAAGAAAGCAACAGTGAGCAGTCAATCAGGAGAAGATTGGTTTGAGGAATAAAGGCTGTCTTTTCCTGCAGATATTCTATGGGCTTTAAATTATTTCCCTGTATTTCTTCTTTTATTTTAATTATTTGCTATACTTGGCTTCATGTTTTGGAAATTTACATTTAAGATTTGCTGACTGTGCCCTGGATGTTGAAAACCAGTTAGGAAAAAAAAAAAAGCATTTCATTTAAAAACCAAAGAAAATGCATTCTTCATTAGAAGTTCAGCCTCAGGACATAAATTACAATGAGGTTTCAGATTAATATTACCTCATAATTTTTTAGCAAAGGTATCATAGAACAGCTCCATCTATGATCTGCAATATTCTAAATTATTAAAACCCAACAACAAGTACTATAGTAAATGAACAAAGTTCACATCATCATCCATTATTCTTTAGTTTTAATCACACAGGTGAAACTCATTACCCTGTGAAGGGAAACACAAAACTCTCTTCAGTGGTGTACAACTGAAATGGAACTTAATCTGTACAGTAGTGGTGGTTTCTCTGGGCCATCATCCTACATCAAACTGAACTTGAAATAATTTGTTAGTTCATGGTATTCAGTAATTCCGGAGGGTGGGGATAGATTATTTTAGTCAGTTCCAGTGAGAATAAATAAATTCTTGTATTAGAAGCTGTAGTTGGGGTGTGCTTTAGAATGGACGAGAAGGCCCTTTAATGAAATATGGATTCTGGTATTCAGCCTTGTTTTTAAACCCCATTCTCTGTATTAATTATTAATTAGCCATACTGAAGTGGATGCTATTATATTTAGATCACAGCTGCCAGTAACCAAATCATTCAAGTGGTCTTCCGTTTTCATATTTTTATAGGATAAAAAGCTGTGCTCAGAGGGGTAAAAAAAAAGGAAAACAAAAACATAAAATTAATTATCGTACTGAAATATTAAAACAGAAAACAGGAACAGTGAGTCTGAATCCCTCTTCACCTCTGAGAGAGAAATGATAGGAAAACAGGGAGATCTCAACCCTTTAATGTGGAAAGGGGAAATAAAGAAGAAAAAACCCAAACCATTGCTCTTACGAAGAGAAAAGAATCGTCATCATGAGTAAGAATAGCAAAGGGATTCCCTCCCTGCTCAGAGAGGGGACAGAAGGGGAAGGGAATTCCCTTTCTCCATTGGGAAAGAACAGAAGGGAAGGGAATTCCCTTTGTTGCATTCATGCTTTGAGCTCTAATTAATCTTGAATGTTTTGTACTCCTGCTAACATCAAAGCAGTTCTGTATATCAGGCAAAACTTGCTTTCTTTGAGCTGAAGAAAGTTAGTCTTGAAATTCTTATGGAACGTATGGATTTATGTCATTGCTGTCTCATGTGGCCAGAGGCAGTCCATAACTTTTAAATGCAATCTAAAAGGGATCTTGGTTGCTTTAGCCTCAGGCTTGAAGAGATTTTGGTTACAGCTAAAGATTTGTTTTTCTGTGATCTAATTGTCGCTTCAGTTAAAGGGCAAGCAGCAGAGGTGCCAGTAGAGCAGCAAAAAGCGCCAGGAGCAACATATGGGCTGAAATTCCTTATAAAGTAAGGATCCCATGAACACAGTTGCCTGCAGGGGGAAGGTTGCATAAACAAATATTTAACAAGGAAAAACAGTGAGGTCTTTGCAGTAATCATACAAATACCCAAAAATAGATAACGAAGGCATATAAAGCCTGCAATTTCCGTGGCGGGCACCAGCCCATGCGCACATGCTTGAAATAGTGTTGATAATGCCTCTGTTGTAAAGAGGTCTAGAGCTTTGTAATTCTAGTTTAGGATGAGGAGGGGGCAGTGCTGGCTGCTGTGACCTTCTAGAAATCCACTTGACTCCCCAATTCTAAGCAAGGTTAGCTCTGCCTAATTTTCTGAATGGTTTGATGACTGGAAAAAGTAGCAACTGATCAGATGCCATTGTGATCATGTCGCAAGGGAAAGGTTACAATGTTCAAAGACTGTTTTATACATATTTCATTGGTTAAAAGGTTGAATTTCTTATCCTGAAGGAACATCAGGACTTGGTTATTTCTCTTGCCTTTATCTCCTTACTGTACATGCAAAGGCAATGCTAATTAATGCCTGGATGGAAAACTCAGATAGTGTATCACCATAAAGAAAAGAAAACCTGAATTGGTAATTTCTCAAATTTCTGCTCAATTTTGATTTAAGTATGTGCATGCCACAATCACCAGTTGATTTGGGATTTGTTCCAGTGAGCTGGGGACACAAGCAATTTCAGATGTATATAATTTGCTGTACAGTTACCAGAAGATACAGGTGTTATCTCCACCCACAATGGACAATATCTTAAATAACACTTAGCATAGGCAGAAAAGTTTGTTTTACACAGCTGGCTGCATCTAGGCTGTGGTTCTAGCAATCCTTATAAAAAGACAGTAGGTGGATACTCAGTACTTGGAAAAAAGCAGCTTCCAGTATAGCTAGATGTGAACAGTATAAGTGTTTTGACCTATTTTAATTTGTTTCACCTGTCTTTGAAGAAATGCGGGGAAACCACCTGCCCACACTTGAGATAAATATATCACCCAAGTATATCATCCTTCTATAATTAATCAAAATACTTTTTTTTTTCCTCCTGATTCTGCCTGCAGAGCAACCTCTGTCTGAAAAGCTGTTCCCAGGGTAAATAAGGAAATGCATGAAAAAAATCTGGGGGAGTTACCAAGTCTGATCTTATCTTTGTGTCGCTATGTTTTAAGGCACTGAAGTTGTAGAGAAGAAAGCATTTGACAATTAAATTGTAACATTATTTTTCTTCTCCTGACACATAACACACATAGTTGTGTTTGGGGATTTTTACATGACAATTTGCTGGATGTTTGTACCCGATCCTAGTTGTAGAGTGTGACAAGATCACTGAAAGGACTCTTTTTTTGTAATTTATCAATTATAAACTCAAATACATGAGAAAGAGCTTTCAAGAGTTTCATTAAACATTTACAAGTGCCACAGAAATTGACTGAATTAAATTTATTTTTACTCAAGGAAGTATATTTCACCACTGTATTTGTAAAATAAACTAGTGGCTCATTGAAGAGATCATATTTTACATATTTTAAACAGTACTCCTCCTACTCTCCTAACTTCCACTTGGCTCAAAACAAATGTAAAAAATTGAGCTAAAACAGGGAAATGGCTGACAGTGTTACAGCAGGTTCAGAGAAGAATAGATGGGTGAGGAAAAGAGAAAATAACCTCTGTGACCAAAAATAACATCCACTAATGCTGAAGTTGGGGATAAGTAAGTATTCAAAAAAATTTCTAAATTTTCTAAATTTTCTAAATTTCTAAGGGTCACCAATAGGTAGTTTAACTGTTACTAGGATCAGTCAAGAATTTAAGTCCTACAATTAAGACAAGAAAATATTGAGATCATGGAAGGAATACTTATAATCCTGCTAGGGAAAAATGGGTGATAGGGAAAAAGAAACAGTAATATTGGGGCAACAAACACATAGAGGAAATTTTAGGAAGAGCAACACAGTTTCAAAGTGCAATGTATGCACCTTTGACAGGAAAGCAATGACAGGCAGAGGAATAGCTCTTCTGCTGCCTCATTTATGGAAAGCCACTTGCTGTGAGGTAGTTGGGATCTGAAAGGTGAAGTTTGCTACACGTAGATACCAAAAAGCTGTTTGTGAGGAAACAGTATGGCACAACAGCCTGGAACCAATCTTCTCACGCCCACCCCAAAGTGCTATTTACAAGCAATTCACCCACTGCAATATGGTTATTTGAATGCAACAGAGGACATGGGAAGTGTGTATTTTGCTAGAGGAAAGTGACATTGCCAGGTCCCATTAAAAATCTGTTAATGGTACAGAAGGCAGGTCAGAGCAGCCCTCTGAATTTGAGAGAAAATAGTCCAAACTCTGAGAACAATCCAGCTGGCTGGCCCAACACTGTTCCAAGAAGCTGTAGTAACCATCGGTGCTGGCACAGCTCAAATCATTCATTAACACTTGTGGTATCTCAGTTGACTGTGTCATAGACCAAGTTCTTGGGAAGCTGGACTGTGACACAAGACAGCTGTTACTCAGGATAAAGGCGGTATATGGGCTGAAATCATCAGTGTTAAACTATATATTATGGGAAAAGGCAAACTGTCTCATGGAATAATACACAGATGAGAGGGAAAAACACTGCAGACACAGTTTATGATTCCCCAATATCATCAGCTGTTACTGAGAAAATGCATTTGGTTAACTAACTCTGCATGAACTTTTGGAAATAAAGTTATAATTTGCATTTCTGAGTTTCATTGTGTTTATACAGCCACAAATTGTGGCTTCCCACCCAGGGTCTCTGACTTGAGCTGATTATTATTGATGCTGGTGTTGAAAAAGAAAATTATCATGCCTGTTCATTAAAATGTTCTCAGTGACTCTAGCAAAGACCATAGGCTGTTATGCCAGTTGTTAAATGTAGAATTATTCACCCATTTCCCAATCATTTATTAAAGCTCTATACTCAAGAGAAGAGAGAGGAAAAAAGAGAGAGTAAATTTTTGAAAGCACATAGATTTAATGAATAATCCTGACTTCATATTGCTAGAAAGAGAAGTTTTATGCATGCAAAGCTACTGCTGAATAATCGGGGAATATCATTAATGCTTGGTTAAGGAAGTTAATACCATTAATACTTTGTTTAGGGAGAAGACTTTTTGAAAGTAGGAATACTTTGGCTATATTTTTCCATCTGGTTAAGGGTAGTAAGACAATATAAAAAAAGTCAGGGTAATATAAAAAATAAACCAAGATTCTTGGATGGCAGGTATCAAGCAGTTTAATACATGTGCTACAGTAACTACTCTTTATGCTTCTGGATGCTTTTAATAAGTTTATCCTGAGGCCCTTTCCACATGAGTTCAAATGTGCTAAAAGGTGTCAGACTTTTCCGTACAATTTTGTCTGCGCAGCTTCACCATCACACAGAGGACTGAGGAGCTGAGCAATGCACTGCTGTTATACCGTCCTACAATTTTTGCATTGTTCTTTGATTTTAGGAGCCAACCTCCCAAAATATCAGGAAAATAGAAATATGCTTTATTTCTAATTTCTTCTCAGCTAATCCTTGTGCTTGGCTATTCCCAACCATATCCTGAAGCGAAAGCTGAGAAAAGCATTCCTGTGCTACAGAAACCATGTTCCTTGACACAGGCATAAATGATTTGTAAGAATCATTTGATACCTCTTAAATACCCAGGCACAGAAAATACTGGCAGCATTGCCATATTATGAAACATACAGTTAGGTAGTAATCTGCTTTTCATATGATTTTTTATGTGGCACAGAAACAGTAATCCTCTGGCTGTAACAGAGTATTTGGTGTCTGTTGTGCTTGATGTTGCATAATGTGAAAGAGAAAATAGAAAAGATCAGAATATGGCCAAGATTAAGGTGTGTGAGAATAATGTTTCAGAGCCTAGACTCGAAAAGAATGAAAATGAACTGGTGTAGCTAAGCTGGCAAATGAGAAAAAACATGGTTAAACTAAGTCTTATGTATAATTTGACTGAATTAAATACTGCTTGAGAGTTAGAGGAATAATTTTAAAAAATAAATTATTTAAAGAATATTCTCCTTATTACCTGACTCAAGTGTTTTCAGTCCTTCTCAAATGGATTAACGAAGACTGCCAGGGAGAAATAGAAATTGCCATTAAAGTTTAACAGCAAAGGTTCACCCCCTTTCTTTAGTCCACTTCAAGTGGTTTCATGGTAAACAATAAAAAATTATAATAATTATTATAATTTTAGAGGGACAGGTTTTGATAGAAAGTTTGGTACTGCAGTGCATGGCAAGATTTTAGCAATGGGTGAATTTCATAGCTATGGAAATGTCTTTCTAATGCACCTTGGGATTTTAAAAAAAAATTAAAATTAGGAGCACTGAAACTAAAAAACTAACAAACATTATACAAAAGCAAGTTATAGTTTAAAAAATATAAATAGAATCCACATATATTAACATGATTTTTAGTCAAAGACTTAAAAAACCCCTTTTTAATATATTCCCTTCCTCTTAGTGCTGTTGCTGATGATGGTGGCAGAGATGAGAAGTTATGTGGCAATATCCTTATGACATGACAGAGAACCCTCCGAACACACCAGTCGTGACACATCACTAAGTCAGTAACATCAAATTTCTAACTTGCCACTTTTACAGACATGATGTTTTATTTCAAATCAGCCTGCTTATTTGTTTTGGTTTTTGTTTTTGATGTTGGGTTTTGTTGGCTTGTTGTTTTTCATTTGGTTGGGTTTTTTTCCATTCCAGATACCTGACATTTTGACTAAGTTCTAAAAAAAAAAAAGTCAATGTCATAAGTAACATCTGGATGGGGATTATCTGGCACTCCAGTCAGCAAGGAGAAACAAAAAAAGTGACTAAGCAAATACCTGCTCTTTTAATCTTGTGTGTGTCCTGCTGTTCACAGCTGAGTGGCTCTACCCCATTTCCCCATGTCATTATAATTCACCATCAGCTGTCTTTAACTTATCCTGTGCTGCACGCCAGTAACAGCAGCTGATAGCAGCTCTGTCTGGGACTCCAGTTGTGTTCAATTGCTTTGCTGCATTTGTTTTACTAATGGATTTCTTTCCTGCTAAATTTGTCTGTGGCTTTAAATGTGGAAGTTCCAGAGAAAACTGTGTTTTGAAAAGGCTTTTATTGTGGTTTTGTTTGCTGGTCAGTAGTCTGTGCATTCCCTGAATCAGATCCTCACCAGTGCCGTCCTCTCTGGCTGTTTTTTCAGATAGACTCAAATTCATATCTGAGTTTCCTCATTGTATTTATTTTACTTTTGATACTTAAAATTATCTAAAGTTAAACAGAACACAAATTAGGAGAACAGAATCACATTAGAAGTCATAACATTGTAGAAAGCTGTATTTTACTTGCACATTCCCATTAAAGTCAAGGACACTACACAAACAGAAGACAGTTCAGAACAGGCTTTGATCCATAACTACTGCTATTGTGCAAGGGGATTTACAACTTTTTTAGCTGCTTGGGGTAAGGACACACGACACTTGCTTCAGTGGGAGATATCTGGTTCATTAAACTTAACAATTAGCCTCAAGAAAATCTATACATTGGATTAGTTAAATCATCTTTTGCAGATACAGAAGTGCTCATTAATTAGTAGCAGGAATAATTTGAGCTTTACTGAAATATCAATCAGGATTAAATGTGTTATATAATTTATTCATTAGGCAACACAATTATGCTGCAGTTAAAAAAAAAAAAGAAAAATTTGGGACCGAGCAGCATAAAGGAAAATATACAGCTATGCTTTATACAACAGCAAAAGAAATTATTACAGAGGATACAACTAGGAACTTATGCCATAAAAAGGGAAGGTGCGTTTCTCGCTGCAATTTTGTTGAATTGAAACTGTCTTGAATATTTGAGTATCTCCATCAACATGTTTATTTTCTTTCATATTTGCAGCAGGTAAAAGATTACTAAAACAATTTTTTTTCATTGTCCCACAAATCACTGACACCAAAGTAAAGAAGAATTCTTTTAAAAAACAGAATATGGGCTAAATATTTCAACAGTGCACTATACTGGAACCTTATACAAGGATACAAGTAATGACTGCTCTAGTTCAGGGTCATCCACAACATCAGGAATGTAAGGCAGCCTAGGTACTGTAAGAGGGTCAAGCACATTTTGGTCTTCACTAATAAGCAAAAACAAATAGGGGAATTCCAAAGCAAAGCATCTCCTTCATTTTTCTAATCCTAAAGTTAGAAGCAAGGAAGAAATGCATCAGTCTCGGTTCTGATAAACCCTCTCCTGGCCTGTCTTTTTGATTTTTAAATACCACTCCAAGTTAGCTTAATATGTACTTGCATGCAGTTTTTAACCCCAGTTCTTATTTCAGTTAAACTGATGCACACATCTGGGACGATTTTAGTGAAGTGGAATTGCTGCAAAGATACCTTCAAATCAGAGAACTGTTGACTGAAAAAGGACAACATACATGTGGGTATCTTTAGTTTTGGGGTTAGATTTCAGAATAATATTTTAAAATCCTTTCTCCTATTTGCAATAAAGAGATCAGAACTTTACAGGCTTTGATTGGAGCTGCTAGAAAGTGCTTTTGAGCTCTTGTCTAACAGCTTGAATGGCATTAAGTTTTAGTCTCAGTTTATCCTGTCACAGTAAAAGGCCTAAGTGACTTCAATCTGTGCTGTATGAGACTAATCCTTTCATCAGGTCTCGGCCGCACGTTTCTAACAAAGTCTGGTATGAAACAGTTTTTCTAGGAAATTTGAAAGAAGAAATGTGAATAGATTTCTTCAAAACAAGTAATTTCATTCACAGTTTTAGTTAATTAGTAAGGAATCAAACTTCTCTATCAATGTGGGTTTTGCTGTCTGTTATTCCTCTGATCTTCCTGACTGCCTGCTGGCATAACATCCTGAACACTTTGCATTTACAATCCTCATATCCAAAGACCTACTTAAAAAGTATTGATATGGATTAGCAAGAAAACAAAGACATTTAAGCCAGGAATTGAACTATGTGGTTTTGTGCATGTGTACAAATGCGTTATACCCACAGACCTTTGAAGAACAGCTTTAGTCTTATAACAGGGCTATGTCAGAGACTGCTCTGACACTCAAAACTGCCAGAAACCTGGCATCCAGCTGTAAAAACTCTTTACACCTCCCCTTTTGGCCTGCACTTTCTACATGCATGATACAAGGTGCTTATAGAGAATCCAGCCAGTTGTGTTGTCCTAAGGGACCCTGTCAATTGTAACAGCACTATAAATGGTTTTATAATTTTATTTTTGCCAAATACATTGGAGGAGAAGGCTACTGCATTTATCTTTGTTTCACACAGGCCTTCAATAGCAGGAATACTATCAAGCTGTTTGTTTTGGTATTCTTATATATAAATAAAATTACAAAGAATGATTATATATATATCACTTTAGCCAAAAATGTTTCTGAAGTTCAATATGAGAAGCTTTTAGATTAAATTTATGACATTTATTATTTTCAGCAAAAATAAATAGTAAATGCAGAAAAAACCCAGAAACTATTTATGACTTTGCATTTATTTGGAGAAATTTTCAGTCAAAGAAAGTGGATGTAAATTTTAAAAGGTTAGTACATTTCCTTGAGACAGCTTCATGCTCTGAAATTGTAAATTGCACCATTGATGAGGCATTTTGTTGCTAGCAAAATTCCTTTTGACAACTTTCCCACCTTGTAGCAGTAATTCTGTATTTTTCTTCTCATTGACTTTATCTTTCTTTATCACTCACTATCTCTTTTCCCCAGCCCAACTCAGCTCTTTTGTTTGAGTTGGAGCACCTTTTTTTCCTCTCCAGTTTTCAGTTCACCAAATAAAAGAACCACCAAATTGTGGTTCACATCATTCTCATGTTTGTTAATAATGACTGGTTCACACTGGTTCATTCCCAACCTGAGTGGTTAACACTTAGAATGCAGAGGTGCCATGGTGTTTCTCTCTAACAACGCTGTTCAAACACTACGGTGAAATAAGCCTTTATGGTATCTGTATCTTTAGTCAAAATTTCATTCCTCAGTTGTCTTCTTTTATTTTCATTTGGATGCTGGGATACAGAGCTAAATTGTACCTCTATTTCAGAGTAGCTCTTAGCAGTCATAACGATCTCTGTAGAATTCAAACCAGTCATCTTTACTACAAACAGAGTTCACAGTTTAGCCACATGCTACAAATGAAGTTCTAAGATAACATATTGTGCCATCCACATGAATATTTAGCTCTTGAAGAAGGGCTGCTACATTTTACAAGAAGCCTTAAATTAAATATTAGTAATGCAGGTTCAGTAAGATGATTAAATAATGGGTCTCGTCCTATTTCTGCAATAGGCTGGAAGAAATTGCTCAAGTGATGTAACAACACTGTGCAATGTAATTTAGTATCTATTTATCTTGCTGTAGCAATACAACAAATATTTTTAAGGGAAATAAAAGTACTTAATGCAGTATATGTTAGTCTTTAAACTGTCTTTCTGTAATATTTAGGGCCTTGTTTCTTTTTATATTTTATGATTATTTCTATAAAATGTCAATTATTTGTATCACACTCCTAATATTTGTGCAACAACAGTATTTTGCTGTATAATGCAAAGTGGGGGGAATGCCTTTATGGCTGAGATCTCAGTAGGTTTTTAAGCTCACCAGAAATCCGTGAGTTCAAGCCCCACACCTAGACTTGGGCAGAAACCCAGAAGTGATACTGCAATGCAGTATTAGAGATAATACTGCATTTGATGTTCAGTCTTTAGGATGAAATGATAAGTTTGTGTTTACTTCATTAACCTCGAGTAGTGGTTTTGTGGAAACGGTTCAAAATGATGCTTTTAAAAAAGAACATATAATAACCCTATTTCCTGGTCAGCTGTCATTTCTCCTCCTACTCAGTATTCAAAAATTCTTCTACAAGCTGTTAGTGAGAACACAGTAGTTATTCTTTTACACATCTGATAGGTATGTCCCTATTTTGGGAAGTACTCAGAGATGAGGATAAATGTATCAGGTCACATTTGATTTTTCACTTCCAACATTCTCTTTGGGCTGTAGAGGTTTTAAGAAAAAAATGTGCACTGAAGTGACTGTTCAAAGAGTTCTGATGATCTGGGGCATGGCAGTAAACCCTGCCATCTTTGAAATTGGTAAAACATATAGCACTGTGTTGATAAATAGGAAAGCTTGTAATACCATCCACCAACGCTTGCATAAGGGTACAAAGGATAAAGATTCCTGAATTTTCCATCTACTCATTTTACATGAGCGGAAGACTGGAAAATCAATTAACATACATATGGGTACCTAGTTTGCCCTTGTCCCTCAAGTATCTGGATGCTTCATACAGATCTTGTTCTTAATCTGCTGTCTGCTCAGCTTCCACCACCTGCTTATTTGCCTAAGTATGGCATGGAATGCTTTTATTCAGTGAAATAATTTAGGCATAATGGATAGATAATTTCTAAGGAAATTTATATTTGGAACAACAGTTTACCTTGTAGTAGCTGTTAGTGAAAAAATGTATTTTCTGAAATTTTCTGAAATTTTGAATTAGGAAGGACATGTAAACATATTGGCTGTTATATGTTTTCCAAAAAATGACTGTTCTTATAAATTCTGATGGAAAGCTTCTCTGTAGAAATATGTGCTCAATCTTTGGTTTCTGTATATAACCTTGAAATAAGTACTAGTGCTGATCGTGACTTAACTGTTGGTGTTGAACTATTCTGGTTTTGCACTCATTCATAAAGCTCTGCAATGACCAGTTGATGTCTTCAGTATTTATTAAAAGGTCAGAGATTTGTCCTGAGATGATGTTTCCCTTGTAGACTAATGTGTATTGTGCCTGGGAGCAAAGAGTTCAGGGGCAGTGGCAGAAGCAGCGCTTTAAGGAATAAAAACTAGTTTTATAATGGGAATTGTAATCCAGTTCCTATGAGACTATAAAATATCTATTTACCCTGTACTAGCCTGTATGGCTCTACAATTAAGAAAAACTTGTTTTTTCTGGCTGGATTAAAATGAAATGCAACTAAACAAATTACAACAGTAAGTGACAGGTTGGAGAGAAGAGCATTAAGCAGAGAGAGGGAACTAGAAAAGGTATTTGGAAATTGGTCTGCAATTTGCAGCATGAAAAATACTTTTAGAAATATTAGGTATCAGTACCTTCACTTAGATAAACAGAAATTTAAAGTGTGGCCTAGACATTGAGGAATTATAAAGCCAGCATGGTATCTCTGGTGAAATAAGGCAGACATTTCAGATTTTGAAGAATTTCAAGAAGTAGTTATAAATGTTTTAGAATTATTCAATAACATAATGATAGGTATGTAAATAATAATTTTTTGTTAGCCCCATTTATAATATATGTATTAAAGTACCATAGATTTTTTTTCCTTGATTTCTATGTAATACAAAGGATAGTACAGGATCTAACAATAAGTAAATCATAGATCTACTTTATAAGAATTTTTAAAGATATATTAAAAATAATATGATGATATTATGTGTAAAAACTAAAGATAAAAAATGTAAATTTTATCTCTAATTATATATCAGCTATTATAATTTACTGAATTTCAGAGAATCTGAGGCTAAACATTTTAGGTCAAAAGCTTTTTTACCAGTTTTCATCTGTCACTCACAAAAATGCTTCAATTGCTACAGAGTGAACATTTTAAGAATGTAACATAGATCGGAAGGAGAACTCACTTTGAACAATATTTCAGATTTCAAAATTATTACCAATTTTAGACTTGAGACTTTTAAAGAATGTTTTGTTAAAGAAACTCTATGCCCATGGTTTTTTGATTATAGGATGTTTGGGACTAGTGTTTGAGTTAGTTATACTCCTATTTGCACATTACATAAAGCCTTATTAATTGTTGATATTAATGAGACTTATAAAATGGGACTAGTTACATTTTTTCATTAATAGTTAATGAAATTAAAGGGATATTTTAATTATATATACATCCGTCTTTCTCTATTGTTTGTTTGATTGTTTTTTTCCTGCCCAGGAGATCAAAGTTTAAGTAAAAGCTTTCATCCTAAATTTTTAAAATTTTAGTCAAATTTAATTTTTGTTTTGGCAGTTTGAAGCCAAGCTTTTGGCCTTAGTAGATATTGCAACCTTCTCTGTGTGGTGGAATAGTACTCACTTAAGGTCTCAAGCTTTCACAGAGAAAATCAGCATTTGCAAAAATGACTGAGTCGAATAATGACCTGAGAAGTTGTTAGAGTGGAGCTTGAAAAAAATTATTTCTGTTGTGTTTATTCCCCAGTTTGGCCAAGAACCAAATTGTTTCATGCACTCTTGTGCAGTCATTTATGCACAACTTTTCTTACTATGCTTATATATTTCTTAGAGAATCTATATTTGGTTTCTTTCCTTTTGGAGTGGCCTGTAATAAACATCTTCTCCAGAGGATCCTCGCTCCTGAAGTCTGACCAGGGCTCCAATTCAAAGGGTATATATCAAGCTCTCTGATATATACCCTTTGAATTGGAGTTTGACTTTTTCACTTGAATACAGAGCCAAGCCAATTTCATGTGTAATATTGACTATAGCTTTGGTAAACAGTGTTAGGCATCCAATTATATAATTATGAGTGATTACAACCACCATAGTAAATATATCTGAAGCTATTTACTGTACTTCCCATAAAGTGTATTACAGTTTAAAATCAACATTGCTACCAAAACTAATGAATATTCAGTGCTAGATTTTGCTAGCTGCTCTGAAGAAAAAAGTTGTGGAAAAGCAGTAAGTTTGTAATTTGTCCCTTCTGTGTTTCGCCATACTCTGATATTTATTTTAGAGGTAGCATAAAAATTAAGTGCAAATAAGCATAAGTAGAAGCAATGAAAAAGAGATCAATAGTATTTTTATATTATTATTTGATATTTATATATATATTTATATTATTATTCTATATTATTGTTTGAAGATATTACTGGATGCAGTATATTATTGTTAAATTTTACAATTGCAGAAGATAGATCCTCTATGATATGATAAGAAAAGTATCAGTGAGCTGTTCAACAAATCAGAGTTATCACTTTCCTAAATTTGTAGCTCAGACTATATTTTCAGGTAAGTTCTTATATAGGGACTGAATGCAGGCCATTATTTTCATACCCAATAAATAATCAAAATCCTCACAAAGAGCTAATTCAGTAAAATTTTCTTGAAAATCTGAAGGAAAGCTGAAGATATCTAAAAATTTGAAAAATTTACAGGGCTAAAATTGTGGGCACCCTTGTAAAGAAAGACAGTGTGATTCTTGGTAACTGGCAAAGATTAGCACAGAATTGAGGAAACAGCTCCTTGCTAGGTGTGCTCATCCCATTCATGTCCAGCGTGTGACTATACCAGATGCTTTACTTGAGCTGAATGATAGTTTCAATAGAAGAAAAAATATGATTCTAGGTGCTCTTGAGAATTCCTATTTCCCTTCTTCTCCCCACTGAAAGGTATAGTGATGTTAAAGGTGAAATGAGCTTTATGCATGGAACTAACTGGAAAATTCTTCGTCAGAATTTTTTGCATGCTTTTCTCTCCCTTGCTTCAACTTCTCAATGACTCTAGGACTGAAGTCCTAAAAGCCTAAAGTTTATCAAAATAGTTTTGATTTTACCATCACTGATTGAAGGCTGATACACTTGGCAAAACTAAAACAGATTTTAACTTGATTCAATCCTAGCAAAATTTTCCTTTCTACACTGCTGTTACATAAGAACATTATCAATTTGCTGAAAGTATTGGTAGCACAGATCAGATCGTCTTAAAACCCTTTCATTTTGTTTTTGGTATTTTTTTTTTTGCTTGGTTGTTTTTTTCTCTAGTAATTTTTTTTTTCTTATGCAACATATGAGATGATAGGTCCATGAGAGGTAATAATGAACTTTCTTTACAATTCTTCAATCCATTTTGGAAAGTTTCCTTTACAGATAATATCTCAGATGTAAAATGTTAGCTCTGATTGCTGATCTCAGTTCAGCATCACAGTTCTGGTGTTTTATTCACATAAAATGTAAAACAATATCAAACTCCAACAAAGATATGCATAAAGGTCTCTATACCCCCCTGAAATACCGAAAGGAAAGCTGAATTTACCATTTGGAAAAAGTATTTTGAGGTGATGAAGGTACCTCATTAGCCTTCTGCTTACCCTTTGTGTTGCACTTCAGAAAGGCTGGTTAGGTAGACTTAATGGAACTGTCAATCCTGTACTCAAACAAGGTTTCTATTTAGCATTAACACTTTAAAATAAGACCCTATTTTTTCCCAGCAAATAAACCTGAGCTGAGTGGTTCAACTCACTGCCCTGATCTCTAATATTTATGATTATCCTGGGTACCAAGATAAAAAAATCTAACTTCAAAGAACAAATATGCCATAACTCTAAAGATTAGAAGTTAGTAGGAAAATACTTCCGTTTTAAAATACCTGCATATCATTTTGCTCTCATAATTGCTTGCAAACTGTACATTTTAATATATTGTGCATCTAAAAAACAATGACTTGCTGATCATTAAAAGGGTGATGTGTTCAACTAAGTCACAAAAATGCATATATTTGTAAAGCCTTTATCAAATATGTAACTATTGAATAATTTCAAGCATTTCAAATCCATATGAAAACGTAAAAGCTTTTCAGTTATTCAAAAACCTTAGAAATGAAACTTCACTTCTTTGGGACATTTGGTTTACAATTCTTTTGCTTTAGAGAAAGACCATAAATAAATGGGATGTAAACACAATTTTGAAAGTTATGTTAATCAAGGGAAAGTTGTTTTGTAATAACTGTGTGTAAAGATAACTGTGTTTCTCTGCAAAGCACAGTATCAGAAACAAGGCTAGAAAAGCCATCTTTTTGGCTCTTGCTCACATTCTGACTTTACTCAAGCCTTGTAGGGCCAACTATCTTAAAGTGTTCTTGACAAAAACAAGTCAACATTTGCAATCAGCTTGTCATGGGCAGTCTGACAGAGAATATTTGGTCCAGTCCAAGAATGAGAAATGATTTGTACAATCTCATTCCTTTAAATTAAAAATAAGACACATGTCCCAGTACTATGCTCACTAAATTAATCCTATGCAGAAATAAATCACATACAAGCTGCTACCCTGAGCACTGTACTATATCTGTTGCTTGCAGAAATGGGAGCATTCGAAACCTCAGTGTGTGAATCTCTCACTGACTACCTTAGACGTAGGAATGGCTTTGCATCTGAATTGAAATAAAAATACACTTAAATAAAAAGTTACAAATTGAAAAATCCTTGCATAATACTATATTTAATGCATATGCTAAATGTATTCTCTTCTGCATCATCAAATCAACTGATGTAGGAGCAACCAGCATTTCTAATGTAATGCCAGGAACTGCTGCTGCACACCCCCAAGATACTTTTATCAGTTACATGGGCAGAGAGCAAAAGGGAGGTCCTTTTAGGCAATCAATAAAGCAGGTTTATCTACGAACTTTGCACCATCACATTAGGATGATTAAAAATAAAATCCAGCATAAAACAGAGAGATCTGTAAGTGTTAAATATGCATGCAATATGGAGAGAAATTATTTTAATAATAAAATTAAAATATTGTCAGTGCTTTAGTCAGTGAAAGTATATTTGATTAAGCTAATCAACACCTTCAAGCAGCAGTTGAACTTGTCATTAATATTATTTATTAAATATGCTTTGTCATTTTGTGCTCTTTTAACAGTCCTTTTCTACAGGTAAAGAACTGAGAGAAAATATGAAATGGGTTGCAAATTGGAATAGGCTGTCAGGCCCACCAGCTGGGGTCTCTTAAATCAGTAGGATTATGTCTCAGTTTTCTTTTTTAATATCCTCACATGGAATCACATCCCTAAATGATAGATATTTGAAGAGGTACTGCTTAAACCCCTGGGTCTGACACCACTGCAGTGGCACACAAGGTGCAGGATCCCCGATGCTCTGCTGCTGAGGTCTGTGTTAGGGGCCAGCTCCAGCAGGATGCTGAGTGCCATCGATGCCAGCAGGCAGATGTTGGGAGGTAGCACACTTCCATATGGATTGTGGTGTTCTACATGGTAGGGAAAGGGGAGTTGGTATTGTCCTAAAGGAAAAAGCTGGTATTAACCCTTGAAGAAAACAGACTTCTATCTCCCATAGTCACTAACCTGGAAGAAAGTGTATAGGACAAATCTATAATTTATAGAAGGAAATATGAAATTAAAAATGGCAGAAGAGAAATGGAGAGAAAAATGTTGTCTTTTGCATGACCTGGTTAGGGAAATGTTAGCAATAAACTTTTACTTTTGAGATGAAACAGTTTTTCAGTAATGTTATCTCGCTACTGAAAGTCACTGAAAAAATTCGACAGTGTGAAAAATATTTATCTCTTAGAAGATCTGATTTGTTCATATCTTTAGTGACAAGAATGAAGTGCTCAATAATTTGTACCAGGGATGCTCTGGTTAGTTGCCAGTGCAGTTGCATTTATCTTCTATTGTAAGACAATTGATTAGCTGTTCTAAAACTTAGTAGTCCATCACAACTTTCTTTAGCATTGAGTTGGTTTGGATGAGGCTAGCAGAGGCCACCAATATGGATGTGGATTTGGTGCACATGTCCTTTGTGAAGTGGTTGAGGAAATTGGCCTTGGCCATGAGCCTAGAGTAGAGAGAGCTCCAAGTGACTTAATAAAAGTCTTTCAATAGGTATGGGGAAATTACCAGGAGATGGAGGCAGGTCTTCTACTGAGGTGTATGGCAAAAGAATGATAGACGATGCTTTAAATTGGTATAAAGAAAAACCAGTTTCAGTATGATGGTTGCCCAGAGAGGCTCCATCCTGGAATCCAATTGGACAAGTCCTAAGCAACCTACACTAAATTCTGTGTTGCTCTTGCTTTTGGGAGAAGACTGGACTGGATGACCTCCCAGTTTTTCTCCTGACCTAAATGCTTCCGGACTCTAGGAAAATACGATGGTTATAAAAGACCAATCTAAGAACAGGTTTTTTTGCTATACTGGAATGGTGAAATGCTATATATTAGAGTATGTGCCATGTTAACAGAATGCTTTCTGAAAGCAAATACATCTGAGTGATTGCTATTCAATGACGCCCACGTGAAACAAAGCATTACTTGTTATTTAGGTTGTGCCTGTTTCTAAAAAACAAGATAAAAATAAAGGATGAAGTCCAAGAGAGGAATAAGTTACAATCTAAACTAGGTTATGAGTATATCCCTGGGTAATAATAAATTTTAGAAATATTTTAGTTGAATCTAATCAGATATATCCTGCAGAAATCTTTTTTCCCCCATTGGTAACTTATGTAGATCTCACAAGTATTCAGGATCATGAGGATCAGAATCCATTATGGACACCTAAAAAGCTGAATCAAGCTAGAGTCTTATGAAATCTCAGTTCTTTAGAAATTTGAAAAGAAGAAGCTGTTTTCTTTTGAGGGGGAAATAAAGCCCCATTTGTTGCATGATACATGTAGTACCTGTTAAATACAAATAATACTCAGTTTTGCTTTGTTTTGAAGTATTGATGCACAGGCTCCTTATGACTGATTAGTGGTAGCACCTGGATAAGTGCTACAAATATCACAACAAAGTTCAATGTGAGAATGGCAAATGATAATTTTTTTCTGTTTGAAAAAAGCATGAGTTTAGCAGCCACTGAACATTCTTAACCATACCTCCTGTATTTTTACTTATCATTTATTTGGCAGTTCCATTTTTTATATCAAATTTGGAAAGGCTGAGGGCTGAAGTTGACACAGGAGTTGATTCCACCTTTGTGTTCTTTTTGTGTTCTTTTAACCCTATGTCAAGAGAAGGAAACAGTTTGGACGCTTTTGCCATTCAGTTTGGACACTTTTTCCTCAGCTGTCTCTAACCCCATTCTGACACTTCAGGGTCATGTGTGACCTCTGTAAGACAATAATCATTTCTCTGTAAATTATTGTTTATTATGACAGGAGAGACATGTACACAACTGCAATACCTAGGGTGTCATCTTGGACCTGACCTGTGGTCTGAGATGCTCACATCACAATAATTCCCATTAAGTACAATTCCTATTAAAGGTGTTTTGACATAACAATCCCCTGTAATATCATTTTCTGTTCTCACTCTGTTATCCCTTTTTTAGACTTGATCATGTTGGGGATTTTTTCCAGCATTTATATATACGTGTACACTGGGAAATGTTACAGTGCAACTTTGGTGTACTGCATTGTAAAAGAGAAGAGGATAGTAAGAAAATGCAGTAGAGAAGGATGTTTTGGAACTGTGAGCTTTTCCAGAACAATACATCTTTTGAGGTAAAAGACTCACTGCATTAGTCAAACAGTTCATTAGGAGCCCCTCTAATTTGCTGTTCAGTTCAAACTTCCTGTGATTTAATATATTTAATAAGAAAAGTGCTTTATTAGCAAAAGTGTTGTGAACTATAGAATATCAGTTTGCATTCTATGATGGGGTAGGAAGTAATTTTGGCAGCTCCTCAAAGTGGTTCCTAAAACTTCTGAGAAGGAGAAATGCACTTTTATAATATACATATATAATTGGAAATCAACTCCTTAATTTGGTTTTACATGTAAAACTTCAGGTCGGTAATTTCTCTTGCAGTAATGCAACCTCAGCCTGCTCTTCATAGTTATGATAACTTAGGTAAATCTCATCTTTTAGTGCCTGTGGGATCTATGGGGCAACAGCCTTCCCCCCTGCCCCCCCCCCCAACATTTAGATAATCTACTTTCTAGGTAATAATCGAGATTAAATGTGTAGACTTGCTTCTCCATCATTTCAAAGAAAGTTGGCATCTTCCTTCAGATATTCCTCAGAAAGTGGAAATAAAGTCCTTTATATTTTTTTTTATTTACAGAAAAATTATCCCAAGTTTAAAATGGATTAAGAATAAAATTTTATTTAAAAGGGAAACAATTCAATTAATTCCCATGAAGCAGGGACAAATGCTCTTGCACATTTAAATGTTAAAGAGATTATGTCGGAAATTCAAGCAGCCACACACAATGTATTTGTCTGGCTAATAATTATGTTTTGCATATGCTGAGTTCTGCAGAGACAATGATGCTACTGGTAATTCTGCTACTGCAGGGTCTGCTTTTTTTACAAATGAGGTCAAAAGACAATCAAAAATGAATGTAAATAGATCTGTGTGCTAGCCTTGCCTACCCATCAGCTAGGAAGAAGAGTGGTCTGTGAACCATGCATTCCTCTTTTCCGCTCTTTAAATAACTGTGAGCATAGGAGGGGGAAGACACCCACAGCCAGCTCCTGATCTACAAACATCACACAAATCAGACACTAATTCTGCTTGTAGCTGCAGTAGAAGTGAATAGTTTTTAATTAACTTTTTAGGCATTTGGGAGCAGGTCCTTAGATCCTACTTCTAATCCTGACACGAGAAGGGATTTGCAAGTTTCAGGATAAAGAGGAACAAGGTTTTATTACAATTTTGTGGTCATCCACAAACAGTACTCAAACTCTTTATCTCAAAAATTACAAAACTTTTCTTTAAAACTCTGTGGGTAAATCACTAAATATGCTTCTGTGCATTAGGTGCTCACATTTTTGTTGCTATAAACAACCAGTGTAACTTATAGAAAGTCTAAGGAAGTTCTGCAAAGGATGCTCTGAACAGCGACCCAGCATGGACTGGCTCAGGACTGACATTATACATAAGCTTTCACACCAGTTACTGAGCTGCTCCATTAATCACAGAGAGGGCTCAGATGTTGATTTATAGATACCTGTTTTTGTACTTCAAGGCTGTTACCACTTTCTCACATAATATGGTTTTGTTTTCCATGACCCTAGAAATAGTTGTTCTGGGAAGAGTTGTTCTTTCAGTTGAATAGACTTTGGTGTTAAATTGATTCCTGGTATATTTTATCAAGCAAAATAACACTGGGGACTTAAAATGGAAAAAATGGAACATATTTCCCTTTCTTTTATTGTCATTATTTTAAATGGCATGGACTTTAGGTTCTTTCTTTCTTTCTTTCTTTCTTTCTTTACACTTTTTTAGCAAGTAGACAGAATTGCAACATTATTTTATCTTAACTGCCATGACAATAGGATTTATGGACTACTGAGTTTCATGTCATTTTGAAGGTATAAAAAGAAATGCCATAAACATGCAAAATACTAATGAGATTATCTGGCATTTTTTTCCAGAGAGGAAGGAGTAAAGCAGATTGACATAAATGAGTTTTGAAAGGAGGAAATTTGCAAGCTATTTACAGAGATCCACTTGCATTGATTTGAATGAAAATCAGCAAAGAATGCTCTAAGAAATAATCTCAAAAGGGTAGAGACTCCAAAGTCTGACAACAGCTGGGAGAAAGTGCTTTAGCACATGCATGTTAGTGATGAAACACATTTACATGATGATTAACAGCTTTTCAAGTAACCTAGGTATAAGACAAAGACAAAAACCCCTAATATGTCCTTGTTCTGAAATTGTCTCTGCCTGTCAAACCTGTGGATAAAAACATAGGAAAGTTTTGTCTGTGTTTTGCATGTTGCTTTCATAATTTGCTGTCTCTTTGTACAGCAATAGAGATTCAGCTAATACTAGTTAGCAAAGGGATACTGAGCAAGCATTGCTCCAATGCCTAAAGATAAGGATTTCTTAGTCTTACAAAAATTAAACTTTGCAATTTAATTCTATGAAAGCTGTTGGTGTGCAAGCTAATTCCTGTGTCAGTAGGAATCTACTGGTATCTTGCTCTCAGGACTTTATGAGTGTTTCTGGCCACAGAAAAAAACAGTTTCTAAATAGTCCTGTGTATTTGCTCAAAAAGGGCCAAGATTTCACAAGCTGGTATTGTCAAGGATCAATATTTAGATGTTGTGATAAATCCTAATTTCCAAATATTTAAAGTAAATTCGTGTTGTGTTTCTCTGAACTGGCTGTTTAGGCAAGACCTTCTGATTTCCACTGCAGTCTAAGCTGGCAAATCAGAGGTTTTAATGAGGTAATGTGTTATTATGGAGGATCAAGGACAGGAAAGCAAGAAATTTCACCATGTAGTCAAGTACTAAATGCAGCTGTGATTTCTGGCCTAAGCTTTCTTCTGGTCATTTCCACTCACTATCAGTAATGAAACAGTTAATAATGTGGACATTTAAATACCATCTTTAGATTTTGATTATAT
This sequence comes from Serinus canaria, assembly GCF_022539315.1. NCBI lineage: Eukaryota > Metazoa > Chordata > Aves > Passeriformes > Fringillidae > Serinus > Serinus canaria. Next base: position 16,985,361 of record NC_066321.1, read on the forward strand.
GATGCCTCTTTGTTGACAAATAAGCTAGAATATATTCTTTGTGTAGATAACACTTCAATGCTATAATTGAAGGCAGTGTCAAAACTAGGTATAATAAAATCTATAATTGGAATCCAGTTAATGAAACAAAAAGAGGTAAGACCTTCCCTTTACACTGTTTACTCTGACTTTCTCTCAGATTGAATTTTGGTATTTTTTGTGGTGATCTTTCCTGATGAGATTTCACTGTGATTTAAGTATTAAAAAATTAACAAAATGAGAAATGAAAAGGCTATATTGAGAAAATTGGTGAGAAAGCTTAAAATTGTATATCTGTGGAAATTCTAAAGGTCAAAAAGCATTTTGTGACTGGTTATGGCTATAATTCTGCTTTCAAAATGAAATTTTAGTTTAATTTCCAAGAAATTATTCAAATATGCATGTTATTGCATTTTAAAAAACCCCAGTATACTAGAATAAAAAGATCAAGCTGTATAAAATCATAAGACAAACAGTTCCTGCCTTAGAGATGTGAACTTTCAGAGTTGCAGCCAATGTGAAAGGAACGAGTAACTATAGAGCCACGATACCCCACTGTCATTGTCATTTATCCGCTCTGCCTGGATTGAGGTTCACAGCTACAGTTCTGATTGCTTTTCAGATATGCAGTTTCCAGAGTCAATTAGCAATTTCCATAGTCAGCTTTGTCTTGCTACTCTGAATCCTATACTGCCTGATTAAGCTTTTTCCATACTTAGCTGGGAAGAGCATGGACTGCCTAGTACACAGACTGAGTCATACACTAAGTCAAGCATGTAGAAAACACTTTAAAACTGGTCTTGAAAGCACTAACATAAAATGTAACCCACCCCACTCTCCTCTTCCCATTGCTTGGAACCAGAGGGAGCAGCACTCATGTCAGCACTGGTGTTACTCGAAGTGCCGCGTTTTGAAGTTTGTTTCATATCAAATATGCAAAAGGCTGCTCTTAGAAAAGCAGTGGCTCTTCCCCTGTGTCTATTGCAAGGTATGATGTCTGATTTGCTCTCAGCATCTCTTTTTGATATATGGGGCAATTCGGTGGAGAAGGGAAAGAACTGATCAATAACAGGAATTAGGAGTATGCAATGACTCTCTCATCATAATGTAACATTCGAAAGGATGCACTATAAAGATGGAAAGAGGACACAATAAATCATGTGAAATGACACCAAAAATAGACTGACAGCATCTGTTCTTTTTGTCTCATAACCCAAAACCAAAATAGCTTTCACTACAACTAAAACGAGCATATTCAAAGGAGATAAAAAATTTTGTCAGCAATGCCTAATTAGAAAATGAAGCTCTTTTGAGGATGTGTTTCACATCGTAACCTTATATTACCATTTCACTCTAGAATGTGTCACCCTTCTTACTGCTACTGCATACTTTTTGAAAGTCAGCAATCATTTTTTCTTTTTAGCTTAGACTAGGGAAATTTGGGCCCCTTGATTGGTGTTAATTGGCCCTGCGACATTCTGAATCCTGACATTAAATTATCCTATGGAAGTCCAGTGTAAGAAGAGCTCCGTCTTAACACTGTACTGAAATGAAAGACTCCTGAACCACTAGCCTGCAGGTTTTTTATTTGTGCCATAGAGGAACTCAAAACTGTCAGAATGGATTTTTCCAAATTAGGATTTTTTTTCCTGTTAAAGATGCAGTACCTAAAATATCAGCAATTTTATTCTTAATTACTTATTAACATTATATCTATCTATTCATACCTTAATATGACCCTAAACACAGAGATAGAGAATAATTTAGAAGTCAATTTAATTGTTCTATTTATTCAGATACTATCTCTTTCTATAAAAGTTCCCTCCTTATTTAAAATCAATTCATCTTTACCTGGAAAGAAAAAGGAATATATTAGAAAGTCAAACAGTTAAAAATAAGGTTGAAATTGACCTATAAATAAGCTTTCTTAGGATATCTAAGAGATGCTTTATCATAATCATTAGTTGAAATGTGAATCGGAAGTGACCCACAGTTCTGAGCAGACACAGGAATAGTATCTAAATGGGGATGGGTAAATGAGATATTTGGATCACTGAGGTATTCTTACTGCTGATGGTTCTCCTTGCTGTAAAATCAGCAATACTGCATGGGGCAAGGGATGGTTTTTTCTCGACAAATATTAATCTAAGGTAGAAACACAGCACTACAGACACAAGAATGGATATCCTCATTCATTTCCAATAGTCCAACACCTTCAGTAACAGTCTGGATCTCATCCAAGGGCTATTTTAAGACTGCCTGGAAAAAAACCTGCATTAAGAAAGGGTTTTTGACAGGTTTTTTTGGGAGGGAAACACTTTCTTTATCAAAATGCAGTCAGATAGTATTTCTTCTGTCAAGGAGTCCTACACCAGTAGGGTATCGGAGGGATTCGACTCATTGGCCTATCTCAACAGTTCTGGATAAGGCACTGAAATATGGCCAAGCCTGGAGCTGCTGACCCTCACACTAGAACAAATATAAGGGGACTTGACACACATGTAGCAGTTTCTTTTCAGTTGTGTTTTTTATTGATTGCTAGGTTCACACAAACAGGTGGTAAAATGCCTATGCTCACTGAAGTCTAGATGATGAGTTTCTAAATGAAGTCCTGATCTTTCTTCTTAAGAACTCTTAATCCATTTTCGCTTTATTTCTTTACTATGTTTGCACAATTTTTATTTTCCTATCCTCAAAAATATAGCAGAAAAGGCCTTAAGATATTAGTTTGGAAAAGTGCTTTGAAAATGCAAGTATGTTTAATTTGTAGACAGTTGTGGCAAATTGTTTTTTTTGAAATTGGTAAATGGCACAAATGAAGTTTGTGAGATTTGGATACATTCTGCAAATTACTTGATCTTATCTTTGCTAAAACCTATCCTCTACCTTAGTTCTTCTCAACCCCAGAATATATAATGGCTAAGTTTAAATTTAAGCTGAGCTTAAATGATACTACCTTTCTTTAACAGATATCATCTTCAGGCTTAGACACATCCCATTATTGCCCACAAAGCATACAGTAAAAAGTAAAAATGTATTCTGTATGGTACAATATTTTCTGATTATTATATATATCCATTCTCAATCCCAAAATTATACTTTTTATCTCAAAAGTTTTACAGCTTTACCACCTCAAGCAATATTTTACATCTGTCAAGAATGATTTATGCAATAATGACTTAAACTGCAAAATGGAGTCCTCAAAGGAAGAGCTGTCAAATATTTTCACCATAAATAACTTTATTAAAATAAGAACTGATATCCTGTATAAACAATATCTTGCCTTCAAGTACAATTCAGATCATATAGCTATAAGATTAGTGAAAAAATTGTGAGATGGTAAGGAATTTATGATATTGCTGCTTTGATATCAGAGTATAATTTTTTAATTAAGCAGATGCTAATGCCTAATGGGCAATACTTGGAAAAAAATTTGTTTCAAAAGAATACTTATTGTGACTTGTATTTATCTACTGCGCTTTTTTAAAAGGGATATTTACATTAAAAAAGAAATTTTGTGTGTCTTTAATCCCATGAGTACATCCAGTGACAATTGTGGAGCTACTTGTGCTATGACAACCTGTAAATCTGGACCTTAATTTTGGCACCATCTGTTCCCATTAATGATTTTTCTCCGTAATTATCTCTTTTGGTAGCCATGTAATTGCCTACCATGGCACTACTTGAAGAAGACAGAGGACTAGAACTTTGCTTGGATTGTGTTAATACCCTTCTAAAAGGAAAAAGAGAGAGGAGAAATTCAAACCAAAAGTAAGCTATACTCTGATAGAAGTACTCTGAGAGTAGCTAGTAAGGCTTTTAGCCACAGGTGTCAAAAACTGCTCTGAAGGCTGCACTGGTATGGCTGGGACAGGGCCTGTTGGGTGCCCAGGTCAAGTCTGGGCCATCTAAAAAATTACACAAAGCCATCACAAGCATTTGATGCTTCTCTGCACCCTCCCCACACTGCACAGTGAAAAGGGAAACAGGCTCCATCCAGGTTACTAATTTATAAAACCATTATGCATAATTTTTTTCCTCCTTTGACCTCTCTATCTTTTGTCTGTCATGTTTAAGGCAGTGTAGATTCAAACAATTGCCATTTTTTGAATATGAACTTGCAATACTTTTTTTTCCCGTCTTCTTTGAGTGAGTAATTTGGCCAAAAATTAAAGCAGTGAACAAACAGCAGCTTTCAGTCTTGCATCATCACAATGTTTAAAACTCAAGATCCTGCACTTTCATCTAGAAAAGTGGACTATAGACCAGTAGAGAGCATCAGAATCCTAATTCCCGTGTGTGTGTGCAATACCATTTTTCTATAGCAAGAATTTTCTTTTAAACTGAGCTTCAAAGCTGTGACATTTTAAAATTATATGAGGTGGTATTTAGAATCAAAAAGAAAAAGCATTATTTATAGAGTGATTCCTTTTCTGATATCTGCATTGCTGGAATTCTGATGACAGATTAGCTTTAAAAGTGATCCCACTGACATTTGCTTTACTTCAAAATATTAGAATAATGTCTAATATAATCAGTGGCTTATGTAGAGTAAATGATAGTGTGATGTGGAATAAGGTTTTATTTGCAATTCACTGGGCTTTTAGACAGGAGTGTGTAATATGTTTTTCAGAACCTCTGGTCAGTGGAACCTCCAGCAAGTCACACCTTCTCGAGGTGTCTTCCTCTTCTGTGTACTTAGTATTACATTAAATAATATACAGTGGCTTGCCATGAAATAAAATGTCAAACTAAACTTTTAAGCAGTGGATAGTTAATCGGGGTGATTGGGGTTACTCACATGTAGAAAGTTACATTTCTGACTGTGCTAGAATTGACCTCTGAAAATTGAAAATTGTTGAAATTGACCTCAAGTCTCATACTCACGCAAAGTACAAATGCACTAAACTAACCAGGACCTAAACTCTCACATTTTTAGAAAAATCTTGAAATTTACTTTGTTTCACAACTGGAGGAAGTCACTGTTAGGTATCACTATTCTGTATATTGTTACAATGTACAGACTATGTTCTATATAGGTATATGTATATATGCTATATATTGAAAAATCAAATTTGAAAATTTGCAAAAGTAAAGATGAAAAGTGAAGTATATGTTTTTGAGTTATTTAGAAGAACTATAGAATATGTTTACTAACATTCCTTACATTCATCATACAGGTAGTTTCAATTTCATGACACCACATAGACTTTAGGCTTTTTATCACATTTTGAATAGAAATTGAACATTATGTGGAGCAAAACAAAAAAAAAATCTGTATTTACAGACAATCAAGCTGACAGATAGCCATACATTTGTGTGTCAGACCTATCTTATATTTTGACAATTTTTGCCTGATTCACCTGTTTAAATTTAGCAGATCATACAGTCCACATGCTCAAATTTAGACAAGTAAAATATAGAGGCAATTAAAGTAACTATTCATAGAAGTGATGTTACTGAAAACCTTTATGCATAAGATTGTTTACAATGAATAATCTCTAACTGCGTTCAAAACAGAGTATGGTGTGTTGCATGATTTCAAAATTCAGCATTTTAGAAAGGGATCTATCTATCTATCTATCTATCTATCTATCTATCTATCTATCTATCTATCTATCTATCTATCTATCTATCTATCTATCTACCTACCTACCTACCTACCTACCTACCTACCTCTGGTAACTGACAGATAAGCAGTACTTTTAAAGGCCTTTTCTTCCCTCCTAATGTTTTGGGATACTTTAGGACTTTTAAACTACCACATCTCCAAACAATGCTCCAGGCTGATGGCCGTGAAAGTTAGCAATAACATTCTCCTTTTGCAATATTATTTTTAACACGTGCCAAGTTAACACAAACACAGGGTAGATGTGTAAAAGACACACAGTGTCAGGTCTCCTCAGAAATCTACATCCAAGGCACAGCTACAAAAAAACTTAACTGAAACCTGCTCCAGACCACCAAACCAGACCGAAGAATAAAGGGTTCTACTGAGAATCTGCTACCAAGAGTATGCTTAAATATTGGTAGCGTGGGTAGAATGGTTGGCCTGAGTCCTATCTGAATTATACCAGCCTAAGCTAAAAATAATATTCCTTAAGTCTCTCCAAGATAACAACAGAATTATTGAGAACAGGGTTTAACTCTGTGACTTTAAAATGAGAGAGCACATTGCATGTGATTCTAAAATTGATGTAAACAACACACTGGCGCTTCTCCAGAGCTAATTTAAGCTCAGCATTTGAATATGAATTTCCTTTTCCTTCTCCCAAGAGTCTACACAGCAAGAGACAAAATAAGGTACACCACAATTATCAATTACTTGAATTTATTTGAAAGATGGGTGTTTCTGTAAATAACTCTGGGTAATTAAAAAAAAAAAAAACCCAACCAACAACAAAACTCTATATATAACTATTGTGTATCATAATTACTTCTCATGTGTGTACATCTTTAAATCTGCAAATACGTTTATTCAGTTTTTGCTGTTAACAGGAAAAAAAGTATCAGCAGATTCAGCCATTCTGCATGTATTTTACTGAATAACAGGGAATAGTTCATATTCTAGGCAAATCCAAATTTTGACTCTGGCAATACTAGGACAATATCAGTAGTTCAATTGCAGGTACTTCACAATATCTCAGCTCTGAAAAAGGCTTGTCCCTTTCTTTATAAGCTAATGCTTTCTTTATGATGGGCTGTTTTTTTCTACTTTTAACTTTGTGGTAAAATATTGCATTTAAATCAAGGTACGTTTCCTCTATGCTGATTACTGTAAGTGATTTACATCTTCTTTAAACCAACCGAGAGAAGAACTTCTGTTCCAGAGTTGCAAACACTGTGCTGGCTTCATTCAGCTGGTAGAGTGAGTGTGCAGTGACATACTCCATACACCCACTACTCTCAGGGCAGATTCCCTTACTGATACATGCAAATGTACTTCACTGGACTTCAGAGAAATTACAACACCTCCAGAGAAGGGGCCAGCCAGTATAACATACACACTTCTTTTATCGATCAACTGCTAACCAAACATGCAAAAAGTTTTGAAAATAAAACCAGACTTTACCATCTTTGTGATAATAGGTGACTTCTACTTTCCTTTCCTCTGACCCCAGCAGGGCTTGAGCAATTTGGGCAATATGATGTCTTTTGGTCTCTGGCCCATGAAGAAAATCACAGGTGCAAGGTTTCTGCATGACATCTGGCCTGGAGAACCCGGTCATCTCACAGAACCCATCATTGCAGTAGATGATAGCACAATTCTGCACTCTAGCATTAGCAATGATGAATTTTTTATCTGCAATAAAAGAAAGTGATGCATTTTTTAGTGCTCTTTCAACATTTCTTATAGGGTCGATTGCAGAGATGAATGCTGAACAACCCTTCTTTTCACGGAATGCCTGAAATACAGAGATTTTCAGTCATTTAATGAAGATAATTTAATCCATAACTTTTAAAAAAACTTCAATTAATTTAGAATACATTAAAGATTAATATAATTATTTTTTTAAGGAAAAAAAACCACACTATGCAAGTCTCTGTAAATCTCCTTTTGACTTCAAAATTTTGTCTGTTTCAGGCTTCACTGAAGCCCAAGCGATGAGTGCCAGCCCGTCAGTCACAGCTCCAGGAAAGTCCTTGAAAAGTTAGCAGCTTCTTTTGGGGAAAAGTAGAGCCTCAGGAAGGGGGTTCTACTTTAGTGAAGGGATTCCTGATGCAAGGTCCATCTCAATCTACTCTATAGGGGTTTTCATTGAGGTGAATGACAATATAGTATTTTAATAAATCTATCTAGAATGAAACAGAAGAAAAGTTCCTAAAAACAAAAAAGGGGTACATGAAACGATGTTAGGTTGGAAACATTTTGCAAATTTCACTGAAGTTCTGTGCTTCCACCCATCCTCCTTTCCCAAACTCTCATCTCAAAGACACGTTCAAAAGTTTTCAACTCTTATTAGTTTGTTTCTGTTTACCTTTTTAACACACTATTCCCATTGTAATTATAAATGTGTGACTATGATCCATTTACTGCTAGTAATATTAATTTTTAGCTACTCAAATTCACAAGGTGATTGCTTGCTTTATAAAAGATTTCTTACATGACACCAATTAAACAGTGCAAGTTTTCTAAAATTTTAGATATGTCCATCTTTGAACACAGCGACATATTTGGAGATTTCATCCTTACTTTTTCTGATATCTTTCAATCATTTTGAACTTTCACTATCACTTGCCTATTTAGTAGCTAGTGCATTATAACTGTCAAAAAATCTACACTTCACTACATAAAAACTTGGAGTAGCAACACCAGCTTATCATATAGATCAATTAGGAGTAGCACTGTCTTTTTTTTTTTCTCAAAAAATATAAATATTACACAAGCTAATATGGGTCTAAGTATATGGAAGTATATGAACTGGAATTACCTGTAAGGGCTCACACCAGCCTGATACTAAAATTATGCTAAATATTTAAATCAATGTACATATATCAAACTACTGTTTCTAAATTAAATTCATTTTAAGCATCAAGTGATCCTTCTTACAGCTAATAGGAAACCAGAATTCTGGCCAGGAAAAAACACTTCAGCTTCAGCCTCCTCGACAGGTAGTAAACTGCTGCATTGGAAAAGATCTCACAGACTCTTCCTGAGGATGCATTTGCACTGGTTTGATAGATATTTTAGACTTACATAAACAAAAGAGAGAAATTTGACAGCTATTTCTAAATGCAGTCATGACAACAAGGTAAGAGAGTATTTCCTCTTTAATAACTCTTCTGCTTATTTTCTGTTTCCTCTAAATCAAAGTCCAAACTTCTGCTTTATTTTGAAAAGGTAATTATTATTAAAAGCATTAACAATCATAATAATAAATCTAGCTTATTTTTTAGACATTGCAAAGACAGCAAGATTCTACATTCTGCTTTTAGAGCCATCTCACGGGTTCAGAAGACGGTAAGAGATATAACTTATACAGCTGTACAATATGGATACAATCAACGATAAAAACTATTCCTTGAAATAGGGTGGGAAAATAGCCCCAACCACTCTCCCAAAAAAAACCCCAAACCCAAACAAGCCCACTAGACAACAGTTCAAGTTAGTAATCTGTATTGTAGATCAAAAACATTGCTACTTCTGCCAGGGATCCCCTCCTTACCTCCGGGGTTTTCTTTGCAAGCTACAAACTTAAAAATAGTCTGGAGCTGCTGTCCATTTAGTCACAAGCAGAATAAAACTACTATAGCAAAATAGATAGAAAGCGAGAACTTACTTTGCCCTTCAAATTTTCGTATGATTGTACCCAAAAATGTATTTTGTGGTGCCACATGGCCTCTGCGAACAGGCATGTTTGTACAGGTCTTCGGTTTTCTGTGCACAATGACTTCTCCAAGGATCTCCTACACGGCTCCAGCCCAAAGCACCGAGCCAGCTACCCTTTGTGACAAATCATCATCCTCTGGAGCTCGGAAATCTCTTCCCATTAGCACCACTTCTAGAGACACGCTTTTCCTATTGGAGTCAGATTCATCCCCCAGTTTCTTTCTTTTTCTTTCTTTCTCTCCTTGCTTTCTTTTCTATTTTTTTTCCTGGAGGAGCTCGGACGCTATTGTCTGGGGCGGGTAGGGGTGGGGTAAGCAGGAGGAGGTGGCGGGTGGGGAAAGATTACAAGGGTAATCGATCTCTAGCACCAAACATCGCCAATTTTCCAAAGCAAATGGCTGTGACCCGGCAGTTTCCGACGCTGTAGTGGTGGTTTGAGGGCTGGAAGACTAATGTTTCTCCGCTGCCAGAGGGAGTGACGTTCCCCCCCTCCGGGCTTCACCACGGCGCGCAGCAGCTCGGATTACTCAAGCGTGGTTTAGCAAGAGCCAGCCAATAAATCTCTTCAAAACTCGGCGACAAACAGCGGCATCAGGAATAAGCTACACCCCAGCAGCACCGCGACGTGCCACATCCCCCACCGCGGCGGCTGCAGGGGTCAGCGGGGACCGAGGGCGATGGCAGCGGGGGGGCCCCGCCACCTCCGGTAGCCCCGGCGTCCCCGCCCTCCCGGCACCGCCGGCCCCTTCGCGGCCCCTTCGCGTGGCCCGCCGGGGAGCCCCAGGCGCTGGCAGGGCCGGGGGAGGGAGGGAAGCTGGTACACGCCCCGTCTGGGGCGGGGGGCGGCGCGAGTAGGGGTCGATGCTGAGCGATGGGGGAGCGGGGGAAGGGACCACCGGAGCCCTCGGCATCTTTCCTCTCCCCGGTGGAAGGGATTGCCGCCTCCTACGCGGCGTGACCCAGGCGAGGGCTTCCCCTCGCCGCACGACCCCCTCCTGGGAGGAAGGGGGAATCCCCCGGCGCCGAACGCCGCTCCCCGGCTGCCGAGCAGGTGCCAGCCTCCGCTCGGGGCCGAGCGAGCGGCGCGGAGGACGCGCCGGGTCCCGCGGATGCGGGAGCTGAGCTCGGCACGGAGCCTTCGCCCGGCCCGCGGCGGCACCGAGCGGGTGCCGAGGCCGCCCCGTCGCTGAGCCGCTGCCCGGGACCGCGCTCCGCCCCGGGGCCGGGGCCGCGTCGGGGCGCGACGGCCGCTCGGAGCTGGCCGTGGTGCTGGGGCCGCCTCGCCGGCGCGCACGGAGGCGCCGCTGCCCGCGCTCGGGCCTGGGGAGCGCCAGCCTCCCCCCACCTGGCTCATCTCAGCTTCTCCCATCCCACAGGAATAGCTAGGGAGGCTCCCGGGGGAAGCGGGTATTATTTTCAGGCTGTAATTAAGGCTTCCTGCACTACCCAGCAGGCAAAACGGTGTGCGTTCTGCACGGCTCGGCGAGGTGACACGGGGAGGGAGATGGGGGCAGCCATGCGATGCTGGAAAGGCATCTCTAGGGTAGTGCAAAGCACCGGCGGCATCTTAATAAACTCAGAGGACAAAAAAAGAGAGGCACCTGAGCGCCTTTCTTTGTAATCTCAAGCACAGGATATTGAGCCGGCAAACCACCGCTTCCCACCTGTTCTTCCACAGCACAAACAGGTGTTTCCTTATTTCCGTGAGCTTTTCAGAGGTGTGGCCCTTTGTGTCACTGTTACCGTGTGTCATCCTCTATATTTATCAGAGGAGGGGGGCACAGTCTGTTGAGAATGAGGGTGCATTTCTGGACTAATTTAATTTAATCTCAGAGGAATCATCCCGGATTTACACAACTGTGAATGGTGTCTGAAAATAAAATTTATATATACATAAACTGTATTAAGATGGCTTCATAGTAATTGACTATGTACTAATTACAAAGCCTCAGCAACATTAAGGGATATATAATCAAATATTTAATCAGTCTTAGGAAGTGAGCATTGCTTATTTGCAGGAACAAATGTTAAAATCTCTATATGCAGAGGTATGAATCAAAGGAAAAACATCCTTATATGTTTTTGCAACAATAAATGGAGAACTCACTTTTTTGACTCTGATAAACAATAGAAAAGAAATCTCTTAAAATATTTTTGAATACTTTGAACAGTGGATGAGCCTTCAAGTTGAATTTTTCTCTTATTGCTCTTTGTTTTTGTGAAAAACACATATTTCTCTGAAAATGTATTCAAGTTCCCAAACACAGTAGTAGAAAGAGTGAAGAGGAACGTATTTCTTTTAACATTTCCTGTTATACCTAACATCTAGTTAAGTCATAATAGCCAGCAGTGACATAATTCTCATTTTTACATTTAAAAATCCCTTTGATATACCTATAACAGCAATAGAAAATAATAACAATAAAACTGTGACCTTTATGGAACAATCAGTGTTTGCATCTAGTATTGAACAATTAGTAGCAAACTAGATCAACTACAGGCCAGTAGAGTCCAGAGTCCAGTGCTTTAGATGCCTGTCTGAAAGAAAACAAGAAAAAAAAATTAAATATAAAAATACATTTAATAAATCAAATTTCACTGAAGCCCCATCTTTGTGTTAAATTTGAGAGTCACACTATGCTTGCCTGAAAACTGAAGGCACCAGAACTCCATGACTCTGGAAAACCTTTTTCGTTCTGTCTCCTGATGGTAGCTTGAACTTTGATGTTGATTGTGTGAATGTGTATTGTAGTCCTCTTTTTTTTTTTTCCTTTTTGTCCACCTTACTTGGTTGGTTTAGAACTGATCAAGATAACCCCAGTAAAAACAAGATAACTGCTGCTGAAAGACAGGATCTGAGGTGTGGTTTTTAGAAGGGAATGAATTCAATAGAATGATGGGTTGTAATAACTACAGGAGCAATTAGTGACATCAGAAAATCTTTCATTGTGGTCATCTGCACTCCTGAAATCTTACAGATGATCTATTGCCCCTGGAGTGCTTAATGCTCCTTTTGCTTATTGCTTGATAATTTTCTGTAGCAAGACAACAGAGAAGTGCAAGAGGAAAATATATTAAAATCGGACAGCTAACAGCAAGCACAAAATAATGTGGGAGAATTTGCATTTGATTAGGAAAATATGCATGCAAGAGGGAAAGTTTGAATTCATTATAAGTATGCATCTCTAGTGTGATTAAAGAAATGGAGAATGCCATAGAGATATGTGTTTTATCTATAAAGCTGTACAGTGGCTAACTCTGCAGGAGACCGAAATGCCGAGGGAAGGTGTCTCCAGAGCCGAATCCCATCCGGCGTGGCCGATGCCCTGTCCTCTGCCCCCTTGTGACATTGGCCCTTGCGGCACCACCCTCGCCACAGCCCAAGGACAGCTCTCGTGAGCGCGGCTGCTCCTCCCCAGAGCTATATTGGGCATTTCCTGGCCTCAAGGAGAGCAGCTGATTTTGAAATAGTGGTTACAAGGTTTTCACTGGCATTTTAACTACTTCCTTCTCAAGTTCCTTAAAAGAATTTGAAGGACTATATGCCTAAAGATGTATTACTGATGTGTTTCGACACCTTGGCAGTTGGCAGTTAGCAATTAAACCTGGTATTGTCAGGAAAAGATGGCACTGGGGAAATGGCTCTAATCATATTTCCCATCATATTTTTTGGTGGGAGAAAAACCTAAACAACAGGACTCAGATTTAGTCCAGAATTCTTATCATATTTGATTTTCAAAGTCTTATGTTTGCCCTCATGTACACAGAAGTTTACGTGCATTCCTATTTGAATAAACAGTTTTTTTACTGGAACAAAACATGGTTAGTTCTTGATAGTCCTTCCTTATTTCCTTCTTTCTTTCCTTCCTTCCTTTCTTCCTTCCTTCCTTCCATCCATCCATCCATCCATCCATCCATCCATCCATCCATCCATCCATCCATCCATCCATCCATCTATGTTACATATGCTTACAATTTTAAGTAAGGCTGAAATTGTCTTCATAAAACTTTATTTTGAATCCCATTTTAGGCTAAGATGGACTTTGTGATTCCCTGACAGTTTGATGTCTTTTATCATCACCTTTAGTTTATAGCAGTCTTGCTTTCTCATCTCTTTACTCTTTAATGTCTTTCCAGAACTTCAGTTTATAGCTCTAGATTTTGTTTTAGTCCTTCACAATAATAATGGTGGTCACTTAGATTATGACAGTCTGCACATGAGGCTCAGGCAAGTATGCAGTTGCTGGGAACAACATACTGCCAAATTACTTCTGTTGGAGAAGATAGAAATCAACTGCTTGGACATCATGAACATCCAAATAGCAAATCTCTGCTGATGCTACTGAGAAAGGCACTAGGTGAGTGTGGTGGCAATTGCTGTTGCCAGAGCTGGCTTCAAGCAATACTTCGTATTTTCTTGCTGATGTTTTGGACACCAGGTCATTCTTAATCCTAAAGCCACATGGTCTACACAGAAGAAATGGGAATGCTTCATTATTGGTGTTACAAAATTCACTTTGAATTAGATCTGATTATGGTTATTTTGTGTTTCACTTTTTTCATCTAAAATAAAGGCTCCTATTCTTGGCAAGACCACTAAAGTCAACGGGAATACACAGAGGCAATTATATTTGCCCTTAAGGCATATTTCATCATTGTGTCTGCATATGGGTCTTATTAGTATTCAGTACTTCAAATATATACATGGGAGAAAGATTGTCAGGTTTTTAGGATGACAAAAGAAGTGTCTGCATGAAATTACAGTCTAAAAAGTGATTAAAATTTCTATTTAATTTTAAAGCTAGTTTAATCAGTAATAAGAAAAGTTATATTTTGGATTTCATTCAATGTATATTCTACATGTAATTCACTCTGAGACAGTAATTTGATGACAAGAATTTGAATTATAAATGCAAAATTCATAAGGCAGAATTTATGTGTGCTTAATTTGCTAGTCTGTTAAAGGTAACATCACTTGGGAAAGAGTAAGACCACAATCAACTTTACTTTTTCTGTAAGGATTCACAAAAAGTTGTTAGTTATTCTACAGTATCCATTGCTATTATTATGTGCGACATTAGAATGCTTAGGCATTCAGAACCTCAGGACTTAGGATCATTTTTGAATTAGCAGGTAGAGGTTTGAAAAGAGAATTACAAAAACCATCAATATATCCATTTACTCAATGCCCTGCCAGTGGATAGTTCCCTTTAGTATATTTGCATTTGTATTATTCATTTAGGATTTAAATTATTCAAGCAGTGAGGCTTGCACTTCTTCCTCTGAGAGACTCTTTCAATATCTCTCTGTCTCACCACAGGGCTTCATTCCCACATATTAAGGCACAGTTTTGGTGTGGGCTCTTGCCTTGGGGGTTTCAGCATTTAGATGCACACTGTTTCCCCAGGCTCTTGGCCTGGAACGGGTGCTTCAGGCTATTCTGTGCTGACCTTCTCTGGCCAATTTAGAGCATCAGGAATGATCCCAGCATGGGCTGTTCCTCTGCAAGATTTTCTAGCTGGGTTACAGTGCTAGGACTCTATGATTCTGACAGCTGTCAGTCCAGAAAGAATGTTGATTGTAATTAGGAAAGACATGAAACATATTTCTATTAATTTATTTGTTTCCTCCTACCATATATAGAAGAATTTTAATGGTATACAAATCCAGTACCCTGCTCCATATAATTGTGAGTAATTCTGTACCACAGGGAAATGTAATTAAAGGTAAATATATGCATTCTCCATAATTTGTCTTCTATTATAACATAAATCCAGGTATGATCTTTTATAATAATAGTTTGTGCAAATTATTGTAAGAACTATTATACTTATTATATCAAAAATCTTAAGTTTTAATCTCTTTAGAAGTATATGCCTAGAAAATATCAAATTAGCTAGGAAAGGGAAAAAATGCATTGCTAAAGCATGAAAAATAAAGTTATTGTCTGTAAGTTACTAATTGAACTAGATCCATGCATTTCTAAAATTAATTGCCTTTGTACCAAATTCCAGTTGCCTTCTCCACAGTGCATTCTAATATTAAGTGTTAGGACTGCCATCTGTCAGATGAGGCTCATTCCTTTTTTATAGCTTCTCACTTGTATAAACTGTGGTTAGAATTCCTTCTTCTACACCTGCATATTCTGAATGTATTTTTATCAATAATAATGAAAGAGTGCACCTTGCTTTTGGAGCAGTTTTTAGCTAATTCCAGCTCTCCCCCTAATGCCAATGAAGATTACAGCAATGGCCTAGACCTTCCTGAGGTTACAAGATTTCTGGTTTTTCCTGAAGTTCCTCCTAGTTCAGCTGCACCAGGGTTCTGTGGCATGTGTCCTCAGGGGAAGGTAGCCTGAACTTGGGCCTTCAGGGTGAGTAGCCTCAGCACATTCTGTGCTTGCACAATTTCCTTTCATAATTTTCAAATGATTTTGTTTCTAAACAATAATAATAAAAATGGGCCATATCAAAATCTTTCACAAAATGAAATTACTGTTCCAAACCAGTTTTGTAGATACCCCTCTCTACTGGTGGGGTTAACTTCAGAGAGGTCCCAAGATGAAGAAGATTATTTCTACTCTTCAGCCTTTTACCTTAGATCAGGGTATAGGAGCTGGATTCCTGCTTGTATGATATTTCCATAGCTAGTTAGCAAGCAGTAGACAGCCAGGACTCCTCTTTTCCTTTCCTCTGCCCTGCAGAGACTGGCAGTGTGGCAATGCTGAGCAGCTGTAGGGGAGAAAAAGGGCAGCAGCTGCTCTGAACTTGGTTCATGGTAACATTTATCTTGAGAGTGACCAGGAGGCAGTGAGACCTTGTGTCTGCTTTGAACAGTATCAGATTGGATATGCTCTCAAAGAGTAATCATATACTAATATCTGTCCAGCACAGATAAACTTTAAGATCAATAAAATATTTTTTGAAGCATATAAGTGGTTCTTTTTGGACACTGGTATCCTGGTAGTACAAATAATCTAAGAAGATTTAAAAAAAAAAAATAGTTTAATAGAGAAATATGGGGTTTCTTTTGTTCCCTTTCCTTGGATTGATCTGATATGCTATGATTTTGGATAAATCTTGTTGCCTTTTGACCTTTGTGTCATGATTTCCATTGTTTTCAGAGTTCTGTCTTCACTGCTTGACTCCTGTCAATACTACTACTATGTCTACTAGTTATAGTCAGTTATGTTT
This sequence comes from Serinus canaria, assembly GCF_022539315.1. NCBI lineage: Eukaryota > Metazoa > Chordata > Aves > Passeriformes > Fringillidae > Serinus > Serinus canaria. Next base: position 17,001,903 of record NC_066321.1, read on the forward strand.
TTCAGCCTCAAAGGCAGAGGAATAGAAGAAACAGGGAGATGGAAATATAAATGGACCAGAAACTGACCCGAAACTGGCCCCAAATTATAACATGCACAGAACTTTAGAGCCAAAATCAAATATAAATTGAAACAGTTAGGGGGGAAAAATAACTTCCATCAACTTTAAATAAAATTTCAGATGTTTATTCCAGCTTGAGAATGTTTTTGCTGTTTTGAAGGGTGTTTGTTATATATCCCCAAAGACCTTGTAGACCTCAGTCAGCCTGCAGTAAGCTTGAGACATTTGGATATATGTCCCAGAACAAAGTAAAGCAAATAAATTCCTATTTCACTTCTAAGAAATAAACCCCACCAAACCAGTATGAGGCTTTAGTGTCAATGGCTCCATATGGTCTTGATGAAAGTGAATTTAATTTTTCTAAATATCTTAGTAGTAGTACATTGTGTTTCTATGTTAATTTTTAGTGTTTCATACCTTCTTTGCTCTTTCTGCATTCTGTTAACATATTTTACACAGTCACTTCATCTAAATAAGGTAACTGCAGTTTCTACACTGTGCTCACTTAGTCATTAACGATTTTATTATTAGCATATTCTAACACTCAGTTCTGTAGGTGAAGCTTTCTCCACCTGCCATGTTTATTTTCTCCCTACAACTGTATTTTTCCGTATTTATTTTTTCAGTATTATTCTCACAATAATAATATTTTTCTGTAACAGTAGAGTCCAGAATTGTATAGACAAATTCTTCCTGACAGTGCACTTATCAGTGCTTTTGTTCACATTGCTGTCAAAAATAATCTGCAAATATCCAGTTCACATATTTCTTTTTCAATATTTCCACTCTTCTTCATACTACCATAGCATGAGGTCATGTCTAATTATATTACAAAATTTGGCATTTGTCTATATTCATTTGGAGAGATACTCAATTTCAGGTGAAAGTCAACTTTTCTGCCAGTAAAGAGTAAATAAAACCACTGCTATGCTAAAATACATATTCAGAAATAGCAAGATTACCTCATCATAACACAGTCATTTATTTTGCATTTTTCTTTTTATCATCCTTTGTTCAGTTACTTAAGATAGGTGCATGTTAGATCACAGTAGAAATACTGATTTGGTTGATGATTATAATTTAAACTATTTTAATACTTTCTACTTATTTTCACAATATAATAGCCAAACTATCCAGATAAGCTTTTTGAAAGAGGACTTCCTCTGTACATGCTGTAGCACCCAAAGCAATCACTCAGAAACTGCTTTAGCTCAGTAGTCAGGTTGCTTACAGGTGATTTTGAAAATCTGATTTCACAACTCTTGAAAAAAAAAATCAATATAGACATACATTAATTTTTGTGCTGTTTGAGCTAGATAAATATTCATTTACTCATTTCCCTCATATGCTGTGTCAACAGCTTGAAATAAAGCCCATCTAAGATTTTAAATCCACCAGTTTTGTGTCAGGTTAGGACAATAATGCACAACTCAGATGACTGCCTATCCACTCTTGCCCTCAGACTTTCACATCCTGACAGATCACTGGGGAGATTCAGACACAGAACTGTACTGCTGAAAACAAAGGCCTTGTTTTTATTCCAATTTATCATGAAAAAAAAAAGAACTGATAAAATCATATTGAATAGGAGAGAAAATATCTCCTAAAGATATTTTGAATTTCTCTTAGGATTTTTTTCCCCCAGGAAATACTGATGTTTTGGGAAGCAAACATTCCAAATCAGAGGACTGTCTGGAGGGAGAATTAGTGATAATCTCAAATAGAGGTTTCACCATACTGGCACCCAAAAACTCAAGACTGCTGTGATTCACCTGGCAGTGAATGTCTATTTTCAGACCTTGTCAAGTAACCCAATCTAGGGCTATACATCCCTTGAGGGTAAGGGGTAGGGGTACAAAATAAATCTTCACTTTAAGACAAAACTATAATCCCGTTTAGTGCTTCAGTAGTCCTTTCTCTGCTAAACTCACCTAGCCATGATGGTGCCCAAAGCCATGCATTCCCTTTCTCTGGACATTTTCAAGACTGAGCTACATAAAGCCCTAAACCACTGTCCTCACAGTTGCCCTGACACTGTTTTAGGCAGGACATTGCACCTTCTAAGGTTGCTCACAATCATCTTATCATATGATTCCGTGATGGTATGTTTGATATTTTCAGATATATTGAGACTTGATTTCTGATTATCCAGAATGTGCAGATCAGGTTTTAATTATGCCACTTCTTTCCCTCTATAATATCTATGTGTTGGCCTCATAGGGTTCCATTTCTACCATTAGCTGAAATCATCGATGGTATGAATAGCATTCCCTAGGCTTGAGATGTTCCACAAGTGATACATTATTGATTTACATTTTTAAAGACATCACACATACACATGTATACTAGCAGGGTACTTGTCTGTGATATCTGAAAAATTTTCAGATGGAACATTAAATATAAATCCACAGTATTTGCTTGTACCCTTTGTTCCTTGTTCTTAACTATCTGAACAGAAGCAGCATTTCCCCCGACTCTCAGAGCTCCTTTGCATCAGCACTGCTTTTCTCTCATGAGAGTTTGATGTCTTCCAGTAATATTTGTTAATCTGCCCTAAAGTACTTCCAGTTCTATAATTCTTTCTTTAAATTCAGGGATAAGACTTTAATTTCTTCCACTGCTCCCTTGTGCTGGCATAGCACAGGAACTTTGCTGATCCTTCTCACAGATGCAAGGTCATGACTACATTGCTTGGTTACCAGTTTTCCCTCTTCTTCTTTATTGTGTCTCTCTATCCTCAGCACTGACATGTTTGCCTTTTCAGTAGTCAGGTGAACAGGGTAATTTGAATAACTGCTATAGAAGTAAAGACTCAAGGGGTTTGATTTAATTTTGTTTAAATGTTAGTATATGAAATGTGATCTGTTAGGGAGTAGTAGAATCACTGTGATGATGACAAGCGTCAGGCAGATCTTATTACCTGAAATAACTGAAAACTGTCTGCTTTCTATAGTTTTACTTGGCCTTCCTCATCTAAGAGTTTTAAAAAAATATGTACTGCTCTTGATGAATTCTTAAAAAAGGACCATAAACTGACTTAGTTCTAGTTCAATTTCCATGAGAAGTAGTGAAGGCAGTTGCACCAGCCAATGCTCAAAGGAGATGGGTCTGTGGATAAGCATTAGCCAAAGTGTGCATGTCAGAATAATTTGGATTGGAATAGTCTTATTCAAAAGAATAAATACTTAGAAGAGAACAATTTATTCATCTCAGTTCTCATTAACTTGGCATCCATGTTTTGTCATCCAGAAGATTCTGAGATTGGTGTCCCATTTGTGTCATTTGCTTTAGACATGAATAACTTCAGGATTCTATTTTGTATGGTTTAGTCTCTCCTGTTGATCTTCTAAGTGAACATTTTACTGCCAGAAAGAATTCCTGAAAGTGAAAAAAGAAAAAAGGAAAAGGAAATCAGGAATTATCAATATTTTGTTTAATAGAAATATAATTACATCTGCTGCTGCTTGAACACACACATTTTTGGGTGAATTTCAGACAAGCCAGTAGGTATCAGTAGGTAGAACATACACGATAAGCCAAAAATGTTGCATGTATTTTTAACCCACAAGAATGTGAACAGCTGTGGTCTTGGAACACTTTATCAATTTATGAATCTAAGGAACTATAGAGCATTGAAATCCTTCCAAAATAGTTCACACTTGAGACAGATCATGGAATATGATAATCTGGTAGCAGAGCCCTGGCTATAAGGCCATCTGCTTTTCCTGTGTGAAAATACCTTAGGAAGGCTGGGAGCATTATAGTGATATGTGACAATCACTACCTAAAAGCACATCTAGTTCAAACCAAGAGAAAGTTAGACTAGGGGGGGAAAATAATTATTTTTGCCTAAAATATATATAGAATTAAAAATGTCTAGCCTTTTATATAACCAATTATGTCAATAATTGTATTTTACACCTTATTTAGTTTTAAAAAATTTACATTTCTGGATAAATAACAAATTTTCAATCACTTCTGCGTTTAATGATTAAAAGACTTTCTTGACATCTGCTATCTTTAACAACTGCTAGCCAATTTTACCTTTGATTTGCTCTGTATGCTATATAATGTCTCTGTAGAGCTGCTATGTTTCCTATTTGTTTGGATAGCTGGGATTCAGATGTGTATACTTAGGATATACTTCAACAGAAGAAAATTTCTGAAAGATAGCAAGGGATTCAGTTTTTAAGGAAGATTTTTTTTTCCTTTGTTTCAATTAGGTAAGTTATTGTGAGAGTGATTCAGTAAAACAAAAGAAAATTATAGGGCTTGGAGTTTTATAAAAGAGGAAAGAGATACTGTTCTTTAGGGGGTCTTAGTCTATTATAGATCTCTTTTTTAGGGGGTCTTAGTCTATTATAGATCTCTCCAGAGCTCTTAACTTTCCACGGACAAGTGTGCCTCCTCTCCCCCTCTTCCCACTGGTTGATGTATCAGTCAGATTCTAATAGGCACCATTCCAGCTTGTGTTCATGAAACATTTTACAGACTGTGTTTTACATAGGAGGTATTTACATTATTTTCTTGATAGCAATTTTTTTCTCATTCTTTTTATTAAACACTATCCTGTTTTTTATAGATATATATATATTAGTAACTTATACTTCCTTAGTAACAACATCCCCAGCAAATATGCATTTTAAGCAGACTCATGCCTAAAACATAGGCAGCACATGACAATAGACTTCCCTCCAACCTACTGCTACTAAAGCATTTCAGTATGGAAACACAGCCACTTAGGCTTGCTTTACTCTCCCACTTCTAATAATTTTAAAGGATCTAATTATACTCTTTCTCTCCAGAGAATTGTCTGAATGAAGGGTTATTCCACTGAAGTCAGTACTGCCATATAGTACAGAATTAGAGTCATAAAGGGGAACAGTTGTTTCCTGATCCTCTGGTGGAAAAAAAAAAAAAAGGTGCCATGGGATTAGAAATTAACTGGGTTATACACACGCATAGCCAAGTTAATAAAAAGATAGCAAAAACATTTTCCTTCAGTCTACAGCTGTAATTAGGCAGTGAAGTTTACACAAAGTGAGATTTCTGATATCCAGCCCAGTTTCTGAAAACTTTGCCTTTTAAAGGTAAAGCACCAGACTGTTTTATCCATGGTCTTTGTCACTGGGTTTAGATACCTGTTTGTTAGGTGTTGAGCAAATGAAGCAAAATCCATTTGAATTCTATTTCTAGCTTTAAAATTAAAACTACCAAGGGAATTCTAGTTCTCTCTTTAAAATGAGATGGAGCAAAAAATGAAAGAATCCAGTAAGAGCTCATTAAAATGTGTAATAGGACTTGCTATTGGGATATTTTCTTTTATAAATACTTTAAACAAATAAGTAGGTTATTGGGAGCAGGGGTGGTCTCCTACCTTCATAGCCCAAACCATTAACCTTATAATTAGATACAGATGTCTCCCTCCAGGAAAGTATTTTTTGTGAAGATACTGCCAACTTTTGTATATAGAATCACATGACTCTTCAAGGTCCCTGTGATCACAAGGGCACTTTCATATTTGTATTTTCTTCCAAGCTAACTATGTTATGAAAGAAAAAAAACTGCAAGTTACACAGTAGTTAATCCTTGAAAGAGAGTGTACCTATAATTATGATCACAGGAACAAGCAATCTACAAGGGTGTGTTTACTCTGGGCTGTGTTCATCAGAAATCATCCATGATGGCCTCTGGCAGGTACTCATGGCTCTGCCAGGCTATTCATTTAAGCTTAACTCTTAAAATAGTGTGAAGGCTGCAGTGTTTCAATCAGTCAGTCGAGAATGTCAGGAAGCAGCAGAAAATTGCATAATAGCATTAACCAGGTGTGATGGTAGCTTTTAGGGATTCATATACTCTTTCTTTAATTTCATTGGATGAAAATTTGCTTTCTCATTAAAGTTTCCTTCATTTTCTGAGTTTGATACCAGCTCATGCCTGATTAATTTGCTGTCATACTTTTATCTACGTGGCCATACCTGTTAACCAGTTTAACTGAGTTCTTTTATTTTTTTTTCCAGAGAACACAAGGACAAAGTGGGAGAATGAGAAAGTGGAATGTAATGGAAGATCCTTGTATTCTCAAGGTACAGTGGGGATGACTATCTCCTTGGATACCAGTTAAACCAACAGTGTTGGTGCCAACAGCATTCCTGTAGACAATAATATGGTCAAAGAATAGAGCTGGCTTTAGGTGAAGATAGGGACTCTCACCTACAGAGCAATGGACATTTAAATGAAAAGACTCTAGTGCCAGGCTTTCCTTGATTTTCAAACTTTGCCTTACTAAACTAAGGGAAGTGATGAATTATGTGCAGGTACAGTGACTCCCTTTAGAAAAGAGAGCATGTACCTTCAATACTGATTTTGAATCCTCTTCTTTAAATAGAAATGCTATTGATGGAGGGAAAAGCTGCTGTCAGATTGCTATGTTCTGTCTATAATCTATTTGCTGTAAAATGGAAAATGACCCAGGGAAATAAATGTGTTATGCAAGTCTGGGTAAGAAATCTCTAATAGAAAATGTTTATTTAAAGAGAAACATAGTTTTCCTGCATATGTGTTACAGATTTTAAAAGTTCTAAACACCTGGAGCTGGTAGTTGTCTGTGCTGTCCTTGCTAATGTGAGAGGAATCCCAAGCAGTGTGTTGACTAAAATCTTTGCATCTTTACATCATGTCTGCTGGGTGTTTACATTTTTAAATGGCACATACCCAGGAATCTGAAAAGAAACCAAGCAGTGATAATTTAGCACTTTGAAATGAAGTACCTAAGATCTACGCTTTAAAGCCAGGCTATTGCCAATTCAGTCAGTCACTAACCAAAGGCATTAGAAAGAAATAGGAATTAATAAATAGCATATGTTAAGAATATGATTTTAAATAAATTTCAAAATCATAGAATCATTTACTTTGGAAAAAAAACATTTAAGATCATGGAGTCCAGCTGTTAACCTGCCAAGTTCACCATTAAATCATGTCTCTAAGTGGTACTACCACATGTCCTTTAAATGCCTCCAGGGATGGTGACTCAACCACATCCCTTGCTAGCCCATTCCAATGCCTGACAATTTCTTCAGTGAAGAAATTTTTCCCAATATCAAACCTTAAACTCTTCTGGAGCAACTTGTGTCCATTCCCTCTTGTTCTATCTCTGGTTACCCATGAGCAGAGGCTGACCCCCACCTTGCTATGACCTCCTTTCAGGGAGCTGCAGAGAACAACGAGGCCCCTCAAGCCTATATTTTTTTTCCAGGCTAAACAATTGAAGATCTCTCAGCTGTACCTCATGAGACTTGCGCTCCAAACCCTTCAGCAGCTTTCCTGCCTTTTTCTGGACAAGCTCCAGAATCTCAGAGTCTTTCTAGGAGAGAGGGGCCTAAAGCTGTCAGAGTCCAGGAAGCATTTGGACAATTCTCTCGGGCACACGGTGTGACACTTGGCAATGGTGCTGTGCAGGGCAGGGAGTACAAATCAATGATCCATGTGGGTCCCTTCCAACTCAGCAGATTTTGTGATTCTGTGAAAGCAAGAAAAAGGGTGTGGCTCTGTAGGATGTGTACATTTTAGATTTAATGTCAGTATTTTCATTATGTAAACTGCTAATGGAAGGAAAACTCAGCAAGCTGATAGGGATAGCCAGGCTTTTCTACTATTTACTTTTCATGTACTTGTTGCTGTATATTTTTGTATGACCCAAATTTCTTCTCTTTATGTTGGTTCTTGATTCCCATTATCATAGAGCAAATAAGGAAATAGTTATTTTTCTTTTTTAAAGTTTATTTCTGAAAAAATAAATAATTTGGTATTTAAATAGCCAAGAATATGGAAAGGTATTATTACACATTTTTAGATAAAGAGTAGCATTGTATCTATGAAAATACTCTGTGACATCAATCATGCTTTATTTTTAAAGAAATGGATCAAATACTCAATTTCAGTTAGATAGCTATGAATTCACAGAGAGCTGCCAGTTAAATCATGCCAGCTATCATGAAAATAGTATGGTAAATTGCTAAATTGACTATATATATGACACTCCTTATAAATGCCTATTCCTTAATTATCATATGAACTTTGTCATGGTGAGACAACATTAAACAGGAAAGTTTTACCTAACCTGTAGAGTTAAATAGTAGCTAGCTTTAGGTTAAAAATATAGGCAAAATAAATAGGTAGGGGGATACAATAGGGGTAAAAGAAGGTGGTATAGAAGGTAATCTTATCCCCCAAGGAGTTGCAGCTGGACCAATTACTAAAGATTAGAAGCAGGCCTGATCTTAACAGGCCACACCTGTAGCCGATAAGAACAAGTGGTATAAAAGAGTGGATTGGTGGGCTCTAGAGTCAGATGACTGCTGCAAGGACCAGGAACAGTCAGTGGTTAGAGGAGGTATGAAGCTCTGGGCATATGAAATCCTTACACTATAGTGACTTTAGAACTCATGCTGTTTAAGACAGCGTAAATAGACTTCAACTTTGATCAAAAAATGGGGCAATTGGATAAGTGAAATCTCAACTGTGCAATTTGACTGTTTCAGTCAGAAGATAGAAATCTGTGACTGTATTGACACTGAAACACAGCATTTTCCGTGTTGTTTGGAGTCAATGATCTTACAGGTATTTTCAGCCTTAATGATTATATGATTCTATAAGTCATTCCACTTAGATTATTAGAACAGTCCCATCATAATATCCAGTTTTTGATTAAGGAAAACAAGTTTAAAGTTTTTCCATGGCAATCAGATTTTGGAATTATCTAAAAGGACTTAAGTGCCTCATCCTTCATTAAACAGCAGAAGTATTTCTTTATTGTGAAAGCTAAACAAATCTCAGTTATTGAGTTTGTTGACATCTTACCTGTTAGTTTTAAGAGAGATGATTCCAGAGTACCACTGTCTTGGGGTGCTGACTTTAATCTCAGAGTTTGAGGCTGGCACTAATTATATATGTTTCCAAAAAGTCCACCCTTTCCCACCTCTGTCTTCCTGTTTTGCTCCTGTGCCGCCTACTCCCGTATGCCAGAGCAAGTGTTCATGTATTCACAGTTCAGGTTGAAATCAACCTAGAAAAAGAATTGGTAGAGGACAAAAGTTTCTCTTTTAGCAGGAACCCCAAATTATGTACACCTAAAATAATGATGCTACTTAAGAAGTCTGAGTAAAGCAGTGGGGGAACCCTGCTATTACCAGTATAACAGAGGGTCCCCTCTGCTGCATTTCAAAAGCAGGAAATGTCTCATCACCTGTCCTCCTGTTTCTCTGAGTCCCCGAGTTGCTGTAGCTGCTTAGGGTAAGTGTTGAAACTAGAAACACTTGTTTCTTCTGCCAATTACTTAAAAAAGAAGGCTTCATATTCTTTTAGAAGGAATAAAAATACCTGTGTATTTATGGGAAATGAAGTTTTTCTGCCTGTATAGGCATTCCAATAGGGGAAAGAGATGCTACTAAGGTTAGGAGTTGGAAATATCCTGAGTGAACTCGATCCAGCCCTGATTGTCTTAGGCTTGAAAATAGATTTTAGGATATTCTCTTTAAAGATCAGCATATAAGATAGCCAAACTACTTGTTAGGAAACACACTTAAACACTTTTGAGCAGAGAAAGTGGATAATTCATCAGACAGAAACTAATTAAACAGATTAGGCACTTTCTAGCTTTTTTTTTTTTTTTTTTTTTTACCTTACAAGGTATATATACAGCAATATTTTTAATCTGAATGAAGCTGGAAGAGAACTAAGGAAAGAAAAAAATATATACTTTGGTCGGAGAAACTTTACGGTTGGAGAAACGTTTTTTTGGATGACAGTAAATACTTGTGTCTGGACATCATTTACTCTGAACTGGTACCTGACCACAGGTAAGAAAGCGAGGTTAAAATCATGTTACTGTGGCACACACACACAGAGTGTGTAACCAGATATTAATTTGCTTAGGAAAGGAGTTAGGGGAATACTTAACATCTGCTTGGAGATATGACAGGTAATAGAGTTGGTTAAGAAACAAATATTTATGGATAACTTGTCTGAGATTTTCAGAAACAGATCTTGATTCTTTTTTTTTTCTGGTGACTATTATGTACAGAAAATTTATAGAACAGGGACAGATATTGAGTAGTTTGCTTGGTGATTGATGTAGGATATAATTACTGATTATAATAATGGACATTTTTTAATTTGACTAGTTCTTACAGATAATAAATAATAACTCAGTGGTCTTGGTTATCAGTAACTTAGAATGTAGCCTTGAAAACAAAAATAAAAACATGCATAGAGGTGAAAACCCCAAATATTTGGGGTTTAATCTAAAGAAGGCTGTGACTGACTCTTTCTCCATTGGGCGCTATTTCAAACAATGTATGTTTTAGGCAGAATATTATATGTCATGAGATGTGTGATGATAAAGTGAAAAGAAAGCCCTAAGATTTTACAGAGTTCATGTGAATTTGTGCGAGATATGAAAAAAAATGTGGTTAGAAATCACATTTATCCAGCAATGAAGTTGAATGTGTCATGCCCTTTTGATGAAAAAAGTCCTCTAGAAGACACAAATTGTTCTCCTGGAAGATTGACTGGGGCTGTTGTAACTCCAGCTGCCCTGGGCCTCTGGGCACAGAAGCACCTGAGCAGAGGTTCTGTAGCCTCTGATCTGATGCATGTTCTGATAGTTCATAACAAGCTTGCTCTATTTTATTGTATTTTAAGAATGAAGGAGGGATAAGATAAAGTTAGCTGTACCAGGATTTTGCCATCTAATATTTTTTGGGAAATTGTTATTTCTGAATAGCATGGCAGAACAGAAAGCAACACTGTAGGCACAGATCTCAGTCCTCCTCCTGTTATTACTGAAAAAAAATGTTACGACGACAAGAGAAATGCTGAGTTAATTCCTTTACATGTAACTCCTGTATTTACTGTGAGGTCTGCCTGTCACCTTTGTGTCAAAAGCTCTTCTGCCCTCAGTGTAGAATGTGGGGAGAAGGGCTGTGTTGCTGTACATCCTCACCCTTGCATTGCCTCACTCTTTTAAGATGTTGGCTTGGATTTGACAGAAGTGCACTTGGCAGTCTGCAGCCAATGAGCCAAAAGCCACTTATGTTTCTCTGAGGCTCTATTTCCTCTTAGTAAAATAAAAGTACTTAAAAATAAGGAGGCATCCAGGTATCCTTGTTAAAAAGACTGTGTGAACTCTGGAGAGTATTTGAATATTTTTTCCTAAAAGCTTGGTAATTACTAGGAAAATTATTAAAGTACCTTTTAAGGGAAATATTCCCTGTCTGAAAATAAATGTGTATTGCCTTCTGATGTGTTTGAGTGGGCTCTAAAACAGAAAATACCTTCCTTTACACTGCTTAGTAGACCATTAATAAACTAGATATATAAAGACAGAGAACCAACATTTTGACTCTCATTCAATGTTATTTAAAGCCTTTGCTGTGAATAAATAGAGACTTTAAAATGCTCCTGTGTAGGTTTAAATTCACCAGATTCCTAAGATCTCCTGGAAATGGAAGCAATTTTCATTTAAATAATTTATTATTAGACTCACAGTGCATTCTACAAGTTAAATGCAAACTGACTAGAGCTTCCATCTCTAAGCATTCAAAGCTACTAACTCAGGATTCAAGAAAAGGTAAGTTTGGCTTTAAAAAAAAGAAATTAAGAGGAAAAAAAGGTTATTGTTTCTTTTGTTTGCTAATCTTTTTGGAAGTCTATACAGTGAACTTTTCACTATTGATATGTTTAACTACATTTACCTGTCAAAATGGTGGTCTGAAATTTTAAAGCTCTTTCCATTTAATAGAGTTCAAGATTGACCCATTTCCCATGTTTCTTTCCATTTTATATTTTATCAATATGGATTTCTCATTTTTAATTTTATAAAAATCTGGGTATTTCAGTAAAAATATAAGGCTTTAATAAATAAAAATTTTTTAGGTAGTGTGTTGAAGAAAATGTGGAAAAAAAATGTGACTTGGAAAATGTTAACAACTGAAATAACTTCTAAAACTGGTTTGGTTTTTGTTAGTTTTTTTTAGTATTTGTTAGGGAATATATTTTGGTTGAAATAGCTTATCAAAGCTTGTGTATTATGCCTGCCAATTTATGTGTTTTTTAAATTTATTGGTTTTTTACTCTGTACTGAAATATATTAATATCTTTTTTGAAAAGTTTTGTGCTTTGCTAGACAAACTGGCCAGTGGATAACTCCTTTAACCAAAGAAGTCACCCTAAAGAAAAAACTATGTATCTCCAGAGGTCAGTGACTTTCTCTATTTGCATGATAGTTTTTCTGTCCTTTTTTTTCATAGAACCATAGGAGCATAGAAAGTTTTGGGTTGGAAGGCACCTTAAAAATTATCCATTTTCAACCCCTCTTCCATGGACAGGGACATCTTCCACCAGGCCAGGTTACTCAGAGCCCCATCCAGCCTGGCCTTGAACACTTCCAGGGATGGGGCATCCACAGCTTCTCTGGACTCAGAGGCACTCATCACCCTGTGAATAAAGAATTCCTTCCCCATGTCTAACTGGAACTTACCCTCCTTCAGCTTAAACTCATTCTCCCTCGTCCTGTTATCACATGTCCCTGACAAAAGTCCCTCTCCATCTTTCTTGTAGGCTCTCTTCAGGTATTGGAAGGTGAATAAGATCTGCCCAGAGCCTTCTCTTCTCCAGGCTGAAAAATCCCAACTCTCTCAGCCTGCCTTCACAGGAGAGGTGTTCTAGAGCCCTGCTCATCATCCTTCCCCCCTCTGGACTTGCTCCAACAGTTCTGTGTCCTTATATTGGGGCTCCCAGAGGTGGAGGCAGTGATGCAGGTGGGGTCTCAGCAGAGCAGGTTAGAGGGGCAGAATCACTTCCCTTGTCCTACTGCCCATGCTGCTTTGGATGCAGCCCAGAATGTGGCTGGCTTTTGGGGCCAACCTAATCATCTTACAGAGAAATAAGGAAGATGAGAGTCCACAGTGGACCAGACTTCAGTGATTTGCTTTTCATGAGCTGTGGTTCTGATCCTTACCTTCTGAGAAAAGATCTGTGCTCTGAGTTTAGTGCTTGTTGGTCAACCTTCTGTATTGTAAAATGTTCCCAAAGTATGGAGAAATATATTTGAAGAACAATGGAGCTCAACATTTCCTCTCCCTTGGATCTTAGGCGAGGATAATGGATGTTCCCTTTTAAAGCATTTGTGCTATTGATTTTGTGGCTTTATCACTTTTATGAAAAGTGTTACCTCACCTTGTTCTATGTTCATTACTTTATTTACTTCTGAGAAAAATATTATCTTCAGAAAGTCTCAGAGATTTACCATCCTGGACTAAATGAGTAAAACCTGATAATTCTGAGGTTGCTGGCAAGAAAATAGCAGCCCCATGACAGGTCATGTTCCCACAGGTTTCTCTGATAATCACTAATTGCTTAAAAATCACATATTTAAAATGGAAAAAGAGCTGATTCCATCAGGTCACATCGTTAAGAGGAAGAGATGACACACAACATCAGCTGCTTAGCAATATCATGTTCCTTCTACTTATTAGTGATATGTTTATTCTCTTTTTAAGTAATAGAAATGAAGAAGTTTCGGCCATTTTTATAAGTCCATACTAGTTTCTCATCTGAATGCAAGAAATTCTCAGTAGTTCCTGCATACATGAATTGAATTTTCTTCTGATTTTCATACTCTTCTACTAAACGAAATAATTGTTTTCCTCCTTGTTAAGGCCCTCCAATATCTTTAGGCATTTATAATGTGTCCAATTAGTTGTATAATGGCAAGCTATACAAATGCTGGGGGAGGATCTTCTAAATGAAAATATGGTAGATTGTCATTGATTTTTTATAAAAGCAGAGCACTTAACAGCACAATGCTGTGCTCTCTCCTGGGTCAGTTCCAGGAAAGGATTTAGGCACCTAAGACAACAGCTGAGTAGATACAAATTATCTAAATCAATTCTGTCAGTATTTAATGTTTGTGGAGCCTAAATTTAATAAGGAGCTCCCTGTTCTGCCTTAAAATCCCTAAGCACATAGGCTTGGGCTTATGTAGATGCTCACAGCAGATGATGTCTATGTAGCCATCTTATTACTTATTTTCCTTCTAAATATGGCTGGAACCCCAGAAGCAGACATTCCTTCACTTTAATTGACTCTGAGACTTAACCTAAGAAGTTTCTTTGCAGTGTGCCAAAAGCATATCTGCAGAAACATGCTGCATTTTTCTGCAGTCTCCCTTTCTTTAGGTTAATGGAGAAAATGACAATGCTGTTCACCTTTTCTATCACATTCTAGAGTTCACCAGCTCACAAATTAGGATCTGAGTTCAGTTTTTTCCATGGAAAGCATTAAACACACGGACTGTCTCAAAGAAAAGTGCTTTCAGCACTCTTCATGCCTTCAGGAGCATTTTTGAGAAAGAGAGGAGGAAACCTTTTGTTGCACCTGTGCTTCCCCCATGGCAGGGAGTGCCAGGGTCTCTGGCCATAGAGGCCCTGTTGTGCTGTAGCCTGCAGTGTTTCAGATGAAGCACCTACAAATCATTCTGGTCTGATTAAATGCAGAAGCTAAGGGATGTAACATTGGATTTGGGGGCCCATTATTAATTTCAGGTAATCAAAATGTACATTTGATACTCATGTGGTCAGTCTCTGCACTCATGTTTGTCTATCTCCTTACCCATACCTATTTTACTTTTCTTCTGGAAATATCTCAGATTTTAAGAAGTTATCTGTGATGCTGAGTGAAAATTCATATGAGAAGCAGTCTTGTTATTTTCTTTTTAATTTCTTCTCTGCATTTATTTCTTTCCCTGAACATTTTGTTACACATTGGTTATTTCATTTTGAGTCTTTGCTCATGGTATAGATCTTTTTATGGGGCAGTTCTTGTTTTGTACATCTAGTATTGAGTTTTAACATTGCTTGAGAAATTGAGTAACACACACCCATTTAATTTGTCCTTATATGACACTAAATATTGATGTTTGATTTGTTATTAGGTTTCTTCAAAAATGTCTGTCCTCAAGGATTTCTGCCTTTCTTATGCATAAGTACATATGAAACTGTTTTTCTTGAAGCTATGATCTTTACATTTTTTGATTTTACTATAAATGTTTTACTATTAATGACTCCTCTTTCCAGCTAGCCTCTTACTCTATTCTGATGCATTTACACATATTGATACCCCTCAGTTATGATTTTAAACTGTCAAAATCCTTTCATGAAAGCCACTCTTTAAAATTTAAATAGAAGTACATTACAAATTTGACTATATTGCATGTACTGTCTAACTTTTGCCTATTGATTTTGTAATTCTGTCAAGAAAATAATCAATGTTGATAAAAGCTGTTGTTTGCAAAAACATGATTAATACTGCTTATAACATAGATCCTTGTTAAGCAAATGTATCTTGAAAGAAATGTATTGAACGTGATGTTAGACTTGGGCATTGGCAGAATATCAGCTAACTTATAAGGCTGAATTCTGATTTTACAATACTGCTTTTATCCCAGAAAACTTGTCAGGGCTACTTAAAAAAAATCTTGAATAAAATAGGGTGTCTGGGTTATTTCCAGAAATAAGTTTGACTATCTGTCAACTCATATTGTAACTCATGATATATGCTCATTATATAAAGCAGGAGACATTTTTTCCTTATGTAGAAAATTTCAGAAGTTAAGCTTAATGCCAGCAGATACCACCATTAGAGTACAATGTCTGTTTCCTTAGGATTACCTTATGCACCACATTCTAGAAAGGGAATTTTGCAGGCACTTCTGAAGGAGCTGAGGATCAGCTGTGTACTTTCAGACCCCAGAAAATGTGCTGAAGGTTAAGAAATGTTATTATTGTGAGAATGAGTTGTTGAAGATTTTGTTCTTTGTGGCAAAAATCCCCTGTGATGGCTTCTTGCTAAATTATTGGTTTTTAGTAGATAGCAGAAAATTGAAATCTCCATTCCAACAGAGGCAGAAATTATGCTTATAATGGGGGCAGAATTATTATTTGTTGGATTTTTTTTCACACTAAATCCTTTCACTACTTGTTCTGCTTTTTGTCCTTTCTCAGCCATTTTTGTTCTCATCTTAAGGATCCTGATCTGACTTCAGCAGAGGTCAATGAAATCTTACCATTAACCATGAACAAAATGAAAAACCATCCTCTCAGAAATCATTACAGCCTATTTTTTTTTCTCCTGCTGCTTCAATCTTTAGCTTTTATCTTTCATAACTCTTTTGTTCATTGTTTCAGCTTGCAATTGTTCCCTCATGTTTTGGCTCATTGATTTTGTTTCCTTGGTTCTCACAGCAGCTTTACTACTCAAGCACTCTGTTTTCCCTTCTGCAAAGGAAATAGGTAATTTGCTGTACAAACAGACTGGTTGTTGGATGTGGTTCCAAAGCAATAGTCAGCCCTCCATTCAGAAAGGTCCATGTCCTGTGAACCCCAGCTTTAGTCTGCTCTCATTCTCTCTGATGTTCGTGGCTTATGAGGGGATCACATTTTATTTGCTGGATTTATCAGTGTTTTTTCTTCTTGTGATAATTGCCTGACCTGCTATGATTGTTGTTTGCAGTATTTACTGACTCACAGATCTTTCTGTCCACTTTATCTCTGCTTGTTCTTATCAGTAGAGGCTCATTGACATTTTATTTGGTCAGTGCCCACACGCAGGCTGCTCAGTAAGAGTTCCCCTATCCTATTCTAATGATGTGCACTTTGAGATCTGAAATATTTGTACAGCAGTCAGGGGAATAAACCCTCTAAAATTAATGGTTTGTTTTATGTGAAAGTGTACTAGTTTTTACTACACATTTGAAACAGAAAACATTTACTTTCTTTCATACCCCATAACAATCATATGGTTTTGCTGCAAAAACCCCAAACCAACCAACCAAAATTCCCAACTCCCCACAACTGAAATAATTTTAAAAAATAAAGAATTTATAAAATTTGCTTGGAATGACTTCTCCCTGCAACTTGGAATTTTGTTTCAGAATATAATTTTGTTTATCCTTGTACTGCAAAATGCAAAGTAAATGCCATTAATGCCTTTACACACTGTGCTCTGTGCAATTTATGCTGAGCAGCAACAGACTCCAGCAGTAAGTGGCCACATAGTGAGATAAGCAGTTACATAACCACAGTCAGTAATTGGATGCTATTAATGAGAATTTGGGATAGCACCATTTTTTAGCCCCAGATGTAGTTGGCTTTTTATAATCTCAATTAATGTCATATACACTCTTTATTTCCAGTGAATAATTATTTTCATCATCTCCAGTTGTGCTCTGCAGAGTCACTGAAACAAGGAACTCTGCATTAGCCTGATTTGCCCAAGTGCCTCAGATTATGTAGCACAAGTATGGATTTATAGAAGGTGCCTCTGCATGTGGAGAGGTGGAAAGCTGTGTCACCTTGTTGGCAGCTCTAAGAAATTGTACTTTTCAGAGTCCTAATTCTTTTACCTTTTTCATCTCAGTTCTCTTGTTCCTGTGAATAAATATCTGTACCTTTAGAAAGCAGCAGCTGCTTGTATTACACCTTTTCAGATTGTCTGGCCAGAATCCAGAGCAGGGCAGAAGCAAGCATCTGTTCATAATTTATTTTTTCCTTGCTATTGGCATACAGAATGGAATAAGTAGGGAGCTGGGTCTAGGCCCTGCACCAGACCCCTATTTTCCAGCATGACAATCCTTGCTCTTTAAATAGATGAGCTTGGAAACAGATTCTGGGATGTTGGCAGCTTAAAAGGACAGGGCTCCAGCATCTGCTGTGGAAAAATAGACACTTCTTAGTTGAAGGTGTAGCAAAATAAAAAATGCCCTAGTCTTCTAAATGCATAGCTTTCCACTGAAAACTGGGGCTGTGCCACGTGAGTACAAGTGGGCTCCCAACTGATTTCCTGGGTAACTGGAGTTACTGGGAAAATGAAGGCACTGGGAGCTGCAGGTGCTCAGCATTTTGGAAAATCAGGTGTGGAGTAACAAAGCTGAACTTGCAAAGAATGTTTTTTTAAGAAGAACACTGGTTGATCAATATTCAGTTAAGCACCTAAAATTTTGCTTTATGGGGTATTTAAGTGAAGTAATACCTAAAGCAGTCTAATTGAGCAGTGAAATTGAAAGAAGCAAATTCAAGGCATTATTTTTTACTGGGTTTTATTTCTCATTTTCTACTTACAGTCACTGAAATCTACCCAACTGGCTGACCTTTCTCCTTTAACCAGTGTCTGGGGTCATAGAAATCAGTTTTTAGAGGAAGGCTATTACTAGGTTGAAGTGCCTAGAATTTTGCATAAAATGCTTTGTATTAGGACCTTGTGGAAAGTGATGATGTTGATCCTGTGAGGACTCTGAAAGAATCTGGTTTTACTTAGTTTAATATTACTCAAGCTTTCTAGCCCAGGACATCTTCTGTAAGTAAGCATCCTCACTTTTCCTGTAATTCAGCACATTTCAAAAAGGTTGACAAGTTCACTAGCACTCCACCTCCATGAGCACTTTAAATGAAGTGTGAATTTGAACAAAAAAATTAAAAATATGGCTAAAAGCCTGCCTCTTTGGAGATGATTTTGTGCAGTTGCCATCCCTGGAGAGTGTCAAAACCAGACTGCATAAAGCCCTGAGCAAGATTCTGGCTTTTAAAAGTCTTTGTGCATCTGGAATGACAGCAGGATTTGGTGGGAAGTGCTTCTCTTGCTGGGTTCTTCCTCATGTGCCAAAGAGGTCTGGATTCAGAAGTTCCAGTTTTACAGAAGGCAGGATTCTCTTGGTTTTGAACTTATTAAGCAAGGCAGCATGCTGGGGAAATCCTAAACTGTAAGAAGTTACATATGACTTTCAGTACTATTAATAGGCTAATTTGCATACTAATTTCCTAGAATTTCTTCTTACTTCAGCTGTCTGTAACATATTTCAACAGACCATGTTAATACTATATTTATTTTTCAAGAAAGATAACTCATACCATTACCCTCGAAATCAGAATGAACTGAAAAGTGTGTAATTCAGCTTATGGAGAAGTGGCATTTCAGAGCAAAACACGAGAATATTATATTGCATTTTTTTAAAACTCTGGTCACTTTTTGAACTAAGTTTCAGAATTTAGATGAGTGAATGATTCTCTACATTAAAAGCTACCATAAAGAAAAAAAAAATGAAGTGTGAATTCAAGCTCATAAACTACTCCACACTAGCTCCTTTTGCAAATTTTCCTAGCTAGCAATGTGTGAAGTAATTTACTCCACTTCCGAAAAGCATAAGTAAGTTCACACCTTATCTTTGACAAGGAGGAGGTTATCTCATATTCACTGTGCCTTGCATGCCTTACATGAGTAACTTGTGCATTGCAAATCCAAAAACTCTGATCAGACTTGCTGCATGAAAGCCCCCTCATGTGCATTTTTGAATATTCAGCTGTGATCAGGGCCAAGGCAAAGGAATGACCGAACGTCTCAAATATATTCCAGTTGTTGTTCCTGAGACATGAAGAAAGTCTTCTTGACATTCATTACTGCTCCTGCTTCAAGACATCAGTGAACTCAAAACCACTTGTACAGAGAAACAACTGAAAATTGGGAAATTTTAGTCATTTGACATCTAACCCTAGTCCTCCACTGCTTCTAGGATGTGCTTTTCCTCCATCCCATGGCTCTATAGAGGAAGAGTTCTGATATTACAGATTTCTTCTCTGCAATCTGGCCTAGAATGCAGATGCCTATGGCAGACAGTGAATCCTGACCATTCTGGCAGCCTCTGCCCCCTCAGGAGCTACAGGTACAGCCAAGAGCTCCTGCCCTGCATGGAAAATAGCTCAAATTGTTGGCACTCTCCTGTGTAACTCAGGGAGCTTTTTAATAAGATAAAAAATGAAGAGCTAACCTGAACAGTGGCAGGGTTTAGCCATCGACATACACATTCTCTGTATTTTCATACTTACCCAACAGCAATGGTCAGGTTTAGGCTTTACCTTTCTAAACATACGTGAAGCCCACCTGAATATGGTGGCTCACCTAAAAGTGGTCACATGTAAGACAATATTGAATAAGTTTACCAAGTTGATCAGCAAAATTCTGATTATTTATGGCAACAATTATGTTTGAAAATCTTCCCAAAACCTCCAGTGCTTTATCAGCTTTTTGATCTAAAAGCTGAGTGGTAATTCTCACTATGGCTTTTCTTTTTATAAAATTTCCAGCACTTTCTGTCTCTCACTAAGCTGAAAGTATTGAGGAAATAGTCTTTCTTTGTGGCATTTTGGCACTTGTAGTTGGGACCACAGTGTGCATAAAGCTTAAAAACTCTAGCAAAAAGCTAGCTATGCTTTATGAATTTCTAAAAATAGACTTTTTTCAGGTGAAATGATGATTGTCTTCATAAAACAGCTTGTCCTTTCCAATTTCAAAATTGTGTGGTGGCTTAGCTAGAAGAAAACAGAAGAAGCTATAACTTTTCTTGAGCATTTAATGTTGATAGACTTTTTAAATTTATGTACATGTCAGAATGTGTGAAAAAGTGTGATCTTTGTCATGAGCTTACAAATTTAAAAAATCAGTCTGGTACAAGTCAATGAAGTGTTTTAGTATAGCTAATTCCAATTGCAAATAATCTAGAGCAGACTATACCAAAACTGTTAGAATGGCTGAAAAATCAGGAAAAAAGGTAAAAACAAGAAAAGGTGATTTTTTTTTCTCTCTATGAATTTATATTTTGTGAACATACTTTAAATTTTAAAGAGTTTTTCTTCAAATGAAAACTGGAACTGTCACATTATCCCACCACTTCAAGATTTATAGCTTTCAAACACGTGACCACAGTAAAACCAGAAGAAATATGACATTGCATATCCTTTATAGCCAGGGAAATGCATACCTAAGACTGCACAGGATGGAGACCTGCCCCAGAATAACTATGCCTGTCTGTACTGCAGTGAAAGAGTGGAGACAATAAGTTGTGAGTGGTGATTGGTCTGGAAAGGGAAACAATCTGTGCAAGCTCATGTGAAGCTGAGACACAGGATTTATTAGCTGAGGTGCAGCAGATGGGGGGGACTCCCTCTGCAAAAGCACTGTATTATGGGATCTTTCTAATCTGGTTTCCAGACAGTTCCATGTATCACATTGAATACAGAACATGTATACATCTTCTGTATTACTCAAATATTGGTTCTTCCCCAACACTGGACATTTCTAAGATTCAGCTGAATAGAGTACAGAGCCATCTTGTCTTGACTAAGCTTTTGCCAAGAAAGGCTGGATCAGTTTATCCTTAAGATCCCTTCCAACCTGCTACTTAATGAGTCTGTGACAGTCAAATATCAGATGTAGCGCCTGAAATGTTTTCAGGGTTTAATTCTGAAATATTTTGTCTTTGAATATAATTTTTCTGTTCCATCTAGCAGAGAGGGTTTCCTGCAAAACAACATCAGTGGAGGGAGAGAGTAGTTTCAGGTCTGAGAATCACCATAAAAGGAAGACATGAAAATGAGAATGGAAGAAGGATAAATAAGGAAGGTAGTCTAAATATAGAAATGGAGATAAAAGTACTGAGACCTGAGTGCCTATATAGATTTAAAAGTCCAGAACCAAGAAGAAGGGAAATTAAAAAGTTTCTATTTGATCTTGTCAACAACTACTGAAAACAAAAAATCAATAATTCTATATAACAAAAGTTGTGACACAAATCAGAAATACTGGGCTAACTATAACAGCAATATAAATGGTCATCAAGGGTCTTACTATTAAATACAGTAGTTAATATTACTGCTATTTTTTGTGCTTACTGTATTACAACTATACCAAAGAATTTAATATTTATGTGTGAAGATAAGAGCCATTCAGTCAACAGATGGGAAGGGAACAAGCAAACAGTAAATGCTGATCAGTATGGCAGGCACCATTCAAATGGGCTACATCACCTTTGTGACTAATATTTTACAGGTGTCACCGGGGAAAATTTTGCAGGTATTTATGGGTGAGTTACAGGGTAAGTGAGAACAGAATTCTTGGCTATGCCAGATGGACAGCTTCCATGAGAGGATGGCTGCAGGAAGGGAAGATCTGATCTATGCATCTCGTGAGGAGAGTGGCAGACAGCTCTTCATTGGCACTTTTGAAGACTTACAATCCCCAGCCAATGCATCTCAAATGTACAGCAGCACCAGGAGAACTTCTCAGTTAAGCCCATGTGATTAATGCTCAGCCTGAAAGCCCCTGTTAACCACACTGACAGCTCCTTGCTGATAAACAGCACTTACATCATCACATCAGCACTAATTTTGCTGTTCACAGAGATAACACAGGGTTATCTCTGTGAACATCACTTTATGTTTTTATTGCACTGCTGTTCCTTGTCCCTCCCTATGAGCTGCACTTGCAGGAGAGTTACTGTGTCCCTGTGGGAGTGTAGGGAGAAAGAGATTTCATAAGAATCACTAGAGCAGATAGATATTTCCATTTCTTCCATTCACGTGGATTGCAGTTGCTTCATAGCAATGTCAAAATATTGTGAAGAATTTTGCACGGGGGCTATCAAAAGGCTTGGGCTAAAACCAAGAGAAGAGCCTAACTTTTCCTTTTATTCCCCTGCTGGTTGGCAGCCTTTTGCATGTTTCCCTAGCCTTTCAAGCTAAATGTTTTCCTTGATGTTCCTTTCAGGTTTTTTTTCTCTTCAGGAAGACACTAAGTCTTCCCATTCCCTCCAGCAAGGTACCAGCCTCAAGTTCCTTCCTGCCACCTCTGGTGACAGTCTCCTCCCTGTCCCTCTATGCTGCCTGCTCTGGGAGGTGTCTGGCTGTTAGCCTCCCACCATAACCTACATTCCCATGGGATTTCACCCTGCAGGGCAGCTTGGGAGCCTGTAAGCACCAGCTGGTGATATTTGGACAGGCTGGGAAGATGTCAAGTGTGAAGAATGTTAAGTACAGTGTAAGACTGTATGAACAGTATGGATGCACAGCACTCAGAAAGGAAGTCTCCCAACAGATTTTTGTAAATTTACTTTCAACATTAAAAAAAAATCATAGTGAAAGGGAGCTAAATTGTTGACAATGAAGATAATATAACTGTCTTATTGTTTGATTCAAAAGCAATTAGACTTCTAATGCAAATTAGAAAATTCTTTCAGCTGAAAGCTCACTTTATCTGTGATTTTAGTAGGGACACATTGCACACTCAGTTTTTTTCCACTCATTTGCTCCCAGATAAGCAGTATGCTATTACTCTCTAGTGGTGCTGTCTTTGGGGACTATTTCTGTCCGGCACTTGGGAGAATGCATTATGAGATGTCAGCATGTGTGAGCAGAGATAGTATGGCTTGTCATGTACCGATAGGCCATATTCTGCTATAAATGATGGCTTTGTCTTTTATCACTGTCACAGTCTTACTTAACAAGCTGTGACTCTGTGGTTCATCACAAAGAAAACTGTCATCCCTTGATACGTGCCTTGAATGTCCTTTCATCTTCCATGCAGGTAGGATCTGCTGTGTGACATCAAGCAGAACAGTAACTCCAGATGGACTCTGGTAGTGCAGCAGTATATTAACAAAGGGGTTCACTGGCACAAGTCCAGGTTTTGTACCTTAGATTAGATTATAGGGATAAGGAAAACATACACAAGCTTTTAAAAGAAGCAAGACATGGTACTATGTCATAAATATAATTAGACAAGGAAATGTTAGTAATCCATTGTGTTTAAGTGATAATTTATTTATCATGGTGTTATTCCAAGTAACAGATAAATCAATTATCTTTCCTTTAGAAAGCAAATAAATAGTGTTGGTTCAATGGGGTGATGACAGATGAAGTGTTTTGAGGAACCCGTAAGTTCTGTAGATAGATTTCTCCACATAATTATGTTTAGGATGAAATTTGGAGGATCACTGGCCTTCACTAAAGACTGTGATGCTGCTAGCAATTTATCTGGCTCTTAGTACTTCTATTCATAAGGTCACTGAACAAAGAAACAGTGTCTGTTGCTAGGATCAGAGACAGACACTTAAGGAGAAAGGCCTTCAGCATTTCCAGAGGGCACATATATTAAATAGTTATACAGGGTGTTTAGTGAGTGCTTTGTACCAGAGCCTGCAGGTCAGAATTTTTCTGGCCGAGGAAAATGGGCGTATTCTGCTCACTTCAGCATTTTGTACGGCCATGGGACATATTACACTGCCAATGTTGTGATTCTGCAGATCAGATTAAACTACTTTGTGGACATTAAAGTATGAATATTTCATGTGAGCTTTTACAGGGCTGAATTTAAACTAAGATCCTGAAGTACTTCTGCACATTAGTCTTTCCTGGGATTTTGTATTTTAAAACCCAACCTGCCTTGCACAAAGTTGTTCTTCCATGTGACTGCTTTTTAATTGTGTAAGAAGGAAAGTCAGGAATATTAACTGTTATGAGGCACAGGCTTCCAATCCCAGTGCAGCAAAAGGAAGAAGGTGGTGTCTGTCAGTCAACAAAAGTGTCTTCTGAGGGTGTAAAATTACAGGGAGTGGAAACAGAGTCGTTTCTCCATTGATGGAAAATTGCTGCATTCACATATAATAGCACTGCGAGGATTTGAGGGATGCCAAGGAAACCTGTGTGGATGTGTTACCAGTAAAAGTGCCTGCCTGCCTGGTGCTTGAAAATAGAAAAGAGGGTGTTGAGTACATAGAAATTGATGTTGAAGAATTTCTGACCTCTTTTTTTCGAAAGAGTGTCATCTCACTCTGCCTGACTCTGGGTGTTCTCACCCTTATCAGTATTCAAAAATTTGAAACAAATCATAACTCTGTGGAAATGAGGTTACACATAATCTCTACTTGGATAGTGTTTCTCCTTTGATTCTGGATGCAAGCTTTCTGCCAGTGGTAACTTTTAGCTATACTGAAAATTGGTACCACTTACACACACACACGGACCATGCAGATCATTTGGACTTCGTAGCTGTGCAGAAGAGAAATTGAATCAATGGTTTTGTTCCACCTTAAAATCTCTGCTTAGGTGAGTGTGATTGGGCAGCAAATTCTTCTTTCCTGTTGCTGGTATTTTGCCAGAGAGATAACCAGTTCCAAGGGTCCCATTAAAGTTGCTTTGTGATAAGTTTAAACCCCACTGAAAATTCTGGACAACTTCTCTACATCTCCCTATCTCAAAAGCCTGTGTTATGCCTGTGCACTAACAAGCTCTGAGACTGAGCCCAAAATCATCTCTAAGCAAAGCACATATATGCTAAAATTAGGCAGTATTAAGTTTTTTTCACTTGCCTCATGAGAAGGTTAATTTATCACGGCAGTTCCATCCTCTTGGACTAGAACCATTAGTTCTACTAACTAATGGTTCTAGCTCTTGGACTTACCCCTTATCAAAAATAGATTTGGTTTTCATTTTGAATGTAATATGTCTCCCGTGGACATTACAGTAGTGAAAGTATATAGTGGTGAAGTCCCATTGCAATGACCAAAGGCTGAAATCTCTTGTATCTTCCCAATGAAAGGCTCAAGTAATGCCCTCTGAAGATTTTGTTTTCATCTTTTATGGTTTTACCTCTGTGGAAGTTGAGCACTTTACATTGTAAGTGAGCTGTGCAGCCAAAACTTTTTGGTATGAAAATCTGCTGCTATGTGCTAGTTATGTATGCCTGGGATAGAGTTAATTTTCTTCCATGGGGGTATGCTTTGGATTTTTCTGGAAACAGTGTTGGTGATTCTGGGGGAAGAAGGGGGAAGGGGAGATGTTTGGAGTGACAGTGTTTGTCTCCCCAAGTCACTGTTATGTGTGGTGCAGCCCTGGCTGTTCTGGAGGTGGCTGAGCACTGGCCTGGCCATGGGACCTGCTGGATGGATGCCTTGTTTGGCTTTGTTGGTGTGCACAGCTTTTCCTTTACCTACTGAACAGCCTTTACCTCAATCCACAAGTTCCTCACTTTTACCCTTCTGATTGTCTCCCCCATCCTGGTGTGGTGGGAATGAGTGAGTTACTGTGTCTGGCTTAATTACTAGCTGCAGTTAACCCATGACAGATCTCATAAATTTGGGCCACTAGCAAATTTTGCAACCCTAAAGTTAGGTCATGGAATCATGGCATTCTTAAGTTTGGAAAATTCCTTTAAGATCATGAAGTCCAACCATCAAAGTTAGATATTCATCTTCCCTTTCCACTGTGGAGAAAGAAGTGGGATCCACAGAATCTTGTGTAGCAAGGAGGAGACCTTGCAAAGGAGAGGTAAGACTTCACACTTTCTAGAAGATTAATGGCATTACTGATGCTATCCTATCTCCAAGTTTGCTCCTGGAAGGAGACATCCAGCCTTTTCCTAAGTAGCAGCAAAGATTTTACAAACCAGCTGATGGTACTGCAGTCCATTTCTTTAGTAACTCAGTGAGATTCTAATGATTGGGGCAGTCACCACGCCTGCTAATTGTGTTTCCTTTTTCCACCTCAGAGTAGATTGCATTTCTGCGTGCAAAAGTATATGATGGACAAAATGTTAATGCTGTTGCAATAAATCTTTTGTGTGTGCATTCACACTTGTTTATTTTATCTGATTCAATATTGCACACACTTTGTATCATTCACTGGGTATTTTTTTAATAAAAAATTGTGTGCAACACATCAGTCATCATTTTTTCTTCTCTCCTTTTCCTGTGTTATAATAATTCAGTGTACATAATGTATTTAGACTGATAATTCAGGCAGAAGAATGCTGATTTCGATCTGTCATAAATTATGACTCCGACATGATGAAGATATGTCTTCATATTTTAAGGATACTTCCTGAAAGTGATGGTCTATGATGTCATTTGCCATATCTTTCTTTTTTTTTTCCTATTTGATCTAAAATTCTGCTTTATTGTATGAGTATGAACTAAAATTATAAACTGCTTGGTCTCTAGAACACAAACTGTTATACTTCTATATGCCAATTTTTCATCTCCATACATTATGTAATAGTTCAAATGAGAGCACAAAACAACACAAAAACAGCTGGTGGAAAACTTTATTCAATATTAGGCACTTTCAAGCCTGAACCACTGTTCAGTGTAATGTGCATGGCTTAATGCATCATATGTCTTTATTAATTTAAGCTGACTGTGCAAAAAGGTCTTTGTAGGGACACCAGTGGACAGCTTCAGTTATGGAGTCATGCTGAAGCTAGAGGTCTGCCTACATTTGCTGCATAATGTAGGCAAGGTTATTTTTACTTTCCATTTTGTTTTAAAAAATAATACTAAAAACATAGATGTGGAAAAATTGGAAAACCGGTTTTATATTCACAAAATGTCTGTGCAAATAAAAGCATAGGAAAAGAGCATTATTCTCTTGGTTAGCATTCTAAATGTAGACACTAGCATCAGCTTTTGAGTGTTTGCACTTTTCGTGTTTGAATGGACAAGCCTCAAGAGACTTGGAGTTGCAAGTAGATATTTTTTCTGTACAGTGCCTTTTGTGAGACCATTTATGTCTCTGCTAATGCCTTTATGATCCTTTTGCAATTTAAGGATTACTGAATAGGGAATTTGTCATAATATGGGCAAAGATATCTTTAAGTATTCTATAAATTACCAAGAAAACACCCTGATGTTGATACTTAATAATATAAATTTCATTATGCATTTATTAGAATTCCAGGAAAACTAGAACTAAACATAAATACAGTAATGTGTAAACTATGGTTTAGAAAGAAAAATATGGATTTCATTCAAAAGGTAAGGCCTTGAATGGAATAATATGTAACAAATGTAATTAAAAGTACTGGTTAAGTATATAAAAGGATATGTATTTATTTGAGATGAGAAGGGTAATTTCAAGAACATAAAGTCATCTGAGTCCCTTACTTCCTCAAAGTGCCTGCAGGATAACTATTGGTGTATTATAAATTACATCAGTAACCACGACTTCCATGAGAGATTCCAACTCCATTGGAGATGTAGCTATTGCAGCATCCTCCACACTTTGATCTGGCCATAGATCCAGCTGGCTCCCAGACCCAGGTCCTGAACAAGGAACATGGGACAGATATGCTGAGATATTGCAGTTATAATAGTAAGTGGACTGGTTGCTACAAGTTTTTGTTGAGCAGGTCTTTTGCAGAAACAAAAGACCTGGTATACTGGGTGTGTTTTGAGGATTCCTGCTACTTTTTAGCTGAATTTATAGCTACTCTTCATATGCTGGAAAGGCATGAGAGTGCACTAGGCATCTCTGCTCTGCACTTGACGTGTTTTCTCAGACTCTAATGCTCCTGAGAGACCATCTTTTTCTATGTTTATTCATTCCCCAGGGTAATAAAAACCCCATGACTCAGCTGGGGTTTGTAGACACAAGTACACAAGTAAATAAAACCTGTCATGTACAAATGCTGAACACAAAATAACGACGTTCTCAGGATACTGATCCATTTAGTTGAGTGAATATTAATGATTAAAATTCATTTATAATTTATCTGTTTACTGCCATTTTGTTTTATATAACCATTATATAAATATCTATTAAAATATATTTATTTTTAAATAGAAGACAGTTTGGGGTCAGTACAAACAAAATAAACTGTGCTGCACATTCCTTAAAACCAACAGGTAAGGGTAAGCAGTAAAGTTCTTGCTTCTAAAAATAACTTTTTGTTATAGCACAGCAGTGAAAATTCATTTCAAGTAAAGGTAAGGAGTAAAAATCTGTCTTCCAAAAATAGCTTTTTGTTACAGCTCTACAGTGAAAAACCAATGCAAAGTTCTGACGGACCAATCCTCTTCTGGTTGCTCTACTCTTTAGCAGGCTGCCCATTTTCTGAATAATAGATAAGACTGCTGCTTCCAGACTGGGAGCAGCTTCTGCAGAGCAATCTGTGAGCCACATTCCTCCACTTATCCCAGCACAGGGAGACCTACCAGCAGTGGGGTGAAGCACAGAACTGGCTTGGGAGGGCCAGTGTTACTCACCAGACTCCAAGCTCTGGGAAGCCCACGCTGCCAGGCCTGCCCATCTCTGCATTCAAGTCACCCTTCTCTCCTTGTCCTTGATCATGGTAAACTGAAGAACTTATTGGTACTGACTGGACTGATTTATTTGGTTTCCAGAAAATTATTCCATAGCACTTGTGAAGGCTTGAAAAAACTTATGGCTTTTGTAAAATATGTGGCAGAGATTAACCAGATTAACCTGCTTTGCACATAATGAGAAAAAGAAATTTCTGAGGCATGACTTTGGTGTGTTTTATTTTCCATTTTTATTCACCCACGCAGTGATATTGGTTTACTTACTTGTTCTCTACTTTCTATAATCATAAGGAGTTTGTTCCAGCAAAGAAAATAACTTCATTCAACCTCCAAAACTGTATCTTATTAGTAAGACCATATAAATAATTTTTAGCATTTTCCATTCCTGTATATGAAACTCCTTGTTGGAAGCCTACATGAGCTATGCCTTCCCCTCTGTTCTTCACATGATTTTCAAACAAGCTTAGCTGCCCTGGAAAATAGGTCAAGGCTGTGCTCAGTGCTGTGCCTCTGCTCAGGTGTTAGTCTTTGCAGGGTGAAGAAAATCTGCAGAGCCAGCCTGGTTTAAACAGGAGGTGAAGGACATGGGCCTCATTATCTGTAACCCCAGTGCCAAAGTATTTCTGTGTGTGTCTTGGGCAGAGGCAAGGCAACCTCAGAAAAAGTATGGACAATAGTTTCTGTTTTTTCATGTAAGTAATCAGTGAATGGCCCAGCCATCCTTCATCCCTAGACCTCCTGGTATCTATTGGTCTTCTCCTGTGAGTCTTTGATGTACAAATTCAGTTTTTGGCAACTGATTTCTTAATGAAGTTTCTATTGAATATCTTGAGAATATTCAATAGAAATATTCTATTTTCCCATTTTTCCTTCCTGTTCCTTATTTAAGCTCCAGCTCATAGAAGATTTTTTAATATGATTTTATACCTTGCTTGGATTGAAATGCTTTAATATTTCTACAAGTAGCAAAACTGTATTGTTTTTCCTTTCAAGGCATTCTAATATACTCAAGGTTTGTGTAAAAGAAAGTGAAAAAATCTCTTGAAATAAAAAGAAAATAAAAGTTTCATTTTCAAAACAATTAAGCCATCTCTCTCCTTTTAGAGAGATGGAATTTTTATGTTTTCCTTTTATGTTGCAATTTTGTTCTTCTGCTCTAAGGAAAGGCTGCAGAGGTGCTGGAGAGCAGCTGCTATATGGCCAAGAGCAGCCTGGGGCTGAGGGCTCCCTTTGCAGGCAGTACATGGGAAAGATGAAGTCAAAGAACCAGATGTGGTGGAGAGGAAGCCACCTGGAGACTTGGGAAGATTTGCTTGGATCCCAACAGTCACTGGAGCTGGGCAAAACTCGGTTGAGAGGCCAGGACAGTGTATGAGGGAGTGTCAGACTGGTGTTCCTTGTTAGTTTCTCATTGCTCAATAGCTCCTTTATCTCATGATGAAGCAATTAGAGCTCCTACTCTGAAGAACCTGATTTCTTCATTTCTTTTTTTGATTTTCAGCTTCTTGATCTTATTGGGGGGCTCCTTAAAAAGTAGGTTAAGATAGATATTTTGCAACACCGCTGATAAATTTTTGATCCTCTCTCTGTAAAAACTGTTAGGATTAAGTTTGGTTTTTTATACCTTTTTAGATGGAAATAAGCACTACATTTTTAGTTTTAAAAACTGGGAAAATTTCAAAATCCTGTTTTACTTATTTTACAGGTGAAACAATCTGATGAATACCTCAGAGAACTGCTTGACAGACCTGCATGGGGTAAGTCAAGGATTAAATCTATGCTTGATGCAAACTATTTTGATTTCAGACTCATATCATGATGACTTTGTGACTTGAGCAAAAGAAAAACAGTGTGTGTGTCTTTTTACTATAATCAACTTATAATGAATACTCTATATGATCTGTAGAAAGTTCTTCCAGATTTTTTTGCAGTTTCTGCAACTTGAAAAAGGGCATAAGGAATGCTTCAAACACTGAGTGCAAATTTGTTGATGCTATTTTGACTTCAGATCG
Source organism: Serinus canaria (assembly GCF_022539315.1). NCBI lineage: Eukaryota > Metazoa > Chordata > Aves > Passeriformes > Fringillidae > Serinus > Serinus canaria. The sequence goes on from NC_066321.1 coordinate 17,032,953, forward strand.
TTGTTTCAGCAGAGTTCTGTAGGTTTATAGAATAAGAAGAATATTGGCTCAGGGAAGTAAAAAATAGGAAAGAAAGTAAGGGAAAAATAAAAATCACAGATGGATGATACTATAAATGGATGAAACTGTAAGTAATGAAGAACACAATTGCTAGCTATTTACAGACTTAGTTAAAATCAATAGAGGACAATGACACTTCAATACAGACAAATATAGAACAAGGTTGGCTTTTCAGAGATATGCACTTGGCAGTGATTGTTGGGGATGGGGAATAAAAGGTGTAAGTGTACTGGGACAGATACAGAACTGGTGTAGGTGGGCAAGGTACAGCTTTTCCTGGTTATTCAGCTTCATTGCAGTAAACACACTTCAAAAACAATGTGTTCAGACTCAGCTACTTGCTGCAAGCCACTAGGCATCTATTAAAGGAAGGAAGAATTAAAAAAATAGCACTGTGTGGAAAAACAGCAGTCGAACTTATTTAAATTAGGACCCTTATTTCTGCTTGGACTTTTTGATGGAGGCTGTTTTGCCTGGAATGTGAACTGTTGTTTACACTTGTCTAAACCTGGCCTAATCTCAGCCTTAGATTGTAGGTCTCTGGCTTTGGAGGAGAAAAAGAGAGGCTGAAAATCTGTTTTACTGATCTTGTTATGGATTTTGGCAATAGGAATTAGCCTGGCAGTGCAGCCTTTCAGAAAGGCATTGCAGAAGCAAGAATAAAGTGTACCATATAATACCTCTCCCACCTGACAGCCCCAAGGCTCTGGCTTTCCTCATAAACTCATGATATGCTGGGGTAACAGGAGTTTTACTGTCTTTTTAATTTTGCATCTTGCTGTGTTCCTGCTTTAAAACATGATAAAAATTTTCATTTGTCCCTCTCTTTTCTCTGGTACCCAACAAAAAGGACTGATAGATGCTGTCAATCTCATGGAACAGTGTTTTATACTCAGTCTACATAAGTGAGAATGATCACACAAGATCATGGTCACTGGAGGGAAGGCCAATAACTGAAATAATTATAAAAGGAAAAATTGAAGGAGCAACAAGTAATGCATTTAGGAGGCAGAAACAATAAATTATGAGTGCACATTCTGTCTATAACAACTTTCTGCTGTTGCAGCAGCTGAGCTCAGCAGGATGGAAGCTGCTTTTTATCTCCAAGTCCAAATTCACAGAGCAGGGAGACTGCTTTCCCTTTCCTTCCCATCAACAAACTGCAGTAGGTCGCAGTCTCTGCAATTTTCTGGGCTGCATTTTTAGGTGATGACCCAGTGATTCATTTAAAACATATATTTTATCCTATGTTTACATTTATAGATGAGAATTCCAGTGATTGTCTTGTTTCTGTTTCATCTGCCATCAGGATTTAGTGGAGTTCTGGCAATAAACAGTGGGGGTTTTTGTCCTTTTATCTCTGCTTTGCAGTCAGGCCTAGCTATTTCATGACTGGAGTTACTGGGTTTGGGGAAAAGGAGACCATGAGCTGTGCAGAGCTCTGTTCCCTTGAACTCTGCTTCTTGAAGGAAAGGGTGCTCAGCCATTCACTGAAGATTTATTTATTATTAATATTATTACTCTCAGAAGCCTTCAAACATAAAGAATATGTTACTCTCATTATATTAAGATAATTTTTGAAAACTTTGACTTTGCAGTAGATTTAGGCTATTCATTACCAGTATCTGAACAGCCCTGGGGAATCCAATTCCTAAAGCATTGTTGAGCATCCTCTTAGCTGCCACTGAAATTCCATCCTGCAAAAGGATGAAAGAGTTTCTAACATTGCCTGGTGGATTTTAAAGGCAAATTTATACAGGAAATATTAGTTTAAAATTATCACAAGTATATGTCAGACTTCATTCTTATAAGAGATCAGCAAATCTGTCCCCATGGGTCAGTTGTATCTTTATAATACCAAGGTCCAAGGACTGAGCATTGTAAGTCCCCATGATATAAACCTGAGTATATGTGGAGTACAAACTGTATCAAGGGCATCTGGCAAATGAGTATCTCTGCAGAAAGCCCATGTTTGTAAAGATAAAAATATCTTTCCAGGAGAACACCTGGAAAGGAACTCAGGGATCAGTTGGATCACATATACTCCCTTGAGAAGTCTAAACAACTATAGAAGGAATTTGGATTCAGTGATCTGTCCTTGAGGTTTCTCTGGTGATTTCTCCCAAAGCACTGGTGTTATGTAGCCCCTGTGCCAAAAATTATGTATGAGGGTGTAAGAGAGCCTGTCTCATGACAGTCATCAGGACAAACTCTTTTAGAGAAGAAGGGGACAAACGCTGTTGTAACCAGCAGCCCATGCAAGCAGTATATGGTAACTTTAGAATAAGAAAGCAAAAGTGTCCCACAGGACCCAGAGGCTGTCCATGTGGGACTACTAGCTGAAAAAAAAACCACAGACTTGGTTGAGGGTAATCAACAGAGAGTAAAAAGAAAACTTGTTTCAGCTGACTGAAATTTCTGCCAGGCTTCAGTGTCCATTAGCAGTATAAATAGTACACAGACTGATAGGAGCCATCACAAATATTCTCTCCCACTGGGAGGCTTAATAAGTATTGGAAGTAGTATTGGAATAAGTATTTAGTAGCTCCTAAAAATGGCCATAATGTTTATTGATTTAAGACTTTGAGATTCTACTGAGGAATAATCTGACTTTCACAATGTAAATTATATGGCTGTCTATATATAGTTTTAGAACACAAAGTCACTGCTGTAAATCTAGATGCATTATTTGTATGTATTTCTTTGAGGTGGATTTTAATAACTGCACTTAGGATTGTTTTAGTTTTGTGTATTTTTTGTGGGATAAAACTACTGTTCACTTTTAAGTTTATTTTCTTTCAAGTTTGTCTATAACCCACCACCTGCACATAAAAAAAATGAATAAGTCCCAGGTTTAAAATTTAAGGTTATCTTTCTAATATGATCTTTAACCACACAAAGCAATACTGTTGGGTTTTGTGGGGCTTTTTTGTTTGGATTTTGAGAATAAGTCTAGAAAAGTGATTTTTGTCTGATGTAGTCTCTTCTCTCAGGGACTATGTTTCCTGTAGAAAGCCAGAAGAAGCTCCCACATTTTTTAGCCCAACTGGCATTTGGGTAGTATGCAATGAGTGACACTCAACTGAAAGAAATGGTGAACAGTGATGACCTGAATAAAGTACTTTGTACTGTAAAACTGCTGTAAAACCAGCACACACTCAGAGATTGTATCATAAAGAGAAGTACAAGCATTAAGGTTATGTTGGTAACTTCAGGTTTGCCAATCTCTCCTTTGGGGCACTGCATCTCAATATACCTCAGCCTCATTAGACTTTATTCTGTGCTTGAATAAATGACTGTGTAGCTATAAATTCACCTATATTTTATATGGAAATCTACAGCAAGGTTAATATAGTGTAGAATTATTATTACAATGAAATTGTTGGGGTTTTTTTAGTATATAAAAGGCTAAAAAATGCTGCAGTTCTCATAGCTGCTAGGAAAGAATTCAGTTCCAGTGTGAACAAATGAGCTACACTACTGTGTCAACCAATGTGGCTGCTCATGCTGGGTAGCTGATGAGAGACTGGTGGAGAGCTCAGCTCTCTACTCTCATGTCTCAGCAAATCTGCACAAGATAGTCTTAGGCTTTTCATGTTGTGCACATGACCTACTTTTATCTTCAGCTACACCCAATGGCCTTTACTAAAATCCATTACAGCACTGCAGATCTGTCCGAGCACAGACTGTATGAGCTAAGAGATCTAATTAGACACCTAAGGTTGCATTCTCTTGGTTACTCCACCAAAAATGATACTGATGGAAAACATATTTACCCTTGAAATAGGAATAACAGCAGTTTTTCTAGAATAAAAGAATGTTAATTCTAAAAGGCAGAAGAAACATATGTTAGCATAAGTTGCACAAAATACCCTAACCTACCATAATGGGAGAAATTCCTCAGATGATCGGTCTTCACCAGAACTTTGAAACCTCTCTCAAATGCTTCTAGTCTTTTCTGTCTTACTCTGTGTTGTGAGGTGGCAAATAGCAATGCTGTTCACCTCTGCTCAGTTACAAACTTCCTGCAAACTTGTAGCAGTGCACTAACATTCAAGAGTTTTGGGGTTTTTCCCTCTCTTTTCCTCATAAGTTTAAATGCGTTACAGAGTCCTTGTGCGCTCGTGTCCCTTTGGCCCTTTGCCACAGCCAAGAGCAGGGATGTGGTTGTCTCTGCCACCCTCCCAGAAGAGTCCCAAGGGCAGCTCAGGCTGACTGCAAAGGGAGGACATAGAGGAGAATTTTACAGTTAAAAACACAAAGGCTACTTTCCCCCTCTCATAAACACAACAGCTAAATGCTGTGACTGGCTGACAGCGATGCTTGAGTTGATTAAATTTGAATTAGAAATAGTTTTACTACTTTTAGACCTTCTTTGCCTGCTTCATTTTTGTCAATTGTGTGACTTGCAAAAATGTTTGCTATGCTTCATTATATCTCTCTTGTCAGGATGCATATCCTTTCAAACAGAGAATCCTGGCCCTAATACTAGTTAGAGACAATGAAGTGCTTGCCATTATACTGGAACTAGTTAGTGTTTAGGCAAAATTAAATTACTTCTGCTTTCTGAGTTGAAAAACCCTTTTAGTACTTGGTCTTTTAAAATACTTAAGTGACGTGGCAAACTTGTTGAATCATAACACTGCAAAGGTCACACACAATATCTTGACAAATGGAAGAGTAAGTAGCAGAAATACTGTTGAATTGTAATAATCAGTAGATAATTGAAGTGTGTTTCTGATGATAGAACAATTGAATAATTGCACCTCTTAGCTTTACCAGGAAGTTGCCATCTGGGGTAGGAGCAGTGATGTGCTGGCAGATGGTCTTCACATGAAGAAACAACCTGCTTTTCATTAATAGCATGACTGCACTGCTAATTAGAGAAGAGTAAAGAAGGCATAAGTCGAGGAGGAATTTCCAAATCTAGATTAAGTTTAAGAGATCCATTAGGATAATTTCAGGGTCTGGATTTGAAATCATATTTGTTAATGCCAAAAACATAAGTACTTTTTAATGATTTCACAGTCTGAAAAGGACATAGGTCCTTAAAACAAGATACAAATGGATTTTAGGTGGTTAATTCAAAACTATGAGAATTCTTGATCCGTATTGTCTTCATGCTGGAATTCTCTCTAAATTCATGATTTTCAGATCCCCATCTCACCCTCACATAACTCAAAAATCTAGAAATGCTGCCTGGAAAGGGACTGGGTGCCTCTCTGCTAATAGTATTAGACAAATGCTAATACTCCCAAAACACTACTGGCAAAGAGGATGCTTGCACGCTGGGCCTATTGATTGCAAAAATCAACCCTGTCCCAGCTCTATTCTTTTTTGCCTCAAAAGGGAGGAGAGGAGAAAAACAAACCACCTAAAACTCCAAACCCAGACAACCAAGTAAAAAAATCACCATGAGAGAAATAAGGGATGAATTTGCTTTGTAAATAGTCATATATGAGTAGTTCTGCAGGTCTCCTCCTGAGTGAAGGTATTTTGGTGGATTGTCAGTCTAATTGAGTCCTCTTTCCACCAGAAGCTGTCTCCAAACAGAAAATAGAGGACGTAGTCTATTGCTTTAGTACCTCCAGAAATTTCGAGCACAAGGGCAAATGACTGTTTCTACTCATGGGTGGTTTGTACTGCATGGTGTGGAGTCACTGTCCTTGTGTAATACAGTTCTGAGTTGCCCTTCTAATTGAGTTGCAGGTGGTTGTCTCAGAAATCTTGAACAGGAACACATTATTCTCTCCATTAATTGTAGAAGGCAAGAAGCTAAATACAAAGATTTCAATACCTGATGAACATGCCTCTCTTACTAGTTTGGTTGGTTGGTTAACTTTTTGTTTGTTTTTTTTTAAACTTTATTATATAGCATTCAAACCCTTCAAGGTTTTAGAGAAAATCACAAAGAACTAGATACCTTTCCAAGTAAAGTCCTCAAACACATTGTCCTTAAAATCTGCAAAGGTGCAGACAAGAATATCTATTTAAGTTCGGAAAGACATTGCATTTTTTGAAGTGGAGATTTGTGGTCCAGATAAGCTGATATTCTTCTTGTATATGTGCCTTATCATTTTACAGATCTTTAGAGAAAGAAAAAAATTAAATAGCACTTTAACTCTCCAAAACTGGACTGGCAGTTATCTGATAATTTCCTTCTGACAAAGTTTCACTGGTTTTATAATATAGCTTTGTGCCAGTTGTTCTTATAGAGTTATCTCAAAGTAGCTCTTATTTTTCTTCTGACATTAGAAACCAGTCTCTACCTTCAAAAAATAAGGTTTGATATCCCTTATGAATCTTTAATTTGTCTATGAGCTATAAATTTCTTGCTTATTTCAACACCTATCTATTGTTTAAGTCTAAAACCCATAGGTTATGGATTCCTTTGGAAATTAGCTCCATGTATTTCCTTTCGTTATTGATAAATAATGTAATGTTTGAAATGTGATAGATACCAATTTTCTGCAACATTAATTAACAGCAGTACTGATACTTAATATAAGAAAACTAAACCTTGGTTCTGTATGCTGTTATTTAATGCAAATGCTACTGCTATTTTATTTGAGTATACTATTCCTAAATTGAATTGTAGTGGTCAAACCTCATAAGCTCCAGAACACACTTACTGAGTCTCAACCTTACCTTCTTGCCCCCAAGACAGAAAGTTAGAGGAAAAATCAAGGTTAAAATACCAAATGTGGAATGTGATCTCAGCTAAGAAATGAGAAACAGCATACTGGCAATAACTAAAGGCTTTCTCTTTATTCACTTTTGGTTATACAGAAGCTAGTAGAATATAAATCCCTGTCTGTGCATACTGACTTCAGAATTGATGCAGTATGGATGATCTGTACAAAGCCTCAAAGAGTAACCTCTGGTTTGTTAAATGTGTCAGTCTTGTTCATCCACTTTGATGCAGCAGTCTGAGAGTTCCATGAATGATGGGCTATGGATAACAGTAATGCTCCTAAAGTAAAAAGGATGTGTTTTCATTTTGTGTCAGAGAGTAGACAGAGAGGGGAAAACAATAAAAGAAAAATTTAAAATTTCTCCTTTCTATTGGCATATCTCAGTAATGGAACAGCTTTGAAGCAAGATGCTTTTAACTCATTGTCAAAAAAAATACTGACGTTATTTATCAGTGGTATTTACTGAGCTGCTGTATAACTAGGGTCTATACAGCCTGGGACATGAACTGATCTCTTTCTTTCCCCATATTCTTGACCTTTCTTTCCCCATATTCTTGACCAAACCTCGAAAGAGGTTGCACAGTAATCTCAGATGTTTTCCATCTTTGTGTTCTGAAGAGTGAGTGGTATTAATACAATGGGTTAGGGGTTAGTATAATGGGGAAGGGTTCTTGAATCAGCAACATGGATGGAAAGTTTTTCCAGATTGATTTGGTATATATTTTTTTTTTTGATGTTTCAAGTGATGTTGTGGAAGAAAATAACTTTCTATCAGAAAGATGAATATTATGGTGTTTATTTTACTCCCTTTGTATCAGAGAAAAAAACCTATTCTTAAGTGGGTGCATTTAACAGCATACATGCATGTGTACTCACATAAGTTCTAATCAAAGAACAATCATAAGAATGCAAAACTGATCTCTGGGAGCATCCTGTGCTTTTTTGATCTAGCCTCTAATTTTATGGGTATCTGGCATCAGCCAGGCCACAGGCAGGATGGTGCCTGTGAAAGCAGCTGCTAAATGGTATTTTGTTTCCTCCCACACTGTCCACCCTGTGTCGGTATTCTTTGTGAACTCAAACCCTGCTCTGATGACTGGGTTATTCAATACATTTTAAATTCTGGCTCCAAATCACAGCTGATTCCTCTGTTAAATTCGCCTGAGGACCCTCCTGCAGCCCACAGAACTCTGGTTCTTTCCCTGGTACCATTTGTTTTGCCCCAATAACTTTCAGTTCTTTTGCACATGAGTGTCTTATCTGATATATCTCTTCTAATGCCTCCTGCTTTCTGCATTCTTGGTCATTTCCTCCTCTACTCCCAGGGCTACCCCCCGTCTGTATGCTGCACATCAGTTTCAATTTTCTTTTTAATGGATTCTTATCCCATTTCTCTGTAGTCTCATCTTCTTTCCAGTTTCTCTTGTCTTTCCTTTATCTGACTAAAGCAATGGCTCACTGAGATCCATAGAGACACAGGGCATGTGCTCCTAAATTCCTGCACCTGGCATATAGTGTTGCAGGAAGTATCTTCCATGGACAACTTCTACCAAAACTGAAGAAATCTCTACTGAACAGGAACAGAATTTATTAAACCTTTTCTTAGGAAATTTCAAGTCACTTTTCAAAATCTTGGAGACACCAGAACATTCCTCAGATAAGTGCATCAAGTAGGGGGATGGTGAGTTAATTTTTTAAATTTAAATGGGGAGAAGGGCTTACCTTGCTTTTTGAGGCAGGGAAATGATTATGATATTTCTGCAGTGTACTTAGGATGGAAAATTCCAGTTCAGTCTACAAAAAACTTCCAGAGTTATAAGCAACTAAAACATTAAAGACAGGATCTTAAAATAGGAACTGTTAAGCAATCTTACTAATAGCTGATATTACCAGCCCCACCTATATAAAATATAAGTATTGCTGTTCTAATAGCCTAAATGCACTAAATACCACTAATATAATCTTAGTAATTGCTACCAGAAAGATGTGGCTGCTGTTTTTTTTACTTTATTGATCTGCCAAAATTATAAAGTGGCAGTACTTTATGTAAGCTTTATTTAAAAGCATAAAAGGAGAGTGATGACAGAATAGTTTTATATATTAATGTGGTAAATATAGCTAGAGCTCTATTCAGCGTGCTAAGGACAGAACAAGCCCCTGAAAATGCTATTTATTTGCTAGAAATAAAGAAAAGTTTGAGGGTTTGGAGGGTATTATGATCTGGTTTTAAATGGTGTCCCTTAAAGAAGAAGTCTATATTTTAGGCCCAGAAACGTGAATAAAGTAGCTTACTGACTGATCCACAGTGAGTTTTGAACATATTCAGCTTAGCCTATGGTGCAGGAAAAGCAGGCCAAGAAATAATACTTCCTTTTATTTTTTTTTTTTTGAGGGGTACAAGCAGGCACTTGAACATTTTCTAATTTTACTAACTTGCTATCCTTAGTCTTTTTTTTTTTTCCCTAACATATAGCTAGAACCAAGACTCCAACCACAGCATTAAAACATTCAGACATTAGGCTACAAGAGAAACATGTTTATGAGTACTAGATCAACCAGTTGTGTTGGTCTTCTTGTATGGATGAATTTCTTTGTAATAAAATGAATAACCTTGAAAAAGATGTATTTCCATATGGCCTCTCAGAGTTCATCTTTATATCAAAATTCCCCTCCCCCATTTTTCACAGAAGACTTTTAGCTGCTACTATTATACAAACATTGAAAAAAAAAATTGGATCACTGTTCAGCTAGAGTTCAACACTTTATGCTGTTTATTTGTTGCTTTTGTTTTGTAGACGGTGTTGTTCACAGCATAGATCTTTTTTCATAGTAGTTGTATTTTTACTTTCCTTTGTATTTTGAATGATGTGTATTCTCTAAGATTTGCTATCTAAGAGTTTAGACCATGTAAAAAGAGAATTTGAGTGATGAGAAATCTTGATATAGGGCAAAATATCCATGGAGACATTAGGAAGTCCACAAAAAATATGTTAAGCAACACCTTATGCCAACAGTACTTAGGTGTATGCTTGTGCTTGTTTTCGTTCTCCTGCAGTGAAAAATGTGGTTTGGGGACTCATAGGTTATTGGAGAGCTGAACAAAAATAGGTGTGTTGAAGAATGCAGTGCACACCTAATTTAGTTGAGTGTGGAGGACAGTGAAGCTCCATTTACACTTGCATTGGTCATTTTCAGTGGTGGTTGAGCTATCAGGCACAGAGCTGAGCTATGTTCCTTTCCATTCACAGCAGAAACATGCCAAGAAGCATTTCAGATATTGCCCATGAGAGTTTGACTCCTAGTCCATGCCTAACATGCCTATAATGAGTGAAAGCCCTGCTGCCTTTTCCCCCATTCCAGTTATCTGTGTAGCTCCTGTTGATGCCAATGAACCTTTCTTAATGTTCTTGATAGCACAACATTGATGAAGAATTTGAGTTTCAGAACAAAATCTATATAATTCTTTGTAATTTAATTTGGGATTTTTGTGTGAAATCAGCTCCTGTTAGTGTCTTAATCAATTGTTTTGTGGTTTATCTCCTTAAAATGGTACATGCAGATTCAACAAAAACAGGCTTTTCAGGCATTTAAAGAGTCATAGGATAAGAAGAAAGATCCTTTTGTGGATTTATTCCCAGATAAAAGCTAGAAAATAGAAGGTGGGAATAAATGTTAGGTTTTTTCCTAAAAGAGAGTTTAGCTAGGTGATCCCATTGAAAATTATGTTGAGTGTTCAGTGTTTTCATACAGTCCATTTATAATACGAAAAGAATAAGCAGAAGTCTAATAGGAGAGTCTTACTCTAAAGTATTGCAGAAAAGTCTCATAATTCATGATAAGCTGAGGGGAGAGATCAATTTTTGTAAATGCAAAGAAAGATATGGAAAATAACATTTACGAATGTATATGAATGATGGGCTCTAACCTGACATTGCAGAAAATATTTTAGTGTTAATGTGGCTGCTTCTCAATTAAAATTAGGTCATTGTTCACAGCAGAAAAAAAAAATTAAATGCCAAGAATTATTACAAAAGGGGTTGATAACAAAATATAGAAGGACCATTTTGGAACAGAATAAATCTATGGTGCTCCCACATCTTGATAGCCACAAACAATTCCGATGTCCTTATCTGAAAATGTTAAACAAAGCTGAATTGTAAAAAAACCCAAACATTGTTGATAGAAGATATGCAATGAAGCCCGTGTAAGGAAAGGCTAAATATGCATTTCACCTTTAAAAAGAGATGATTGAAGGAGGAGAGTGGTGTATAAAACTGCAAATGTCCTAGCGAAGATGGGACATTGGGGATGAGGAAGGAAATATTCACCTTTTTTTTTTTTTTTTTGACAGAAACCCAATAAAAGTATCCAGAAACAACTTTAAAAATAATTTCAGTACTAGTTGTAGAACACAGAATCAAACTGGAATATCCTTTTACAGGAAGCTGTGATAGCCAAGAGCATTAGTGGGTTGAAAAAAAACGTGGATGAATTCATAAAGGATACACGTATATTAGTGGCTGCTAAAATTATGGTTTAGATGTGAGTCCTGCATTCAATGTACTGAAGCACTAATTGATTGTTTTTACACTCCTTGAGCATTTGCTCCTAGTCAGTAGCAGCAATTAAATTTTGAGCTAGATGGACTTTAGACTGACAGAGCTTGATCACGGTCGTGAGGCTTATGGTCTTCCTCTGGGGATGGTAAATCCTGGGGGACAGAGCTCTTTGATGAAGACAGTTTGTAAAGACTTTGTGCATCACTTTAATTTCACTGTCCTTTGATAACTGGAGAGATAAAGCATTATGCAAATCATTAGCTAATAAATAATTACTGACTATAATGAGAGAGTGAGAAATGAACCTATTTTGATGTTTCTGCTGCAGTTGATCAGTTTAATCAGTTTTTTATTCTAACAAGTGCAGATACACACTGTCCTGCACTTTAAAAATTTGTTCTTATAAAGTACTGTGTCTTCATGGGAAGCATTCATTCTTTTAGGTGCAATTGCTGCCTTTTATTTCACAGTCAAGAATCCTCAGGAAGCTGTTTTGCAGTAGCACTCTACCAGCTCTGTAGTCTCATTTCTATCTGCAGTGAGGAGAAATAGATACTTACTTTTGTGTTCATGTGCTGTAATGGTAAACTGAGTACTTTCACCCAAAATCACCCTCTGTGTGATAGGTATTGGAAACTGTACCTAGTTGACCAGGTGCTGGAAAGACTTCAGCAGCTGTAAATTTTGGGAGAAAGGAGCAGAAAAGTTTGCATTAAGGAATCCCTTGTGGTTTCAAGAAAAATATTTTTAGGCTTTATATTTCTATAATTTGGGATGTCTGGAACATCTTTCAGCACATATAGAATGGTATTACTGTAAATGTTACTATGTTGGGCTTTTTTGCCCTCCTAGAAGCATTCTCCTCCAGGTGGAATTAATTTATTTAGTGTATGATCTTTCTCTCTTTGCTTGTACTTTTTATTCAGATGGACAAAGCAACCTGTGCTTGATTAGACACTGAATTTGAACCTAGTAACTTAAACACTTCTAAAAGTCACCGCTGTGAGCATTTCTATGTGTTAGGACAGATTTGTGGGAAAAAAATTTAAGGCTTGTAGGAAAAGATGTAAGGAAGGATTGAAATATCTAAGTCACATGGTGCAGCCAACTTCACACAGTATGTGGGGAGAAGTAAAATATGAGGTCTAGTCCAGGCAGAACTCCCCTCCTAAGCTTGGTTTGGGAGAGAGCAGTGCCCTGTGTCTGAGCTATTGCCACATTGCTGCTGCCAGGTTACATTATCTCAAGCACAGACCACAACAGCTGCCTTGTATCCAGCACAGCAGTTAGCAAGGACAGGGGATTTCAGATAACCTCCTGTCTGTGTGAGGTAACAGTGCATACCTAGAAATGAAGCCTGAAAATCTTCAGCATGGGAGACAGGGAGTACTTAGTGCTAGCCAGTACAAAGATTTGGCCATCCTGGGAATCCTTCTCTGCTCTCCAGCAGAGGGTTACCATGCCCAGGGTCAGTGTGAAGGATCCTACAAGTTTGAAATTTATCTACCTTTCTTGAGCCCCCTGCAACTTTTCACCCAGGACATAGGGTGGAGGTAGGGGCAGAAGCAGGGTCTGTCAGTTATGAAAGACCCCAAATTGGGATGAACAACCCTAGTCCATGCAGGAGTATGTGGCCAAACTGAGCACAGCATTAAGGCTCGTGAGCAGTGCTTACGGTGCCAAAAGCTAAGTCAAGCTTGTTTGGATGCTTAACCAAGTCTGAAAGGCTTAACTGGAAGGCATAAAGGCAGCAAATCTGATGCATCTGAATGTCACATACAGTGGCCATGGGAACCCACCCCGGGTTTCCAGATAAATATGCTGTATGTAGCAGTTCATAAGGTATGGACTGAAGTTTTCATGCATTCAGGAAATTCATTGCTGGATCTTTCTAAAACACTTTTCAGATGAAGAAGTGCCAATAACCTCAAGTATAACATCAGAAGAGCTTAATTTCTAGGCATGTAGAAAATGAATTCTTTATCTAGAAAGCTTAAAATGTGGTTAATTTAGTAGAAGAGAACCCCTTGGGATATCCATAATAAATGCATTAACCCCCTTAATGAAGATCTCTGTCTATTAAATGTAGCAACACTTCCATCTGGGAAGTACAGGACTCTGGCTCATATTGAAAAAATACTGCTCATATTTACACCACCCTTTTAATTGGTCTTAATGTGCTATTACAAACTGCTCCTATGCTCTAGGAGACTACAGAAAACACCAGAGAATAATGCAACAGCTGCTTTGTATAATCCCTATGGACTGGAGATTAATTCATTTTAGTTCAGGTTTCTACAGGTATTTGTCTATGACTTGGCTATTGAAACCATGGTGCCTCAGAGTTAGCACTGTTGTTGCATCTGCTGAACTTGCAATTCAAGAGCTCAGGGCAAGATGCAGAGACATTCAAGTCTGTGTAACCTGAGGATTGGGCAAGGTTTAAGCTCCTAAAGTTTGGGGATCTCTGTATCTGAACCCCAAGGATGTACATGCATGCTGACTTAGGAAGGAGTGTGAGAGCATCTAGGCCCTTTTGGAAATAAGGATGAAACAGATACTTCTAAGTTCTAGAAGCACCATCCAAATTCCCTAATCATACATGTGCCTATTGGTAGCCTTAGCAATAAGCATGGGAGAGTGGAAGAGAATTTGCTTCTACCTTTGTCATAGCCCAGTGCCATTCAGAGAATGAGCTGAGGAAAAAAGAAAGCCTGCTCTAATTTGCCCTGAACTCTGGGCAATAAAAATGGAGGAATTTGCAAAAATTGAAAAACAGTCCAAGTGCAGCAAGGAAGAGAGAGAGAGTGAGATAAAGTGAACAAGCACATGGCCTTCTACCCTGTTACTTTAAGTATTTCACAGGCAGAAAACACCCTCTTCCAAAGTCATGTTCTGGTTTTTAGCTGATGGCTTACTGCAAAATACATGTAAAATTTATTATTTCCCAAGGATTGTGATTGTTCCTTGAATCAGATATAAGTACATATCAATGCAGGGTGCAGCCAGTCTCAATGGCAGAAGAAAGACAACAGGAAATTGCTGCCTTAGAACCAAAATCTCTAGGATTCATTGCAATGGGAACTGAACCAAAAGAAAATACATGTAATTTATGTATATCAAAGTTAGTTCTTGGAAGATCTCTGAAGAAAGAGGAAAAGTAATTGTGCTCTGTAAATCACAAGAGATGTGTAGACTTCTGCAAAAGTTTGTAGCAGAATTTTTTGGTGTCTTTAACAATTCTGGGTATACATTTTGAAGTGTTAAAGAATTTGGAATAAACTGTAGAAAATGACCACGCATTAACTGAATTTATAGCCTATGCTGTATGTGTCTTCAGGTGTGTTTAGACAGGATTTGGAGCAGACAGAGAAATGCAGCCCTACTCCAACTCCATGCAGGCTGGAAAGGTTCCCGTTGTTCCTGCGCATTGTAACCGTTGATTTGCACCAAGTAGTCTGCTAGAGTCTCTCCAAATCAGTGGGGTGATTTCCAAGCTGAGCTATGGCAGCTCTGTTTTGAGGGGTCAAATTACCATGGGAATGTCTCTTGTTGTGACATATCTCATGTAGTTGCATGGTTTTGTTTGTGTTGTCCTTGGAAGACATGTGCCAGTAATTTTGAACAAGAAAATGATTCATTTCTGTCCCTGTGTACGTGGAAATGCACTGAGCTCTAAGGACTCCCTGGGTCAGATTGCAGAGGCTTTTCATTTGACACTGGGTTGACACATCTTTGGTTTTCTTTGTCAGTGCAACAAATTCTGAGTGCTGAAGAACACTTTTCTAATGATCTTTGGGCTCTCCTATACCAACACACAGTCACTATCACTGTGATTTGAAAATACTGGAAAATAGCTTTGAGTCTCTAAGATTGACTTGCAGCTGGTAAAAGGAAACATAATTACAACTTTTGCTCTACATAGTCTGCATCTCCAAACAATTAACCTTAGAATATTTGACTGTCAATTCCTTGATGCTCCAGCATTTCTTGGCTCATCTGTGGGTTGATTTGAGCACTACTGTTACCACTGGCAGGTCTATTGTTTATATATATTTTGATAAATCAAAATAAAATTAATCTCGCTGATTATAAGACCGAGTGGGAGACATTTGCATTCATTCTTAGATGGTAGAATTGTGCATTCAGGAAAAAATCAACTTCCTGTGAAATCAAAACCATCATCAGTAAGGGCATAATAAGCATGTAAAAATGAAAATACCCAGCTGGTAATTTGCTTCAGTGAATCTGTAGAAATAGGGTGGAAAAAGATCTAACTTTAGAGCTGAGAATAGGGAAGTCTTGAATTAGTTTTCTCTCCTCGAGGCAATGTACAGACCTTGAACTGCTGCCTGTAGTAAGTAAAGGCTTCCATCAATAGACCAGCCTGCTGTCTTTTGTGATGAAATTCTGCCTTTAGTATCTTTCTACTCCTATCAGGTTTATTTAAAGAATAAATATTTTCTGTAAAAAGTATGAATTATTCTGGCCTAAAGTATGACACTTCTGACTCCTGTTTTGCACACAGCAAATAGCAGAAATTATGTGTTGTGTATACTGGTGATTATTATAAATTACTGCAGCTAAGAACTGCAGATCCCATTACAAATGAATTTTTGGAAAGAGTGGGCTATCATGCAATGTGTTTTAACTTTATAGCATGGCTACTCTGTTCAATAATATACAGATTATTAATTATAAATTAATAATGGGATTATACATTCAGTTAAAGGGGTTTTGGGTTTTTTTCTAATTATCTGCAATTATCATCCAAAAAGTCTATGATAGCTCATCTGACCGTGACAGCAACATTTCTGCTGCTCAGCACAGAAGAAAAGCTGACCCTCCCCCTTCATTTTAATGTGTTATGACTTAAGTGTTCCTGTCTCTTTTCCACTGACTGAAGGACAAAAAAAAAAGTTCTTGAGATTTTTTAGACCTGGTTTTACCTCTGGTATGAAAATAGCTCTTGAAGATACTGTACCTGAAAATAGGCTGAAATAGACTGTCCCTATTGTTTAGTTCAACTCCTCAACCAAGGCAAAGGGAAATGAGATCTGCATTATGTTCCCAGTTCTTCTGCTGACTCTATTTCTGTCTGACTCTTATTCTGTCTCTATGCATCTACAAAATGGCACACTACTAGCTGAAAGAAACAGAGCAATTTTAATTATGGTTTTGAGAAACACTGATATTCAGTACTTCTGCTTAGTTCATCGTGTCAAATGACCACCTCTGGGGATAAACAGAAAAAAAAAGGGGAGGAGTAGAGATGGTAAAAGAATGGTGGTTGTCTTATCTCCAGGGGCATATTTTAGACGTCTCAAAAATACCAATGGGTGAAGATAAACAGCTGAGAAAAATCATTTGTAAAAATAAACCTGCAGATGCAGCAGAAATACCAAAGAGAGGATGAGAAGGGAAAGTTGAGTGTCAGGAATAATTTTTGTCACTGCATGTGATGGTCTTACATGTTAGACATGGGCCAATAGCTAACCTCCTGGTTGGTAGTGGGAGAACCCAACTATTTTCCCAAGCTTTTTCTTAGGAAAAAGACTATGTGATAGTTACTGGGTTCAAAAGGTGGGATTCTTTTTTGAGAAGGGTTAGGGTCAGGGTTCTGGGAAGGTTTTTTATTTTGACCATTGGTTTAGCTGGAATTTTTTGTGTAATTTTAAATGATCTGTTTTCCCTAGACCTTTGGAGAGGCACATTTTAAAATCTAAAGAAATAAACAGAATATATGTTAAATTCTTCAACTGGAGGCTTTTTTAGAGAAACCACTTAACATATCTGGAAACAGTGATTAAAGGTTAAACCCTGTTGTAATGGTACTTTTGTGTTTGGTTGGGTATTTTTAAGATAGTAATTCTCTTGGTGTCTATCATGGGTATCTTGTGCCTACACAGCTTGGAACTGAAATTTTTGGTTGATAGTTGGTTTCTTATAGGCATTCCTATTGTTATGCCACTCCTGGCTATTTGCCAAGAGCTATTTGTCCACTTTGAAACATGCCACTTTGTTCCCATTGATCCACTCCTTTGTGTTTCTGTGTGTCCCCTGTGTCACCTCTCTGATGTGGGTACATCCATCAGTTTTGTGTCATGTGGAACTCATGACGTTGCTTCCTCATAGATAAGATTTTCCATGCTAGACTTCTGAATATGACATCTAGGTATTCACATACCAAAGCTGTGTTCACAGCATCAGGACTCAAATAGAACAAAGTAAACCTGGCTTTGATGACAGCTACAAATTATGAATTTGTATGAATTTGTGCCTTTGATGTATTTTCCCCACAATTTCTCAAAGTCTTTCAGGTGCTGTTAGTAGTTCTTTTCTCTCAGTCAAACACACATTTTTCTCTGATATGAGTTCTGCCCAACTAACTTGTGGCTGTGTTTTTGCTGTGCTTCAGAAGTGCTGCTGCAAGTGCAGGCAGACATCATGCTGAGAGTCACTGGGCAAGATTTTAACCAGAACTCTGAGTAAGAGCATCCTTAGCTGTGTATCTAAGGTACCTTTGCTTCAGATATCATGACATTGTGAGCCTGTCCCTGGGAAAGTCATTTGGGTGAACAGTTTTAAAGATTGCACATGAGGACTTTGAGACAGATCTGAATTGTTTGTGGCTGAGATGGGGCAGTTAAGTGCTCCTCAGTGCTGTCCAGGCTGCATGCAGCTATCTTTAAACCTATAACTGGTGAAGGAGAGATGCAAACCCTGCATAATCTTTTCCTGAATAAGCTGGCTCAGGAAGCTTTTTGTGGGCTGTTGTGGATTTTGCTTTTGTGTGTGTGTTTGGTGTCTTTTTTCAAAAAAAGACTGATGCATCTTTGTCTAAATCTGTCACATTAAGAGATTTCAAGGGCAAATAACTCTGTGTGCTTTCCTTCAATTTCTCTCTTTACTTTTGAAAAGCCAGAGTAATGTTTGTCATCTCAGTACTCTGTTTTTCTCTTCTCTAAAAATTACCCTGTTTTCTAGAGAATCAGCAAGGACTAGCATGGCAACACCTGAGAGAGGTAAAAGGTATATCATCAGACAACTGAGCAAAATCCACAAAAAAAAAAAAATCACAAATTTGCCCGTTGTAAAGGTCTTCTGGAAAAAAGGTCAAATTTTTAAAACATGGGGCAGGGGTTTTCTTGGATTTTTTTTGATCATGGTTTTTTTGTTGTTGGTTGAAGGAGTTTTGTTTGGTTATTTTTTTACACCTGTAACTTACTGGCACAGCTGATGTCATTTAGGCTCTGATTCAGCAAAGCACTTAACCATGCTACTTAGTCCCGTTGACTTTAATGGGAAGTAATTACATGTTCCAACAATGCACATACAGAAGTGCTTGGCTGAATCAAGGTTTTAGACGACATAATGAGAACCTGATTGGGAAGGAGGGGGAAACTGAATAAATGGTGTGCTCAAAATCAGCCCATGCTCTCCAAAAATATACAGTAGGAACCCATTTGTGGCAGCTCTTTCCCTATGTTGTGGCACACATTGATCTCATTGCTATACAAAAATAAAAAATATCATTCTAATCACTGTATCCATGTTATTGCCCATGAAGTCCACATTTGGATTGTCAGACTGTAGCTGTGCATAGTGATTCAGCTCCAAATGATACTGGTTCTTTCTTCCTTTAGCATCTTTCCTCCTTTTTCAGTGTTCCATCTCTTTGCTATATTTTTCATTTTCAAATGAGGACAATATTCCTATCTTGTACTTGAATGTACTGCCATTTTGATTATGTTTGCCAGTGCTGCTGTTGATGTGAGCTGTATTAAAATAGCAATTTGAAGTAGCACTGGCACCAGACAGTCACTGCTCATTAATATCATCTCCAGAAAAATTGTACAACAGATCTACTACCTGCTTTACAGTCCTCAAATAGTAGTGTGGTACAGACTGTCCACACACTGCCACTGTTGCTTCCAGTCACTCCTGTTACATTACACTGAGTCTGATTTCATCTCCTTGAGAAGGCTTTATTACTGAGCATGGAGCCAATCCTCCTCACTTTGAATCCCTCCTGACATTAATGGTCCTTCTCATATAACAGATTTGGCTCAAGGGATGTAAGGTTATTTTCTCTAAATTCATCTGGAAAGATGCTGCTTGAGATATTGTGGCAGTATTTGCACAGGTGATTTTTTTGGTGGGGCAGGAGCTTGATTTTTGTTGGGCTTTGTGTTTGTTTATTTTATTTTGGGGGTTTTTTGGGGGGGAGGTTTTTGCTTTGTTTTGTTTCTTTCTAGATGCAACTCAATCTTTTCCTAATAAATCACAAGGGAAAAATATTTCTTTGGTGTGTGTCTGTCTGTGTAGATGGTGCAGCATGGTGTGAGCCAGTAGCCAAGCTGACTCTTCTATTGTGAATTTATACAGGTTGTTTGGGCCAATGGGCCTATTAGAGTCAAGAAATGTCACCAAAGTTCAGTGGAAGAATTCAGTCCAATCCCCATATACCTGTTTACTGGGGTGGACCTGAGTAGCTGGATAAGTAGGGCTACTGCATGTATTTATGTAGCTTTGGAATTATAAAATATTGTTGAGGGAGTCATTCCTAATCAGTGCTGTTGTCTGTTAGAGCACCCTGTTGAGATAGACACAGCCATCCTACAAGCCTAAAGAAAAAACCAGCTCACATGCTGCTCCTGTCATCCCAGCCCTTTAGCACAGAAATAATTTGTCACACAGAGAGGGCAGACGTGCCCGTCAAGGCTGGCCCTGGCCCTGCTGTCCCTCGTGGGGGCTGTGTGGGGGCTGCTCTCAGTGGCCCTGCTGCTGGTGAGAGGTACAGGGGCAGCAGGAGGTGTTGGAGGCTGTCACATGTCCCTGCCAGGTGCCTGAGCTCAGAGGGAGCATGGCCCAGTAATGAGCTCTGGGTGTGGCACCTCCAGTGCTGCTGGCTGCATGGGCTTTGTAGTCCCCTGCAATTTCTTTTGAAGTCTTCCAGTACTTTCTTTTTTTTTTTTTTTTTTTTTCCCCATAGAGGGAGGGGAAGAGTTATGGGGGTGTGACAGTCACCAGCAATCCTTTTCTGTTAGTGCAGCAAGGACATCTTCATCTCACTGTGACCAGGATGGGTATAGTGCTGCAGTCATTTTTTCTCAGTGGAAAAGTCCTGGCTTGGTTTTGCAGGGTATACCTTGCTCACCTGTGGAACGCTGGAGGCACTGGAGGGGAGCTTGATTTTCCTTGAGGAAAATTATAAGCGAGAAAATTTGGGATTCATTGATTTAATTGGTGGAATGGGAAAATATCCCCAGCTCTCTGCTTTTGTTTTTAGAAGGGTGTTTGTTTGTTTTTTAAGGATAAAACACCTTGGGAGAAAGAAATAACTAACTTCAAAGGCATTTTAAGGAATCTGGGGCATGGTTGCCTTCCTTACAAGCCTCCAAATTCCAGCTGGGCTGGAATTTGTGGGAAGCTGTGGGCAACGTCATGAAACTGGGGGTATTTTTCAGCAGAGATTTAAGACAGAGAAATAAATCTCAGTGACATTGAAAGAATTACTCTATCAGCGTATTCAGACAATCACACAGGGCCATCTGTGCTGGGCTTTACATCCTTAGGCAATGTGAGCATGATGGGGGAGCCCAGGGATCGAGCTCAGGGTGGCTGCCCTTGTGCAGTTATGGTCTTTTTATGCTCTCTTCAACCTAAAGTTACCAGATTCTTGTATCACTTCAAATAACACAGTGAACAAACAGCACTGCAAGTTATTTTACTTCATTCCACCAGAAAGCATTTTGTTTAATGAAGGGTGCTGTGCTCACTTCTGCCTGGTGCTCAGGATAGTGCAGACACTGCTGGTTTGCTAAATGGGCACTGGCTTGTGTTCCTTCCTTTCTTCCCCAGTACTTATGGCTCTGCATAGGTAAAAATTGCTGAGGGCTTGCTATAGATGTAAGCTTCTTGAAACAAGGATGGTGGCTCTTTATCATATTTTCAAAGCTGTTAAACACGTTATGCTTTAGCTTAAGTGATATGAAAATAAAGGAGTGACATGTTAGCAAGTGTGTGTGAAGCATCAGTGTTCTGATTTCATCAGTCCAGTTTAAAATGTTACTCTTTGAGTTTTTTATAATTGGTGCGAAGCCTGAGTCTTTATCTTGATGGGTGTTTGCTGTGGTGTGTCAGAGTTTGGGGTTTTCCCTTTCTGTCAGATGCTGTTGCCTTGCTGCTGCAATGGATCAGAATAAGAGGACAGGCAGCTGGTGCCCTTCCCTCACTGCTCTGGCTGACATTCCTGAAAGTTGAATTAGGGACAGTGTTATTTACTCTATCTTTTGCTGCACTGAGAGAATAAATTCCAGAGTCTCTACCATGTGTGTTGTCTTCACACACTGGAAAAAGAGGCTGTGTCCTTCTCAGACAGATTCTTTACCATTGATGGGAAATTAATGACAGCAAGTAAACTATTGCTTGTTAGGATTACCTAAAGTGATCAAAGCCTGAATGTTATTTGGTTCCATATTTCTAGGCTGTTGTGTGCCTCTGGATAAGCAAATAATTTCTTTTTACTTCAAGAGATCATTTTACAGGGGGAAAATGGTGTCATGTTCCACTGCAAAGTACTCTGTTACCTATTGATAAAAACTACTATTTCAGAATCTGTTTGTTTTTGCTTACAGTTCTATATTTGTAGAATCATTTAAACTCTGATTTGAAGAGAAAATAAAAAACAAGCTCTATCTTTGTACGCCATTATTTCCCCAGAAATTTAGAAGAAAAACAATCTTTCAATGCCAAATGGTAAAATCTGCCCTTGCTGTGTTTTTAGCCCTGACATGCAAACTTCCCTGTTAGATAAATGAATTTTTGTGTAACTGCTGAGCATGACAAGGTCTGATGTTTTTTAAAATGCTCAAATGAGAGCTGAGGCTGCTGCAGTGCCCATCAGCAGGAGCAGGATTACATCTACTAACAAGGCAAAAATAAACCTCAGTTTAATGAGTTGCAAAAGGCCTGGTCTCTTCACCCTCTGAAGTAGTCTATTTTAGAATGGCTGTTGGCATTGTCAGGAGGGTACAGCACAGGAGACTTATATGGTTAAATTTTATAGTAGTCTAATAATGAAAAAAGCATGTGTAAGGCCTCTTGGCAAACAGTCCATAGTCGTGGCAGTATTCCTACAAATAAAGCTGCAAAAGTGGAGAGAGAGAGATATAATTAATGGGGATCTGCTTTATTTGCCAGGAGAGATTATTCTTATGCAGGGAGCAAAGGGTATGTGCCTGAGAAAAATGTAGAGAAAGTAGACTTGTTTTGTGGTGCCCTAAAATGCAGTTTAATGAAAATGAGAAAATAATGGGAGGAAAGTCACTTGTGTAGTCTCTGGCCAGCTGCCCAAATATGAGTGGAGATGCACTGGCCCTGGGCTGTGCTTCCAGCACAACTCCCAGAAAGCTCATTCTTCTTGCACACGTTTGCTCTATTTTCAGACACATGCTATTTGAAACCACGTTTTCTCTTTTGCTCTTTGCTCCTTTCTTGCTCTCAGCTGGTGGTGAATTTCCACCTCTGAATGTTACTTCTTGAAATGTTTTCTCTTTGCAGAGCTGTATCTGTTGTTTTCCATTCTCCCTGGGGGGACAGTAGGAGTCTGATGAAGCTTGAAGGTACCTGGAGTTATCTCTGATTTCCTGCTCCTCAGGCAAACCTTGGCAGGGCCTGCCTGAGCTGCAGAGATCCAGCTCTCAGCTGCGTCTCAAGCAACCAAATCATGCCAAGTCTCATTTTATTTATCCATAGCTTGAAAATATTTGATTCCTTGATCTTGTGTATTAAACTCATGTTGTCTGTGTGACCACCCCTTCTATTTTTTCCCTTTTTCATTTGTCCCTCCTGGAGGTTTGCACAAAGGGGAAGGGACAGTACAAATAGATATTGTACATTAGCTCTCTGACCCCTCTTCCCCCATACTATGTGTGGTCATTATCCAAGAGTTTGCTTGGAGTGTTTTTATTTTTGACTGGACATCACTTTCTGGAAAGCTATTTCTGATGATTTCCAGCAGTTTCTTTTTCAGAATTTGCTCTACCTCTGTCTTTCCTAAAGACTATGACTGCTGTCTGAAATAAAATTATTATTGTTATTGAGCACATTTCAGGATATTAATGTTGGGAATAGTGCAAATCTGTTTGGCTTTCACTGCTCCATGGTTAACTGTAATTTAATATCAAGGTTTTCAAGAGATTTATTACTGAGACTTTGAATTTACTTTATATCTCCTTTGCATATATTGTTCAAGACCAAAACAATTCATCTTTTACTTTAGCAATAGAGAAATACCTTCTAATGTTATTACCTGAATAATGGTACTGCATTAATGGGTATTGGTTCAAGGATAAATGATAAATGTAATAAGTAACATTTTGCATGGCATTTCACTTGCTGGAGTTCTACTCAAATTTCTCAATTTTTAAAAAATGTTCGTAAAGAAAAGAAGCAAAACTTTGATGCAAATAATAATAATAGTAAAAAAATAAATAAAGCTGATGGAAACTGTAGGAAAGAATCATGCAAAAAATATCCTCTTTGACATTGTTTGTGTGGGGTGAATTGTGTGGTTGCTGAAGAAGTGAGCTCTTCAAATTGCAGAGCCCCAGAAGACACATCTGTGATAGCTCATACTTCTTGCTCCATACTTACATGAAACTTCCATGACAGGTAAAGTGTTAAATATGAGCTAAAATAGTATTAAAATATACATATGTAACTATTTTATATCCTAAAATCCAGGATGTCGAAGACCTGTTCAGTCAGTTCAACAACCCAACTACCATCACAGGGCTGTCTCATTGAGGTTTGGTGTCAGAAAGTTACCTGGCCCTGTTTCATGGGGGATGTGGTCTCACTCCCAGCTACTGAGGCAGCATGATTGTACTTAATGTGGATGAATGTATTAAAAATCTGATTTTACTGAGTATATGCTTGCACATGTAGGGATTTTCTAATTTAGTTTATTCTGACTGAGATATGTATGTTCCCCCTGTGTGTGATACACCTTGCAAATATCACACAGCACTTACAGGATGGCCAGGGTATCAGACCCAGCCAGCAGGGGTTTAGGAGGGGTAGGTTGTGTTTGACCAGCCTGGTTTCCTTTTATGACCAGGTGACCCACCTGGTGGATGCAGGAAAGGCTGTGGATGTGTCTGTTTGGACTCCAGCAAGGCCTTTGACACTGTCTCCCACAGCACACTCCTGGAAAAGCTGCAGCCCAGGGATTAGACAGGAGCTGTGCTGTGTTCAGAACTGGCTGGATGGTGGGCCCAAAGGGTGGTGGTGAACGGTGCTGTGTCCAGCTGGTGGCCTGTCACCAGTGGTGTCCTTCAGGGGTCTGTGCTGGGACCAGTTCTGTTCAATATTTCTATTGACCACATGGATGAGGGTGTTGAGTCTTTCATTAGTAAATTTGGGTACAACACTAAGCTGGGAGCGTATGTCGACCTGTTGGAAGGTAGGAGGGTTCTGCAGAGAGACCTGGAATGGTTGGATGGATGGGAAGATCCAATAAGATGAAGTTTAATAAATCCAAGTGCCGAGTCCAGCATTTTGACCACCATAACCCCCTGCAATGCTATAGGCTGGGGATGGTGTGGCTGGACAGTGCCCAGGCAGAAAGGGACCTGGGCCACTGGTTGACAGCCAGCTGGACATGAGCCAGCAGTGAGCCCTGGTGGCCAAGAAGGCCAAGGGCATCCTGGCCTATATCAGGAATGGTGTGGCCAGCAGGAGCAGGAAGGTCATTCTACCCCTGTACTTGGCACTGGGGAGGCCACACCTTGAGTGCTGTGTCCAGTTCTGGCCCCTCAGTTTAGGAAGGATATTGAGATGCTTGAGCACATCCAGAGGAGGCAGCGAGGCTGGTGAGGGGTTGGAACACAAGCCCTGTGAGACACAACTGAGGGAGCTGGGGGATGTTTAGCCTGGAGAAAAGGAGACTCATCACTCTCTACAACTCCCTGAAAGGTGGTTGTAGTCAGGTGGAGGTTGGTCTCTTCTTCCAGGCAGCAACTGACAGAGAGGACAAAGAGGGGACACAGGCTTAAGCTGCACCAAGGGATATCTAGGTTGGATATTAATGAAAAGTTTTTTTGGAAAGAGTGATAAAGTACTGGAATGGTCTGGCCAGGGAGGTGATGGAGTCATTATCCCTGGATGTTTTTTAAAAAAGACTGGATGTGGCACTCGCTGCCATGGCTTAAGTGAGGTGTTAGGGCATGAGTTGGACTTGATGATCTTGAAGGTCTCTTCCAACCTAGTGATTCTGTGAAATGAAGCTCTCCTGGATTTTATGTGTATTTCTTTGTAAGAGATTTGTCTTAGTTCTTTGAAGGACCAAATAGACAGTGCCCTGGGTCCAGTCTGGTTCCAGAAAAGGCATTCTAGAAATCAAGATCAGAGGGCTAATGGAAGATATCCAAGAATTGTGTAACTGAGGGCTGAGAAAGCCTTTATTTAAGGCAATTTATATGATTTATATTAAGAACATAACTTGACCCAAAAGTGGTTTTATCAAGATATCTGGGTCTTTGACTTTAAAAACAGTTACAGCAGACTTCAGCTTAAAAGTGGAGCCATTCTCACTTTATTCTATTTCTGTACACGTTAACAGAGATGTGGAAAGGTTGTTTGGTATTGCCACTGCTTTGTTTAGGTTTTTTTTCATGGTTTTCTGTATTGTGCCATATCGACCTGCTGTTCAAAATTGTCAGCTTAAGTTTTGGTCTGATGTAGTTATGCCAAGGTGCAATCTGCACAAGACCAAATTTTCTTTTTATATCCTCTATCTGGGTCATTACACTTACTTGCTCTAGATGTTCCTAGGAGGTCTTACAGTTTACCATACTTTGTCTTTTTGTTTATGTATTCAAAACTACTGAAAACTAATATATGGTCTAGAGAGGACTGGGTTACATGCCTGTGAGAAGGCATTCAGTCTGAATGTCACTCTTAACCATAAAATGGAGTTATAATGGTTCCCTAACCTAAAAGTAAAACAAAATTTCCAAATATTTGCAGTCTGTAGGAGCACTAAGGTAACAAAGGACATAAATGCTTCAATGAATAGATGCAAATTGAATGAGAACATTTGCTTCTGCCTTGTTTTATATTTGTTAATTAAAAGTCCAAAGGAACTTCAAAGTCGATGAGGCAGTAAGTGTCCCTCTTGCTGATTCTATTGTCAAAATCACCAGGATCTTTTCAGGCCACCTGCTGAATAATCTGATGTAGAGACTAAAATGCTCTATCCCAAGAGCTTCTTTTTTGGTTTTATTTTGAAGGTTCTGCGTCTTCACTGTGGTAACAGCTCTGTGCTTTGTCATAGCAATGAAGTATTACTGAACTAAGTGCTGCACTTAATGGTATGCTCAGCAGAGATTCTGTAAGAAATGTCTTAGGTGAGTTGCATGAATTCCAATTAATTTGGTTTCTGCTTGTGCAGACACCAATGAAAAAAATAGGACTCTATTTCCTATGCTTTGATATTTGATAGTCATTGTACTGGGCACTTCAGAGAGCTGATTTAATAAGCCATGTTAAGCAGTCACATCATAGCATATGAGTCATTTGAATTCCTACTGTACATAAGCTTGCTATCTTAGGGAGATGCAAGACATATGTTTGGCAAACGTCATTAATTTTTGGAAATATTTGAATGACAAAGTGAATAATTAATTGTCTCTTTCTGAGTTAGCATTTACTGTTCTTTGGTATGTTCCCCCAGTTTGGCTAGTGTGTTTTGTGGGATGTCTTTGTTCTTGGTCATATGCTAACATTGCCATAGCTACTATTATTATTTCAACTGCAGGCCTCAGCTGAGATCATCAGTGTACTTGGTGCTCTACTCGTGACAGCAAATGTCAGCAAGTCTTTAGTTCATTGATGGCAGAAGTTATACTCCAAAAGATGAGAGGAAATAGTGTATGTTTCACTGGAAGAGCTGAAACTGAAGGAAAGAACATAAAATGATGAGAAAGGAGGCACTTTCTGGATCCTCTCAAAGAGGAGGAGCTTTCATATTAATATTTTAATTATCAGGTGTTTTAAATAGATGACATAGATCCTTGATCCTTGTATTCTCAAGGATTTATAAAGGAGATTTTCACAAAAAGAAAACCAAAACACAACAACCTAATACTGGTGGGACACGCATTTCTGTGGCTCAATGTTCCTTGATTTTAGTCAAAACTATGAAATGAAGAGCAAGATCAAAGTGTAAAAAGAAAATAAAAAGAAAAAAAAAAGAAATACATCAAACATTATCTTGGTTTTGAATTTGGCTTTTTCCAGGAAGAAGGTAAAATTCAGTTGGAGCTCCAAGTTGTTCCTACATTCAGTGCTGCACAGAGAAAAGATGCTGGTTTGAAAGAAGGTCTAAT
This sequence comes from Serinus canaria, assembly GCF_022539315.1. Lineage (NCBI taxonomy): Eukaryota > Metazoa > Chordata > Aves > Passeriformes > Fringillidae > Serinus > Serinus canaria. The sequence continues at coordinate 17,060,664 of NC_066321.1, forward strand.
TTAATCTTACCTTCTTTAGTAATACCTGCTTTTTAGGTGCAAGTCTGTGACTTGTGATATGTTTTTCCTCTGGCACTTTTCTGTGAGTGCTGTGGTTTTGTGTGTGTGTGTTCATGCTGTGTGTAGTTTTCAAGCAAGCAGTCAAACAAAGTCATTTGGAACTGAAAGATAAAAGATGCCACAACAGTTTACTCAGCACCTAAGGCAGGCAATGATAGATATTTGGAAAAAACCATACAAGGGAAATGAGTAAAAAAAATCTGAAATCCAGACTGCAAAACTCAGAACTTAAAGGTACTTCGAGATGATGAAAGAAAATGCAAAAGTAAATAAATTAATGAGACCAAGCAGAAAATATAAATTCTGCAAATGGTGAAGGATACTAAGTGTAAGTCAGCTGTACCAGAACTGTGGTGGATCAGTGGATGTCAGGAGAGGGAAGACACAATTTCATAAGCACCAGGTACTTGAAAGAGTGATAAGATTTTAAGGGTGAAAGTGAGTGTTTCCAGGCCATGTACTTGTCGTATATATTGGCTGAAATAGGGCAATTAAAAAAAAGAGGTGTTTGTACATCTATATATAACAAACATAATCTTGAAAACCTTTTTCTGGACCATAAGCCAGAGAATGAAGTTGGCCAGTTAGTTCTGATAACTATTCTAAAGCTCAAAAAAGGAAGACAATAATTTTTATTTCCCTATTCTAGAAATATCACTTTCTTCCCCAGTCACTGGAAGAAGATGGGTGTTACCTTTTATACTGGTGAATAATGGTAGAAAAGACTTTAACATGGTGCTAGATATCTTCAGATCCACTGACTTTTAAATTTTAGTATATTTCTTTTACTGAGAAAACTTAGTCTGAGGAGAGTGGCAGTATCAGTTTGATATGCTACTGTGCAAAACACTTTCAGGATAACATAGAAACAGGGAGTTACTAAAGGTTTTCCAAGCTGCAATAAATTGTGACAACTGAGAGAAATGGTTGAAGAGCAAACCCAGGGCAAGCGTTTCCTTTAATAGTGGGATGATAACATTTGGCACAAGAACAAGTGTTACTTAGGCCTGCTTTGTTATTAGGAGACTTTGAGGAAATGTCCTGTGGCATTTCTATTTGGTCCCAATCCTGAATTTGCCTATTTCGAAGGGAATAGGAATAAGAGAAGTGATTCTTCTCACCTCCTGGATTCCTGAATCCTGCTCCTGTTTGAGACTTAATTTGTCCAGGACAAAACTCTCTTGACTTAGCCACTTGAAAGGATGTCTTCAAATCAGTTCATTCTCTCAATTAATACCTAATAGGTAGAGTATGTAGCAGAATCAAGCTTTGTAAAGTACTTAAGCCATTTCTTTCATAACTACTTTAGAAGAAGACAGAAAGAGAAAATATTTTTCTTGGCAAGTGTTTATGGATGTACTTCAGTACTTGCATCTCTCCAGATTAAATAGAAAAGGGAAGGGAAAATTGATCAAAATAATCAGATTAGGAATTTATGTTTGGATGGAGTCAATTCTGCATGATCAATGGGCAAAGTTTCCAGGCTTGATGCTGCAGAATGGATTAACCCTGCCAAGGTGCAGGGTTTCCCTCATGTGACTGCACAGCCCCACTCAGGTCCTCTGTGCTCAGCTGTTTGCAAGAATGGCTCCTCTCCAGACAGATGCAAGGAGTTCACACAGTGTTCTCTGGAGCTCTGAGCCCTCCTGCAGCCTGGATAGCACTGCAGGTCTCAGGCTGCCTCTGCCACTGCTCTTTGAGGTTTGGAGAATGCAGCTTTTTTAAACTTACCGATTTTGAAGAATAATTAACTCCATCAGTTATATGAGTGGTTAAAGCCACCAATTTCTCTAGAAACCATTTGCACCAACTCTTCCAGCATATCTACTACGGAGATTCCCAGGGTGTAGTGCCCTGTTTCAAACAAGCTAACTCTGAAGGCACAAGCCTTAAGGCTGTGTTAGCCGAGATATTGGCTTTGGAGACTCATGCTTGAAGGCACAGTGGTGGTGCTCTGCTTCTTACACACTGATGTGTTCAAAGGGAGCTTGTGTTATCCTTAGCTCACAGGCATGGAGTCATAGAATAAACTGGGAAAGGACATTTAAAGGTCCATTTCTCAGTGTAGGTATATCCTTCTTCCTAATGACAGAAAATAGTAGTTTCAAAACAATATTGGTTTGTTTAAAATTAAATATATTCAGTTAATATCTTTCCACACATTTGTGCCTAATTTTGTTACTAAAAGTACCTGCACTTCTAGTGATTTATTGACTATGGTAGAGTTGGTTTGTTTGTTTTTTTTTTTTTAATTTGTGTTATTGGTTGTTTGGTTTTTTTTTTTTTGTTTGTTGGTACCCTCTATACCCCCCAGATATGCCATGGAAAAATTGGTGTGGTTTAAGTGCACCTATTTTGTAAATCAGGTTGATCAAATGCATAAATACATAGTGGAGAAAGCAGACACCTTGAAGACAGTTTATTTTAGGGAACCTGACATTTTCATTATGGAGGAGGTGTATCCTGAAACAGTTACAGAATTAAACACCAGGGTAAATGTAGAGTAATTTTTTCAGTGCAGTGGTATTCAGTATAAGTAGTGAGGGTCTGTTTCTCTTTTAAAGGCTCCATAATTCTCAAAAGATTTATGAATTCAAAATCAGTCATTCTGGTGACAAAAGTATATAAAATACAAGGGTATCTGAATGATAACTGATTTTTTTTTCCTACTTGCAAGGTAATATTTTTAACCAACACGAGAAAATGTTATCATAAAATCAATTAGCTAGAAACCTGAATCGAAGCCCATCGGTATGGCCAAAAGAACGCGACCTAGCCCTGCGCCCGAGGTGCAAACAGCCCTTGCACAAAATAAAGGATATTTGATGCCATCTAGTGGCACTGCGGAAAGGCGGCAGCGGCTTCGGGACAGCCGGACCTGCTCCTTGCCAGCGCTCCCTGTGTCCTCAACCCTCCAGCCCGTCACTAAGGCGCATAAGGAGCTCCAACTATAGCAGCACTGTTTAGGAAACTCCACAGTTTAATTTCCTGAATGCTCTGATGGAATATGCGTGGGGGTTTTTCGGCTTTTTTGCCTTCTTGAGCGTTTTGCCCCAGGCCTGCCACAAGTAGTAATGATTCTTGTTTAAATGATTGTGGTTTAGACTCCTAGAAAACCTGCAAAATTTCTAGGTTTAAGAATTACATAAAATATCAGAAGGTGAAAGTACCAAGCAATTTGAAGGCAGAGAGTGACTCTGGTAAGCCTAACTACACTTGCTGAAAATTAGATTAAATCTATACATTTAACAAATTAGACCAATTAAGTATTAATAATATACAATTGCCTTTTTCAGAATAAAATACTAATATAATAGTCAAAGAAGGTGACATTTCCAATCTTATCTATGTGATGGAATGCTATGAGCCTATTGACCCTTTCTGTTTGTAAGTCATGTGCATTCCTTGGGAAAAGGTTACATCCAATTTTACAATTCCTAGTGCAAAATAAGTAATGGGTTCTCCTGCAGCCAAGTGTGAAGACACCACACAAACCACCAACCAGTGCCAATGTCAAACCTCCTGTGTGGATGTGTGTGAATGGCAAGGAGAGAGTGCTAAAGAATTATTGCACTTTACTAGGTGCTGTTTTAAGGTCTTTATATGGAACAGTCTTTCTAGAGTGTCACAGCCCGATTTCAAAGGAGCCTTAATTCATTTTTACCTATGAAATCAGCCTAAAGATCTCCAGACTCTGCATTGTTAAAGGGAATAGTGCTAAATCAAGCAGCAACTTCCAAGAGGGACTGCCTCTCTCCTTGCTGAAATATGCCAAATTCCAGTTATTTCTAGTCTGACCAGCTAGAGGTCAAATAAAAAAGAAAATGAAGGAAACCAACAAAATCTAAGAACCAAATCAAAATAAACTAAACTTCATGGGGTTTTTTCACCAGAAATTTCAGTTTTCATTTCTAAAATACAAACTGTATGAGTATTTTCTAGAGTGAGAAGCAAATTAGAAAGTCTTTTATTTTTGAGGCTGATATGCTTGGGTCTAACTTTCTGCTTTGCAGTTCTCAGTGTGAAAGTTGTCCAAAATAGCACAGGGAATTCAGTATCAAAACTGGAAACTGGCCCTGCAATTTGAGAGTGTGAGTTGTGAATATCCAGCATAAATGGATATAGTTATTCAGTCATATAGATATTTACAACTTATTTATGAACACTTCATCTAACTGCAGCAATTCACTGCTGCTCCTGCTCAGCTGTAGTATTTGACATCAGGATTTCAGTCACTTTACAGCTTGGGTAAATTGTGGATCTCTGTACACGTAGCAGGGATTAAGGATGGACATAGAACATCCAGCCTAGAAACTAAAAGATGAATTTCACTGCAAGAGAATATGGAATCAAAATGCAGCAGGTAGCTATGCATTATTTGTAGTGGGAACAAAACAGAAAATGGTTTTCAAATGAAGATCTATAACCTTCCAAAGGTCATTACATGGTATGGTGGCCTGCAGTAGCAAGGACTTAATCTAATGGACAGGATATCCTAAATTGCTGGGTAAAACACTAGATGATGATGTGATAGAGTACCCAGATTTCATTAAATGTGTCAGGAGAGGCCTGTTACTTCTGAATGGCAAATCTGACTCTCATCTCAAAGCCTCAGTGTACACTGCATAGCTTAATTTGATGACCCATGTGTTTTTAGGGGGGAACTGTTTTATATATTTTTGAGATAGCATAAATTCAAGCTGTCATTTCTTGATGAAGTCAGTTGATTCAGAGGAAGAAAGTGCTGCTAAACCTCAAGGCCTTAAAAGTCATCCAAACAGATCCTTGCTCTTTCTGGAAGCAGCTCACTGCTTCTTACTGCTCATTTTTTAAGACTTTCAGTGCTCAAGGCTTTTTGTTTATTTATTTGGGGTTTTTTTTTCAATGGTACTAGAAATTCCCTGAGGTGCTGTTTTCTATTAATTAAAAGAGAGGGTAAAGACAGCTTCTTTCAGTGCCAGTCACCTAGGATATGTCAAGCAATTTATTTGTTTTTCAGGCAGACAGCCTTCTTCTGCTGGATACATAGTAGGGGACAGTAAACCTTTTTCTCACATACTCCAGATTGCAGGTCAGCTCTGTAGTGGCAAAAAGTAAGAATAGTGGAAAAAGAAGTTCCAACATGCACACACACACAAAAAAAGCTGATGCATAAGTGCAAAGGTAAATGTCACTGATTTGCATGAGAAGTGACTTGAGGGTAAATTTTTATTGATTTCTACAGGCAGTAAACGTGCCACACTTTCCTTGGCTCCCAATCTAAGTCACTAGAAAGGAACTCATGATTTACTAACTTTTTGGATGTGATTTTTGGATTATTCAAACCCCTCAAATTTGGTTTAATGACTAGGATTGGGTCAGCTATGGTTCATCTATGTGGGTATGAGAACATAATGTGTGCTCTTATTTTTCTTGTATATATTTTTCCTGCTGATTTCTGAGAAACTAGTCCTTTAACCTTTTATCTGTCAGGCATGAAATCTCTCTTTATCTCCTATTTTTATTCATGAAGCTGAGTACTATCTTACAGAAATCAAAGCTTTCCTGCCAACTTCCAAATGCATCGTAGCCTTCAGACTAATTTTCTCTTATTGAAGCCTACTTTTATTGCAGGAGAATTTGAGTGGGCTTCACTGAGCATATGTCTGTTAGATCTAGCTGAGACACAAGCCCTAGTAAACCAAGTTACTTAACCACCCAGTGAGTTTCTTGTGGTATTGCCTGTGGCTGTGAGAAAGACTGAAAAGATCTGACTGCCCACAGTGAAAAACACTTCTTTCTAAAAGAGGAAATTGAAAAACTTCCTAGCTTTCACATCTGCTGTAAGATACCCTTCTGAGTACTAGGAAGAGCAAGGAAAAAGCTAAGGGTTAAGGGACTACTCTCTGTGCAACTTCTGTGGGAGTTTACACCACCACCACTTGCAGAAATCTGTCAGCAATTGCTTAGTTACTAGATAAGCAGCTGAAGAAGGTACTTTTTTGACTTAGAGATTCCTTACAGCCCCTCTGATGCATCTCAGGGAAACACTACTGGTACAGAAAAGGACCAGGAAGCAGATCCTTAATAACATCATCTAAGTGCACTGAGAATCAGAGTTGTGAGTTGAACCCAAAGATCCCATAGAGAAATTCAAAAAGAGGAATAAGGGTTCACTCATTCCAGACTTAATTCCATTCTCATTTCAGTTCATCCATCAATAATTTGAGCATACCTACAACTCTAAGCAATATGGCATTACACTGAGACCAGTAGAAGTGTTGGACCTGTCACAGAATCAGGCTAGGCAATGAGATACAGGGTGCAAATGGGCTCAGGTCTATCTAATAGGAAGCCAGTCTGACAGAATCCTCTCAGGAGTTAGATGTGCCTGTTCAGTGCAGAGTGTGGCTGCAAGCTGAAGTGTGAGATGTTGTACCTGGAGCTGTCTGAAGATGGGAGCTGGTGCCTGCAGTACTAGTCACTGATTCCCAGACCTCTTTTCACCTGCATGGTTCTGTATCTGGTTTTCATAATACCCTGAGGCACATGGGCTTTGCACAGACTTATCCTGGAGGTGGTGGAGAATGGTGCAGAAATGAAGCTAGCTGGGTCCCAGTTCATCAGGGCAAGGAGTTTTCAACCTTTCTTACAGTACAAAAAGCCATTTTCTGCCAAATGCTGGCAGTGTAGGACAGGGATACAAATCCAGGTCTGCACAGAGACATGCAGATATAGGGCTGCTGGGTTTGTTCACACTCTGAAAGAAGGGACATATGAGCTAAAATAATGAGTAATTCCAACTAATGTGCTGAGAATCCTTTCTGAAAATGGGGTGAGAAATATGCATTCTCAGTCTTGGGCATAGAGATGGAGATGTAGCAGACGTAGCAAGCCAACATACATAAGCATGGGTAAAAATTGTCCTTTCCTGCATCCCAAAGTGGGGCAGAAATTCTCTGCAGCAAGTATACTCTCTTCCAAAAACTTCCAATCCAAATCAAAGCAAAATGCTTTATGAAATTAAGTGAAGAGGCTTTGACATGCAGATAATATACAGGACCCATTGACTGTACTTTCATGTGATGTGTATTTTAAATCCCATATATAGGACACATGGCTTATCCATTTAAAAATAGTTAAACTGTGTTTGGGAAGCAGGATGCTGAGACTAGCTTGAACAGTTCATGCTTGAAGCTGGGTTGTATGCTACCTCTCATTTTTAGTGGCTTGAAAGGTTTTTGCAGTTAAAGAGATTTTTCTTCATTATGTTTCTGTGGGATAACAATGACATCCAGTGGCTGGTTACTTTAATAATACATATGCATCTTCTGCAGGTATGATAGGCAATGATAAAATTTCTGTGAGGTCTTTGTGGTGGTGGAGAGTTCTTTCCTGCCAGACTTGTCAGCAAGGGTTTTTGGGTGGGGAACCTGGGGATGGAAGCTGGCTATGAAGTGCTTTAATAAGGCCCTACAACAAGAAAGTAAATTCCACTTTAGCGGTACCTTAATGCCTGTTAAACTCCAGTATCTTGTTCTTCCCTGAAGTTATTTCATTCTCAAACTCTTTTAAAGAGACTAAAACCCAGATTTCTTTTGTAATAATTGAAACCCACAGTGGCCTAGACAGCTGTTCTATGCTATACTCCCTTCTCTTATTTTAAAGTGTAAATCTAAAATGTACATGTCCTGATATCATCATATTTCACTTGGGTTTGATGTTTTAAATACATTTTGCTGGCCCATAGATGTTCTTTGGGCTGCCCTGAGGCACCCTTAACTTACATATCAATGAAGTGTATTTCCTCTAGGTTTTTTTCTACTTAATAGGTAACCATGGCAACTACCACTCACATGGTACTTATTGCCATGGGATTTAGTTGCATTTCCTTTTAATAACAAGAGCCTTAAAACTGTTGCACATTGTGCAATTTTCTTTTATTTTGTAGCACAAAATGATATACCTTTATATCTTTCTTACAGCGACTGTTTCATTTGTGTATTAAGATGCAGTTTGTCTTTTTCCTTTTAAATAAAGTTTACATAAAGTCTTCCAAGAACTTCAGCAGGGCAAAGATATGGGGTGGAAAATAATTTCTCAGACAAAAAGGCTTAGGTGCACAGTGGAAAAAAGAAAATTGGATGTCTGAGTCATGGGAACATATTTGAATATCAAATATGGGAACTTGGTAGTTGGTATAAGGTACGATCACTCCACTCCCACCTGCTTCCTTTGGCTTCCCTGGGGTAAAGCCATGACTCCAGTAAAGCAGGAACTAAAATGCCCCCTTTTTGTGATTATCTGGCTAGACTAGTTTTATGAACAGCTCCAGAGTTTGAATATGGATAAAGGCTGGAAGAGGGTAAATGATCTCCAATACATTTTGCCTACCATTTAGACAATGCAAAAAGAACAGCAGTCTGTGTAGCCTAACAATGCATTTTCATACAAATACCAAGATGAGATCTTCTTTGCAGCAAAAATGCTTTTGTCTGTTATTCATTAATTTCTTGTGTCTAATGGAGTTAGTATTGCTTGAGTGCATATTCTAAAAGAAAGTAAAATCAACCTGGTATAGACTTATGGCCAGAACCTTCAGCTCATTTACAAACTTGAATCATATTGCAGTCAGGAGAGCTGAGGATGGAGCTTTTTTGTTGAACAGGTCCATCTGCACAGTGAGACACAGTTGTACAGAGATTACTGCTTCTTTTGCTGCACAAATGCAATTCATTGCATGCAATATGACGTGCAATAACCAGTAGCAGTGTAGTGTGCTGAAAATATTCACAGAAATCAAATAAATTTTGTTGAGAGTAAACAGGAGACATTAGCTAATCTAATGCACTTCTTGAGATGAACTAGGATACTTGAGGGTCATTGCTGACAGATAGTTTTATAACATTCTTGTATAGCTCCCATAACGAGGATGTTAAAATCAGTTTTCTCATCTTTGTGTAAGTATAATTTAATGTTGCACTCTAACTAATATATCTGCAAATTAATCTCATTAAGCCATCATTCTGAACACTACTTTGTTTACCTGGAGATGGCTGTTATCAGCCATCACACCTTGGGTCATTAAAACTAATCCTTTCAGCCCTTCCTCTAAACAACCTGTTGTTAGTTTCCTTGTGGATTATCTCTACCCTCCTTAACATTTTCTTTCAAGTTAGTGTCCAAAACTGGACACAGGATTCCACATGTAATCTCCCAGTGGTGAATAGGTTTGAATAATCACCCACTCAGTCTTGTTTCTAGCAGTCTGACATCCTTCTCCTAATTACATTTTCTTTCTGAGTTTCCATTCATTTTGTGGTCTGCTGCAGTCATTCAATTTATTTTTCTTCAGGGCAGCATTTTGCATCAATCTTTACTAAATTATCTCATGCATTTCAAATAATTTCTTCAATTTCTCAACATGGTCTTTCATTCTAGTTACATCCTCCAAGTACTGACAGCCCATCCTGTTGGTGTTACCTTCAGTGAGTGTTTGCTGAGTGTAATTTGCAAGGATTCCTTGCAGTGCTAGAGACAAGGTAGATGCAGTGATGATAACATTTTGATTGAAGCTTTTCCAACCAGCTGAGGACCCACATGACAGTAATTTCAGTGAGAAAGCATTTCCATGGTGTGTCAAGGTGTATCACAGGAGATTCTTCTGTCAGGGCACACTGACTTGATTAAATCAAACTTGTGTCAGCTTACTTGGAACCTTTGGTAGGAAGTAAGCAGCAGACACTCAGAATCCACTCAGTCACAGCTGGAAGTTCTCATAGTGTCTTATTTTCAATTTAGCTGTCAACCAAGGAAACATTGAAAACTGGAGTGCTGGGTTGGATTCTTGAAAAATGGAATTAAAAGTAAAAAAGTTTTCAAATGAACTGAAAAGATTTTATTTTTTGAGGGGAAGTGTAAGAATGTTTTAATTCCAAGCCTGACTAAAACACAGGATTTCCCTGAGGTGGGAATTACAGGTCTTTACCACTTTATTAAAAAGTATTAAAAGAGAACAAAACCTACTAGAATTTTGGTTCTGTGAAATCTGCTAGTCCAGTGAAGGAACAAGTGCCTTCATCAAAAGGAAATATCCCTGAGATTCTCCATTATGTCTCAGTCTTTCACATCAATTTCGTGCTTATAGATATTTGAACCATTCTCTCTTATTTTTGAACAATAATTATGTTCATTACCTTACTTCTCTATTGCTTCATGCACCCCTGTTATATTTAGCACTGACCTCTGAGGGTGGAAGGTGGGAATTGTAGTTTAAGAGATGCCCAGCATGACAGAAATGACAGTGATGTACCTCCAGTATGAGGTGTGTTTGGAGGGGAGCTACAGTAGACATGCAGTTTTGCAGAGTCTAAGGGATGTCTTTGCTATTTTGTGTATCAGTCAAGGAAGGATGAATCTGGGGCTTGGAGCAATCATTTGAGTAGAAATTTGGGAAGCTCTGAAACCAAAAGGAGAGAAGAAAATTAGTGGAAATATGACTAGGGCTTCATTGGAGTAGGATGAACTGAAAGAAAATTATTCATGTTTGTAGTAGTGAGACCACAATTACCCTTACTGCAACCTGCTTTGAGATAGATGGATGCCAAATACCAGGAGATGTGGGTGTTCTTACTTTCAAAGGAGTAAGCTGTAGTCCCAGTTCCACTCTGGCATTGGAGATTAAGTAAGTGTTGGATGAAACTGGCACACCAGAAGAGTTTTTTTGCCTAGATTAAATTTTTTTTTTTGCCAGTGCTTAACTATATTTCGGGTATGCTTTTTTTACCACTGTTTATTTTTTAAAAAATCTGAAAATTTATATTTCTATGGTAAAAGGTCTTTACATAGAACTTAAAAAACTTTTTCAATGGTTTTCTTTTTATATTAAGATTAATTTTGGCTGTCAAAACCAAGCATTTGTACGGAATATTTCTACAGTCATTAAGAGCTATTTGGAAACAATCCACTGAAATTTGAAAAATTGAAAGACATTAATAAAAGATTAAATATAACCAGAAACAAAAGTATTTCTCAGGGATAAAAATTATCTAAGCAGAATAGAAGTACCTTTATTTTTCTCCTGAAATTAAAAAGGATCTGCAGTTATTTTCTGTATTCGATTACACAAGTGAAAATACAGAATAAGTTTATTGACCATTGAATGAAATATCCTTGAGGCTGTCACCAAGTGCAAGAGTCCTGTTGGCTTAATGAAGCCTTCAAGGCCATTCAGGTGGTGTTTGGAGGAGCATTATTGTACGATTGCATGAGCCAGGGTCTCCCAGTTACTTACCCTGATCCTTGAGGTTTGAGGGTCATATCACTTTCCATGTTTCCAACAAGACTGTTTCTGGGAAGGGGAACATTTGGGACATTTTCTCCTTTGGCTTTTGGTGCTTTGTTTGCTGCAGTGGGACATTATTGGATCATGCATTGCGTGTAGAGGAAGGAGCAATGTGTTGTCTCTGTGTGAGATTCTGCCATAATTTGCTGTGCTTTGTTTTATCTTTATGATTTTCTTATTTGCTAGAGTAAATAATGTTTGATACAAAAGTTTCAGTGATGATTTCAAAATCCATTTACTATTACAAATTTGGTCCCATGCTCTTGTTCTCACTGTCTTCCTACTTTCCATGATTTTTTTGAATCCCATAACATGGTTACCATAGCAATTGTTCCTGCTCCTTTCAGCTTTCACAGCTGCATTTGAGAGCATTTATTTTACAGAATGCATTTTATTTCTCTTTAACTCTCTGGAGAGACAGCAAATCTAGATAATTGATTTACTTTCTGATACTTCATACAAATTATCACAATGATCTCGAGGTGTGTGCATATATGTAATAAACACACAGGCACAGAAGTTAGCATAGAAAGGCGACTTAAATGTAGAGACTTGGGACCTCCTATAGATGTCACCATACTCCATGGATTTAATTGAGGAAAACTGCAACTTGCTGTAAAATATGAAAGTAGTTTTTCTAACTGACAGTCCTGATAACTAGTATGTCTGCCAGAGAAAACTGTCTTGCTGAAAACAAGATTTCACCCTTGAGCAAGCTGATCCTCATCATGAATGAGGGAACCAGAAAAAGGTATCTAGTAGTAGGTCGCTGATAGTATCAAAAGAACCTAAAAATTATTAATAGAAAGGGTAGTTTGTGGCCTTGTTTTTACAGACCAAAAAGCCTGAGAACTTCAGTAGGGTTTTTTTGCTTGGCTTGAGGAACACAGAATTGAATCCTATATTAATAACTTGCATTGTTCTTTTTGACCTGCAATCTAAAATCCTGAAAATGAGCTGTTCATTAGAGAAAGGTATAGCTTTGGTAAATAGTATCTTCATCTTGGAAAAAATGCATTTAGGGGAGAATTAAATTTTACTTATTTCCACAAAAATTTCAGCATAAAAAAGAAGATATCAAGCCAACACTTGCTTTTCTCTTTTTTCCCCCACTCATTTGTTTGTTTTTTAAACACATAAGAAGAATTGAACAGCAACTATTAAAGCCCAGGCTTTTCGAGACAGGTCCACACTGATGTTGCTAGTAAATCTGAGTTTTATTTTGCTATTAGAAATAATAATTCTCCATCTTTGTTCAACACAAACAATTGGTTTTTTAGTAGTCTAGTCTGACTGTCATCAGTTAAATGCTATTGGTTCCACACTTCTGCTGCATCAAAAGCATGCTTCTGAATCATCTATTTTAGCTACAACAGTCCTTTATTCTTCTTTTGATTTCTTTTTAATTCAGATTGTTTTTTCCATGCAAACACCATGAGACCTAAACCATCAGTAATATAATAATGAAGAGTTTTAAGAAATTGCAGTATAGAAAATTTCCAAAAAATGGTCTCGTCTCCTCTTCAGGTTCTTTGTAGAAACCATTACAGCCAAGAGTAACTTTCCGTTTTGGTTAGGGAACACCTGAATCCCTTTTCAGAATGGAATAGGCTGTACTGCACTAAACTTTCTTGGAAGCCAAGACAGTCATAACAGATTTCCTTTTATTTCACTGTCCAAACACCAGCTTTAATTTGCAAAACTTACACCAAAGCCGAGACAGGAATACAGGCTAGGTAATTCCTAAGAAAAAAGAGCACTGGCCAAGGCTTTTCGGTATCTTGTTTTGGATATGAAAATCTAGAAGCATGTGTATTAACCAGGGTCTTGTAATACAAACATGCTTTCTTAGTTTGACCATTTAAATTTGAGCCTTAATATTTTGAGTGCTTAAAGGATGGACAAAGAAGGTCAAGGGTATCACAGTGTAAGAGAGCATTTTTATTTATTATGTGAATATTTTTATTAATATTTCTGTCACATTTTACAAAGCGATCACAATTAAGGATTCAAAGATTTTGTGTTTCTTCTATAGCTGAAAATGGCCACGATCTGCTGTGATGTTGTGGACATTGCTGCTGAACTGATTTTTCATCTCCTTTGCAAAAAAGGCCATTTTCCTCATGAGCTGCTAATGTGCTGCAGTTGCAAATGGCCATAACCTTTCCCTGGACCCCAGCCCTATGCAGCAGGTTGCAGAGGCCCAGAGTGGCCAGGTGACATACAGTGCCATCTGCACTGCTATACTGGTCATCTGGCCAGAGCTCTGACCTTTCTGAACATGATACAGCGAAATCTAACTCCTGAAAGCAGCTCGGAGGCAAAATCTGTTCTTCTCCGTCAGTTGCGCCACTCAGTCACTTAATTGTCCACTGCAACTGATAAAGTAACCATTAGACTCAGGTCATGAACTACAGTTTATCATTCACATGCAATAATACACCCTGGCTAAATCATAGCAACACAGGCTTACTCAATAAAAGAGATTTAAAGTACCTGGAGCTTAGTCCTGAGCCACAAAGCAACAGCTGAAAATAGATTGTTTTGTGCAGGGAGAAGCCGCTGTGATCGATGCATTCTCTGGTTTGCACTGTATGCCAGATAAAGACTGATACCACTAAACAAAACTGTAAAAATTGTTTTAGATGGACAATAAGGCCTGATTTTACTTGCAGTCTCAGTGCTGTCACTCAGGGTAGCTCTGTGGTGATGCTGAGCTGCGTGGGCAGAGGGGTGATGGTGAGAGCAGCCTGAGAATGGGACTTTGGAGAAGGGACACGCTCCTGCCAAAATACATTTTCCTGTTTAGTTGTGAATGGGAAATGAAGTTATTCTAGGATCAACTTCTGACCTCTGGTTTTAGAGTTGGTATTACAGAAATGCAAGCTTCTATCACTCTGTGAGTTATACAAATCCCTTGTCATTTTGAAAAGCCTTTCATCTGAAGATCATAGTTAGCTTAATAAACATTAATTAAGACTTAAGTTGAGGCTACTGTCCCCATCATATAGACAGTCAATTTGAATTTAAGAGAAGTACAAAACACCTGGATTCCTCTTATATCTATTCTTTGTCCCTCTGCTCTCCTCCCTTCCTTCCTTCTTCCAGCCTCAACCTGCCTGGCCTTCCCAGCACAGGAGCCACATCATCCTTCAGGGCTGTGGGGCTGGCAATGCTGAAGAGGCTGCTGTGCAGTTAATAGGCAGCCTGGGACCCCACAAAGGGCCCAGCAGTAGCAGCTATTTATCTACAGTGGGGAAAATCCTCTCCCTTTTTAAGTTAATCAGAGCTTTCCAATCATTTCTGTGAGAAAAAAGGTCTCATTACAGATTCTGGGAGATCCAGGTGTACAAGGTGTCTCTTACATAGCTTTAAAAGATAAAAAAATGTATTTTATTGCTCTAGTGAGTATCACACAGTCTATGGAGAGCCACAACAGTGTTATTTTTTCCCAGACTTCAGTCTTGTATTTAATAGCACTGGAGTTCCTCCTTCCTTGCAAACTTTCAAAGAAAAGGAATTATATTCATAGAATGTATTGTCACTTCCTTTGTAAATTCTTTCCTGTGTTAGAAGCTTGCCATGAAATAAAGAATTTCAGTTAAAATAAAGAGCAATATAAAATTATAAGTAAAGAGGGATTATTTAGTTCAATTGAAAATCTTCAGAATTAGCTCATTAAAAGAGCTTAAATTAATAACTTCCTGTTGAAGTGAAAGAAAAATTGTAATAGCAGAAAAAGAAAACACTATTTCTAGAGAATAATAATAATAAAAAAAATCTCATTAAATAAGAGTAACTAAGCTTCAAAAAGTTGAGCTCTGAGGGTGGCTCATTCCTCATTTTCTACTCTCCAAGGGAGAGACTTTCCATCTCTGGTATCTGCTGTGTTGAGCAATAGAAACCTTTATAAATAAACGTCTCAAATGTAAGTTCTTTAGAGGATGTTTATGAAGTCTTCCCCTGTATGATGTTTTTGGCAAATTCTTCCATGTGTATCTATAAACATACACAAGTGGTTGCCCAGAGAAGGAAAAGCAGGTTAAGCCTTCAACAGAATCAGTTATATATGACTGAAAGTTCTCATAATTTGGGATCCTCATTAATTGATCCATTAGTAAAAAGAAAATAGATTTCTTCTATTTTAGTCTGGAACTTCTATCAATAATCTTATATCCCTTTTGAAAAATGTGTATCTGAGGGTTATTGTTGTACTGCTACCAGAATCTAAGAGAAGCCAAAGTGAGTTTTTGCACCCTCTGAGCTACCTAACCAGGAGTTTTGTGTTGTGATCCTCTTCTGTAAAGGCTGTGCTGAGTAAAGACAAGAGATCATAGAAACCCACAAGGCTACATTAAACTTCATGAACTGTTGCTTTGCAGCACTGGACACTGATTGGAAATGTACTGTAAAAGTCAGTGAAATACAAGATTTTTTAAGGCATCTTCAGAGATCATTTGCATGTCCTTCAGATGAAAATTTTTATAAGCATTCTTCACATTAATATCTGGCAGCATCAGATTTTTATTTGTTAAATATTTCCAGATTTTTTTTTTCTGACCATTTCTGTTGTCTCATTATTCTGTTAATCTAATCTATTAATCATATTACTCTATATGATCACAGGGGATTTAAGATTTTTTCATAGGTCAGTATGAAGGGGATAGTTTGATTTCCCACAGAATATTGGGTTTTTTAAAGGGGGAAAAAAACCAAAAAAAAAAACCAAACCAAACCCCAAAAACCCACACAGGCAAATCTTAAAAAACAATCTCAGACATGGTTAACTTCTTAACTGCCTTAAAAATGAAGGTCTTCCAAATTTCTGATCATTTCAGTGTCTTCTAAATCACTGATTATTTCTTTTATATGTGGAACTGAGCAAGATGGAACAAGTTTCTTAGTGAAATGTCAAGAGACCATGCTAATAAATTTCTCCCTCATGATGCAGAGTTATCACCAAATGTTTTGCATTTTACTTTGTTTTACATGGAATTCGACTAAAATCAGCAAGTAATATACCTGGGAATAAAGCATAGGTACTTTCACCTTTTTAGGACGGTAGATGAGGAGATGTAAGTGATTGAAATGTGGCCAAAGAGCAAAGTAGATTCAGCAGAGAGACCTTACCAAGTATAAAGCAGACAGAAATTTAAATTTGTATTTTACCTCACATCAAAGCAGTAACAAAGCTTAAAATGTTTTGGTTTTCTACAAAATAAGGTAAATGGATTCATTTCTCTGCATCTTTTTATCTGGGCTTGAGGAACAGCATGTGATTGTTTGTATTTCATCTGTGTGCTCTTAAAAGTATGGCCTTGTGTCTATGTATTCATCAGTACAGCACAAATAATGCAGGAACTTCATCTTCTCTACATGAGATGTAGTTAGAAAACAAGACAATGTGCTAGAACAAATAGCCAAGTCTATGTCCCCAGATTTGTGCAAGAGTGATTTATTTGTAGTCTTTCTGCACATAATTCTTTAAAATACTTAACTACTTAAACTTTTGACCGTAGGCATTTTATTCACTGTATAGAAGCCTGTATCAGCCCAGAAGATTATTTTTTGTTCAACAGCCTCTCTGGAAGTTGCTCAATTTTGTTTCTGTGTCAAGCATCTCTGGGTAAAATCATTACCCTTCATTGTGTAAATTAAACTGTTACTCACACAGACAGAACCTCCAACATGATGGGGCTGTGCCCAGGCTGGGTAATTCATGGAGAGGGTTAAAAAATCAGAATCAAATGCTGGCTGTGAGTTAAAGAGAATAGGGGATAAGAGCTTAGGCTTAACCTATAGGGGGACCTAAGGAATAAAGCAAACCAGAGTCCAGTGTGAGGAAGAAAGGAAAAAAAGCAAAAAGGCTAAAAGAGATCAGGCCTAATGAGCCTTTCGAGGAAAATGGGAGACTGGAGCCTCAGAACGAAACAGTGGCCCAGCAAAGCAAGGATAAAATGGATCAGCCACAATGTCACCAAATTGATCCAGAGTTCAAAAACCATCAAATCAACGTATACAATAAAATAAATTAAAAAAGAAGTTCAAACAGTGTCAGGTTCCTTAAAGCTCACTTGCTGACATCAAATATAATAAGATAAAGACCTGTTTGTAACATAATGTGACTCTTTTCTAAACAGAGCCTTTGAAATGTATGTACCAGTCTGTCATTTTTGTTGTATAGTTCTTGCATCATATATGTCTGCCTGAATTTTTATATGATATGAAAAAGAGAAATAATCATGGAAGAATTGGAGAGATATATTTAGACTACAGGGGTTTTATCCTGCTGTGTTAAGGTGCCGTGCTACCATCTAGACTGAAGGCTTGAGAAATGAGCCAGAGAGGGGAACAGAGGGAAATTCTGGAGTGCAAATTAAACCAAATAAATTCTGTATATAAAAACACGGTAAATAGCTATAACAAATGCACACTAAAGGAGCAGAAGGTATTAATTCCTATCAAGAACATTTCTAATGTACCTATTACTCTAATGTGTAAGTGACAAACAAGACAAAGAAAAGACCCTGTGTGTCAGAGCCTATATATCTCTTCATGACGTAAAGAGGTAGCACTACCCATATTTAGCAGGTTTTATTTAGCCACCTACGCACCTCTGACTTGGTAGACTTATTTTTGATAAGTGGTGCTTAAAAGTGTTGGTATGAAGCATAAGTAGCTAATGCAAATATGTTACCGACCCCTACCAGAGCCAGCAATTATGTAAATTTTCAAAGCCTTCATCTTTTATAATTAGATGTGGCTGGCTTTGAGTAAAGGACTCCCATTGCTGGCCAGCTCAGTCCATATTCCAGTATTTCACCAGAAATTATATATTTGAAATGAGAGGAATGTTATATTCTTTACTATGATTTAAGATATAGCTTGGAATAGTTGAAAGACCTTTAGTAATTAATTTCTTGTTTGCTATGCTTGAAAGATGAATAAAAGCATGGAAACACTTGGTGAATAACATCTTGTAACTGATTATAATTAAACGTACTTTCAGTTTCTTCTAAGTGTATGAAATGCTAATTACTTTTCACATAATGCAGAATGCAAGTTTTCTTAGCTTAGTTAAATGAAAAAGGCATAGGTTTATGCACAGGCTAGAAATCTCTCTATATGTAAATCCTAGTGATATTCCTCATTAGAAAGATGCTTTCCCTATAGGTCAGTTATTGTTGGACAGCTTCAGGGGCTGATCCAAAGTACACTAAAGCCAACAGAGAGATTATGGTGATTTCAGTTTGGTTTGAATCAGGCCCTAAAGGGCTCCTCAGGCTACAGGGGTAAAAGCACAGTCTATATCACCTCATACAAATTTCATTGTTATAAACATGATGGGTTTTTCTCAGAACTTTCTATCTAGGAGTAGTGTTAATACCCCCGTGTCCTTGTGTACCTGTCTTTGTGTATTTTTCATTTGCTGTGAGAATCAGAGACTCTGGTGGATCTGATGTTGTCTCTTGGTGGCATAAGTATTGGTGCCAGCTCCAGTATACAAATGCTGTCTGTGGCTTATCAGTTGCTAAACTATTTGCAGCAATGTAGTGTTGGAGTTCTCTGACCCCTCTGGATAAAGTCAAGCTTGGGGACGAGTGGCAGCACCTCACTGCAACGCTGCACATCTGGACTTAGAGCTGTCCCTCAGGGCTGCCCTAGGCCTCTCTTCTCACCTGCCCACCCACAAGTTAGGATATATTTTATGAGACCAGAGAAATTCCCTTGAGTTAGTCACGCAAGTGGAAGGAACAGAACGGGGAGAAAATCCTGTCTGATACTTCCACTGCTTTACCCTTTCATCTAGTCATTATTGCCTCTGCAGAGTGTGAAATCCTGCCATTCAGGCTCAGTTGTGATTTATGCCCATTTTGTAGTGGTTTAAATAACTCCTGCAGGTTCAAGACAGTGAAGAATCAGGCCACTGGGATGCACTAGGCACAAGGGCATACTTACTGCCTTCTGCAGCAATGGGATTGTGAAGAACACCATAATGACTCTTTACATTCAATCCCAGCTGCACTTAAGTGTGTACGTGTATGTAACAGCTTCAGAAGGGTATAGAAAAGAGCCTGGAAAGATAAAGAATAATTCAGAAAACTTCTCTAGGTTAATATGCCAAAACTTGCTAGATGTAGCTCACATAAAGGAAGTGCTTATTAGAAAACCTCAGTGAAATGCAGGGTGGATGTGGTATAAAGTTGTTCACCTCAGATACTGCAGCTGAGGTGAATGGGTATGTGCTTATAGTCACAGCAAAGTAGGCAGGTGTGAGCACATCTTTTCTTCCAGCCTAAGGGGAGAAGTCAATATGTTAAATCCTGGGGTCGGTGCACAGGCTGTTAGGATGTGAATAATTTTTGTTATATTCCTAGGCAGCAGGTTTATTTTCACTGTATTATTTGACAGTGATTTTCCTGTACCAAAGACACTTATGTCTGAACAGGTACAATCTCTGGTTTGCACTAAGCTCACGACAGGTGAGGTAGTTTAGGGACTCATTTATTCCATTGATGCATGTATTGCGCTTGTCCTTTCAGTGAAGGGAGGACTTTAGTTTCCTGCCCCATCAATGTAACACCATGAACAGCAAATGTGACTAAAAACAAAGCAATGCAACAAAATTAGAGGTGAACCACAGCTATGTGTTCAAAAAAGGAAAAAAATAGGATTAATAACTGATGCAGTGAGAGAGGTGAAGCATGCTTGCAGGGAGTAGAAGTAGCAAATGTTATAGATGGTACTATATACTGTGAATGAACATCAAAAGCCTTGGAGGCTGTGTTCAGAAGCTTATCAGAAGTTACCTTGGCCTATTTGATTGAGAATTCATGCTGGTAATTTCCAAAAACTGGATTTCCTTGTGAGATCTTTAGTAGTTTCTCATCTGGGTCAGATTAAAGACAAGAAGAACAGCTCTGCTGACACTACACTGTTTCTGCTTGCTAGCCTAGTTAAAACTAGGAGGTACGCAGATACTAGAAACACATAGACACAAAATACTCAAAGGCACGTTTTTTATACTTTACAACAGTGCTGCATACAGTATAATCACTTCAAGTACACAAAGAATATCCAGACACACTCTTTTATCATTTTACTGGTTCTTAACTGGGTCAGGCAGAGGCCCATTTTCATGAAAAGCTCCATGCCTTAAAGAGCATGTGGACAAAGTTAGGTATCTAAATTCATAAAGCCTAAATAAGTTTTGGTATTTTTATATATGTATGCTGGGAGATTTTTTTAGCATCATGGCACTCAGAATGCTCCCAGGAAACACTCAGCACCTTTGCAAGCAAGCAAATGAAATAACTGGGTTTTAAATACATCAAATTTCAAGTGATTGGTTGGTGTGTGGCATTGATTTTTTTTCCTGATGTGTGTTTTTGTTACAGAAAGGATACATATTTCTCAGCTGTGACCTGTATTACATAGTAGTGGGCTCTTAAACCTTGTCCTCTAAACAACCTCAAAGGACAATGATAAGAATTCAACTGATCACTGACTGACACATTGAAAAGGAATTCTACAAATTCAGGCTTGTCACTTGAGCCAATATCACTTTGATGATATTACCAGAGTCATTTAGGGAAAGAGAATATTCACATTGCCTATCATTTAATTTAAAAATTTTTAAAAAGCCAATTTTTATTGCTGAACCTTGAGTTCAGCAATAGGTCTTGCAGGACAGTGGCAGCAGAGATACATCCTGTATCAACCTACCAGTCAGCATTAACACTGGAAGGCATGCAGATATTTTGGGGTTAGAGAGGAGGAGATGCAGCTGCAGCAGAGCCAGAGCTTTGCCATCAGCCTCTCACGGCTGGGATGGATACGGTCTCGACACAAGATGGCACCAGGGACCAGCCTCTCGGGGAAGCCTACCAAACCTTTTGCCTCACGGCCCGCAGCAAGCACAGGTGTTAAAAATCTGTTCTTTTCTTCCAGCTACCAAAAATAGTTAGTGAAACATATTTTCAGATGAACAAGATTTCTGTCTCAGCGATACTGCCAGCCCTGGTTGTGGTTGTGAGCACACTCTTCTGAGAATGGCTCCTTGTTTTGTACCACAACACTGGCTCTTCTCCTAAAGAAATGCTCTCAGAGGAAGTCCTGCATCTTACAGCCTCTTTAAGCACCAATGTGAGAGCCTTTCCTTTTGCTCTAAAGCACAAGGAATCCTTAAGACATCCTTTTTTAATCTTACAGACTTCCTAGCCAAACAGCAACATTGTTTAGGTTTTAGTGTCTAAAATTGAGGCTAGGGTGTCTGATTTCCAGTGCAGAGATTGAGAGTGTATTTTACTTAAATATGTGCTGTAATGATTGTAATACAAATGTGAGAGTACACAACAATGTGTAATAAGACCTCACTGGAAAAAAAATTTCTCTTTCTGTTACTGTCTTTTAGAAATTAAGTTAACTTAAAATGGAAATTTGGATATTCCAGCATGAAGGGCACACATGTTTTTTAGAAGCTTTGTTTATAATCACTGCTCTGTGGGAAAAAGTCATGCACTGTAAAATAAAAATGGACAAGGTTCAACTGCTTAGCTGTTAAAATTCACTTCAGAAAGGGTAAAAATCCATAGTTTCCCTAAGTAATTTCTTCTATGTGAATAAGTGTTGGAAACACTGACAAGGGAATGAAAACAAGAAGGATCACAGCTTAAAAATGGTGCCTACATTAGTCCCTGGCCTGCAGTACAGGTGTGTTTGGGATCCCCATTTATCTGTCTGGCAGCGTAACCTTGCTGCTGGGCTGTGCGTTCCACAGCAATCCTACAATTAAGTAGCAATGACTGGCAACACTATTGCTCAATTAGTCTCAAATAGTATGTCAAGCTAGAAGATATTTCACAAATAGATCTTTCAGAGATACTTGCCTTGGCAAATTCACTTTAAGGCGAGGCAGCGTGACGAGTACTTTTAGCTGAAATGCATTATACCATAGCATCCAATTTTGTTTTTCTGGTGGCTAAAAGCAATGGGTCAAAATCTGTGAGCTACACTGATAAAGACCATAGAAGTCGGTACATTTGGACAGATAAGCCTGAGAGAAGCACTGAGCCCTGTCTCACAGTCAGTGTTTATAATAATCTGCAGACGCGGACCATGCAAGAAGGACTATCACCCTACTAGCAGCTTGTCATGAATTGTCATTTGAAATGATAACATAATTGTGCGCATGTACCATCATGAGGTGGCCTGGAGCCAGAGCCTGAAGCAGCCAGATGAGCTGTTAAAGGGAGGTGATGTCTTCCAAGTCTGAGCAGGTGGAAACAAGATACACATCTCACTCTCCCTAGCCCATAAACATGCTACTGCTTTTCTAGGTGCCCTTTAAGGGTCAACACTTGGGATGAAAAAAGACTTGGCTGTTCTGTCCTGAGTGTCAGACTGCTGGGAGATCACAGGTTGCCATGATCTGAGCAGCCACATGGCAAATTCACAAGGCATTCATGCAGCTCTGCTGGTAGACCAAAGATGTCCTGTAGCAGCGAAATGGAGCTGGGTTGGTGCAGTGACCTTTACTGGGATCAGGTTCCTCTTTGTCCTAGTGTACTGGCTCACTGCAGCTCTTTCTTTCAATATTTTTGATATACTTTTCATTTATGCTCAGAATCTGGAGAGTTTGCAAGAGCAGATTGGGAACCTAGCAGATAGGGAATCTTTCTTTTTTTTAGGTAAAATGAGAGGGGATTGTCCCAATCTTCTGAAAAGGTATAGGAAGTAAGTTTAGGACACTGTTTTCTGGGAAACAGCAGGAAGCAGTGTGTAGTGGTCTGTGCAGTGGTCTGTGGCTCGAGAACTACCTGGGCAAGTTCTGAGCCATGCCTGTCCATGGCTGTGCATTTGGCTTTATCTTTAGGTAAGCCCATCAAGATGACTGTTGTGCACTGAAACTAGTCCTATGTGTGGCATCTTTCTGTGTTTTGGACTTTGTATTACTAGGGAAGAGCTGATCAGGACTAGTTGCTCCATTTTAAGAGAAACAGGATTTTGGAGAGTCATGGTGAGTGCATACAGACAGCTAGTTGGAGGGCTGCAGTTGAGAAAAGGCTGTGCCAGAATATATGGAAAAAAGACAAAAGGGAAACTTATCACAGAAAAAGAAAAAACAGAAGTTATAAATTAGCAGTTGAGAGAACACATTCAAGAAGAAAAAAAACCAGTGTTTAATATAGCCAGTGAGAGGGAAAATCTAATCAGGATGGATTACTTGATGAGAGAACTTCTGATAAATATGGCATTTGGGAGAGCTAATTAGATAATAAATTACAAGATTATATAATACAAATCAGGGCAAATATTCCTGTCATCAGAATTACTGACAAATAATATCCTAATAGAGATTTTAAATCTTTCCTCAGCATACGCATTTTCTAGCACATATTTTCTAAATATACCATAATATGATATCTATTTCTCTAATGTCTGTAAATTATACCTTCATAGATTTGAAGACCCTTTGTTAATCTAACAGGACTGAGTTTAACTTGCAGTGGAGTCTGAACTCCAATTTGCTAACTTTAGTGACACCAGCATTTCAGCTATAATACGTTGTTAACCTGCTTTTATGCATATAGTGTAAAGAAACTTTCTAAACTTGGGAAAAGAGAGATGTCAATTCTTGTTCATTGAATTCACCTAAATCTTCCTCATTCACTTCTCAACTGTTTTGCATGTTCTGTGCTCTGCACAGGACAAATATAAAACCTGCACTTATATGAAGGAGAAGAATATCTAAGTAGAAACCACCTAAAGTACGAGCCAGCTCTATTTAAGACACATCTACATTGATCTTGTGTGTTCACCAAATGGCAGAAAAGCAGATTCCAGAGCATGTAATTTACCCATTTCCTTACTTTTACCAGTCTGACCTAATGCTCTTTTCAAAAACAAAGCACTTTAATTTGGTTTCTGGTAATCAAACTTTTCTGGACTCATTGAATGCTGGTTCACATACCAGTCATTCCTTACCCATTAGATTTGCCAGTCATTATCAATGTTATCTCATGCCTTTGGGTAGGACCTAAAAATGGCCTGTGCCATATTAGTAATACTATACACCTTAATGTTACACTTTAGATCCACAATGAATGAAGTACGCACAGGAGTCAGTATTATATGTCAAGTCAAAAGTCATATGCCAAATTCACCTGTGATTTTGTCCTTAGTGGCATTTGAATCTTTTCACAAACACGAGGCAGACTGCATAACTCAGCCATGCTGAGTGATCTACAGGCTGGCTGAGTCAGTAACCAAATAAGGGAGGGGGGTTTATGTCATGTATATTTTTACACAATCAATTGAGCGCTGAAAATTTGACTAATCACTTTGACTTAGAAACTGGAGACAAGGGAAAGTCACATGAGTTGTAGATAAATGCCACTACACCCCAAGATACCATACAGCAGCTCTTGCTAGCTGAGAAACTGTCCCAAAGGAGGTCAGAGTCCCTTGGAAAGCCCTTAGGAATATCTAAAAATAAAATGCCTAAGAACACTCTTTTCTCACTAAGAAAATAGAGAATGACTTTTGGGTACAAGCACTCTTGTATCTAGTAGAAACCTGCAGCCCTTTTTCTGTAAGAGGTGTGTTTCTATCATTACAGCTGTGAGGAGGTACATCTGACTGTGGTAGGACATTCATAGCTCATCCATTTAAGTTTTTTCTTTTCAACTTCAACTTTGCTCCCCTTGTTTCCTCACGAGTGCATTTGGTCAGAGATTTATAGATAAATTAACACCACTGACAGCCATTTCCCTGCCAGCCTTGCTGTCAGTAAGTGTGGCTACTTGTTAAGAGCTCAGCAACAGAGACAACACTGTGGTGGGACAGAGGGAAAAATAAAGTCAGTTCAGTGCTGCCCTGCTGAAGTAGACCATCTGAGGTTCTAATGTGGTAGGGAGTAGAAAATAGTGCATGGTACTGGTCTTAGAGAAGTCATTGCATCAATGGTTTGTCCAAAGAGGTTTTTATAGTTCATTTGAGCTTCCTCTTTGCCTGGCCTCTTACTGTGTGAAGAGGCCCAGATGAGACCCAGAGATGGAGCAGACACGCACAAGATAGTGCAATGCTGGATCCGGTCAGAATATGGACGTTCCTTACCATATCTGCTCAGTACTTTTTCCAGATTCAGGAATCAATTATCTCAAAATTACCCCCTTCTTTTGGTGTTTATTCAGTTTGATTGCAGTTTGTTACTTTAACCAGCCAGCATGCATTACCCAGCCTGTTTTGCACATACCAAATATGACCTGGCTCTCTCTAGGTTCAGATAGAAAGACCTAAGATATTTTTAATCTTCACTTAACTCAGAGGGAAGCTTGAGCTCAGCTCCTACCATCTCCTCCTTTCACCGCACCATAACAATGCCTGAAAAGTTTGAGTTATTTCATGGAAGTTAGAAATGTGAATGTGTTACGAGTCAGCTTTGAATATGGCCTCGATTCCAAAAGGTGTTATCATCAAATCAAAATTATTCACACATGTCAAGTTAACATTTTATTTTTATTCCTTACTCAATTTTTGGCAAGCTTACAGGAGCTGTCAGTGTTTCAGTATTTTGAGAAGAATATTTTAATAAAACAGTGATGTGCTGAAAGGGGTTCACAAGAACTCACTAGAGGCCCTTGTTAAAATTCTGCCACCCTTCAAAAAATTATTCCCTTGCCTCTCAAGGAGTTCACCCCCTCTCTGGATACTGCTAAATCATTTCTGCCAGGGATGAGTTTCATCCCTTGGGGCTCATAAAGATACTTCTGAAGAGCAAATTGTTTGCCTTTGAAATAGACCAGATTGCATGAAATAGCAGACACTTTAAAAATAAATTCCTGGGGTAGCAACACTTCCCCGCTCCCCCCGCCCAAGCATCCGATCCGATCTCCACCACCCGTACCTCTCATTGTGTTATACTATCAAGTACTCAATCTATTTCTCAGGAACAAAGTATAAACAGTTCCAGCAAGTGCACTTAATATAACTTTTTTTGCCAAGAGGCTTTGCCTCCCCGCTAGGCTGTGGTTATAGGAAAGCATTTATATTTAAAGGTAAAAAACCAAAAAAGCCAGGTTCTCCCTGTGAGCATACAGGGCTTGAGTTTATTTCAGTTTAAAAGAGGAAATTTTGTAGGACTCTTTTCAAAAGGGTTTTAGCATATGACTGTAATAAAATGAAAGACCTAGTAGGTGCTATTTTAAAAAATGCACTACTTAAAAATGGGAATTCTGGTAGTCTTGCTAAAATGGGCTAATTCTTTATTTCTATTGCTTAATTTGATGTGATTGAATGTTTAAATTATGACTGTTCAGACCTAGATGAGTTTGCCCTGAAGAATTGGAAGAATTGGTGTGCTGGATATGCCAGATCTTTTTTAAATGCTGAATGGAGATAAGATATCTGAGTAAAATCTTTCTACTGAATACAGTCTTGCCAATCACTGAAATGTAGGGTCTTATCTGTATAAGATATGCATGATTCACATTTTATTGCCATTAAAAAATTTTCTAAGATGCTGCTCTT
Organism: Serinus canaria; assembly: GCF_022539315.1. Classification (NCBI taxonomy): domain Eukaryota; kingdom Metazoa; phylum Chordata; class Aves; order Passeriformes; family Fringillidae; genus Serinus; species Serinus canaria. Next base: position 17,087,578 of record NC_066321.1, read on the forward strand.
TGTTTTAAAACAGCTGTAAACCTTGCTTACGTGTTCCAAGTGTAAATTAACACTGTTGCATTTCATTAGCCAAAAGAAAACCTGGAAACTCTGAATGGCCCTTTTTTCCCTCATTGGCTTGTAAATTATAAACCTCACAGGTGATTACTGAAATGGGAATATTATTAATGTCTTTCACAGCAAAAATTCAAATAACCCATCTGACACATGGTCTAGCTTTGTTTGGATTGTTTTTTCCAATTCAATGGTTGTGGAAGAAGAATATAGATCACCATTTAGAATGAATGGGCCATAAGACCCTGCTATATTTGTATAAGAGCTAACAAGTATAGCAGCTATTTCCACTGCTGCACTCTTTGGTTTCACATCTGAAATATTCAATAAAATACCTTTTATTTTTCCTAAGCTGTTGTAAAACTAAGCTTGCTGCTGACTTGAAAGGGTAAAATCCTGTTTAGTGGAACATTGCTCCCGAGCTACTGATGTTCACTGCTTTACTGATGTTTGTCCTGCTTTTAGGGTCAGTGCTAGAAAATAGTACCAATGGGTGCTTGTGTGCTTTAGGTGATGTGCTGTCACTGTATGAAAAATGAACCAACCAAGCAAGATGTTAGGAACTAATACTTAAAACCTGTCTCAAGAAAGTGTTGATTGCCTCTGCAGCTCTGATGGTGTTATAGTTTTGCTGGTTTCTTAGCAAGGAGTAAGGCATGAATATCATCATGTGGCATTATTTGGGCAGACCACCAAGAAAGCTAGTCTGCACTGCTGCTGCTCATCCACTGAAAGTCTTTGGGGAAAATACTCAGCCTCCTTATATCTTCATTTTCCTCTCTCTCTTAAATGTGGTAAAACATTTACCTCCTCTGTGAAATGTTCACACATGAGTTTTGATGAAAAAGGTTATGGGAAAGATAGATACTAACAACATTTCAATGGCCTTGCAAGAAAAGTGGCTGAACTAAGAAAATGAACGTGCTCCTGAGTAGTTGACAGTCATAATCACAGCAACTTTTGCTGACTGGCAAATGACTAAAGCCAGGAATTTCTGGCTTATTCTGAAGATTTGAATTGTGTAATTCTCCCTTAGAAGAGTTAAAGTTGAAGGGAAATGTATGATGTATAAACACATATCAGAAGATGCAGCTTCATATGCAGTTTAGAGTAAGAAGGAAAAACTTTTCCAAAGGAAAGTAATTGAACGTGCTGATACTCATAAACCCCTAGGTCACGTAATTTAGTGGAGCAAAAACATAGAAAGATAATCTCTGCTGGTTTTGTACAAACCTTTTTGGGTTTGTTGTTGTTAGGATTATCTTTGGAGCTGTAGCTGAAAGCCTGTGTCTAGCACTTCTTGAATATAGAAGTTTGCAGTTGCATGCACAGCAGGATCCAGAGGGTGCACATTGCTTTGTAGGGGAGACAGCAGGCTCGTGTTCCTGCACCCCACCAGGAAAGAAAAGTATTGGGCAGAAATATCTGCAAACTTTCTTTTCAGTTGAACATTTACCTTTTTTGTCTTCCACTATGATGTCTAAGGCAAAGTGTGGTTTTTGCAAACAATTTTTTCAAGTACTGCTCGTGATCTTCAATTAATCAACAGTTGCACTGATTTGGCAAGGGTAGCAGTAGATCTTGAAGTGTGAAAATTCTTAGTACAAATCCAAGCATACACCCAAAATCCTAGACAATTCCAGAAGTGCTGATTTCCATGAATTTAAATAGCTGGAAGTATTTGTGATGTGTAATAGCCTGGCACAGAGCTTTATCACGGAAAACAAGTGCATCATGTGACCCTGGTGAGCAAAGCATTCTTTCTGGGAGAAAATGCATGAGTAGAATTTGGGAAGAGGAGAATCTGCAGGCATTGCAGACTAACCTGGTATGAGAATTAGGCAAATCCTGACTGAGGACGTCTGAACATCCATTTGAACAGAATACTTAGTTATTAATACTTAGTTACCTCAGAAGAAGCTGTTGAGAAAAAGAAGGGCCCATGCCAAGGATCTCTGTGGACCATTCAGCTTGGTGGCAGTTGGAGACTATTTTTTGTTGTTTTGGCAGGGCTGCTATTGAATTAGCTTTATCTTGACTTCCATATTTCCTGGGACATATTAAACAGAATAGGAAAGCAGTAGATCTGTCCTCTGAGTCAGCAAAGGTTTTAAGGAAAATTGAAATGTATTGTTAATTTTCATTGCTTTGGAATCTATTGTGCAAAATCCCTAAAATACAAAACAGGATATAAAAAATGTAAACATAAAAAAGCTCAGTAATAAAACTTTCAGATTTAGAACTTCATAGTCCAGTTGCTCAAGTACACCTTCATTTTGGAAGAACAATTTTTGATCAGTCATAGTTGATTAAAAGTATACATTTCTTCAAAATGTGGCTGTGTGTGGAATTCAGTTCTGCATATATATTTCTTTTTTAATTTGTGTTCTGCATTAAAATCACTTGCAGAAATGTTGGGATTAGTTAGACTTGTTAAAAAAATACATACATTGCTGAGTGCCGAGTGGAACAATTTTTGTTGGTCTGCAGTACAAGTGCTACAGAAATAGTATAATGTTATATAGAGATTGTTACACTGATGATGCAGAGCATACATTTGCCAGCTTTTTAGAAGATGGAAAGACAGAGAACATTACCAGGGCTCTACTAATGAAGTTAGAGATTAGCTTGTTCCTTTGATATTGTATATCACATAGACAGACTATGCACAGTCCCAGTCTGAAGACAGACATCAGAATTCTTCTGTTTATTTTATTGTTTAGATGATGTGTTCAAAAAGTATTGCTTTATACTAGCAAATTTAAGAAATGTGTTTTGATAAAAAAGAGACATGCTTGACTAGATTTCTTTTTATGTTTTAATTGTTGCTGTCCTGCATAAGGCTCTGCTATTAGAGTCCATTAGCAGAGTGACTCTACAACTTGGTGAGGGATTTATGGGTCAGTTTGACTTTGCAGACACGGTGGTTAAGGTGTGAAATAGACTTAGGAAATTCAGTCTTAAACAACAATTTGTGCTGCCAAAAACACAGTAAGGGACTACAGTAGCCTTCAGCACAGGTTGTTACAATAGTGGCTTCTTGAAGCAGAGAAGAAAGAAACTATAAGGAAAGTTTCAAATCATAAATGATTATTGTTTGCAAATTCTGGCCATCCAAGAGGGTATAGTCGAATAACTTAGATATAAACAGTTACTTTATAAATGCAAGGGTATATAGGTATCCTGGATTTATAAGCCTTTAACTGCAGTACAAGAAGAGCATGCAGAAAAGACTGAGATGACATGTGAAAGAATCACAGCTAAAATACCTGTCTTACTCTGCTGCAAGTGGAAGGTCCTTAGGCAAAGATCTTGTTTTCTTATCTGTACTGTGTGATGCTTTACTCTCTTCTGCTTTCTTTTTATACCTAGAAACACTTTCCTTTACAGGTTTGAAGTAATTGATTTCTTGTAACTGTAGTCTCTTCTAAACCTAGCGCTTTTGTGAAAGAGGCTGCTAATTCTCAAAACAAAAAAAAAAAAAAGAAAAGAAAAAAAAAGAGATAAAAGAGAGGGAGATTAAGAAATCTGCAGCAATATGGATTATGTTACTACCTATGGCCCAACATTTCCAGTCATACTTTATTCCAAGAAGAGGCAGTCTGTGTCTGGGCTCTGCCTGTGCTAATTGAAGCAGAGGCCATGCATGGGAGACACTGTTGGTTACTCCACACAATTCCCAGCCCACTTATGAACTATGCTGATTTAACTTTTCAATAAAATATCTGAGCAATGTTTGAGGCACTCCATGTGCCATAAATCATTCCTAATGGGAAGTGTGGGGGAGAATGATGAGAAAAGCCTCTTCTCTGTACACCATCCTGCAGCCCAACTGGCTAGACAGAGAGAGTGAGCAGACATGAAGTTACCTTTCCAGTAGTGCAGGCTGGTCAAGGAGAGGTCTCTTAAACACTGACAAGGCATGCTCCTGTAGATCCATGGTTATATATGGCTGAAGAAAGAAATTACAAATAGCAGGTAAAGAGATATTGCAGATGTAGCTGCAAGTGACTGGGAAGCTGTATTGATGGTAATACTTAGGAACTGGAATTAGCATTATTCAATATATTCATTAGTGTCCTTGAGGACAAAATTCATTCCATACTAATTAAAATTTTTAGACAACATGCCTTAATGGAAGAGTAAATAGAGAAGATGGTAAATTAAAAATCCAAAAGGGTCTGAATGCTTTGAGGGTGGATCAAAAAGAGATGAAGTTTATGTAGAGAAATCAAGGCAAAATATCAGAAGAAATATTTGAAGTTCTTTTCTGTTGTAAGCATTGGAGAGTTTTGGTGGATTTTTGCACCGTCTGTTCTTCCATTTTTTGACAGAAAACCACTCTTTGCCCTTGAGTGCTCTCAAGTCTCACATATAGAATGGGACAATAGGCTACAATGGCATAATTTAAAGGTCTGAGTAGCCTAAATACCTTAGGGGTGTCTAGGGATTTTTAGTCCCAGATCCATCCCACCTGACTCCAAGAACTCAACTGAAGTACCTAGATTAGGTGTCCCATTAGAAAGTTATGTAGGGTGTGTCCAAGCCTCACAGGTGACCATTAGAAGAGGACAGACAAGGTGACCTTCATCATCATCTTCTCTCTAAGCAGCACTCTTGTTCCATCAGCTGTCTTGGAAGAACATGTCTTATAAGTAGGGAAAAATAAAAAAGGAAGGTTTCACAGAGAAAACTGCAAGGAATGGGAGCACTGTTCCCATTTCATAATAAGAAATAAAAGCAATAGCACCAATTTCTTTTGTGATCCAAGTGTCCAAATGAATTGGATCATCAAAGGTTATACTGCATAAGTGTTAAGCAGAATATGGTTTGAAAGAAATCAGTGTCTTGTAATAACTGGAAGGATAAAAGAGTCTAAAATATCCAACTATATATAATATCTATGAAATTAAGCTGCATAATGTAATGACATGTTATGCTACCATTAACACATTATAACTATGTAATTTGGAAGGCTAATTTTTTTTTGTAAAACCACTTAACTACATAAAATTGAAAATAATGATTATTGTAACTACTTCCATTTTTTGTCTTTGGAAGTTCAAAATTAAATATGCCATATACAGTTATTTTATGGTGATGTGTAATTTTATGAAATGGTCGTATAACATGTACAGTAATTATTGACATAAAAATCCTAAATACATAAATCATCACATATAAAATCTGTTATAACACATTAACTTTACCAGCAGCCAAGGTAAGTCATTCAGCATCTCATTGACTTAACACCCAGAGTTGACCAAGGAACCCAGATAAGATGACAGGAAATTGCAAATCTCAGCTAAGATATAAAATAATAATTTCAAGGCAGCCTTGGATCTGAAACTTCTCCATTCTGTTTTCTTCTGACTTTCTAGTACTTCAGTTCTTTGAAGACCAGCATGGAAAAAAGTAAAACCTAGCAAGTCACCCCCATGGCCCTCTTAGTCTAGTTGTAATGTATCTTGCAGTTGGGTTCCCATCAGTCCTTTGGATACTATTCAACTGCCTAACTCAGCTCATTTTCAGGAATTTTATTTTAATATTCTGTCTAATTTTTTCTCTATCGCTCTTGCTAATATGCTTTAAAAATTTAGACTGTTATCATTCTCCCCATATGTCTTACTTATGACTCTGTGAAATTATATGTATACATGTCTTCCAGCCTCATAACCATTTCTATTAGTCTTCTCGGAACACTCTGTAAATTGTTGCTATCTTTTACAGAGGTCTCCTCCTCTGACTCATAAATCCACATATATTTCAGCTACTTTGGGGAAACCAACCTTTCCTGCTAATGAATCAAAATTATTAAAAGCGATATTTATTTCATGCCAGGATTATGTGAGAGGGAAAACTCAATTGTCAAACCACCAGCAAAAGTGTGAGCTTATGATAAATCAGTTTATCAAAAAATATCAATTCTTGAATTTTAAAATTTTCTTTCATTCTGAAGAAGTAAGAAATTACTTTTTAAGAAATCTTCCCTCTAGCTAAAAACTTAGAGAGATTAAGGGAATATTTTGAAATATAATATTTTCTGATAACATACTCTGTTCTGAGTTTGTAATGTTATCGTATTTTTTTATTCAAATAAATCAAATAATAACAAATATTTACAACAGTACAGCAGTAGATTTCATCAACACACTTTGAAGTTTTCATTTGAAATTCTGAAAAATCTGGGCATTCAGAGGGAAAACATTTCACAGAAATTTTTGATAAACTAATTTTTGAGGAGATAGAGCTAGAAAAGCTCCATTCTTTCACGTGTCTCCTTCACTGCACAGACTGAAAGATGATTGGCAATTTCAAAGCACTTTTAATTCTATTATACAGTATATCCTCAGAGAATAGGGCTGATGCACTAATAGGCACAGAATACCTTACAGAAAAATACAGCAGAAGAGTTTATATGAGTTATCTCATGTAAGAGCCAGGCTTTGCAGTTTAACAGGAGGGGTAGATTTTACATGTTCTTTGTAACCTAATATTCCTAGGAAATGAAATCAGTTGGGTTAGATATGGGCAACTTTGTTCATCCTGGGAGTTTGGAAGACCAGAATAGGCTAGAAGAAGAACAGAGGAGCAGGAATGTTCCTCCCTTCCCTGGACCTTGTCTGAAGGTGTGTGTGGCCAGGAACTGCACCCAATTTCCTCTATGTGCCTGATTTCCTTCCCTGAGTTGTTCTGGTCTGCAAGCTGTACCCCACCACAGAGCAGATCTGTCTCAGGCTCATTCAGTGTGCAAAGCTGAGTGATACCAAGTGTTGAAGAGCTCCCCAAGGAGAGGGGTGATAGCACAATGCCAGCATTACCAGTTCAGCATAACAAGGTCACCATTTCTCACTGATCTGAGAGGAGTTTGCAGGATGGTAGAAGCACCAAGGATGAGAGTTCCATGCTGAAAGATTTCTTTAGCAGCCAAAGAAGCACTGGAGGCCCCTGCATTTCCCCCTAGAAGGGTTTTTGCTGCTCAGGAGCCTCTATCAGTGCATTTTTCTTCCATAAATCTGGTGACTCTCTCCAGCATCTTTAAAGGATGGCCTTAACAGGCATCATTTAGGTATTTATTAAGGCCAAATATAAAAATAGTGAAGCATTTATATGAGATTTTTCATTAAACACACTACACATATTCAGAAAAATCTGGCCCAAGCAAGTTTAATGGCATTATCAGACTTTTATGCACCAGAATAATTTATTTATTCATTCATGCATGAGATTTACTCACAACATTTATTTTTTTCAAGACTTCATATTCAATGTGTCCCCGTAAATTCGGCTGAAATGGTGGAAATTGAGAATTTTAAAATTGTTAAGTTCTCTTTTCATCAAAGAAGTAGCAGTCTTCTAAGAATGGAAAGCTGAGGTGAAAGCTGAGGTGTTAGGGAAAAAAAGAAATTAAAAAAAATTAAATATTTCTGAAATATTGTCAGAAAGAGAACTCACTGAGTTCAAAATCAAAGCTGCTACTCGGAATGATTAGCCTGCAAGTGTGGAGGTGAGTGTGCTTACAGTACTGCTGTATTTTAATACTAGATTTTCCAAGTATTAGTCCTGAACATCAGTAGTGTGCTTTCTTTTCCCTATGCAGTGTGCACACTCAAATCCCATTAATGTCAGTGAGAATTTGTATCAACAGGAGACTTTAGATCCCTGGGATACTTTTTCATAATGGTCAAGACTTAGTTGAAGAAACTATGGGAGATCAATAATGCACTGAGGACACATTTTTTTCCTAGGTGTGACATACTAGAGGTTTTCTAATGTCAAAGCTCAGATAGGAAGCAGAGGCAAGCAAGAAGTGGAAATAGCAAATCATTTGGCTGGCTTGAATAGCTTTTCCCATTGACAATCTGGAGCATAATGCAGGAAATTCATCACTGATTCCCATTGCTACATTTCTGTATTTCTTTCGGAGTAATTGTGACATCCTACTGCTAACTGGCAATGTTAACTAGTGTCTGTTCTGCAAAACTGTCTCTTTGGCTAACAAAATATTAAATGGCAGGGTAGCCTCAAGAAAAGCCCAAAGGGAGCTAGGTATGGTCATGTGTTATCTGAGCAGCTTGGAGTTGAAAGGTATCCTGTGGTAACTATTCCATTCATACAGAATTTCTGCAAACAGACTTAAGTAAATGCTTCACACCAGTATCCTGCTGGCTTTTGACTGTAGATAAAGATGTTGAATGTGGTGCCTTTGAAAAGTGGGCTCTAATTTATGCAATTTGCACTATTTTTAGTGTCTGGCAGCTGTTATATCTTTTTTGTTTTTTCCTCTTCAAATAAAGGAGATCTGGGGTTTTTTGAACAAGTTGTTAATATTGGTTTACCATTTTTGTCATATCAAGCTAAGGATGCATGATTATATTATAGGAGGAATAAACTTGAAATTCTGGAGAGCAATATGTGCTATAACAGCACTGGTTTCCTTAGATCAAATCAAATAATAGTTATGGAGGGAAAACCTGCATTTGAAACTTGCTACTTTCTTCCAAAGACAGTAAGAGTTGCTACTGAGAGCAAGGTCAATGCAAAAAAAAAAAAAAAAAAAGCCAAACCAAACCAAAACAATAAGAAAAAAGCCCCAAAATAAAAATGTGCAGAAAATCAATAAATACCTGAATTATTTAAGGAAAAAATACAACGGGGTGTCTTACTGTCATGCACCATACCCTGCATTGGAGAGCAGACAGGTGGATTGTCTCTAGCCGGAGCGGGGCTGGACACTCTCTCCAGCATGCTCATTAGCAGCTCCGTGCCTGGGCTCCCTGTTAGTAGAAAGGCAGGGATCACAGCAGGGAAGTTAGATCTCAGGCTTCTCACATTCCTGCTCTATCTTAGCAAAGCTTTGCAAAGCCTTTTCTGGCAGCTCATTAGTAGGTGCACTGATGCATAAGAGAAAGTCATTAGAAGTGTTTTTCAACATTGGCTTTTGATCAGGTGACTAGTAGCTTCGTAGAGACATTTACTTACATTGTTTTCTATATGAGATTCTGTTGCTATATTGAGAATGACACACATATAAAATGTGGAAAACTAGCTTGACCTTTCTATGACAAAAGGAAAAAAGCTCCATTAGTTCCCCGAATCTTGTCTTTATATTGTCAACTATGACGTAATAGAAGCACGGAACACTCAGTCTTTTAGCTTTAATAATCTATGCCAAGTTCAACTCTAGCATTTGATTTAAGGTTATGACAAAAAGGATACTACTGCAAAGGAATACAGCTGGTGGGCCTTAAACTTTATGATTTACTTTTAGCAATAAGCATTAGATACTTTCTTTTTCTATGCAGACTGGCATTTTTAGCATTTTAAGACTAAATTTATCTGTAGGGTGAAGTAAAATGCACAGTAAAATTTTATTGGATTGGATAGGGTGGACTGCTTAAGTGCCCTGAGTAGTATCTCTGCTGGAAGGATTCCTTGTTGCATGGGAATCATTTTACTAAACCCCAAGAAAACTATGCAAGTTTAATTGCAAATACTTCTAACAAAACTTTAACTAGCATCTTGTTTTCTCAAACCTACTTAAATAGGCTGTAGAAAATGAAGTTGTGAACATAAACCAAAGAAGTTTGGTGTAAGAGTTATGCTTCAATAATGAACTTGCTTCTTTAGTTACTGGCTCTTTCTAGAGGCTCGATTGTTATGTAATATTACACATTCCAGTACGATAATACTTCTCCAATCCAAAATGCCTGTGGTGACTGTCTAGTGCCTTTGCTCTGCAGAAAAATGTCATGTTAAGTACATGCTACGACATGCAACCAAACAAGAGGAGGTAAAGTGGCTTTTGTAAAAGTTTACTGAAACAAAATACATCAGTTTAATCAGGCCTGCTTCTGGCTATGTATAGACATGACATGCCAATTACATAAAGTTCCAGCTCAGCTCAGACTCCTGCTGACTAATTCAGTGTTGATTGTTTTCCGCTACATGGCTTTGAGTGCTTGTTAAGGCTGAGGAGAAAAAGGGAGAGGGGCAACAATTGTAGGAATTCTTTGCTTCCATCAAACTGTCTTATGATTGCCAGCAATTAGTTAAGCTCCTTGGCAGTAAAATGACAAGATGGGACTTGACCAAATACAATGTGTGGAGCGCATAGGCATCTGCCCCAGCTGAAAGACATTACAATGTTTGTTAACCTTAAGGGTCATTCCTGATTCACTTCTGCAGACAGAAAACAAGATTTATATAACACAGATCAATACAGCCCTAAGACTTTCGCCATTGAGGATGCTAGATTGAGGCACTTCTCTTTATCAGTTTACCATGACACTAATGTATTTTGCCTGTTTTGCCTGGGCAGTGATGAATCTGTTGGCAAGAGAAAACAAATAAGTTCTGTTGTTGAGAGACATGTTGTCTATGATTTGTCTCAGCAGACATGCCAACTCGCTGGCCAATTCATTTCCTATTTAATTTAAGTGGCATATCTGTCTTCCCCTTTCTGGTATGTCTTTTGTCTGCTGCACACCCATACTGGCATGGCAAGAGGCGCCTGCAGTAGATCTTTTCAGGTAAGACTGATATATCTGAGGCAGAAGCAAAGTAAAGAATCAGAACACTTGACTTTTAGTATGGGATTTTTTGTAAATGATACTTTTCTCTCTATTTCCACTCTGAGGAAATCACTTTAATCATCTATTCCAGACAGATCATGGGGATTTATTTTGCATACACTCGTAACTCAGTACCCTTTGAAAATATGCCCTGTAATGTGCTGTACTGATGGGGGGGGGTATATGATGCAGCAAAAGCTAACAATATTTCTTATTTGCAAGAGCAACTTTTTAAAGATGTTATTTGCTTGGAAAATGAAATACACATTTACGGTAGTCTTTACTGGGCAGAGAGAAGCTGGGTGCCTAAGGACTACAAAATGAGTTCTGCTGGTTGTGAGACCAAGTATTATCTGCAGCAGAAAATCCTTTCTCTTGCTTCAGAATGACAAATGCAATTCTGTCTGTCCCAGGTTTGTCATTCTTTCTTTAAAGCAATTAGTTACACAGGAAGATCATTGTTTCTGGAAATAGGACAATATATAAATTGTATGTAAAAAGAATATATCTTAAAAAACCCTCTAAAGTGAATGTATGTTGAATGAGCATTTCCCTTAAGAGGCCCTACATCTGGAGGGTGGGAGCTTGTATCAGAGAGGGCCTTCTCAGCTGAATCCCCTTCAGCCCTGGAATTTTCTTACCCAGTTTGTTAACCTCTAGGGCAGGGTGCAGAGCCCATGTGCTCATTCGGGGCCAGATCCTGCCAGTCTTATTTATTTTGAGTAGTAGCATACTCCAAAGGCAGTTAGATCAACTCCAATGGGACCATATGGTTCTACTCAATGCAAGGAACAGTGGCAGAATCAGGGCCTTGGGCTTTTTCCAAAAATGCGTCAAAGCTAACAGGCATTTTGTTTGAGAACAATAATCTTCTTATAACTCTATCCTTGTTATTGTTGTGGCAATAGATTTTAGTCATTTTCATTCCATGGGTAAGAAAACCTTTTATGATTCAAGAGACTATGGCTGTGGGCACAAGTCTTCATAAACTGAATGATTAAATAAATAGAATACTTGAAATACTAAAAAAGGGAGAGAGAGGAAAGGCAGTATTCAAGTGGTTCAAGCCTGACAACTTTTGCTAGTCGGTTTAACACTTATTACCATCTACATCACTCATTACATCTACATCAGCATGTCTATTGTCCACCTACCACTGCAGTACTGCAAGTTTCTGTTTTACAGGATCATATGCTAGATGAAGAAAAACTTTACTGAAGACAGGAAAGCATCATAACTTAAAACTGTCAAACAGTACCATCATTTAGCAAGGACAGAATTCAAGCAGTGGAATAGTTAACATAAACCACACTTCTCAAATGTGTCAGCTAAATATCTGTGGCAGAACACATTAATTATAGCAGTCAGTTTACCTTTATCCTTCACAACATTTCTGATTAAAATTTCACACGTTACAATGATATGTGTCTTTTCTACAAGCTATGAAATCCACTCAACGTCAATAAGTTCTTATTTTGTTATTGAAAGAGTTGATGTATGTATAAAAAAAAGAAGACTTTTGATCCCTGACAGAAAAATCAAAAACTTAACTTCTGTTTTGGATATAGTCATGCTACCTGCATGTATTATACGCCTGTGCAAAGCAATCATTAGTAGCATTGGATAAAAAGGAATAAAAAAAGTCCCTAACTTTGCTGCCAATAGAGGGTATGTGGTTTCAAATTTTATATTTGCTGAGCTTAATTAACCCATAGATTATGTTTTGAAAGGTATGTTCAATTAACTGAATCCCTCATGAGGAATTATATACAGGAAGAGATAATCACAACATTTATCTGGTTTACAAATGTATATGCTAAGGTTAAAAATGTTCTGGTTTTTTATTCCGTAGAGATATAAAGATTGATAGAAAAATAATGTAAACCAATAATTGCAAATACTTACACAGTAATGTGCATAAAAAATTCCAATTATATTCATTATTAAGCATATAAAACTATTTTTATTGGTAGATAATTACTGATGAAAATCTCTTATTTAACATTTTATTTGCATCTAATTCACAAATTCATATATTAAATAAAGTTGCATGTTTACAACAAGGAGATCCACTGAGGCACATAAAGTATCTAAATCACTCTACAGAAATGTATCTCAGTGGAAAGAGATGGAGAGTGAAGGTACAGTGTAAACCTTTGTAATTAAAGCATAAGCACTGCTTGAATTTGGTTCATGTGTATTCTCCAAGCCAGCTGGATAAGCCTAGAAATACATTAAGCCAATCCAAAGGCAAATACATGCTGTGATGTACTGGTAATCTCCTGTATCGTCATGTACTTGTTGAAAATGAGTGTGTGATTCCATGTGTAATAAGAGAAGTTTGACAAGGGAGCAAAATCATACACTGTCAAAACAAGTGTCTGGACTTTGCCTACACATATATTTTTTGTTAATATACTTGCTTCCAAAGTGACATTTATTTGGTAGGGCAGCACCACTCTTCCCTGACAATGCATTGACTATTTTGATTTCACTGAGAATAGTTTTGACTGCGAACATTTTCTTTTACTGAGACCATTTCTCACTGACATAAATGAAATCTGATAGCCAAGGCAGGCTCTTGGCTTGGCAACAAGCCACTGGCTCAATTTTTGGAAGAATAGAGCAAAATGTTACAGAAGTAGTCCCACAGGGAGAAACACTCCTCTCTCAACGTCACCCTCTGAGGAGTGACTGCGAGTGCCCTCTCTGGCACATCCCTCCCTTGCTGGCTGGGTAGAGAAGGGAAATGCTGTGCTTGGGCTGTGCCCCTCTCTGCAGGACACAGCCCTAGGACACAGCACTGCTGGAAGGGAAGATGGTACCTACCACCCAAAGAAAAATGCAGATGCTGAGGAACACTCACTTTGTGGAATTTTTAGGCTGCAGAGCCTTGTTGGGGTTAGCGTGTCTAAGATCGCATGTGAACAAATTTCAGCATGGATGTCTACATCACTGCACTGTAGGCAAGGCTGAACCTGGACAGTAGGCTAGTCCAGTGCTCTATCTATGCTACTGTAATACAAAATTTATCTGTTACAAAACAGAAGAAGGTAAAACAAACTCTAACATTGTGTAAAGGCAGCTCAAAAGGGGATGCAACAGGATCATGTCCCAGTCAGACTGATTATTACTCTATTTTACCTTGAGTTTCATGGTCTGCAAAGTGAGGAAATAAAGGCCAAACCTTTGCCAGAAGAGCTGGAGAATGTCCTGGTCTAGTAATTACCAATATAGTGACTCCATCTCAGTCTCAAGGGCAGCCAAAGTGCTATTCAGCTGATAAATAAGCCAGGTAGTTCTTAATTTTGCTGAAAGATAAAATGTTGCTTTCCTCTGTTCTGCTATTGTCTCACTGATTGCTTCCAAGAAAATGCACAGGTTTTTGAAAGCACTTTAAGACTTTCATTTATAATGAGCTGAAGAAGGCCAGTGAGATAAACTCTCTTGTACAAATGATTCTTAAATAAAAATAGTTTAGGTAGAGTTCTTCATTCAGATCTCCTGGGAGTAATGTGTCCAAAGTAAATACCCTAAAGGCCTACCTTTTACCAAGTTCACAGTCTGTATTATCATATCTCTGTAAGGCATTGGTGCTCTAAATGATTCTGAGTTTCAGATTAGGAATTTCATTGGGCAAATAATAAAGAATTTAGGTATAGAGTGATTCTCTGTTTCCGCATCAAATCAAGCCCAACCAGCTGAAGGAGTTGCTTTTGAGTTTTGCTGTACAATGTATGTTAAAACCTCTGCTTTGTGTTATCCTATAAATAACAATACTAGAGAAAAACATGTTGAAACCTGGCTATATCAGCATACAAAACTAAAATAAGCACTTCTTTTTTGTCTCATCGCAATAGAAGACCTTTTCTGACAGGCAAATGAAGTTATAGCATCCCAAGTTTACCCAGTTGATAATGTGTAAGAGTGTGCTTCCTAAAAAGAGATTAAAATTTCATGCAAAAAGATGAGTATTTTATTATGATAATATTTTTTCCTCATTAAGTGTCTCTGTACATTCCTAACACTCACTCACTTTTTTGAGTCTACGAAAGTTGGAGACAATCTGAACTAATTTTAAAGGGGAATATGGTTTCCTCTCCCTGCAAGTACTACCCTTCCCAAATTATTCAAATGCTTTACATAACCCATAGCAATAGGAGTCATAAGTACTAGGTGCTCTTGTGCACCAGCATGACATCATCCAAACTTTCAACACCTATTTAAACTTAGCAACAATCCATACATTTTCAACACAAAAAGCACATTGGTAGGGGATTTTAAAACAGTCATTGTATTTGTGAAATTATAAGGCTCTGAGGGAACTTTTGGAGCACCAGTAGGGTGGGCTGTTTTGGGGACTCCCCTCCTTGTCTCCCTTCAGGGAGGATCCCCCTCCTAAAACCCTTAATCCCTGTAGTGTCTCTGCAACACACCAGGGAGTCAGAGTAGAGTTCAAGGTTGGACCTGCTCTGTTCATGTATTGAATACCATTTATGTTTACCTCATTTCAGAGTGCATGTGTTTATTTTTACAACAGAAGATGATCATGAGATAGAGGTGTGAAAATTTAGATAGCAGTTGATTAGTTTTAGTCAGACTGTTACAGAGCATAATGGATTTTCAGCTTTCTTTATTCTTTATCCTCTGACTTCAGGAAATTATTTAGCAGTGCTGGAAGAACAAGCTACTGGTCACAATTTCACGTTGTAGAATGCATACATAGGAGCACACCAATTAATTGAATTTATATAAAAATGTTTAGTCAATTTTAATTAGATTGAGCTATGTTGTGGCCATATTGAATTAACTTAAGCAGTGGCTTCTCAGTTTCATTGTTTTATTACAGTGTATACATTGCTGCATATTTGCCCCAATTCTTACAAAAAAGGAAAATATACCTCATGCTCCAGATAGCTTATAATAAACTCAAAATGCCAGGTTGATTTTGGTTTAATGTTTGTGATGTCAAAAGGAAATGTGGAAGTAATATTTGGTATCCTGCCCACTGGGTTAAGTTGGAGAATGGAGGAACAGCTCCTAAATTCTCCATCCCACTGAAAAATTATTCTTTCTGCAGTTTAGTGACTACAGCTGCAGCAGTGCCCTTTTTCTATTTATGCCAAGCAGGGAAACTACATAAAAGCTTCCCCCCAGCTTTTCACTGTGTCTCTCCTACCTTCTGCCTCCCAGCACAGGATTCCTCTGGCAATGCTACCTAAAGTGTACTTACATCAACTGCCTAAATGTTATAAGTCTAACTCTAGTCTGGGAAAACCTGGGCTGGAACAGAGCTTCTGCAGATCTAATACACAGGATTCTTGTAATGCAAGTGCCAGGGTGGATCATGGCATAGTGAGCAATAGGAGTCCAATTCAAAAGTGATTCTCTCCAAAGAATGACATACCGTAACACATTTGTGTGTTCTATGAAACAGTTTTTTACTCTCCATTTAAATTTGGAATATTGCTGTGTGCACTATTTGTCTTCAGCCAGTAAAAAATTACTGTCTACCTTTCTTAACTCTTACTCAGAACTCTCATTTTAATGGGAAAAAGATCTATTGCAATCTGTTATGTTGATTAGATTTACTGTCAAGGCAACTAAAGTGCACAATTGTTTATTTGTTTGTTCTTTCAGTGTAAACATTGACTGGGTTGTTAGCTCTGTTTCTTATTAAGGTTTCCCAGCAAGTCCCTTTCTAAAACTCTGTTTCCCAAGTGTTTGCCAAATTTGAACCATCTGAGGTGCATTTAGCTATGACAACATCTCAGAAGATTTGGATGTTTCAAGAATATTGTTAGGGAAAAAAAAAAGGAACAAAAATGCTGGTGAAATCTGGCAAGTTCCTTTCCTTGCAGATCCATCAACCTCATATTTCAGAATAGCAACTTGAAATTTGGCAGGGAGGCAGCCTTCCCTATCCCCGTGAAAAATCTGGCCGTGCTGTAAGCCTCGAAGAGTTACAGTTGCACATGGTGGGAGTCTTCTTCCATTTGCGCGGCTCAGTGCTGCGGGCCCCGTGCGTGGCCCGGCAGGTGCGGCGGGGTCCGTGCGCTCCCCGCGCTCCCCGCAGCAGCGCAGGGCGGGCGGGCAGCGCCCGGTGCGGAGCCGCGCTGGGGCCCCGGGGCTGGCAGCCACCAGCCTGTCAGCGCTGTGTTCGCACACCATGACACGCGGGGCTGAGCGGCACCCGGGCAGCCTGCAGGAAGCTGTCTAATTAAAATTCAAAGGTAACAAAGCCAAACCAGAGAAGGAAATGAAGTATGAGACTGGTATGAGGAAGCTGGTGAAACTGGAAGGGACTGGACAAGGAAATTATGTTCACTGTTGGTGATTTAGATTTAATTAGCTGATTCCCCCCCTCCAATTCCAATTCCCAGCACCTCCTGTCAGTTACAAAAACAAGTCCATTTGGTTCATTAAAAATGTGTGTTTCTGTACATTGAGGCATTTGGGAGTTCTTAGAATAAAAGATCATGGAGAATATATTTTGAATTTTTAATAATGAGATCCCTTTCAACATGTTCAGTGATGGACTGAAATCATTCTAAAGTTGAAATTAAATGTGAAGGCGGGGGGCTACAAATTGTATCCTACTTAGCGACCATTGCACTTATGGTTGGGTATTACTTCACTCAAGAAACCTCTTTCAGTACTACAGTGTTTCAGGAATTAGGAATTCTATTTACCAATTTAATGCAAGGCATGAATTTTCTTTATTTGTGAGAGGAATTTCTGTTTCTTTGATGGACACAGACTTTCCTGCCTTTCAGATATATGAAAAATAGGCTTTAATTTTCAATGGGTTACTCTGCAAAACACCTGGGATTTGTTTCTCAAACAAAAAAAAAGCACCATAAATGCCACATATTTAGTTATTTAAAATCATGCTACAGCATGTCATTCAGATTCACTAACTTCAGCCTGATTTAACAGTGCTTGAATAACATGAATTTCACTTCAACTTAATTAAACAGAGGCATAAGCATTTCAGGAATGATTTTGATGCAGCCTGGACACTTGAAGCCTCATTGTAATCTTACACACAAATGAGCATGCAAAATGTCACTTGAAAGGCAGAGATTTAGATACCTAAGTTGTAGAGGCAATTATCCATTTGTGTACATCAGTGCTATGTTTAAGTATACAAAATATTTGTGTGTATTCACTGAAGACCCATTGGGAGAAAAGAGCTCTTCAAAGTAATTTTCAAGCCTTTATTTAAAATGCAGAACAATTCATTTAAAACTCAGGATTTTGAAATGCTGATAGTAGAAGATCAACATTTTCTATTAGTTAAATAGGACAATAGGAATCAGAAAATCAGAGTGCAGCATTGTGTGTGTGTTTGCATGATTAACTTATTGATTCGGTTTGAAATAAAGAGGGGAAAAGGGTGTCAGATAATATGCCAAATTTCATTGTAAAGAAGTTTTTATCATATGATGGCTCTTTGGATTAATTTTACTGCTGCCATTAATACAGCTAGAGGAGATAAAAATAAAAAATGTTTGTGTTATAAATGGAGCTATTTTTGCAAACTCATTCCCCCCAGCCAAACTTTCAGCCACACCTGGGGAGGATGCGACACAATAGCACTGGGACACTGACAAACTCAGTTATGTTACAGACAATTGAAAATTACACTGGCTTTTCCCACTTATTACCATGTAGCTCTGCCTCTGTTACCTGGACCAGGAATATTTTGTTTCACTAGATCCCAATCCTGTAAGACAGCTCTGTCATTTTAATTTGTCACTCTTTGTGTACTGCATGGCACAGGAGTCTCGTCGCCCCAGCCGAATGCCATAGGCCACTGCTCAGTAGAGAAACCTGTCATGGGGGATAGCAAAGGTAAACACCACAAAACAGAAAGTTTATGGTTGAAATCACTTCCCAGGGCTCCATGCCCACAGGCTTCACAGGTGGTGTGATCACCTATGGCTGAGTTGGAAAAATCCATGACTTCAGCTGAGAGGTAGGCACACATCTCTCCCACTGTCCCCTGCCTCCGCCACAGCTGCTGTGCAGCCATGTCACTCATGGGAGGTAGCAGGAGGGGACTGAAAATGAAATTAAAGTATTGATAGTAGGAAGAGAAGTTGTGGTTGACATGATGCCTGAAAATAGCTCCAGGATCTCTGAAGTAGAGTTGACAGCAAAAGAAAAGGTCTGGCAGAAAAACCCAAACAGACTAGGGATGATCATACATCTCTGAAACAACCAAGTGATCCCAGGTCACTGGTGACAGAAGTTCCAAGCCTTTCTCCAAAGCAGGAGCCAGCCCAAAACTAACACGACCATGGTTCTTTCAGGTTTCTCCTGTTACTCTTAACAGAAAATTGTGGAAGTTAAAGAGAGTCAAGAAAGAAAAAATTCATAGCATGTTTACTTCTTAAAAATTGAGAGGGTGAAACACAGATCTTCTTTTCCTGGCGTGGATTTTTGGTTCACCCTTTGGTTCACCCCGACTGAAGCAATTAATCAAAACAAATGAGGCAGCAGATGTCTGATATTAGCTGACTTCAGACTGCAGCATGCTGACTGTCTTCAGGAATTCCATTTACCACACTATGCAGGGCATGCTGTGGGCTGTACTCCCATATCTTCAGGAGTCTAAACATTATTTTGAAGTATGTCTTATTGGTAAACTACTGATTAGAAAAAGGGAATGGCTTATCTTTGGTTTTATTGGTTAGGATTTGTGGAACCTCTATGTGGCTATGCAGATGTAATGAGATTCAAGGTGGTGTTATCAATTACCATCTGTACCAAGCCTTTCCTTACATTTTATGAGAGGAGGACCATCCTGTAAACAGATGTAAATCAAATAATCAGAGTAAAAATACCTCAAACCTAGGGATTAGTAAGTCCTTGATTGTAAAAATTCTGAATTTACTGTCAACCATAAGAAAACCAGACATATTCCAATAGATAAACCGAAGCACCTTATCAAAGGCAATGGCTAACCCAAATTTGTAAAGATGAAACTTAGAGGGAAAAGAGATTCAATTTAGGATACATTCCAAAAAACTGGAGACAGGATTTTCTATGATTAATATAAAAGAGCTATGCTACTTTGGCATGGTCATGTAATTTTGAGATTATTTGGCTTAATTTGACTAAAACTCTTCATTGCTAAAGTGTGCAGGTGGGATTTATGCTTGCTTGTCCTCAAATCATCTTTTGTATGTCAGATGGTACTTTCAGAGCAATGTAAGCAGAAGACAGCTACAAAGTACCTACCATGGCTTCAGCTGTCAGAGAGCTGATCTTGGCCTTCTGAGAAAGCCCTCAACATGAGCACAGGCTATTTTCTCTCTCCTGTTCACGGGTGGTTTGTCTTTATTAGATACTCATCCTAGAAAAGAAAAGGGGAAAAAAAAAAGAGGCATCAAATGAACAAGAGTTTTTATTTCTTCTCCAAAATTGATCCCTGGACTTTTGCTGTAAGCTTTGTCCTCCAGAAGAATCTTCAAATCCACAGAACAGTTAATAACACCTCCCTGCTAATATGACTTCAAAGAGCATTTCTGTGCAAGGTTTAAGAACCTGGTATGAGGATGATTCAGCAGTCTCCTTATGCAGATTTCTAGGATCACTGTCTTTTTACAGCAACTAATTATGGAAAAGTTTGTGAGATTTACTGAGTGTTTAGGAGTTTTCTGTATCCATTCGAAGGGGTAATTTGGCAAATTTTGCCAAGCAAATTAACGCACTAGGAATGGCATGAAAATTAATGAGGAACTGGTGAACACCAAGTTTGGAATGGATTAAGTAGATGTTGAAATGAGAACTTCAACTCTTATTTTACAAATGGAGGAAAAGAAGCAAATAATTTAAGTGATTTCACTGAGGTGACAAATGAAGTTACTAGCAGGATGAAGATTCATAGCCATGGGGAATTTGACATGAAATGACATTTCATTTCAATAGGAATTAGCTAATCAATTAACACACCCCAAGGCCCTTGTGGCACACCATGGCTGTGGGCACCATGGACGTGGCAGCTTGTCTGCTGCTGCCAGCCCATTGCAGCATCTGCCAGCTTCTGTCCCAGGGAAATGGGATGTGCTGGTTGCCATCTGTAAAGCAACACCTCAACAGGAAAGGCACTGTGCTATTTGACATCCCAGTAAAGCCAAGTCCCTGATGTCAGGATAGAGACTGAGTGAAGCCATCCAAGGACTCAGTAGCTCATCCATCCTTAAATGTGCGCCATGGTGTCTATGTGGGCCATGGTGGGCTACAGACCACACACAGCTCTGTGCACATTCCAGAGCCAGCACCCAGCCTGGACCCACTGCTTCTCCTCCAGGACCTCCCTGCACATCCCAGCTCTCTGGCTGCCCTGTAATTCCATCATTGATGAAACCATTCTGTGCTGCACCATTCCTCTGCCCTGAGAGCAGCACGTGCTGCCAACACCAGCTCTCATTTAACTCATTTGCAAATGTCCTCCCAGTGCTTGGAGGATTTTTTTCAACTGGCTTAGTTTGGTTTTTAACTCTGAGAGCAAGATCTAAAAGACAGAAAAGAAATACTTCTTTTAAAAAGGTTGAGTGAATCCCTCCTCCCTTTCCCACAGATCCACGTCCCTCTCCCATGCTGCTGTGTGGCCAGAGGGGTGCTCTGCTCCCTTCATCCAGCTCTCAGCAGCAGCCTGAGCAGGGGTGGCTGTGACTGACACATCCCTACTGGGTCATGTCCCTTCAGACCCTGGATATTAATATCCCTACCAGAGGTTTAATAACTTCTCAACTGGAGAAAAAGCAAGAGAAGTGCCCAATCTCCATATCCATCCTCCTTACCCAAAGTCTGTTTGAAAAGCAGACCAAGAGCTGTCCTGAACACCTTCTGGGTTTCCATCTCCATTTGCCTCTCTTACATTTCATGTTCTATAATTATTAGGCATTGATGTTGATGCTGCTTTTTGCCTCTTTTTTTCCTTTTCTAATTGAGAACTATATTATATAAATATAATGAGCATGGAAAAATATTAAATGATTAACTGTTTGTTTGTACACCTATGAAACACTCTGTAATGAGATTAGGCTGAATCCCTAAAGAGTCATTAACTTGCATTATATTGAAGTATTTATTATTGTGGCATATGTAATGGATAATATTTGTTTACATTTTTAATTACTCACATTTTCAGCCAAGAAAATCTCAAAGGATAATGTCTCATTTACAAGTGTCCTGGCAAAAGACAGCATAATGTAGTCACACATGACCAACAATTCCGTGATAACTATGCATTGGTTTAAATATGAATTTCAAGTAAAGACAAAATTATGGTAAACAATAAAAAAAAAAAAAACAACCAAAAAACTATGACACCGTCTGTGTACAAAAAACCCCCAAAAACCATAAAAACTTTAATTAAGCAAACTTTTCTCTAGCTGCTGTGTATATTGAGCTTGTTCCATGGCCCAGTGAAGTCAAAAGAAAAAAATTCCATTTTCATCCACAGTGTCCAAGCTGGGACCACAAATAGTGTAACAAGTATGTGACAATTTGTACCTTCAGAATTTCACAATACATTGAGTTCTATGATTGGGGTGAGGAAAACCTTTTTTATTTTTTACAGAAAGTGAATAACTAAATAAAAGGCAATAAAATTTAATTGAAAACCTTCAATTTTTCAAAGTTTCTTCAGGAACTTGCAGTAAGTCTGCTTGGATGATAACCTCTCCTTATCTGAATCTGCCAAGGGATGAGCTATATTAGCCCTGACACTTAGATCAACCTTGATGTATTTTTGGTGAGATTCTCAGAAATATTCTTCACAGAGCTTAATGTCAGAAAATTGATCCAGCAGTAGTGAATGACCCATTGTCTCAATCCTTGTTCACTGCAATTCTAATTTGTATAATTTCAGTATTCTTCAAGCAGACTTTTTGCAATAATCTGTAGGAAAAAACCCTTTGGGTTCTTATATAGAAAATAATTATTTCTGTTTTTTATGGAGACCCATCAAGAGGGAAACAGAGAATTTCTTCCTAAAACCAGTAAGAATATATGCATTTTAGTAGAAGGATCATGAGGATTAGAATTTTGGAATACATCCTGCAAGTGAGCTGAGCAACAGCTTCACTTCTTGGTATTTCTTTCTAGACTTTGTAGAAGATTCAGTCCCTTTTCTATTTTTTTGCCTGAGGGGTGTTGCCATATGACAATAGGACAATATTTTGTTCCTAGCACTGTGTTAAACACACAACCAAAAACAAGAAGGTAAACTATATATTTGACCTTTGCAAAGCTCTATTTATACAGTAGAAGCCCTTAAATCCTTCTTGTGGCATCATCAGAACTTAGAAAAATTCAGCCTACCAAGCAAAAAATTGGTAGCTGTTTACAATCTTTTCAATTCTTCTTGCAATAGAGACTTTCTGATTTCTCACAATGGCTTTCTTTGCAACTAAACCTCATAATATTTGATTGAAAATGCTGTTGCTGTCTGTTAAACCTTTCATAGTTTGGCAACCTTCTTTGAAAGTCCCATTTCACTTACTGGAACGGACTTCCCAGGGAAGTGATTGAGTCACCATCCCATTTTTTCTTCTGGTGACAAAATGTACTTTGTTATTCATCTGGGCTACAAAACCAGTCAGTAATTTAGCATTTTTATAATGTATTTTTGGTCTTTACAGAGAGAAGTGGACCTGAACTGAAACTGAGACTTTATTTCAGTGTAACTGAAATATCTTTGCAGGAAACCCTTTCTTCATTAGCTAGTTGCAGTTTTTGAAATAAAGTAGCCTGGCAGAACAAAACACAACACATTCCTAGCATTGTTTGAATAAAAAAAATCCATGCACCAAGTTTGTATCATAGTGACTGTGGTGGAAGGAGGATATGCCATGCTACTTAATATCTTTGAAACCATGCTCACGTCTTTAAGAGAATGTGTAAATCTCTCTCTAATTAATTGTAACGGAGTTTAGTTTGCCCATTGAGAGGAGCATAAACCCTTTAATTGCTACATTCTAGGATTCTCTGAGTCCCCAGCCAGCAGTAACCATTTGATGTGTATCATGTCAAATGCGATGCTTCAAAATTAGTTTGATTAAAAATACGTAAAGTTAATGAATTGTCAAAAACCCAATGTTCTTTAGAAGGCACAGTTTTAAAAAGATGTCTATTTTAATCTTCATAATATAACTGTCTCTGGTATTTCTGTAATTTGGTAATGCTTCCAGACACATTCACGGTGGTCATCTTTGATCATATAAATTCAAGAGATTCCAAGGCTTTTTCAATTTGCATAAAAAACAAAGAAAGCATTGTCAGAAATCCCCAAATATGCATTTTGAATCAAGTTTCACCTAAGTGCTATACAAAGACTCAGTGTCTTGATGCTAATTTATTGAAAATGCCTTGGCCTTTAGGAATTTCCCATTGGCACTTAGCAGAGCTGAGCTCAAAGTGGCAATGGCAAAAAACAGCCATCAAAACTGTGCTCATGCTGACATCTAAGCTTGAGTGCTCGAATTATGAGTGCCTTGAAACAAAATACTGCAGGAGGAAAAATAAAACATAAATGCTTTAGGTGCCAAGATTTCACTTGAAAAGGAGAGAGGGGAAAATAAGTTTGGGGTTTTTTAGTGAAATCAAATGTACTAAAGACTTAGCACCAAAAAAGGATTTAATGATAGATATAAAAGTTTTGATGTTTTATGCACAGCTCTAAAGTCAGTGTTTTATATCTATAATTTTTGCATATACATAACCATATTTAGATTTCGACATATGGTCTGTAAATAACATATGTAAGCTGGATCGTTGAGTGAGATGATTTTTTTCCTGCTGAATGTACGTGTTTATTTTATGAGCAGAGACGTGAAAAGTTCATTCATGTCAAAATGTGTTGCTAAGTATAAACATGCTGCTTCACTTTAGGCAGGATCAGGAAAGACCCTGGGTGTGTAATCTTTGAATTGACTCTATGCTGATGTTGCCCAGGTTTTGTATTACTAAACTATGGCTCACAACAACAACAAAAATTTAACCTTTAAATAGAGGCACCAAAATAATTTAAAACAGATTGGAGGGTTTAAAGGGCTCCAAGAATAAGCAGCTCATATTTCAGTTCCTCCCCTCTAGGGCCTACCTATTTGGTGTTCAGAGTTCATCTCATATTGCAGCTGCTTATGTTCACATTTTCTGCAGTGTGTGGATGAAATTTCCAAGGAAAAGAAATAGAAACAACAAAAAAACTAAAAATATACTGCATTAAAAATATCTTCCCTAAAACAATTGTTGGGCTGTTATTGGGCAGGGAATAGGACAAATCACCCAGAGGCTTTTAAGTAAGAGCAGGGGAAAGAAAAAACCCAGAAAAGGGTGAGAAAGTGTGGAGTTTTAAAGGGGCTTTTGGTTTCAGGGGACATTTTTTATTCAAAGTTCTTCCAGGTTATGGAGACCATTATTTTTTTTTTCTTTTATTAAAAATTTCTTTGTAATTCATTTAGACTTTCTTGCCACTGGGCACAGACAGATAACAACAACAAACAACGGCACTCTGTATTTATCACTTTATTCTGTTTTACAGTGTATCTCTGATTATGGAAACAATACATTTTTTGCACCTTCCTTTGGTTACTATTTGTCAAGAGTACCCTTTATAAACAATATATTTTCCCATTTTAATAAAAGGCTAGAGCTGCACTAAATGCATAAGATGGGATTTGAAACAAAAACCCATCAGACTGCTAAAATAAGGTTACAAGGCCTTCATTTCTACAACACCATCTTATGAGTTAAAAAGCCTTCCATCTACTACATTTTCAGGCCCCGCTATTCAAATGTAAAAGCCATATATCTATTTAATTAATGAACAAATTTCCCTCCTTTCACCAGCATGCCTTGCCATGTAGTCCTGCAACCAAAGTGATTGCTCTTGCAAACATCCCACTCACTCCAAACAATTTGTACTAAATAGCCAGGCTCCAAGGACATTTTCTTCCTTACAAATAATCTATTCCATTTTTCTTTAGCCCGTCCTTATGCATATGTAAAGGTATTATTACGAAGGACCCAACATCCTTTGATGACTGAGGAAAATCTGCCCTCTTTGAAGTCTATGTGAATTTTCTTTTTCAGCTGCAGGAGAGGGAACCTCACCCCATCTGTCTAAGTCTCCCTAAGTAATTCACATGGCTTGGGTCCAAAAAGAGGTGAGCACTGTGTTCAACAGTGAATGGTAACCTCACTGGTTGCTGTAACTGGATCCAGCTGTAAGTCCCCAAAGGTCAATATGGTTGTAGCTTCTCATATGGTCCTTTCCTTGAGCCTGCCTGGAGACCTCTGTACTTCTCTTCTGCTGTACCTCCCACACTCTTCTTGAAGTAGGGAAGAATTTTCATTATCTGAGGAAGCAATCCTTTTGACTTCTTCCAAGGCTAGCCAAACCAGGCATGGCTGTCATTACTGAGGTACCCAGAACCTCTCCTGTGGATTTAACAGTGATAACACCCAGGACTTGCTTTCCTTTTCAACTCTTCTACTCATTTATTCAGAAATGTCTTCCTTCTGACTTGCATTAATAGAGTGAAACATACAGACCAGGAAAACTAATCTACTGTAATAATGTTTTAATTAATAATTAGATACAGCTTGTTCTCTCAAGATGAAAATATTTCCATTATGACTAAATCTTTATTCTAGAGAAGGACTAAAATATCATGATTTGTGTTCTGAACCATCAAGAGAGTACAAAAATCAGAATAATTTTGACAGAATAAGTATTCCAACAGTGCAAAAGTGTACTTCGGCAGTGTGTCAGTGGAAAGGGAGTACAAATTTCATGAACCACAATAAGGCCAGCTCAGTTCTTCCAGCTCCTCTTCCAGGGCCAGATGTCTCCAGATATCAAAACTAGCTTGCTTACATATTCCCCTGAAACTCGTATGTAGTGTATCTAATATTTCCTAGATCATGTCTATGCTATGTCAGCTCTTAGCAACTGACTTCAAATACGATTTGCTACCATCTGAAACTGGGATTTGCATCTGACTTTAAATTCAGTACTAGTTTCAGAGCAGTATCATACTAGAGTCAGCTAATCTCATTTCGCTTTCACAGTGTTTCTAGATGTCTGCCTGAAGATTAAAACACTCATGAAAGCAGCTGGAGAACTAAGCAATCACAATAGCACCAAACAAGTTTATTCTTGATCTGCAATATCATTAGAAAATTTGGGGGATTAGTGTTCATTACGTATGGTATATATTTGTCTTTATTTTCTACGTACTTATCTGAAAGGTTAATGAAAATGCAGATGCAATGGTTCCTTTCTATGGGTTTACCTTCCACGAGTGCCAGTTTTCAGACTAATTGATTATGTCAGAAGCTCTATAAATATCAATAGCATATGGAAAGGTTAAGCCGAGGTCTCCACATAACTGGATTCATACTCTTTATTGATGGTACAACCATTATCCAACCATAATGGAAGTGCTTTGAGTGTGAAATAGAGTAGAACATTGGATAATTTTCACCAATGACTGACTGGGGGAATCAAACTGAATGACTGACTTCTGCAAACTAATGGACAAATGTATGATGTACAGTAAAACTAGAATTTAAAAAAAAATCAAGAATAATGTAAAATTAAATGTATGTAATCATTGTTTGGTCAGTTGTAGTTTAATACTATTTAGGATGCTCTTCAGTCTCCTCTGAAATAAACAGTAGGAGGCTGTATTAGAGTGACATCTTGCAAATAAGAGAAAGTGGTTGACAACACGTTAGTTTTCCTTGACAGGTCCTTTCTAGCTTGGAAGAATATTAGGAGTCTAAATCTAGTTCTAAATCAGGATTTGATTGTGCTATCTTTTTTTAGGATGTTAACAGCAATTTTTCTGAATGGCTTTATTGCTCTCTGTTAGTTTTCTTCTTTATTACCTCTGGTGGGGTTTTTTGGCACAATACAGAGGAGTCAATCCAACCCCTAAGTGTCATTTCCCTGATAGCTCTGGATAGCAAAGAGAGCCTGAAAACAGTGTGGCATTCTCACTGCCATCACTCCATGTGGTGGTAGTGCAGGAGGGGTATTGCTGGTTCACCAGTTGTTACAAAGAAGGCTGGATTAGTTTTTGAAAAGTTTGAGTAGTTACTGATGTATGTTCTACATGCTGTGGAACAGCTAGCGAGTCATATTCAGTTTGCCACGTGGAGCCATAACCCCATTTTCATGCTCAAGGCTAGATTGCACTTGGACTGTTCCCCCACCACTCTGTTCTTTCCTCTTTGGAAATGATCTCTGTGTCCAACAGGTTTTCCAGGAAGCGCCAAGACTGTGTTACATTGCAGATAATAATTTCAAAACTACAGAGTAGTGCTTTGAAAATAAAATCACTGTAAACACACCAAAATTTTTTAACCAGCTGAAAAATGCAGCTAAAAATCCTGTATATTTCCACATCTGGACTGCTTATTTCAGTAAGAGGTATGGGACAGTGGTTCAGCTGTTTGCATTAGAAATGAAAAGAAATGCTCTTTTCTCAGTAGTCAGTACATTTTCTTTTTATGGAAAAAATATACGACAGCAATTGCAATTCATTTTAATGTGTTTTTCTCTGATAATGAGTGTGCTTAGACCTCATTTACCATATAAATTTCCCTTAAATTTAGTATATAGCGGCATTAGGAAATGCTGCCTTCTTTTGGTTTTGAAATATTGCTAGAGAGACTTTAGGGGAAAACTAGGTATAATCAATTCCATCTTTAACATCTGTTTCTAACTGCATGAAGCTTCGTGTGCGAGTAATATTCCCATACTGGTGAAAGCAAGAGTAAAATTCCTTTTGAGTTTATCCCAATTGATCAGGCTATTCCTGTAGGACTAGATTTCTCCACCTTCACTTGATCATGATCCACACTCCACGTGATCTGACCCAAAACAACCTGCTGGAAGATGTGCTTCACTCTGACCCCTGATTCTCCAAAATTTACTGTGTCATCCAATTGATACAGAGTTTATCTCTATCTTGGAGAGATTGGTTTCTCCTACAGTTGAGAAGCCATGAGTGACTTTATGCCAGATTTACTTTTATCATTTGCTAAGCATTGTCTACATCAGCCTTTGAGCTTTATCAGCTAGGCACCCATGAGGTGACCCTGGTTAGACTATTTGCATGAGCAGGACAAACTGCTGCAAGCTGTGATATGTGCAGCCTGTTACTCTGTCTGGGCACAGAGTTACTCTGTCCCACATCAGCTGGGAGCAGCTTTGGGCACACTGTTGAGTAGGAGCAGTGACTGATGGGCCGGTTCCAATGGGAAATGCAGGAAAACTTTGATGAAAAGCATGGCTACAGATGCTTCGACATTCCTTGTGTCCAAATTTTCATTGGCTCTTTACAACTGTTAAGATGAGAATTTACAGTGGACACATAGGGGGAAAATAGAGAGCTGTCTTTCCTACTACTAAGAGTGAGGTGGGGGGAATATCTTTTAGCTTTTGACATGAATATAATATGATATATTCTTGATGATTGTCATCCAGACCAGTCAAAAAATGAAAGGTCAAATCCAATTCATTTTAGTCATGTAAAGAAGCCTACAAAGTCAGTTTGACTAATGTTCTTCAGGGAGAGAAATTTAGCTTTGAGCATTATCTGGAGCAAAAGGAAGTGTAAAGCCATTGCTTTCTCAGAATTGCTGTTAAGGACACTAAAAAAAGCTTTAAAAATGACTTTGAATTGCTTCAGTTAAAAAAGTGCAAGAGTTTGACTGAAGTAGCTGAAGAGTACATTAAGACCCAGATTTTCCTGAGGTCCAGCAAAGACTTAAACCCTGTAGAACACCATGCACTCTCAAGGCAAATAGTATGGTCCCATGCAGACTGGTGCTTCATCCACCCTCTAAATGGAAGAAAGCTGCTTAAAATTACCTCTGTCTAAGTCACCAAACTGCGCAAATTATCTCTAAAAAAACCAGCATAAATAAAATGCTGTTTTATTAAATGCACTGTTTTTTGTTTTTTTTCCATTGAGAAATGTGAAGGTCATGGGAATAGTAATTTCTTTTTCAAATTTTGAAAATAACATAAAGCTATTGCCATGACATGAGTCACTTTATTTCTGAAAGCACCTCCAAATCCTCATAAATAGATAATTCAGTGCCTATGTTGTTGTGAGAATATCCCTGCTTATGAACTGTGCTTAAATTACCTTGTACTACCCCAATTAGATTCACAACACACCTATATTGCAAAAGGCTGTTTTCTCTCTCAATTAGTTGAAAAGGATTAGACACACTGATAGATAGCACTAAATGCTAATGGGTCAGATCCTAAAGCCATTTCACTGTTTTCATGCTGCATTCTGCTGGCATTGATTTCGCTGGAGTGCTGAGGAAAACCCGAATATGAACATCAGTATGCAGCTCAATATTTTATGGGTTTTCTTCTCTTGGCTTTTAAAAATATTCTCCCTCTGCTATTCTTTAGCCAGAAGAGCAAAAAGAGCTAGTTCCAGCCCTGACTTCAAAAAAAAGGCTGAGTGACAGTACAGAGGCTTGAGGAAATCACAAGTTTATATGTGGGCTTTTTTATCGTATCTAATGGCAAAATTAAAATTAGTTCCCAATTAAAAGAGAAAAGTACAAGTACAATCTGAGAACAGAAGATAAAGGGTGCCATGAAGAGAAGATTATTAAGCAGCATAGTATAACAGGACCCCAGGTGCAGAAGGGCCTCATTATACTCACATTCTTGTGCTGCAACATACGGATGTACAGTAAACCAAGGAGAAAAAAAAAATATTCCAAAGGACAGTTTTACACAGTGGCTACATTTGAGATGAGTACATGTTTTTTGAAGACAGACCATAACAACTTGGTTTTTACTTCCAAAATACAGTGGCACATTAATTGCTTGATCAGCCAAATGAAACTAAATGTAATTAAGACTAGTGTGGGGTTAATTTGGTCCATAATTATGTTATATAAAGTAAATGAAAATTGTTTCCTTCCTAAATTGCAATTCATTACAATTACAGATATTAAAATAAGATACTATAAAATTACATGAAGCATGTACACATTAATAGCCATTAGTAATAGCTTGATATTTCTATCCAAGCAACAGTTTATTAGAATGCCAAAAGGTTATATTTGACAACTCACACGACTGATTTTTTTACTCATCCTTTCTCCTCCTCTAAGAAATTCAGTCTTCTTACACACAAAACATATGCCATGTCATATTTGTGCATGTTAGGCATATTAGTTTAAGATTAAGATTTGTTTTAACAATATTGCTTACTGTTCATGAAAATACTCAGGTTTGACAGCTGTATCTGTGGAACAAGGCACACCAGTCTTGGTGGAGAGGAGCTGCCTCTCCCAGCACAATGCAGTGCTTTGTTTCGGGCACAAGAACTTCTTGGTAGTAGGCAAATGCAGACTTAGATCCTTTTGCCTCCCATTTAACTTAAGCATAAATTTAAAGCTAAGCCCATGCTTAATGGTTTTGCTAGGCTTTAGTAGCTTTTTACAAGGACTGGAGTATTTTGTAGAATTGGAGCCACTGGCTCTATACACTGAAATCAATGGCAATGGTCATGGTGTGCAGGGTCTGACCTGTACGTCTTATGAGACGAAATATCTCTAGGTATTTCTACAAAGAATTGTAAACTTCAGGGTATCACATTTTGACCACTCTTGTGAATTGATTTCCCACTGTTTCTTTTGCTGAAATTTTTCTTTCAGGGACAGAAAATGTCTAGAAACAACATTTTAATATCAGACAAAAAGAGTGACAAAGCAGTGCTTTTGAAACCATAGCATCCATGTGATTTTTGAGCTGGTGCTGAATGACGGACACTAGAAATATATGTGGTATTTTAAGTTCTTGTGTACATAAGATAAAAAGCTACAGGCACAATAATTTTTATGCACCTAGGATACTGACTGAAATGAGGGGACAAATAGGAAATGCAGGATGAATCTTGTTGTTAGGGTCCTTCAACTCCAACATGACCACATTTAGTGTCAAAGACATGAAATCTCTAACTGCATTGCACAGCTGGGTATCACATTTAACCACAAGGATTAGGATGTAATCCTGTGATTTCTGAACATCCTGAATTTCTGAAGTACTTTATACTTGCAGACTCAGGATTTTATGTTCCTCGAAAAGCGGTAAGCACACAAGTTTTATTCAAATGATCTACAATTGTTTTCTTCCTTGCATGAAATAGTAAGACATCCTTTGTTAAAGGAAGAGACTAGGACTATTGAAGTGCCTTGATTTCTTTTGCAATTCTTTTGTACGTACTGCTTCTAGATTTGCAAGCTTCAAGTAAAATGTATTTTAAAAATAAACTCACTGTCTCTCTTCTCTTTATAGCAACTCAGGATATTTTGTTGCTAGAATGAGGTTATTCCCACTGACAGTAAATAGATTTGTTTCTTAAACATTAATTCTGCTAATTGAGCATTTCATAAAAGTGGTTTATAAACTGATGATAAGAGATCAGCACCCTACAGTGTTGCTTATACCTGTACATAACATTAATACTCATTTAATAAGCTGACCAATAAAAACATTAGGTAGAATATCTTAATGATGATATCTTACTTTCAACAAACTGAGAGACATGTTTTGCAATATTTAATTGAGCAAAACTCCCAGTGGCTTCAGTGAAAGGTGTTCTTGATTAAGGACTACAGAATTTCACCTTAATAATATTTATCATTTATGCATGGAAATGTAGGGTGATAACAGTTATTAGCATCCCAGGTAAAGTAGCTCATGCAAATTATTCTGCTATTAAGAAGTCAGCCACATTGTATTTAATACCCCCAAATAGTTATGTATATTTAACAGGGAAATGACAATAGGAAAAAACAGATTTAGTTCAGATGTGGGGCTGCTATGTAAACCAATTATCTATCCTGAGGGAAACAGCTCTGTCTAC
This sequence comes from Serinus canaria, assembly GCF_022539315.1. Taxonomy (NCBI): domain Eukaryota; kingdom Metazoa; phylum Chordata; class Aves; order Passeriformes; family Fringillidae; genus Serinus; species Serinus canaria. Next base: position 17,120,141 of record NC_066321.1, read on the forward strand.
AACTACTTAGGCTCTAGGGCCTATTACAAATCCTGGAGTGGGCTGTTGTTTCAGTTCTCAAGGGAATCTACCACGTCATACTGGAAATGGTTGACAATAATTAGAAAGCCTGCTCCTGCCAGTACTGAGCACATTTTTAATACCTTTCTAAGTGTTATGGGAGATAATATATAAGGCTTTTAGAATTCCAGTCAGGCTAAGGTGAACCATGGAAAGGACAACTACACAATAGCCCCAAACTGGACTGTGACAGGCTAATTATTGTGGCTTCATTATAAAACCTCTTTTTGCATAGGTCACCTGGGAAGTGTAATTAAAAATGCATTATTGGTGTATATTTTTATTGAAGCAATTAAATTAAAAAGCAAAAAAAAATTATTTGACGAGCAAATAATAATGTTGGTCAACAGCATTTATCCAAGAAAGAAAGAACAAGTTAGTGGTTCATTAGCAGTAAATATGTTAACTGGAATGCCGTTTGAAAAATGAGCCATAGAACAGCTTTTAAATACTCAGATTAAAGGATTTATAATGTCAAGTTTAACACGGAAATTATAGATAGTATTACATTGCCATGAGTAACAGCACCTTTAATCTGACTTAGCAAAAGGATTTACTGCACATGGTATGATTTTCACAATTAGACAACTATAAATCTATCTGGCACTGAATGTCTCTATCGGCCACGTAGGGGTATCAACACACACGTGTGCAATGTGAGCATTCCTAGCTGGACATGCTCACATACATGTAGGAACATGTAGAATTGGATTCTGTAAAACTGGACAGCACCTGCTGCAAAAAAGCCTTTTAGCAATTCCTACTTTGAGCAAACAGATCTTAGGGAGTCACTGTTGAAATTGTTGAAATTTTCCTGGCATGGAGCTGTAAGGAGGTCCTGGAAGCATGAGGAGAGGCAAGGGAATCCCCCTAGGAACTTGGCAGGATCACCATGCTGACAGCATCATTTTCCTGGACAGCAGTGTGTAGTTACACACTGCTCAACAAAGCATAGCTCTGCTTACACAAACCACCCATACAACACACACATAGTAAAGGCAGCTCTTCTCAGAAGGGGTTACTTGATAGAGCACACACTTGATGACTATGATATGTCAGATATGTCCTGAGCAAATCTTGTTGGCTGTGCTGCTCAGAATCAATACAGGAAGTATAAGATGGGTGGCTTTACAGTAGTCTCAGTTTGCAGGCTGTGGAGTTTTCAGCAGTTGCAGAAAAGACGTATTTGAGACTCTCAAAGTTAAGTTCAGTCTTTCTCTCTCAGAAACCATTTGGTGTTCCTTAATGCCATTCACCCCAGCTGCACATGGAGCTCTGGTTATGCATGTACCAGAGACTTATACACAAGCACAATTATATTTTCTTCCTTTTATTCTTCTTCTGGTAGCTCCCTCTTAACCTTTTGTTGTCTATAGCATTGTCCTGGCACTGCCAATAGTCACACAGTCACCTAAAATCTCCTGAGATGAGAATGTCTCCTCCTGTATATACTCCAAGTTTTTACCCTTTATTCCACCTGTTATTTTTATTATTGAGTCATTTCCATAACACTTTGTGTCATAGCTTTATTCCTGACCCATTCTCATAAACTGTAAAGTGATAACTCGCTACTTAACATTTTCCAGATAATTTATGAATACATTGAACAGCAGAATCCCAAGTGATCTCTCCAGTGGAATTCTGTCAGTAACTGTCCTTCTCTGTGAAAACTGACCACTTACTGTTTCCCTTTGTTTCCTTTCTTTTCACCAGTTGCTAATCCTGAGGAATACCTTCCATTTAGCCCATGACTAATCTTCAAGTTTTTGTTTCTCTAGGAGTCTTTGGTGAGGGATTTTGTTGAAAGTCTGTTGAAAATCCAGTCACACTGTATCAACTGGCTGTGTTATCCATACACACATTGATGTGATCTAACAACTATAAAAGATTTTGGGGCATGACTGCTGTACAAAAGTTAATCTTGATCTTCTTCCCATATGACACTGATGTTTTGTTACAGTCTCTACCTTTTTACCTGACAAAAAAATAAATTTCCAAGCCTGCAATAACTAGCACCGCAGGAACTTTAGTGAAGATCAATGTTGCATTAATCACACTTTTCTCTGGCTCTGTGGATGCTTTAAACCAAAGCACCATTACTGTGCTTCACATATCAGTTCTCAGATAAGTTGGTTAAAAATCATCTCACCTTTGAAATTTCTTCTCATCCCCATCTGCTAAAATGTCCTAACATTTTGTCTGTTGTACAGATACCATAATTTGCAAAAAACTTCCCAGTTCCTTGCCTTTCCAAACTGGCACTGGTGCAAGTCTTCTGATGTATTTTTTAAAGTAAAAATCAAAGTAGTGTTATTTTGGTTTTTGTTTTAAATTAGTGTTTGTCTCTGAGGTCCCTTTTCACATTATCTCTGCCCTTTCTATCTCTCTCCCTCAGTTTTGCTTTCAGTACCCACTTTCCCTTGGCCTGGCAAAACTTTGATAATTTAGGAGTTACTGTAGCTTTGAGGATGAATTCAGCATTCCAGGAGGAGGTTGGTTATTACTGGACATGCACAGACTTAAGTAGGCCAAATTCCTTACTGAAAATATCCTTCCTCATGACCACATTAATTTCTTTCTTCAGGTATATTTTACCCCACCCTAAATATTGTCATATTTTCACAATACAAAACTTACAGGAAGGCAAAACATCTACCAAAAAGGCCATTCTGTGCTGAGTACTGTAAATATGAATGTATTATGCAGTGACCTTCAAACCAGCAAGGGCTGATCCTGCTCCCAGTGCCGCTGAGGGAGTTTGCTGCAGGCTCTCTCCCTCAGAACAGGACCCTGTTACAGCTGGGCACGAGAGCATCCTCATCAATAAACAACAAGTGAATGTTTTGTTACTGCATTGATTTGAAGACTTTTTCAACAATAAGGAAAGATGTCTAATGGTTATATGCCTCTAAAAATAATATCTTCCAGATGTTCCTTCCTCTCTTTCTCTCTACATGTTTCATATGGATGAATGCATGGATGCATGACTGTACTGAAACCAAATATAAGTTTCTGCCTTTTTTTAATTATTTTCATTCCTCACACGAGAGCAGAACTTATGCCCCAATTTGAAAAAATGCCTAAACCTAAAAATGAATTAAACACACATAAAGTTCTGTTGCTGGTCAGACCAAAACCGTAAGGGTTGCATTCTGTATTCAATTACACAAGTATTACTCCCATTGGAGTCAGGACTGGAGGGCAGAATTCAGCCTGAAATTGTAAACAAGAAAAATTTGAACTGAATCTGGTCTTTCCTTAATATGCACCAGTATGAACCAAGATACTGTTGAATATAGGGTCTCTTATTTGGGAAAAAAGGGCAAGAAAAAAAAAATCTGTGAGAAGTTAGAGAAAAAATTCTCCAGGATAAAATTTGCTGCCTAGGTGCTCTGGCACAGAAAGGTTTGTTAAAGTGAGGAAAACTGAGTTTTTAGACTTCCGAATGAGCTTGTCTTGATTTATTTTTTTTCTGCTGTGTCTTAGCAATTTATCTCTGCAGCTACATCTCCTGTACTGGTCTGCAATTTTCTCACCCTTCTCTCAGTGAGGAACCCAGACCAGCTCCATCCTTGACATCCAAAATAAGTGGGACAGCAACTGACAGTGATTTTCTTGCACTTTTTTCAAGGTTTGAGGGTTGCTTGTGTTTTCGTCATGGGATCTGTGGCTTTCCTTTTTTTCCTTAGTGCTTTTTTCTCAGATGGCATCCTCTGTATGCCATAAGCCAAGCTTGAAATCTCACAAACTGCTTTACTTCTGGTGAAGACCTTATCACGTTGTTGAGTACAGCAGGAATTTGAGCAAAGGGTATATAAAGAATATAGATGTGCCAGGAAGATTTGCAGTGCACCACGTTGTGACTCTGTTCTCTGCACAGCTCTGCAGCTTGGGAAACTTCCTTGGTTAAACTGACTCACAAGCTGGGCAAGTCTACATGAGGAATCAACTGCATGGCTCCAGAAGGAGGGTCCAAAACCAGAATTAGAATGTGGTGTTTCAAAGAGTTATGTACATGTAGCTAAGGTACAATTAAAATAAAACAGAAATTATATGAGAAGCAGAGCCCAAGACAAGGCTGGCATTCATTGGGTTCCCTCAGAGGATGCTATACAGACAGTTGCCATTTCAGTGTGTGAGTGGTCTTCCTGTGTCATAGAATGGAGCCATTGTTGGCAGTGGCTGAAAAAAGTGCAGTGTGTGGGCATGAGTCCCCAAAAAACAGAGCTGGGAAAAACAGGGACTTGCTAGAGAAGGCTCTTCAAAGCACCTACTCCACACTGCTGATGAAGTCAGTGGTTCAGAAAAACCTTCTTGTGAGTTGTGGCATAATATATTTTTCCATCTTTTGCCATTTCACATATGAACAGATGTAACTGAGACAGTATTTTCCAAACAAAACATTATCTGAAGCTTAGTAATGATAATAACACTCAAGGGTCTTGATGAAATTTATTATTTCAGCTTGTCCGTATGCACATTTGGAGCTGCAGTACAATTTTATATTTCTGTTTTTAAAAGACAGCTCTGTTAGAACCAAGATTTCTGATGGTCACCTCTGTCTCTCATGAAAACATTTGGGAGGCTTTGCAGTATTATATACTGCCTGGTTTGCTTGGGCTTAGGATCCCTAACAGACAGTACCATCCTCTTTCCCAGTGAAACTTGACCTTCTGGCCCAAATACCTCATCTGATCTCAGCTGCTACAATATCTTAGAAATAAATAGGACTGTACTAGCCATGCAGTGATCCTAATCTGTGAAATCTTTATATACCCAGCTTCATTCTGACATTAGAGAGGGTCTAGCAACCATGCAAAAAAATCTTAGCTATCTCTAACATGTGATAAAAAATGTAATAAATGTAGAAATTGATGAAATGAGGAGCAAATGATTATGGGCATTGTTAGGCAATGCACAGGTTCAGGGAAGATGAACTTTTCTTTTTCAGAAGTTCTAAAACTACCCCTAAAAGTTTGACTGGCAACAAGCGAGAGCAGGCTCTAATTCTGGGCTTTTATTCCTGGAAATACTGGAAGAAAAAATGCTTCAAATAAGAGGTAGAACTGCAAGTCAAGGGTTAATTTTTCTTTTCTTAGGGAAGCAGTAAAAGCTGACTTTTTCCATTCTGTGTTATCTGTGGCATTATATGTGGCAGCTGCAACCTATTTCTATTCCTAACTTCTGATCGTTTATTGCCATTGTGGGAGATGAAGGATTTGGTCCTTGGTCAAGAGTTCCAGGTGTCTGAGAGATTTGCAAGAGCTGTGAAAAGGGGGAAAATGATGCAAAGAATATGACATTTCTGGAAATATCATTTAGATTTTGGTCAACAGGGAATAGGAATGGGTGGTTCAGGTCATCTGCTGAACTGGCATTTCAGTACTTGGACAAGCAGAGACTAGAGCAGACAGACTTGTCAGAGTCATGGGTTAAATTATTGCTTTGAAGTTTGGAGCCATCCACAAATTCAACTTACAGGTCTAAGTAGATGTTTAGTTCTCTCCTGTCTACCTAAGCTAGCTGTTTTCATTCTCAGTTGTTTTGTATTTTATTGCTGGCCCTGGAGAGCACAGACAGTTCTTTAATACTTGAAACTTGGTGCAGTCACTCAGGAAAGTGCAGTGGATCCACAGTGGAAGCTGAGTTGAGGTATTATCTCCCAGCTTCTGAATAAATCCAGTCAGTACCGGTGCAAGTCTGCTCAGATATGCAGGGTGGGGTCTCAGCTGCACAAAAGAGAGAGAAGTGCATACAGAGATTAGAATTTCTCACTATATCTACTTAATTGAACTATCTTTTCCACAAATCTTTTGCATTTTTTCTTCTCTTTTCAAACTCACAATTATCCACCTTTTAAGGCAAAATGCCATACTATGATTATCTATTCTATTATCCTCCTATTCCACATAACATAAGTCAAAGAACATCCTTGAATTAATTCCTTTTTTTAGTCTTACAGCTATGGTTGAGCTGAATATACCTTTTAGAGAAATACCCAATCTTAGCATTTTCTCATGGTAAAAAATACACTGCAGTCCTGACTTGCTAATTCACAATGCCTAATTACCCACAATGTTAAGAATACAAGCCTTATGTCTAGTCTGAATTATTCTCACTTCTGTTTCCAGGTGTTGGATCTTATCATATCTTTCTGCTAGACTGAACAACTGTGCATTCTTCAAAGTGTGCTTCCCCATGTAGATAACTACAGATTTGAGAAAACCTGCTCTTTTGACCTTCTTTCTGATGAGTTCAAAGGCTTACCTCTGCTGCTTGGTAGCAATGCCCAGATTCAGATTTGAGCAAGTAGCTCAAGCCAAGCTGGTAGTGCTGCACAAGGCCTTTCCTTGCCTCTGCCTCTCATCTCTTAGCTCCATACTTCATTGTGGCAGAGGCAAGCACAAGCCTGCAGCTCTCCAGCCACCCTTTCCCACACCAGGGAGGTTTGCACAGGGACAGACTTGTGTATGGACATGCTTCTGAAGGCAAGGGGGAAATAGCTGTGTTGTTCATTCCTCAACATGTGCATAAATACAGCGAATTCCAGGCCCTGATTATGTAGATGGCTTTATTAGCTAAGGAGACATGTCACAGCTTTTTATCTCCACCTAGACTTTGGGCTTACTCTTTTGCTATGTTTTTTACAGGAATATTGGGGGGGGGGGAAATTGCAGTTATATAGTAGTGGTAAAGCTCAAAAATTTCAGATCTTCTAAACTACTCCAAGAAGAAGTTATTGCATTAGAGTAAGTAGTAGATTTACCCCAAATTAACCACAGAAACTCAGTCAAAATATGGCATCCAAACTATAGATGAGACTCCAGATGTGAACCAATCAAGTGAATAACACAACTTTACCACCATTTTTAATATTTACAGTCATTTTTGCAGCTTTTCTATTTGTCTTCTACCTCTTTTCTGAACCCTCTAAGATTTTTTTGTAACAACTTCCTAGAAGTGTGGATAGCAGTGTTGGACTCTAAGAGCAGATGCTCCAATATCAAGACACCATAACCCTCAAGTATTTTGCTATTCATTTCATTAAATCATACCTTTATTCACAGAACCCACAACGGCTACTCAGGAGCAACACATATTCAAGTGTCTGCCATGAGTGCTATTTCTTTTTTTATTTTAAATACTGCCTGATAATCTCAGAATCTGTAATTTTTTTCTTTTTTAATATGACATATATTTTCTCTTAGATGAAGAACCTTTTATCATTGGTATTGAAGCATGTGTTTGACTTTTCTAGCTCTCTATGCAGTACAGATCTTTTTATACTAGTGATCTGCTTTTATTCTTATTTACCATTTTTCAGTCTTTCCTTTATATGAAAACTTCATCAGAAGTAATATGATTAGGTGATTTCTATGTGTTATAATTAAAAATATGACAAAGTTGGAAAAAATTCTAGTGTGATCCTACTCAGTGATAATTTCCCACTTATAATTAGACTTCAAGAGCCATGAGCTAATGGCTAACTTACATAATATGTAAAACTTTTATTTTATAGTTCTAGATCCCCAATTCAAATCTTCTAAAATCACATTGAATGTTTCATAGATTTATTGCATCAACAGTACTGTTGCAAAGCAAAACTTTATTTTCATCAGGTAGTTTGATAATATCTTTCTGTCAATAACTGCAGTTGATCAATACTCGTTAAATTATCTTGTTTAATTCTTCAAAATAAGAGAAGGTTCACCACATTACTGCTTGATATAAGCAGGACTGTCACTTGTAGTATTTTGTGTATGATTTTTCATCGTAGTAATGTCAAGGTTTACTAGCACTTATTTAAGTCTGAGCTAGGAATTACTGAGATCTTCTGCAACCAGGCTGAGAAGAAGCTTCTAAATACTTGGCTTATTTTATACTTTTTAATAATCTGACTTTAAGGTTTTTATGACTCACTCCAATATAGTGAAAGTAGTGTATCTTTTAAATAAAAATGCTTAATTCCTTATCCTCTGCTGAGATTTTCTTAGTGGCTTGAAGGTTGAGATCTTAAGTGGAAGGGGGAGGGGTGCAAGGGAATATTAGCAATAGCTATGTATTTGCATGTACAGAATATTTAAGAGTGCAGTAATACTCGAAGGAATGCATGTTACTGGAATGCATATGACTTACCATGTGTATCCATAACATGGTGAGACACATGGAGAGAGAGTGTGTGCATGTGTATGAGCAAGACCCAGCATGAGAGCAGTGGGAGGCAAAGCATGGTGTTGTCCTCAGCCAGGAGCTGAGGGGCTGGGCCACTCTCTGTTAGTGAGGCTGTGTCTCTGGGAAGGGCTGGTCGCTGGCACAGAGGAGTGGGGAATGTGGTGTCTTTGATTCAAACAGCTGGAGCTTATAAAACTTCGTGGTCTTCCAGGAGAGAGCTGCCATAAACAGCATGTGCACTGTGCCCCTTTTTTACTAGGGAGCTGTAGAGGTGGGAGCTCCCACGTGAGGCTGGTGAGCCAGTCAAGGAAAAGGCAAATGATGAGAAGGCATCTCTGACCATTCACCCTCATCTTCTGAATCCTTTGCTGTGACTGCTTGACCTGAGCAGCTGAGAAACATTGAGAAAGTAGCTCAGGAGTACCAGTCTTTGACGCTTTTCCCATCCACTCATAGTGCTAGATGTATGCTGTATGTTTTCATTCTACTTTTTAGCAGTGGCCTCAGTCTACTGCTGAATAGTTTGTCCAGTCCTGGATTTCTTCAAACCAGTGGTGGTTTGGCCAGCACTCTGAGACAGGAACTGCACTATTCTTGGCAAATCAAACTCCATCACTGGAGAGTGACCTGCTTAAACTACCAGAATTCAATTGAAGTAAATTGCTTGCAGTCACTTTTGTATCTCATTGCATGTACCTTTCATATCTAGTCCCTGAAACAAATCTCACACAGCCATGGTGAGAAGCCAATGTCATTAATATCTTGTGCATCTACATGTGCATGCATTCATGGAGCTCTGGCTAGAGGGGTCTGCTGAATATCATCAGTTCTGATCTTTTGCCATTGGTCAGAGTGATCCAACATACTACAGGGGACATCAGAAGCCACCAAATTTTATCCAGTTACCTCTGTAGTAAACCAAATAATTCTGCTTGACCAGAGCAGAGTGTAACTTCCTTAAAAGTATCAATCTTTTATCTGAAGATACTAGGAGTTTGTATACCTTGAAGAAGAGCTATGGGTTTTGGTTCTATACATAGTTTCTTGCTTAGCTGACTTTGTCCACTTCCACCTGAAATCACAGTTTCTTGTTCAGTCTGCCTACACTATGTTAAAGAGCTCTTTAGTGTCTGGCTTTCTTCCTGTGGTTAAATTTGTCACCTCAAACTATTGCATCCAAAACAAAATCCATCAATAGAGACAGGAAATGATCAACACCTTTTCTCCACTCTCAGCAGAGGACAAAAGACGAATTGAGCATGGACCTTCAAACAATAAAATCTGTTGAGCATTTGGAGTTCTGCATTGAAATGAGGGCTGATGTCCTGCCCTTGGAAATCCTGAAGGATCACTGTCATGCTGAAAGTTACTCTTACTGAAACAAAGGACCTCATTTTCAAGTGCAGCCAGCCTCAGAAGTTTTACATGCACAGAAGCATCATATAAATATATATATATATGTGTGTGTGTGTGTATACATATTATATATATAGTGGAAGATAATTCATCTTTGTCTCATATGGCTGGTATAATTTTAATTGCATGGTAAAACATGAGAGTATTTCTAGAAGCAAAAGATTCTTGAGAACACCTGCCTCCTTATGTTCAGTGTATAAATTTGGTCACTTTCAATATGAACTACTTATTGAGGAATCTCAGCTAGCAAGTTCAAGAAGTGACTTCAAAATCTGATGAATTTATAGACTTACTTGACTTTAATTTTTTTTGGTTTTTTTTTTCAAATTCTGCTAAGTCCTAGCAAAAATCATTAAAAAGTGCTACCCCATATTTTTGCAAGGGAAACTGGTTTCAAAGCCTTTCCCAAAAGCAGCATTCTCATTCCTGTAGTTTGCTTTATTTAAACCAGCTTGGACATGGCACTTCAGAATATCCTGTAAAAAATGATGCTGTACGTTCATGAGGAAGAGCAGAGAATATAGCTGAGCTCTTGCTTTTAAAGTTTTTCAATATCACCCTGAGGTCACACAGGTCTATTGAATGTCTTTCATATTGTAAATCAGAAAAGAAGGAAAAAAGCGACAAAAATGTAATTTCTCAAATACTTCTTTATAATGAAACACTGGCTGTTGCAGCACTGGGAACTCCCAACAGCTTCAATAACCCCACGATGGAGCTGCACCCAGAGCATTGGTCACTCAGTAACCAGCAAGGCCTCCACATCACCTGCAAATGGCCATAATTCCCACTTTTCAAGGATTCCTGTATCTTTCAAATGCCGGCACTGTACCTGAACTCATAATGACCTCTGCAGGAAACTGTCAGGGAATTTCAGTGCATGCCAGGTGTGCTGGGAGATGAAGGGTTAATCTGATCAGAGGCCAGGGACTTCAGTATTACGGTTTATGTTAGTTCACAGCTTGGCCAGAGTGATTGGAGTACCCATCACCACAAACACACAGTAAATACAGACATATATATATATATATATATGTATATATATATTTGTATTCATATACTTACACACACACACACACGCACTTAAATGTGTGCATGTTCTTACCTTATGCACAATTTTAAAGGTCCTAAGACTATCTAGAATACATAAACATCCACTTCTAACTTATAAAGGGCCAAGGCTGAGTCATAGGTGAGTCGTGTTTCCCCACTGCTTTCAGAACTGATTTTCACCATCAGATCTGCAGCTCCACATAGTGCAGACCTACATTTTCTCTGACTGCTTTACATGGAAATAACCCCCAGAAACTCCTAAGTCACTTTTAGTCTCTGTTGAACAATAGAAGCTTGGTAGAAAATGAGAGTCATTCTGCTGAGAAATGCGGTGCAAACGGCACACGAGGAACGCAGCAGCTCCCTGAGGGCTGGGCTGGGCAGGGCGAGCGGCTCCGGGTCGGAAGGAGGGGAGCTCCTTCCCAGGGGGGCAAATCCCGGCTCAGACACCTCCCTGTGCCCCAGAAAGAATTTCCTCTGCCGTGAGAGTGCCTGTGTTGATTACATTTCTTCAACTTCCCAGCCACTGGGCCCATCAGCTCCACAGGAGGGGCTTCTTCCCTCCCTCCTCTCCCTGACCGGGCTTTGGACTTGGCCACAAGTGTAAAACTTCTTTAGGCACGGCCACGGCTGGACTTGGGAAATATTTCTCTCAAATGCCGAAACAGACATCACAAATAGGTGGAGAAATCAATGGAGGATAGCCAGCTGCAGAAAGGAACAACTCACATTGCCAGGAGAAATAAATGATTACATATCTCCATTCACTTCTGGGTTAATTTTCCTTTTTCTTCTTATAAAAAACACGACATCTTATTGCTGACAGCATTCGAGTCCAGCTTCGTGCAGGCTGGAATTGGACACCGGGAAGTATCCAATTCTTCCTTTCCAGCAGTCCCTGGGTGGGTTCCTACTGCCCTCGCAGGCTTTTCTGTAGTGCGGCTCCTCTGGCAGTAGAGGGCACTTAGAATATGGACAAAGCATAAAGAAATGCCTTCTGAAACTTCCTTCAGAGAGCTTTTGTTTAGCTGTGTGAAACCTTCAATGCTGTCAAATGTTCCCCGGTTTAAAATAAGATTTTTAGCTGTGTTTGACTTTGGAGATTATTTAATATCTCTGCTTTAAACAAAATTTAAAAGTTAATGTTGCTTTCTGTTCGAGTCAATTTTTAGCATTGCAAAAAGTCTATTTAGCTTTATGGGTTTTGTCTGCTGCGCTATCAGCAAAGCAACAATATTTTATTATTGCTAACACTAGGAGTAAAGGAAATAATTTTTTCCTTAGAAAATGGTGAAAATAATTTAGTAATATTTTAGGTTATTCTGGGGTCAAGTGAACCCATTCCAAAATAGGGAAACTCAATTATACAAGTGGTACAGAAGAAAGATACTGCAATGAAAACCTGAGAAGTGGAAAAATATGCCCCATTACTACACTTTAATTCTTCTAGGACAAATATGAAGCTTACATGAGAACTCACAGTAGGACTATTTCTTCAGGCTGTTAATCTCTCTTATCTCCCCTGAAGCACTTAGAAAGATTTGGACCTTCAGGGGACATGTGACATCATCAATATTTGGATGTGAATGTTACAGCTCTGCTCATAGGCAAAAGATACATTTCAATTTCTCCCATTAATAAATTGTACTGTTGAAGTGAAATAGACTGTACTGCACCACTGTACAAACTTCAGCAATAATCCTATGAACTTAAACTCCAGAGAATTGTCCTTAAAAGTCAGTAACATTTACTGATTTGAGGTGCTTATTTTAGGACGGGGCTTGCATGACATATTTTCCACCACTTAGGATAGTTGTACAGTAATCGGTGGGAAAATGATGTCATATCTGTTATATGAGAAAGCATAGGGAGCAGATCCTGTACTGAGCAGAACAAAATAGGCAGAAATCTTCTCCTCCTGTAGCTATTTGAAGGTGCTGGATCAGGTCCATAAGTGGAATAAACTGATGTAGCTCCAGTGACTGAAATGAAACTGCAGATTTAGAGCAACTGAGGAACTGGTAAATTGTCTGTCAAAACACAGGAATCAAACAGTGTGGGTGGGTTCTGGTTATATTAAATTACTGTCAGTGTTCACAGAGCTTTGAGAACAGGACAAGGAGCGGACCTTGTTTTCTAAATCTTCTTTCATATATAGTAACACAACATTTAAGTGGCTCATTATTTTTGTTTGGCCTAATTTGTGGTATCACTGGCAGTACTCCTACAACTTGTACAAAACCAACAGATTAATATTTTTGCAAGCATAAACTGGTGTAGAGGTATTCGCTTACATGTAACAATAATATCAGCAGAGAAACTGATTTAGCCAGGCCAGATATAGAGCAACCAGCTTATTTTTTACACTCAGTTAATTAAATTCTTATCATGACACATTTTTAGGGAGTTTCAGCACGGATGGGGTCTCTGCTTACCAAAATCCCATCTTTGTGGTCCTTTGGCTCAGCTACCAATAGATAGTGCAGAAACAGTGGTTAGCAGGTCTTCCTCAATTCAGTTGCAGCACAGCTACATTTAATGTATCCATCCTACAACAGGATATTCCCAATACCATCTAGCTGGATGCAGGACTCCTGCACTCCTACCATATAGCTAGCAAGAAAACAGACTAAGATGAGAAGAAGGGTTGCTCACTACCAGGAAAAGGATCTGCCAAGAGGGCAAAAGTTTATCCTATCTTATTTGTGTAAGAGGCAGTGGAAAATCTGTTACACCTGTCCTTGGAGCAGCTGCTGCTGTTACCCCTTCACACAGAGTGTTTGCAGTTCCTGCCCACAGTGTTTTTGTGTCTAAAGGGAGCCTCTTTCTTCTTGCATGTTGATTCTACCAAAAAGATAGTACCAGCACCTTTTGTATATCTTGGGAATCAAAGGCACTCTGTGAAGCAGAAGTAATTGCCATGCATACAGCAGAAACCAAGCACTTATTTTCCTCTCCATTTCCAAAGGCTGAAGGAACGTGTTAATTACCAAAGAACACTCCATTAGACAGCTAGAACAAAAGGAGAAAGCAAGAACCCAGCTTTTGTTCGCCAGGTATCAAACTGCTACAGTGGGTCGAGAATGTTCCCCCAGATATGCAGATTCCTTACTCCATTTTACTCAGACTCTGAGTGCTGCTTATCACATGGTTAAGATTCAACTCATAAAAACATGTCTCAGCAATTGGAATTTACCCTTTGACCTTCGTTCCCCTCCCCTTTGTCCCCCTGCTGTGATGAACAAGCTTTGTCTTCACTAAACACTACTGTTACACTGCAAAAACTGCTTTTTGCACAAGTTCAAAAACCCAGCAAACAGCAGGAACAAAAGGATAAATAGATGTAAATATACATATGTAGTTGTTGTGTTGTATCTTTGCTGCACCCAGAGAAACATCAGAATTTAATGGGTTTTGCCATATATTTGGCAAATGTTTCTGTGCAATGATGCATCCTGCAAAAGCAAGACACATGAGCAGTGAAGTATTCAGTAGGGTGAAATATTTCTTTTAATTTAAAAACTTTCTCGAACTGTGCATGGGTATGTGCATGACTGTGTGGAGCTAGAAATAGGTGTTATCCTGCTCCTGGTCTCTAAACTTCTAGATGGGGTCACTGTGCAGGAACAACACAGCTGCTTATGCTGGTTATTTGATGACATATGGTAATAGCTGCAGTTTTTAGAGCTGAATGTGACACACCACAGCAACTTAAGCAAAATAAACCTGCTAGCCTTTCCCCCCGCCACTGCATTTTAAAAAAGTGGTTTTCTTTTTTGTGGTGAAGAGCCATTATTAGCTGTGGGAAAAAAAAATTACAGTTGAGTGTTTCAAGTGCTTGGTTTCTCTATATCTGTGTGCATGTGAATAAAAACTAACCAGATAGGCAGATCTGTTATAGTAAATGGTGTACTTCATATACATGAACCAACATGTGAGTACACATGTGTTCAATATTAAACCAGCTTTTAAGTAAAAATAATACCCTCAGACTAGTAGCTGAGCCCAGTGTTAGTCTATCAGGCATACAGGAATGGTTTGTGGTGCAATCTGAGGATAACTCAGCTGCACAATTATGAGATTTTATCCTCTTTAGAGAGTATAATTATGCTTTCTCTGTATATCTTATTTAGAAGGCATAATGCTTCTCCCCTAAGCTAGTACATAGAGATGCAGTGTTTTTTGCTTCCAGCACACAAAATGTATAGACATACAGAAAGCTTTTGAATGCAGGATCTTTGGGCTGCAAAATACAAGGCTGGACTTCTGATACATACGTGAAAAAAATTCTAAAAATAAAAAAAGCTACAGCCTCTGTGGCCTTTGGTGACATGAAGCTATGTCTTGCAAGAGTTTATCCAAATTTTTCACAGATGTCTTAGTGATGACTTCTGGACAACTTAAATTAAACATGTCAGTCAGTGGCATCAGAATTTTTCTTAACCATAATAAAATTTAAGGCATCTTTTTAAGTGAAATCTATTTTGTATTTAGGACAATTACCTACCAATGGAATGGATACAGATTGAGAGGCTGCAAAAGAGGTGATAATAAGGCAGTGGTATGTTTTATCCAGAGGGTGATCAATAATTTTGTTTTTTCTTTCCGGTTTCATTGCACTATTTAATCTTTCCAAGCTTAGATCAAATGATTGCTCATTTTGGATGATAAAGTTTATTGCTACTGTCTGGTATGTGTAATGACTACTTAATAATATGCACCATGATAAGGCAGTAGCTCTTTTTAGTTTGTTTTCAAAGGTGGTAAGGAGTCTCACTGCTACATGCTTTTTCACGGAGCTGAGGTTGCTACAAACCTAAAGATAAATCTGCAAATCTGTGTGACTATTCTTTATCATTGTCACTAGCTTGGTGGTGGTCTGCCATTTTTCTTGAAAGCTGGGCACCAACTGCTGGCCAGAAGTATTTTTCACTGAATTTTTTGTACTTTAAATAAACTACTGCTTCAAGAACTGCCAAGTGTTCCTCATTCATCTTCAGGACACAGAGCTTCATGTATATCTTCGCAAACCTTGACTCTGTGAAATGTTTGTCTCATCTCTCTGCCATTTATAGCAGTCTTTGAACTCTCTTCTGGTTTATTGATGGCCTTGGCTAAATTAATGCAGATGTAATTTTTTTTAAAAGGTTTACACTCTGACTAATTGTATGCAAAATAAATCCTCATTTAGAGGAGCTCCTCCTCTTGTTGTAAAAAGTCTTTCTGGTTTCATGGAGTGAATGCTGCTGAAAGCATAGAAGGGGGGCATTGTTGTTTCCTTTGGCATTTCTCTTCTTATAGTGGTAGGAGAATATGCATCTGCTTTTCCCTGTGGAGGGGGAGATAATATGATAACCTTCTGATTATATACATAAGCGGGAACTGATCAGCTTCTCTCGTGGTTCGTTTTTAAGGGCAAGTTCCAGTTGGATTGTGCTAATGCACATATTCATGAATCTCTCCAAACAGGATTCACTGCTCTCCAGGGAACTGTTGAAGTATGCATCATTGTTTCAATGAAGTATCTTCATTATAAAACATAGGGACTATAAAAGGTGAATACCATTTGCCTGAGCCTAATACAATCTCTAGTTTGACTTTCTCCCACTATAGTGATTTTTTTAACAGAATCAGAGAGAATAATATGAGACAATTTGAAGTGAAATATTATATTAAATTAGATACATGTTCCTTGATGAACAGAATCTTTTCTTTTCTATTGTTTTATTGAAATAAGGAGAAATTAATAGCAGTGGAATAAAAATGATCATTAAGATCACACAGCCAACTCAAAGCTCCTCAGTGGGGATTGTTGGCCTATAGAGGTACAGAGTTCCCTACTTTACTGCATTAAAACAAGTAGGTATAATAGGCTGAAATGCTTAGTAAAATCAAAGTGTTTCAATTTTGGGAAAAAAAGCAGATGCTGGAATCTACTGAAATCAATCACAAAAAGGATTTTTCTCATTGCAAAGAATGGGATGACAGAAATGTCTCTATAGGCTTTAAATTAGTTGTTAAATTATTTTTTTTAGTGTATAGTTATTTTAAAGTGTCCTAGGCTTTTGCTTATTATAAAAAGCACATTCAAAATAGCAGTTAGCTTTACATTTAAATATTGGGAAGGGAAAAAAAGAATGCAGTGTTAAATGAAGAGGCTGCTTAAGTCAGGAAGCGTTGCAGTGAAGTAGCACAATCACTTTCCTATAAGCAAATATATATATTTATCAGTTTATATACATATATATTTATATATTTCTATATATACACACTACATATTGAGATAATATGAGGATTATGTAATAAATGAGGGGTTTTCCGAGTTCAACAAATGTCTTACAGTAGAAAATTTTTTTTTGTAGCCTGCAACAGTCTAGGCAACACATAAACAAGGAAGCAATCATGATCTTTGCTCAAAGAGCTTGTGGTCTGAGAAGGTTACAGATATAGTATGTAGGTTGAAAGCCTAATATTAAAATAATACTGGAAAGTTTTATTGTTTAGGTTCATAGTCTAAAAAAATTACCATGGCATTCGAGGTAAAACACTGGCAAAGATATTTAGGTCTGAATGGCCTTGTGACTTAGATGACTTTGTGTTACATTAGAAAATACGTTGTATCTTAATGTATTTTCACATTGTAAAATTCATGCCCCTGTATAGGAGCAAAAACACGGCCTATGGCCCACTTAAATTCCACTCAAGCTGTATTTGGAAAGCTTAAGTGGGGCTTATATTGTGAATAGGACTTTTCCTGGCACTTTGATCTGTGATGGATTTCTCTTGTTGTAGCAGTGGTGACACAAGTCATGTGTTCTATAATGACACCAGATTTATGAAAACCTGTCATGGTCAAAAGCAGTCACATGCACGTGGAAAAAAATAAAAATCTGGTGCTACATCATCAGCAATATTTGAAGAATTACACACATTTCACAGTTTGGTTCAACGTCACCAGGTCTCTGACAGCAGAGAGCTGATATTTGTAGTGCGACTGGGAGTTTCCAGCCATCCCCTCCTCCTTCTCCTCCTCCTCCAAATTCTGCTTAATTGAGTATGTTGGCAACCAGACCTTGAATTATGCCTTGCTGTCATCCACTTCCTTTGGAAAGGCAAAACATCAATATGAGTTTCTATACCACTTTCTTCTGTGATTAGTATCTTCAGTGACAAACTGGTGCCTGCAGAATGCATCCATACTAGAATAATGTGATAATATCCTAGAAATCCTGCCCAGGAGAGGGAATCATTCATCAGGGAGTGTGGGAATATATTACATAAATGAATATACCATATTCATATATATAACTATAATTAATAACTTATTTCTAGTTTAGATAACATACTTTTAAAAATATATATAAATGGATATGAAATATTATCTATATATTATTCTTATAGTATAGTATAGTATAGAAAAACATGTAAATTAATATATTGTATATTGTATTAAGACAATGCAATGCATTATGATATATATAGGGTATATGTTTATATACCTAGTATGGAAATAATAAATTATACAATTTTTTTTTTTTTCAAGACCAATTTTAAGTTTTCTACTATTTCAAGCTGACTATTTAAATTTAAATTGCTCTCTTTCTCCTAGCAAATGTTAGATTCAGTTTCTTTCTGTTTCTGGGTGGATAGGAAAAAAAAAATCATATGTGAAGAAGCCTCTCTGGTTTTGGATGTCACAAGTAGGAATTGGCTTTGGAGGAAATGTCCTGTCTGTGAATATACACAGTTAATGTCATACTTGGAGCACCATGTTAGTATAAAATTCAGTAACAAAGGTATACATGGGACAGGCCAATGCTTTGTCTTCTATAATTTTATTGAGTATTATTCTGTGACTTTTAGGAATTTATATCCATACATGTCCTAGTACTCTGCAGTAGCCCATCCTCAATGTCTGGAGTAGGTACATAGGTGAGAGGAGTTAAAATTGTTTACAGACTATGTCCTAAGAAAGTGACACCATTAGCATCAAATCAGAATAAGCAAAATATATTTTTAACATGGGCCTAGAATTCTTGTTACCTAATACTTGATGAATACTGAGTTAACTGTATATCAGTGCTTCACCTACATGACTGAGAAAGGTCTAGTTTTTCAGCAGTTTTTGGAAAGAATCCAACCTGCTTGGATCAAGATATAGATGGAAAACTATCCCTGGAGACAAAACAGGGAGTTACAAAGGCAGCTGATTCATCTGCCCCAGAAAGTGGCAGGTTATGGAAATGACCTTTGAAGGAATTTTAAGGGAGGAAAATAAATGACTAAAGTTACTAAGAAGTAGTTATGGAAATACAAGCATATATGTTGGTAATTATCCCAAATGTCTAATGTTAATTTTGCATTTTTTCCCCCAACGTATTCCTCATGTACAGTAAAAAATAACATACAAAGAAGTGAAGACTTTCATTACCAAAGGAATGACAGAACAATATAATTATCATCTCAGGTGACACAGCACTTTGTAGTAAACCAGTACATCATTTATGCCATTACTGTACTTTTTTTTTCAATAAAATCTCCTGCTTTTAAATGAATATATCAGAGTAGCTTGTGAGATATAAATATATAAATGAATATATCAGAGTAGCTTGTGAGATGCTTTTTACATAACGTGATAGGCACATTATGTAAAGAAAGATTCATATGCCTTCAGACATAGATAGGACCCAAACACTGTTGGTATGGTTTTCTGGGTGAAATTCCAGTTCCACTGGAAGTAATCCTCCCTTTGACTTCAGGTGTGACTTTCATCCCCAGTTTTCATGCTGGGCCTCGGGACATTGCTAACATAAGGCATCAAATAATTACTTCTGGTCAATCAGGGTTTTAATACAGATCTGATGGTTTGAAGGATAAAGTAAATCAGTGTGGATCAACCCTGTTCTGAAGGGATCTCAAAGGTCAAGTTGATAGTTAAGTCATCCTGATTGCCTAACTCTACAGCTCTGTGTAGAGACTGGCTGATTACAGTGCTGGGTCTGGAGAGGTGAGTGGCACTGGACTGGGCCCACCAGATCAGTCCACAGAGGTGACTCCCCATTACTCAGATATTAACTTCTCATGCAGAATCTGAATGCTATGGAAGAGTCCTTATATGTTAGACTTAAACTCAGTCTTTCATCTGTTATAAATTTTATTGGAAAATCGCATATCATATGAAGTGCACTGATATATTAAATTTATTTACAGCATCAAGAATAAAAACCTCTCCTTACCATTCTTTCAGCTCATTACCAAGAAATTCTACTCCCATTCCACACAGAAAGGCAAAATTCAGATCTTGTTCAAAAGTTTTGTCTAGGAAATAAAAATAGAAAAATTAAAATTAAATGGAAAAATCCTTGTTTCTGTGTTCTAACTTCTCTATATTATGAAGGACAAAGGATGGGACTCCAATCTATGCCTGCAGCCTCATACAAGTGGGGCAGAAAGTCTCCAAAGTTATGGAAATGCAGGGATTTGATTGAAAGGGAGTTGTACAGGCACAGGGAAGGAATGTGTAGGATTGTTTGTTCTCTATAAACATGAGAACATTTGGCATACAGAGTTTTTTTCTGTCTCAGTAACAAAAATACATCCTAGGCCACAAACAGATATTTTTCTTCTCTTAGGAGAACACATGTGAATAAAGAGAAGATAAGAGGAAATTACACACAAGGCTGAACAGCTTTCAGAGAAGCAACATAATTTTTCATACATTCAAATGCTAAAAGAAACTTGTTGGATTATTATTTTGGCTTATCTGTCTTCACTTAGCAGAAAAGACAGGAATACCACTTTAAAAATTTTAAAAAAAGGAGACAAAAGTGAGGCATTTGGGAAGAAATTAAAACAAAAGCAATCAAATAAGAGTTAATGTTTCTTTATATATGTATTCCCTATGTCTCTCCATGTCTCTAGAAAGCCTGAATCACAGCTATAGGGCTTTTTTATGCCATGCCTCAGAAAAATTGGCACATATTGGTTACCTATAAATCTTCTTACTTTCATCTCTTTCACACTACAGGCAGAATGTAATCCAGTGTATACAAAGGCACATATGAAAGCAATATGATATAGACACAAGCAAATTATATATTCAATACAATTATATATGTTCTTGCCAAGATAAAAAAAAAAAGAAATGTGCTAGTACAGCAATGTAATCAGCAATAATTAAGGAGTAATATGTGCACAGATAAATAAAATTGCTCATATTTTTCATAGTATGGGAGGATGAAATAATCATTCCACCTTCTGCTCGAGCAGAAAGCATCAAACGAATCCCTTCCACTTGGAGTTGGGTATTGTACTTTGACTTTTTTCCATCATCTATTTGTGCTGTCAGGTCAAATAATAAGTTGAGAGCTTCTAATAGCTCTCTTTATTCTCTGGGAGCAGATCTTTTTTCTTACCTTATCCTGTTAAAAGGTGCATGGATAACAAATAAGCCACAGATATCAATAATAAATGCAGTTTGTTGATTGAAAGCTCCATCTGGTTTATTTGGCACCAGCTCCGTTTGATGATTATGACACAATCCTCAGTAACATCGAAGTCATGTGTCTTTAAACTCCCTGGAAAAGAAAACATTATTTATGTATTATATAGAGAGCCATATAATGCCTGTTATTTTCCCACATGAGTAGATTTTTACAATAACAAATCAGACTGCAATAACTACAAAGTCAAAAAAGTATCGAGTAAGGAGTTAATTGGACTTTGTTTGCAGGTATCATTGGACAGTATTCTGAGGCCTTGCATCATGTTTTCAGAAGCATTATTTAATCTGCAAAAATGGATGATAAATGCTTAAAAAATCCAAACACCTCTCCTAGAGGGTCCTTTTAAGTGCAGTGACTTACTAGACTATGGAAGCCCAGACATTAAGAAAATAATTGGGAGAAAACAATAAACTATACATTTAAAAATCACAGGCAAGGTTAATTTCAAGTTTTATTTTCCTTACAGAAAATTTACACATGAAGAAAGTCTCCTTTTTCTTTTCTTTTTCTGTTTTTTCCAGCTGCTTCCTGCATCCTGTAAAAAGGAGATTTCATTAAGTGGTAGGTCAGATTGATTTACCTCCAAGTAAAAGAGAAAAGGAGTCTTTGGTTACCTTCTTTCACTGCTGTATACTTTTGGGAGGGGAGTGGAAGGGAGGGGAAGAAAGGGAAAGCATGTTAACATGCAATCCTTTACCCAGATATGGGTGAGAAGCTCTGCTTATCCTTCCAGTCCTCACGTAGCAGAGTGTTCCCTGCAGCCTCAGCTGGAGAAGCTGCTTTCTGCTCTGCATTGCCACAGTTCAAAGAGATGCAGCTCTCAGGTCTGTAAAGCACACTGAGGATGAAAATGGACAGGAAAAAAGTCTCCTATACCAATATAGGTCATTATTTCAGTGACTCCTAGAGCCACTTCAAAACACTCTGGACTCCTGTGTATTTCTGCCCCACCGTATCATCATGACTACCTGTAACCAAGAACTAAGCAGTGACATTATTAAGGCAAAAGGAAGAGAAGAATCCTGCACTGCTGACTGCACTTTTGAGAAATGGGCTGGATATGGATTTTGTTATTCAACCAAATCACAACTATTACTTCAGTGAACTTGGTAAGTGTTTCAAAACAGGGAGTCCAAGGTAAACTGCATTGCTTGTCTCCACTTGCCCTTGCTCTCTGCCTTTGCTTTCTCCTGGAATCCTTGTGGGAAGGAGGAATTTTGTCTGCATTAGACAGAGGCTGCACAAAATAGGGAGAACTTAGCCCTCACCGCAGGGAGTGTGACACGCGCTGCAGAATAAGCACGGCCGGTGCAGAAATTCAGCTTTCGCAGAATGCCTTGTAGTCTGAATGGGAATGTAAAGCTCCTTCCCACAGGATAAAGCCAAAGAGAAGAGAAAGGGCTGACAGAAGGATCGCACGCTCAGCTCAGTGCAGTTCCCACTGCAAGTCCTCGTACGCAGACTACTCTCACTCTCAGCCTTTGACAGAAGCTTGGCATCTCATCTGAGGGCTTCATAATTAAAAAGATCCTGTGTTGAAATTTGAAAGCTTTGCAGACTTTGTTTCATGTTGTTAACAGGATGGTTATTAACAAGGATGTGGAGCTCTTTGTTACAAATGGAAGGCTGAGAGTGGTATGAAATTGTCTTTATATGGTTTTATACAATCAGGTTTTCCAGACTGAAGGATTTTAGACTGGATAAATGTCCTGAATATTTTTCTAGATTCCTGTTTTCCATTCTGAGCTAAATTATCAGAAGCAGAAGCTCATGAAATAATGTTGAGAAACCAAATGTACCAGTGCTAGATGTGTTTCAGCCTCACTGTGGGCTCCACTCCAGTCTGGTTAGAGGAGTGGATGAAGGTCCAAACCAGCTCTCATCTCATTCATGCTAGCTGGCCCATCTCTAATCATAATGCAACAAACTACCGTGGCAGCTCCCACAACCAAGCTATCAACGTGACCTTGTCATTTCAATTTCTCACACATGTTCTTTGCTTTCCCCCATGCCTGTGTAGCATATCACACTAAAATCTCATCTTTCTCCAGCCTACTGCCAAGGGCTACTAATCTGAAATACAGCTTACTCTGAGAAATGTCAAGCAGGATGAAAACAGTAACACTCACAGAGGAGAAGCTTGAGTTGGACATCCCCTCTTCCATGAAACTCTCTCACTTGCTGTTTGCTTTGCACTGTGCTACAGTCCAGGGCAGCAGTGTTTGTCTTTGCCTTACCTGAGTGACCCAAAGAGAATAATAGATCATTACAGGGGTTCTGAACATGACAGAAATAAATGTACAGCAATCAAAAAAATCCAGTTTTTCTGACATGAAAACCAACAGCAATACACAGGTTTATTTTTTTAAATCCCCCAATCTTCATTTTCTCTTCCTTGTCCCTAATCGGTTCCCATTGTCTGAAAATACAAAAGCCTCAGAGATTTCTCATCTTCTTATCTTCGCAATGACAGCAAAGCACATCAAAGCAGGGACAGACATTTAATGCAAATAATTCAACAAATAATTTCCAATCACTCCATTCTAAGTAATAAAAATATCACTTAGAATATGTGGAGTACATTCAAACAGTTAGTGAATTAATGGAACTCATTACTTGCTCACAGGTTTTCTACCTGCAGAAATTAAATAAGAAAAATAATTTATCTGAAAAATTATTTTGAATCACTTGCTCAGTTTCAGGTATATGTACTCCAAGTCAGTGGTTAGAGAAACTTATCAGGCTTTGAGCTCTGCCTGATCCAGCTTCTCCAAAGGAAATATGCCAGAGAAGTGATGACAAGTATAGTAAATATTTTTCTAAATCTTACACTGTGATCCTTTTACAGAACTGAGGGTCTGGTTTATGCCCAGAGGCTCTGGCTTTCTGACCAATCTAATTTCAGTGGAGGGTAGGGTTTTAAGGTTGATAATTCTGCATACAGAGCAGGTTTTATACACAGAATAAACTTTAACAGTGACTTTCTACATTGCAGAAAGGGACTTCTGATTTACTTCTGTCCATCTTTTTGAAAAGCCAGAAATCTTCTCCTGTGGGTGTAAGAAAATAAAGCTTGCCAAAGTGTTAGATCAGACACGAGTTTTCATCTCTGTCCATTTTCTCTCACATGAAAGACTTCTGGAGCTAGCAAAGCATGCTTTTGTTGACCAGCAAAGATCAAAAAGGCAACTTATTTTTGTCCTTCAGCCACTAAACTGCTACTCTCAGTTCTGTTAACATTCTGCCCCCATTTGAACTGGACACTTTGGAAGTATCAATAATGCAAGTTGCAGGGCTGCACTAACACTCATCCTGTATTTGCCTCTCCTTCTACAAAATTAAATCAAGTTGAAATCAAAGAAGACACAATCTCAGTCAAATAGGCAGAAAAATCTCCCGTAGCTTTGCAGCAATTCTCAGTGAAATATTTGAAATTATTTATGTTGGCAGCAGTGACTGATCTACATTGAGAGTGCAGAGTTAACAAAATGCTTCCACCCCGTGGAGACATAAACAAAATGTTGGAAGCCACTCATCATGTCATCCACCTTTTCCCTGCTTCCTTGACAGGCACATCTCCTGAAACGGAATGTTGTTTTACAGGAACATCAGAAAGTGCAAAAGTAACTAATAAAACAGTGACAATCCCACTGTGACCACGAGGACTAGGACCAGTGAGCAGCGCATCCCTATTACTTACGAGTGAAGAGAATATATGCAGCTATCAGAGCCCTTTCTTAACATTGCAGATTGGGTCAAGAATATATTCTGCAGGAGAGCTCAGACTATTTCCATGATGAGTGTTCTTACAGAATTCAGGTGACCCAGTGGATCAAGAACAGCTGTGACCGGCTGTGTCAAAAATTGTTGTTGTCTACTACAGCTGGCTGCTCTATACTCAGAGTTCAACTACAGCACTCCTAGTAGCTTTGTAATTGGCAGAATTATCCCCAATGCATCTGTTGTTGAGTGTGTAGGAATGTTTGCGGGCGAGATGTACATACACATAAAAGGATTGTGTTGGAAACACAGTAAAAAGCAGTACGCATTTAGCCACAGCTGAATTCTCTCTAATTTGCACTAAAACAGAGAAAAGTAACAGCATCTTGCCATACTGAAATACATTTGATTACAGGATTTCTAAGCTCATAAGCAGCCACATTGCACAACAGATGCCACACTGAATGGTAGCTGCTGCCCTACCTTGACGTCCCAAGCAGCTGTCTGTAATGAGGGAAGCCTGGGTTGTTGTGCAAGGTTCTGTCAGCTAGTGTGTCCGTGTGGTTCTGGGGACTGGTTTCCTATGCAGACCCCTAAAAGAGCTAAGATCACAGTCCCTGAGGACAGTCTGCAACTGGATCTGATCATCAAATTCAAAACATAGAAGGAGGAGGAGATTGCTTGTTCCACATTCTTGTCTCCTTCAAAAGCTGGCAAAAGTCAAAATTTCAGAAGCTTCCTTGGCCCAATTGTGCAGATCTAACTGCCAGTCACTGTGAAGAAAGGACATGGGATTTTCAAGATCCTCGAGCAAAACTTTTGCCTGATTTCAATCCAGAGTGAAACATGAGCTTGAAATTTGACTGAATTTCCAACATTTATGCACTCTTAAAAAAATTAGGTTTCGCTTCTTCCAGCACCATCATCTCCTCAGTCTTAGTTTTCCTGCAATAGGAATGGATCTAAGAATGATGAGAAGTTTGGTGATATTTTTATGCCAATAATAAAAACTTGCCCCACTCTTTCTCAGTTCTCAGGGATGCTCATATGCATTTCACTATCTTCTCACCACTTGCAGTTAGTTTGAGCTCTCCTATGGCTAGATCTTGTGTGGTCTTCTTACCTGACATTTTTTCCAATATTCAATGGCACTGTGTGCCTCCATTTGTTTGCTTTCCCTTCTAAAGCAGTGGATAGTTCTCCTTAGAGAAGATTTTATAGACAAGCAAAGTGAATGGCTCAGATGTACATTAAGTATTTGAAAGAATAATATAATTTAACCAAGGTACACTGCTCAGTGACCTAAATCCCCTGCTTTCATAGACAGTTGACATTATTTGCATTCAGGCTGTTTTGTGGAGAGGCATTTGAATGACCCTTCAGAATGGATGTGCTCAGTAGGAACGCTCTACCCGCTGTCCTTGCACCTCCTGCTTACGCTGTGCCTGGTCACCCTGGGCTTTTCAGTCAGGTGTCTACAGCTCTCAAGGAAAAAGATGTCTTTTGTTTTTTATCAGTGAAATCACTGACTTGAAGACCATGCTCTGTACACACACAGAACTTGATTCCTCTCCGTGATGAAACATATCTAGCGTACCCTAAACCTGTCAGCTCCCGTATGGGGAGCCAGCCCTTGACAAGGGTGAAGCCAACACTGAGTATTTTCAAGACATAAGCCTCCTTTTTTTTGTGATATCTGATGTGGCTGTAGACATAAAACATTCAGAGACTTAGTCGGAATTTTTTCAGTGAAAAATATTTAAAAATGAAGCTGTAGTTCAGACAGCTGAGCTGACAACAGCTTACAGAAAATGAACAAGTAAACAATTGCAGAAGTCTCCAGACACTGCAAGACAAGATGAGCAAATATTTTCTTCCTCTGAAATGCAACTTGCTTTACTAATTTTTATTTGACTGTATCTCAATGATATGTAATTATACAGGGAAAAAATACCCAAAGACTATGGAGGGGTATCAGTATGGATTTAAAATTGTAATATCATTGTAATATCATAACTTCCAAAATTATTATGATTTTAATGGTCTTATTGAACATTATAAATGTGGTTTGCTTGAGAATTGTTATTTTGTCTCGCCTGTCTAGAGCTGTAAATATTATTCTGTGTAATGGCAACTGTGATACAAATAATATATATGATCCAAAATATACATCATCTGAGCTCCACTATTTACCAGTTCATTTGTTTCTACAACTCTGTTGTCTCCAAGTGTTAACTATGTGGCTTCCCAAAGTTAAATGTGAGGCACTCACTCCACAAAAATTCTTCAATGAATCAAACCAGAGCTAAGATGAAAAAAAAACCAGAAATGGAAGGGGTTTGCAGGCACTCAGTGCCAAAGCTGTGACTCTGTTGGGGCACCTCCACCTCAGAATGCCAACTTCAGATCTGACAGATGAAGTACTAGCCTTACCCACCAGCAGCAGAAAGTGCTCTCTTGCCATGGGCAGCTTTAGACTTTGGAGATGATGCTGTTGAAGTATCCATAAGGATATGATAAAGGCTTACAACCAACTTTATACATCCAGATTTTGTGTAATGCTTCATCGTTGGTCTCTCCTGCCTCCTTCTTTAAGTTCTATTACCTGACCGTAGCAGATATTGCCTGACTTCTCTTTGGTACCCAAAGTATTAAGTGCAGAAATCATTTAGCATTTTATGTCATATCACTTGTTACATTCTGAGAAGGGAAAACCCCAAGATATAACAAGTGTCAAAATAAGACATTCCAAGCCTGAAATTTTGGTAGCTTGCTTATGTTTCCTATCCAAATATAGGTAACATGGAAAATTTCTATTCTAATTGACTTGCCTTCAGAAACCTTGTACTGACTCCTGTGTGGGGGGTGAAAATCTCCCATGAGGAGGGAGTTTAGAATTGAGGGCTGGGGGAAAAATGTTTTTAGTCCTTAAATCTGCCTTAAGCAAAGATTTGCAAAACTCAACCTGATGCTGCCTGTCTTCTTAAGCGATACATCTCCCAAGAAACCTCAACTTTAAGATCTCAGAAGAATGTGAAAATATGATACTCTGTATCTCTATGGGGACCAATTATTGCTAGATGTGGTTTTTGCACAAATAAAAATGGCTCAGTTTCAGCATGTGGAAAACCTAGGAAACTAATCTGTGTGGTGCACCAATTCTGCTCTCAGGCACAGGAACACACACAGTTTCTGTATGCATTCTGTAATGACCTCCAGTATGATGCAGAAATGTAGGGGTGGCTTTTACAAGACATCCAGCAAGGCAAGGCTGCTGCATTTCGGATAAGATCCAAGCCCTTGCTGAGTAACCTCCACAGCCTTAATGATCTTCTTAATGGCTGTGTGGGCTGAAATTTATAGTTGAAATGTGAGAGCTGAAAGTTGTAGTGTTTCTTAATTATTTTTTTTTTCATTTAAAAAAGAAATAAATAATATGCTGGAGTGATTCCAGAGACAGCAGATACAGGTTTTTTTCCTTTTTACAGCTGTGAGGTAGTCTACCATGTTTTCTCTTACAGCCTCCTGTTATAGCTGTTAGCCAGACTATGAACCCCAAATAAACTCACCTTCTTTCAGATGGAAGGGGAAGACAGAGACTGCAGAAATTATATATCCCTTACCTTGAGCTTGAGAATCTCACCTGAAAAATAGAAATAATCTTTACTCTGCAAGTCTTAATGTACTACATGCAAGTACTTTCCAGGAAAAGCCTGAGTGGTATTGTCTTTTTAAAAGTATATATTAACCTCCCTTACTTTACAGTTGCTGGATACATATAAAAATCTGGAGGATTTAATCTGAGAATGAGGCTAAAGGAGAAAAATTTAAAAATTTAGGATTCATTTATAAACAACCCTTGTCTCTTTCTTCTTGCCATACACTCTGAAGAAATGTGTATGTAAAGTGCATTTCCATCTCAATTTATCAAGTCTTTATTATGAAGGGTAAATATTGATTCAAAATTAAAATATTGTTACAAATTTCTAATAATTAATTTGTTATTAATTAATTATTAACAATTTAATTTGTTAATAACTTTATTTATAAATTATTAGCAAATTAAAATAAATCCCTGAATCCTTTTGGAAAAATACTGGTTCCATTTTTTAGAAGTTCATCATGGCATCTATTTGTAGATGCTTTGGGAATTACATGTTTACTGTTAGAAAACAAACCAGAGCAGAGAATATGGCCACACAAAAGGAAATTTTTTCACTGACAGTGCTGGAACAATATCTTGTCAGCAAGAACTCCATCAGGTATCAGGTTACAACTTCATTCATAAGTTTCAGGTGTTTAAATTTTTAAACTTTAATTAGTTTCAGGAGTTTTAATTTTTTCAGCTTCCCATTCTTAAAGTATTTTACATCATTTTGTTCTAATGATAGGGTTTTTTTTAAACTGCTGGATATATCAATTTCACCACAGTTTTTCTTCTTTTTATTTTAACAACTTGAGGACTCGTATCACAACTCAAATGTCTCTTTGCTCTTTCAGCCTGATTTAAAGGAAATTGCCCTATGTACTACAGCAGTTTTGAATGTATTAAAAGTTTTAAAAATTGTTAATTATATGAAATATTCTAACAGTTTAAGTTTAAATGATGCAATTAGCCAGTTACAACTGGAACTAGCAGGCCTTATTTAAAATAATGAGGTCTGACAGTTATGGAGCCTGAATTATTCATTGATAACTAGCTTTTCCTCTTTTGCAAACCATGGCTAACATTAATAACAGAGGTGTAAGTGTGAGAACAAAAGGGTTTGACATTAGGAATACAAATATAAAAGTTCTAAATTATTCCTTAATTAAAATTACTATATGAGCAATATTTTCCAAGAAAAATCATTAGGACTAATATTTTCTCATATATTTCAACATTTGTTTCTGCAGGGAGTCACTGGTTAAAGTAACAGCACTTAAAGAGTACATCTTTAAAATAGAGTTAATTTCTGCAACAACATTCTTTTAAAGATGCTATTTTAAAAACAAAATGCAGCACTTTCTATTGTGATTCCTGCAGTGACCATGCTCACAAAAATACATCCTAAGAGCACAGAGCCCTTCCTCGTGTCAGAAGTGTTCTATTTCCCACTGCCCTTCATCTGGCCGTGGCTCTTGCTGCTTTCTCCATGATTACTCCATCAGCCTCAAAGATTGTTGCTTTATTTAGCACACCTGAACACAAATTAAATATTATTAATTTAAAATGAATACAGAGATTTTCATCTAGTGTCTAATTTCACAAAAGCCTCAATTTCCATGAGCTAATTGCTTGCTCTAAGCCTGGCTGTTTTCATTACAATTGCTAAAACCAAAACAGAATCTCCACATAAGCTAATCCTACAATAGTGAACATATCTGTCTCCTAATTGCTCAAGTGTTCACATGCATCTGGATATCTTTTGTGATTGAAAACCAGAGCTTATGCAATTGAAGTAGAACCTGTTATGCATCCTCATTCTCCCTCAAACCAAAGCAAACCAAAGCAAATAAAAAGAGAAATTCTGGAAGTAGGACATGCTGAAAGAGTGACTCATCTGCAAGTAGGAGTGACAGATCTTTGTCTACAACTCTGACATCACCAGAGATGGAATTAAATCACCTATGATATGGTAAATAGGGATCTTAAACAAGCATAGAGTGAGTTTGGGATGGATTGTTGAGTTACTGCAATCACACAACACATCAGTGTTGCTGTTTGGAAAATAATTATGCAGCAGACTTTCAGAGTGACATTTATACTTGGCATTCCTTCGAGGCTTAAAGAGGCTGAACCTCCAAATGGATGCAATGGCTCCTGCACACCTAACCTGGGAGCTTCTGAAGACTGCAGTCTAAATGTGTATTTTAATAAAGTATGCTTCTATTTTATTGTATTGCTGTACAGTTCCCCAGTGCAGGAAGATCAGAGAGGTGAAGGTCAGAAAAAAATACTGTATAGATATCGAAGTCTGTTCAGAGAGACTTTGAAAAGGAGGATTTGAAAGATGACTATTTTTATTAGTGTAGATGCATACAATATAACCTGATTTTTTTTTTGTGCAAATGTCAATTGCAGTATACATATTGTTCACTGAAGATTATGTCATTGGTCAAGAGGGAGGAGAGTCCCCAGATGAATGATTAATAATCAATGTGTCTGGGTTCTTATTTTATTCCTCAGAAAGAAAGAATGAATTAATAGTGTCTCTCCCAAAAATGGGAAAAAAGGTCCCAGAAATAGGTCACACCAACTATGTCTGCACACAGAGGGTCCTCTCTGTAAGTGGATTTCCCTAGTTTGGGCAGGGAGCCTCAGCCTCTCCTCTTATATCATTGCTTCACCTTCCTACATTCTGATGCAATTAGGGAGAAAAGGCAATATGGATCAGAGTCCTGTCAATTTTTTATACAATCACAAAAAACTGAGAGAAAGGGTGGAGAAATACCTAGGGAGAAGGGTTTTGAAGGAGGCCCAAGGTGATGCCTAGGTGTGTGCTCTCTCTACAGGTGATCCAAAGTCTTCCAGCAAGTCTGAGCAGACAGCAGCCTTAGGTCCCAGGATGAAGGCAAATCAGACTGTGATCCCAGGGGAGTAAGGGGGACAGTGAGCAGCCTCTGAAGAAAGCTGTGTTCTCTGACATTCTGTGATGAGCTCTCTCCAAGCAGGTGCAATATGCATTAAATATCTGCATATGTCATTATATATTGATGTATGTTATCCTGGGGCATTGTTCTTTTTTTGGAAAAAAACCATTACTTTGCATTGATAAACATTAGGTAGAATCAGTAGAAATATTTGTCAGGACCATATGTTAGTCCAGCATTTTTGTCCCCCAAAGGAAGAAGTCATTTGATAGAAAGAATGGGTTTGGAATTATTCAATCTCTGTTAGTATCAGAGTGGGGAATTACTTTAGATTACTCCCATGATATGTTCTAGGTGCCAGTTAGATCTGCCTCCAGGCAAGCTTGTGGACTTTCCTTTTTTGTCAAATTCCATGTTTCTTTTTCTAAGGAGACCTGCTAATTTTAACAGCTGTCCTTCCTCCCTTACCGTCCCTTCACGTTCGCCTTGACCTTCCCTGCGCCGTCCCTTACCGGTTCCACGTTCCCTTCCCTACCTCCCTTCCCTCCTTCCCTTCCGCCCTTCACTTCCCTTCACGTCCCGTCACTTCCCGTCCCTTCCCGGACTTCCCTTCCCTTCCCTTCCTTCCCGTTCCCTGTCCCTGCCCTTCCCTTCCCTTCCCTTCCCTTCCCTTCCTTCCCTTCCCTTCCCTTCCCTTCCCTTCCCTTCCCTTCCCTTCCCTTCCCTTCCCTTCCTTCCCTTCCCTTCCTTCCCTTCCCTTCCCTTCCCTTCCCTTCCCTTCCCTTCCCTTCCCCTCATTCCTTATCTCTGTATTTCTTTCTCTCTCTCTCTTCTTTATCCCTTTACTGATGCTTTTGCTTCCCTGATGCAATCACAAAAAACCAGACCTGAGACATTGAAGTGCAGATATTCAAAAGCCCTGATTATTTTATGCTAATGAATGAATCATCTAGTGATACAGAATTTCACTTTTTGTGCCCTCCTGGTGGTAGCACAAGATAAATCCAATGGTGTGTTTAATTAACTAAAGGAAGCAGAAATAAATCTCCGTGGGTTAATAATATTTACGGCCTAAAAATGAACAAACTAAAGAAAGTGAGTAAATTATGTGGTACAATTCAGAGAAAAATGTAATTGAAATAAAATTGTCATGTATTCCAGAAAGTGCATCTATACAGATAAGTGCAAGCAAGGCACACACCTGTGTGAAACAAAGCACTAAAATCGAGGCAATCACCGAGGAGTTAGCAAAAATATTTTTCTAATTATAAAGAAGAATGAAGTCAAACTTGTCAGGAAGAAATATTAGATCTTTTTTTCTGTATGGGAATTAGGGGGTTTTTTTAATCCATAAAATGCATGGTATCATATGGTGACTGAACCTTAATTCAAGTAGCTCAACAACATGAATAAGAAAATGCCAGGTCCATTTAACTGTGTCCTTTGTCAAATGCCAATAGAGATGGTGACTTTTTACAAATATCCAGTAGTTAAAAATATAAAATACTGTAAGTAAATAAGGCTACATGGGTTGTATTAACATGTGGTCCTTTCACTCATATATGGTTCCTATTCTTTTCCTATTCTTTGGCTGGAGATTCACATTTTGTTCTGTCCCTTCAAATAGTCTGTGGGTCTGGAAATTTCTTAGAAAGAAAGAGCTTCATGAAAGGAGATCCCAGAAAAAAGCATCAGAGCTTCACTGTGCTAGCTCCAAGGGGGCCTCAGGAATGTAACTCCGTGGGATCTAGAGGTGTACTCTCAATAGCATAGCCAGGGTGTGGCCTGTTTCATGGCTTTCCCACTGAAAGGTGCATTTTGGAGGGCTTCTGAGTCCAAAGTCATGTACAGCTCTAAGCCTCAGCCACACATCCTCCAGTGGAAAAGACTTCTCCAACAATGAATGGCTGAGGCTGTCCTTACTGAAACCTTTACTTTCACCTGTGAGACTTGTTCTTTGATCAAATTACTTCAATTTAATTGAGAAATCTATATTTACACGGGGGGCATTAGCATGGTGGGATTAAAATGATGAGTGTTTCCACAGGCCTGTCTGTATTATGGACTGAAGATTGAATTTTCACTCAGTTGTGCAAGTAAATATAGAAGGATGACAATACATCATATTTGAAATTTGCCTTGACCACACATGCACATTCTGTGAAGTACTAAACAGTTCTGACTCTTAGTAGCTTGTCCCCTTCCTGCTCTTGAATTTTTTATGCCATCTTTAGATTTCTGGGTCTTGATATTACTGCAGTGGTGTCTGATTTAGGATTTACAACATTTATTGACAGCAGGAAAACATACTCCCCCTCATATCTCAATAACTCTTCAGATCCTAATGGTGACCATGATCTCATTAGCCATTGCTCAAAGTCTAAACCTTGCTGTTCAAGTCGAATGGACATTTCAGGAGGAGATGTAAAAAGATTTGTTAACATTATGAGATCAATTCACTGCAATGAATTTAAAACAGAGAATACTTACTGGTGTGTGTCACTACATCACATGCACACTGTTATTTATAAAACCTACAAGGTTTTGCAAGGCCTATCATAAGGTAACCTCTTGAACAGAAAAGCAATGATTTGTGCCTATTCAGTAAAAAACCCCAGTACCCATGAAAACACACAATGAATTACGAGAAATGCTTTAACAGCCATGAGTCCAGTTAAAATTTTTCTGACCAATTTCACTAGTGTGTAAATGTGATTACATTGTGATCACCAACCTCAGGGGTGAGGGGCCTGGAGTTGTATGGAGGCACATCTCTGCTGAGGGCTGGGGGCAGGGGGTTCCCCTTTGCAGGTTGCATGCCTGGCCAAGTAGAGGGTGAGCAGGACCTGTCTGGAGGGGCAGAAATGTGCAGAGATGTCTCCATAAAAAAAATTACTTAGGCAGCTACTTGGCAGCTGCTCCTGTCCCTTCTGCAATGGGCAGAGCTGCCCCAGAACTGCACATCACCATCTTTTCTTCCTGAGTATAGAACATCACCATCTCCAGCTTGACAGCCAAGTGCTTGGAGGATGCTGTCCTTGCCTGCCTTTAATTTTTAAATGCCATTGCTGTGACTTGCAGCTAGGTCCCCAGCCACTTCCATGATCCTTGCTTGCCTCTCTTTTCTCACTGATCAAGAGGGACAGAGCTGTGTAAAGAAGGGAGCAGACAAATGGGTGAAGAGTTTATAGAAATAAGCAGACCACTCTATGTACACAGGTAGTCTAATAATACCCATTCCTTTCACCATAAAGATAAAAAGGCCCAGAACCATCAGACTCCCTCTAGTTTTGTAACACAAATCAGGGTTTTTTTTATTTAAAAAATAATTAACTGCAGGTAAGTCATCATTTATCTACATGCAAGGCATAGATTACAC
Source organism: Serinus canaria (assembly GCF_022539315.1). Taxonomy (NCBI): domain Eukaryota; kingdom Metazoa; phylum Chordata; class Aves; order Passeriformes; family Fringillidae; genus Serinus; species Serinus canaria. Next base: position 17,155,019 of record NC_066321.1, read on the forward strand.
AGCACACTAATTTTGCTTAAATTACCATTTATGTACCTGAAAAACACAGACAGATATAGGAGCTATAAATGTAAAAGCTCCTTTGCTTTAAATGCCTCTTTGAATTTTCCACTGCTCATGCAAAATTATTTATGTCAATATTTTAATTTCAGCCAGGAGGGGTGGAATCAGAGAAAGAGTGACATCCAGGAAAATTGTTGTCAGCAAACTGATGACTGCATACCATAATTAAGAAATAATGTAAGGAGAGAAGCAGCTTGATCTAAATGCCGTTGTATTTTCTGAGTTTAGTGCTAAAGAATCAAGGATGAGAATATATATTGAGATAGATATTACAATATTCATAATTGTATAGTATTGTAAGAGGCATTATAAACATAAATGATCATTTCTGTAATCATAAGAATATTAATGCAGCAGCTAATAAATAAAATAAGCACCAAAGGACAAGAATATGACCTTAAAATCCTTACTCAGCTGCCCTATTAACTTTCTGAACACCACTGAAAGTGTGTGTCAGCTGCTTAAATTAAAGAGAGAGTAATTAAAATTACACAAATAATAGGTGACTGGGGTCAGTCTCCATCACCCTATCTCCTATATTTTAGAGTATTTTACATTTTTTCCATCAATATGCAATCTTAATTTTCCTTACACATCTCTCAGGTACTGTTGGTTTAAAAACAACTTACCATAAAAAGCAGAGCTTTGACTGATGATCAGAGCACAGGTTTTGGGGCCATACCTTTAAATTCCTTCCCATAGCATCTAAGATGAGTCGATTTCTCAGAATCTTTGAGTATGAATATACTTAATCATCCTTCTTTGTTTAAAAGCACTTTTAGGAGGGAAAAGAAAGAAAAAAAGAAAAATCAGATCTACATTTCAGATCTATACCTGAGATCCCCTTTCCCATGAAGATGGCTTGCATTCAGCAATTGAGGAAAAGCTACATTCTTGTACTCTGGAACCTTAAAAGTAGTGGGCAGAAGAGAGAGTGTTTCAAAAATAAACCAGACTTTTTACTGTGTTTTTACTGTGATAGAAAGTAATAATTATAATAAAAAAAGAGAAAAAAAGTGTGACAGGGAATTGAATGAAGTAAGACAAGAGAAAACTAAAAGGCAGCAATATCTCCCCATAGGGTCCTATCCAGAAATAGTTCTTTCTTCTGCAAACATTGAGTGTTCTCTTAACACCAAAGTATTTTATTGTCTTTGCTGGAAGTCATTGCACAGGTTCAAATTATTTAATAATAACTGTGCTGAAATTAGGCATTCTAGCATTGTCCAGAAAGGAATTTGAGGGCATGATCTAAGCACAGTATCCAATGCATATCTTCAGCATTTCTTAGAAAGAAAGAAAAAGTGGAGCTATTTTGTGCTGTTAACATTAGGTATTGATAAGGCAAAGAGAGGAAGGTGAACACAGGTGTCTGTCTCCTTGACAGGGGCATTCTGCAGCCTGCAGAGCCAAGAGGAGAGGAGAAGGGGCTCACAGCTCCAGGGGCCCCAGTGCACAGAGGGGTTTCTCAAACCAGCTCTGTGCTCTTTGCATAGCAAGGTCAGTACTACCCAAAGCCCCAGGTGTGAGTCCAATCTCATGCAGCAACTGAATGGGTTCACAGAAAACATAAGTAGAGGAGGAAGAAACACCGAGTTATAAAGCTATTATTATTGGTTTGGGAAAATAAAGATTTAAAGCCTTTGCAGTGTTATATACTGACTTGTTCAGGCTAACAATGCATAACACTAAGCCTGATCAATCACTTTATTATAATGTACTTATTAAGAAACCCATTGCTTTTATAGACAGTTATGATGCAGGTGGAACTAATTGGTCCTCCAGTCCAAACATCATCCCCATTAGCTAATTAAGAAACCACTCTTTGGTAAACAAATCTCCATAACACATTCCAAATGTTCACAATAACAGGTGCAGCAAGTGAACACAGGAATTGTTTCTCATTCTTTTCTCTGATCTTCTCAGAGCCTTTGCCAGGAAGATGCCTGGGAAAGTTGTGTTGCTCTCTGTGGCCAGAGAGCTGCTGCCACACCTAACCCTAACCCAAAGCCCTGAACCCTAACCCAAAAGGGCCTAACCCTAACCCTTACCCTAACCCTAAACCCTAACCCTTCTTATGTTTAGGTGAAGAATAATAGAAATTATATGAATAATGTAACTCTCATTGGGATCTCTAATTAGGGTGATATAAATAAAAATAAGAAAAATAATAGACTCTTGGGTGGTGTTAGGATTATGTATGTGCCAGACTTGCTCCTACACAAGATATTTGGTACCAGGGCACAGGTAGAAACACCCTGAAATGCAGATTTAAACTCTCAAAATGCTGAAAAAGGGAGAGCTTCCTTCAAGTGAACTCCTTAAAATGATGAAATGGGGCATTTACCTCCAGTTAAACTGATATAATTGCAAAATGGCTTCCAAACTATTGGGAAAAGAGGGGCCAAAGAAGATCTTTGGTTAGTTCTTTGCTCTTCACGTAAACATTGAGACATCTCTGTGTGTTTAATTTCTTTCTTCAGGTGGTTAAGGAGATTTAGTCAATATATTCTTCAAATATTATGCATGGATGCTATGTGAGCTAGTCTGAAAAAATATTTGTCTGTCTATCTATCTATCTATCTATCTATCTATCTATCTATCTATCTATCTATCTATCTATCTATCTATCTAATCAATCTATCTCTCCTGACTTTTCCTGTTCTCCTTTTACTTTTGTCATTTCTCAGTAAAACTGAAGACAGGTGGGAAATGTAGTTTCTTGCAAAGTCATTGCAGGTTAGAATGTCTCTGAACTTGAAAAGACTTTATTGCAGTTCTCCTGGAAATTGTCTCTCTTCATTGTTTTCCTACCCACCACCTTTATGTGATGACTGAATTTAGGAGGAAATTCTCATTTTAGGCAGTCTATTTTTACAGTAACTTATCAAACAGTGGCCTTTAGCTGTTGTTCTGTGACAGCCACTCTATTAAAATCCTGATGTAAACAAGTGGAGAAGGTGAACTAGAAGTGCAGGTATTTGCACAGCATTACTGTCAGGTAAAATTTTAAAGATAGGTTTTATGAACCCATTATTTGCAGTCAAGGCTTTTGACTACAGCTTCTGAAATCTTTTAAGTAGACAAAGTGTTTTGTCAAAACATACTGCTGGGAGTCAGTATGTAGCTTCTTTTTATGTAATTCAATTTGGTTCTGTTGTTTGCAGGAAAGTGGGATATCTAGCTGGGCAGCAAGAGTGGTGCTGTGTGTGATCACAATATGGTGACTTTCTAGAGTAATTAACGTTAAATGCCTTTTGTTTTCATTTAGTGCTTAATGTATGCATGCATAATTGCAGTGTACATTCAGACCTATCAAGGAGGATGCTTGAGGGCTTTTAAACACAAATAACAATATCCAAAGATTTTATGGAGTGGGATATGCCTAAGAATGTATGCCAGTTTGAAAATCCCAGACCCCTGTGTCCTGTAAGGCTGTGCTTGACATGACTCTGAAAGAGATGGGCCCTTTGAAGAGGCAGAGTTGCTTCTGGCCTTTCAGCTCTGAGCCTCATGCCTGAGGTGATGCTGGACCCCCCTGCCCTGAGACAAGCTGGCTTCCTCTGCTCCTCCAAGGAGTTGAGGGAAGGTGGCATTGTTAGAGCACGGTGTGGGTTAGACAGGCTTCCTAACCCAAGGACATGCTGTGTGTGCTGAGGTTGGCTGCACACAAGGCACCTTTTGAAGAACACACTATAAATGCTCCACTCACTTAAGAGACTTTCTGGACTGTACATTTCTTGGTCCCCTAATTCACCAGAAGAAACAGCAGGCAGAGAACGTGACCTGATCCTGGGGGTTGGCTGGGGGTTTCCTGAGGTACCAAGCAGTACCATTGGGGTTGGTGTGATCTGGCATAAGTTATGTAAGCATTTCATATCAGCATTTTGCCCAAGCCATACCTTACAGCATTTTGAATTGAACCAGCAATTCCCAAATGTGTTTTGAGAAACTTGGGAAAAGTTGGAAATGTAACAGTTCCAAATGTAGATTCCAAACATTTAAATTAGCTACTACTGTCAATAGAAACGGTGATGAGAGGAGGAGAAGACATCTCCTCACACAGTATTAACATATCACTTTGATGTATCTTTTGTAAAAATATGTATATATTATATTTTGGGAATCTCTTGCCAAATAAAATACATAGTGTACAGCAAGCTGTAATAGAAAAGTTGCAGGACATGGGGACCAGATCTTCTGCATTAGCATATTGTCCAAAAATAAATAGATAGATGGAGAAATATAGAGAGATACAAGAAGAAAGCATTTTTTAGGCAGTAGCAACAGTGAGCATAAAGTGAGTAGTAAAAAAATTATCAGATAAAAATCCAAAACCGTGGTGCAGTAAGATTATGTTTTCAAGTAGGTACATTCCATACAGCTGTTCCTTTCATAACTTAGCTTTGATCTGCTATACACCAAAACCAGATCAATTGTGAAAAATGCTCAGGCATCCTTTGCCCAGACATGATCCTACATCTGTGGACATAATTCAGGTCAGTAAATTAATTATTACATAGGATAGAGAGTGAGAAAGATATCAAACAAAATAAAGCCACAGTCACTAATATAGATCCCTATGAGCTTGCCTACACAACTGTGTAATATTAGAGCAGCTACACCAGTTAGAAAAGGAATTAGAATAGTCTTCTGCTGTGTATTCCATTTATTTAAACCATGGAATGGCCTGTCCCTGCAAAACTGATACATTTATAACAATATCCCAAACTAATATTGCGATAGGGCTCCAAAAACCCCTTCCACGCATTGCTTGAGCCACACAGCTGTAATTTTTATGTATTAAGAGTTCCACATGCAGTCCAGTATTCCCTTCTTTTCAAAATTAGTCCTGAATGCAGCATTTAATCTGCACCTCTTTGTAAGCCAATTATTTGGAGCAGCGTGACCGCTGGGACCACACCAGCCTCAAGTCCTGTTCTGCCACAGCTGCAAAAGGGGCACAGGAATGGCACAATACCAGCTCTGTTTGGCCCTGATCCAGCAAAGCACTTAAACACCTGTTCAACTCAAGGTGTATGAGTAATCCCATAGAAGACAAGATGATAAATTCTCTGAGCTAGTACCTGCTTAGATTCATAGACTGTGAAAACAGAAGGGAACATCTAAACATCTTGTCTGACCTCCTGTATACCACAGGAATTCTTCAAATACAATTTTGTTCAGTCTTTCCTTTCTCTCAGAAGAAAACAGCCAGCTCTAATGTCTAAATTTCCAGTAATGGAAAAATTACCACTGTTTTGCATAAATTGTACTAATGATTAAAGATCCTGAACAGGAAAAATATATACATATTTTCAGTCAAGACTTTATGAGGTCCTTTGGACTGACTAAATATTTTTGGTTTTAATTACCTGGAATTAAGTCTTTTTGTATAAGTCCTAATAGACTGCAAATAAACCAGCCCTTAAATTTTAGGTTGACAAATTGACAGGCAGTGATTTCCAGGTTTCTAGACAGACTGTGGATTATTTGGCCTTTGAGGATATTCCTGTCTCTTCTCAGACTCCTCTGTTATTATTCTGCATCTCTGCAAGTAGGGTTTCTGGAATAACACACAGTATTTCAGGTGACATCACTACTGACCACAGAAGCAAAAGAGATTCCTACTTTTTTTTCCTCACCAGGTTAAGGCAGGATCTCTTGCCTTCATGGTCACACTGAAATTTTACACAAAGCCATTCTTCACTGCCAGTCCTTTCAGTGTAATTGTTTTCTGTAAGTTCAATCACCTTTAAGTGCCCCCCCCAGCCCTTCCTTTTTCCTCAGTATATGGTCTTACATTCATTGAAATGCATAGTTTGATTGTGCCCAACTTAATTGTGACCAAAGTACCCCATAACAGTTTTCATTATTCCTTCATCTCTTATTTATATGCTCTATTCACAGCCTCAGTGTTTTCTAGAACTTATTGTGATTCTTTTCTCCCATGTCATGAATTAAGAGATCAAATACAGTAACATAACACACTGGAAGTGTTCATACTCTGTGGATGATCCAGGATTTCCAACTATATTTTGAAACCAACACCGTGTTTAACCAATTTAATAAGTACTGTACATTGATTTTGTAATATTCACATTTTGTAATAAACTGTTGGGTGAAATCAAATCAGAACACTGCACATAAAAAAAATAATTTCTCCCTATATATGTATAACATCCTAAGACTTTCATCAAAAGACATCAAGTTATTCTGATGAGATCTAGCTTTCATTAACCCTTATTGATTGGCTTGAATTATGCATAAATATATTGCATAATGTTACAATCTCAATATCATTATTATTTGCCTGTAATTTCTGCCTGAAATCATCGACATGGTGTTCCAAATACAACCAATTTTTTTTTAAATATAATTAAACAGTTTTTTTAGTAGAAATTTGAAAAGCAAAGAAGGGGATCCAATATTGTGACGGGAAAGCCCATAACCTAAAGATCAATTAGCTCAGAGGTAAGCAAAAGTTTAAAAGGAAAAAATCCAGAAGGAAAAAGCAAAACCAAAAAAGCACTGTATGTAAGGCAGAAAATAAAAGAATTATAAAGACTGTTTTAATAAAGAATTTAAAAGTGAGAAGAGAGGAAAAAAGTCACTTATCAGAGTCACTTGAAAAGAAAGCCAATGGGCAAAGCAGATAGGAGTTGCTAGGAATGACAGAGTTATATTCCAGGTGCTCCTAAGCTAAGTTAAAGATTCCACATTGAGTCACAATTGACAGAAAGCAGCATGCCAGAGCAAAGTACTGGCCTTGTGTATGCACTGTTTGTGTGTAACTGTATAGCAATGATAGTTAATCATGGGTTAACACAGGGGGAGCAGCCTTAGCGCATACAGAACCTGATCTCACAAAATCTGTCCATGTACAGAGGTCATTTCATCTGGCCTGTCAGCAGCCTACCAGAGGCAAATAGGAGGCAATGCCACGACTGACTGGTGCCATTGCCCAGCACAGAAAAATACTGGAAGCTGGCATGGTGAGGACATATTCAGCTAAACTTAATTTCACTTTCCCCACAGAAGAGTACTTAAAAAGAAGTAAAAAAAAAAAAAAAAGAAAAAAAGGTAGTCTTTGGAGAAGGACAGTTTTAACAAGATCTTTTCTGTTTGCTCCATCCCCCTGTGAGGGTTCAGAGCACTGGAATTTCTGCAGGCCTCTGTTTGAAAATAAGGGGCTAATGAAAAGGTACATGCATGGCTTGCTAGCCTAAACTAGTCCTCCTAGAATATCCTGGGATTTGCCAAAGCACTAAATGACGTTGACATAGAACACTTTAAGGGAAAAGTCACCTTTTATTCTTTGCTTTTCAGTATTTAGAAATGTAGCTTCGGTTTCCTTTGTGGTTTTTGTATAAAGGAAATTCATTTTGAATAGAGATGGGTCCATTTCTTTAGGTTTGATCTCAATGGATACTGAAGCTGGACCGCTGCGCCTTCCAATTCTTGCAATTTCTGGGGAAAGAGAGGGCAGACAGGTTTAGATGAAGAGGACAGAGGAATAGTAAAAAAGAAATATTTAGCATGGAGAAGAATCTCAATCACTGAGAGGAACAGATTTAATGTAAGGCCTAACTACTTCTCTGGGAACTATGTACAATTAGAACTTTTCCTAACATGCCACACTGACTAATTTATTTTCAAGTCCGCCAGATTCCATGGCGCAGTGAAGTTTCTTCATGGCCATTTTAATCCATCAATTTATTGTGTGCTCCATGAAGGTCAGCCTGTTTAGATGCCCTGATGTAGAGAGGACTTTGCAGACATAGGGTTCAAGGGAATGATGCTGCTTAGTGGAGAGCTGGGTCCTCGGAGGTCACAGGTAAGACTCATTTTGCTTATATCAGCTCTGCCCTTAGATGATTTTTTTAGTCATAATAGTTTTTCTAATACATGGTAGAAGCACAAAAAGCCACTGCTGTTCAGGGAAGTTCTTCATGTGCTCAGACAGCTTTTCTTTCTCTGCTTTGGATCTCTTCCTTCCCCAGTGGTAAAGCATAGTGGGAAGTCCTATGATGATAGAAGCAGTCGATACCTTTGTAAGAACAGAGAGCTGTCTTTGCACATGTGTGCCTTAAGTTCAATAAACAACCTAGGTTTGCACCTAATTTTCCACTGAATGATCTAATACCAGCAGAGAACATTTGCACTATGGGACAATGCTAGTCTTTTCAGCTAGACATTTCCTTGACTACAGTGAGGGTTTTTTTCTTCCTTCTAGTGTGGAAGGCAGGGGGATTCTATCACCTGTGATTTAAATTGAGTGATGGATCTTTTAATGTAAATATTTTCTGCCAGGCTCAACTATTTGATATCTAAATGAAGAAAATAATTTACCCCACATTAAAGAGAAGAGGGGAGAGAAGAAAGGAAAGAGGAAAGGAAATGAAAGGAAAGAGGAGAGGAAAGGAGAGGAAAGGAGAGGAAAGGAGAGGAAAGGAAAACTGGGAATCAGATTTCTGGCATTATTATATCAGTATAAAAATTTTGGCACCACAGTTGGCAGGAATAGGTTTCTGGATACTCTCAGTCTAGTAGGTAACTTGCTGAGAAATTGCAACTCAAATTCTCATTTTGTCAGAATGTTCTGAAGTCATGCTCAGAATTCTTTAAAATTGAGAGTTTATTTCTGGCTTGGTGCAGTTGTAAAAGTTCAGGAGAGAGCTGTTCTTTTGTACTTAATGCTGAAATTTATTCTAAATAATTTGTGTCATTATCACTTATTGACTGTGGTGAAGGAAAACACATTTTAAGAAAATATGTTTCAATGACAGAAGCAAAATAAACACTGGTACATATAACTGGTAACTCATTAAATAAGAAGTCCATGCTTTTATCTGGCTCTTCAAACACATTTTAGGCACTTCAACAAGATTAGAAAAACACTTTTATGCCAAAAAAACCCTCCTTTAATCACTTCTCTTCTAAGAAGATACCTTCATGAAAAGAGGAGAATTAACATCTTTGCTGCCACTACTCCTTTTACCACAAAAAAAAAAAAAAAAAAAGAGCATTTGTAACATTTCTAATCCATTTGGTTCTGTCAGAAGGAAACAGCTATTTTTCAGAAGCATTAATCATATGGGAAGATATTTTCAAGCACGTATCTTGCTGGGAAATTATTAGTATACACTAGACCGTCATTAGTCTACTCTAATGGAACAGCAAGAGCCCCACATTTCCCAAGTGCCAGAGACAAGACTAGTCCATCATGTTCTTTATCGTGTTCTTTATGGCACAAGATGACTTTTTTTTTGTAGTTTTATTTGCCATAATGCATTTAAGAGATGGGGAAAATAAACTACTCAAAACTTCCAGTTGTAACAATTTAGAAAGTAAATGAAAACCAACAAGGAGAGAAGGAGTGAATAGAAGAGTCCCCAACCAATGAATCCCACTGAACCATGGTACAAAATAGCTGCTGCAGTGTAAGATGACAAAATAATGAAATCATGAGGTAAAAAAAAAGAGAAGGAAAAAAAATATTTATATGTATATAGACAAACATACAGTGTGATTGAACACAAATCCTGACAGAATTTTCTCCATGAATCCTTCTGCAAATATCCTACAATATAGCGAAGTAACGAGATGGTACAGCTTTTGGATGGTTTTGGTGGGACTCTTTTCAGGACCAGTGGAAAGCCTGAAAGTCAAACAGAGGGAAAACTCTTTCACAGTCTGGATCCCACTGCCTCATTCCCCAGCCTTAAGCCTGGCCAAGTCCAGCCTCCTGCAGAAGGAAAATTCAGCTGTAGTCGGAAGAATCAGCCTCTTCACATCCCTCAGTGGAAAAAGGGGTGGTACTCAGGGGGAAGATGACTTCCTATTTCAGCATAGAGAAACTTGCTACCAGCTCTACTGCTTCCACCAGGCAGTCTTTATCTGTTCTTAGAAGATAAAGTGCCTGTGTCTCTCATATCTTACTTTTTGATGTCTTGTTTGTGGAAACTGGTATAGGTAAAATAAATAGTGACCTCAGAACTGTATCACATCTTTTCTAAAAGGCAAAAGTTATTTCCAATTTTTCTCATCTTTTCATAACTACTCTTGCTTTTCTTGCTCCCAAAATGCAGTGAAGTGAAACTCTGTTTTAGTCTGTTCAGCCCTATCAGCACTGCCCTCACATCCCAGCAGGTATCCTGCTCATTTTTGGGTTTCTCCAGACAGTAGGTAAACTTCTGGATACCTGTCTGACTTAACAAAGGTGTTCTTTTGATGTTTGCCTTTAGGAACCTTAAACTTTGGGTCCTTCTATTATTTTGTCCAACAAGTCAAGGCATTGCTGTCAGGGGAGATGTTATTGTGGAAATGACAGAATATGTTCAAGGGCAGTGAATAAGTTCCCTTTCAATAAAAGCACACATTATGTCCAAGAACAGTCAAAAGGGTTAAAATACAATCTCTCCAGATAAGTTTCTAGCCATATGAGGCTCAAAAAGTCAAAAGATTTGAAAGCTATTAGTACTTCTGTAGATCATCCTCTTCCAGACACTCTTTTTTCTCTCTCTCTCTCTTTTTTTTTTTTTTTTTTCTTCTTTAACTGACAGGTTGCAGTTAAAAATTAAAGTAAAAAGAGACCCTCTCTTTCCTACATACTTTTAATGGAACTCAAGCCAAAATAAGTCAGACTAAATTATGGGAGTAAATGACCTCCTGGGAAGTATAATACCAAATTCCGAAGAACTGTAAAGAGTTTCCTTTGATCTTTTTAGCTTCGCAGCCTGAAATTCAAAATCTGTATTTAATTTTAGATTGCATATGCCAGCTTTTAAGTTTCCTCTCTTACATGATATATCATTTTAAATGATAGGACACCTTTAACTTGTATTTCTTGAAAATGCTGACTATCCTTTCTTTATTCTTTTACACTATAAAAACAGATATAAATATTACTAATTGCAAAAATAATTTGAGGTTGGGTGCTATAATGGAGAAACCATTGACCTTCACTTAAGAGACTGTGCCTTCAAGCTCAACCTGAATTTCTAAGTGAAATGACTTTGATCTGAGACACAAGTAACTTCAGTTCAATGCCCTACAGGATATACATCTAGAAAAAAGGACAAGCTGAGCACTTAACTATATATTCATGTTACAACTTAGAAACTAGACAAAGGATTCTATGTTTCAAATGTGGTAGAATAGGCCTATTTCTTTCTGTGGCCACACAGTCACATTGCAAGTGTATTCCTAAACCAGAAATCTCAGAAGGCACAACAAGCTGTATAAGCTCTTGGCTGGAGAATTTTCTGACCTCTGCACTTGAGCACAGACTTTAGATATAGGCAGCAGGAATAATCTCCCTCTTGAGTCCAGAAGAGAGCCACAAAAGTCTTTATGCCTTATGCATTATGAAAGAAGCCACCTTTTTGAGGAAAAGTAAGTTGTATCAGGTTGGCTGGAAACAACATGAAAGAACAGCTGCTAACCATTGGACTTACACAGGCAAAGCTCTAGGAAATGTGCTTACACACAGTGCTTTGTTATGTGTCTGTCTCATGATCAGCCAAACAAAGATATAAATACAGTCCAGAATTTTGAAATAGAATAGCATTCTGAATTGAATCCTGGGGGAGTAATTTATAATGAATAATTTATCTGCTGCATTTAGTTTTTCCTACTAACAAAATATCCATAAAGTAGTCATGGTTGCCTTACATGTTATTTTTAAGTGAAGTGACTGATAAAAGTTGTTTCCAAATATTTGAAGCTATTTGAGCTATATAAAGATAGCTCTGACTGACTGGCTAATTTAAATGGTTTTGTTTCACTATCCTGATTATGAAAACCAACCAGTCAACCCAGACACCTCTGCCTCAAAAGCATTTCCTATATGGAAATACCTGGCATGGGTACATAAACATAACCAAAAGCTCTGCATTTTTCTGCTGTTTTGAAAGGGTGGTGTCTTTTTGACTGTGTAAAAGAAATGGTCTTGAAGCAAGAGGCTGAACTTTCTGGGGTCAATCACTGCAGAATTTAATCCAACCCTTGCTTCTTATCACAGCCCACCCCAGAGAGCAGTTCCTGTTACCTTCCTTCTTCCTAGTGAATTGCTGACAAATCACCTGGCTGGTCTATGGAAAATAGAAGAGATCAAATATATACAAAATAATTTTGAAATTGTATAACCTCAGAGAAAAATAGAAATGGCAACACTGGAACAGAACAATGGACTTAGTCAATGTAAAATTGGGTTGTGCATAAGCCCTTTCGCCCACTGACAAGGTAAAACAGATTGACATGCTTTGAGGCTGTAGCTGCTGATAAGAAATGCCATTTGTAAGCCTTTTACTCCCAGCCAAAGTGAAGCAATTAAAATATTTAGAAGTAGCCTTCTTCTCCCCATCCAACATGAGGCTCATCTGGGCTTTCTTAGCAGTAATCCTAGCTGCCACATTTCTGGAGAGGCAGAGAGACAGACCAGAACCAGCACAGTCCTCAAAAACCTCGAGGTGGAGGAGTACAGCTAATAGGTGTGGTATCCCCTGTGCTATTGCTGGCTGCCCAACAGGTTCAGAAAGGAATATTGTTGCTTTTGGTTTACCTGTTTTCATAGATTTGACAGTGTTTTTGTTCACTTCTGCTTGCTACAAAACCTTACTTTTCTCAAAGTTATAACAATAGAAACAAGGTTTATGGAAGAATTAATAAGGAAGACTTCTGAAAACAATATTTCCAATTAAAAACTAACTATTCACAAAAGGCCAGGCTTGTCTAGTGCCAATAATCACTTGAATCCTTCTAGACCATCAACAAAGTTTAAACTTTCTCAAAGTTTGGGATATTCAAGTCTCAGTTTTACCTTACCTTGGCTCTGAAATGAATACCAAAATGTGTTCATTTAAGGTTCCTTATTTCTGCTGTTGCAATATTAGTCATCATTTACATAAAGCTTAATATTTACTCCAGCAGAAGCCATTTTATGATTGTTAATATTCTATCCATGACTATAAACATTCTTCCTAAAAATCAAACAAACAAAAAGCTGTCTGATTTTTACAGGAGAAATGCAAAAAAGGAATCTCAGAACCAAGGCTGGTGAAGTGGTTGGTTAATTATCAAAGTTATACAGTTTTGTCTATTAATCCTGTATATGAAAGTTTTACCCCCACGTAAAACAGGGTGCAAATTCATTTTAATTGCAAAAGCACATCTGTCCAAGATTCCTGCATATAACCATTTGTATGAGCTTGAAGGGTAATTGTTATTACCAGATAACAGAAAGAAACTGAACTGGAAAAGATTCCCATTGAAAACACTGGTGGTCATTTACAACTCGAGAAACCAAAGCATTCCAGAAGACACAGCAGCTCTTAAATGAAAGGAGAGGAGATGACAGACAGAGAAAATCACCTTTATATTTTCTGAACAAGCTTGCTGCTGAAAGAAAGGTAAAGAGATATTACAGATATATAAACATGCATGTAAATATTAACAAATCAACAGATTTGACAGTATCACATGTCTTTTCCCTACTATAATTGTCATATACCTGGTACTCAGGTGTGGCCTTTTCTTCCAGAGCCATCAGCTCCAAAACTGACAGAGAGATCATAATTTTTCATAATTTGTATATTTCTATATTCTGAAATAAATAGCCATTGTGTTTTTAACAACAATAGCAAAGCAAGAGCAATAATGTTCTGCCCTACAGGTGAATGAATGTGTTATCTAAAATGTTTGCTTCATTATTTTTACACAGTATTCACATAATTATTTCACATAATTATTTTTTGAGCTGTAAAAGATTTTTGGCAAACTGGTAGGTGGCAATTTCACAGAGCTACAAAATCTTAGGATCTTAGTGGCAACAAAGGACCAGTATTTAACCACTATTTTCACTCAGCTATTTCTTCTACATTCCTCCAGTATTTTAAATTAAAGATTGGCAAATTCCTTCACCAAGAAGCATGTAGAATTTTACAGTTACATAAGCTGATGTCAGCCCATGACATTTTAATTATTCCATTTGTTTCTGACCTTGTTCTTGGCTACATGTATGTAAATGAGGAGAAAGTTTTCAAGTTGTCTTGGTTCTCCTCAGAGTGTGACTGCATGTATTTGTACACTGGAATGATGGGGATCCTCCTTGGTTGTGAGAGCTTTTAGGTGCTGGGGTAATGCAAATACTAGGAAAAAATCAAACTTGGTTTATGTCCTTGTATGTGAGTGTCTAATCAGTATTCAAGAGGCATTCCTCACAGCTGGATGCAGGAATCTATACTGTGTGCCAAATCTGTGATTCATACTGACTAATACAATATAAGTGATAGACTCATTTACTTATTTGCATGTAATTTAAAAGGAGTTGTGATCATACTTCTTCAAGATTACATCAGGCCATTGTCCCAGGAAAAACTCACACAGAATTTTGTTGAAATGAGTTAAAAGGTAGGGTTTGATAAGTTGGAGGGCCATTCTCTCCTTGTGCAGGGAATGTATCTCCCATTACCATTAAATGGCATTCTATGTGCATATTCAGGGAAGAATATCAGTGATCAATAAGGACCCACGTTTTCCAGTGTGCTGAACTCTTGAGTTAGGAACACCAGTGAGATCTGCCTAGTTTGGCTCAACTGCACCTTAAATGAATATGTTTTGTAGCAGATCTTTAAATAAACCAAATGGATTTAGTGATCATTTCAAAGCCAGTCTGGTGCTAACTTTTGACACACAGCAATGTAGCTAAGAATGCTCAAGAATAAGAAAGGGTATTTATTTCAATGCTGGCAAATAGTGGTGGTTGGTCTGTCTGCAGCTCCAAATTAGGCCATTTTAGCACTCAAAGCCCTGTGGATTTTTCCCCTCTGCTGGTTAATGATCTTAACTAGTCATTTGTTCCTAAGAAAAGAAGGAAAAGGATGTGTCTTAGGCTCATAGTAACTTCAATTAGTTGTTAGCAAAAGATTTTATCCTGGTAGCAAAACCAGAAAAAAAATCTTTTAAATTAATTTGAAGATGCCTACATTTAGAGAATGGCATTGCTTTAACAGGGCTATGCAAATGAGTCCAATTTAGCATCTTGTATTCAGCTGGAAACCATTGCTAAATGATCGGGATAGCCAGTCACAGATATTAAAATGAATTATATCTAATCTGAATTTTAGTCACGCTACATTAACTAATAGAAAGTTATTAACATTTCAAGAGAAAAAAAGCTTTTGCCTGCAAAATTAACAGTGGCTGAGATGTGACCTGTGAGCCATGCAGCCTGATCACTGTAATGACAGTGTAATGGCATATTTACATTAAAATCTCTGCAGCTAATATGTGATTCAGAATTGGACGTTAAGTCGAGGATTATTTAGTCTGGCCTGTTGGCCTTTCTCTAAGTAGTTTTTTTTTACTTCAATACAAATCTGAAACTTTTCATTTCATGACTATTTATGTGACTAGTTTCTATGGCTATGTCTCTCCATCTTTACATCAGCTGCTTCGTGTGGCCAGCTTACTCTTTCATTTTTCCCTTCCTTTTTCCAGTATATTTATTGTTTGCTGCGGGCATGTACAACTTCAAGATACCCACATTAGTTGCAAGCTAGTCAGGAAAAGGGAAATGTTTTTCTACTTCATTTTTACTGCTAATTTGCTTCAAAAGGCAGAATGTTTTCATGTTTTAATTCCTATACTTTTTTAATATACAGCACCCTGGGAAAAATGGATAATTCAAAGCCATCTTTATCTGTATAGAAGAAAATGTGTAATTATAAAGCTGTTCTTATCCTTAGCAGGCATTGACAACCTGCTGCAATTTCTCCTGCTACCAGTTAATTTCTACCAAAGCAAAGGCTTGAAAATTATGTGGCAATATCTATATCATTTGTGAAATTTGTAAAACACTTCCATATATGAAATTGTTTGCTTCATTATTTAAAAGACACAGCAACATTTTAAAAATTGAGAAAATTTAATGAAATTAAGAAGCTGACTTCTTAGTGATATAAAAATATCACTTTCATTTTATAATTACTGTATTATTCATAGAAATCCCGTTTAAAAATGGGCTTGAGTGGGCTTGTTTTGGTTTGCTGTACAAAACCAGGACATTTTCAGAAAGGTTCAGATTCCAGATAGACCTTCAATGCTGAGAAGAAAAGCTAGATACAATTTATTAATGCACCTCCTTTTTTCAAGGTCAACATTTGATTTAGTTTTTGCACTAAATATGTGTTTCTTTGCAATTTTCTGTTAATCTATATACAGATATTAATTTTCTGTAGAAGATACTTTCTTCATGTAATGAAATTTTAAATAAAATGCTAAAGCTAAAAGCAGTAAATAATGACTGAAAGCATACACCTTCTATATTCCAGACCCATGTACGTATTTGCATACAACAACTGGCCAGTATAGAAGTGCACAAATTTTATCCAAAATAAGGATAAAGGAGTTTCCCCATAATTAGGTCATTGCCATGACTGTATCTCTACAAATTTAGCACTTGATGGTCTTTAAACTTTAAAAGAACAAGCAGAGCCTCATGTGACTCAACTTTTTCACTGGTTTGTTTTCTCTTTACAAAGGGTGTGTGTTATGCTTCCTCTTCAACCTAGACATATGTCAGCCACATAACAGAAGTGACATAAATGCCACCTCCCCCCCATTCCCCAGTTAGAAAAAGAGAATTAATACAGAGACATTCATTTGACTGACAAGTATCTATGCAGATAGAAGTCACTAAACAGATTTGTGGTAAACACAGGTGCTTAGTTTACTCCAAATGTACAGCTTCATCATATTTCTGAAATCTTTATTATGATGTATTCATACAATAAATGCTGACTGAAGAAATAACTAGAAATTTGATGTAACACAGCACTAATCTTAACTTCATTTGGTATTTCTGAACCATCTCCTAATATCTGAGTTTTCTGTTCAAAATGCACAGATAACACTGAGCTCAGAGCCAAGACTCCCTCCTTTGTGGTCCCAAGTGTACCATAAGTGCTGTAGACCCCATGGCTGGGAGATTCTGATGGCAGTGGGACCAAAGCTGTATCCTTGATCTTATGGGGCAGCCACTGAGATCCTTCAATGGCATCCGTAATTTTCCTCTTCTCATACTTTGGGTGTAGCAAAGTACATGGGAAAGCTGTACCTATCTGCAGGAGTTTCTGCTCCCTTTTTTAAGCAGATCCCAATGCTGAAAATTAGATGAGCCCTCTAAAAAAATACAGGGAATTAATCTTTGCTACAGCTACAGGATTCAGTTGTCCCTTTTGCCTAAAACCCAGCATGAAAGCCACCAGCCTCATGCCCCTCAACCCACTAGGGACCAGAAATTCTCTCTTGTTATTGCATTTGGCTTTAAAAATTGTATTCTCTAGTTTAGTTTGGGCTCTCTTTTATTTGTAGATTTCCTGTAACAATTGCTGTAATTAATATTACAAATCTGAACAGTTGCTGTGCAAGAGCCAAGACCACTTTTTACACCATCTCTTGTCACATCAGTCATAAATAATTAAATGGTTCATAATGTGTTCAGGTGCTTTGCTTATCCTACACAAATCCTACAATTCAGTCTTCTCTTGGTTGCTCTCTAATTCTTGTGCTGGCAGTCAAGGGCTAGGCAAGGATATCATAGATTGCTTGAGACACATAATAGGGAGACTTTTCTCCTAAATCATGCAGCTCAGCAGATGCGAGTATCGTAAGCATATTAAAAAATTATTAACAATTTAAATAGTAAAAAATACCTTATGACCACTGTGGACTAGCCTTATGGAAAAGAGAAGGAAACACTGATTAAAGAACTTGAAACTAAATGTCAGCAAGCCTCCCACTGAACAAAGAGCATCCTAATTCCTTCTTTGCCTTCTATGCTGTCACTGTAGCCATAGAAGGCACAGTTCTGCCCCAAGTTATTATATTTCTGTAGAAAACAGGAGAATTTAAGTAAAGAGAAAGCTGAAAATAGTTGGAGGAAAAAGCAGACTCATGCACATTCTGCTCAACCCAGAATTATTGCTGGGTTCTCCTCTTTCCTAGTCAGATATGGAAGAAGAGTCAGAGAACTTGCAAGCCAAGTAAGGACCAGCATCTTTTGTTCCTGGGCCTCAATGAGGAAACATCCATTAAAGCCAAGAGCTTGACCCCTTAGAGCCAGAGGAGGTAAGGGAGATGAATGAGCCATAAAGTCATCACTGCCACCTCTGAAAAACTCCTCAGCTGTGAAGGGTCCACAGAAACTGCCCAAGCCATCAGAAACCATGTCCAACAAGCTGAAGGCTTACAAGGTAAAATCTCAACAGACAGATTAAAATATGTACCAGAAGATGGAAAAGACAGTAAAGACAATGCAAAAATTCATTTGCAGTGCTAAAGTGTCCTGCCATGTTTCTGAGAAGGAAAGCCTTACGCTGAACCTGAGTAGAAGTTCAGAAGAAAACCCAAATCATTGCTTATAAAAACAAAGAACATCCATGGTTTTCCCCCTGCAATGCTCACTCTCTAAAATCATTACATCAATGCTCATTACCTCTAAAAACTCTTTTTTCAAGCCAAACTTCTGAGGACAAATTCTCACAACAGTCTCTGATTCAGCATCTAGGTCATGCATTGCTTCCCCTCATTGTACAGAGCATCTGTAAGCCACAGCTATATCAAGGTCCTGGTTATTCAATAAACACAGCCAGTTCTTTTAATTAGTTTTTCCTTCTGAAGAGGCACATGGAAGTGGCCAAAATTCACTTAGGACATGCTGTGTGCTTGAATGCTAAAATCAGCATCATTGCTGCTACTGATAAGTAACATAGAGATTCCAGTGGTCTGTTGGCATCGTACACCTGGCTCAAAATACCTGTGACTTGGAAGCACAAATAAAAAATTAGATTAGATAGATTCCAATTCTGGAATAAATTTCTGGAAGTACTACACAGTACAATTTAGATAAGCTCTTGCAAATTGTATTGATCAACTATGTATCCCATACCACACTTATTTTTTCTAGTATTAAATTTAGGCCATTTCTAGTGTTACTGGACAGACAATGGCAGCAAATACAAATTTTTGAGCTAAAAGTTTCTTTTAAAATACATTTCCCTTTGACCTTTACAAGGACACTTCATGTAAAACTAACACGCTTACAAACATTTCAGTTCTAAAATGTTAATGCACTACAAGGTTAACTGCTCTTATTAATCCATTAAACAAGAACTGTATGCCCTTTCTTATATTAACCATTATTTACTTTTTTCATTCTTATGTCCAAAGTCCAAAAGCTCTTATCTTTGTTACAAAAAACTAACAAAGAGTTAGCTAGATCTTACAAAACTTCAACTGGTTTCTATTTTTGTGCTTTCATTAGTACTAAAATTCTTGGCATAAAAAACCCCAATGTGGCTAGCAGGGTGGTCAGTAATTTTTTGAGATCACTTGCAGGAGCAGTGCAAGTCAAAGAAGCGAACATATCTCTTTTTTCGTTAAAAAAATATTTCTTTTTTTCCCTTGCCTGTGATTTGAGAAGAAGAGAGGAGATTTTTATGTGCATATGTAGCAATGGCAAGCAGCTGTAAAAACCTCCCACCCTAAAGATTGATGAATATGTTTCACTAACACCAGCACATCTGAAAGACATTTGACACTTTGGAAAACCAACTATAGTTCTTTAAAATGCCCCAGATAAAATGCCTCATAATATGATTATTAATGGCCATCCTAGGAGCCTCTGGTGCCTTCTCTATTTAAAAAGTTATAAAACCTTAACTTCTGATTATACCTGACCCCATTCTAAATGTTTATTTTGCTAGGAAATCTGGAACTATACTTGCACTGTGAGCTGTGAGATCTGCACCAGCAAGATTTAAAAAGCCTTTCGGAAATCCACCGTTTATATTCCTTTTTCTGTTTATGACATTAAAGACTCACCACATCTTTTGAATAACAATAAAAAACCACAAAGCAAATACTTTGTGGCCATCCCATGCCATATTCATTGAATGGCTGTTAAGAATGAACACAGCTATGAGGTTCAGCATCTGGTTTTGAGTGTAGTGTGAAGAAATTCAGAATCTGAACCAAGTGGGCATCTGTTTTCTACATTTTCTGAGTGCTTCTAAATCTGAGGCAGGTCTGGATGGAGGCCATGCACCCAGTGCTTGTAAAGGAGGAGTTCTCCTGCTCTATCAGTGGTCTGGGTGGAGGGCCCTTTGGGATGCCTGTCTCACACCCCTGGAGAAAAGACTGGCCTCCGTTAATACACGTGGTAGCAACTGAGGACAGCCAGACAGACTCAGGTAAGCTCAAAGGCTTTTGTCCATGCAGAATGAAAAGTACATTGTTCTTGACAATAAACCTGCCATTTGAAACCTTGGGGGTTTTCATCTTATAAATAATAGAGTTCACAGAAGAAGGGTTTGTGAGTCCGCATTACGCTGCCCAGAATTCAGATTTATGTAATGCACTCCTAGGGACCTGGTGCTGAAATGCATGCAAGTGTTAGGGCTTTTGAGATTCAAAGCCAATATTGCCCAAAAATATGCAATGCAACACTAATATTTCTCTCTGTTATGCTGTTTTCCCCAGCTGCTGTGAGAACATCCATCACTCAATGGCAGGTCAGAGCTATCCAGTCCACTGCATGCACTAGTACAGCTTTTTGTTTTCTGTTGAAGATGCTGTTAACTAGCATGATGTCCACACCAGAGGAAACCAGGTAAAATGAGCCAAAGAAGGTGCACATTACTAAGCACACTGAAAAATTTTTTATTCATTAGGGCTGATAGCAATTTCTTCTTTTTATATACCAGCCTACATATCTTGAGAAAACTAGAAAAGTAGGGTTACTAACTCTCCTGTATTGAACAAGCATTTGAAAAGATTGGTTTATAAAATATATAGAAAGAGCTAGGGTTTAGAAATGTAATAACAAAGGGTATGAAACTTCAATTATTCTACTTTGATCATGAACAGAAAAGTTGCAGTAGTTCTACTGCAAACTGAATTAGTCCCTCCAATGCTTTCAAGCATCAAAATAATTCCTACTGTTTTAGGATGTGAAAAATTGTTTTGAAAAATTCAGTATAAAAAAAAGAATCTGTTAAGCACATTAAAGGCTGTCTTTTTTCTGCAAGTGCATTCAGAAAATAGGGAGCAATTCTTTAGCTCCCTATTGCACTTTAAAAATGCAGAATACTGAAATGGCAAGCATGAAGCCAACTGTCAGGCCATGCAGTTTCCCTGTGGGGAGGTTATCACATGCAGCTTTGCTGCCTTGTTCATTGCTTGCAGCCCTTCCAATCAGATAACCTTAACAAACATGGTGCTATCAATTGCCAGATGTGGTACATGCTCTGCAGCATCTAGTTTTTGACAGACTAAAATAGAACAGACAATTCTTCTCTTTATGTAATCAACCATCAGTCACACTATGAGATTCACAAGAAGTCTCTGGAAGTGCTGTCAAGTGCCAATTAGTGATGTTGCTAACCCAAAAGGTAAAGAAGATTGTAGAAGAAGAAGCCCAGTATAATTCTCCACTCCAGTGTCCTTAAAGTGGGCTATCATTTATGAATGTACTCCTACAGATGAAAGAGAAATGGGAGGTCAGTGGTTCCTGTCTTCAACAATCTTCTGCAATCTTGTCATAATGAATTGTAAATAGTATCACTATCAACCTCCCCTTCCTGCACTGGAAACCAGCGCAAATGGCTCGGCAGAGCCCAACGCTGATAATGCTGCTCCTCGGGACACAAAGCTGAAGGCTGCCCTCTGTCCCCTGCCTGCCATGCTGTGTGTGGGTCTGCAGGGCTGGGGCTCACCCTTTCTGCCTTGCCACATCCCCCACTCTCCCATGGTTTTGGGGTATGTTCACACCACGGATATGCAGGGCTGGAATCCTGAGCTGTTTATCATTTGAAGACAATCTGAAGATTGATGAACAATCAATGGAAACGTCTTCCTCCCTCTCAGAGCAATTCTCAGCACAATCTGGCAAAATGTCATTATCACCTAATATGGTTTTATCATGAGGTGTTCCTGCTTTCAGAACAGCAAATGATTTTTACAAGGTCAGAAGCAGAATACGAGGCCTGAGTGTTGGCCATCTTGAACTGCATAATGAAGACATGTTCCTCAAAAGGCAGCATTACTCTGGTGCACAGAGAATACCTGAGAAGCTTGGATTTGAAGTGACCAGCCTATGTGCATCCTTTCCTTTTAAGGGTTACAGTATCCAGTAGTCAGTGTAGATACAATGCATTATTAATTAGCATATACAAATCCTATTTATATTAAAAAAGCTTGCTTAGTGAAGGAGATATAATTCCTGTTATTACCATTCCAAATAGCAAAAAACAAATATTTTCTACAGAGTAATAAAAACACAAGATGAGAGCAACAAGCTTGGAATATATTTTTACCCTACACACTTTTTTTAAATGTGGGACGGCTATTTTTCATGGTAAATTATATATGCTAACAGATTTTTTCTGTGTGTACCTATGTTCCTGAATGACAATGTTCTGAAAGAGCTGAAGAGACTTATCATATGGATGTATCATATTTATGCTACACAGGTATTGTATATGCAATAGACTTCTTAAAATACATGTGCATGGAAGGAGTGACAAATCACTTCAGAGCTGCCTGGGCAAGGATAAGTTGGTGCAGAAAACTCTGCACCATGAATCCCAGAAATAGTTTGTATCAAACCAGCAACATGTATGTAGAGTCATGATGCAGAGTCCAACAAATCTGGGGCATCTCTCCACTACCACTGGTGCAAATATCACTAAAATCAGATGTTTTATAAACATTTTAAAAAGTTGAGCAAACTTTGAGCTTTTTAATGTATTGGATTCTATGAGAGTGCAATGAAAAAGTCTAGTCAATGCAGAAAAGACCAAATCAAGCTGGCAAATCATCTCCCCGTGTCATAATTTAGCAAACAAGGGGAACTATTCCCTGGAAGGTGCCAGACAATTAGAAGACAAGTCACAGAAACAAAGGTATTCCTACCTACTAGTGTGAACACTTTGTCAAGGAATGGAAACAATTTACAGTGTTTTCAGAACTGTAGTTCAGGTCAGTTCATTTTTATACTCTCCCATATGGTTCTGCTCCTTCTATTTCCAGAGTGAACCCTATTTATGTGGATGGGTACGGCAGAAAATATATTGTTTGCAGAGAAAGTGAGAGTCATCAATAAAGAAAACTTCTCAAGATAGGTATATTGAGTATGTGTATTGGCTTGATCTGACAAGGGAAGAAAATGGCAAACAACTTGTTTTCTCCTTGAGAGGCATCTGAGAGCAGGGAACCACTCAGGTGCTGTATTGTGCCTTCCAGAGGCTCAGCAATAAAAGTTTGGGTGGAGAGAGCAAATAAAAGTGGCTTCCAGCCACATTCTTGTCTTTATGAATCTGAGCCTGGTAAAAGACCTAACATCATTTGCACCAGGTTTTCACTTCCCCAGGGATGTACAGAGAAAAATTCCATTCAACCCTTCCATGCATAACTGCCAGCATGGACCATATCAAGTGGTCATAGCTCTGCGGTCCCTTAACATGAGAGCAGAAAGGACTTGGGCAATTAACAGCAAAATCTCCGTGCCACACCACTCCTTATGGGTCTGGGCTTGCCTCAGCACAATGAGGTGCTGGGCCACCTTTCACTGTGGCCTTCACCCACTGGATGACAGCAAAGCAATGCTTCTCTTATTCCTGAGCACAGACCTTCCACCCAAATACTATAGCTCTTACAGTCACCCTTGCAAAAACTCATTGCATAGTAAAGTTCCTAAACACAGTGTAATGATTGCTCCAGGTCTATACTAGATTAACACAGAGCATCCAAAATGCTTAGGAAATGGGATGTTTTTTCCCCTAACAAATTGTTCAGTGTGTTGTCCATACTGAAGTGACACATTAGGTTGGAGTTTCAAGCTTTTGGAAGGCAGCCATGGAAGACAGAAACCATATGATGCCAGAGTGGATTTATACTCGTTAGCTTATGTGAGACTGGCACAAGCCTCCAAATATTAGCCTACAATTTTTGCAAAAGAAAAAGAAGCAAGACTTTAGGTTGTTAGCAGAGCCTTCATTACCAGCAGCTGCAATGGAATAATCTTAGGCAGGGAACTACAGTATTTAGTTAAAGAAGCAAAGGAATTGTAGTTTAGCATCTGTCTCAGAAAAGGTGAAGTTAAATGCAAAAGCAGAATGTCTTCTCCATGAAGCAGCACTGAAAAATACTTTTACATTCATGTGACATTGAGAAACAAATGACAAAGAATTTTCCATTAATAATTTAATTTGGGGGCCAAAGGGCCCTCAATAACATCATAAGCATATAACATGGAGACAAGTTTATCCCTGAGACAAGCAATCACTGTAGAGTTTCTTACAGCATGTTTGAATTTGACTCTATGGAATGCAAAATTAAAAAAAAAAAAAAAACATAAATAACTGATAGGGACAGCTGCCAACCCACCTCAGACCATCATGATTTTATGCTGAACACTAAAAGTGCTGAAAAATGAAGCTGTGGAAAGTAACATACTTCCAGGAGGTTCTGAGCATCTCCATCTCCCATGTCTATAAAAGAAGACACAGAAACAACAAAGTCATCATCTGGCAAGATCATTAGAGCATTAAAATTCAGCCCTGGTGTCTAAAACAATACATTCAAAGATGTGATTTCTGAGGAAAATTTAGGCATCCAAGTTGAAAATCCAGGTTCCTTCTGTGGTACATTCTTACTACTGGAACAAGGATTTTTATCAGAAAATATGTGGAGTTGAGGTGATGTACAAATCTTCTCAGGAGATATGAAGAGAGGCTAATAATCCAAAATCATATTTCCTACTGAACTAACCTGTGCACACAGAGCCTCCAGTTAGGCATTAAGATGCAACCCTCATTCACATTCAGCAAAACCCTCTGACTCATAGGAGCTTTGTTCCTTGAGGGCTGGACAACTGGATTACTCTTTATTTTTAAAGATGGATGGTGGTGATGCTGCTGCTCATCTTTTATAGCAGTGGTTAAAGCACTCACCCAGAAACTGGTGAGCTGACTACGGTTCAGTGACCTCCTCAGTGTGAGGGGGTTCAAATCTACAGCTCCAGCCTAGGCTCTGACAACCAAGTTAAGCCACAATTGCTGGAGATTTGGGGAATGAGGGCAAAGAAGGGAGAAGAGGGGGGCAGTCTGCTTCCTGCTGAAGCTGCATGGCTGTTCAGCAAAGAATGCAAGATTTATTGGGTCAGAAAGAAAGAGAAATGGAAAAAAAAAGAGCTTTACTCTAGACTAAACATAAAGGCTTCCTCTGGGAAGAAAAAAAAAGTCATCCTCTTCAATGCTTTTAATGTTGTTAATTAATTTAGTTTTAAACAAGATTTTACCGTGACATTTCCAAATTTGTGAGATGGAAACACTTTTATACAATTATAAAATTTAATGAAAATTTCCATTTGCAGTAAACACGTGATGAAGGCAGTGGTGGGTTGCAGAGCCATGTGCCACTCTGTGTCACACTGCCCAGCACAGTCACCCCAAGAGCTGTCCCAGGTGCCTGGGGAGTCAGTATGTGAGACATGTGGGGACCTGGCTTTGGGCAGCAGTCCCCAACAGGCTCTCTGCTCTCTTCCTGCCAGCTGAAGGACACCTGGGATACAGGATGCCCCAGAGTGGGGGCATACACCAGTACCAAGTGCTGGCCCTGATTACTGAGATTCATCACTAAAGGGGGTGTAATGGTAGCTGGTACAATAGAAATCCAGCATTGGAGCACGGACAAAGGGAATGAAATTGTAGGAGGAGCACTAAAATCAGCAGCTTGCTGAAGGCAGTGTTTGCTGGGAAGAGGAGCTGGACTCCTTGGCGCGAGTGTCCTCGCACGCTGCTGCCTCCGCAAGCTCGGCAGCGACAGCGCGGGGGGGGAGAAGTTGTAAAGGAGAGGAAATCTGAAACAGACAGAAAGGATTGTCTAGTTTCTTAAAGCAGCCTAAAGCCTACTGAGACTGGTGTCTTGGACACTTTTCAGTGCATTAAAATACTGTTTTGTTTTGCTTCCAGATTCATGCACAAGCCAGGTTACAACCATCACTGCCTTCCTAATTTCTCACTGTCATTCAGTCAGGCACTTCAGTTAGTCACTATGTGGGGCAAAACATTTAGTGATGTCACAGGTTTACTGATTTTCTTTTAATTCCATCTCTATTTTATTTAGTACTCAAAAGTTTGGAGATCAGGAGCTATGCAAAGAATTGTCTCTCTGTGAAAAGCTACTTTGGTTGGCTGTCAGTGAATTTGTAGCCACAGCAAAGGCTCTGATACACCAGGGAGAAAATCATGCTTTTACCTAATCTAACCAAACCAACCTTGGTCAGATTGATTCAGTTTCCAGCCTTGGCTCTGACCTCACCCTTACCCTCAATCCTGCCTCACTTTCACACTGAGTATTTTATACAGCTTCTATTTTCTCCCTGCATTGCTTCTACCAGCCCCCCGCTGCCCCCCCCCTCCCACCCCCCCCAATTTCTATGTTCTACTCATCAACCATTGCTTTAGAATCTTCAGGCTGGATGGGCAGGCATGCGGTGCTGGCAGGTGGTGTAGCTGTTAGGCAGCCTTGTGTATCACAAGAGATCTAATGCTATCAAATTTCTTTTCCCCCAAAGACTAAAGAGAGCAAGCCTTTGTAAGCATGCAGGAGGGGGATGAAAACACTTTGTCTCCTGAGCAGCCAGCCTTTGTCATTTTACAAATGAAATCACTTTGGAAATTTAGAGAATTAATATCATAATGAAGACGGGAGTACCCATTAGGGTGGTCTAATGTTGCTCTGGAGATATATGATGGATGTCCAGTTGCTGTAAGCCCTTATTTGCAGAGAGTCACCTCTGTAGTTGCCATTATTAGGAAGATGTCTGAAGCAGAGGATCAGACACAACCATTGCAAGATGAGATAGTGTTTGACTGGTTTCCAGGGAACCGAAGGATACAGCCTTAGTTGTACCTGTCACTATGGCTCCCAGCTTTTTTCCCCCTTAATGTCTTTTTTAGCTGTAGGAAGTTTCTCTTTAAAGATTCACTGCTTCTCTAATAGCACGAAAAAGCAGGAATAGGAACATAAAAAAATGTTACCTGGATTGCAAAGGAGCTTCCACTTATTGCAAAACAATTGGTATAGTTCATCATCAAAGGACTGCAATATGCTGCACTGGCCAGCTTTTGCAAATAAAGATAACCAGAGGATCTAACCTGTAGTGTATTACTTGTAGTAACTGGAAATATTCACCTGCTGTGTCCACTTCTGGAGATACCTAACGCACTGTCAGAGCAGTGATGCCATGATTGCCATTCCTGGAAATACAGCCTCAAGAAAGTAGTACTTCCTGGAATTATCTTAATGGGCAATTGAATCATCATTTCTAGCACTCCAGCATCTTTCCCAGAAGGACAGTTTTCCACAGGCAATGATTCCAGTTAGAAACAAATGTGAATATCCAAACTTCAATTCTTTTCCCTTTCTGACTGGTTTGCAGAGAACAGAAGCTTTAAGCAGATGTTAAAATTAGGGAGAAAGGCACCTAGGACATGAGGCTGGAATTTGTCCAGTATAGTGATTTACCTGCACTTCATTTTATAGTAGCTCTTCTACCCAGGTCATTTATTTTCTTCCAATTATCTGTGTTCCTTTAATAATTCTCTACTGGTCTCTCACATCACTGCTTTGTTGTGTTATTTCCAGGGAAGCTCAGGTGCTGGTGTAAATTGTCATAGCTGCAATGTCTTCCATGAGGATTTACACCAGTGAAGTGCCTGTGTTTTAAGAAAATCACGTTAAACTCGGTAATGTCTAGATTTTTTTTTCAGCTGTGGAGGTATGCAAGGCAGCATGTTGTTACTAACCTTTTCAAATAAATGTGACATGACGAGTCCACACTTTGCTCTATATATAATCAGTACTGATTTTGGGGAATAATCAGTGGTAAATAAATTGAGTGCTGTTGAAATACCCTTTGTGTGTGTTCTCATGAATTACTCATGAAACAGGGGTTACAAATTTCTGCCTCTGATACCCAGTATTGGATATGTACTGCTTTTATTTATTTATTTTCTTTTTTGCAATATATGGAGATAGAAGGTGTTCGGGGTGTTTTTTTATGTGTTGGGTTGTTTTGTTTTTGGATTTAGGGTTTTACAAAATTCTATTTGTTTCCCCTAAATCTTCAGTTTAGTGGCCAAATTCACCTTGGTGGGAGCAAATGCAACTCTATCGATAGCACTGGAATTCTCTCTGCATATGTCAGCGATGAATTTGTCCCCATATTTATTGGAAATACCTGAGCTGCCGTGATATGATGTGGTAAATCATGCTGAGAGCAAATCAAACAGACAGGCTGTGGCTGCATCACTATTTCATACAACTCAGGTCATAATGGACAGGACAATGCTGTTGTGTGAAATTCAGCGCTAAGGAAAATACATTTTTTCTAACCTTTTATGAAAATGCTCCTCATCCTTTAAAGGACAATTCAGGCAATGTGACCACTGCTGGAACCAGTGCAGGAGAATTTAGAAGGCAAAGAGAAAAACACCATTGCCCAAGAGGAGAACAAGTTGTCTGTAGATATTCCCACGCTTTTGCTATTCCAAAATTCCCATCAACTGTTGCATACAGCTTCCAGAAATAAAGCCATTCAGTCTTACTACAGTAAATGAAAGCAATGCAACACGCCAGTCTTCAAGCCCAGCAAACTATAAATGTAATATCAGACAGAGAAGAGCTAATGAAAACAATCACATTAAACATAGCTCTTCAGTGCTTGGTGCTCAATAAGTGAGCAGCAGGCTTTCTCTGTCTAGCTTACAGAAAACAGGAGGTAGCAGTTTGCAAGGAGCAGCGTTTTAATGTGATTGGACTATAACAGACAATCTATTTACAGCATGCTCTGGGGAGCTTATAAACAAATGTTGAGTAATTTCAGCCAGCAGTAATTACCCTTGCAGCTGACAAGGATAGCATGATACTTTCTCCTTCACCTTCAGCCCAGTCCAGAAGGCACTGTACACAATGGCACTTCTAATTATTTCTGCATTTCTATGGCTAAAGACCAAAGTGTGTTATTAGAGAACATTTTAGAAGCTTTTTAAAAGCTTGTTTATTGGGACAATTAAAAGTCATCACTATGACAGCAAATAAAAGGTTCCATTCCCAGGCACGCAGTTGCAGCTGGGGGTCTGCCCGCTTACCTTGTAAGCCTTGTCTCCATGAGGCAAAATTTACAGCCACCCCTCACTGCTGCTAATACCAGTTCAATGGCATCAGTGCTACCAAGGTGGGCAACCTTCGAGGGTGCAGAGAATGGGGCTTTGTAAACATCATATTATCTAGCCCTGGTTAGAGAACGCTGAATAAACACAGTACTTAAAATGCTGTCCACTCACCTGTGCTCGAGCTCCCAACACAGTCAAACATAGTGGGGGTGAAGCCCTTGTAGCTGTAAGAAGATATTTGTGCAGAGTGCCTGTGGTGCAGTCAAAGCTTCAGACAACATGGCATTTCGTCTTCTGTTGAAAGAAAATTAAAAGCATGGTCTAAGACATCCATTAGCACTTAATTACTGATGAAATACAATGGCTTGGATTTTTTTCCCAGGCACTGGACACATAAATAGGGGCTGGTATTCTGGGCTGGAATCAGCAAGTCAGGAGGAAGGCAGGGGCAGAGGCAAAGAGAGACCCAGGCTATGCTGAGAGAAGGTCAGGGGACTGGGGTGATCCCTTCAGCATTCCTCCCACTGCTGGTGATAAGCCCTTTTCCCTACCCATGGCTATGGGAAGGCAAATCTAGGTCTTTTAATTTCCCCAAATCATCAGTAACCTATGCAATACTTCAAAAGCCATCTCTCCACTGTTACAGAACACCCCAGAGCATTCAGGCTAATGCCCACTCTCCGTGGCACAGCCCTCTGGCTCCTCAGGCACCCATGGGCACAGGCTGCCCTGCTCTGTGCCCAAGCCTGCTCCTCCAGAATGGGCAGAAAGCACTGGTGAACAGCCACTGTAATAAAAGGGTGCAGAGCCTGTCCAATCCTAAAATGTAGGTGCTTTTTGATCAGATACTTACAGAGAGATGCAGCTGTGCCAACAAAGGAAGGAAGGTCTCCAGCCTCAGGGAGACCTCAGGAGGTTACGCTGTCCTGAGCAGTCTCTCATTTGGCCCAAAGCACTGTTTTTTTCTCCCCAGTTATGTCCTATTTACCACATGATTTTCTGTTCACACTGTGTGTTTTGCTGTGAAAAACACTACAGCTATTCCCAACAAGTATATTTTAAAATGTACAAACAGCTACTCATGGCGAGTCATCATTGGAGTGATTGCTGTAGGCAGTGATGATTAATGAAATTATTGAGTCACAAGACTGTTCACCACAAGAACTTCTATTTAACATCGTAATACAGTCATAGAAGGGCCAAACTACCCAAAAGCAATTGGGAGAGGCAGTGAGCTGTGATGTGTGGTGGTTTGCAAACACCACTGCACAGTTTGGTGTTTGCTGAGCTCCCATCCGCCTCAATAAATTCAGTTCAGGTTCCTGCTATAGGAATTGACAGCAGATATCTAATCCCCAAAAGTGGATTATTTACATTTTTTTATATGTTACATTGCATTACATCCTGTCATGTTGGATCTCATCACAAGCAGATATAATATCGCATAACATGATGTGACATGATGACAGACATCAGAAATGTTTTTTGTTGTTTTGGGTTTTTTGGAGATTTTATACCTACTATCCAAAATATTTCAGAGTGATTTCTAGGAAGATGGAGGGGATAAGGTGAGTGCCTGGCTTACATGTTTGTCTGGCAGCTGCTGCACCATCTCTCCCAAGCATTGTTTAAAATGAGCCACCTTGTTTTGCAGCTTCACGAAACCTCAGCAATGCAATTTTACATGTATTTTGCAAATATTTTTAAAAGATTCATTAGGAGGGAAATCAGCAGAACACATGTTCAATAACAGCACAAACCGACAACAGCTGCTGCAAATTACCTTGTCTGCAAGGAACCCCCAGCAATGCATTGCAAACTTTAACAATGTACTCGAGCTGTTGATTGCTCGCGCTGCCGCTCGCCACTCGTTTCTGAGACACAGTTGGTGGAGGAACATTAATTTGTCCTTGTTCTTGAGACTGGCAGGTGTCACTTTGCCCAGTGTGGGACATGAGTGACAGATATTTTGCAGCTGATGAAATGAGAATGCAGAAATTCAAGAGTGCCTCTGGGATTTCACTGGTCATTTGTGGCCAGCACAAGGGCAGGGCCCGCTGCCTCGCTGGCGCAGCGCTGGCTGAAGCTGCTGTTGCTGCAGGCTGCCGCAGATCCACACCATTTTAAATAATATTGGTATTATGAAGCCCTTCCCACACACACACACACACACACACACACACACACTTGAGGGTTGAGGGTATTGTGTGTGCTTTGCTTCTTTCTAGGCTGAGACTGGACGGGAGATTTTTCTAATTGCTTTTTGTTTTGGTTTGGGTTTTTTTTTTCCTCTGTCCGATGCTCAAGCCTTCTTGAAAAGGATTTTACCTGCATCTGCTATATTTAATTCATTGGATACCATAAATAGAATTTACTAAAAGTGATACATAAGCTAACCTAGAGGAAACTGATTAAAAACAAGAGCGGCATTAAAAAATGCAATTAATAAAATCCTCTTGTGATACAGCGGTTAGGAAGAGAGTGGGTAGAATTATATCAATTGAAATGTTTCTTTCATCTAATTTAAAAAACAGAAAAATGTTCAAATTCCAAGCACAAATGCCCAAAGCTTGCAGAAAATAAAAAAGATACAAGGAAATTAACAGCATTGCAGTGTTAAGGAATTAACTATGAGATTTATAGAATTTTAACACTATCCTGCAGTTCACCTTTATCTTTCCTTTAAGTCTTAGAGCATTTTCTTTGCAAGCAATATAGTGGCCGGGATTACTGACACCATCCTCCTCCTCCTCCTTCCCCCAACCCTCCCTCCCCCCCAAAAAAAAGATTTAATTATAACTACAAGGAAAAGAAATTGTCCGCTGTTGAATCCTCTAGATATTTTCAACCTCAGTTTAAATAATATTGGGTTTTTTTCCATTCAGCAATTTTATGTGGGGGAAAAAAAAGGGAAGGGATTAAAATATTCTGTATTTTCTAAAATACTTTTTATACAAACAAGAGTGCATACCAAAAAGAAAACCATTCTTTAAATTATTTAGCTTTCTATTTAAACTACATATTATTTGAGAAGGGGTGATTTTTGAGTTTCAGGACTCATTTTGCTAACTGTGTTAAATGTAGTGTATATAGAACAGTGTAATCCATAGAACCACTAACAGCATTTTCAATTGTGATAAAACCATATTAACATATTTGCCTCTTTAATGATTAACTGTCTTTGAATATTAAGAGATTTTTAAAACATCTTATTCACACTGAGGAGACTGTAAAAGCCTGGGCTTTTTCTCTATTTTATAAGTGAGGCTTCGTTTGATATGCATTCTGATTTTAAAAGAACCATAATATTTTAATCGATCTCTCTGTAAAGATCATGATTATTATAAATGAGATACAGTCATGCACATCAAGCCTGACTGGTAGATAGGAGGTCATGAGTCAGGAATTATATGAAGAGGGGAAGTAAAAACTAGAAAATTTTCCAACATGATTGCTTAAAGGAACAATTATGTACATTGGTACATGAATTCAAGACTTCAGTTACATGCAGAGTTATTAGCCTTCATTTTCTATTAATTTCCTTTAAACTAACCTTGAAAAAGTATCATTTGCAAAAAAAAAAAAATTAAATCCATACATTTATTATGACAAACATGTAATTTCATACTGAACTCTTCACATTCTTGAAACAGCTGGCATTAAAAATCATGGCAGAGAAATATATCTGATGAGAACATTGATACAAACCTAGGCTGTGAAAACACTGGTTAATGTCATTTGACAAATGTCATTTTATTGTAGATAATTGCTTATGTTAAATAATTTGAAACACATATAAAAATATCGTCTGATATGATGCAATATAGCCTTTTAAACATAATTTCATTATCAGAACTGGAAAAATTCTTTTGAATTATTATAAAAAATTCTTTTGTTTATACCTACGTGCAAACACATACAGACACACAGTCAAATACATCTGCACATTTTTCACTTGATATTTCCACCCCCTACTTGCAAGTGCAAAGATATAATGTTATCCTTTGGAAAACAAATATTTTTTCTAGGTGACATGCTTCTTTAATTAAACTGTATTATTTATAATGATCAAATATAATTAGCAGTTACAAGTATTTAATGAAAACAAACTGCTTTCCTTTCAAATCTTTCCAACCCATTGTACTTTAAGGCCATAGCTTCCCTTAGAAGATGACTGTATCACAACAACTAAAAACAAGTATGATTAAAAGATTGTCAGGTTCTGCTTCCTTTCAGGCAGACGAAAATAGGGAAGGTAAACACTGGAGATCCCAATTCATATCATGAATTCATGTCATGTACGAATCCTATCATTTAAGGTATCACTTCCAATGAAACAATACTGTTAGTGGTTCAATGTGCTTTAGAGGTGTCTTTTAACTACCCCATTTGATATTGTTATGCACTAAGACATTACCTGAGTATCTTTGATTATTACTGAGCGAGATGAGAGGAATGCGCTCCTTCGCTGGACTCATTGACAGCGAGGTGCTATAACAACTCTCCTGTAATTAATTGTGAGTGAAAGGGGGTTTGGTTTTTGCAGCCTCGTAAAACTTTTCCCACATGGCTGAACCCACGGTCAGGAGACGTTAGGCAACATTAACTGCCTGCACATTTCTGCAAGGCTCTGGAGGAAGCGGCTCGGCACTGGGGCTCCAATTCTGAAAACCCCGGGACACAAGACATCAGCGTCTACCTTTCATCTTAGCTGAGATTTGGAGAGGGTTCAGACCACAGAGGCTCCTTAATTCTCACTAATTCATTTGCTTTCCTGATTCACTTGGCTTGGGATAACCTGCGAATGATAATGAACCTGTAAGGGGAGCGCTTAGTCCCTTGCCTTTGAATGTGCTCGGCATGGATTGAGGGCTTTCTGTGAATCTTGCAAGAGGAAAAGAATCTTATTAGCACTGATTGCCAGTCATGAGGTTGCCTCTAAAAATTGCTCTTGTATTTTTAACTCTTGCTTGCTTATAACAACCCCAGCTAAGGAGAGAGATGTGTTGTTTACACATTGAACACGACATTGTTCTCAACATTTACTCATTTCTCTTTGCAATTTGATCTAATCATAACACATTTGCTTTATGTATGTCATTACTATACCACTATGAACGCTTCATCATTTTTCCCATGATTATTCTACCAGTTCATAACTGGCCAAGTCCTCATCTCTTCACCCCCAGCTAAACATCCTCTTTGCATAAATGCATGCTCTCTAGAATAAAGGGTCTAATTTCCTTTTTTCCCTTTTCTTATTAACCATTTCAGCAGAGCACAGCTGTACTGCTTTTTTGTGTTACTAGGGTATTTCTAGTAGAATTGTTTTTGTTGCCTTATGTTGGTTCTCTTTTTTTAATAAACATATTGTGGATCTAGATACAAAAAGAAATTCAAACTCTGGTGAGATTATCTGAAAATAAACCTGGAAATAATGGCTTATTTTTGCTTCTCTTTGATAAATAAACATTCATACTAAGATTTTTTTTTCCATTCATTTATGTGAATTTTTGTGACTGTACAGAAGAAATTAATGAAACCCAATCTTTGTCAGAGTGGTTCAGTTTTAGACAATCAAATTCCTTCTCAGCTCAGCAACTGCTAATGGCTGAGGGTTCAGAGTCCAGTTTCACACAGGTCCTTGTTATTACTAGAACCAAATTCTTCCTCAGTCCTGGGAGATCCCAGTATTAAGCATCAAGTTCTTCTCTCATCTGGTCCTTAAAGGTATAGACTGCTTTATTACCCAACCCTACCTGGGAAGATATACAAATGGGCAACCCATCCTTTCTGCAAAAATGTGGTGCTTTTCTGTTGTTTATAGCTGTTTAATATGACCTATGTGCAGTTCTAGAAAACCAGTGCTTCAGCTTTGGCATTTAGTAACAAGAGAGCCTTATACATCTTCCATGTCTGGGACACCGACCCACCAGCCAGAAATGAAGGCTGCTTTGCTGAGACAAAGATAAAACCCTTCTGTGATGATTTATTTACCTTCTGTCTAGGTGGGGGCAGTACAGTGTTTGACTAAATAAAGACAATTACTTCCAGAAATAGTTTCCTAAAATCCTCTGGAAATATGATTTTTCTGCTTTCTTGCTCTGATTTGCCGTTACCTCAAAAAAATCTCAAAGTGACAAAATATTACACCCACTCTTTCTCAACAGAATTTGCCAAAAAGGAGAATTATGTGAGACTGCTAGAATCCAAATTTGAACTGAAACTTCTTGTGTGGAAATAGAGATTTCTATTACGTTGATAGGCTCAGCTCTTCTTCCAAAGGCATGAACAAGAGCTGATCAGCCAATGGAATTCATGCTACATGGGAATTCTGAAAGTTTGACATTTGCTTGTTGAATCATAAAACATTTCTGCAGGACAGTTACCAAAAAAATCCCAACTTGCTTTGGAAATGTCACACAAAAATATCTACTTTTTGCATCAAAATGTCAAAACAAAACAATGATTTAGGCTTCTATGTTTCAAAATGTCAGCTTGGTGCTTTTATCGGTATTTTGGCTGTCTATGATGTGTAAATTTTGCTCAGAATTTATTTTAGAAAATTTTATTGAATTTTACTTTTCTATAGTATATCACAACTTTTTGTTGGAATATTAAAATACTTTTTTGTAAAAAGTTCCTCACAGATAGGCTTTTTTGTGTGTATATATATATATATATATATAAATACACCTTTTAAACATGTAAATATATAAAATTAGGTAAATTTCACTTAAATTATTTTAAAAACCAAACACTATGAATTCACTAGAAGTGTAGCCAACAGCATGAAAAAAAAAAACCCAACCCAGTCCTTACTCCCACCAAAATATCCCACTCCCTTTTTTATTAGTAGTTAAACCTAGCTAAATAATGGCATTTCCTGTCTGAACAACATGATTCAATACTCTCATACTCACCTTGAGAAGAGTCCTGCCATGAGTTGGAAGAGACCCAGCAAGGATTACCAAAGTCCTGCTCCTGGTCCTGCCCAGGACAGCTCTAGGAACCCCCCCACGTGCCCGAGGGTGCTGTTAAAGCCTGGCTGCAGCTCTCACAGAGCCCCCCTGCAGGCTGTGGGAAACACAAGAGCATTCCTGTCCCCCACCAGGGGCTGACTGTCCAGCATTTTGTTTATTTATCTGGATGGGTATTTCCCCCCACACCCCACTGGAGCTCTCTGCTTTTTAAACCTTCTCTGCTAGGATAATCTTCATTTATAGCCCTCCAGGATAATTTTAAGCCCCTGCAAAGCCCTGGAAATTTTGGAACAGGATTTGGCTGGGTCCTGCTCCTCTATTAATCAGCAATTTCTGCATTTTCCTCACCACTAACTTTCACTCATAGCACTTTCAAAAATTTTGCAGAATGTTGAGCAGTTTTACAGCAATAAAACACAACTCTTAACTAATCTATTATCCCTCCATGTCTGAAAATGTGAGTGAAA
Organism: Serinus canaria; assembly: GCF_022539315.1. Taxonomy (NCBI): domain Eukaryota; kingdom Metazoa; phylum Chordata; class Aves; order Passeriformes; family Fringillidae; genus Serinus; species Serinus canaria. Next base: position 17,191,775 of record NC_066321.1, read on the forward strand.
TTGGAAAGTGGAACTCACAGGCATTTTTCAGCTCAACTTGCAAATGTGCTGGAGAAGAAATTATTTTCTCCTCTTACACTTGAGTCAAAAATCATCATTTGGCAAGTTACACTCATTTACATACATTTTCTATTAAACTTTTCTATCATAAAATATTGCCTTTATGATCCAGACACATAATTTATTATGCAATGCACCACCACCATCATCACAGTGAATTGCATTTTACGTGTTTATACTAACAGGGAAGGTGATCAGCTTCAGCCTCCTTTTCATTATATGCATCATTCATCCTCCACCACCAAGATCTCTGGGTTCTGTAGAATATCCATCATTATCTAACTGCCAACTGTTTTCAGAGGTTCCACTGCTTTAAGCTCATTATTTCCTTAGATTGGTGAATCTACAGAGGATCTTTCCAAAACATACAGCAGTCAGCATGGCACATGTGTACAGATGAATGGTGGGGGTTTGTCCTTCACAGTCTCTTTGTACATCTTTTTTGCTCCAGAACTGCAGCATGTAATGAGCAGAAAATGCATACTTATATATCTAAAAATAATAAAATATTAAATGGCCTTAAAAATAATAACCAAATAGTGGGATCCTTGTGTGGAAAGGCTGCTGTGAAAAAATCTAGTGTACAGATTGCCCAGTAGTTTGGGGTTACCATCTCCTTATAATGCAGACTAAAGCACATAGACAAAGAGCTCTGCTAAGATAAGGAATTTCTTTCCTGTCCCCATTTACCTTGCTGCATTTAATTTAATCAATAGCTGAATGGGGAAGAGGAGGAGAATTTGATGGTTCAAGAGACTGATAATAGGATATCGAACCTTTCATCTCGGTATCATTGATTCAACATAGGAATTGACACACTGGATCAGAGCAGTGGTCCATCTCCTCTGATATGCTCTCTGACAGTGGCTGCACCAGGTGTGTTTCAGGGAGAGGTGTCAGAAACCCTGCAGTAAGCATTTATGAAATAACCTGCCCACGGGAAAGGTTTCTTCTTAATTCTCTTTATAATTTGGCTAATGTTCACCCTTAGGTGAGCCTGTAACTCAAAAAACTTTTAGATCTTGTGGACTGCAGCACAGGTGATATAATTATTTAAATACCTATCCAGTTGAAGTCTGCATTCAGTTGAAGTCTTGGCCACCAAGTTGCACTGAGTTCCAGAGAAAAATTAGTAATTATTTATTAATTTCAATAATTATTAACTTCATTTCACTTCTTCCTAACCTGTTGTCTTATTAATTAAATAACCTCTTCTATACACTGTGTACCCATTATTATTAGTGACCCATATAGTTCGTCTTCCTTCTCATTTAAAAAAAAATAAACTTTTTAATTTTTCTTGAAATGAAGGACTTGTCATGCTTCTAATCAATTGCACTGCTCCTCTCTATCTATTTATGATACATTCTCTTCAAGGCAGGATAACCCCAACTGAATACAGTACTCCAGGTCAGGGCACACCTCTGATTTACTTAATGACATTATAAGATTTTGGGCACTATTTCTCTACCAACCCTTTTGTATCCTAACAGTTTGCTTGCTTCTTTGACCCTGACTCTACACAGAGCAGAGACTTTCCCAGAACCATCCAGTAGAAGCCACAGGTCTCCTCTTGAGTGACAATAATGACGTATTTGGATAGCTTAAATTATTCCTTCTTATGTTACATTTGTCAACACTGAACCATTATCTTCACCATTCAGCTAAATTTGTTAAATTTTACCAGTTTCCTTGCTCTTTTTTTTTTCATCTTGAATTTTCTGAAATATTTGAGTTTTCTTTACTGTCTTTTTTTTTTTTCCTTTGTATCACATGCATTTTCCTTTACTGAAGTACAGGAAAAGCAAACCAATTTCTGCTATGAATTCTGAAAATTCACCCACATGTATATGCATTCATATATTAACCCTCTATAGGTTCACAATGCTTTTCCTTTTTTATTATTCTCCTTTACTTAAACAGCTTCTAGTCCCTTCTTATGCCTTTCTTTCATGGCTATATCCTGGCATTATTTTCCAAGGAGATTTTTTTTTCCCAGAAATGTAGTTAAAATACATTTGTTTTGGTTGACATAACACATTCTGGTAGATTAGGGAAAAAAAATGGGCTTTCTTTATGTGTCTATGTCACTTTCTGTCACACTGTTACGTCACTGTTATATAACAGGAAAATCATGATATTCTCATTCCAGTCCTAATTTTAGGTTAGAAAGAGACATACTAAATTGGCTTTTCTAGAAACATTCCTGAAGCCAACAAAATCAAATTCTGCAATTGCAATTTCATCAGTAATGGCTGTGTTTAATGGGATATCATCTCAAATAGTTTTTTCTTAAATACTGCTCCAAGTCTCATATGTTTTATCAACCAGTACAGTTATGAAGGCAGTTGTCCTTGCTGGCCTGAATAAAGTAAATTAGTAGTCTTGATTGAGGTCTTAATAAAATGCAAGCCAAAACTCAAAGAGATTACCTTGTTGGAGCAAATATATTCTGCACAAGCAAATATTCTGCACAACAAAATTAACAGCTCTTTCACTGAAGGGGGTATCTGGTCTTTTGATACTAGAATTAAGGAGTTTTTACTTCATGCTAAACAAAATATTTTGTCATTTTTCTTCTGAGTGCTTTCCTATGTGAGGAGGCAGAAGTGCTGAGTCCTCCAGGCTTTTAAATATTCTTAACAAGAAGCATAATGGTGTGACACTAAGTATGTAAACTAGACTGCAGGTGGAGAGCTTTTTAATGTCACTCTGTGTCTAACACTATCTAATGTGCTTTGTGTTTGTGTCTTTTGTAAATCAGAATTCTGCAATCCAGGACCTGCCATGGGTGTGCTGTTCTGGCTCTGTGGACCCAAAGGACACTTGGAGAGAGCAGCTTCAGGTGTGCTCCAGTCCCTGCCTTCATTCTCCTCTGCAGATCTCGCTGGACTGATGCATTCAGAGCAAACCCATCAGCTAGGAGGAAAAAAGACAGTTTAGTTACACTCCAGGTTTGCATCTCTTCAAAGCTGTTGAGGATAAGGAAGTGTCTGTGTCTCCACCCTTCAGCCAGCTGAGGGGGGATGAAGAGAGAAACCTGGGATGCTCCATGAGTGCATGTGCCCGCTCTCCTGGCACCAAGGCTTTGCAGGGCACACAGATACCAGCTGGGAGCTGTGGGTGCCAGGCTTCACCTCTGCACACACAGCCCTCACAGGCACAGTTGGCAGGATGGAGGATTTAGCCCCTAGCAAGGGAAGTGTACATCATTCTCAACATTACTCATGCCAGAAGTGTTTTCAGGTTAATTTGTAAAAAAATATGACCTGGAAACCTAAGACTGAGTTTCAGATGAGACAGTTATTTTAAGGCTTGGTTTACTAAACCTAATTTATTATGTGAGATAACAGACTTCTGCAATCCACTGCATGGCTTCATGGCTGAAGTTAGTAATTCATGTGAATAATGCTGCTAAAAAGAGATGCTATGTGATCAATCCATGGCAGTCAGTCATGGTGCCTAGACAGCAGCTATCTTGACTGTTTTTACTGCAGCACAGAATAGCTGAGAGGACTGGTTATCTCAGCTGCAAATATCTGAGTTACAGGAGCACAGCTGGAACATCCCAGCTCCCTACCCCTGCACAGCCTATCCTATAGCTGGAGCAGCATGCCACCATTGAGGGCTAAAGGTGAAAAAGTTTTACCTTGCTACTGTCGTGCTTACAATGAAGTGTACTCTCATCTTTAGCATTTTGAAGTCTTTTGGTGTTTAATGCATAAATGTAGCATTCCCGGATGCCACCTTTGGTAGATAAAAGCAAACAACATTTTCATAAACAAGGTAAAGTGCTGCAATTACACAGGATGCACTGAAAGTGCCATATACAAGGCCAGGTAAAAGTGCACCCTTGAATTGCTGGGCACTCCAGAAAATACTTAATTCCAATTGAGTAAAGTAGAAGATTGGAAGGAAAAAATTATTTCTTTAAGCAAAAAGCAGTAGAGTTTTCTCATGCATTAGGGCAGAAAATGATACTCTGTGGGAGTCAGAAGGTAATTTTTCTCCTTCAGATAAGATGTTGCACAACTGGCCAAGCACAACTCTGAATGATTTACCTACAGCACATAAGGTATATTATTTATTATATTGCATTTAAGTCACCAGCACTGGTCAGCTCTTCCTGTATGGCAGCTTCTGTGTCTACTGCCTCGACATCTTGCACTGATGTGGGTAAAAGGTAGTTAGCTGTTTTGAAATTTCACTGAAAAATTAGCATTAAAAACACCTCCAAACATGGTCTGATATCCTGAAGTCCAACTAAGTGCTAGGATACTAGGAGGAATGCATGAAGACTTTAGGAAGAGGTATGAATACTGTGTTTGCATTTCAGCTTCAGTAAACATCAGGCACAGCTACAAAGGGAAAGAGTGAACTGCTCCAATAGTAATTATTTACAGAAGAAAATAGTTCACAAATGGAGTAAAAAATGTAAGCAACTTACTTTTGTACTCTGTCCTTCAAGGGAATGCATTGTGTCTGTATCTCACAACATGCAACTCCTGCAATTGCTGGCCTAGAGTAAGAAATACAAAATTAGATAAGGAAATGAAAACAGAGAAAGATAGATTTGGCAGTGTATGGGGTCCAGTAAATATCTAGTTCTTCTAGTACTTTATCAACAATATTTATAAGTGCAGAGAGAAGAGTCAGAGGGTAAAAATATTTCAGGAACATTTCCCAAAGCTGAATATTGGCAATGGCCGCACTGTGGCATCATCTAAAAAAAATGCTGAAAAAGCTGAGAAGGCTTTCCTGCAAAATCTTGTAAATCTCTGGCTGAAGAAATCACCTTACCCAGCCTGTGGAGGGTCTGCCAATAGCATCTTCATTATAAACATGGGCAAGTGCACGCCTGTCAAACTCACAGTCAGGGCTGTCTGCAGCACTTGGAGGAAAGAGTCCCTGCAGCCCAGGGTGTTTGATGAGAAACTCAGCAGCATCCTGGACCTCGTGGACAGAGCCTGCTGGCACTGCTGCCCCACGGTACACCGGGCAGATGGAGGCACCAAGCTGGAGGTGGCAGCAGGAGCAGGGATGCTACAGGGAAGGTGGCTTCTCAATAACATTTCTGCTTCAAGCAACTTGTTGTCAGCAGTCAAAGTTTCAGGTTCAGGGAGCTGTGGCCTCCTGAAAACAGCTGCAGGACTGATGTAACTGTTAGTTTATTTGGCAAGCTCTAATATATGGATGAGGCATTATGAGGCTTGATAAGGAATTCTGGCTTTCTGCATGCACAGCAGAATGGCTGGGTTAGTGGATTTTCACTAATTTCCATTGCTTCAGCACAATATAAGGATCCTGGAAAAATCTATCTGACAATAAGCAGCTTCCTGTCCTCCATTTTAAAAGCCTCTCATTTCTGATGTGTTAATAGTTTTCATTCCAAACATTTGCTAATATTCAAACATCTGAAGAAATCACAGTAATTTCTCCCTATTTCATTTGTAGCTGGACATGAAAAATGAATTGGACATTCTCAAGACTGAGGCACAGAAGACAAGGACTTTTTGGCACATTCAGTGACAGTAAATCTTTGTCTTTTTACCCTTCCAGGTGGAGAAGTATTTGCACCTTTTTTCATGCTTTTAATCAAATTGCAGACATCTCAGCTGACAGAAACTCCTCCTTTCATGAGCCTCTTTCAACAGAGGTACGGCTTAAAGATGATATAACCTCTTAATAACCTTAATCAGGCTATTTTTCATTATGTTTTAATTCATTATAATCCTAATAAGTCTGTGGAAATCTAGAATTAAAATTTGTTTCTTTAATGACTTATCTTTAAAACATTAGCTACACATGGAATTAAAATATTATTTACCAAGAAAGAAACAGATGCATTGGTAAGACAAAACATTACCCTGTTGGATCTAGAGGTTTTATTTAGGGAGAACAAAACAAAATCCATAAGGAGCTGCCCTTTCTCCTCAGCCTAAGCCCAGAAGGTAATACAGATTTGTACTAACCCTTCAAGACACTATTTCATAGCTACTCCAACATCTTTTGGCAGCACATAAGATGTCCTGCTGCGTACAATTAACCAGTGTGCTGCTCGGGCAAGTGGTACTACAGCTCCCAGGGTGTGCACCGTGGTCTCTTTGTTCTTTGTTAAACTACTGATCAATGAGGTCTCAATGCAAACACAGGGGCAGTTCTTCCATATGCTTTAGGTCAAATGCTTGCTATAGGAGCCTACAACAACAACAACAAAAAAAACCTTTCAGCACCCAGCCCATAAAGTCCAAAATACCCAAAAGAAAAGGGTCTCAATGATTCCCAAAAGTGAGAACATTTTTGTGCATCTTAAGCCACAGTCTGTTTCACTTGGGTTTCCTACTGAAGAAAAATAATTATGGCAAAACCCACAAATATTACCTTTATTTCCTTGGGGAGGAGGAATGCCTGGAGCTGTGGGAACAATGGGAGTTTTGGTTTCTAGCACAACCTGTGGTCCAAAGTTGAGGCCAGCAGAACTTTGCATTGCAACCAATATCTGTAATAGATTTCTGACCTCCTCACTGGCACCTCACACTGATTAGTTTGCAACCATCAGTCACTACCAAACAACAGGGCCCAGACACAAAAGGGACTTTGAGGGAAGTTTTGAGATAGGGGTTATCAGGTAGCACTAGATGCTGTGTTCAGGAAATGTGTTCAGCATTATTTATCTGTCCTGGATTTAGTTCAGTGTAAGATTATTGACTTTAAATGTAGAGGAATTTTTAGTGGGATTTTATGAGTTACTAGTCTACAGATCCAAAATAGTAATACTACATTGTATTGGTATTGTAGCCACAACAGCACTCCAAGTGGGTAAACAAAGCTCAAGCCTCAAAAAATGCACTCTGCCAAGTTTTTATGCTCCAGACACCATTTAACCAGCATCATATGAGTCAGAGATAGTTCAAATATTCAATAATTTTCCCAGTAAAGCCGAAAATGTAGAAAGCATCACACTTCAGGAGACAAAGGGCCAAAGATACATAAGAGGAAACTGAAAGGGCAAAGAATAGAGCAGGAGAAAGACAGGATGATTTTACAGTCAGATTCTATACATTTAGACTGAAAAATTATGTACATTTGATACTCTATTTGTGCCACCCTCCTCTGAAGTACTGGCTATTGTCAGAGACAGGAAATTGAGCCAGATGAACCCTAATCTAATATGGTTCCTCCTGTAATCCTATTTCCATGGAGATCTGATATTTTACTGAAGGCAGCAGAACTAACAGATTCTGTTATTTGATAATTGTGAATCTGTTTTTGAGGATCCAACTGCAATAAATTGTCTACTTTCACTTCCTCAGATAACAAATTCTGCCTAGGGATCTTTTGAGTCAATGTGAGACACACACACAGGGCAGGCCTTCAGGCTGATGTCCTGCTCCTCCCTACAAGTTAGTCTGGTTTGTGCATTTCTGTTTATCCAGCTGGAAATGAGTTAATAGAATTTTGAGGACTCATAACTTTTTAAACTCATTACTGTCTGTGTTTAAATAATGCATTGTAATATCACACCGGTAGTTTAGTTGTTTTTCTAAATTCCTACTGTTTTCAGAAAAATTATACAGACCATCTGAAAGAAAAAAAAAAAAAAATATCTTCGTGGACATTTACTTGCAACATAATTATCTACTGTTATTACAATTAAAAAAAATAAAAAGAAAGAAAAAGAGAAAAAAAAAGAAAAAAAGAAAAGAGTTTGTATGCTCAACACCGCTTTAAATTGGTACTGCTCGTGTTTCAGAAAAGCAGGCTTCTGCTACATCTGCCTGGCCGCACGCACCAGGGAGGGCTCCCGTAACAAAGCTAGGCTGCGGGCTCGCACAGGGCCGGGCTGGGCAGGGCAGCGGCCGCTCGGGGATGGAGCTCTGCTGTGCGCTCTGCTGTGCGCTCTGCTGTGCGCTGTGCTGGGCGCTCTGCTGTGCGCTCTGCTGGGCGCTGTGCTGGGCGCTCTGCTGGGCGCTGTGCTGGGCGCTCTGCTGGGCGCTGTGCTGGGCGCTCTGCTGGGCGCTGTGCTGGGCGCTCTGCTGGGCGCTCTGCTGGGCGCTCCGCTGTGCGCTCTGCTGGGCGCTGTGCTGGGCGCTGTGCTGGGCGCTCTGCTGGGCGCTCTGCTGGGCGCTCTGCTGTGCGCTGTGCTGGGCGCTCTGCTGTGCGCTCTGCTGTGCGCTCTGCTGTGCGCTCTGCTGGGCGCTCTGCTGGGCGCTCCGCTCTGCGCTGTGCTGGGCGCTCTGCTGGGCGCTCTGCTGTGCGCTCTGCTGGGCGCTCTGCTGGGCGCTCTGCTGGGCGCTCCGCTGTGCGCTCTGCTGGGCGCTCTGCTGTGCGCTCCGCTCTGAGCCCGGCTCCGCGCTCCTCTCCGCGCTCCGCCTCGCCCAGCCCCGGGCATGCAGCTCCCGTTTGCTCATGCTCGCTCACGGAGGCTGTTATGAGGCAGTTAAAAAAATAATGAATACTGTTAAATATGTATTAGTAACTTGTTGTTAACAATAAGAGCTAATGGGAGGACATTTCCAAGCAGTTAATGATTGGCCAGAGGAGACGGACTGGGGTCCTTAACGCAGTCAGTCATTAAATGGGAAGCAATACCCATGCTTTCACCCACTATTGCTATTTGCATCTTCCCTTCTCTCTTTACATCTCTAGCTTTCTGCACGCTATTGATGGGAATTTTATTTTCTTTTCTTATATGCCTGCCCTATTCCCAGCCCTTAGCAACTAGCACAGAAAATCCCCACTCACAATAGTCTATGAGGTTTCCAATAAATTATACTTGTATTGCTGATTAAATGAAGAATATTACTATTAAATATTAAAATGAAGACTCTATCCACATTTTAGCAATCAGAGATGAAAAAACTACAGAGATCAGTGTAATCCATTTATTGGTTTATAGTGAAAAAGTCCTATAGGAAGTGTCACAATTCCCTGTGCTGTCCCTGAATGCATTTTGCATTAAGACCTGTGATTCAGCTGAAAGATATAAAAAAATCACACATAGTCAGACAGATCCCTCCTGGCTACACATCTGAGAAGGCTCAGGAGCATAAGGTCGACACACAGCAACTTATGCTCACAAAATGAGCCCAGGACCACCTGTTTCAGATGTTAGTATGCAAAGATTTTCCAGGTCTGGAGGTTTTGACCAAACCACACCACTCTTGGGGGATCCATTCTCTCTCTCTCCCTTCCCCTCCCTCCTTTTTTCCTCCTACTAACCATGCCCACAAAAGTAGTGAAAGTTAAAGGACTGCAAACTACTTCATGGAAGTATGTTTTAAGTAAAGCTGTTTATCTTGTTCCAGGTGTTTGATCCTGAAGTTGCTCAGCCATGAAAAGCATTTCTTTGACACCAGAGTAATCTCTGGTGTTTCTATAGACTGACCTGTCACTAATAGTTACCTTTTTGAGTGATACCTTTTTCCTTTTTTTCATCCATTGTTTCTGAGCTCTGCAGTTTAGTTCTAACTTGAAGACAGTCACAGTGCATTTCCTTAATTTCATTAACTCTATTTGCATAACAAAAATGTTTTATCACATTTCATGCAAACTCTGCTGCTTACTGTTGGACTTCTTTTTATACTTATGAAAACAATCATTTTAAATATGAGAATACTGCTCTTATTTTCTTTTTTAGGTTCTTTGCTATGCATTTTTAACTATGACCTAGAACTGTCCTAGAATGTCTGCAAACAGATAAATCAGTATGGTAGTTATGGATGTATTTATACTCTTCCATAACACAAGCCATTCTTATTTTTCAAGTCCATTCCATTGGAAATCAATCTCAAAAGAAAGTTTGGAAGGTAAACTGCAATTTGTCGAAAGTACATAAAGAAACCAAAGGAAGCAAGCAATGCTATTCCAGGTAAACATATTTTCTTAAGAATGCAGAAGAAACATGAACACACAGAGTTTGGGAAAGAGCAATTTAGTGTTTCATTTAGTAATTTAGAAACACATTTTCTTTAGATAATAAAGCACTGGAAGAGGACAGAGTATTCAACTACTGATGCCTTTCACTTTTCCTTTAGTTCAGAGCAATAGTAATTACTAACGCAGTAATCACTGAATTTCACAGCTTCCTGTGTTTTGCAAGATTTCCATAAAAAATTAATTTTACAAATTTGTATTATTCAAAGAGATTTAATGAAGGTTTTGACTAAAAACTGCTTCTTCACAGCCTGTATTCCTGGCATTAACTATTGCCATTACTGATGTAAGAGGCTCCTCACTTTTCCCCTAACTGGACACAACCAAAGGTAATAAAGAAGGAGAAAATAAAGTTGTTGAAGTCTTGTATAGGAATCTTTAAGTCCCTTTTGGAGGGGAACAATTCATAGACCAGGAAGAGCAAGGACAAGGGAGAGTGGTCAGAACATTTTAGGACTTCTAAATACCCCTGCAGTTACTTGGCTCAGAGGTTGCCCATGTCTGCTTGAGGTCACTGGAACACTTTTTGGCTCGCATAACTTACACAGTAAATTTCCTTGATGACACGAAAGCACTGCTTGGGGTGATTGCATAGGCAGTTTAGAAACCTGATGGAGCGCCCGTCACTCATGGGGACAGCCAGCACTCTGCCGCTCGGGAGCCCTCCCTGTCAAGTGTCCGACACATCAGTAACTCCACTCTGCCTGCTTTCATTTGGAGGCTGAGTGTCTCTGTTTGAGTCATATCTGTGAGGCACAGCAGAGTCAGGACTTCCTTGCGGTAGGTGCTTTTCAGAGAGATCGCTCCCCGCTGCCTCAGAGAAAGGAGCTTACGTGTGGGATGAGTGGCTACACCTCCAACTCACGGCCTCTGTCCTTCCGCTGACCCCTGGCTCTGCTGCTCCTTCTTCCCTATTCTGTTCTCGACCTCTTTTCACAATTGCCCATCTTCCTCTGCAGATGGTCTCTCTGCTGTTCTCTCACCTAATATGGATTTTGATTTGTCACAGGGAAAAAAAAAAAAAAAAGACAACCAAGAGAAAGAAGGGTGGTTGTGAACTCCACATTTATGCTCCCTGAACAGAAACTCTACCTGCATGAAAATCAAACAGGGAAGGGAATAAAACATGGTGATTTTGTGACCAGATTTTCTCCGATTCCCTGAGAAGCCCAGAAGTCAGGAAGTCACTGTCAGCTCCCTGTTTCTGTGTTTCAGCCTTATTTTCAGCACAGGTTAGAATTTTTTGCCACCACTTTTGGCTCTTATTCGCCTTTCCTGGAGAGGGAAGCATATGGGAATGCTTGACAGAGCTTAAGATTCTGCAGTCCTGAGGTAGTGAATTCTATTACAACGTCAAGCAGCCCTGAAAGTGCTCCGGTTTCTTCCCAAGGACAGCCCCAAATCTCCTTACGATCTGCCCGGGCTGTTCTCAGCAACGCTCTGCAAGACCCCAGGTTTTTCCCCCGGAGGTTCGCGGGGTGTTAAAAAAGAGCAGCGCTCTGTGTGGCTAAGCAGTGTTGAAGTGAGACCATCCAACGACAAACACAACGTGAGCTGAAGTCAGAGGCAGGAGCAGTCCTCCCTCCCCCTCAAACCCTGACGGTGCTTCTGTATCACTACAGATACATTATCTTATTTACAGAATTACAAACTAACGATAGGGTATGGAAATGCAGAGCTCTGTGCTTACTTGGAGTCTCTCAGTTTCCTCCTTTGGTACATTTGTCTCGTAATAAGAGGGATGTTTTTTGTCTGTGAATAATAAACACTTTGAGCTTGAATTAATTCAAATATTTCTCTCCTATCTCACTTGGTAAAATAATAGGGATATTCCAGGCTATCTCCTATTGCCCATTAATGTTGTGTATATAAATAAGCCAGGTTATCTTTTTCTTGTGAGAAATATTTTATCTAACAGGCTCTTGTCTAGTGGTTCCAGTACTCTACCACTCTAAATTAGGACACTTTATCTTAAGGCTTCATAATCTTACGAGACTATAATTGGAAAGTTTATAAAAAAATCCTGCTTTGTAAGCTTGGCAGCTGAGATAGAAAGAGGGAATGAGAAGGGCTACAGCAGAATTACACCATCACTGCTAGCCTGACTCCGCTTGACAGAGCCGTTTAATATTTTGACAAGACAAAATATAAAGCAGCATTTTATTCTGTAGAGACTTCACTAGACACAAGCATGGAAGTGCTTGTGATCAATAAAGTTTGCGGTGGAGAGTGATTTATTTACAGCAGGGTATTATGTAGAGAAAGAGCTGTGATATTTCCACAGGCTTTGACGGCATAATGGGCCCCTCTCAATCCTTACATGGAAGGGTTAGATTGTCATGGTTGCTCAGGCAGTATTCAAAACGTTATCTGATCAGCCTTAAAGACTTCAGAACGAGACAGATGATTAGTTACCCTAAACGATTCTCATCATGCAGAAATTGATGATTTAATATAGTCAATGACAGACGATTCCATTTGTACTAGATAAAGTGTCTGCGGTTTGTATCAATCATAATAGAGTTATTATTGAGCATAAAAGAAAAGCATGTTTAATATCATTAATTCCAGATATGTCGCTTTCCACATCTGGCATTCATCCATAGAGCAGAACCACTCCAGGCTATCATTCCTGCCTGTGTGCTGGTGACTCCAGTGTTTTTTGTAATTTCAAAATGTTTTTCAGCACCTCCAGCTAGGTGCAATAACAGTTTACAGATTACCTATGTCATCACATTTTGACAAACTTCTCAATCTGATGTGACCTTCATCTTTAGCCATCTGCTTGCCTTTGTTTCTGCCCTTTTTTTTTTTTTTTTTTTTCCTATAAACCTCTGCAGCTTAAAGCTGTAGTGGTTTGTTCCATATTCTTCCAGGTCAACATTTCACCTGTGTAAATCCAGAAACACAGACTGAAATGCACAGACAGTAACCCTGGTTCAAGTCTCAAAGTAGCTGACACTGGGCAAACCTCCCAGGCAGATGTTTTCATCACTTATATCAAATGCTTTTTAATTGTCAATTGTTATTAACAATTGAAAAAAATAACCTATGCATTCAAAAAATAACCTATGTGCAGCCAGTACTTGTGCAGGACCTTTCTGGTTTTAAATTTCTAGAACATGTGGGGCAGAGTCTGGATGTTTCTAAAACCAAATCATAAATACCTATAAGTGACTGAGCAGAAACCATGCTGAAAATGCATCTCAGTCCACTGCCTGTGCAATTCATGCATTCAGCCATGGAACCCCAACACATACACCAGAGAATCCAAACACGTGTGCCACTGCTGTCCAGGAGGGAGACTAAAATCCCAGAAAACTGCTGCATCTATGTACAGATATTTTTTCTCCCTATTTTCTTGAATCCCAGCTAAAACTTCAAAGAGGAATGGGTTTTGTATATTTATTCACTCAGATGAACAATTGCATGGTTTTAAGTGATAAATGCTCAAAAAACTAAAATTAGAGTTATAAAAGAGTGTGAGTAAGCTTGTTTTTAAACACTGAGTCCAAGATTTTCCATTACATTGTTCAAATAAGAAAATTGGCGAGGCGTTCTTTCATATGCCATCATAGGGGCCTGCTCAGCTTTTTTTCCCTCCTTGCATGGGTGTTTTATACCAGTGGGGAGTACAGTCCAAATGAGTTGGCCAGCTGCCAGTTCAAACAGAAGGAAGTTTACTGATGCTAGAAGCTTTATTTATTTTGTGTTTTATTTTGGAAGGTGGAGCAAAGAAGGCTGGTAGCACTTCAGGGGCAAAGAGCTGTCCTGCATTTCAGGCTCTGCCATCAACCAAGCATTGTAACATCTGTCCTGCAGAGTTCAACTTAAAGATCAAATCCTCTATTTACCTCCTCCTCTCTGCTGTCTCTCCTCCAAAAGAAACAACAAGAAAACTAAACTATCTAAGAAACTACTGCTGTATGTTCAAGTATTGCAACCAGGGAAGGGAAGAAATGGTAACTGCTGTGTAGGTAGTGCAAAATAGTTGGTAATTCTGAGCAAAACAAGAGGCAGAAAGTTGGGCACAGCCCTAAACTGACCTCCAGGCACAGATAAGGTAGTTACCAAGACCGGTTAATATTAATTAATAAAGGTCTTGACTTTCCTACTTTATTTTTATGCTCTCTGTAGTTATTGATGTTTCCTTCAGTGATGAAGCCATTTTTTCCAGTCGGGAAGAGCTTGTGGCTGCTAGTCCCCAGTCCTCCCCACTCTGTTTCTGCAGATCATGGCCTGTGAAACCAGACAGGTGAAAGGATGCCCTGTTACCATCACACCTCTCAGCTCCTCTGCCCACCTCATTCTGGTGATCTGGTTTGCAGAACCACCCTGAAACTGTTCCTCCAGAGCAGCCAAAAGAGAAAGGAGCTGCCCTGATCAGGTGAGAATAAGCAGCCAAGGAATGAGGAATTTTCTAGGAAGGCATTGCAGGCAGGGGACATGCTCCAGCAGCTCCATCATCAAGAACACCACTTCTCAGGGACTTTAGGCAAAGACCTTCAGCCTCAGCCAAGATTGTTTACCCATCTAAGACAGAAGTTATCCTTAGGAAACTACCAACAGTTGCTGACCTCAACATTATTTACCCCTGTGACCCAAATTTCTGAATACAGGGGAAATGGTTACAAATTTGGTCAACCACTTGAAAAAAAGGTAACAGGTATCAAGGATGAGACAAGGAGTAATCATAATCTAATTTTAGTTAGTGCTTTTCACATTAAAAATCCTTTGATTGTGAAAATAAGATGAAAATTTAAGTATTCAATACAGGAAGCTATAAATATAAAATATAGGTGTAGAATATAGCATATGGATTGAAGCAGTTATGATAAATCATCACAATAACTCAAGTTCACTAGACAGCTGAAACTGCCAGAGCAGAGCAACAGGTGACTCTTCCTTAATATCATTAAAGATTTTAGTACAGTTATTTCTTGCTGCAAGTAAGTGCATGCATATGTGCATTTGTATGTATGTATGAGTATGTAAGTGTAAATGAGAGGAACTGCTACCAGTGAGCTAGAAAAATAAAGAGAGCATGTTTTCAGTTCTTCAGGAAAGCCCTGAAAGAAGAAGAAAAAAAAAGCATTTTCCTCTAAATCAGCTTACTGGAAATTGCCACCATCTCAGAGGACACCTACCTTTGGGCTTCAGTTTCTAGCACTAGACATGGGGGAAGATGGCTGGTTTGACAGGTGTCAGATGATGTTAGCATGCTCTCACATAGTCTCTAGGAATCATCTCATGGCAAATCTATCCTCCATCACTTGAAGGAAAAGCAAAAAGAAACTTGCTAAAACCTGAAAGGAAAAAAATCATTCAGATTATTCTCCAGCATATAAAAACTTCCTATTGAAGAAAATTACTATTGGCAAAATGAAAAATAAATGAACTCTAAAGGAAGATTTAGGAAGAAATGGAAGAGTGAGGTATCCTGGATGACAGCAGTGAATATATAGGTAGAGATTTTTAAAGAAGACTGAATTACTATCTGAATATGATTTCTAGTCTTGAGAATTAAAAGGTTCAGAAAAAGCTTTTGAAATCAAAAATATTAGAGGGTACTGACAGAGCTATATAAAATGCAGAAGGTGAAATTTTTTGTATTGTTAGGAGATTAAAAAAGAGTAATGGCTGCTTTAAGTGGGCAAGGTGTAGAAAAAGAGCTATAATATAAACTGCAGAGTGAGCCCAGAGGAGGTACAGGCACTGGACACTCTGTCCTCTGGTGTGTATGTGTGGTGTGCTCCACCACTCAGCTGGCCATGGCTTGGCCACAGGAGGATGCAGCTTTTGGCTGCTGCAGAGGGCATGGAGATCCAGCCTCCGCCTCCATGGTTCCCACTCCAGTGGAAATAGGATCTGTGAGGACAGCACACTGCTGTTGGCAGTCACAGCTGGTCCCCAGACCAGTGACTTTACCTTTCCCCTTGCTTTGCCCTTGCCTGATACCTTGTACTCCCTGAGCTGTCTTCTGCATCCCTCTGACTCTTCCCTTGAGCACTAGGTTTCTACACCCCTTTAGCATTCCCAACTCTCTCCCAAAGTTTTGCACCCAACTCCCTAAATATAAACCAGGAACTCCATTCACAGGGCCAGCCTCTGGAGCCACTGAAACAAAGGGAAATGGCAGGCAGGCAGCCACATGGGCAGCTCCATTTGTGCACATGGATCCTGGTAGGATCAGCCCTTGTCAGTGACCACAGCTCAGCATCAGCCCTCTTACAGGATGTGCAGAATGGCTTCCTTGCTGCACACAGGGAAATTCCTCCAATGGAAAAGAAAACTATTTAGTAGTTTAAAATAAGCAATGATAAGAATGATGAGAGTTGTTGTACAATACTGGTGGGAACTGAGGGATGTCAAAGACACCTTGGGAAGGTGCTTGTGAGAGAAAACCCACATGACAGCTTTAGTGTTGGATGGGTACTAGCAGTAGAGTTTTTCCCAGATGCATTCAGGTGAGCAGTGGAGCCCAGGCCCTGGAAAAGCTGGATTCCTTAGCCTGACAGAGCCTAGCCTCCCCCCTTTGCCAATTTGGCAAAAATGAAAGAAAAAAAAAATCTGTTTTCTCACTTGTTTTGTAAGCCAGCTGTGATTTAAATCTCCTTGTCCAACAACAGGATTTCCCATGAGAATCAATCTCTTTTCAGTTTCAGACCTGTCTCCAAAATCTCAAGATGTTTGGTTAAAGTGACATTTCAGCCACTTTCCTTCAGCAAAAGTGACACTGAGCACAATAGCAGAAGAACTGAGTGAGGGCTGTATGTAGACAGGTAAGAAAATCAAACACAAGAATCAGTGCTGTGTGTAGCCACTTAAAGCCCAGACATATATTTTATTTTTTCTCACCTTTCAAGCAAATACATGTCTTTTGTGCCCACTCTTTAGGGTTACATGGGAAGCAAAACCTTGGAGACAGAAAAGAAAGAGACAACAGGTTATTACAGATCTCACTGCTGTCCTGAGTGATTCTTCCTTTTCTCCATATAGTGAATTAGCTCTTTGTAGAAGAATTGAGTTCAAGTCTTGAGAAATAGTGAATTACTATTCTAATTTGCCAGTGTCAGTTCTGTTTCAAACCACTGTTAATCATTTAGTTTTGTGTGTTTTACAAAGTTGAGACAGATATTTCTAAATGTATTGTGGGGCACATGGGGGTGCATCTTGCATACTTACACACATGTATTTCAATAAACTCATAGTTATTAAAATTCATTTATAAGAAATTGTGTTTGAGTTCCAATCCATCTTGTGGCCAACACCATGAAGTAATTTTGTCCTTTTTCGTTTCTTTTTTTATGCAGGTCATCCATTCAGTTAAAATTCTTTCAAAACTGTGGAGTTGTTCTAATTCCTTGTAATCCAAGCAGTTACTTTGAGTTTTAGTTTTCTGTAGTTGTACTGCTACAGACTTTAAACACCCTAAAATGTGGGGAGGCAGGGTGTGGTGTTGCAGCCCCAGCAAACGTCACCACAGGTCTCTGTGGCCTCTCCATAGCTCCCCTGTCCCTGTCATATTATCACCTTTCCACTTGATCTTATAAAGAGTTTATATTTGCACCCTGCCAGTTTGATACTATTTTTCTTTTTCTGAACTTGGTGTTTGATGCCTCAGCATATCTGAGGGCAAATCCACCCACAGTAGCATGCAAAGCAGAAGTGCTCTTTCCCCCACCACTTGGTTCTGCACAGCTTCCCTAAGCCCTGGGTTTTCTCCTGAAGATCTCACTCCTGGCAGTCCATTTTCTGTTCCCTCCAGGAGGGATTGTGCTGTGCATTCTCCACAACTGGATATCCTATTCTGCCCTTAAAATATGCACACTTCTAACAGGTTGTTTTCCTGAGCTAAAAGCACAGGATCTTCTCCTGGCTCTCTCTTGCTGCCCAACAGGGAAGGAGTGGGCTCAGAAGGATTATCACAGGAAATAAACCTGCAAATGGACAGGGCAGAGATGAAAACAAGTTGAAGTGTAAGTGCCTAAGATGGACCTGGGTGATGCTGTTGGTAGGATATCTTTGGAAGTGTGGGTTTGTACTGCAGTGAACCTCAGAAAGGTTTTCTGGCTTGGTCTGTCATTCCCAACTTGAGGAATAACACCCGTAGCTGAAACAACTTTCAAAGAAATCTACTCATATTAAGAAAAATGTAAAGTGGATTGATTCAGAGCTCATGTCCTCATCTGGAGATACTGCAACTGGCAAATTATCTGTTTGAGAATATAGATACAATCCCCAGTTTTTTCCAGTCTGCAGGGTCTTCCTTGCAGGGATCAGTTAAAGCAAATCTCACTAGAAGGGTTCATTTCCCATTCCTGCACAGTCCTAGTTTCCCTGTGTGCTCCATGTTCCTGGGGCCTGGCATATGGGAGAAGACTTTTTGGCACATTTTTGGACAGGATTCTAACTGGATTCTCCTAAAATCACCACCTGGAACTCAGACCTCACATACTAGCATGACCTTTAGCCAATAAGATATGCATACATTCATGTCCATGTAGAACAGGAGCTCAGTAGAAATGGATGGAGGTGTCCAATCAGTATTGCTATGTCAGGTTATTGGTGGTCCCTTCCCTTCATATGATTAGGTCTTTTTCACATAAAAATGCACTAGAATACCTGTTAAGGGCAAGGCTGTGAAAAACCAAAACACCTTTGATCAAACTTGTTGGAAATGAAACCAAAGAAAGGGAATCTTACAGCCCACATTATATAAACAGGTAAAAAAGTAAAAATGAGTGTATTTGCTGCCTCCCTACATTGCAGCATATGCAGTGTACACCTACCACACAATAACATACATTACTGAATAATAATCACACTTTGATCCAAATAACCCAAAGCATTTTACAAACACTAATTAAAATTTGAAATATCTCTCTGAGGTACTTAAACAACAATGTACATAATTTGTAGGTGGGAAAAGTGAGCCAAGGGAAGGTTAAATTAACTCACTCAGGGTGAGAAGGGGAATCAGTGAAAAATCAGGAAGACTATATGTGTCTCTATCCCACTCCTCTACACAAACTAAGGGCATCTGTCCTCAAATCTGCAGAGTGCTATAGTAACTTTAAAAAGGTTGTCCAGAAGATTACTTGTCAGAGTACATCTAATTACCATGAATTCTAAGTATCTGGTTTCAAATTACAATGTAGACTCTAACATTGCTGTTTCCCAGTATTGCAAGACTCTTAATGGGAAAAGCAATCCCTGCTCAACACATAAACCACTTCTGGATCTGACTCAGTGGCAACTGGATACAACCACGTGAGTTCTCCTGAGATGACCACTAATTGGTCCTTCATGGCAAGCATTGCTGCCTCCAGGAATTTGCATTGCATCACACAGAAACATAAAAACTGTGAAATAATTATAGAAGAGCTACAAGGAGAGAATGTTGCCACAAGCAACGCTCTGGCCTCTCCTCCTGGGCTGTGTCATGCTCTTCTCAAGCAGCAGCAGGGCCAGCAGGGGCAGCTGCCCTGCCAGCAGGAACTCCCAGTCCCTTCCACTGCACAGGGGCATCACTGATGAGTTCCCCCATCCTCCCCCATCCTCCTTCTGGGGATTAACACTTTGCCTAATTGTAACTGTACCTGCCCCCATGAAATTATCTGAATTGCAAAATAACCAAATAAAAGCAAAAAATTACCATACTTATTGTCTAGATTTATTTTTCCCCCTGTTAGCAGGGGTCATTCCTCAGTACCAAGCAGGATGGTAGGAGAGAAGCAGGGGGCAGAACTCTGTGTGGAGGAGTGGCCCCTTCAACAGACAGTTTTCCACCAGAATTGTTCACAAAACTTGCACAGCACTGGAGGCAGCTTTGTGACATTCCTGGGGTATTTAACATTATTGATCTTTTTTGACAAATGAGTAATGTAACACGTTCATTACCATTAATCATCCTTTTTCTAATTCAGGAAAACAAGGGGCAGCTTCGTTCATGCTCAGCTAATATCTATTTTTGTAATTATTTTTACAAGGACCCTGCTTGATGAAATTCAAATATGCACTTATTTGGAAGAAAAATATTGATGTTCTTTTCATTTTAGCAAAGTATGCCATGAAGGATCAACTTTCCTAGCTGTGCTATTAAAGAAACTAAAACCAAACACGCTATTGTGTCTTAGAATTACATTTTAGAGCTGGGTCTGCTGGTTTTGGCTCTGTTAGCATGGAAGTCGACAGATAGTTTCACAACAATGCTGAGTGAAGAAGAATCATATTCCCCTCCCCTTGCTTGCCTTTGGCAGCTGGGTTGTTATTAGATATGATTAAAATCCCCACATGTCCCCATCACACAAGCAATCAGCTCCTGGGTTGCCCAGTGCAAATGCTGCTCACAGAAGCCCCTGCTTTGCTCAGCAGGTGTTTGCTTGGGGTGGGAACTGAGGGCATCACATGGGCTGGCTGTGGCACTGCTTTTGCCTGCTTTTCCACCAGGAAGGAACATTACTGACCCCCCACCCTTTCCCCAACTCATCAGCATCCTTTATCCCCTGGATCAACCACCCCGCAGGAGACAAAGAAGCATGGAGAGTCCAATTTTCCCAAAATATCTTTCCTGTTGTGGTATATTTCAATAATATTAAAAATTCCTCCTTGTAATCTGCTCCAAATCTCTCTAGTTAGAACTGTCAAGGGTTGGTAAATGTACTCCTCAGTTTGCTTTAGCTGGCTCCTTCAGAAACCCTTCATCTGCTCATGCTGACTTTGCTGCCTTTTCACACTTTTTTCAGGGCTGATACTGGACCTGTTCTCACTGGTTTTTAAACACAGACTTTTTGAGCCTGATTTTGAGCTGGGCTATTTCTTTTTCTGGGTAACTGTAGGCTGGAGCACTGCAAGCCCAAGCCCAGAGTTTCCAGCCCTGCTGCTGCTCTGCTCTCCCAGGAACTCTGGAGCCCCTCTCCCAAGAGCTGTGATGCTGCAGCACCAGAAGTATTTCCCATGCCCTGCCTTTCTAACATTTGTGGCAGCACTATTTTTAGAAGGGATAAAGGTGATACTGCTATTTCCCCTAATTATTACTATTTCAGTGCTCTGATGCTGTTCTAAGTGTACAGTACTGACAGGCTGATCAAAGAATAATTTATAAATACAGATGTAAAGCACACTTTTTTTTCTCCTAATGAACATACCAATAATGCTCTCACAGTGATAACTCTGTTTCCTGAAACCAACAAACCCTGAAATAATATTGACAGAACCAATTGCTTGAAACTTGGCAGAAACAGTTTATATTGAAGGTACAAGAAGTCACAATAGGAATCCTGTAAGGCAAATGACTCCACAGAGGATAAAAGATATGAAAAAAAAATTCATATTTTAAAAACACAGCTTCAATAATTTATCATGTCATTTAAAAGACTGAATAGAGGTAAATATTGAGATTTTTATGGAATAAAAAGGAATTATTCCTAAAATATACCATTAGCTAATACAGAACAGTCATTTCATTTTTAACAGCCTGTTTCCAATAATTGCAATACCAAGCCCTAAGAATGTTTTTTATTAGAGTTCAACCAAATTCTCTCTTATGCCTTTGAATGCAGAAGAAAATACAAAATCAGCATTTCAAAAAATCCTGATTATGGTAGAATCATTGTAAAAAAATCCACTTTTAACATAAATTCAGTTAGTCAAGGTGTCAATAAATACGTGCTGCAGTCTCGTACCATTTTCTGGTATAAAGATTTTTAGGGCACATGATGAAGGTCTCCTCCACTGCCTCACCCCTTTTTACCATCTGATTTTACACCATACAGATAGTGGTATAAGAATGAGAAAAAGCAGCTCACTGCTACTTCTTGGACTCCTGAGTGTCTGATGGCTGATTCAGAGAGAAAGAAGTTTATAAGTGAATCATTTCAGAGGGGGGGAAAAAGTCATAGATGATAGCTCTGAACTGGATCAGCTAGGCAAGAAATAAAACTGGAGCTTCACCAAGTTTCAGATACCTCCAAGAAGACAATGTCAGAGGAGTTTCAGACATATTGCCTTGAATGAAGTTAGAAAGAGAATGACTGAGTAGTAAATCACAGAAAAGGTGGAAACTGAGGCAATGTAAAAAGGAACTTGACATCTCAAATAGTCAGGGCCCTAATAAGGATTGATATGGAGAGGCTGTCCCTGACAGCTGAACTGGTCCACGTGGGTAGACTGGAAGAAATGGAGGCCACTCAACTCCTGTCCTTTCCCTGCCTGTTGTGTTTGGAACATCACATTTTGCTGCTCTGATTCAGTTAAGGTGGAGACCAGAAATCAGAACCCCATGTCATGAAACTGCACTTAGAAAATGTTTTTGGTCTTGTGTCTTTTAATCCACAACACTAAGGGTCATCTTGGTCTTCAGGCACAAATGTGTAACTTTACAACAGAATTCATCTAAGAGGATCAGGTGGCTGGACAATATTTTACTTGTCCTACTTTTAAAACATGGCAAAATAAGGAAGAAAAGAACATGTCTTTCCCTTCCACCTCTGCTAATTGACAAAAAACTGAATTATTCCAGTCAGGTATTTTAATACTTATGCTGATATACTTTCTTCATCTGATGGTATCATTGACTGCTTTTTCCATTGTCATTAATACCTGCCTCTGATTATAGGTAAATAAATGCTGCAGAGCATAATCACTGTCTTACATGGTTATCCTCTAGAGACCTTAGTTTTATTTGCAGCAGCTCTCTGTCTTTCCACAAAGCAAAGGAAGGTACAGATAGTACAAAGCTATAGAAGTTATTCAGATATATGATATTGCCTGCTAAAACATTTCCTGATTGTCTTATGCTACCTGCTGGCTCCATTACAACCTTTCAAAAATTAGAAATCAAAGCCTAGGGAAATGTTCTCAGCTTTGTAGTGCTCATAGTGGGCTTCTCTGCAGCTTCACAGAAACTGCAACATGTTAGCAGCTCCTATCACTGCCCTTCCCTATATTCTTGCAGATTCAGCTTGAATCATTGCAATGCTGCATCATCATGGAGCAAAATCTCACTGCCCTGGGTAACAGGGGAAGCTGATAACTGGACTTTGGCTGATTATGATTCTTTGCCTTAATGGAGAGGAGTACCTTGAAACTTAAAACTCCCCAGTACAGGACCATCAGGCTTGAATAGCTTATCAAGTTATCACTTTTATAACAACTGATAGTGTGCAGGTTACCATGATAGGCTAGCAAGAACACAAACAAATTCTGTTTGGAAAAAAATGAATTGAAAATTGTACGTATTGATATGTTCTCCTATCACCTATTTTACACTGAATTTGTAAGTTCCAGCTTTCTTTCTTCAATGGAGCTGATCCATACATCTCAGGGGTGTTTAGAAAGCAACCTTAGTGATTGCTGGGCTCATGTACATGTCCTTCAGTGCTTGTTTTGTGTATAGGGTTCTGCCCAAGTGTGCGTGGTAACTTCAACAGTTTACAGGCTATTTATTTAATATTCCTGAAGAAAGAAACTTTAAATGAAGAGCAGGATTACATGCCTGCCTCCACAGGCTAAAACTCACTTTGGTATTATTGCAGCTAGTAAAACCAATTCTGCAGTCTGCAGAAGCCAGAATTCCAAACCCCAGTCTTGCTCATGTGAATTTGTAATAATGATATGCAGCCTATGACAGCCTCTTTTTCAGATTTGCTTTTCCAAGCAGCCCTGCTGAAATTAAAATTGCAACCCAGATCAATTTCTGCAGGGAAATTGAAACAAAGAGAAAATAATTAATAAAGGAAGATTTCTTATACAAAATCATTTATACTCCTAAAACTTACACCATTGATTGCTGACCTCTGAAAGGTGGAGAAAGTACCTGTCCCCTGAGAAGATACTCAGAGTGCAGATCTTCTCTGCTGTGACTTGGTATTCAAATAGCAGATTTTTTTTCTTCTGACACAATAATTCTCACATGTGTTAACCAGTGAAGAGAGAAAATTGATGTATTGTGTATCACGGAAAAAAGACCATGGGTAGACTGAAGAGAAGGCATAAGTATTCAAGGGAGCAAAAAGATTTTTAAACATTTCCCTGATTTCTCTTTTGTTAGCTTATATTTGTGCCTGTGAAGCCAAACTTTGCACTAGTTTCTGAGATGATAAAATTTTTACGTGGTGCAAGGAAGTTCAGTTTGAACAATAATGAGCAGTCACCAGAAGTGGGTCTTAACCCACTTCTTTCCAGTGGGTTAAGAATTATTTTAGCTACTTACAATCACCAGAAAAGCTGAACAATCAGCAGCAGAAAACTTCTGAATTTTTAGCCGGGATCTCTATCTAGCAGGGAAGGTGTACCTGAAGGTTGCTGTTACCCAAAATTACATTTGGACACACAGGCAGATGCCACTGTCACTGAAAAAAGTGAAATAAGCCCTCTAACCAATTGGCTGGGTTAGAAAGCTGACATTACTTTATTAGCAGCACTGGATGCATGGAGAATTCTCCTTAAAGCATGCATGCCCAGTAGCCTAAAAGACCAGGTTATATTCCTCATACTAATACAAATTCATCACAATTCCCGAATGCATGCATTTTTGCTAATTGTTTCCATGGTCTTTTTCTGGAATGGTTCTGGATCTTCTGATGAATCTTTTCTCCTTGAGAGTACCTCAAATACGTGGTCAGGCCATAATGTACTTCTCTCATCATTCTTTGTTCTGAGACACAATTTTCATTCTCAAAACAAAAGATATCTGCTAGTACATATTAATCACTAAAATAAGTAAACAAGGAAGTATTAGCTGGCACAAAACTTATTAGTCTTAGATGTAGGGAGTTAAATAAGGCCACATAAATCTCATGCTTGTTTGTAATAAACACTGCATGGCACAAAACTAAGCATTAACTGTGAATATAGGGATCATACACTATTGAGCTAAAGTTAAAAGGATTTTTCCAACATCTCCCCTTGCTGCCTCTCAGACCTCTTCTTAAAAACTTTAACTTGCTTGGCACCACCATTAGACAGAGGTTCTGTAGCTTGAGCACAGAATCTCTACTGACCTTAGAAATTCTTGCAAGCACCCAGGCTTGTACCTTCTCCAGGCTATTGAGAACAGCTTTCACACAAGGTTCTGTGGGCTGTGATAAGGCTGGCTCACAGCATGGGGTGCAGTAACTTCCTCCAGATCACATGCATCCAGTTGCAACCCTGAATAAATTTCAGAACAGGATTGTGTAGTTTTTAGTCTTCATATTCCTGTCACACATGTGGCTCCATGTCAGACAGGTGAGCCACTGGGCTTGGCATCATTTGAGCCAAGGGAAAAGAAGACAAATCTTATGAAAGAAAGATCATTCAGTGGTCCTCTCTGCTTAATATTTTCAGCAGAAAAGTCATAGTGGTCCAAGTGCACAAAGGACAAGAAAGTAAAGACAGGTTTTGAGTCAATTTCCAGATTCCATGCTCATGAATTCTCCTCCCCTGACACCTCCCCCAAAACACTTAGACACAAACAAAGCTTGGCAGGGGAAAACACCTTCAGCAATCACCCAGGGAGACGAAATTCAAATGAGAAGTGGGAAACTTAGTTTAGATGAGTACAGATTCCCACCTAGTGACAAATGCAACCACCCAGATGGGTGAAAACCTCAGGAGTCCAAGCAGACACAGTCAGCATCAAAAGCCCAAGTTTTATTTGCTCCTGGGCCTGAGCTGTAGGGGACACCTATTCATTGCAGAATTGTTTTGATTTCCTCCTTCCTTTTCCCACTCCTCTGTAAGAGCACTTTGCTCATTCAGGCCAGATCTGATGGCATTTTCTCCTATTCTCCATCCTCTTTTGGCTTCTGGGCATCTTTAATATGCACAACAAAGTGTCAGTTTCATTACCAGCAATCTGTATTCAAGGATATAAAATTTGTGTAAATTCCACAGCATTGCACAGTGTTTCCATTTAACCTGAATGAAATTCAAGTGCAAATGAGGTGTTAGTCATTCATGAATAGAACCCATAATGTGTAGACATGGTTTTTTAAAGTGAATTTAGTACCAAGCAAAAGGTGCCAAAACTGAAGTCCTCTATGGATTCCTGTAAAAGGGATGATGAGGGAAAGCAAGCCACACTACTGCTTAGAAGTGCTGACAACTAGCACTAGGGATGGAAAGATAATTCAAACATAATGTCCCTTTAAGGCTTCACTCTCTGTAGAGGGAGTATTAGTCCCCACACAAATCTAGTGGGTTTTGTGACACAAAAATTTCAGGGTATTGAAGACAGAAATGCAAAGCTCCAAACCATTTCACTTAAGGCACTCTGTAATGAGATCTAATCAGCTCTGAACACCTAGGGGTGAAATTCCCCCTCCTTTCCATAGATTTGTTATACTCCCAGGATGGTCTCCAATTTGTTATTGTTAAACAAGTGATGTCATCTCCAAGTAACTAAAGTGACTGGAAGTGCTAGAAATAAGTATCAGAGAAAAGGCTGAAACAGTACTTTCATCTTGAAAATACCCAAGATTTGCTTTTAAAACAAACACATAATCCTGCAATGTAAATGCCAGACAACACTCAGCCTATGCACAGCTACTGACTGACCACAGAAAGATCTTTCACTCAATAAATAATTGAATATGGCAAATCCCATCCTGCAGTTTCTCACTTGTAAAGTGCAGGCTGTAACTACCCTCGTTGAACATGATTTGACATCTAGGAAGAAGGGGTTGTAGACAAGAGCAACAGATTTTCTTTAAATATCTTCTCTACTACCTACATCAAGGCAAAACACGGTTCTGCATTTACAAAATATAAGGTATTGAGGACAATGACTGCCAAGAATTGCAAGGAGGGACCCTACAAGGCTGCATGCCTGGTCAATGTCATGGCAGATGAATTTCCCTACGAATAAAGAAATGCTACACACGCTGGAAAAACCCTAAACTTCAAATATGTGCAAATAGGCCCTGAACTGACAATTGTGATTCAACAGTAAGAATATACTATAGATCCAAGAAAGAATTAGGTCAGTGCTCATTACCAGTCAAAGCAGCAAATAAACTGTTAGGAATTTTTAGGAATGAATAGAAATAAAGCAGAAGTAAACACTGCCTTGGAATCAATCTATGACTCATCTGCATTTTTAATACTTCTGCCATTCTGGTCTCTTTTCAGGAGGATATGGCTAAATGAAAACTTGTGGAACTCACTGCAGAGGTCACAAGGGAGGGCTGGGAAAACACACACAGAAGAATTCTGTGGAGTTTACTGCAAGAAACATCCAGCTCAGGAAACACCCTGAGCTGAAAACTATTGGAGGAAGTGGAGAGTAGACGAGGCAGCAACATACTGCCTTTGCCTACTGGACATCCACTGTCAGAAGTGGGATGCTGGACTAGATGAACCTTAACCCAACTCAGTAGGACCATTCCTATGTTCTCATGCTGCTGGCTGTACCTCACAGCATGCAGCTCTAGATTCCCAACAGCTGAGCTCAGATACCATGAAGCTCTAAGCCAGGTGTCTCTGCTGGCACTGACTGTGGTATCTGTCCATTTGATGCTTCCTAAGTGAGCCTCAACAAGCACCCACGTTGGTGTGCCAGAAAATACAAGCTCGTGCCTGTGAGCACCTGTGCGGATTGGGGTGAGCAGAGGAGGGGTTACCCACAATGTCACCCCCCTGCAGCTGGCCACAAGGGACCTGGCTCATTCCCATTTACTCTTTTGCTGTGGATTAGCATGAACAGAGGCAGGAAAAGGTTTTGGCACAGGCTGAAAAAAGGCCAAACAAGAACAGGAGACCATGAAGAAGAGAAAAATTTTCACCAGCCCAAGGTGGCATGTCTCAGTAAAAGCCACAGAACCTCTGGGACAGTCATCTTCAGAATGTGAATTTGCCATTGCCACAGTTTGTCAAAAAGCATCCCTGCTGGCTTGGAGCAAACACACAGGTACAGTGCTCCGAGCCTCACTTCCAAAGTACACAACCAGCTTTTACCTATGAAACCAAGGCTCAAGCTCCCCTTACTTATCAAACCACGCACTGCAAGAATGCCATGTTACTCCAAGGATTATTTTTTGTAAGATATAAATTTTTTTTAATACAAAAATCTCCCTTAAACACTCATTTATTTCCCTGGCTTTTCCTCTTCCTAAGCACTCACTCCTTTGCATAACTCCAAGGGCTGTTGAGTGATAGATAGAGCAATTGTCATTTTAAAACTAACATACCTTGACACACGTGTTCACAGATGCCATGGAGTCCTACATGAATTCACACACCATCTTTACATGTGTGCTGTGATTCTCCACAAGGATAAAGATGGTGAAAAACTGCACCAGGACTCCCTGGGACTTCTTCTGCTCCTGTGGACTGTGGGATAAGATAGGGAAGAATTATCACTGCCTTCCGAAGTGGCCAAAACCATAACTTTTACACAGTGATTAACAAAGCCCTGCAATTGCAGCAGAATGACACTGCTGGTAAGTGTCACAGCTGTCCCAAGGTGACAAGCACTGCAGGACTGCACTCCACATTCCCATTGTCTCTGATTCTTACTATTTTCTATAGAAGTAGTTCAGTAAAACTGAACTTCATAGAAACCTTAAGTCATATTTATGTTAAAGTACAGTAAGTTATATCCATGGTAACATTTGATCAAGTTACAGTATTTCAGTTCCTGAATCACTATGTGCAGCATAACTAAGCATTAAAGTTTGTCTGTCCAAAAATTTTGAGCCTCGAAATCTGCTTTGAAATCATGTGATTTTGAAGCATTGAGGTTATTTTGTCATTCTACCTGTTGAGCAGAGCCTGAGAGAGAGTGAATACAGGTGCCTGGTCTGCCCAGCCACTGAGGTTTGTCCCAGCAGCACCAGCTAATTCCTTTGGGGACTTAAGACCTTATAGTGTTGCTAAAAAATTTTAGTTACAACAAAAGCTCTGTGTCAAGAGTAGGTTTTCAAAGGTTCTAAATAAACACACTTCCCAAACATCAGGAGAGACCAGCTCCATAGGTAGCCTTTGTTACTATGGTATGCCTTTTCTCAGTTTAGAAAGGACAGGACTTTGCTTACATTTATTATTTCAATACCTTGTCACCCATAACTCACTTCACTTTCTCATACTCTACAAGTGTTCCATATCCAGCATAACTCACTTCACTTTCTCATACTCTACAATGTTCCATATCCAGCAGACTCTCTCTGGATCCTTTGCTAATGCTTTGAATTAATTTTTAAATTAGTTCTTCCCTGCTTCTTGTTTAAATTTTAGGTGAGGAAGGAGAGTTGATTGCAGCTAGTACTAAAGGCAAGAATAAAAACTTTGTGTGACCATTTGGAACTCTCACCCAATTATCATAATCATACTTTCTAATTTTTTTAATAAAACTAAAAATCCATATCTAAACAAAAGCTTTATTCCTCTATCAGAAATGAAACTTTATTCATAGTTATTAACCATTATAGCAGACATACCCCTTATATAAATATCTATAAAGTAATGAGTCTTTCCTGGAATAAGATGCATATTAATTAGATCCTACAGCACTTGAGAGACTTTGGTTCAATTCCCACCAGTAAGGTCAGGAAATGCATCCACAGTAGTTAGCAGCTAGTTTCAAAATCTCAATGCACCGAGCATGATGGGGTCATTCAGTGGAGCAGATACCCCAAGGGAAGGGTAAAACAAGAGCCAGGGATTATTTCACAGCACTGAACTGGTACACTGCGGGAGGGATGGACTTTCCTTTCAGAACAGAAAAGCTTACCAGCATACTGTCCTTGTGGCCCACTTTCATTATGAAGAATGTTGCATGTGAAGCAATTAATTGGATGATATGGGCTGGAAAAAGCTAAGGAAATGGTGTGCACATGTGTGTCTCTGTGGTGGGAGACACTAACACAGGGGGACAATTCTTCCACACCCACCCTGACCCTGCACAGCCAGACACAGGACGAGGCAAACCCCAGGGCTGGGTAGAACGAGCCACCTGCATTCACTGCCACCACCTGTTCAACAGGTAAATGTGACAAAAGAACCTCACCCCCCTGCAAGTGGGCAAAAGGAATGTGGATGTGGCCCTTGGGGATGTGGTCTGGCAGTGAACATGGTGGTGGCTGGGCCAATGGTTGGCAGAGACAATCTCAGAGATCTTTTCCAACCCCAATGATTCTATCATCTCCACAAGACATTGAAGATCCAGTGCTGAGCAGGGTAAAATAATGCAAAAAGGTTTCTCTTTCTTCAGGATATAAGTTATTTGCAGCACAGAAGCACAGAACCTTTTCCATACTTTTATCTCATGTTATTTTAAGGGTGATCCCCTTTAACTGAGCATATTTTCCCTGCTACAGAGTTAAAGAGGAAATTTACCCCAGCTTGTGCTTCTGCACAAGAATATGAGCCCTTGATTACACTGAGTCTCAGGCTGTGAATCACAAGGAAGATTTCCAATGTCCAGCAGTTCAATGTGTTAACTATGACATTTCTGAAGTTCTATTTTTATATATGCAACAGAAAAACAAATAAAACAGAACACCTCTTTATAACTGCTCTTTAGGATAGTATTTGTTCAACTACAGCTTTGATGATACCACTACGTGCTCCAGCATCTTCTTAGAGTTTCAGTTTTATAAGCTACATGTATTAAGCTTTAGAAGTAGACTTCTTCATCAGGATTTTTATTCCTAATGAGAAAATAATCTACAAGCAGCATTCTTACATCTCCCATAACCTCTTTGCTGTTAAAAGGTTTGTTAAAAATTTACTTCACAGAACAAAACACAATTCATATCTGGTTATTGTCCTAATGAAATCTATTTCTCCTCCTTACAGAGCTCTTCACTGAGATGCTAAAATTTAACTCACTTGAGTTATAAATACTGTGTGAATTAATAGTCAGCATTGTTTGGAAGGTTTTTTAATTGGCCTGCAGGGAGGCCTTCTGTATATATTAAACAGATCATGTGTCTGCCTTGCAACTAAACCACCTTTACATTTCCTTTGCACACATTAAAGTCCAAGCTGTTTAATGTTTTCTTAGGAATATTTGGGTTTATTGTTCACAATAGGAAATGACTGTTACGTTAATCAGTGCAAACCCAGGCTAGGGATTGGTCCTTAGTGATGTCATTCTAGAGTCATAATGCCACACAAATAAATAGGTTTGGCTGTTCTTCTTATTTTTATTTATAAATTCTGTTTCATAACAGCAGTAAGATGCTCCAGGCCATGCACTTCTTGGGGATTATTGCACTTGTCAGGTGTTTAAAATCACTCAGTCCTCTGCCTGTGCCTTATAATACCACTGGAGGTATATAATCAGCCAGAAATACACTGCCTGGAGTGCCTTAATGCTTTATTATGACATATCTAACTTCCAAAATAAATTATTTATTTGGAAGCTTGGAAGTGTCATAATGATATCCAATCAATAGCTGAAAAATAAATATGAAATCAGGAGAACACATCAGAAAGAGACAGGCAGAGGGTAGAAAAAAAATGCCAGCTCATCAGTCATCCCAGGCCAAAACAATGTGTGTGTGTGCCTACAGACACAGAGATGTGTGCACACAACCAGTGGATTTCTATTTGTGCACAGACCTGTATCTGGTGAGAATCACACAATTTGTGCACCTCTATGTCCCTGCCTGATTGCTGATATAAACCAACTGCATCAAATTGATATCTCAAATTGAAAACATAAGTGGGCTAAACAGATGTTAATAACTAGACCTCTTTTTAAACAAAAATTTAGAACATTCTGTGCTTAGTCAGTTAAGTCATTCCATATTTAAGAACCAGCTTCTGTGTTCCATGGAAAGGAAGCCTAGCTACATCAGCTGACATTACAAATTGCATATCACATCATTATCATTACAATCACTAAACTACACACATTATTCAAAACTGAAGGTTAAAAGCAAAACAGGATAAAACAATGTCATTTTCTAAAAAAAACAAAACCCAAAAAAACCCCAAAAAACCCCAAAAACCCAAACAAACTAACAAATCAATTGAACAGTTAGAGAAATGTAATACTCTGGGGTTTAAATTTTTAAATTAAATTCCAATTTGTAAATTATTATGTGGAAATAAGGTACTCTACTTAGGCAATTGTGCTAAATAACAGTGCAAACCCTGCAGGGGACCAAATTATCTTTCAGTGAGGGAATATGAAAAGTTTTTTTGGAAAAGGGCCAGTTTTAGGTAGGGGGTGTTTAAAGCCTTGGGAGTTACTGTAGCAATAGAAAAGATTAATAATTTGCACATGTGAGACTCCTGGCAAGCAGGACGCAGCTGTAAAGAATTAACCCCTCCTGAGAGACATAAAAACATGGAGCAGCTGAGAAGAAAAGGGTGAGGGGAGAATGCAAAAGTATGCAGAGTACAGATGTCCTAGAAGAGAAAAATATGTAAAGTAGGGTTGAACAATGTCCTGAGACTTTATTATTATTTGGGAGGGAAAGGGAATCTCCTTGGCAAATTGTGAGTAGATGGGAAAAAATAAAATACCAGCAGAAGACAAAACTAATTCTCTTATTACTGCCTGCAAATGCAAATAATCCGAATAAAACCTGAAAGCTTGCAAGTCCTTATTGAAAGGATATTCCCCAAGTGATGTGGCCCAAAGCTGGACCAAGCTGGCTTTGTTGTGGTGCTCATGCATGCCTGCCCCTGCTCGGCTGCTGACTGCATCCCTCCTGGGAGCGGGCGGGCGCTGGGACACGGGGTGATGGAGGGACTGGGGGCAGGCTCTCACACACAGGCACTGAGCAAGCAAAGCAGATCCGAGGGTGAAGCCTTGTGGGATTGTGGGTCTGGAGCTGCAGCTCCCAACATTTGTTCTTCCTGGCTGCCTACCAGACCAATTTCTCCCAGTTTTGCAGGTGCTGAGCATGGCAGAACTGCCCTGCCCCAGCCAGACTCAGCAGGGCGGGGCAGGGGCAGCAGCAGGGCTGCACTCCAGCTCCCGTGATAACTCTGAATTTCAGGGGCTGGTGGAAGGCCAAAGCAATCCAATTCTTTGGTTGTGTTAGAAATCTGAGACTATTACCCTTCAAAGGGAGAAATTAGGCTTTAGAGAGGTAATAGGTAATCCTTCTGCTGATTTCTCTTGCCAAGTATTTTTTTATTTTTCTCTTTGGAAAAACAAGTTGGTCAAGAAAATGCTGGAAGTGATCATTAACTGACAGAAACAATGGACATGTTTATTCAGATTAAGTCACAGAAAGCAGCATCCTTTTTCTATTGAACAAAAAAGAATGGTCTTGAAGGTAATGACTTTTTAAATGTTACATGGATTATCTTAAATCCAGGTGATGGACTTTTTTTCTTTTTCCCCCCTATTTTATAAGGATATACATAAACAGATTACTTAGGTTTATTGCATTTAGGTTTTAAAACAAGGCCCAAATTCTTATATGAGCTAAAGTAAATTCTATTTTAAAAAGAAAAGACTAGAAAAAAATCCACTTTTAACATAGTAACTGATTCAGCACAGTACTTTTCAAGCAAGTACATTCAAGGGGTTCTTTGGAGGCCTCAGGAGATACAGAACCAATGGGCTGAGGAGGGGAATGTACCTCCTTGCCTGCCATTCTTGCTCTCCAGCAAAGAGAGTATGTTACAGCTGCTCAGGTGTTTGCTGGTCCCCCAAATTTCAGGACTGTCCTCTCCCTCTTCTCCTCCCACAGCTCCAATTGTGCCAGCTGGGCACCAGGGAAAGGTGAAGCACACAGCTACAGGAAGGGCTTTGGAAGTGGGGTAAAGCAGGCATGGAACTGCAGTGTGATGCAGCCCTGCACAGTAAATTTCAACCTGCTCCCATAAATAATCTGGTTTTCCTCAGATGTTCTAGCTCACAGGGTTATCTGTCACTCACACCAATTAGGTGGGCACCAGCTCACACCAACAGTGCTGTACTGAAGCTACAGTGAGGTCTGGCAGGTTCCTTTTATGTGTCACATCTTTCACATGCTCCTTTATCCCCATGCATTTAGCCATGCATGTAAACTTTGTTTACTCCCTGCACCTTGCCTTTCTCTGGGAGAGGCACCAGTGACCTACCCTGCTTCTTTCCATTAAAAAGGATGTTGCAGGTGTCCTAGTCCCTCACATCACTTATTTTTTATCTCCTTCCAGTAACTTCTCCTTCTCTAGCACAGAAAGCCAAGAAAACTTGATGGGGTCGCCTTCACCTTTGTTCAGGCTCAGTTTTTCCCAAGCCCACCTCCAATATACCAATCCCTCTTTGAATGGCAACTTCTGTCATAGATCACAGTCTGGACTAAGCTATTGGGGCTGCTGGAGATGAAATCTGGGCAATGCAGATACAGAAAATTTCAAGTTGACTGTGTTTTAACTGGAGAAATATTCCTGGGACAGAATACATGCACAG
Organism: Serinus canaria; assembly: GCF_022539315.1. Taxonomy (NCBI): domain Eukaryota; kingdom Metazoa; phylum Chordata; class Aves; order Passeriformes; family Fringillidae; genus Serinus; species Serinus canaria. Next base: position 17,226,117 of record NC_066321.1, read on the forward strand.
CTGAACTGTATACTCATTTTTGCTTGGTACCCACCCTTGCTATGAGACTATATTAGTCTCCAAACAGACATCCACAAATTATCCTAAATAACAAAATTTTTTTGGGCTCATTTACCTTAAACTCAGCGATCACCCAGGATGCTTCCATCAGCTTCTGTCTGCAGGATAAAAAAAGAATCATATACAGGCTTTGAAATGGAATCATTTGCTTAACTATGTAAGTCAATATCATTGTCCCACCACCTCTATAACCTAAAACCCAGACTTATTACACAAAAATAAAAAACCTCAGACCTTGTTTTTACTGTGCATCTATTTAAAACATGCTGAGTTTTTTTATATCCTTTGAGTTGACTACAGATTTATCAACCAAAGAATACAGGGTATCCTCTAAAACAGACATACACAAACACACATACCTGTCACCAAAATTGAGTCAGACATTACTACAAGTAAAATTGGTGCGTTATTGTAAGCCCCTACTTAAACTTATTCTTAATTCTCTGGGCTTCTACCAAAAAATCTGAATTTTCTCAAGGCTGGTATTTTATTCCCTTATTTTAGAAAGTTTCAGCTGAAATAATTTGTTTTATAGGAAGAGGTATCTTTGTTTGGATAAAATTTCCCAAATATCACACTTGAACATAAATGATTTAAACAAAAAAATACAAACCAAATTCTTCATCTAGTACACTTATAAATAAAATTCAAAACTAACAACTGCAGAGGTTTAGCTTACTCAGCAAGCTGGCACATCTTTCCAGCCCCCAACAACTATTCAAAGGCTTGCCAAACCAAAAATCCCAGAAATATTTCTAACAACTTCTGAGATTTTGGCTTTTCTTCAATGAATTAATTTAATTTTCTTTAAATCCCATGTAATTTCTGGCCTCTGTACATTCCACAGCAGCAAGTTGTGATAACATGCCTTACAAAAAGGTAATCCTCTGCTCTGCCCTTGCTTTACCTGTGCCTGAACTATTTGCTTGTGTACATCCTTATTCCTGTGCTGTGAACAAACCCTAGTTTATGCCTCTTCCCAGACTTATATATAGCACATGCTAGATGTATGTATGTGTGTGTTTCTAAGATAAATATATATGTGTGTGTTTCTATCTGTACACAAATCTGTGTTTCTATCTGTGTATCAACACCCAGGGTGCCATTGCAGATACACAGCTCCATCCATAGCACCAAAATCTCTTCAAAATGTGAATACTCTGCATATTTCAGGTTTATGGGAGAAAAGGGCAATTCAGACAACCACGAATTTCAAATAATTTGTGCCAAAAGATACAATGACAGGATGGCCACCATGACTGTAGGAGGGGGGAAAAGTGACGTTTTTCAGCTCAGAATTCAGCAAATCATTCAGATCTTGCAAAATTCTGCATCAAAACACTTCATTAAGATATGTGTTCAGGAATACTTTCTTCCAGATACTGACTGCAACACCCCAAAATCTGTGTGCAAGCTTATGCCAAAAGATTTATGTGATTTTCACATCAGTCTTATCCATTTACAGACTTGGGACCCAAAACACAAAATATTTGATATTTCATTATCAAACTGTCTCACAGAAAAGTGCAAATTAAGTATCTTTAAAACTGCTCAGTCAGGTAGTACAAAGGTGCTATGCTTGCAAAGGCTTGCACATAAACATTTTAATTGCATTAAATTGTGACTGAGAAATGAGGCTGGTCCTGCAGTGCATATATTATGTAAATACAAACCATTTAAACATAAAATTATAGAAAATAATGGAAATAAAGGAATTTTTTATTTTGCACCTAGGAGTGGTTGCTTTTTCAATTATGTAATAAAAGATTTAAAAAAAAAAAAAATTTAAAATAACAAAACCACTTAGGAAACAAGTTGGAAAAGTGTAAGGAACAATTTAACACCCTCTGGAAGAGGAAACCAGGCCATACACTAAAGATAAGTAAGTGAAGATATACTGTCTTAGCAAAGATGAAAATAAGCATATGCTGAAATATTTCCTGGAACAGGGTCTGGTCACATCTCTGCTTGCAATTCTGGTATTTTTAAAGTCATTTCTGAATAAAATCTGCCAGGGTATTTCAAGAAGAGAAGAAGAAAAAAAGAAGCTAATGTCAGTTTCTGTGAATGCAAAAAAGGAATTAATAGCAATACACCCAGAGTGTAATTTAATGGACAGTAATTAGTTTCTATTGATATGCATTTTTTAATAAAAGCTGTAGTAGTTGTTTGTTGAAAGAGAAATATTTTATGCTTTGTATCTGAAATCCATTTCCTGCCAATGCATTTTTCCTCTGTAATATTGCAGGAGATGTTCTGTGAAACACCTTCTCTCTTTAAACCTTGATAAAATTCTTGAGTGTGTCAAATGTAATAAGTTTTAGACAAATGACTGTCATCTCCTTGAGCAGGAGAGTTTGAGGAGAGCACAGCAAGTGTGTTTATTTGCATTAAGCACATGCATCAGTGTGGGGTGTGTGAGGAGCTCTGGTACAGCTATTTTACAGCCAGTGTGAAGAGATTTTTTTTTTTCTATGTCACGCTAAAAGACTAAAAACCTTGGTGATATCTGTCTTATGCAATTTAACTCATTCTAATTGTTCTACAAAGAGTTCTTTTGACTTAGGAACTTCTTCAAGTCACTCTTTTCAAAAGACATATGGAAAACCCCACTCTCATGATTATTAATAATGTAGCTACTATGAGAAACTCTCAGAGTAGCAAGGAAAAAAAGCCCACAGAGACAGAACTTAATTTTATAGCGGTTGGTAGTGCTTAGTTTCATTTTCTTAAATGTTCCAGCCATTGAATAAAGAAATAATTTGAAAAGGAAATAGCATCTACAGTATTTGAACTTGCCTTTAGCATAAAATGTTTTAATGTTTTGAGTCTATCTTTGACAACTGAAGCAGACTTTACTGAATACTGGTAAGAGTTCACTTTGTAATAGAAAAGTAGTCACTCCCTGTGATCACTGTGTCTTTTTAGTATGCAGCCCAGAGGATTCAGAAAAAGATTACATTTACAATAATTAACATATATGTAAATGGAGATCATGGCTATGAATGATAAATTTTCATAGCAATTTAAACCTTGTTCAAATTAATCAACCATACAGACACTTGATTAATGAAAGGCAGCGTCACTTTAAAATGCAACATGTTAATACATATTACTGTTATCGCTGATCAAAGAATCTTTAAACATAAACCAATTAAAACAAAGTTCAATCTACATTTTTTACTGGTCTAATTCCTACAGAATTATAAGAGTATTATAAAAATTTACGAATTTTATTCTCCTTCATATCTATTTACTAAATTGACTGTACTACAGAATCACACAAGTAATTCTGCTACTTCATTAATATGATTGGATGTGAAAACTACCAGATTAGTTTTTCAATCTAAGCATATACATAATGGCTGATTGCAAAGTGGGCAAAATGCATCCAATTTCATTCTTCATTTGTAAAACCAGTAACTTGCATCTCATCTCTCCTCAATTCCGTCGTCAACAGAGCAGCCAGGCAGGAGCTTTGAGTGACTGATTGCAAGGGAGCTGCTTGGGAACACTGCCATTGTGGCACCTTCCCAACACCACCTATTTTCTAGGAACAAGCAAGGCTAGAGGGTTTTGTGGCAATGGCAGATTTTTGCAGAGGTCACCCAGGTGTCTAAACAAGTTTTGCTAATTTAAATTCTTTTCTTATACAATGACATGTGCTTTGTCATGCAACTCTGCTTCACCTCACAGGAAAATTTTACGTGTATTTTTCATAAATATATCTAGATAGTTGCAATTTCTTTATTGCTGCTAATGAAAAGGCTCACTAACTTCTAAGGTGTACAACATTGCTCCCTTTTCCTTGTGATCAGGAAAACCTAGTAAAAATATATAACACATTTCAAATTGTTGCCTTAATAAAGATTCAGGTGCTGTGGTCATGAGAAGAGAACATATGTCATGAGGAGACTTCAATGATTAGCTGACCTCTTTCTCTTTTTTTCAAAATGTGTCTTCAACACACCTTACATATCAGAATTTGTATGTCCAAATACTGAGCTTGACTGTAAGTAGAAGTACTGGTACAGGAGGAAGAGACAAGCAAAGTAAAAACATTACTTTTACAAAAGAAATAGAGATGGCATAGAGGTGAATTTGGGAAATGGATCCAGTGGGGCAAAAGGATACATGCAAAGTATCCTTGTCTTTATGAGAGCTCCCACACATGTGAGCACTACTCAGATTTCAACATTAGGAACCAAAAATGCAAAAAAATCAGTTTACTAACCACAAGGAGTATAATAACTGACCTGTTACCTTCCCCTGTGGTAAAATGAGTTTCTGGTGCTAAATACAGTCCTTGGGAGAAGAAATAGCTGTTAATGTTTTCCAGACACCACAATATGATAATAAAATAGTGCATTCCTGCAGACAAGCTTGCACAGATGCAGCCCACACCAGTGATGGCAGTAATATGCAGTGTGCAGAGTCCCAGAGGAGTTACATTGCTCTTACACATGTACATTTTGCCAGAAATCTGCCCAGAAATCCATCATTCTGTTGGAGCATTTCAAACCAGTGAAAAACTTCAAACACAGCAGTCTCTTGAAAGAATCCTCTGTAGATACTCAGACTGTCCCAGCTACAGAGAACCTCACAAAACCTGAAGCAGCTCATGCTTTAGCCCACCTCAGGATCAAGCTTGGACCGTGTAACTTATCCAGTTTGTTGAATTTCATAGAAGATTGAGATTACATTTGCTTTACTGCTGTCTGGGCCACATCTCAGTGGCCTTGAGACCAGCCCTGAGGTCAGTTTTGCCACTTCGTGATTTGCTGACATGTGCCCTGAATTGGTGCTGTGGCCCAGCTTTGGCTTTTGCAAGGAAATGCTCATCTGTGTCCTGCATAAAGCCAGGGCTTTACCCCCTGTGCACTCAGACCCCCACACCCCATTCCTCTCCCATTCCTCTCCACCTCTCCCTTCTGGCTTTGTGAATGCACAGCCTGCTTGGGAAGCCTCCCTGCAGCAGCAGCTGTTGGCATGGGTGGGCAAGCTGCCTACAAGCAAAAGGAAAATGGCAACAGGAGACCCAATCTCTAAAACATATGCAGAAAAAAGCAGATTCAAAAAATTGCTGTGCCTATAAGAAACAAGAGCTCTGTTGCCTTCAGGTGCTCTATGATTGGTGAAGAAAAATCACCATGTTAGCAGGTGCCTTGGGTTAAATTATTCACATGCAATAATTCATTTGTTCACATTTTTAATAAATTTTTTTTTGTTTACTTTGTATATATTTTTAATATTGTGGCTTTCTACTATCCAGGTGCTTGACAGGTTGGAGGAAAGCTTGTAAATGCTTTGCACAGCTGACCTACTGAGTCTGAAGTGACTGAGAGGGAGCCCACAACTATTTCATCTGACTTCTGTTGGTCAACACACTCCTCTGAGAGTGCTGCATAAAACATAGCTAAGGACACCTTTTAGACTCTGGAAAGGCACCAGAGCTGCTCCTTCTCACCTCCTTGAGTAGGGTGAATAGTAAGGATGATTATGCTTCAGCTGGACTACTCTTTAGGAATTCTCTTAAATAAATATTATAAAAAAGATGGCAATATTCTAGATATCTCCTAATTGCTTTTGATTTCCTCTCTTAGTTATATAGTGGCATTATAGTTCCTCAATCACTTCTTCATCCTCAATGTATTTGTAACCCCTCACACCAATCTTATTTAGCCATTTGATTTGGAAAGGGAGCCCTTGGCTGGCAGCTGGGTTGGGTTATCTTACACTCGGGGTTTAGGTTAAATATCTCTACTCTTGTAACCTACCACTGATCTTGTACAAACTTTTTTCCCCTCACAAGTGCCAACAGAGGCTGCTGAAGGAGGAGAAAATGGTTTTTTGGGACCAGAAGCAGGAGGAATTTTCATTCTGCTCACAGCACAAGGTATGCTCAGCTTTTAAGGAATTGTGTGTATTTGTTGGCTTGCAATTTTCAAGCATGTGTTTTAGCAGGGAGCAGAAGTGGAGACACAGCAACAGTCCAAGAAAGATCCATTAACTTGAGCTTTTTCTTTTCTACCAGACTGCAGTTTGCTCACTAATTGAGGAGTGGTAGTTCTTGGTAGCTGGAAAACAGAGCTCCAACCTGGCATCAATCTTCCTTTGATGGAAGTCAGTGGCAGCCATGGGCTGTGTTGACACTTGACTGCCTGTCACCCAGCATTGGTATCCAGCCTTACTAACCCTGCCAGAGCTGCAACTACTTTCAGTGAAGGGGATTTTGAAGCAGAAATATTGACAGGTCATCCAAGACTGGCCTAAGCCATGAAATGATGGCATTGACAACATCGTGTTTGAGAGCTACAGAAGTGCTTGGAACATACATTTTTAATACCTCCTTAAGAGTAAAATATAAGCTCCAGAAATTGTTTTCGACAAATTTGGGAATATGTGCTGATATCTCAGGATCAATTTTTAGAGTGTATAGAGAGGTAAGGTCATTGGTCAAGCAGATATATTTCCCCTGTACACCTACATTTGAAAGTCAGCAGGAGATTTCTCAACCCTGTTTTATCATTCCTTTTCTTAAGCTGAGAAAGACATTTGAAACTCAGCTCTTACCATTGCATTTCTGTATCCAAATACCAAAAAATTGGACATGTATTTTCCCAACTGGCTTCTTATTGCATTAGACAATGCTGTGCTACTGTGTTCAATTGAATACTGATAGTTTTTACTGCACTTATATTGGCCAATTTTGTGAACATTTGGTGATGTTACTCTCCAGGTGTTGAGTTCCGCTACATGAAGACCCAAATTCAGTATCTCTCTATTAAAGTTCAATCTTTACAATAAACTTTAAAGGATGTTTTCATTAGATTTCAGGGGGAAACCACATGAGTAAAGAGAGATACAAATTTAATAGATGTAAGCCTTGTTTCTCACAAGCTGAAGCTGTAAATACACTGGTTGCTAACTGGATTCTGCCAGAAGGAAAACACATTCTGCTTTCAAAATATCTACATAAGGAAGAAGCAGCTATACAAGCTACCTAGCTTGAGGACATCACTGGCTGTGCAAAACAGGTCCCCCTCACTCAGGTTTCTCCAGCTTTGTATTAATTTTATCCTCCAAAAAGGCTGAGATTGTGACTGGAAGAGAATTATACTGTGTGAGTAGCTCTAATTTTGGGTGCTGGATGAAACACACCTAAAGTCCTGCATTGCATCACAACCTCTGAGCTCTTAAAAAAAAGCTCTAGGGGCATAAGAACAAACCATCCTCTGCAAAACCAGCGCCAGCTATCAAAGTGCCCAGTGAATGTCACCCTCAGACAGAGGTACCCTGGCAGGCCAAAGGGAGTGCACACGGGCTCTTCCAGGCCCTCAGCCCTCTTGGTTGTCCCTGTGTGGGCAGAGAATTCCCCGCCCTGCCCGCAGCCGGCTCCGGGAGCCGATGGCGTTCGCGCGGAGGACGCTTCCTTCATGGAGCTGAAATCTGCCTGGCAAGAAGTTCGGAATCAAACATAAAACCAACAGCCATTATTCTGCCTGCAGCAGAAATGTAGAGTTCAAACAGATTTGTTGAAATGTATTTAGGAATTGTGGTAAGATATTTTAGAATATTGTAGCACACATGTGTTGGTACAAACCCAGCCAATTAGGGCAAAACATTCTGGATGTTTTATTCCCGTTAACCCAAACATCAACAAGCAATCTCTTCTGGGTTACTGCTAAGATGTCAGTGTCCTAGATTTCCATTTTAAGTGCCTAAAAATTTAGATTACAGAATGACCCTGACTAAAGTCGATTAAAATTGCAAAAGTTGCAGTTGAAAATATTTTAAGAATTTGTTTTCTATAAAATATGTTACTGGGAAATTCATGTAAATCTATCTCTTTTTTTCTGACCTGGTAATATAAAAACAGTAATCCAAATGTTAAACTCTTAAGCTGTTGTTTTTATATTTAAGACAAAAATCTGGAATTTAGTAAAACTTAGATTCAGTTAGGTATGAAGATTCCAATTAATTTTATTGAAGTAAGAATTCATAAGTGAAAGAATCTCTCGGAGCCTTCGCAATCCTAGACAAATTTTCCTATCCTAAAACTTTCCTAAGAGCCTCACATTCAAATCTATCCTTTCTTTTATGGACCCACAGAATTGCTGTGATAATTTTATTCATTTAACCATTTAAGACCCTGATATATTTGCCTGTGGTTATGTACTTGTGACTACAACACTGAAAGCAGGAAAGCAGCAGGTGTATCAGCCTCCCTGCCTTGTGGCACCTGGGGAGAGCTGGAGGGTTCTCCCTGGGCTCTCCCAGCAGCCCCACCAAGCACAGCCAAAGGCAGGGCAGCCCAGGAGCCCTGGGACCAGCGAAGCTGAGAGGCAGAAATGCTGTTACTGACAACAAGGGGCGGCAGAAAAAACCTTCCAGGTTTGTTAGCCTGGGTACAGGAGTCTGACCCAGAGGAAAGGACAGCCATGAGCTCCTTAGGAGGGCCAAGACAAGGGGAGCTCTGTACACCAGATAGGGAGCCAGAGAGAGGTACACATTCACAACCCAATCCATTACTTTAGGATCAGGATTAAGTTTTTAGTTCCAACAGAAAGGTTGGGGGATTATTAAAAATGCTGTTTAATTGCTGCTACTACCAGCTCTGTTAAAGTGTCAAACCTCTTGTTTCTCATTCATTATGGAACAAAAGACCAAGCATTTAAAATACTCCTTTGTCACCAAGACCTCTAAGACAAACTGCTGCCCTACTCCTTTCCTATTAGGGCAAAAGAAAGTAAAATATTCTCATCCAACTACACTAGAAAGGTGATCCTGTTGAAATAGCTAGGAGCTATGATTTGGGAACAGCTATGCTCAATATTCATTCTTCTTTGCCAGAATGTGTTTTTTTCTGTAAGTCTGCACTATCAGGAAGTGTAAAATCCATGGTTCCCATGCACAGGCCTTTTACCCATTTCTCTCTACAGTTGCATCCACAGGCCTGAGGAAGAGGCCTATGGATGCAACTGGGATGAGGCTGGGATTTCTGGTATCATGTTACCCCAGCCTCCACCAAGAGGCTCTTACCACAAAGGCACTTTCATGATTACTGCTGCTAGTGGAACTGCAAAGCATCAGAAACTGTAAAAAGAGGGTGGGTTTTTTTTCTTCATTTGTTTTCAGGAAGAAAAGAAAAAGAGATAATAAAAACCCACCACAAAACTTACTCCAGTCAAATCTTTAGTTATTCTTCCAATGTATAACAGGGCCCAGTCTGAACTCATACCTCCATGGATTACAATCCACAGCATCTCACATTTGGCAAAAGTGCCAATTCCTCAGAGCTACAAAGAACAATATATATACTTAAGTCCATACTCACCTCAATCAGTCTGTGTCTGTGCATTCTGTGGGGGATTTAGAGGATGCACAGGTCATTGTATCAGAGAATTGAAGAGACATATTACAGTACATTATGCTGGGCTTCACCTGGGCTGGACACACATGAAAGAGAACTCAGCTGCCACAGCTCCCTTTGTATCTCCGTTTTTCAAATTCTGAAAACAAGCTGAAAAGGAGAAAAGAGACTCAACTTTTTTAAACCCAGAAAACTACTGAATAAAGGCATAATCACAGGTTTGAATGAAGGTAAACAATGTTATCATCAAATTACAGGCAGTTTCAAACTAAATATTCTGAATGTGGTATTTCCATGTTCGTGGAAAATTTGTTTCCATCTACATTAATTGCATTACAGAGATTTAATGGAATGCCTAGTTAAATTGTTAGAAGAATAGGTAATATCCATATAAAAAGAAAAGAATAAAATATGGCACCTGGCAAGGTTTTAAGTTAAAAGCTTACTGTTACTTATTTTGTATTGAATTTGTACAAATGACTCAAGAAGATGTAAAATACAAATGAGAAAAAAAAATCCTATAACAAAGGAAAAATTACAGAGTAGGATTTACCAGCTATTCAGGTTTGCATTTCAACAAAACAACCTATATCTTGGATTTGTGTGGAACTGGTTTAGAATTTAGAAATAATATCTGCACTAGATGTATATTAGATGCAGTACTCAAAGCCATTATTCTTATTCTTCCACAGGTTTAGGGAAACCTGATTCTTCCACACCAGATCATTGCCCTTTGTGGGCACATACATGCCTCAGCCAAAAATTACTCAACTTCTACATATGGTCCTGGGACTGGAGGGTGATTCTGGGAAGCACTGGGAGCCATCAGCCCAAATTACTTCTATGAGAATTGCAGACAAAAGGCTCCTCATGCACTTAGGGAGCAGAGAAAAGATGAAGTTGTTAATAGTAAACTCCAGCTATATGAAAATATCTACAGATAAATTTCTGAAAGCAATTTGGTGCCTTCTCTCTGAATTTAAAATTTCTTCTTCTTCAGGAAAGCTGATCATGCAGCTGAGTCATGTGCCTTTTCATAGATATAAACAAACTATTTCAATTTTCATTTCTTCAAGGTGATAAACTGGAAAGCTGGTGAGTTTAGCTGGGATGCCATAAGTATATTCATGAAAGTAAAGAGCCAGATTCTGTCATTGAGGAAATGTGTTTGTGAGAAGGCGAGCAACCACGGAGGAAGAACTCAACAAATTCTGGCTTAAATCTTTCATCTCTTTATTTTACTAGTTCAAGTGAAAAGACATCACTCCTATACTCCTATTTAACAGTTGGTAATTCAACAGAGGGAGTGAATCCTTTGATTCACAGGACTATGTTCCCTATGTTCCCTGGAGCTGCACCATTAGCCACGTGGTGAAAGGGTTTTCACCAGACAGCAGTAGCTGCAGCAAAGGCTGTTAATTTCATTTATCATCTGTAAAAGACCTCACCATCCTTAATATGTTTAATAATTTTTTAAAATTTTACTTACCGCCTTGTTGCCTTCCCCAACTCAGTCTAGCTTGTCTTTCTGTTGTGAAGCAGTTTTGTGTGAGAATTAATTTTGACATTTTTGTAGGTTATCTACCACTAGGCCACAGGAAAGACTAAGTTCTCTTGCTTTGTGGTCTCCAGATGGTGGAGGGTGAAAAGTTATATGAATTGAGGAATTCTGGAAAAGGAAGCAAACACTGCCGTGTCATAAAATATTACTTTTCCATCTTTTAAATTACTGGTGTGGTTCATGTAGCTCAGTGGTGACACTGAACAAAGCAGATGTTAATAACTTCTCAGCAAGAACACCTTGCTTTGAGCAGTTTGAGTGGGGCCAGAGCCTGCAGCTGGCAGGCAGGGCAGAGGTGCAGAGCACTGCTCCTGGTGACAGGGACAGTCCCTGGCTCCCCTGGAGCACTGCTGTGACCTGCCCTGCTGCTCTGCAGCACTCGTGATGCGTGCTGACAAATCCTGGCTCAACTCAAGCCCAGATGGACCATTCAGTTCAAAAGGCACCAGAACACCCACCTGTGCTCCAGGTGGACTGGGACCAGTGTGTCCTCACACAGAGCCACAGTTCCAGCCTTCCTACAGTGAGGTAAAGATTGCTCAAGGGCACCAGCAACCTCTGCAGATGGTGTGGCCAGGCCCAGAAGGCAGCCTGTGTCCATGGCCTTACCCAGTGCCATGGAGAACACTCTGCCCACTGACAATCTCCTGAACTGCTGCTGTTTGCAGTTTCAGGTGCCTACAATTCAGGCAAGGAAGGTGGAGGGAAACCTTGCTAAAATCATCAGAACCTGCCAGGTTTTCTTTTCCATATTCATTTATGTACAATGATTAGCTCGTTCTTCTCAAATGCCAGGGATGTATTGCTCACTGGAGGAACTTCAGTACCCAGCAGTCTTTAATGTAAAAGGCAAACCTTTCCACTAATGAGCAGTTTGTCTGGTGTTCTTAACCTTATCAGCAGCTCCTGAAGTGATAAAGGCTTAGCTATTATGCACTGAAAGGTGTTGATAATTCTCAATCTTCATGCAGAAAAAGGCTCTTTTTTTGTCACTTCTTAGACTCTACTGTTAAACTTCCCAGACTGCTTACAAATTACCTTGCCCGTTCTGCAAAGCAGACAGCTGGATGCGTTGGTGGGCAGTCGGCAGGTGGAGCCTCCTCTTGTCAGGACAAAAATGATACCTGCTGTTAACAGAAAAAGAACACTGTGCAGTTTAATGATTTAGACCTGTTCTAGAAAACGACCAGAGCTCTGAGTAGCTGGCACAAAAAAAAAAAAAAAAAAAAAAAAGTCTGAAAATAGAAACAAACACGGGTGGCAAAGCCAACGTGAATCCCTACCCACGGCACAGTAGCCAAAGAAAGCAGGTTATGAGAGCTGCACTATACTCCCTGTGTGTCTGACAGGGAAAAAATGAGGGGGAAAAAAAAAGGAGCACAGCTAGTTTAGGCTTAGCTTTGCAGGGTTATGGAGTGAAGAACACAGGACATCATTGTGTCTGTGTAGCTGCAAGAGAAACAATAAAAGCTTGATCAGCTGAATGCTTAAATATGGCTGAATGTTTGATGAGATGAAGATGTAATTTTGTCTATGCTCCCCAAGGGTCTGGATTAAATATGACTACAGGGCCTAATCAAATAGCTAGTCACTGAACAACAGTCCCAACTGCATTTTTCATTCCAGGCATGCTGGGCTGCCCCCCCTCCTCATCCAAGTACATTACTTATTCACTGGTTTGTCAGCACTGTGCATTATTAGCGCTTGAGAGATAAAACTTTAAGTGTTGCTCCCAATTAGCACAACAGTGACCACGCACCATGCTCTGTGCTTAATGCCTGCTCTCAGAGAGGAGCTGGTTTTGAAGGTCTGAGGTGGAGGAGAAAAAAAAATGAAACAGCTTAAGCATTCATTTTGAGTGGAGAGACAGCTCCTATTAACATTTAACAGCATTTGTGCAACTTGGTGCGGAGGTTATGATGCAAATGAGGAGGAATTAAAAGTGGCCAGGGGTTTGTCATTGATGGATTGCAGTCTGGTGGTGTTCACACTTCTGCCGTGTCCATCAGAAGCGATTACTGTGTAATTAAACCTTATTTCTCGACTCTTCAGTGCATAATTACTTTGTGAATGTAACCATCATCTAAAAAAGCTACCAAAATGCTTTAGCATTTAGTCTAGCAGTCATTTCCCTAGCTTGTGTCAGATATAACCATCAGACAGTGCAAAAGAACTGTCACTTTTAATAAGAGGCAAAAAATTAAATGAAACAGTATGCTTATTACAGGAAAATTAGGCGTTCAAGTGGTAGAGTCCTTTTCTGCTATTTGCATAATTTATTCTTTTTTGTCCCTCACACCAGAAGCTTCAGGCAATTTTCTTCACATTTAAATAGATCGCACATTTAAGGCTACTTAAGGAAAATTATCACTTTGCATATTTTAATTGTTGTGAAGAAAGTGAATAGAAGAGGTCTGCAGCTTGGGCTCTTGAGTCAGTCAGATGCTCAACTCTCTGATTCTGGAGCTCCCCACTGCTCCACTAGAGATAACCCTACAGTTCACAGCCATCCACTTGCATTTCATCAGCATGCAAATGCAGCTCCAAGCACTACAATAAGTGGGTCTTTGATATTTACAAACTAGCCACTAATAACTAAAATGTAATTTGTTTGACATAACTTTAGATTCTCTTATCTGACTGCCTTTAAAAAAAACAGATAAGTCTTTTAGCTTTACAAAACCTAAGATATCATCCATTCAAACTTCAGCCTGCCCTATAAAGTCTGAAAGCATTATTCGTGGTGAAATCATGTCAGGTTCTCTTGTCAGTGGAGTTTCAGCAACACATCTTTCTAATTTCATTTTCAATTCTTTTGTTTAATTTGCACTCCTCCCCACCTTAATCAAATGAAATGAAAATTCAAATAAGACTTGGAGCAGAAAGCCCATTTTCCTTTTACCTAAGGAAATACATCTATTAGTCTGATGTTATAGAGAAAGGGATGTCCCAGTCACCAAGACAAGGATGCTCACTTTACCCTACTCTGCGTGAGAATCTGGAAAGCAAAGACAGAGAGTCGGGGTTAGGGTACAGACCTTTACAAAGCAAGATGCTGTAAACAGACTGATGACTGTACAAATTCAGTTAATTATAAAGCTAATGAAAAATTTAAAGCGAGTTCTAATGAAAAATTTGATCAAATGTTACTCAGATTATCTTTTCAAGTAATTAAGTGGTCTGGAAAAAAAGGGTTCCCCAAGGTACATTTTAGCTTGTGATCTTTTTCACTCAGAAAAAAAAAAAAAAGTTAGACAGGAGTGAAAGTAAGTTTTCCATAAGCCATGGTCTTTCAACGTGGCAAAATATAGATTTCATTAGGTCAGCGTCACTTTTGTTTAATTCTGTGTCCATTCTGGTCATTTTAATACTTAACTGACTGTAAATACACACTCATGGCATTATTAATATCCCCATAATTTCCATTATTACATGTTTACAGATTCCCAAAAATCATGCAGATTAATTTACAAAAAAACAAAAAACCAAACTTCAAAGTAAGATCATGTCCTGTCATTTGTGAAACAAACAAACAAAAAAACAAACAATTTTCCCCCACCCCCAACCATCATTGCAGTAAAATACAAGATTTTTAATGCAAGATTTTGGACATGGAAGGGAATATGGATAAGCAGGTTCATCATTTTTAGGTTCTAGAAAGATGTCATGGAAATTACAGTTTTTTCAGGACAATCTGATACCTTAGAGGTACTGGAAGAAAAAAGGGTCCAGTATTTAAAGCTCATATGAATGAACCCATGCATCCATAAACTTTCTTGTGTATATCCAAAATACTAACAAAAATAACATGCACAGTATAATGAGGAATGGGCCCTACACCCCTGTCAATTAAGTACAGACTAAATTCAATTTCCAATTACACAGAATGACAGCTGAGGTAACTTTTATGACTGTGCCTTACTGTGATTAAGGTTCACACCTATATGGAAATTCAAGACATGTAGGTATAAGAAATACTTATGTATATACAGAGGTAGAACTTCCTTTATTCTAAACAAAACCATTCTTTGGAAACTACCCCTCTTCTGCTCTGCTCTCTGCCTTTCCAAATTCCTCAAGATTTGTTGCTTTAGAAGGAAAGCAGCACAATACATTACAGCACAGCCCATAACAGACTCCTTCACTCTTCTATGTGATGAAGGAAGGACATAGGCTTCCTCAGAAATTCACCACAATTTCAGCAGCTATTCCCTCTTAGGATGGCAATACATGCACAGATGTAGTGGCCTGGTGAATCTCTACTGAGCTACCAAGACAGCACTCAGCAATGTGTATGAATAAGCATTCTAATTAGTACTACTCAGTGGCTGCAGTTCTTTGGAGGAGGAATGAAAATCTTATTATTTATTTTCATGTCCTCTTTTTTAGTAAACATATATCATTAGAGTTTTAATTCACAGATATAACAATAAAGTTTTTAGACTCAGCAAGAAAAACAGTAATTGTGAGAAAACTTCTATATTATGACTTAGAATTTTAAAAATATAATATTAAATTATCATTAGAGTATGCTGGTACCATATATGGGCTTTGTAATAGGATCAAACTGAAATACTGCTAAAAGCTTGAGGGGCTCTCATCTGTCCTAGCCCGCACTCACAGGTCTCTGCCCGTAGCTGGGTTATTCAGGCAGAGGCAGAATCCTCGGCACACACGGCTCATCCAAGAGAAGCCGTAACTGTAAATGCAAATCCACTGGAAAAGCTGCCTTAAGCAGCGAGGCTGGCTCAGTGTATGCACCCCATGAGTGGGGGAAGCTGTTGATACAGCTGCATCCACTCTCCATGCTCTTTGCAGGCAGAGTGTGTTACTTTGCTGTCCCAGTCAACAGCTTAACGCGGCTCCAGCCCCTGAGCAGCGCTTCTTTCATTCCCCAGGCAGTTCTTTTCCAAGTGTTGCCACACTCACTTCATCTCTTGCTGAAGCAATTTGCTTTTTGCCACTAATATTCTGTAGGAATGTTTGATTTTCTGTTTGAAAAGAGCAGGAAGGAGCTGAGCAGGAAAAGGCAGAAGACTACCAATACGGACTTCTCTGAGGCATGAACAGAACTGCTTCTAATACAGAAAGCAGAATTTTGGCAAGATTTTATGAAGAACACTTTCTGCACTTATACCAATTTTTTTTCTACTTGTTCCAACAATTGCTTTCCAATTACAGTGGGAACTACTTTATTCTATTAAGGAATGATTTTGCTGGAATTTGAAACTACTCCTGAGTTCCTAAAATCCATCTCTATAGTCCAACTGAAGTTTTACTTTTTGAACCTCAGGACAAACACACCCACAAATGACCACAGACCACAGGACAAGGAACGGCAGGAGCCAGCTGGGTGATCAGGATGCCCGCACCCCCACCTGGGTCCAGGCTCAGGAAAAGCCATCTCAGGAGAAGCAGTTTTTGCATTTCACATGTCAGAGAGCCCCACCCTTCCCCAATGGTAGCCCCCCCGAGCAGCACCACTGTCAATTAAGCGCTTGTGATAGCGCAGGATTTTGTTACGCTGTGTTTGAAAATAGCCGGTAATTAAACCCCGCGCTCGGCTCGCAATGATAACGCACGGTCTGGCGCGGCCATCTGAGAGACACTGGGAATTCATTTCGGTTTGGTCCTGCGGATACTTTAAACACACAAAAATGCTTGAGCAGCACTTTTCAAGGTACAATGTAAACCAGCTTTGCCAGAGAGAATG